>NC_090928.1:467876995-469126995 GCF_040938575.1 Ambystoma mexicanum | reverse complement strand
TTGTGTTCTTCCTGAAGGAATAAGGACATCTGGAACCAGTGAGGACAAGCTGACCACATCTTGTGCTCTTCAATTCCTTCTAAAGTGCAGGTAAAAAAAGAAAAAAGAAAAATACACACAGTGGCCCTCATTACGACCCTGGCGGAGAGGGTTTTACGCCAGCGTAATGCATGGCGTACCTCTCCGCCAGATTAGGACTTTCCGTAGCGCCATGGCGATTTTTACGCCCGGATTTTCCGGGCGGAAAAATCCATCGCGCTACGAGTCCCCTCGTTAATTACGCCACCGTATTCTACGGTGGCGTAATTAACGCCTTCCCCAATCCCATTATACCCTATGGGGCAAAAATGGGAATGGGGAAGGGTAAATGGGGATTGGGGACTTACCGCCCCGCCAAGGTCGGAATGGGGCGGTAAGTCCGCCAACCCCCATGGCGGAGTTGGCAGCTCTGCGCCATGGTCCATGGTGCAAATTGCACCATGGACCTCCGCCAGGGTCGTAATGAGGGCCAGTTTTCCTCACCATCATCATCCTCTACTGCACTTCCTGCTCTACTTGTAGGATCACTGTCAGATTCATCTGAAATAAAGTTCTCATTACCATCATCATTCATCCTGTAGATTAGTAAGGGGCAGTACGTTAGGCAATACAAAAGATAATGTTAAGGTGATGTGATCATTTTAGTAATACAACTGTTGGAACCAATATGAGAGAAAGTATTAATGTTAAAAAAAAAGAGTTTACCAATTTTCATTGGTCCATAGACTCATCACTCACAAAACAACATTGTCTTCTTGGTTCAACAGCGGCAGTACCTGATGTTCTATTGGCTACGTGTCACTTTGTACAGACAGTAGTACAGATAATGTACAGACATTGACAAACCCAATAGAAAGAATCCACCCTTGTCTGTCACACTAATGTTTTTCCCTTTTCCATTCCTAGAAGACAGGAGATCAGACCATTGTTTTTTGTACAAAGAACAAATAAGGAGAAAACATAATTATAGATGATCAGAAAAGCTTATGACTTTGTGTCGGGGGTCGCCTCGGGACTCACCAAAAAATTACAAAAGTATTCCAAAAAATAGTGTATGCAGGCAAGAAGTAACACAGGTTTATTCAGGGCCCAAATGCAGCTGGGACAGCTATATTCAAACAGATTGTGGAACAGAACTGCATGAAAGGGTTCTGTCAGAAAAACACCCCTAAATCTAACAATCGAGCTAATTACCATTAGTAACTTTGAACCATTAAAAAATCTCCCTACACCGAGCTGATTGGTGCTCGCACATTATACGCTTATAGAAAAATATACATTATGTTCTGTAATTTCGTCCATAAACCTTCCCACACCGCACTCAATTATAATATGTGATGTCACAATCCAGACCCCACTTCCCACATTAAAATGACAATTCATTGAACCATTTGAGATGACCAGCGGAACTTTATTCATCTGTCCCGGTCATCTCATCTACTTTCTTATGAGAAATGCTTTATACCATGGCACTGCCAGAGTCTTGACCCACGGACATACTGCTATACAAGTGTTCCACATTAAGAACTCCTTAACTTTCTTCCCAGGTGAAACGTACTAAGAGGCAATTTGAAACTGCAGTGGTTCTTGTGACTCCATCTGAAAATCAAGTTTGGCAAATAATTCTGATTTATAAAATGCATAGGCTCTCCTTACCTGTCGATGGTAACCATGGGTTCTAAGCTTTGACCTTGAGAAAATAATAACTACTGTTTGCTTCTTACCAGGCCAGCCTCGGATCATGGGGCCTGAGATGTGTGACCAGCAACTGTGGCTTCATTGCTGATTAATACAACAGCGAACACACGTTTGCTGTAAAAGCACGTTGCAAGGCCTATTTACTGCGTTTCAGCCTACCCCTACATTTATTTATGCTTACATGTGCCCCTGCAATAATTTTATATTGAGTTACTTTTATTTTGGACTTGACTTGTATAATGATTAAAAGGTGCTCCCTCCCCTTTTACAGTGCTATTCTCACAATTGATAAGTGCGCACCATTTCACTATGTAAAACTTGCATTTTAAGCCTATTTTTGTATTACATTATTCCCCCTTTTACAATTATACCTATTATAACCCTTCACTTACAGGTATACCTATTATAGACGCATCACATATCAAAGGAGCCCTTATAAATGCTAGGTCTCTATCAGCACATGCATTAGATATAGCGGACCTCATAGTATCTAACCACCTAGATTTCCTAGCAATCCCATAAACCTGGCTACACTCTGCAGCAGGTTCCACATTTTCTCTAGCTATACCAGCCAACTATACAATCTTCAGAGTGGATAGAGACACTAGTAGAGGCGGAGGAGAGGCCTTCATAGCTAAAAATCAACTGGGCCTCAGGGAATTACCAACAAACCTTTCACCTCAGGAGAACTTCTTTAAGTGAAACTACCCTTATCAGTGGCACATACTATATTGATACACCTCCTGTACAGACCCCCTGGCACATTTTCCTCTTTTGAAGAAGACATCACTCACCTTCTAACTTGGAACACCAAACCCAGTTCCCAAATCATGCTACAGGGTGATCTAACCTTAGAAGTCAATGACACAAATGATGATAATGCAATAGCCTTAGCTAACACACTTTCTGAGCTAGGTTTCTCACACCGTATCACCAACCCAACACATAATAATGGCAGAACATTGGACTGGCTTGCAGACCTAAACTGTGACAGCAAGGTCCTCTCTAATTCTCCTTGTGCTTGGTCCGACCACCACGTCATGTCTTTTACCATCCAGGATAGCCGAAAACCTACCTCTAGCGCTATACAAGCCCCTCACGCTCCTACCAGTAATAATAGTAATATTACAATGGAGAATGTATTACCTCTACTCCAGCCTATCACTAATCAATCAAGGTTCAATAACAAGAATCCAAAAGAATCTCTGAAAAAAACTGGACAAAAAACTCTGACAGACTTCAAGAAGGAAAAAATCACAACAACATCCAACAAATACAAATCAGCTATCGTGAAAACGAAAGGTGATACCTTTAACAATAGAATTCAAAATGCTAAATATGGCACTAAAGAGTTATTCACCATCCTCATGGAGTTAGAGTCTCCAGTAGCACCAACAGAATCATGCACTAAAGATGTCTCATGGTGCGCTACTATTCAAAAGGCACTTCGGGATAAAATTACGCTCCTACAAACTAAAATAGAAGCTAAAAAGCTTAGCTTACTACTAGCTACCAAATGTAGTGAGTCTATTGACCTACCGCCCAAACCCTGCTGCCTATTCGAATTTGCCCCTCTCAGCATAAGTGAAGTAGAAGGAATTATAGCTAGCCTAAAACAATCAAGATGTCAAGGTGACATCTGTCGAGCAACAGTCATAAAATAAGCGAGGAAAGAGCTCGCTCCGTTCATCACCTCTGTGATCAATACTTCATTTGAAACTTGCACAGTGCCCAACAATCTCAAAAACCCTAACCTTGACCGAAACACCCCCACTAACTATAGGCTCATAACCACAGTACATTTCTTAGATAGAGCAGCATACCTCCAAATTCAAAATCATTTATAAATCAATAACCTCCTATGACTGCGTCAATCAGGGTTCAGACCTAGACACGGCACAGAAACAGCCCTCATTGACTTAAAGATTCAAATGGATGAATTAAACCATTCCTGACTATTAATAGTTGTACTAAATTGGCCAGACCACTTATCTTATCAAAATGTGACTATTGTAATGCTCTACACCTAGGCACCAGTAAGCAAAATATGAATAAACTACAGGTGCTTCAAAAACATTCAAAACAATGCGCTAAGAACAGTGCTAAATATCCCAAGAGCCAACTATATATCATCAGCTAGACGCAATGCCCTTTGGCTCCCAGTGCAAGACAGAATTGCACTCAAAACATTAGCGATTACACATAAATGGCTCTCCAATTCAGCCCCAAAATATCTGGTCGACAAATTCACCAGAAGCCAATCCAGCAGGTCCACCCGGACTAAACACTGCCTAAATATCCCCAGATTCAAGCTACAAAAATCAGGTGGGATCAGCTTCCCAGTTCTTGCCTCTAAGGTCTGGAATTCATTGCCTTTAGCACTAAGAGATGAACCATCTTTCTGGATTTTCTGAAAAAAAACCTAAAACCTGGCTATTCGACCAGCAAACTTAAAAGTGCTAACGCTAAGTGTGGAGGGAGGAGTGAAGGTGGGAGGGGTGGGTGCTTGTAGTGAGGTGGTATCAAATCACGCTGGAAATAGGATCTGGTGGACCCAGTGTAACATTGAAAAGATGAATGCCATCACCTTCCCTACCCGCACAGAAATGAAACAGTTGCTGTGGGGGGAAAAGTCCACAGGAGATCGAATCCTGGATATTGCAACTAACTCAAACACTCTTTAAGGGTAGCCCAGCCCATGGGATAAAATGGAAGGCAGGGGGAGCTTTGGCTTTCGATGTTAATTTACGGGACTAGAAAGGTGGCATGTGCCAAGCTATTCGAGCCCTAAGAGTGCCATGAATGGCTGTGGTAAACTATGGGCTGTTAAAGGCTAAAACCAAAGACATAAAATGAAAGTTCCACTCCTGGCTACGTTTTTATCGTCTGTCCCTACAAAGAGCCCAGTGGCAGAAGATTGCTGAAATTCTTTGGAGTAGAAACAGCCATAGAATATGGCACTTTCTAGCTCAGGCTAGGGGAGAGCAGAAGCTTAGGGTCCTGAACCCTATGTCTGGGGAATTATGGGTGGATTACATCTCCAACACATTTTTCAAGGAGAAGGTAGCCACAACTAGTCTCCCAGTGGGGGTAAAGACCTGCCCAATCCAGCTTAGCCATAAAATTGTAAAATAGACAATTATGAACTTAAAGCCCTCTAATGCCCCGGGCCTTAGTGGCCTAGCCAATTCTGTGCTAAAAAGAGACCAGAATAATTGGGCTCAGGTACTGCTTACACTGTATTACCGAATCTGTAGAACCTGTCAGGTACCCTCTTTGTTGAAAAAGTCAGTGTTGATCCCTGTGTATAAAAAGGGAGACAGGGGGAGTGCTGCCAACTGTTGGCAATTGTCAATGCTTGACGTTACAAGTAAAATCTTCACGATACTGGTACTTAAAGAAGTAGAAGCCTGGATCACAGAAAATCGGATCTTAAACTATGCACAGACTGGCTTTAGACCAGGGACGAGTACTACCCATAATATTCAGGTTCTCGATCAGTTCATTAATAACACCACTAGTAGTAAGGAGGCCACTCTGTATATTGCCTTTATAGATTTTAGCAGTGCTTCTGACCTAGTGGTGCGCAACATCCTGTGGTCAAAACTTAGAGCTATGAATTGCCCTGCCTGGTTAATGATCATATTAATTGCGATCCATAGTAATACCTCCACCAAGGTTCGCCTCAATGACAATGGAGAAATGTCCGCGACAATCTACACCAAGATAGGGGTAAAGCAGGGATGCGTAACTGCGCCCATGCTCTATAACCTTTATATTGCGGACCTGCTAGTGTGCATGTCCTTAAAATTAAATTGCCCTCCTAAATTGGGCAACACTCCCATCTATGGCATGCTCTATGCAGACGATTTAATTGTATTTGATAGTACGCTATCAGGCAGAAAGAGCATGCTAAATGAGCTGTCAGTCTATGCTTTTCAGTTAGGTCTAATTATTAACTTGGAGAAGACAAAAATAATGGCGACAGCCAGAAAGGGCCCTAGTCGCTCTGGCATCGATACCGAATTGGGTACAATTGTGGTGGTGGAATCCAACTCATACCTGGGGTTGGACTTTAAAGCTCCGGTTAACTACGAAGACATAATTAGTCATAAAAAACGCTGTGCAAAACTGCTTAGCCTACAGGCATGTACATTCGCAAAGGGATCTGCTGGCTTTAGTATGGCAGGCATATTAAGATTGTATGAACAGTGCTTTGTTCCAGCCATCCTTTATGGCTTGGAGGCACTGGCCATGCAAGATCTGAAATGGTTGAACATTTTGGAGGGTCACTATTGGCGCACTGTGCTGGGATTAGGGCCATCTTGCTCGGTACAGTTTCTGCACATGAAGTTGCGCCTCATCTCTCTGAGAAGCATGGCATTGTTTGCGAGAGGCATATTCTATCTGAAAGCGCATGCAGATCCCAGTTGTAAATTGCTGAGTCTGGCTGGGGACAACTATGAGGCAGAGAGGCATCCACGTGGCCTCGAATTCAAAGAACTAAACAAATCCCTGTTTGAGGAGATTGATTGGCCCTATGAGAATAGGACTCATCTGCCCTTTATCCACCAGAAGAAAATCGTTCAAAGAAAAATGTAGCAGATGTGATTGGAGTATGAACTCTATCCATCTGTCCAAGTTGAGTGGATACGAGGCTATATATCATGTGATGTATAGATATTGAAAGCCTCAGCCCTATTTGCTCGTGTGCCCGGCACCAGAGGTGAGGCAGTTTCTATTAAGGCTCCAGACAAATCAGCTCCCGGTCTTGGCGATCATTGGGTCCCGCGTGAAGGTGCCGATTGAGTCCAGTTACTGTTGAATTTGTCAGGCTATAGGAGTGCTGGAAACCACGAGACACATCCTAACCCTTTGTCCCAAATTGGGACCAACATATATGTGGGCATTTGGGAAATGGGTCAATAACTATGAGGCAATACCTGAGGAAGCCTTTTGGGATAGCTGCCTTAATTCCGAATCTCTGGGATTCCAGCTTGCTCTCTTTAAGGTATGGTCCCATGTTAAAACCCTTCTCCCGGGCTAACTTACCATGCAAGCTTGTGTAGACTGTTTGGTGGGTTGTTTTGAAAATGTAAACCCAGATAGGTTTATTGCTTCCTATATTGTTCCAGGCAACTATGTGCAGTGTTTGGATGGCATGCTTCATTGCATGGTGGTAGATACTACCTTTGTAAGAATTGTGGTTGCTCATTCTCTCCCATTTTTCTTTTCTTTTCTTTTCTTCCACTTTGAGATATTTGAAAGTGCTATGGGAGATACCTGTATTTCTATGCCCTTACGCCTTATGTTCTTGGTCTATTAGTCTTTGGATTAGTATAGTGGTATTCCCCTCACATTTCAGTGTTTATAAATTGATGGATTTTACTTTATTTTATTTCCATTGATTTAATATATATTGCTTTTATTGTACTGCCTAATTTTGTTGTATTGTATTATTGAGCTATTATTGATGTATTCGACTTTATTGTTATGTTATGATTTGTATGTTCTGAGAGATATATATGTTGAGTAAAATCCTAATTTTAGGATTGTATCACAATAAAGTATTATTATTAAATGTGTTATGTGTGCCTGTAAATGTTTCCTCACTTGTCCGGTTTATTGCCCAATCTTGTACGCATTGTTGCTTTTCTCTCTGTCTGTATTTTTTGTGCTTTTTACAAGTGTTTTGCCTGGCAAGCTGACTTGATCTGTAACACAAGACAATTGTCAATTGTATTTGTATGTATGCAACTATTGTGTATTCCTTAAGTAAAAGCACCCAGATACCTTAGGGTTTGATGTGCTCTATAAATAAATACACTAATCTAAACTAAACTTTTATTGATATATCAATAACCATCTCTTTGTGTGCCTCCCGTTCCCTTTCTGCTACTTTGTGAATCCAAATGTTTTCCACTCCTGTCATGTCAGGGGAGTGCCTTCAATTGGTGACCCCGTTGTGATCCCAGTGCCACTCAATACCTGCAGAGGCTTCCAGACCGCTTCTCCAGAAGGAACCACAGCCACCTACAGGGACCAGCCCTGAAAAAAACATGTTTCGAGTGGTTTAGCAGGAGCCATTTTAAGAAAAGTGCTTTCTGCCCTTTGAAGTGGGGCGCGGCTCTGAAGAGAGTGCAGACCAGTGTTGGAACCCTGTGACAGACGAGTTCGGGTGAGCACGCACATGTGAGTAGATTCTTTTAAGAGATAACAAGTAGGGGACAGATGCATAGGGACGTGTAAAAGGTGTGAGTACGTGTAGAGCAAGGTCATTTATTGTGACGTGGATGAGGTGTTATTTTTTGACAAAAAATCATATTGTTAAGTGGTTCTGTAAAAGTATTATGAGGTAAGGCAAAGGTAAAAGGGATACCCTCCTCTCAAGGGGAGGGAAGATGGTACCAGAAGGCAGTATAATATTTAAAGGAGGTATATGGAAATAAAAAAATAGTGGTCTTGTATAAGTAGTAGACCTGGAACAAGTAGTGGTTGTTAGTTTAGCAGGTTGGTGTAATTTATGATGGTTGTGTTTTCTAGATTAAAAGCAGGCCCTGAAGGGGCAGTTCATTGTGTGGCTTGTGGTGTGGTGTAGTGTTAGACGATTTTGTGCGGTGGTGCATGTGTGTATGGAAAGGTGAGAGAGAAGTGTGGGGTTGATTCTTTTGTTTTTGGTGTTACAAGCAAGTAGCAGCATTAGTGGGGTTTTGCTGGGTCAGTACGAGATAGACGTCACTGATATGGAGGGAGGAACACCAATAGAGCACATGTACAAGGCCCTGCCACTGTATCGTGATATGGTGGAGAAATATCATAAGCAGTGGGTCATAGAGACAGGCGGGGGGATGCCCTGTCCATGGCCAGGGCAAGGCTCACACAACAAGAGTATTTTGAAACACACGTCCACATTTCTAGTAGCAAAATATAAGGGGAAACAGCTACAAAAGAGAAAAGAGATCCTTGATCTTTGGCAAATGTTCGAAGACACAGAAGATCAAGGGAATGGAGCGGAGACACAGAGGCAGAAAGATGGGAAATGCAGAACGGGAGAAGGAGAAGGAAGGCAGGCGCCAGTTGAGGGTAGGGGATTATATACCATGACAACATATCCCTCAGATGGGTACACTTATCCAAGCTATGTACCCGCTGGGGTCCCCTGCAGTGCTAGCAACACCACAAGTGACCAGTGCCCCACCTCTGTTATACCCACCCTACTGAAGTACCGGCATCTACGGGTTACAGGTCTAGGGAGTTTGAGGATAGGTTAACAGGATTACTAGCAGAACTGAAAAGGATGCAGACATCCCCAGGAACAGTGAGGGATATAAGTGCATTGAGAAAACGGTCAGGAGAGTGGAAGTCAGGGGTAGTGTTGCTTAAGATGGATACTGAAGGTGTAAGATGCTTAGGTGTTGAGAAAGAAAGGAGCTTGGGTGGGTGGATTATCCTGGGTGAGGAGAATACAGTGTTGGGAGAGGAGGTAGGGGATGTTGACACATTTGTGGAGGATCAGAGTGAAGGAGAAGTGAGGTGTGAAGAGACAGCTGAGAATACCCCGCAAGGAGGAAGTCTATGGGAGGGGGTCAGATTGAGAAATAGGGCCGGCTGGACAGCATTGGTCAAGAAAAGAGGAGTTACAAGGAAGGGTGTGGGAAGGGCAAATATGCAGATGCCTCTCATCCATAAGGGGACAGGGAGGACACAGTATGTAGCCTGGCCCTAAGTGGGTAAGAATAATTTAATGAAGGCACTCCTGCAGCTCACAGCAGGGGCGAGCAAGTAGATATACAAATTCAAAAAAACAAACAGCAATGGTGCCCCTGCCAATAGGGCATCTTAAGAGCCTGATGGTTGCCGTAATTGGGGGATCAGGCTGGGGACCTGTGTGTTAAGGCTGGATTCCCGGGAGTAACTCTGGGAGATGATGCACATGATGGAGCATCCTTTAATGAAGTTATAGCATTGGTATGGGACACACTACGGAGGGCCTTTCCAGACACCCCTGATTTAAAGTCTTTGATGCAGTATACCATGGGTGATGATGAGAACCCAGCTAGATGTATTCTTAAAATGCAAGAGAAATGGAGAGCTGAGATAGGAGGGCCATGGGATCATATGATACCATTCTTCTATTTTATCATAAAGAGGGGCTTGCCGAAGGAAGTGCAGAAGACACTGGTGAAGATTGTGTGTATTGCGGCAAAGGGGTAGCCAGAAATACAGAGTATAATAGTGCATCATTGTAAAAGGATCAAGGAGCAGGAGAGGTAAACAGTGCAAAGGCGTCAGGGGGTTGAAGCAAAATTGGTGAAGAAAAAGTTGACTAAGGTAGCATTCCAGGTCCCTGCATCAATGCCAGTACAGGTAGAAGGAACGGAGAGCACACACCAAGTTGTGAGTGCCACTATTTATGTATGTATTTATTTATTTATATACTGCGCTGAAAGCCCCCGGGCATCAGGACGCAACAATTACATGTCAGGTTAAAACAAAGAAGACAGGACAGTCAGATCTGGTGGAGAAAGTTCAGGGCCGGTTTTATCTCATTACTTAAAGAGGTGGCATTTGAGATTTTTGCAGAAAGACGTCAAGCTTGCCTCGAGTCTAAGAGCAGAAGGTAATGAGTTCGACAGGTTAGCCACTTTTACCGGCTAGGATCCTCCTAGGTCATTAGCTTGTTTGAAAGCCGGGAAAGACACCTGCATCTGATTGGAAGGGCGCAATGGTTTAACATGGCTTTACCCAGGTGTCCATGCCTTGAGGTACGTTGGAGCGTTCCAAAGATGCTTCAGTGAGTCAGAGTGCATACTTTTAAATCTATGCGTTTCTTTACCGGAAACCAATGAAGGTCCCTCCTTTGTTCTGAGATATTAAGCCTTCTTGGAATCTTTTTAAAAATGCATACAGCGTCATCCTGGAGAGCATTCTTTACAATTGGATTTGGAGGCTCCTATCAGTAATGAGTTACAATAGATGAGCCTGGAGAACACAGTTGCTCAGGCAAAGATGGTAGAGTTTTTTCTGAGATATATGGACAAATGTTTTTAAGCAGACGACGATGATATTTGCAGTTTTGGGTTATCTGGCTGATATATGCGTCTGCATTAAGTGATGCCTCAAATTGAGCGCCTAGGGTCTTTACTTTATTTTGTACTTGGATGTTGCTATTTCCAATGTTGAAACTTTTATACTTCATTCTCAGTTTGGTCAGGGCCTGCCGGGATCCAAAGGTAAAAAGCTCAGTTTTATTGCCATTCAGGCAAAGCCAGTTTTTGGACTTCCATGATTCAATCTGGTCATATAGATTAGTTAAAACAGCGGAATCAGAGGTGTAATTGCCACTGATTTCCAGAATCAGCTGGGTGTCATCAGCGTAGTTTGTGAATAACACCCCTAGGTTCTCCAAAAGTGAGCACAGTGACCTGATGTACAGATTGAATATAATAGGAAACAGACACACTCCCTGCCGACCCCACATGTAATTAGAGCTGGTTGTAAAGAAGCAGGGCCCCACTGAATTCTCGACTCACGATTTTCAAGAAAGGAATGGAACCAATCGACAACGTCTTTCGTCCATTGTCCAAGATGGGATAAGCAGTGTAGTAGGTATTCGTGGTCCACCAAATCTAAGGCCACGGATAGATGCATCAAGACCAGCAATTCAACGTTCCCTCATCCAGAATCTTCAGCATGTGAGACTGTAAATCAGTGCGAGATGTCTCAGTACTACATGATGGTCGAAATCCTGTTTGTCTATTATGAAGGATACCATTTAATTCAATATAATTCTGCAACTGAGAGGAAGCAAGTTTGTCTAAGATATTAAGGAGGCAGTTACAGTTTGTAATCGGTCTAACAATTATGGATCAAGGTTAGACTTTTTCAGGAGAGGGGTGATGGTGACTGCCTTGATGGAGTCTGACACCAAACTGTCTCTAAAAGAAGCGTTAACAAATCTAATCAGAACTGGGGGAATAAATTGTCACACGTTCAAGTATTAACTTTGTTGGGAGGATGTTTTATGGGCATGAGGTGGGGCGCATAGATGATAGCTTTTTTTCATATCAGATATAGTAATAGGAGTGTAGAGGAGGAGCCAAGTACTCCCACTCTAACAGCCCTGCTACATTACCTGAGAAGTATGAACCAAAGTATGTTACGTACACAGAACAGTTAAATCAACAAAGAGAAGAGCATGGACTCTGTACAGTACCTATAAGAATACCTATACTTAAGAGAATATGGGAGGTAAAGTACCCATACCTGCATACAGACAATATGATGGCCATTTGAACGAGATTCCTGAAGAAGCAGAGAAAATAAAAGGCAAAGATGAATGGTGACGTCACACAAAATTGAATTGACGCCCATAGAAGAGATAAACAGACTAGAGGATGCAGACGATTTATAAACCATCAAGAAAGTATCAAGGATAAGTGACATCTTGGGATCAAGGTGAAGAAACGTATGCCACAGACCTGATGAAGATACTCAGTTAGTTAAACGTGTACAGATGCAATGAAACACAAGCAGCAAAGCAATCATGAAGCTAGCCACATGCTTTTGAATAGTTAGACCGTGGCAAGCACCAACAAATAGATATGTAGACACACATGGAAAAGTAATGGATGGATGTTTCCACTACACATATAAGCAGTATTGAACAAAGCAAGAAGGCCTCATTTCAGTTTCGCAGTTAAGAAAAGCAATTGAATTAAACAGAATAAAAGCTCAGCTAAAGTGTTGACTGAGCCGAGAAAGCCAAGGTCTTATCAAACTGGAATCGGCCGACATTGGATACAGTTAACGTGAAGGAACAGAGGCTTCTGTTCAGAAAGGTCAAGCAAAAACAAAAGACGTCAGAGGGCTATTGGAGAATAAAATCAAATACACAAAAAGCTTGATTTCATGGTGTCCAGTCAAGTGATAAAGGGAAGTTGGAAGGGCAAGATGGTCACACCTACGCATGAAGGCTGGCTGTGCCCATACACCTTAAAAATTCTCAGAACACAGTACAGACTCAAGACCAAACTTCAAACACTAATTGACACTGGACCATTGAGGTGATGATGGATGATATGCTAATTGGTGGGAAGCTGGTACTAAGACGAGCTCACCCGCACCAGGTTCAGTCTGCGTGCTGCTAGACATAGGTGGAAAAATACTGACGGGGTTAGGAGCTAACCAATTGTAGGGGACCGCGTAGTTAAGGGTCCTAATGCTTGTGTAGCCAATGGGACGTTTTACATTTAGTGACATTCATAGTGGCCACTTTGAGGGGAGTACTTAGTTGCCCCACCTGATGTTAAGTATCCTACCACCTTCCTCTACTGCTCTATACAGATATAGAGCCTATACTTAGAAATACACTTAGACCCAATCACACCCTCCGTTAGGTTTTTGTAGTTTGCCACATAGAATTACGTTGGTAATGACGCATGTCAAAATGTCAATGATGATCAATTTTGGGCATAAGAGCCCAGTTTTTTATGAAGTCAGTAGAGTCAGAGGATCGATCGATTGTTGAAGTTCGTTGCACTCCCTGTTTAAGATACTTGATATTAAAACAGACAACCTTTGCCAAACTATTTGTGTCATCTTGATTATGAATAAAATCTGCATCCCCATCCATCTCCAGTGTACAGCTACTCATTTTAAAGGGCTGTCTGAGAGAACACCCAGCTCACTTGGTAGCAGAGATAGGACGGTTAGATAAGCTAACCATCGGCCGTCGACATAAGTAACTTTAGAGTATTGGCAATATCGCACAAACTTTGCCATTTGGCTGACAGGACGTGAAGCTCTCCGTAGATAGTGGATAGTGTAAACAACTCCTTGCAAGGGACGGTTTGACGGGACCCCTATCTTCAGATAGAAACCCCTCACACATCTACCAGAAGTGGATCAAAAAGCAGCTCAAAGAGGCGGTAATGAAGGTGGTGATCCCGAGGATCTGAAGAAGAAAAACATGTAAACAGTGAGTAAATAAACCAAAGAGTGTGGCAAAGGAATGCATGTATAGTAAAAACGGAGAGCAACAGAGGGAGGTGGGATAAAATATAACGTAAGAGTAAGACTGTCATTACGTCTTTGGTGGTAGCCATGCCGCCAAAATCGGATCCAGGTCCTGGTTCCCAGAATGGGGAATTACCGGGCCATTCCGAGTTCGGAGGGCCCGGTAATTTCTCCCTTCAGGAACCCGGTGCCGGACCTTCACCATTTAGATTTCAGCCCCCATAGGGCTGAATGGGAATGGGAGAGGGAGCAAACAATGGGCTGATTACGAGCGGCCTGTTGTTTGCGCCCTCTTCCCCTCGCGGGACGTGAGTAAAACCCGACGTGCAGAGTGGGTCCCGCGAGGGGACCTCGTAATCAGGCGGTACAGGGTTGACAGCGCTGGCACCTTTACCGGCGCCGTTAACCCCTTACCGCCTGACTTATAATGAGGCCCCAAAAGTGTAATATATGTATATGGGAAAGAAGATATTGTCTTCAGAGTGGCCGAGCGGTATATAAAGAAGAATAGTCATGAGTGAGGCCATGATAAGAGGATTCTCCCTGTTCCTAAGCTTTAAAGAGTGTTAGAAGAAACCTTACTTCAGAGACCCTTAGTGGGACATCTAGGAGACGGGAACGGTTAAAGACGATCCTAAAGGAATTGGTTTAAGTTCCAATCGGAGTAGATTTTACAGGGCAAGACAAGTCTTAAGGAAAAGATTGTGAATAGTACATGTGGCCTGTCAAGTTTGTCTGTTTGTTTTATGTGATTCAAAGGAGTGATGAAGTCAGAGTTGAAAGAAAATATTTTATGTAATAGAGAAGTGTGAAGTTGAGACACGGAAATTGATTGTCTTTAAATTTGTATTCTGATGGTTGTTTTTTTAGCAAGAATAAAGTAAAAAAATGGGTTTTGACGGGATATGAGCTTGCGACGATTGATGCTCGCTCATATTGTATGTTGTTTGAGATGTATTTAAAACATTTGTGATTGAAAATTTACTGAGGGTTAGAAAAGAGAAAAGTGAAAGGTTAAAAATGGAAGAGGTTACTCCATTAGTGCATCTTTGCAAGCAGCTGCCGAAAAACACGCCCAACCTTAGACAGTACAGTGCAGGATGGGTTAAAGGAACCGCAGATAAAATGTTTACGCCATGGCCCCAAGGTGGATCATTATGGAAGGCAGTCCTGCAGTATATGACAACATATTTGTCTGCAGCATAAAAGGAAAGAAGCTAGAAAAGCGCCTAGCGAGTCTAGAACTTTGGAAAATGTACCAACAAGAAAAGGAGGAGGAGCCTCCTTTAGATTGGATACTGATTCTATGCAAAGCCTTGCACTCCACCCACCCCATCTGAAACAAAAGACAAAGTTAAGAAAGACGATGGGTTATACCCATTAAGGACACTTAAAGCAGCAGCGGGATATAGCAATCCCTTATATGAGTCACCTACACAAAGCAGTGACGAGAGTCCAGGGAAAGATGCTAAGAAAGATATAACCTCCAGAGTCCCGAGAGACAAGGAGAGATGCGAAAAGGAGAGAATCGATCAAGGAAGCACATCTCTATATATAAGGAGAGAAATAAAGAGATGGAAAGGAGACAAGGATAAAAGTGATGAGATAGAGCTCTTACAGAACGAATGTATGGGAGGTCAGGTTTTACTTAAACTTGATGATAAAGGCATCGAGGATGTAAGACAACAGGGAGATCAAGACAGACAGGATAAAAAAGACAGGGAAAGAGAAGACCAATTGAAAGATTTTGGGGCGAAAAGAAAAGACAGACAAAGACGAGAACAGTTATATCAAGATGAGCAAGCAAAAGAACAGGAGAGGGCAGAGGAGCAAAGAAAACGTGACAATAGACAAAGAACGGCTGTAGATCAGGACAGCATAGAAAGACAAAGAATAGATGATGAACAGGAAAGGATAAGAGCGAAAAAGAATGCAGAGACAAAGGGATGAGGAGATACGAAGGGCATATGAATGAAGGGATATGAAAAAGAAAGAGGAAGACAGAGCAAGAGAGGAAGCGAGAAAGCGCAGAGAAGTCGATGACGACATGGAACGTAAAAGAAGACAGAGAGAATTAAGAAATCCCGATCCATTGGTAGAATGGGAAGATATATAGGAATTTTTCCCCGAATACGAGTCATTACCAGGCCTGTCTAGAGCAAATCTATAAAACGAGTTTGACTCAAGAAGTATTGGGGAAGCGATCGATAAAGTATACCATGACATAAGAGCTCAGAAGGAAGCTCAGGGGAAAGGAAATAATTATCGTCTCTAGAGAACTCAGTTGTATGACACAGAGGATACCGCATGTAGTGCAAGACATAAGGAGCTGTCTTTAGACAGACTAACTCTGAATAGAAATTATGATGAGAGAAGTTGCACGAGTTGCGCACAGGAAGTGTCAGACGAAGAAAGGGAAACCTTCCATGGGGAAGAGAGAAGTAATGTATGAAATCCAGAGGGATGTTGGCCTATGGATAAGAGAGTAAGATGGTCAGATTAAAAATTACCTGTGTCTAAATCATCAGTCACTGACACATTCAGACCGACATAAGGGGCAACCCCACAGTCAGAAGGGGAGTCCCTGCCTTATGTAAGCAGGTTAAGATAATTGGCAGGAAGACGGTGATGTGAGAATATCACCCCAGCGGTCGATAGACAAATGATGAGAGATGAGAACAAGTTTGGCATGTCACAGTTCCCTTCGGTAGAAAAAGGAGGAACAAGGCCACAGTATATACCATGGCCTCAAATGGACAGAGATAATCTAAGGTGTAAATGGATACATGAGCTAGAAAAGAGGACAGGAGGAAATGCATTGGCTATAGGGGACATTAAAGATCTTCTGATCACCATACTTGGTGAGAGAGCTGACGATGTATGGACACGGGCCGGCTACCCTGGTGTGACTACAGTCAACATTGTGCATGATGGAGCGCCATTTAACAATTGCAGAGCAGCAGTTTGGAAAGTGCTCTGAGTACTATATCCAGACACATCCAATATGGGAGCTATAATGACAAAAAATATGAAAGAAGGAGATGCTCCTTTGCTTTACATTCAAAATTTCCAAGACACCTGTGCGCTTGAAACTCGGGAATCTTGGGGGAAATGTATACCTGTGTTCTATCATATATTATGCCAAAGGCTACCAGAGCAAGTGCAGAAGCAGCTAAATAAATTAGTGGGTATAGAAGCTAAACCGTGGTCGGAAATTCAGTTGACCATTACACATTACTGTAGACTTCTGCAGGAAAAGAATCGCAAAAAAGATGATACTCGAAAAGGCAAGGAGGCAAAATTGGTTCAGAAAAAACTGTCCAAGTACCCCATTGAAGGGGCAATATTAAATAGTACAGACGGATCCAATTCACCACAGATAACAAACATGCCACAGGCGAAAAACCAAAGGCAGTTCGATCAAAGCAACAATGGATATGCTCCACAAGGAAGGGGTTTCCGATGAAGAGGTTGGCAAGCTAATCAAAGGAACTGGCAGAATAATAGGGGAGGTTTTCAGAGTAATCAAGGTGAGTTTCAAAATATGCAAAATTGGCAGATGGGAAGGCCACCGCCTATATGTTGGATGTTTGTAGTGACAGGACATTTTGCTCGTACATGTAGAAGTCAAGGCATGGTACAGAATGATAAGTTTTCAAGAGGGGGGGTGTCAAATCCACCTTCGTAGGAGGACATCCTTTTACAAATAATGGGACAAGGCTGCACATGGAAGAGGACAGCTCACTGGGAGACCTGATGTGTTCTATTCTATCCATGACACCAAACACTCATGAGGACCCAAGGGTGGATGCCAGTATAGGAGGCAGAAAATGTTTGTTCTTAGTGGACACGGTGCAAAGCACTCATGTATAAGAGAGGTCACATCAATGCCTGCCAATGCATGAATACTCAGGGATTCACAGGAGCTACAAGTTATGTTTCTTTCACCAAAGAACTACCAGTCTCAATAGGAAAATGTGACATGAATGTGCCACTACTTTATTCGAGGCAAACACCTGTCAATATATTAGGACGAGATCTGAAGACTAAGTTAAATATGACGATCTCGTTTACTGATGAAGGCATAATATGCTCAACAGCAGGAATGCATTATTTAAACGTGCGAGTAATAAATATGGCATACGTAGGACGAATGGCTGTGAGAGCAATCCCATTAGAACCAGAGATTTTGCAATATGGGGTGTGCATATTGTTGTCCTGGCTGCCAGGAATAGCAGGGAAAACAATGAGAACTCCTGATGAGTTTTTGTTTAGACCAAGGATACCCATGTTTGAAGAAAAGGGACGAGTATTTCCCTTGATGATACAAGAAGCTATAGTGCGAGGAGAAATATCATTGCTTGATGGCTGTGATGGGGCAGGCAATTGTGTATAGTAATCGCCATTGGAGAAGGCTACAGATTGACTGACATCACGGATGAGGATCTGTTTGAAGATCACCCATCTGATGACAAAGTAATATTTGAAATGAGCATCACTTAATGGGTAAAAGCAATTAAAAGAAAAGTGCCTCAGAGAATGATGTTAGCACAGAAACGCCCTGAATATTTTGATGAAGACATGGCAAAAATGCACACTGGCCCCTATAACGTAGGCCTACTAAAGGGGGCTAGGGATGTGAACATTAAATTAAAACCAGGAGCAATTTTATCTCGAGCATGGCAGTATCTTATGTCTAGAGAGGCAGGTGAAGGAATTTTCAAGACAATTTCCGCCATGATGGAGCAGGGTATCGTAGTGACGTCAGAGTCACCATGTAATACGTCAGTTTACCCTATCAGGAAATCTAAGGGGGGGGGTCGTGGAATTTAATACAAGATTTGAGGCCAATAAACCAAATTGTAGAGGCTGAGTTCCCTCTAGTGCCAAACCTGTCTACTATTCTATGTAATATACCTGTTGATGCACGGTATTTCACGATGATTGTCTTGACAAATGCGTTTTTCTCAATCCCGCTGCATGAAGACTCACACGATTTGACTTTGTTTACCTTCAGACAAGTTCCCCTGAAAAGCACACGGCTGCCCCAGGGGTACTGTGAGTCCCCATTGATTTTCAACAGAGTCCTCAAGATGGACTTGAGCAATATTGATTTAGAAAGCATTGTGCTGCAATACGTAGATGCCATTTTAGTTTGCAGGACCACAGAGGAAGAGTGCAGACACGATTCTGTTCAGCTGATGATTATACTTTGCTGACAAAGGATATAAGGTTGACAAGGAAAAGTTACAATATTGTCAACAAGAAGAGCTGTACATAGGCCCAACAGATTTCGCATGAAGGAAATAAAGTTACTCCTGAAAGAGCTGAGGCCATTTTAAAAACAGCTCAGCCACACACGATGAAACAGATGCAGAGCTTTTTGGGACTATGTAATTATGTCAGAGCATGGGTCTTTGACTACAGCTCGTATACAAGGCCTCTCTTACAAGCCTTGAAGAAAGCACAGGCAACGCAAGAAAAAATCATGTGGACTGAGGCAATGGAAGAAGGGTTTGATGAATTGAAAAAAGCCATTTGCACGGCTCTAGTTTTAGGGATCCCCCATTATGCATTGGAATGACTTTTATTCTTGCATACAGATGGTACTGTAATGACAGCAGTGCTCACGCAGAGAACCACGTTGGGGTACATGCCCCTTGAATATTACAGTGGTATCTGAGACCCAGTGATGAGAGGTTATTTTCCGTGCGAACAAAGTTTGGTATCCACTGGGTTCGCCATAGAGAAGGCCACAAGCATAGTGATGGGATGATCTATGATGATATCTGTTGAACACGCATTATTTGCCATTTTTTAGAAAAACCAAAAGGCACGTTGACTTCTCAAAGGGCTTCCGCCTATGAGGTAGTTATATCAAATCCAGCAATCAAAATAGTTTGATGTAAAATAGTGAATCCAGCTATGTTTATTGCTGAGCCAATCATTGAAGGAGAGCCCATACACAGTTGTGCAAACTATGAAGAGTTCTATGATGAAATCCATAGAATAAAGGAGAATGCACTAGCAAGGGGAGAGATTGTGTTTATTGACAGGTCTTCGAGAATTGATCAAAATGATGGACAAAGATACACAGGTGCTACTGTGGTAAAGCATACGGCTAATGGGGAGTATTGGGTACTCGTTAGTACTCGACTACCATCTCATTATTCAGCACAAGCTGCAGAATTATTGGTGTTAATACTTGCACTCGAGAATCACGCCGATCAGGAAGTAACAGTGCACAGCGACTCCGCCTATGTGACATCGACGGTGCACACAGGACTAGCACGTTGGAAAAGGAGGGGCTACCTCCAAGCGGACGGCACATCAGTGCAGCACACAGCCTCGTTGGACAAGCTTATTAAGGCACTACAACACCTAGTGGGCATAGCAGTCGTTAAGTGCGCAGCTCACACGAAAGAGACATATTTTTTCTCACGTGGAAATCAAGCAGCAGACGATGAAGCCAAGTGCATTGCAAATACAGATATAGGAATGATGAACGTTGAAACATGTAATGTGAATGAAAGAATGACTGCAAAGATGACGATGGATGAAGGATATAATCATATGTCCAAAACACAGAGAGTGGAGATCCAGGCGGAGGCACCTCAAGAGGAAAAGAATTAATGGACGCGAAGAGGATGTTCTTTAAACCCCTATGAAGTGTTGTGGTGACAAGACTGGTAAACCAGTGATGCCTATAGCCTTATTAAGGGTGGTGCTGAAACAGCTACATTACCCCGCACATACAACTAGGGATAATCTTGCTGCAACTATTGCAGATGAGTGGTTTGTTCCGAATTTGATGGAGCATGTTGCATTTTTTATGGTAAACTGTATAGTTTGTCAACAGTTCACAGCTGGGCACACACTGTGCACCGTTAGTGGAGTGATTCCATGACCTAATGGCCCTTTTCAGCACTTGCATATTGACTGTGTCGACATGATACAAGTATGTAATGGATACAGATATTTTATCGTTGTAGTGTGTCCTTTCTCAAGATGGATAGAGGCAGGTCCATGTACACACCCAGACTCCACTTGTGCGGCCACATTTCTAGTACGGGAAGAATTTCCTAGATGGGGAGTATGTGAAGTCATGAGGTCAGATAATGGTCCTCATTTTGTTAACACAGTGCTTGAACAGATCAGCTTGTTGCTTGGTATAAAGCACAAGTTTTCTTTGGCTTATCATGTGCAAGGAAATGGGATCTGTGAGAGGCTCAATGGCTTGCTTAAGGAAAGGATAGCCAAGTTGAAGCTTACTCTGAAGAAAGGGTGGTTGCATAGCCTACCTCTTCAGCACTTGGATATTGACTATGTCGACATGATACAAGCATGTAATGGATACAGATATTTTATCGTTGTAGTGTGTCATTTCTCAAGATGGATAGAGGCAGGTCCATGTACACACCAAGACTCCACTTGTGCGGCCACATTTCTAGTACGGGAAGAATTTCCTAGATGGGGAGTATGTGAATTCATGAGGTCAGATAAGTCCTCATTTGAACAGATCAGCTTGTTGCTTGGTGTAAAGCACACGTTTTCTTTGGCTTATCATGTGCAAGGAAATGGGATCTGTGAGAGGCTCAATGGCTTGCTTAAGGAAAGGATAGCCAAGTTGAAGCTTACTCTGAAGAAAGGGTGGTTGCATAGCCTACCACTGACATTATATGCATTGAGGAACCAACCAGGTTCTGACCACCATATTATGCCTCACGAAATCGTAACAGGAAGGTAAATGAGAACACCCCTAATGCCTCCACCCTAAGTTTGAAGTGGTGCTCAGCCGACAGCAGAAGTGCTAGGATTGGAACTGCATAACTATTTGACCGCTAGTATTTCTGTCATTTCAGGACAGTTGCAGAGACAAGGGTGTAGGGCAGTACAGAAAACAGAAGGAGATGCTTCAACAATCCAATCTCCGGAATTTCGTCTTCCCCAACTTTAACCCGGAGATGTGGTCCTAGTGCATGAACACAAACGGAAAAAGTGGGACGAGCCCCGTTTCAATAGTCCCTTTGTCGTTGAGGACCTAATGCCATCTGCTGCCAAATTGCAGGATAGGTACGCTTGGATATTCCTGGGGGAGGTAAAGATCTACTCTGAAGAAACTGCTGTGACTACACCCCTCCAGGAAGAAGCTGCAATCATCGGGGAAGAACCACAGCACGTGCAGATGAGATCTATGACAAGGAAGAAGGACGCATAACCTGACAAGTGGAAATATTAAAGAACCTTTTAGTTGGACTGTGGCTTGGCTTTGGATACTCCCTTTTAAGCTATTCATAAAAGGGTCAAAGAAAACATTTGAACACTCAGTGCATCTTAGTTGCTGAGTTAAGGGAAGATCTGCATTCCCAAAGCCACAGTAGCTTATTGATTTTGGACTGAGGCATCCCTAAAGCCTTGATGAAAGAAAAGTAATAAAAGTTTATTGATTTTGGATTGAGGCATATTTAAAGCCTTGATAAGAAGAGGAGTAAGCCATACTCTGATAGTGGATACCGCAATTGGAAGAGGGTACAATACCTTGATTCATTCGACACTGAGTTTTTGTTTATATCTCCTTATGGTTTTACCCAGTGATGACCTTTCTAGGAACATACTCACATATTTTGAGTTGGTGTTCATTCTTATCATTCACTGGTGGGGAGAACTTGCCGCATTCCAGCTTTCATTCAAGATCCTGACAATGAGAACATGATAAGAAGATTGCTCATCGTAATCACTGAACAATTCTTGCAGCTGCCAGATTACAGTGAGAAAGATACATGTGCCCCTATCAGAAGATATCAGAAGACGCAGCACATAGACTAGTCAGTGTGGTGTTCTTTCGTCTAATTGAGGAATACCTGCATTTTGTTGGGAAACACACTGATGTGGTAACCTTCCTGAGAGATCCAAGAAACACTGCAAATTTGAATGTGATCTTGGAGGGAATTATAATACAAGTGAGCATCTATTCTGAAAGAAATCACAGAGCGGTATAAAAGCTTTTCTCTGAGGGACAGATCGAGAAAGTGTATAAAGGACAAACTTTGTTCATGCTGACAGGGAAACAACATGTCATCTGGACTGAAGCAGATTTGAGGCATCGATTGGGAGCTGATCTAAGGAGTAGAGCTTGTATAGACTTGCAGAGGTCATGTTTCTTCACAATAAAAGAACATTTACATCTCGATTGGTGAAAAAAAAATGGTTCCAGACATACAGATAAAGTCGTTCTTAGCATCCATCTAGCAGACGGTTGATCGAGGAGGAGTTACTGGATCAAGACAGCACCTTCGAGAAGCAATCTACAATGCAAAACCATTAAAATACATTTTTCCTTCCTTAGCCTGAAAGGATCAAGATGAGGAATTTTAACAGCAATGTTGTGTTGCCCCACAAGGACAGACACGTGTATTGTCAAGAAGTAAATGTTGTAAGGTGACATACCTTTGTGTCATGTACACCTGCATTGTGTTTATACTCATATTGCTTTCACTAACTGTGAGAACTGCATTTTACATAGGTGAAAATGGAGCTAAGACTCCCGTGTATCTTCCTGAGCATAAGGAAGATGTACGTGTGGCAACTACAAGGTAGCCTACATAGTTATTCCTGTCGCAAGAAAAGAAGGCAGGATGCCTGAACTTGAAATGGGTGTTGTTAGTAATCAGTCACACACAAAACTTGTTTCAGAGAATGCTTTTAAAAGCTGGAGACAGGGTTGGTGGATCAGGCAAAGCAAGGGGTTAATATAGATTGGGTCTACCCAATTAATACATGCCAATACACCAAGTCCAGTGGCCCAAGAACAAGTCCCAAAGGAAAGTACCAGATGAAGATTATGAGAGACATTTTTATACCTAAAGGACTCGCTGAGAGAATAAAACTTGCTGAGAGGGAAAGACCTGCTGAACTTCTTCTACCCTGGACGAAAGTTATTATAATTAAGCCAACCAGAAGGAGTTATGTTGATGCCTTTAGCGACATAGTCATAGAAAACTACATGAAGAGTTTGAGAACCAAAAGAAGCACCCAAGAAGATAATTACGAACTGAATGATTATCTGGATAGCACTGTACACTTGGGAAATAACATATGGTATCAACACATGAAAGAAGTTGGAAGAAGGACGTTGAATGAAGAATGTTTCGTATGTGCACTCCTGCCATACAGCATGGGGAAGTCAAAGATGTTCATAGCTATTGAAACAGATGTCCTAACTGCACACTGCATAGTGCACCTTGCTTTCTGTAGTACAAGAAGCCAGGTTTTGGGTCGGACTGTCTCTCTCAAATGGGCAACTGAATGGACAGATCCAGATGAAGATGATTATATCCAAGATATAAAGATATGAAACAATGCCAAGACTAAAAATCTTGTGATCAGATACGAGAAACCGGGAGTAAAAGAAATTGGAATAAGAAGAGAATTAAATGAAAAACTGAAAGTTCCAGGAAAATCTGCAGAAGAAATTCATAGATGGAAAAACACATGGCAGATGCAGATTTGGGGAACTGTTCTATCACCAGATGGCTGGGAGGAAGGAGTAGTGATCTGCAGAGACTGGGTAATAATGGGTCACTATCAACCAACAATCGAGAATGCACAAATGTTGTGTAAACCATGATGGCCAAATCTTGCTAAATTGCTGATATGGGTCAAAGACAGAGGAGGACCCCTCCAGATAGTACAATTGGAGAGTTCTAAATTATGCTTCAGGAACAATGATACAAGAAAAATGGGGGAGAATCAGAACTGTGGACGAGTCTTCGATGCACCAGGAATGAATATCGGAACAGCAGTAATCATGGACCATTATTGGGCTTGTGGATCCAAGGCCTATATCACACTGTTTAAAGATTGGGGTGGAAACTGCACATTAGTAAATGTCCATGTTCCTGCATTGGTGATTCCTAAACGTGACCTGAACCTTAATAGTTTCCCGAAAGCAGATGCTTTCCTGAGGAAGAAGAGATCTGTGGAGCTGATAAAACGGATTAAGACAGAGAATTACTTTTCAGCCAAATCAATAGAAGCTTTTGACTCTATTCCATATGAATACAGTCTGTACAGCCAAACTTCTTCAGTATTCACGTTGATCTTCATGCCAAGGATCCAGGTTGGAGCAAATACCAAGTGGCTTCAGATCACCAGATGGGAATTTCTGCAGACAATTAACACTACCATAGAAGGGTTCAATGCAATCAGAGAAGAACTGAGAGTCGTAAGACTGATGACTCTTCAGAACATATACGTCCTGGATATGATCACAGCTATGGACGGAGGTGTTTGTACACAAATTGGGGAATCATGTTGCACGTTCATACCTTCTCACGATGATGAGAATGGGACCTTGACAGAGGCCATAGACATGCTCACGAAACTCCATGGCCAGATGATAGATGAAGTAGAAGACATTGCTGATGACAGCTGGTTTGGATCACTCTTCTGTTGGGTTCCACAATGGATGTTCAAATTTCTTGGAGCCCTATTATTGTTAGTGATGCTTGGATTCTGTGTGATCAAAATAATAATATCACAGTGCAAGAAGACAGCGAAGAAAGCCATAAGGATGAAGATCATGATTGATGTTGAACCAGAATGGAAGCCTAAAGATCTGACTGATGAAGAAATCAGAGACTTTGTGAAGGCCAGTATCCATGCACCTGAGGGAACACAGTTCCTGAATCCAAAGGATCATAAGAAGTATGCAGGAAGATGGACCTATTGCATTCCAAGTGGACAGTGCATGCTCATGACATGGAACAAGGATGAGCATGTGAAATCAGCTGGTTGCTTGAAGGGAGTCATACAAATATGGATCCCTAGGAAGCATTTCTTTAGAACAGGATGTCTAGATGTAAAAAATGATGTGAGAGTGGTCGATGAATTGCCACTGATTTCCAGAATCAGCTGGGTGTCATCAGCATAGTTTGTGAATGACAGCCCTAGGTTCTCCAAAAGTGAGCACAGTGACCTGATATACAGATTGAATATAACGGGAAACAGACCCGCTCCCTGCCGGCCCCACATGTAATTAGAGCTGGTTGTAAAGTAGCAGAGCCCCACTGAATTCTCGACTCATGATTTTCAAGAAAGGAATGTAACCAATAAACAAAGTATTTCGTCCAGTGTCCAAGATGAGATAAGGAGTGAAATAGGCATTTGTGATCCACCAAATCGAAGGCTCTGGATAGATCTAAGAAGACCAGCAATCTAACATTCCCCTCATCCAGAATTTTCAGCATGTGTGACTGTAAATCGGTGAGAGCTGCCTCAGTATTATATGATGGTCGAAATCCTGATGGTCTTTTATGAGGATACCATTTAATTCAACATAATTTTGTAACTGAGAGGAAGCAAGTTTATCTAAGATTTTAAGGAGGAAGTTACAGTTCGTAATTGGCCTAACATTTATGGATCATAGTTAGACTTTTTAAGGTGAGGGGTGAATGTGACTGCCTAGATGGATTCTGACACCAAACTGTCTCTAAAAGAGGCGTTAACAAATCTAGTCAGAAATGGGCGAATACATTGCGATGTTCAAGTATTAGCTTTGTTGGGAGGATGGTTTCTGGGCATGAGGTGTGGTGCATAGATGACAGAGTTTTTTGCATACCAGATATAGTAATATGAGTGTAGAGGAGGAGCCACGTACCCCCACTCCATTTACCCTGCCTACATTACCTGAGAAGTACGAACCAAAGTATGTGACATACACAGAACAGTTAAATCAACAAAGAGAACAGCATGGACTTTGTGCAGTACCTATAAGAATACCTATAACTAAGAGAATATGGGAGGTAATGTACCCATTAATGAAACCATACCTGCATACAAAATAATATGATGGCCATTTGAATGAGACTCCTGAAGAAGCAGAGAAACTAAAAGGCATAGATGAATGGTGACGTCACACAAAATCGAATTGACACTCATACAAGTGATAAACAGACCACAGGATGCAGACGATGTATAAACCATCAAGAAAGTATCAAGGAAAAGTGACATCTTGGGATCAAGGTGAAGAGACATATGCCACAGACCTGATGAAGATACTTATTTAAACGTGTAGCAATCATGAAACTAGCCACATGCTTTTGAATAGATAAACCGCACAAGTGACAACATAAACATATATGGACACATATGGACAAGTAAAGGATGGATGTTTCCACTACGCACATAAGCAGTACTGAACAAAGCAAGAAGGCCTAATTTCAGTGTCTCAGTTAAGAAAAGCAATTGAAATAAACAGAATAAAAGCTCAGCTAAGGATTTGACTGAGCAAAGAAAGCCAAGGTCTTATCAAAATGGAATTGGCTGACTTTGGATACAATTAACCTGAAGGAAGCTGATACTAAGATGAGCTCACCTGCACCTGGTTGTTCAGTCTGCGTGCAGGTAGACGTAGGTGGAAAAATATTGATGGGGGTTAGGAGCTAACCAATTGTAGGGGACCGCGTTATTAAGGGTCCTAGAGCTTGTGTAGCCAATGGGACGTCGTACATTTATTGACGTTCATATTGGCCACTTTGAGGGGAGGGCTTAGTTGCCACACCTAATGTTAAGTATCCTATCGCCTTCCCACAGTGCTCTATACAGATATAGAGCCTATACTTAGAAATACACTTAGAGCCAATCACACCTTCTGTTAGGTTTTTGTAGTTTGCCACGTAGGATTCCGTTGGTAATGGCGCAGGTCAAAACGTCAATGATGACCAATGTTGGGTATACGAGCCCAGTTCTTTATGAAGTATGTAGAGTAAGAGGGTCGAGCGATTGCTGATCTTCGTTGTACTCCGTTTTAGATACTTGATATTGAAACAGATGAACTTTGCCAAACTATTTGTGTCATCTTGATTATTGATGTATGAATGACATCTGCATCCCCATCCCTCTCCAGGGGCTGTCTGAGAGAACACCCAGTTCAGGAGTAAGGGAGAAGTTGGAATATCTTTGAGACATAACCTCCAGAGTCTGAGGGTCTCTCGTTAGCAGGTTGGAGTGCAATGAGTTTTTGATTTGTCCATTGCACTATTGATTTTTGCCTCAAAGGCCGTCTAGATGTTCATACAGTCGTGGTCAGTGGGCTGAAAAATGGTATGGAGTGTGAACTGAATAACCTCAGCCCTTTCAGATGAGTAGCAATTACCCTGGAGATGGATCGGGATGCTGAAGTCACTCAACATCAATAATCAAAATGACTCAGTTAGTTGGTAAAAAGTATAACTGTTTTTTATTTTCAATCGTCTAAAACAGGGAGCATAATGAACATCAACGAATTTGCTCGATCCTCTTACTCAACTAAATTCATAAAAAAACTGTACTTTTACATTAAAAATTTGTTATCATTGACGTTGACCTGTGTCACTACCAACGTCATCCTACGTGGCAAACTACTGAACCTATTACTAATTATTATAGGCTCCAAGTGAATATCTACATATTCGATCAATACTAGTATGGGATAGTAAGTGGAAGTTATAGGTTTCTTAACATCAGCTGGGACAACTAAGCACATGCCTGAAAAATGGCCATTATGAATGTCACTAAATACACAATGTTCCATTGGCTACACAAACTATATGACCATTAATTACGCGGTCCCCTACAATTGGTTGGCACTCTAACCTTCGTTAGTACTTTTCCACCTATGTCTAGCAGCATGCACATTGGACTTCCAGGTGCTGGAAAGCTCGTCTTACCCCAGCTTCCCACCAATTAGCATATCAATCTATCATCACCTCAGTAGTCAGCGTAGTCTATTAGGATTTAAAGCTTGGCCTTCAGTTTGTTCTGTACTGTGGAGAATCAGGGGAGTGAAGGTACGCTCTGCCCTCTTGCATAGGTTTGAACATCTTGCTCGTCCAAATTCATCCTTCCACGTGACTGTAGACCATGGTTTTGTAGCTCTGACTGTCTTTAAAATACAATTTTTTTTATAGACTTCTGATGTCTTTCGTGTGTTGTTCATGCCTTCTGAACAGGAGCAATTCTTTCACACGATTTTGTATCCACTGCTAGTTAACTTCATCCTGATAAGACCTTGGCTTCTTGGCTTGACTTCATGGTTTATTCAGCCTCGTCTTTCCGAGATTCACTTTTACTTCATGTGTTTTTTTACTGCACCACACTGAACATGAGGCCTTCCATTTTTAGTCCAACTCTACAATAACACGTAGTGGAAACATCCATCTATTATCCTTAATGCATATATGTATATAATGGCTCATGCCGCAATCTATCCCTTATAAAGCCAGCCTTAAGAATACTTTGTCTGCTTGCATTTTTTTTGCATCTGTACACATGTAAACTAACTCGATTTCTTCATCCGTTTTGTGGCATATGTTTCTTCGCCTTGATCCCAAGATATCACTTATCCTTGATATTTTCTTGATGCCTTATAGAATATCTGCATTCTCTAGCCTCTTCATCTGTTCTATTTACATCAACTCTGCTCTGTGTGACATTACCATTCGTCTTGTCCATTTATTTTCTCTGCTTCTTCTGGGATTTCATTCAAAAGTCCATCACTGATCAGGTATCACTGATCAGGCTCTGGCCTGCCTGACCTCTTTCCTCTCAGATCGACCCTCCCAGGTCCAACTTGGGTCCTTCCTTTCATCTATCTTCCTCTCTACCTGTGGTGTTCCCCAGGGGTCTAACCTCTCGCCCTGGCTTTTCAACCAATACCTGGCAACTCTCGCCCACTGCATTGCCACTTTCTGCTCAAATTTCCCGTGCTACGCTGATGACACTCAACTCATTTTTCAGGCTGCCCTCTGCCACCTCCTCTCCCACTCTCATCTCTGATTGCTTAACTGCTATTCAAGATTGGTGTGCCGCCAATGATATTTGTCTGAATGCCAGCAAGGCGGAGATCCTCCTCAACGGCACTCTTCACTATCCTTTCCCTTCACTCTCTGGCCGGCCTCCCTTGGCCTTCCTCCTACCCCAACCTGCGAGGCTAAGAACCTTGGGGTCATCTTTGACTCCACTCTTTCCTTCTCCGCCCACATCTCTGAGGTCTCTAAAAAGTCAAATTTCCGACTGCACTTCCTCAGAGGTACTCTGCCTTTACTCTCCTTCCCCCAGAAGCTCATGGTATCCCAAGATCTGGTTCTCTCTAGCTTGGACTATTGTAACAGCCTCTTTCTAAATCTACCTGCCTCTACTCTTCGCCCTCTGCAGCTAATCCAGAACAGGACTGCAAGACTTGTCCTTGGCCTCAAGCCCTGGGATCGTATCTCTCCAGCTCTGAAATCTCTCCATTGGCTCCCAGTGGATGCAAGGATTAAATTCAAAACCCTCTGCATTGTCCACAAGGCTTTCTGGGGCCTGGGTCCAAAATGCCTTCAGCTATCCCGCAAATACCGCCCCTCTTGAGCTCTTCGCTCCTCTACCTCCAACTCCCTCAGGCTCAGTGGTTTTTCAAAGAAACAAGCTGGGGGTAGATCTCTGTCTTCAGCTGGGGCCTCGCTCTGGAACAGCCTCCATGCCACTCTAAAACTTGAGGAGAACCATCTCTGGTTCCGGAAGCACCTCAAGACCTTCCTCTTTTCTTCTGCCTTCGCTCCCCCTCTCTCCTGCTGATCTGTTCTCTCTTGACACCGTGCACCTGGCCACTCTCTGTCCACCGGGCCCAGGTACCTGCTCACCCTGACACCCTCCCTCACTGCCTCCGGGCCACCCCTTGCACTGGGGTCTGTATCTGTACCCATACAGCCCCCCCTTCCCTCATCATGCTTCACATCCAGACATCTTGGTCTGAAAAAAAATGTTCTTTGGTATCCATAACTTTATGACTCCCTTCAAGCATCCTGTTGTTTTCACATGAGACTGCACTGTCCATTTGGACTGCAATAGATCCATCTTCCCACATACTTCTTAAGATTCTTTAGATGCAGGAACTTTGTTCCTTCAGGTGCATGGATACTGGCCTTCATGAATTGACTTTCCATCCTGATTCAACATCGATCATGATTTTCATCCCTATGGCTTTCTTGGCTGTTTCTTACATTGGGAGATTATTATCTTGATCACACAGAACCCATGCAATATCATTAATATCAGGGCTCCAAGGAATTTAAAAATGTCTGACATCCATTGTGGAACCCAAGAGAGAAGTGTGCCAAACCAGCTGTCATCAATAATATCTTCTAATTCATCGATCATCTGGCCTGTGGTTTTGTCAGCATACCTATTGTCATGGCCACTGGGCAAGGGCCCATGTCTTTATCACCTACAGGGTCCAAATGGACCCAGTCCTGGCGCCTCTGGCACCAGACTCATTAAAAAGTGTGCTTTGTATACTTTGTGCCTAAGGCACGTGCATCAGGGCGTGGCATGGCCATAAAAGATCATTGGGGAGCACATGCAGGAACCTCTGGGAGTGGCAAGGTGGAGCCACTAGGCGGGTCCAAAGGGAGGGGACGGGCCAGCCTATTTAAGGCCAAACCGCCAACATATTGGCACTTCATGTTAGTCTGCCTTCTGCAGCGTAACGCTTACCGCCATCCTTACCTGTTTTCCTGCTTATCATCTCGTTGCACATCTTCCAGACTCCAGCTACTCCATCGCTGAAGGCGCATTTTACCTGATTCCAGCTACTCCATCGCTGAAGGCACATCTTACCTGACTCCAGCTACACCATCGCTGAAGGTGCATCTTTCCTGACTCCAGTTACACCATCGCTGAAGGAGCACCTTATCTGACTCCAGCTATACAACCCAAGGACAAGCCTTAGATAATGAATTATTGTCTCTCAGACAAGGAAGCCACGATTTGTTGACTTAAATTGCCACATTCAACCATCTCCTAGCACAGCCTAATTGGCCTGAGGAGAAAAGGACCTCACTTTTTTACAAGGGGCTATGTGGTGAGTTAAAAGATGTGCTATCTCAAGTGGTCAATCCTCCCTAGTGTTGTGCGGAATATATCAATCTGATGGTGCAATTGGACCATAGGTGACAGGACTGAAAAATGGACTGCAAGAGAGCTGAAGGCAGGTCAGTTTACGTGCAACCTTGGGAGAACCAAACCAGAACTCATGAATCCTCTGAGCCCATGCACATTGGGGCATTACGAGCCACTATTTCCAAGGCTGAAAGGGAAAAAAGGAGACAACATTTCGGAAAGGCTGGACATTTCCTCCGAGATTGCCCTATAAAACCCCCTAAGAAGATAGGGGCCACGGACAACGGCAATGAAGAAAAGGAACAGAAGTCGGAAAACGCTGACGCTCAGCAAGTGTAGGGTTCCACTTGTCGAGCGGAATAAAGAAAGTTGTACAGACCTCACTTTTGGCCATCCCGGTACTATTAATCCACCACCAACAACCATCAAAAGTACATGCTCTAGAAGCTTACATTGATAGTGGAGCGGTGGGAAATTACATCGATAGGACTTCTGCTTCAGCAAAAACCACAATCAGAAAACGTCACTGCTGTAGATGGCTCTCAGTTAAGGTGATGCTGATGTGTCAGGATGATCAACCGGAAGACATTTCTTTCGATCTTATAGGGCCCCCCCAGTTCCAAATGCCGTGTCTTGGAACCCATAATCCAAGGATTGACTGGCGCACAAGGGGGCTGACCTTCCCTCCAGAATGTGCAAAGAGTTGCTACCACAGGGACGTGAGGAATCTACAACTCAAGGTGAAACCCATCCTAGGAATTTCTGGTTCATTGCCCTCCGAATATCAGGACTTTTTGGATGTGTTCCAAAAGGAACAAGCAAACACCCTGCCTCCACACAGACCTTACGACTGCCAAATCAACCTGGTCCCAGGAGCACAAATCCCTTGCAGTCGAATTTACGCTCTAACTGAGCAAGAGAATCAGCATCTGAGAACATACCTAGATTAGTACCTAGCCAATGGATTAATCCACCCATCCAAGACTCCAGCCTCCACAGCTCTCTTCTTTGTGCCAAAGAAGGAATGTGACCTCTGAACCTGTATAGATTATAGGGCAATGAACCAGATTACCATAAAGAATAGATACCCTCTGCCACTCATTCCCGAGTTACTTGATCAGGTGAAGAATGCTCAAATCTATACAAAATTGGACCTAGGAGGGGCTTACCATTTGGTAAGAGAGAAAAAGGGCGATGAATTGAAGACAGCATTCCGAACCAACTATGGACTCTTCGAGTATCAGGTTATGCCCTTTGGGTTATGTAATGCACCAGCAGCATTCCAGTACTTCATGAATGATGTACTTCACAAACTGTTGGACGTCTGTGTCCTCGTTTACATCGACGACATTCTCATCTACTCAGCATCCAAGGAAGATAATGTGGGCCATGTAAGGGCCGTTCTGGAAAAGCTTTGTAAGCATCGGCTTTTCGCCAAATTGGAAAAATGTTTTTTCCATGTCACGGAAGTCGAATTCTTGTGCCTCATGCTTACCCCACGAGGGGTTCACATGGACACTCGCAAAGTGGAAGCTATTCTTCAATGGCCATCTCCAACATCGACCGAGGGAGTGCAGAACGTACTCGGATTTGGCAATTTTTACAGGTGGTTTATCCTGCGATTTTCTCAGATCGTTCAACCTATGTCTTGTTTACTAAAGAAGAATAAAAAGTTTTCCTGGTCTCCCGGAGCCGAAAAAGCCTTCCAGGAATTAAAATTGGCCTTCACCTCAGCACCCATTCTTCGGCATCCCCGACCTGACCTGCCCTATGTAGTTGAAACAGATGCCTCCAGCGTGGCCATTGAGGCAGTTTTATCGCAAAAGTACAGGGGGCAATTACAACCCATAGCATTTTGGTCCCATAAGTTTACTGCACCAGAGATGAACTATGCCATAACTAACAAAGAGTTACTAGCTATTAAAGGAGCTCTTAAATCCTGGAGACACTACCTTCTAGGAGCTAGGCATAGCGTCAGAGTTATTACAGACCACCGTAATCTGCAATATTTAAAAACTGCCAAGGCCCAGACGAGGAGTGCGTAACGGAAAAGCAGACGCGTTGTCGCGAATCGGAGAGGACAAGGATGCATTTATACCATCAGAACCAGTACCCATCATTCCTGAAGGGCGAATTCGAAACTAGATCGCATTAACCGCCTACTAGGAAGACTTGAAGGTCGACCTCCAGTCTCAAATGGACCAAACAGCCCAACAAAAATGGTTGAACAAACGTGACCAGTACTCCATCAAGGATAATTTACCCTATTTTCAGGGAAGAGTATACATTAAAGACAAAGAAATACAAAACAAAATTATAGCAAATTACCACGAGTCATTAGTGGAGGGACATCCCGGAAATACTAAAACACAGGCAAAAATCCGGAAGAACTATTGATGGCCAGCCTGGAGTTTATTGCAACATGCAGTGTTTTTGCGCAACAAAAATCTCAAAAGTCAAGTCCTGCAGGATTAATGCTTCCGTTGGCTATACCACCAACACCATGGCATAAGCTATCCATGGACTTCATTACAGATTTGCCACCCTGTGACGGCTTCCACACAATTCTAGTCGTGGTAGATTTATTCTACAAAATGGTACATTTTATTCCACTAAAGGGGCTTCCTATTGCTGGAACTCTGGCTACTGTATTCTTAGAACAAATAAGCAAACTACATGGCTTCCCCTCGGTACTGATTTCAGATCGGGGAACTCAATTTGTCTTAGCCTTCTGGAGGAGTTGTTGTAATATAGCACAAATCGATCTTCGCCCATCCACAAGTCACCATCCCCAAACCGATGGTCAAACTGAATGGACCAATCAGACGCTAGAGCCGTACCTGAGATGCATGCTGCAGCAGATGGAAGGATCTTGGAAAAACATTCTCTGGTTGCTTGAATTTGCCTACAATAACTCCATCCACACTAGTACTGGACAAACCACATTCTATACCATGGATGGTCGACATCCTCAGACGTCCTCCTTTGATCCGCTTGATGAACTAGAAATGCCGGCGATCACTTCTCTACATAAGACCATTACTCAAACTCTTAAGGAAGCAACCAAGAACCTAATCAAAGCCAAGGAACAACAGAAAAGGTTTGCTGACAGGCACAGAAGGGAAGCTCTGCATTACCAAATTGGCAATAAAGTATGGTTGGGATCCAGAAATATACCATTAAAAGGACCTCGGGTCTTCCGTCCAAGATATCTTGGACGTTACCCCATCAAGGCCATCATCAATCCTGCCTCTGTAAAATTAGATCTACCCACCAATATGCAGATCCACCCAATATTCCACGTTTCCCTCCTAAAACCTGTGAAGCCGGAGACTAGAATTAAAAAAACAGCTGAGTCTGAAATCATCGAGGGAGAACCTGAGTACTAGGTTAAAGACACTCTGGACTCTAAAATAGTATGATCAAAACTGTACTACTTAATCGACTGGGGGGGTTACGGACTTCAAGATCGCACATGGGAACCTGTTGAATTTGTCATGCACCTCGCCTTATCAGACGGTTCCACCGTAATAACCCTGCCAAACCAGGACCAGAGGAATGAACGCCCGTGAGAGGGGCCTTGAGGGGGAGTGCTGTCATGACCACTGGGCGAGAGCCTATGTCTTTATCACCTACAGGGTCCAAATGGACCCAGTCCTGGCGCCTCTGGCACGAGGCTCATAAAAAGTGTGCTTTGCATACTTTGTGCCTAAGGCACGTGCATCAGGGCTGGGCATGGCCATAAAAGATCATTGGGGAGCACGTGCAAGTACCTCTGGGAGTGGCAAGGTGGAGCCACAAGCCAATAGCCTAACCAGCCTATTTAAGGCCAACCCACCCACATATTGGCACTTCGCATTAGTCGGCCTTCTGCAGCGTAACTCTTACCCCCTTCCTTAACTGTTTTCCTGCTCATCATCTCGTCGCGCATCTTCCAAACTCCAGCTACTTCATCACTGAAGACACATCTTACCCGACTCCAGCTACACCATCTCTGAAGGCGCTTCTTACCTGACTCCAGTTACACCATCGCTGAAGGTGCAGCTTACCTGACTCCAGCTATACCACCGCTGTATGTGCACCTTACCTGTTTCCTGCACTCCATAGTCTGCAGCGCATCGCATCTTACCTGATTCCCATAGTCATCAGAGATGGAGCGTTTTTATCACCTGTTCCAGACGTCCAGCTACACGGGAGCTTACCTTCCATTCTTCATCTTCGTGGAAACTTCCATCCTGCAGCCGCAGACTGGCCTCCGAACAGTTGTCCTCCGCTCGACGTCACCAGATTTCTCATGCAAGAGAAAAGAACACAGCAGGTTAGAAGTTGCATAAATAACTAACGCTCGGCCAAGCCATACCAGAGCCTAGCATTCTACCCTGACAGCCAATTTACCATCTAATTCTAATGTTTCATCACCCTCTGGGGAATCACTAGACTCGCTCCAACCCCGCGACTCCGGGCAGCCATCTTCACACCTATAGAGGAGAAAAAAGACATTGCAAGAATAACTAACTATAATCACGGCAAAATACATTATCATAAGAATTTGAACAATAATCATTGCTAAGAACACTCACCTTCTAAGTGGTCAGTCACAGCCAGTCTGGGTCGCCACTTCCATGGGCCAGTGGAGCAACTAGCTCCACCCAAAGCGCCCCTGCTACAAGAAGCAGGACGGAGAGCCCATCATCATGAAAAACAGGTGAACTTGCATGGGCAAACGCTTGCTCACTTCATCCTGGCATGAAAGGTTAGAGGGGAATCATGACACCAACATGCCTTTCTCATCGCCTCTCAACTTCTTTCAGGGGCAGTACCAACATCTAGAGCAGTTGACTTCACAGCAGCTGGGGGAGAGAGCCGATCCAAGGGAGCCAAGTCCAGGGAGGGCTCCAACCGTGCCCCAACGTCCCCGCAGAGACCAGGTGAGCGTAACACCTATGGCCTCTGTCAAAATTCCATTCTCGTCATCAAGAGAAGGTATGAATGTGCAACATGATTCTCGGATTTTTCCGCAAACACCTCCATCCATAGCTGTGATCATGTCCAAAACATATCTGTTCTGGAGAGTGATCAGTCGTATGGCTCTCAATTTTTCTCTGATAACATTGAATCCCCTTATGGTAGTGTTAATTGTCTGTAGCAATTCCCATCTGGTAATCTGTAGCCATTTGGAATTTGCTACAACCTAGACACTTGGCATGAAGATCAATGAAAACACTGATCCTGTCTGGCTTTATAGTCTGTGCTCATAAGGAATAGCATCAAAAGCTTTGATATATTTTTCTGAGAAGTAGTTCTCTCTCTTCATTCTTCTTATCAGTTCCACAGATCTCTTCTTCCTCAGGTGAGCATCTGCTTTCGGGAAATTGTCAAAGTTTAAGCACTTTTTGGAATCAAGAGTGCTGGAACATAAGCATCGTCCTCCCCAATCCTTGGGTAGCCACATGAAGGCTCTGTATCCACAGGCCCACTAATGATCCATGATCACTGCTGTCACATGTATAATTCCTGGTACATAAAAGATTCGACCACAGTTCTGATTCTCTCCAACTTTTCTTGTGCCATTTTTTATGAAGAACAGCTTTGCACTTTGCAAAGGCACTATCTGCAAGGGTCCTCCCCTGTCTTCGTTCCAAGTCAGTAGCTTAGCAAGTCTTGGCCATAGTGGCTTGCATCTATTCAGTACAATGTCAATGGCAGGTTTATAACAACCAATGACCACCCAGGCTCTGCGAATCACCACTCCTTCTTCCCATCGATTCTGGTGACAACACTGATCCCCAGATCTGCATTTCACCTATGTTCTTCCATCAATGGATTTCTTCTGCATATTTTCCTGGACTCTCCAGTTTTTTGTTTACTTCCCATCTGCTTCTAACACCTTTCACTCCAGGCTTCTCATATCTGATCACATGATTCTTCGTGTGACCTCTGTTTCTTGTCTTTGGATCTTGGATATAGTCATCTTCATCTGGATCTGTCCATTCACTTGCCCATTTGAGATAAGCATCTCGACCCATGAACTGGCCTCTGTTTTGGCAAAGTGCTATGTGTGAAAGACAATGTGCTATCTGGATGTCTATTTCAATAGCTATGAAGATCTTGGACTTCCCCATACTATAAGGTAGGAGTGCGCACACAAAGCATTCTTCATTAGAGGTTATTCTTCCCACTTCCCTCAAATGTTGATACCACATGTTGTTTCCCAAATGTGCTGAAGTATCCAGGTAATAATGTAGCTCAAAGTCATCCACCCTGGTATCTCTTTTATGTCTTACTTGTCTCTCATGATCTGCCAGGATTATCTCATACAACACGTCAGCACAACTTATTCTCTAAATCTTTAAAAAGTTGTGGACACTCTTCAAACAGGTAATAGAAGACCAAACTGACCAGTCGATGTACATTATCATCGAATATGGGCATTTGTATTTTCCCCACTGTACTCAGGAAGCTGAAGAATTTGTTCAGTGATAACTATAAGAAATCGTCTCACAACTGGGCTATTTTTAGAATGTTGCAAGAACACAGGAATACTAGTAGTTCTCCCGACAATCGAAGGGTATGCGTGCAATACAAACTAAAAATAAGCAAGAATGATCCGTGTAATGTTGTCATCAGACATCACCATAAGCAAATATAAACAAGAACTCAGTGAGAAATTAATCAGGGTACTGTACCCTCTTCCAATTGTCAAAAACAAACTCAAGATCTAGCATATTTTCTTCTTATCAAGGCTTAAGCATGCCTCAGTCCAATCGCACAAACTCCTGTGGCTCAAGAACAAATATCTGTCCTTAACCCTGAAATGACTACACAGAGTGTTCGAATCAGCTTCCCTTAACTCTTTTATAAGTGACTGAAAAGAGCGTCCCAAAACAAGCAGCTGTCCAATGAACTCTTTGTCTTTACAAAGCTTCTGCCTCTTTCTTCATCATCATAGACCTTGTCAGCACGTGCTGAAGTTCTTCCCTGATGCTTGCTTCCAATGGGGGTAGGGGTAGGGGTTTCTCCAGCAGAAATCTTTATGTCACCTAGAAAACTCCAAGCGAGTCTGTCATGCACCCTGACTGCAGAGAGCGTGACATCTTCCACAATAAAAGCATCGTTAAAGCAGGGCTTGTCCCACTTCTTCCTTTTATGGTTGCGAATTAAGATTGCATGTCTGGGGAACACTTTAGGAACACATAGTTCTTTAGGTCCACTTGTGGAAGCATCTCCTTCTGTGTTCTGCGCTGCCCCACACCCTCTTTCCTGTAGGTGACCTAACATGACAGAGATACTTGAGGTCATACACGTAAGATAATCACGTAACTCCATTCCTAACAGTTCTGATGTTGGCTGGGCATCACTTCTAACTCTGAATGGAGGCGTAAGGGGTGTCCTCATTCTTCTCCCTGTCACTATTTCATGGGGGGTGAGATGGTGGTCTAATCCTGGTTGGTCCCTCAATGCATATAATCCCAGTGGTAGGTAATGCAACCACCCTTTCTTCAAGGTAAGCTTTAATTTGGCTATTCTTTCTTTAAATAAGCTATTGAGCCTCTCACAGATCCCATTGCCTTGTGGATGATAAGCAGAAGAAAACGTGTGCTTTATGTCAAGCAACAAGCCAATCTGTTCAAAAGTCTGATTCTCAAAATGAGGACCATTATCTGATCTTAATACTTCACATATTCCCCATCTAGGAAATACTTCACGCACCAAAAATGTTGCTGCAGAGGTAGAGTCTGGATGTGTACATGGACCAGCTTCAATCCATCGTGAAAAGGGACAGACTACTACAATCATCTATCTATACCCATTACATACTTGCAGCATGTCAATATAATCGACATGCAAATGCTGAAAAGGGCAAGTAGGTCTCGGAATAACTCCCCTAACTGTGTGCAGTGTGCGCCCATCAGTAAACGTTTGTCAAACAATGCAATTCATTACAAAGAATGCAACATGTTCTAACAAATTTGGTACAAACCATTCCTCTGCAATAGTTGCATCAAGGTTTTCTCTAGTTGTGTGCGCAGGGTAATGTCGACAAAATGCTTCAGAGGGGTTTAAAGAACACCCTCTTTGCATCCACAGATGCTTCTCTCCTTGGGGTGCTTCTTCCTGAATCTCTATTAATTCTGTCTTCGAAAGATTACTAAATGGGTCAGACATACTCATCATCACCACGATTTTTTCATTCACATTAGCCGTATTGAAAGACATCATATCTTCTAAACATGCAGCTCTCTTGGCTTCATCATCTGCTGCCTGATTTCCAAGTGAGATCAAATTGTTTTTTTTAGTATGAGCTGCACACTTAATGACTGTTATGGCTGCTGGGAGTTGGGGAGCCCTGAAAATCCTGTCCAATAAGGCAGCGTGTTGAACTGGAGTGCCATATGCTCAGAGGTAGACCCTCCTTTTCCATCGTGCTAATCCTGAGTGCACTGTGGATGTCACATAGCCGGAGTCACTGTACACCGTTACTTCCTGTTCTGCATGATTCTCGAGCGCGACTATAAGCGCCACTAACTCTGCAGCCTGTGCTGAATAGTAAGGCGGGAGCTGTACACTTACCAATGTCTGAAACTCCCCATTGGCTGTGTGTTTTACCACAGCGGGCACCTGTGAATCTCTGCACATTATCTTGATCATTCCTTGAAGAATCGTCAATAAAAAGAACGTTCCCCTTGTCAAGGCATTTTCTTTTTTCCTAGGGATCTGATCATAGAACTCTTCATAGTTCGAACAGTCGTGCGCATGCTCATCCTCTGCAAATGGTTCAGCAACAAACCTGGCAGGATTCACTATTCTGCATGGGACTATTTTGATCACTGGGTTTGATATGAGTACTTCATAAGCAGAAGCCCTTTGGGAAGTCAATGTTCCTTTTGGTTTCTCCAAGATAGCAAAAAATGCATGCTCAACAAACAACGGCATAGAGCATCCCATCACTGTACTCGCACGGAAAATGACCCTTCATTACTGAGTCTAAAATCCCACTGTAATATGTAAGGGGCTTGTATCCCAATGTAGTTCTCTGTGTGAGATCTGCCGTCATAATGGTACCATTCGTATGAGAAAACAAACAGAATTCCTCAGCATAATTATGAATCCCTAAAACTGGAGCTGTGAAAATTGCCTTCTTCAATTCCTAAAATCTTTCTTCCATCTCCTCAGTCCAGATTATTTTCTCTTGCGTAGCCTGTGCTTTCTTAAGAGCTTGTAACAAAGGCCTTGTATATGAACTATAATCAAAGACCCATGCTCTGACATAGTTACATAGTCCCAGAAATCTTTGCATGTGCTTTATCATGTGTGGCTTTGTGGTTTTCAAAATGGCCTCAGCTCTCTCAGGAGTAACTTTTTTTCCTTCATGCAAAATCAACTGACCTATGTACAATACCTCCTGTTGACAATACTGTAACTGCTCCTTGTCAAGCATTGTCAGCAGGTGTAATCATAAACTGAATAGAATCACGTCTGCATCATCCCTCTGAAGTGCTGCCAGCTAATATATAATCTACATATTGCAAGACAACACTTTCCAAATCCATCTGGAGAACTCTGTTAAAAATCGATGGGGACTCACAATACCCCCGAGGTAATCTTGTGTTTTTTAACTTAGTGTATCTGAATGGAAATGACGTCAGATCCTGCGAGATTTTTAGTAAGGGGATTGAGAAAAACGCATTTTTCAAATCAATCACAGTAAAATATCGTGTTTCAACAGGTATGTTAGATAATATTGTAGCCGGATTAGGAACTAGAGGGACCTCTATCTCTACAATCTTGTTTATCGGTCTTAAATCTTGAATTAGTCTCCGTGACCCCCCTTTCTTGATAGGGTACACTGTTGTATTACACGGTGACTCTGACATAACCTAAATGCCCAGACCCATCATGGCGGAAATTGTCTTTAAAATACCTTCATCTGCCTCTCGAGACAAAGGATACTGTTGTGCTTGAGTTAAATTTGCTCCTGGTTTCAAATTAATCTTCACTTCTCCAACCTCCTTCAATAGGCCTACATCATAACAAATTGCCTTCTTCAATTCCTAAAATCTTTCTTCCATCTCCTCAGTCCAGATTATTTTCTCTTGCGTAGCCTGTGCTTTCTTAAGAGCTTGTAACAAAGGCCTTGTATATGAACTATAATCAAAGACCCATGCTCTGACATAGTTACATAGTCCCAGAAATCTTTGCATGTGCTTTATCATGTGTGGCTTTGTGGTTTTCAAAATGGCCTCAGCTCTCTCAGGAGTAACTTTTTTTCCTTCATGCAAAATCAACTGACCTATGTACAATACCTCCTGTTGACAATACTGTAACTGCTCCTTGTCAAGCATTGTCAGCAGGTGTAATCATAAACTGAATAGAATCACGTCTGCATCATCCCTCTGAAGTGCTGCCAGCTAATATATAATCTACATATTGCAAGACAACACTTTCCAAATCCATCTGGAGAACTCTGTTAAAAATCGATGGGGACTCACAATACCCCCGGGGTAATCTTGTGTTTTTTAACTTAGTGTATCTGAACGGAAATGACGTCAGATCCTGCGAGATTTTTAGTAAGGGGATTGAGAAAAACGCATTTTTCAAATCAATAACAGTAAAATATCGTGTTTCAACAGGTATGTTGGATAATATTGTAGCCGGATTAGGAACTAGAGGGAACTCTATCTCTACAATCTTGTTTATCGGTCTTAAATCTTGAATTAGTCTCTGTGACCCCCCTTTCTTGATAGGGTACACTGTTGTATTACACGGTGACTCTGACATAACCTAAATGCCCAGACCCATCATGGCGGAAATTGTCTTTAAAATACCTTCATCTGCCTCTCGAGACAAAGGATACTGTTGTGCTTGAGTTAAATTTGCTCCTGGTTTCAAATTAATCTTCACTTCTCCAACCTCCTTCAATAGGCCTACATCATAAGGGCCTGTAGTCCATAATGAGACTCCTCAAAATATTCAGGACACTTTTTTACTATCATCATTCTCTGGGGAACCTCATGTTTAATGGCTCGTACCCAATAAGTAATGCTCATCTCAAATTTTATTTCATCATCTGATGGATGATCTCAAACATGTCCTCATCAGTGACGTCAGTCAATCTGTAACCTTGCGCAATGGTGATCACTGTGCACCATTGTCTGCCATCATGATCACTCCCATCAAGCAAAGCCATTTCTCCTCACACTATGGATGCTTGTAGTTCAAGAAGAAATGTTCACCCTTCCTCTTCATCCATAGGTATCTTTGGCCTGGATAAAAACTCATCCGGTATTCTCATAGTTTTGCCTACCAAGCCTGGCAGCCACATCAACAAGATGCGTACCCCAAACACTTCAGGTTCTAACAGGATAGCTCTCATGTCATTTGTCCTGCAAATACCATTATACATTAATTCACATTGAAATAATGCATTCCTGGTGTTGAACACACTATACCTTTATCAGTAAATGAGATTGTCACATTCAACTTAGACATCAAATCTCAACCTAATATATTGACAGGTGTCTGCCTTGAATACAGTAGTGGCACTGACATGTCAGAATATCCTATAGAGACTGGTAAATCTTCAGTAAGAGATGTGTGACACCCGTGTCTATTAAAAATGAAAAACGTTTGCCTCCTATACTGATGTCTACCCTTGGTTGCTCGTGAGAATTTGGCATCACAGATAGTATTGAACACATCAAGTCTCCCAGTCAGCTGTCCTATTGTGGATACAGCCTCATTCCTTTACTTGTAAAAGGATTTACTCCTTCCACAGTGACCCCTCCTATCCTAGGAGTCATTAACTGTCCCGTGCTTGTGTTTTGCAGTATCTGCATAGGTGAATGCTGTGACTGCCCTTGCGGCAGAATTACTGCTGCTTGCTGTGGTTGCAAATCTTGCTGCATTCTCGGTGCTTGTGCCGGTTGAACTGTTTGATTCTGAGCAAACCCATCTCCACACTGCTGTGAATACGCAGGTGCGTTTGAAATGCCCCCTCTTGAAAATTGACCATTCTGCACAAACCCTTGACTTCTACATGTGCAAACTAAATTCCCTGTCATTCCACATAACCAAAATACAAGAAGTGGCCTCCCCATCTGTCCTCCCTGCATGCCTTGATTATCATTCTGCATATTCTGAAACCCACCTTGATTATTCTGAAAGTTTCCCCTATTGTTCTGCCAATTCCCTTGATTATATGCAAAACTTTGAATCTCAAAATCCTCCTCTTCCTTGTGGAGCAAATCCATTATTGCCCTGATCAAACTGCCTTTGATTATTTCCCTGTGGCATGTTTGTTACGTGTTACCTGTTGTTAATGCGATATGTCTCCACTAGTTATCATTGCCCCTTCAATAGCGTACTTAGATAACTTCTTTTGTACTAACTTTGCCTCTTTGCCTTTCCTGATATTATCTTTTTTGCAATTCTTTTCCTGCAAGAGTCTGCAATAATGTGCGATGGTCAACAGGATCTTTGACTATGATTTGGTCTCCATACCCAATAACTTCTTAAGCTGCTTCTGTACCGGGTCTGGCAGCCCTTGGCATAGTATTATGTGATAGAATACAGGTATAGATTTCCCCCATGCTTCACATGTCTCCAAGCTCCACTGCTATTGACAATTCTGAATGTAAGCAAGCGGGTCTTCCTCTTCCTTCATCTTTTTCGTCATTATAGTTCCCATATCGGACGTGTCTGGATACAGTACTCTAAGCGCTTTCCAAACTGCTGCTCTGCAATTCTTAAACAGTGCTCCATCATGAGCAGTGTTAACCATAGTAACACTAGCATATCCTGCTCTGGACCAAACTTCATCAGCTCTCTCTCCAAGAATGGCAATCAGGAGACCTTTAATGTCCCCTCTAGCCATGGTGTTCCCTCTTGTCATATTTTCCAATTCATGTATCCATTTCCCTGCACCAGAAGTTAAACTCAGATGTTTACACCTCAAATTCTCCTTGTCCATTTGGGGCCAAGGTATATACTGTGGTCTAGCAATGGAAACTCGAAACCCCAAACTCACTCTCATCTCCCATTGTCTGTATATTCAAGGCAGTAGACAATATTTCTGCACCACCTTCTTCCTAGTAGCAACCTTAATCTGCTCACATATGGTTGTGATTCCCCCCTCTCACCATGAGGTTGCCCTTTAGGTTAATCTGAATGTGTCAATGATTTTGACGTCCTAGGTACAGGTGCGTCTAAATCTGACCATCTCACTTCCTTATCCATTGAAAAGCAACCCTCAGGACCACATACGCCATCCCTCTCTTCTCTACGAAAGGTGTCTCTGGCTTCATCTGACATTTCCTGTGCTTAACTTGTATAACCTCTCTCCTCCTCATCTCTCTGTAGAGTCAGTCTATCTAAAGACAACTCCTTGGGGGGCCTTCTTTGGTTGCTTCATGCTAAATGAGGCTCCCTCTGTATCGTATAGCTGTGTACTCTCAAGTCAATAATTTTTTCCCTTCTCCTTCAATTCTTTTTGGGCTTTTATATCATAATAAACTTTATCGATCGCTTCCACAATGCTCCTGGAGTCAAACTCGTCCTCTGAATTTACTCTAGATGGGCCAGGTAATGACTCATATTCCGGGAAGAACTCCTCTATGTTCTCCCATGCTACTTCTGGTTCAGGATCCCTTACCTCTTTGTCCAGGCGATTGAGATTGCATGCTCTCTGCCTTCTTTTTTGTTCTGTGTCATCATAAAGCTCTGTGCGATTTCTTGCTTCCTCCCTTACCCTGTCTTCCTCCTTTTTCTTCATATCCCTTCTCTTGTTTGCTCTTCGTATCTCTTCATCCCTTTGTCTTTGAATTCTCTTATCCCTTAACTTCTCTTCTTCATCTTCTATTCTTTTCCTTTCTAACTTTTCCCTCATCGATTACCTTTTGTCTATTATCTCATTTTCTTTGCTTCTCTGCTCTTTCCTGCTTCTTCAACTGTTCATCTTGATATAGCTGCTCTCGTCTCTGTCTATCTTTTCTTTTCACCAATTCTTCTTTTGATCATTCCTCCCTTTCCTTATCCTTTTTTATCTTACCCATCTTGATCTTCCCTTTCTCTTACATCCTTGCTGCCTTTTTTAGCATCGAGTTTGAGCAGAATCTCTCCACCCATCTATTTGTTCTGTAGAAGTGCTAACTCATCAGATTTATCTCTTTCTCCCTTCCATCTCTTTATTTCTCTTCCTATATCTAAAGATGTGCTTGCTCGATCACTTCTCTCCTGGTCCCTCAGGACTTTAGCAATTACAACTTTCCTAGTATTTTTCTCCGGGAGCTTGTCACTGCTTTGCGCTGGTGACTCATATGGTGGGTTACTATACCCTGTTGCTGCCTTAAGCTCCCTCGATGGGTATAACCCATCGTCTTTCTTGCTTTTGACATCTATTTCCGATGGGGCTGGGGGAGCAGAAGGGTCCTCACCCCCCTTTTTGTATATATTACTGATCCAATCTGTAGGAGGCGGCTCTTCGCTTTCCTCCTGGTACATTTTCTAAAGTTCTAAGCTCACTATGCGCTTGTCTAGCTTTTTTCTCATGTACGCTGCATGCAAATATGTCATCATATGCTGCAGGACTACCTTCGATAGTGACCCTCCTTGCAGCCACGGCATAAACATTTTATCTGCAGTTCCCTTAACCCATTCTGCACTATACTGTCTAAGCTTAGGTGCATGTTTCGGCAACTGCTTGCAGAGATGTATAAGTGGAAGAACATCCTCCATTTTTAACTCATCACTGTTGACTATCAATACTCGTTTGCTTTTGTCACAGATTTGAAAAAACAATAAGTTTCTGAAAAATAATATAATATGAGCATGCACCAATCGTCGCAGGTTCCAATCCCTCTAAATAACATTTTTTACTTTAATCTTGGTAAAAAAACACCATCAACTCAAATTTAAACAATCACTTAAATTCTCCAACCTCACGTTTCTCCTTTTACCAATTTCTTTAAACTATGATGCAATCACCAATACATAAATACATAAAACGAACAGACGAACCGACACACTTGACCGGTCACATATATCTCTTACGATCTTCTCCATAAGACTTGTCTTGCCCTCTAATCCATACCCCATACAGAGTTTACATCAACCTCTTTAAGTCTGTCTTTAACCAGAATTTGTTGTCTATGCTTCCACTATGGGACTTTAGGTTTAAGATTTCTGCTGATCCATTCTTTAAAATGCAGGAACAGGACGCATCCTCTTATCGTGGCACTCTCTCCTCACGATACCTCTTTTGCTTGTCCTTACACAAGTCAATTTCTATTCACTATTTAACACTCTTATTCTCAAGTTATATTTATCCCACCTCCCTCCGTCACAATTCTTTCCCTTATCACTTCTCATCACTTATAACCCATACATAATTTTACCAACTCGCTCAGTTCTTACTCACCATTCGCATTTTCGTCTTGCAACTCTTGGGATCGTTCTCCTCTTCTACCACCTCTCCAACTTCCCATTCGTTCAGCTTCTCGTAGACCATCGGAGGGGATTCAGTTTGAAACCGGAGCGACCCGTCAAGCCCTACTTGCAAGATTTTACAATTTAAACTAACCACTATCTATGGGGAGCTTCACTTCCTGTTAGCTGAATGGCAGAAGTCGTGCAATATTGCCAGGACTCCAAAGTTTACTTATGTCTATGGATTTTAAACCATCCTCTCCACTACCAAGTGAACTGAATAACCTCAGCCCTTTGAGATGAGTAGCAATTAGCCTGGGGATGGATGGGATGCAGAAGTTACTCAACATCAATAATCAAAATTACTCAGTTAGTTGGTAAAAAGGATATCTGTTTTATTTTCAATTGTCTAAAACAGGGAGCATAACGAACATCAACGAATACTCAACGAAATTCATGAAAAACTGTACTTTTATATTCAAAACTTGTCATCATTGACATTGACCTGCGTCACTACAAACGTCATCCTACGTGGCAAACTACAGAAACTATTACTAATTATGATAGGCTCTGAGTGAACATCTACATATATGATCTATATTAGTAATGGATAGTAAGTGCAAGTGATAGGTTTCTTAACATCAGGTGGGACAACTACGCCCTTCCCTCAAAAATGGCCACTATGAATATCACTAAATACACGACACCCCATTGGCTATACAAACTATAGCACCATTAATTACACGGTCCCCTATCATTGGTTGGCACTCTAACATTCGTCAGTACTTTTCCACCTACGTCTAGCAGCACGCAGATCACACTTCCAGGTGTTGGGGAGCTCTTCTTACCCCAGCTTCCCACCAATTAGCATATCAATCTATCATCACCTCATTGGTCAGAGTGGTCAATTAGGCTTTGAAGCTCGGCCTTGAGTTTGTTCTATACTGTGGAGAATCAGGGGATTGAAGGCACACTCTGCCCTCATGCGTAGGTGTGAACTTCTTGCTCGTCCAACTTCATCCTTCCACATGATTGTAGACCATGGTTTACGTCTTTAAAATAGTTATTTTTTTAATAGACCTCTGACGTCTTTCATGTGTTGTTCATGCCTTATGAAAAGGAGCTGTTCTTTCACTTGATTTTATATCCACTGCTAGTTAGCTTCATCCTGATAAGACGTTGACTTCTTGGCTTGAATTCATGGTTCATTCAGCCTTGTCTTTCCGAAATTCACTTTTAATTCATGCGTTTTCTTACTGCGCTACACTGAAGATGAGGCGTTCCATTTTTAGTCCAACTCTGCTATAACACGTAGTGGAAACATCCATTGTTTATCCTTAATGCATATACGTATATAATGGCGCATACCACAATCTATTCACTATATTATTCACTATAAACCCATCCTTAAGAATACTTTGGCCCTCATTACACCGGCGCTAAACCATGGCGCTATTAGCTCCATGGTTGCTGCCGGTATTGTAACGAGTCCGCCCTGGTGAAATGGGGAAGTACCACCCCATTCCAAGGTTGGCGGGGCGGTACTTCCCCATTTCACCATGGCCCTTCCCCATTCCCATTTTTGCCCCATAGGGCATAATGGGAATGGGGAAGGCAGTAATTTTGGTACCGCAAATTGTGGTACCGTAATTAGCACCAAGGTCTCTTTGTGGGTCCATTCCTTAACGGCTGGTAAACCAGCCGTTAAGGTGGGAACCAGCAAAGGGACCTCGTAATCAGGCGCTAAGGGATTACCGGTACTGGTACCCTTACCGGTACCGGTAATCCCTTAGCGACAGGGTCGTAATGAGGCCCTTTGTCTGCTTGAGTTTCTTTTGCATCTGTACATGTGGAAACTAACTGGATTTCTTCATCCGTTTTATGGCATAAGATTCTTCACCTTGATCCCAAGATGTCACTTAACCTTGATACTTTCTTGATGCCTTATAGAATATCTGCATTCTCTAGTCTCTGCATCTGTACTAGTTATGTCAACTCTGCTCTGTGTGATGTTACCATTCGTCTTGTCCATTCATTTGCTCTGCTTTTTCTGGGATTTCATTCAAAAGTCCATCATATTTTCTTGTATGCAGGTATGGTTTTCTCAATGGGAACCTTGCTTCCAGGATTCTCTTAGGCATCGGTATTTTCGCTGGTACCGCACCTGTCTCACATCTTGGCTCCCAACATATAGGCAATACAGCGGAGGCGGTTGAGGTGGGGGTACTTGGATCCTCCTCTACAAGCACCTTTGTTTTTTCTAGTGATTTTACGATCTCAAAAAGCTTACCAGTGGAACTGGAAGATTTATCAATCAATTTGTTAAAGAAATTCTTTTTGCCATCCACAATTTTTAGTTTATATCATTTATCAGCATTTATTCAAGCTGTTTTATTTTCCTCTGTTTGATGTTACAACCATTTAAATTCGAGTTTACGCTTCTGTCTGGAGTAAACAATTTTTGGTGTTCGATATTGTCTCTTACAAGTTTGGGTCTAAGAGGGGCAAGCTTATTCAGCATCTTTATAAGATTTCTGGAGAAGAAAGACACCAAATGATTGGCAGATTCAGAACTATGGGTGCCTGCCATGATTGACGTCAGACAATCTTGGAAATCTTGGGTGCGAACCGTTTTAAAGTTATGACTGCTGACAATCTTCAGAGGATTAGGTGGTTTAAGAGGTGGGTCTGTAAAAATGGACCTGAAACTCAATAATATCATGATCTGACTATGTAAATGGTCTGGTCTGATCTATAATAGTATTGAGGTTGTTAGTAACCACCCAGTCCAGAATGTTGTTTTTCCCTGTGGTGTGTTCATTGTTTTGAACCTGGAAGTGGATGTTGGGTAATGCGCCTTCCAACTCAATCGCTTCTTTGTCTAGCTTGTTTCCATACCAATGATTTAGATCACCCAAAAACAGTGTTACCCGATTTGGGCCGACAGGGTTGTTGAGAATGAGGGTGATTTTTTCATAAAAATCGGGCATGGATGATGGTGGCCGGTAAATGGAAACAAAGTTGTTACAGCAATGGTTGCTATTGCAACGCTCTGGGCCGAAGGAGGACAAGGACAGTGGAACAGGGGCAAAAGTACTCCATCCCACAGTGGCACAAGGGAGGCTACAGAGAGGAAGAGGCGGATTTTGAGGAGCTACAGGAGGAGGGTTTGGACCAAGGGGAGGTGGGTTCAGTCAGTCTCAATGTTGGAATTGTTTTAGGTGGGGGCATTTCACAAGGGAATGCAGGAGCCGGCGTGTAGTGGGGTATAATTATGGGCGGCAGCAACAGGGCCAAGGGCCCCAAGAACGCCAAGGACTAGGGTACCAGCAACCTTGTCAAGGGTACCAGAATCCGGAGTATCCACGGGGCAGTACCAAAATTATAATCAGCAGCCCGAAGCAGAGGGGACACAAGCGTGGTACTTGCCACAGCAACAGCAGGATGGTGCTGCCCCGGTAAACAGGGGGCCAGGTGTGGCTCCCGCTCCTTTTGGGTGTGCAGCAGTAGTAGGATGTAGCCCCTTCTCATTCCCCAGAACGAACATGTATCCTGATTAGGACAGCCGGCAGAGAGCACTCATGTGTCCGGTCTTGTCGGCGACTATCCACCCTGAAGAGGAATCTTTGGTGGGGAGGAGATAGAAAATAACCAATTCATATTCATCATGCACTCTGGTGCAACTAAATCATGTATCATTTATCATGGAAGGAAACGTTCCACTATCAGGAAACTATCTTGACACACAGAAATTCTCTGGGGCTATTTACAAGGTTCCATACACTGAGGAGTTAGATGTAAAGGTGGGAGGGAAGGCAGTACAGGCACCCTTACTATAGTTCGAGAGTTCTCATGTCCATTTACTGGGTAGAGACCTGCTCAGTAAGTTAAACATGACTATGGGCCTCATTACACGGTAGGCGGTAACCATGGCGCTATTAGCGCCATGGTTGCCGCCGATATTTTACCGTGTCCGCCTTCTTGGATGGCGGAATTACCGCCCTACTCCAAGGTGAGTGGGGGCGGTAATTCCCCATTCACCAAGGCCCTTCCCCATTCCCATTCCTGCCCCCACAGGGCATAATGGGAATGAGGAAGGCGCTAATTACGGTACCGCAAATTGCGGTGCCGTAATTAGCACCAAGGTCCCTTTGCGGCACCCTACTTTAACGGCTGGTAAAACCAGTCAGGTCCCGCAAAGGCAACTCGTAGTAAGGCGGTAAGGGTTAACGGTCACCGGTAGCATTACCGGTGACCGTTAATCCTTACCGCCTCCCGTGTAATGAGGCCCTTTATCTTTTACTTATCTTGGAGAAGTCTGTTCCACACCTGGGATGTGTGCTCTAAGGGTGATGTTGATAATACACACAATAACAAGGGAGGTGGTAGTACGTAGGATTCCCGTAGAACCGGACATGTTTATCTATGGTATTACAGTGCTTGCGATGATGGTGCCCCAGATTGCCAATCAATGCTGGCGAGTGCCCACTGATTTTATTTTTCGTCCGGCTGTGTAACCCGAGGTGGTGGCAGGAATTATATTATTGCTGGATTTACAGGTGTTGTTGGTTTCAGAAAAAAGGGCTGTCCTATTGGGAATGGATAGTGGTGGGCAGTGAGTGCTGCCCAGTGTTCTGTCTAGAACCAACAGTGCAGGAGATTACGGTTGACAAACTGTTTGGGAATAACAACAAAGAGGGTGAAATAATGCATTCCATATGACATAATGATACAGTATCTAAGAGTGCAGTGTCCCTTAATGGCAGCAGTAAATCCATCCCCATTTTTTGATGAAGGTTTACACATGTGCCTTCAAAGTTGTGGACTACAAATCCACTTGATGTAGGGTTATTGAACAATGTAACAACTGTGCGTATAACCTTGAAGCCAGGTGTAGTGCTGCCCGGGTGAGACAATATCCAATGTCAAGAGAAGCGGAGGAGGGCATTGGAAAAACAATGCAGGCCCTAATGGACCAGGGGATTATCGTGCCATCTGCGTCCCTGTGTAAAACAGCAATATATCCTGTTAACAGGGGACACAGGACGTACACTTCCTAAATGATGTGGTATAGAAAGAGTTTCCAGTAGTCACAGATCCTGTGACAATTTTATGCAGCACCCCCAAGAAGCCACATATTTTACTGTGTTGGATTTGAAAAATGTATTTTTCTCAATTCCACTCCATCCGGAGTCGAGCTACCTCACAACATTTACGCAGGGAGAGATGTGGTTTGAACACACTAGATTACCCCAGGGCATACTGTAAGAGCCCAAGCATATTCAACAGAATACTGAATGCCGATCTTGGGAATAGTCAGGGAATATGCTAGCATGATTATCCAGTACATGGACGATCTGCTAGTGTGTAGTGGCAGGGACCAGCACTGCCGAAGGGATTCCATTCCACTCCTGCAATTGTTGTCCTGTAAGGAGTACAAGGTTGATAAGGCCAAATTACAATATTACCAGCAGGAAGTGATCTATTTGGGGCACTTTATATCGGCAAATGGGAAGAGGATACTACCTGACAGGGCAGTGTCAGTATGTGCCACCCCCAGACCCGCCTCAGTTAAAGTGATGCAGAAGTTTCTGGACCTGTGTAACTACTGTTGGGCCTGGATTCTAGATTAGACAGCATACACAAGGCCACTTTTACAGGCTCTTAGGGAAGCACAAAAAACAAAGGAGCACAGGTTACAGTGGACATCGGAAATGATCAAACAGTTTTCCGACTTAAAAGAAGTCATTAGTGTGGCACCCGTACTGGCCATCCCAGATTATACACAGGAATTGTATTTGTTTTCACATTCTGATGGTCTGTTTATGACAGCAGTGTTGACACAAAAAGCCCTATGGGCCACGTGTGAACATGCATTAGCAGCTGCTGCCTTTGCCATAGCGAAAAGTTCTACAATCATAATGGGGTGTTCAGTAATGTTGTATGTTGAGCAATCTTTGTTTGCTATTTTAGAAAGGTCAAAATCTACCCTGACTACGCAAAGGTCATCGACATATGAGAACATCCTCTCTAAACCATATATACATGTGGTTAGGTGTAAGATAGTGAATACTGCCACCTTTTTAACAGACATGCCTACTACTGGTGACCGGATGGCGCATGATTGCGCCACATATGAGGGGAAGGAAGAGGATACACCAAAAGCAAGGGATTGTGAACTGACAGAGGGTGAGATACTTTTTGTTATCGGGTCATCCACAATTGATTAGCAGGACAGACAGAGACAGACAGGGGTAGCAGTGGTACGTCTTGAGGGAGGGGAACACAAGATGGTAGTAATGCAAAGGTAGCCTACACACTATTCTGCTTAAGCGGCAGAACTTGTGGCGGTCATCAAAGCGCTGAGACCATCACATGAGTGCCATGTCACAATATATTCTGACTCTGCGTACTTTACAACAACAGTACATGCCGGTCCCCCCCCGCTGGAAGATGAGAGGGTTTTGGAGGGCGGATGGATCCTGAGTGCAGCATGCCGTACTACTAGACACACTGATAGGATCATTAGCACAGCCATCTGTTGTGGCGGTTGTCAAGTGCGCCTCCCATACTCACGAGACAGACAAAATATTGTGGGGGAACACATCCACCGAAGCAGCAGCCAAAATGGCGGTGCATCTGCCAAATGAAATGCCCACTGAGTATGCTGTGACTGCCCCACCCGCAATCAAGCATCCAGTGCCTCACACAGCATTGGCCATCTCCCAGATTATTGAGCTACACGGAAGGGCACCTGAGAGGAAGAAGGAATTGTGGTTGCGGAGAGGGTGCAAGCAATCTCTGACAGATCTGGCGAGGAGACAGGAGAGCTCTGGGAAGACAGTAATGCCCCAGGAGCTTCTAGTAGTAGCATTTGAACAATTACACTACCCGTCTCACAGTTCGAAGCAACAGATCTACGGTAGGACTGGTTCACCCCAAACATTCAGTAAACCATTACAGATATTGTCATACATTGCACCACAGGTCAGGGTTTTAGTACAGGGATGACACTACGAATGTTACTGGGCACATTGCCCCACCCCACTGGGCCAGTCCGTGAATTACACATACACTATGCTGATATGGGTGAACGTTGTAATGGATTCAGCTACCTCATTGTGGTGGTCCATCCTTTCTCAAGGTGGGTGGAAGCAGGGCCAGGTTCACATCCATAAGCTAAGTGTGCTGCAAGGTTTCTAGTGCAGGAAGTTTGCAGGAAGATTTGTATTTCAGGGTGCTGGGAGGGATACATTATAGTTCAAAATGAGGGTGGAGATCTTGGCGTTGGATGGTGCTTACTGAGTGAGTGAAATGTGTGTGTGAAGATTAGAGTGTCCAATAACCTCCGGTGTGTCTGTTTTAACGCCCGCCAACTGCACAGTATGAGGGATAAAACAAGCTGTATAGTAGTATAATTTGTTTATTTTCTGACTTATCATTTGAGAAGAAGATGAGCCCCGGAGCACCCACATGATTGAAGACAGGCTGACTGGGCTGTTACCAATAAACTGCCATCCCTTATGGATAAATGTGGTACCTATATAGGGTTCATCCAGTTTTTACTATATGTATTGCATCATGCATGACAATGTTTTTGCTTTATAAGATTCTGCTTGTACTACTTTGCGGAAGAACGTTCTTAGCAGCAGAGTTCATTGCTGTTGCTCTCATCTGCATGTGAGATTAAATTTGTTATCCTTACAAGAACAACTTGGGCCTGTCTTCCCTCGTGGGTTGTATCCTCTCAGGTGTGAGTGTTCAGGGGCGTGCCTTCAATATCTAAAACAAATGAGATGCATTTTTTAGCAAGATCTTGATTTAATAGACACACTATTTTATGATATCTAGCCTTAAAAATAGGAACCCTATGCATGATGCTTTGTTCAGTTGATGTTTACAAAGATTCTTTTGAGAAATGATGGAAAGATTTCAAGAATAGCCCGAGGAAAACTTTGCTTCAAAATAAAAAAAATATAGGAAGAAGAAGCAGCTGGTTTGCCGCAAAGAGAAAGATTAAAGTCTAGTGGCATATATGAGTTTATTTTTTATATACATGAAGTGTATTCAACACTAACAAAGTTCACTAATACACATCATTAAGGTTATTGGTATGCCTTAGTATGCTAAAGAAGATATTAAGGAAAGTTAAATATGTTAATGAGAGAGTTGTATTTTTTTCTGATCTTCACTGAAGCTTAAGTTGATGCCATTGAAAGTTGTTAGTAAGTTATTGTCATGTTTGAGTTTACATACTGTGCCGTTCTATCAACTTGTTGCTTTGTTTCTTACAAGGTACAATATATGTATTGCATTTATAAAAAGGGAGTGAGAGAGAGATAGAGACAGCGAGAGAGAGCGCGAGAGAGATGGATTGTGTTTGGAATTGTTCAGTGTAGGAGTGTTTAGAAGTATGTTTCATCTGGATTTTCTACGTGTGTGTAGATGTCTTTTATGAATAGGTGCACACTCATGCATTAATAAATTATTAGAGAAACACACCATACTATTATTAACTTTGAAAGGTGAATATAATCAGTGTGGTTCACATAGGAGATCATTTTGCAAGAGCGTGTAATTTGATGTAGGGGAGCCATTTAGGTTGCAGTGTTAACAAAACTGTGCAACTCCAACAAATTGTGGTAATTTGCACAGCAGAGTGTAAACAAATGCAGGTCAAGGGAGAGCATGAAGCGTGTACCCCCCTCTTGCCCTCCCCTTTTACATTCCGCTGTATAATTGAAGGAAACTCTGCCTGCCATGGTTGACAGCTTTTACAATGGTTCCCTAAGGGGGCCACCTGATTTTTGCACATAAAGCTGGCGGACCCCGTAGGGTTACCCATCTTGGCACCTGCTTTGAAATGCATGCAGGTGCAACTGCTGTAGTATCTATATGTCGTAGAGAAAGGGAGCGGCAGAAAGGCAAGCTGCGTTCTACTCCTCCTCTTTGCCATGCAGAAAAATGGGCATAATGTTAATTAAAGATGTAGAGTCTTATGCAAGGCCTTTATATCTTTCATTAACCTTAAACCAAGATGGAAATTAGGAGTATGAATTCATGTTTTAAAGTTTCATACATGTTTGTGGTTTATGGACATTTACAAGAGATGTTTCACATACTGTTTGGCACTGTTTCTTTAATGAGTGTAGTGCACTAGTAAAAAAAGCATGTTTTTTACAATGAAGGCAATACAACATTTAGCATAGAATGAGACACCTCTTTATTGATTTCCGTTATATTTATGTTAATGTTAATGTTAAAGGATATTTGTACCGTGCTCTATCACCACCGGAGTGGTCCCATGGTGCTCTGGCAGCTCTGGAAAGAAAGGGAAGAGTGGGTGAGTTAGAGAGAATGAGCTGGAAAAGTGCAAGAGAGCAGTGATGTGCTGTTGGCAGCCTTAGCCCGGTTAACACACGTTGGCTGTGCTTGGTGTGTTTTCCGTTCGGTAGCCATCATGCATGTAATGCGCCCGGTTGCCATCGGGCCTTGTGCGCTATACAAATAAACAAATACAAATCATGTATTGTTGTGCGAGTCTATGTGTGGTTTGTTTTGTTGTTGCAGTGCAGTGAAGTGTGTGCAGATTGTTTATATATATTATAGGCTTGTGGTTGTGTTTGGTTAGAGTTTGAGAGGTGTATGCAGAAGGGGTTGAAAATTGTTAGTGGACTGGTTAATTGGCATAAATAACATTCACGTTTCTATCTAAGTGTGGCACATGCTGACATCCACATTTCTATCTAGATTTGACGCCTAGTGTCTAAGATTCCATCTAAGTGTGGAACATGCTAACATTCACATTTCTATCTAGGCCCGGCACATGGCGACATCCACATATCAATCCAGTGTGGCACCTGCCACCATTCACAATCCCATCTAGATGTGACTGTGGCCAATATTCATAATTCCAACCAAGTGTGGCCCATGCTATCATTCACAATATCATCTAAGTGTGGCACATGCTGATATTCACAATCCTAACTAGATGTGGCGCAGGCTACTGTCTAAGATTCCATCTAGGTGTGGGACATGCTAACATTCACATTTCTAGGTGTGGGACATGCTAACATTCACAATTCTAAGTGTGAGACATGCTAACATTCACATTTCTATCTAGATGTGACATAGCCTAGTGTCTAAGATTCCATCGAAGTGTGGCACATGCCAATATTCACAATCCTAACTAGATGCAGCACAGGCTAATGTCTAAGATTCCATCTAGGTGTGAAACATTCTAACAATCACGTTTCTATCTAAGTGTGGTACATGCTAACAATCATATTTCTATCTAGATGCAACACAGCCTTGTGTCTAAGAGTCCATCTAAGTGTGGCACATGCTGATATTCACGATCGTAACTACATGCGGCATAGGCTAATGTCTAAGATTTCATCTAGGTGTGATACATGCTGACAATCACATTTCTACCTAAGTGTGGTAAATGCTAACAATCATAATTCTATCTAGATGTGATGAGTTGTAAAGGTGCAGAAGTAGATTCATAACACAAAAGTGGCATGCTTGTTGGTATAGACTTTTATTGAACTGAAAATAAGGAAAAGCCCTGCCTGTCCTTATGACTAAAATGGGTCTACCTACCTCAAACAAATCTTAGGATAATGTTAGAATGTGCATCAGAAGAATAAAGTTCACTGTCCAATGTCCTTAGCCTATTTCCGTTTCTTACACTTCAACAGAAACCCTATAGCTAACCTACGCTCTGCTTATAACAGGATGATTCCCTTCCTTCGGCTGTTTCAAGCAGTTCGAAGTTCCTAGATCCAAAACAATGCTGGGAAGGCACCTCCCTAACGCAAGCGTTCCTCAGGTTCGTTTTTATCAATAGTCTTATTTATCACAGTTCTATCTTCTGCCAAAGGATATGACTCTATTTCTCTGCTCTTGTTGTTTTTTGTGCCAAAACGATCTTTCTCCCCCTCTTGGACTTCTCATGACCTGTGCCAAAGGGCCTCTTTCCTTGGACTTATCACAAGCTGTGCCAAAGTGTCTCTTCAACTGGTCTGCTTGTGCTTTGTGACAAAGGTTCTCTTCCCCTAGACTTCTTGTCTCATGTTGTGGGTCTTAGACCCCTTGTTCAACTCTATGTTGTTTCTTAGCTAGGCCAGGTTCACTCTCCTGTCAGGCCTCTTTTCCAGTCTCTTTGGGGTGTTCTTTAATCTCCTTCATTCTCAACTCGTCTCTCTCTTCGGTCCCACTAGGATGATGGAGATGGTTCTGCACTTCATCCTAACCACAGCCTCTAGGGTTTCCCTATTCCTTACTCGTCTCCCTTTACATACCTTTGCACTTGAGCTGTGAGGTTTCTGATCCTCGGCAACACCGACAAGCTTGTGCGGATTCCCCATGTCTCTTGCTACCTTCCTTCAGTTCTCTGGGGCTCTACCACGCTGGTTTCTCTCCACACGTCGGGTCTCAACCGGACCAATCAAGTGGCTTGCGTTCTGCCACCAGACGCCTGTCTCTCCCACAGCAAGGTAAGTTGGGGTTCTTCCCCGCCTTGTCATTCTTTGCCTCTCTGATTTCTTCCTAGCCTCCAATAGCAAATATGTTTGTGTCGGTTCCACTTAGGGCTCTGCATCACCCTGCTCTTCCTTGTGGCAGTGCTTTTAGAGTCATCCATATTCACCCTTCCCATTCTCTTCCTCATCATAGTCTCATCTGCCTGATATACATAATTACTAAGTATGAGGAAATTAGTGGAAACAAGAGGGGACCAAAAGGAATGGGTATCTGAGTCCTATATGTAGGACTGGATGACTCATGTCTGACAGCATGATGGTGTGTATACCCCGTTCTCCCTCGACAGTCCTCACTTCTCCCATAGAGGGAGTACCAACCCCGGGGGACTATAAGGTAGCAGCCTCACCTCCTTGGCCCCATGGGAAGGGTCCCCCTCCCATGGAGAAGTGACAACATTGAGGGATTCGTCATAGAGGGCACAGCAGTTGGGAAAGACTATGTACATTCAATTAGCACTACAGTGGAGAGGGGGTCAGTTGCCATCCCCAGCCAATCAGGAAGCTCAGAACAGGGGCTTTACCTCATGGTAAAGCCTGCATTCCCAGCCTTCTCAGAAGCAGTATATTGCCATCTTCCCAACTGGTACAACAGGTAAGTGATGTCAGCATTCCCCCATGTTCGCTTCCCCCACCCCTCACCCCACACAGCCACATCTGCCCAACTTACCTTGTCTCTTGCTGGATTTGGGAACACTTGCTGTTTCTGATGCATTTCCATTGTGGTAATGAGTGCAATGGAAAGAAAGATGGGATTAAGTGTATTTTCTAATTTGTTGTCCATGATAGCTATCTCGTTTTGTAATTCTTTTCAAGTGGAGAAATGGCAAACATGCTGTTTCTCAACTTTAAGAAAAACCCTATTGGCTTCTTGGTAAAACATGCTGGGATGCTAATAAGAATAAATCTCTATCTGTGTGGGGGAATTATTGGGTCTGATAATGCCACAGGGATGACGTTAAGGCACTTGCTTCTTTCAGACCTGTAACTTGGTCCAAGGATTTCCATGACCTAGAAATGTCCTGTCTTCTGGGATGTATTGCTTAAGTGTAAGTCCACGTTTAATATCTGTATGAAACATATAGAACATGGATAGTCACATCTCTATTTCACTTTCAGCTTGTTAGTAGGTTTTACACAGAGACAAAAAATATTAGTTTAGCATTTAATGTAACATATACATGAGTTGTAACACTTAATAAGAGTGTTATTTAGTGCACCAATTAAGTCAGTAATGTGTGCCCTATTAGTAAAAGTGCATTGTAATCAACTTATTCTTTAATTGCTTTATGAAGCTTTTTCTTTTGAGGGTTATATGTCAACAAATTAGGTTTGAACTAAAGAATGTGCACTTGTCTGTAAGCCAAGCCGGTTTTTCTATGTGGAAATCAAAATCTTAAAAGAAATATCACAATTATTTAATTCCATAAATGTTCTGTGTATGTTTTCTTTAAATGAATCATTTGACTAATCTAGATCTATGAATGAAAACTCCAATTTCAACATAGCCTTCATTGCCATCTCGACAGGAGATCTCAGGTAAAATAGTGCAGATTTTTCTTTGAGCGCATTTTACTTTTTTCCAAAGGGACTGCATGTATCTAAACTTTTCAAAGTCCTTGCATTCTCCTTTCACAGAAAATAATGTTATTCAAAGTTTAAAACCCAGTTTGTATTTCACTGGACATATACGAAGATCAAAATACCTTAGCAGGAATAATTTGAACTGAGAACGTGTTGCTTTCATCACTATTCTCCCCTTCCTCGTCTCAGTAATATAATAGTAATTCATAGTATTACCTGTGCATCCTTCTTCTTCATCCCAGTACTTTGGCTAGATGTTGATGTTAATATTGGAACAGAGAGTTGCAATGCCTCACATTGTGAGTTTTGTGTTTAACACATGTCAGTAGTGTTCAGTTAGTACAGTATTTATTGTTTTGTTTAGTCATGAATCTAGATCTAATATAAATACATCCCTCTTGCTCATCCCAGTATTTTCTTTACAGCTTGATGTAATTATGGAAACATAAAGAAACAAACTGGCACAATGTGGTTAATGTGTTGTGTAGTGGTTGGGTGTGGATAATGTATAATAATGGCTGTGTATATTGTATAATCTTCACTTTATTAAATTGTGTTCTAGTAATAAACGTTTCACACCGTTTATTATAATACAATTTATACCTATCCTAAAATGTATAAAACCTATCACAACACAATTTCTATTTTTCATGATGGTTACCTCACTAAAACTATAATTTCCAAAAACATTAGCACTCTAAAGATGCATGTTATATAATAATGTAAACCACATATATTCTGCGATAGTACTGTGAATATTAGCCTGTCCCACTCTGGGATAATACTGTGACTATTAGCCTGTGCCACACTGGGATAATACGTTTAACATTAGCCAGCGTCACACCCTCAGAGACTTTGCAACATGGCCTTAAGTCACATATAGAGAGTGCCACACGGGGATAGTACTGTTGAAAGATAGCCTGTGCCACACTGAGATAACACTGTGGTTATTGGCCTATGCCACACTGGGATATTACTGTGATTATTAGCCTGTACCACACTGGGATTGCACTGTGAATATCAGCCTGCATCGCACACCTAGATAATTGTCCATATCATCCTGAATCACATCTAGTTAGTACCTCACTGAAATAGTACTGTGCTTATCAGCCTGTCTGACACTGGGATAGTACTGTGATTATTGACCTCTGCCATGCTGAGATGGTGCAATGAACGTTGGCCTGCGTCACACCCTAGAGAACTGGTGGTGTTGCGTTGAGTCATATCCAGAGAGTGCCACATAGGGACAGCACCTGAATTGCCCTAGCCATATAACCCTGACTAGACCTTCCCCACAGCCACTTGTCTGTCTCATGTTAGCCACATACTCAACCAGACACAAGTTATCTAGCTTTTGCACCACCAGACATCGCCCAAGCTTGTATCAGACAAACCCACCTCACCCAGACAAACCCCACGAGACAGCTGGACTAAGAACGAAAGACTGACTCTGTGCAACGACAACACCACACCCACAATCACAGTCAACAAAGCAACGGACTGAACAAAACTGATCAGAAAAGACACGTGCAACCGTACAATCATAACAATAACTGAGTCAGCCAGCAAAGCACTGCACATGGGCTACTGCCCCTGCAACCTCAACCTCAACCCCGGAAGGAAATCCAAAGGAAATATAAACCTGACACCAACCCAACAGCGGACTGCAGAATAACAAAAAATGCAGCAAAAACGAATTGGACCAAAAGAAAGATAAAGGGCAGAGACAACAAACCCAACTGAACACCACCAAAGAACCACAGAACACACCCCCATCAACAAGAACAAAAACAGAACCAGCCAACAGAAGAGAGAAATCTCTATACCCAACACCATACTTCGCAAATAACCACTCACCGAACAACCAGACCCAACAAACGATGCAAGAAAGACTGACAACCAAACACAACCTGCAGAAGAAGAACAGACAAAGCTAGAGCTAACAAGAACATTATCAACACCCTATCCCCATACATCACCAAAACAAGAGGACCCTCCCTTCAACAGCCACAACATATAGAAGAGGAACCTTTATGAAAACAAAAACCCAAAACCTAACCTAGAAGAGCTATTCGACGACGACACAGACACAACTGTAACAACACCACAATGAGAGACAAACCTGGAAGGAAACCAAAACACCAGTCAGAAGACAGCACTGATAATAAAGCACAAACCAAACTATACCATAAAAAATCACTGCAACCTAATCAACACAAGATCCATGTCAAAACATTCAACATAGATTTTCTACCTGCTCTGCGACAACAGTATCAACATCCTATTATCACAGAAACATGGCTGGGCGACAACTACAAAATTACACTCCAAAGCTGCCTCCCTACCAACTTCATATGCCTAAAGTTAAACAGGAAAAAAATGGGGAGGCCTCACAATAGCATTCAAAGAACACTTTCAACTAAAAATAGACAAACCTCTAAACATCATGAACTGCAAATCCATCGTCTTACACCTACCAGCGAAACCAAAAATAAACATTACATTTATACTGGTTTACAGACCACCGACATACGATGCAACCTTCATCGACAACTTTATAGAAGCCATCACCAACATAGCCATTCAACATGAGCATCTAATAATCCTGGGGGACTTCAACAAATGGTTCGAAGAAAAACATGCCAAATCACAAAACTCATTAATTGGGAAACTAACAACCATGAAACTACAACAGCTGGTCAAAGGAGCAACGCACTTGGCAGGGTACACCCTTGATGCAATCTTCGCCAATAAAAAACGTGTCACCACTGCGCCGCCGATTGAAATACTTTGGAGCAACCATCTCATCATTCCATTTGTGATCACGCTACCGACCACAGCTACCATCCAGCACCTCAAACTCCCAACCACCACAAAAAGAAACTGGAAAACCATCAAAACAAGCAAACTAAGAGAAAAACTGGAGCTGACCAAACCTTCCACGACAGAACTGGAGAAGGCAGACCTAGATGGGAAAATGGAGCTACTCCATAAATGGATTGCTGATACAATCAAAAACATCTCCCAGGAAAAACCATTCATCCCCTCAAGAAAAAGAGCAATGGCAAAATGGTTTACTCAACAACTAAGCACCATGAAAAAGAACAAGAAGAAGCTGGAACTAGAATGGAGTAAAGAATATGACCAAGATAAGAAAACTCAGTTCCACAGACAAATCCGATCATATAAGGAGGAAATTCAAAAGGCAAGAAAAGGCATTGTGGTGACAAAATCACCAAAGCCACCAACACACAAAAAGAAATGTTCAACATCCTAAAAAAAATGAGAAACCCGCCAGGTTGCGACAACACTCTAATACCTTCACAGAATCGATGCAACAACTCGGCAGACCATTTCAAAAACAAAATCAACGACATCCGACATTCTTCTAGCTGGTAAAACATAGTAAGAAAGCAGGATCGCCCATGGATCCCTGCCCCTCAGACATCTACAAATCAATCCTCATACAAGGAATGCCATTTGAATATTACAGAAATCTCCTGAATCTGTTGCTCATGACAGGTACCGTCCCACGATCCTTCAAATCAGCATATATTAAACCACTTCTCAAGAACACATGTGGCGGCATGGAAGATCTCTCCAACTACATGCCAATTTCAAACATTCCCTACCTAACAAAACTCCTAGAAACATATATATACAAACTAACTTTAGAACACGTAGAAAAACACCAGTTGCTTCAGGCCTGCAAGAGGAACAAAATCGGGACTCCTATCCATCTGGGACGGCCTAAAAACAAATGCTGGCTCTAACACAACCTCAGCCCTGATTCTGCTTGACCTCTCTGCAGTTTTCAACACAGTAAGCCATGACACCCTGATAAAAAGTTTAGAAGGTATAGATATAACGGACATGGCACTAATCTGGAGTAAATTATTCCTAGCAAACAGAACAGAAACTGTATGGATAAAACCCTTCAAATCTACTCCACGTGTTAACGACTCTGGAGTACCACAAGGATCCTCACTATCACCACTGTACTTCAACATCTACCAGACTCTGCTAATTAAGATTTTTAAAAAATACAAGCTTACGTGCTACAGCTTTGCAGGCGATAATCATCTAAAAAATTGAAGATACACAAGCAGATCACTCAACACTAGGAGAATGTCTAAAAGAAATCTATGACTGGATGAACGCCAACAACCTAAAACTCAACCCAGGAAAGACAAAAATCACAACACTTAGATACCCAAAGGTAGTCAAAAACCTGGGAGCCCTAATGGACAACACACTAACCTTAGAACCACAAATAAATGCGATAATTAAAAAATGCTTCTTCCTCCTTCACTCAACAAAAAGATTCTTACCTTTCTTGTCCTTCACCCACAAAACACTGACAATCATCACCCTCATCATGTCAAAAATCGACTAAGCAAACAGCCTCTACCTTGCGATGCGGGAAGACCTCCTGAAGAAATTACAATGCATCCAAAATGCAGCAGCTAGACTCCTCCTCAAACTATCTAGAAGAGATCACGTCACTTCAGCTCAAATTCTTTTACATTGGCTTCCAATCAAACAACATATCACGTTCAAAACAATGTGTATAATAGACAGGGCAATCAATGGACAAGGAGCAGAATTCTTACAAAAGAAAATAACAATCTACAAACCAACGAGACTCCTCAGATCAAGCAATGAAATCCGCCTGGAACTAAAACCATACGCCAGGAAAAAACTAGGGGGCTCCTCATTCTCCCACCTGGTGTCAAAAACCTGAAACAACCTTACTAAAGGAATAAGAAATACCAAAGACAACCTAAAATTTAACAAACTACTAAAAACCTGGCTCTTCAACACCTCAGAACCAGACAGAAACAACTGAAACAATCAAACAGAAAATACAAAAGAACAGACTGACATAATCCATGACGGCACAGACAACACTTAGAACCGACTAAGGGAAATGCCGACAAAAACAAGAGAGACAATGCTAGGCGGAACTGACCACGAGTGACAACTGCTATCAAGACTGTAAAATAGCAAACACGCCCAACACAAAAAGGCACATGTACCAAACTTACCCATTCAGGCAGGGCGTTGGGTACGGGCGTAAGTCGCAAATAGATTGATCTGAGAGAACCAGTTTGCACCAACCACAAACTGGGATGCAGATGCCGGCCAAAACAAAAGAAAGAAATGCAAAGTCGAGCCAACTTAACATTTTGACAGAGAGCGGGAGACAGCCTTATCATGCTGGAAATAGATCACTGAAGGGAAGGCGCCCTTATCTAAATCCCAAAAGACACATAATAGGAGTGTGAATTTCTCAGGACAACAACGCTACTAACCAACCCTACAGAAACTTCTAAAAACCTCACCCCTCTTCACACACCTCTCACATCCTAACTAAACACAATCACACCTCTTAAACTGCAGCAACCCACATGCACTTCACCACACAGCAACAACAAACACACCACACACACCCTCACACAAAAGCACAAAACGGAATTGGACCATATACCCACCAAAAAGCTCAGCAAACGGTGATAACCGAACTGAAGCTGCCAACATCACAACACAGCTCCCTTGCTCCTTTCCAAACTTTGTCCTACTAACACGCCTAACCTACCCCCCTTTTCTTTCAGATCTGCCAGAGTACCAGGTGACCACTCCAGTGGTGATAGTACGCGGTACAAGTATCCTTTAACATTAATATTAACATTTCACTCAATCTATTATTGCAATTTTCCATGCTCATTTATTAAAACAATCTTCATTTTTTTAAATCGCTGACCAATTTCTCAGCCACTTTCAAAATATCTCTTAATGCAGCATCTAGTATCATGGAGTTGCCGTGTTGCCAGAGGCCCAAAAGGCATCATCTCTCCATATCTGAAACAAAATTTCTGTAACCTTTAAAATAGAAGCCTTTTCGTTTCTGGCGTTAATTAGCATAGCCAACAGTTGCACTTATATTTAGGTATTCCAAGTCTCGAGATGTGTGCCACCAATGATGGGATCTACAGTGCTTCCACTTTTTTTTAGTCATTCTAGATATCAGGTAAAATGGTGTTGATTTTTCTCTGTGTGCATTGTACATTTTAAAAAAGTGACTGCAATGTTGTACATTTTTATAGTCCTTGAATTGTCTCTCCGCACAAGATAATCTTAATTAAAGGTTAAGATGTCATTTTTATTTCAGTGGGTGTATACAAAGATCGAGAAAAATTCACACAGGAATAGTTTGAATCAAGAACTTATTTCATCCTTCCCTTTTCTCCTCTTCCTCCTCTCTGTTATGTAATAGTAATTCAGACTATAACCTGTACATCTTTCTTACTTCTTGTAGTACTTTTTTTAGATCTCAACATCAATGAAGAAATGGAAAAAGTAAATACTATACAAAATTATGAATTATTCAGAAGAGGCAGCACTCTAATGACCATGTGTGAGATTGGTACTTTCTGGTTAGATGTTGACATTGAGATGTAACAAAAACACTCAGATGAGTATCTAAATCTAGATTTGTGTTAAGTGTCTAAAGAAAAGAGTAAACACTAGTGTGCTTACCACACACAAATAATGTTCAATTTGTAGACTATGTATTGTTTTCCTTAGTGACTGTTCTAGAATCTATATCTCATATCTGTATATTTTTCTTCCTCATCCAATGGGTTTCTTAGATCTCTCAATGTAAAAACAGAAACAAATACATGCTAAATCATGCATAATTGAGATGTAGTAAGAGCACTATCAATGATGTGTGGAATATTTGTTTTCAGTTTGTGTATTTATATCACCTTCAAGGAAATGGGTAACATGAATGCATGGATATAAAATCTACATTAGTGACGAGTGAGTAAAAAAAGATTAAATAATATAAACATAATTTATTATTAGGATAAAATAAAAATACTACCTACAAATGATTGATGTAATGCTATTGAGATTGAGTGGGACGACTAAGAGAGATGTAGGGGTATGAGATATTGATGTGTGCAAAGGGTTTAAGAAAAATAGTAAATACATCGGAATAATGTACAATTTGTAAAGTGTTTATTCTTTTATTTAGTTAGTCGTTACAAATCTCGATCTCATATTCGAATGACACTCTTACTTATCCCAGTACTTTGTTAGATCTTGATCTATACATTGTTAAAAACATGTTTAGGACATTTGGTTTATTGATGTGCAAGATGCATTTTTCTAAAACTGAAGTAGGCATGTTCGAATGTTGTGTAGGAAAAAAATAATTTCCAAAGTCTGATAGGTTGACCGCATCGTCTCTAAATAATTCACTGTTGGAGTATTGTTTGTTTGGTAAGTGAAGATGCTCTTCATATGGTGGTCGGCTAGAATAACAGAAATATCTGTATTAATCTAGTTGTTTCTATTTGCTTGTTTAGTGATTGCATTTCTTTCCGATTTTGCCTTTGTTTGAAGTTTCAAAAACTAATAATGTATTTGGAAAAAAGATTACTTTTTGAAAATTATGATTCGTGAGGACAGAAAGAGAATCAGCTCTGATATATCCTAGATCATTACCTCCACAGTGAATTATAATGATGTCTGGGTGATGGTTCAGTCTAAGTTTAAATAATTCATGGAATATTTGTTACACTCCATGCTTCTAGTTCCTTTCCAAATAATTTGGAGATGCAGTAATGCAAAATGTTGGTGAATATTTATCTGCATGCACTACATCATTAGCCAATGAACCCAAGACTCACTAAGGATGTAGACAGATCTTTTGTTGCCCATGCTGGGTCTTGTTGTTTCCCAGACAGTGACATATGGAACTATTTGTTTGCTTATGAAGGAAACAGAGTTTCTTTTTATTGGATGATTTGAATGGTCAACAGTTTTACTTTGGACAGTTATTTTGTATGACTTTGGGTTTCAAGGTATGTATTGGAGGGTGAGGTAATGGAGGGAGCCACTTTGAGGGTTTGGGATTTTATCTTATTTCTCTGTTTGATGATCTGAATTTGAACTGGTGCTCTTATGCTGTATGGTTGACCATTTTACTTGTGTGCAGTGTCAGGTTCAACTGTGTTTGTGTGGTTTAGAATCTGTTTTAATTGACAACAAACAGATTTGAGGTAGAGTTATATCTTGTGAAGATCTGTTTATCGAGGGGAGTCAGTAAAGAATGTTCAGACAATGTTTTATTTTGCATATAGTTTCAAAATGTACATATTTATTATATGTACTTTTTTTTAACATGTGTCTATATTTGGATTGCGATCTAACAAAGTACTGAGATGACCAAACACGATGTACGGATATGAGATCTCAATTCGGATGACATGGCTAAAGAAAAGAGCACATACAGTAAAGATGATGTATTATTCAGATGTAGTTCGGACACTATATACAATGTGTACGATTGTTGGTTTCTCTCTTTTTTTTAGCCATACACCACAAAGGTTAATGTGACATCCATGTTTTTATCTCATTCGTCCATTTACTGTTATTAGATCTCAATATCAATAGAAGAAGACAAACAACAATCTGTGGGTAGTTTACTCCCCACACCTGAATAATGTATAATGTCTACAATATTTAATGTTTTATTTAGTCACTTGTACTGAATCTAGATTTCATACTTTATTTTCTTCTTACTCGTCCCAGTATTTTCTTAGATCTTAATATCAGCATAGGAAAAAAAAGAGTAATTAGTATTAAAAGTATGCATTATTCAGATGTGGTAAGCACAGTATGCACACTATGTAACTATTGGATATGTAGGAATGTATGTGGCTCAGTCATAAAATACTTAACCAACAATGCCTTCTCTATTTGATTCTCTACCCAGTTTATGTGTTCAATAATCCCAGTTTTACATGTCCTGTTTGTCTTGCCAATTCAATGAAGTCCACATGGACAGGTCATGTTATTGTGACATATTTTGGCCATGAGCTGTCAATATATCTATTTTAGATCACATGATATGGTACAGTACTGACCCTCAGGTATAATGAAGAAATGGCTCCAGTATCTGGGGTCAGCAGAGTTATGGACAGCAACCATGATCAGGTCATAAGTTTCCTTTAGTTCAGAGTAGATGAGGGCATCATCTCACAAACTAGGCCTTGAATAGGCATCACAACTGCACATCTCTGGCTGTTAGCTGTGGGATATTTCAGTTCTAATAGGTGATTTCCTTCAGATGTGTGCTCAACTACTTGACTAAAGCTGGTGAGCAAGGGAGGTAATGTCTGTTCAGACTTCACCCTGGTTGATCCTACCAATCTTTGTCTCACAATGAAAGGTATGGGGTTTGGTTCACCACAATACAGGGCTTGCTGGTCGGAGGTTTCAGTGAGTTTTGTAGCTTCTGCAGCAGTTCTTCTTCATTCCATCTTTGGGTATGTATCATAATTAATATAACAGCAAGGCAATGGAGTAGTCCCTCCAAATTTAGCACGATTGGTGTGATGCCAGTGACACAAAGCCACATGTCCCAATCACTGTGTTGTATAATTTCAAATACCTTTGTGGCTTGTGACGAATCACAGGTATTCGTCTCTTCTCCCCTAAAGGCAGCATCCCCCTGTGAGGATAAGGAGGTGCGCTTGCGCCGCAAGACCCTCCCTGGGGGTTGAGGCAAGGAGAACTTTACTGGGGGAGACTCCCCCTTTGGGGACAAGGACTCCTGTTCCTGTGAAGTACTCCCTGAAAGAACTATCATCGCTGCGTATATGGGACTAGCTTCCATGGAGAAAACTATAGAAGCTTCATGCTTGCATGAAGGCACTGCAGAAATAAATCCACCTGAAGAAAATATCAAAAATATCCCTTTATCTCAAGATGTGTATTTAACTGTGATGAGCAAGAGCAGAAGGAGGAGGGAAGTGTCGATATGCAGGGGAAGCCCTCTGACCTCATCACACCTCGTGGAGTCAGAGTGAAGGTAGATCATAGAGCCTGCAAGTTTCGGAGAAGCAGAGCAACAGATTGCGATATGCTAGAATCCCGGTGTACAGGACCACAAGGAAAGTGGTACAAACCAGAAGAGAAGGAAAAGGTACTTGGTAGTGGCATAAACCAACATTCAGAGTGGTGGGGTGTATGCCCGAAGAACAGTGCTGAGATTACTCGACAGGAAGTCTGAACACCTTCTGAGCACAAACATATGTAGAAGGTAGACGTCTGACACTGAGCCGAAAAAGGGATACTGAAAAACAGCAAAGTGAGCGAGAACCAGTTCCTGAGCGAGAGCCAAGCCCTGCAACTCTTCCACACATCATGAGAGTTACCGGGGGAGCAGGGAAAATGAGGAGACCACCAGGGAATCATTATTTACTTGAAGCAACTCATCCCAGTCTTAAGAGCGAAACCATAACTAGAAAGCTGAGTGGTTGAAACTGTGAAAATCAAAGGGAACACATAATAAATAATCTGGTAAAGAAAGACCAAGAGTATATGAAATGAGAAACCCGTCCCAGTAACGAGATCCAAATATTGTGGAAGAGCCCAGATGAGAAGGGAAGTGAACAAGTGGTATTTAGACAATAGAGACATTTAAAAAAGCCAGGTGGGGCACCGAGGGAGACTGGGAAGGGAAACCCTGAAAATAAGGTCAAGAACCCTCCATGTGCAAAGTTGAAGCATGTGAGAAGGAAAAGCCTAAAACATATAACGAGAAAGGAAAGATAAGGTTCACAATTGAAGTTATATTTAGTGGTAGGGTCAAAAAGGGGGTAAGCTTGGATGGAGGACCGAATTACTTTGGACTTTCTGACATCTGATGAGCATCTTTAGTTTATTTAGAAAGGTATGGTATTCCCTTTATTCATAGGGAGAGATAGGCCTTATTCTTTTAGCTTAATAGCGTACAAAAATATCCTCAACGTGTCCAACTCCTTCCGACCCACCACACGGCCCAATACCTGATGGTCACCACATTCGACATGTTAAGGCTTTTTCCCAGACAAAGCGCAGTTTAACGTCAAATGTCCCAATCACACTGAACAGAACTAATATGGATGCAACATGGCTTTGGGAACTAGCAGGCTGGCCTTTCAGGGTCATGTATGTTCACATGCATGCCCGATGCACAGCTTATACGAAAAACTTTGAATGCTAGATTGTGCCCTTTAATTTAGACACTGTAATAGACTCACAACTTTAAAATCACCCTTTTCAGGACTAGGGATTCTTAAGGGGTCATGAACTGGTTAGAGAACATCGTCAAGAGTGGGATACAAATTCCTGATTATGATACAATGCACAAAAACAAACAATTGTTTTATAATGTGCCTTTTAGTTGGCTAAAAAGAAAAAGAGAAAAGTCAACATTTTGTGTACATATATGATTGTTCCTTGACTTAGTCCACACCGGGCACTACACACAAGGCAAAACTGTTGGCGCTGCCAATGCTTGAATTTAACAGAACATGTGAGAACCCACATACTACTGATACATCAAATGGTTAAAGCCACACTTAATAAATACATTTTTATTGCAGCAGTACATATATGATTGTGTACATATATGATTGTTCCTTGACTTAGTCCACACCGGGCACTAGACACAAGGCAAAACTATTGGCGCTGCCAATGCTTGAATTTAACAGCACATGTGAGAACCCACATACTACTGATACATCAAATGGCTAAAGCCACACTTAATAAATACATTTTTATTGCGGCAGTAGTGCATTTAAAGCTGCATTACGTCATTCACTCTCAGAAGAGTGGTTAGAAAGAACATTCGCAGGCCCTACACAGAACAACGTTTGACAATACTACCGCATAAAGGCAGTTCAAAGAGATCCTAGGGGAATATGTTTTGGGCTAGGAGGGGCAGGTAGTGTGTATGAATAGCCACAGGGCCTAGCATGTCAAGGAGCATTAAGTGGGTGGTGAAATAACCAAACACACTAATGGGCTCTGTGTCCTACCTCACATGTAATCTCTCTATGCCGTACCTGCACTTCCCAAGACAGCAGTTTCAGCTTAAAGGCGGCCCTTTCAAGGAGACCTAATAGCAAAACTAAAGAGTTAAACTGATAGAGTGGACTATGATTAAAGCACAAGAAAGATTTAAGTATGAATAGAAGCAAACCAATATTGTAATGTCACTGGCGGTAATGCATGATTGGATGCCCATAGGACTGTCCATCCTACACCAAATGGTGTCTGAAATAGTAGTGAACACCAGCAACATCTTTCTAATAATAATGTCCCATGCTGTTACATGTGTCCATGTAATCCCACGCACTGGGCTGTGTCTAACAGTTCTGGCTGGTCTTCTAACTGTGTATGGTCTGAGAGAAAGAGAGATATGCATAATCTGTTTCCTTCTGATACCATTGGTGAGACTGAAGGCACTCACAGTCCGGAAGCAGTAAACCTAGAAATTTAAATAAATAGTATTGGTAGTTTTCAAAGAAAATGATATCATCACCTGAGCAGCAGTACTCCCATTCACTCACATGAGAGGGGATTGGTGTGTGACATCACAGAGGAAGATAATTTGCAAAGTAAACATTCTGGGCCCGATTCATGGAATAAACTGTGTGAGAAAAAGGGGACTTGCGCGTGAAATTGCTTGCAAAATCTCTGTCGGTTCATGGAATCGAATGCACGGTACTTGCGTGGTGTTTGAACAGGCTCAGCATGCCTGTGCAAGCCGTCAAAGGCCTTGCGCGAGACTCCACACAGGTCATGGGCAATGCCTGTGCAGAGGGCAGATAATTGGGCAGAACAGGGAAAATGGAGAAGAACTTGCTCAAAAGTGAGCTTGCCAATGGCCGGTCTGCAGGCAGTCCCTCGCACGCCGATAACAGTGCACATAAAAGCAAATTCATGGATGTGACCGCGCATCCTCCCACCTGCGAAAAACCCACGCACAGCCATTGAACTCTATGCCAGCCGAAAGGAGGCGTAAGTACTTGCCCCATGATGCGCAAATATGTTGGTGCGTTTGCAGGTTGGATTGAGGGGTGCGTGCTAGCAGACAGGGTTCCAATCGTATTTTGGGGGTGCGTACACAGCATAGTCGGGTACAGGAACGGTTTACGGGGTTCGCACGCAGGTTGTCACGAGTTATGATAAATGCTGCGCATGTTGTTCGGGTGCCAGTGACAATCATGGGGGACCCTGTACAGGGTCCCTGAGGTGCAGGCCTGCTTGCGGGGGACCCCAGGCACTGATTTCAGAGAGCATGTATTCGTGCCTGGAGTGCGTGCAAATGTAGCAGTTTCTAGCTGTTTTGTCTCTGCGTGTGGGTGTGTCAGAGGTGTTCTGGCCTCGACTTGCACATAGGGGTATAATGCGCGTAGAATTCCATGAATACACATCATGCATAGATTTCTATCTGCGTACTGGCTCACGCAGGTTTGTTCTCGGTGCCCAGGTGTTGTGTGAAAAATGTACACGATTCCTTGAATTGGGCCCACAGTTTCTCCAATGCAATGTCAATGAGAGAAATTACATATATTACAGGAATGGCCCACAGTAGTGCGATTTGAAGCACCCCCTGGTTGCACGTGGCCCTTTATAACTCCTAATTAAAATGAATAATTCCACGTAACACAAACAATTTGGGAAATTATATGAGCACTTCTTTTATTATGCAGATTATAACTTATTGATATTTGAGTGTAGGTCAATACAGATTTGTTGGATGTGTTACTGGAAAAAGTACCCGTTCTCAGAACGGGTTCTGTAGACAGACATGATAACACTCTCATTAATTGTTGAAAATGAATGATCCTGTAGGTCGCTTTTCCGCCTTACTCTGGCGTGGTGGAGTTTGTTGCTGTGCAAATATCTCAGAAATTGTGCATTCTAGGGTCTTGAAACGTGGTTTTCGAGGTTCTACAGTGACCTCGAGTTTTGTTCCTCGTGTCGGTACAGGCTCAGAGACAAAGAGTTTTCTTTCCCTTCCTGGTGAACATGGTTTACGACTTTGTCGGCAGGCACCATATCGCAACATTCCTCTGGAAAAGTAATTTCACCTGATGTGGCAAACATTTTTGTTTCCATTCCCAGTGAACATGGTTTACGGCATTGTAAAGCTTGTTAAGAAACAATATTTTTGTTTCCCTTCCCAGTCAACATGGTTTATGGCTTCGTCGGCAGGCACCATCTCGCAAAAATCCTCACTTTCCAGGTACATTCACCCCTCAAAAATGTTTTGTTCCCCTTCCCAGTGAACATGGTTTACGGCTTCGTCGGCAGGCAGTATACCCACAAACACATTTTGACTTTTGCTGAAATCCGGGGAAAGGTGTGGGCTGTCCAAATGTCATGCAGCCAGTAATGTCCAGAGGGTCCTAACAGGTAACTATGCAAAGTTTGGTGCAGATTGGTGAAAAGATGTGGAATTGTATAAGGGATGCCGCTTCGGGCCACAAGCCCACACACAGCTTTTGACTTTTATATAGCTGTAAAGCAAAGCTTAGCACAGACCTATCGGAAAATGTTCCTATATTCCAAAGTCATATGCCCAAATTGAAGCAGTTTTATATTTGCATTTTTTCTTGAGGACTCTTCCTCGACCCAAAACAAATATAGTCGGTTTCAGTGACTGAGTTTTGGATTATGTTTTCTTTAAATACATCAAGGGAATAGTGCTGTTTATTTACCGCTGTGTGCGAGTTACAAAAATAGCATTTAGCAGTGTTCTTAATTGTATATACTTTTTTCTGTGGACTGACAGTTTTGGCCGCAACATAGACTTCCCGGCATCTAAAAATGTAAATTGTAGTGAGGCAACACAAAGGATAAAGAGAAGATTTTGAAGGCAATCAGAGTGATCACTTAATTCAGTCCCTGCATATCCACTTGGCATAAGGTAATTAGAATGCCACATTGCTGTAAAGACAGAAAGCTTAGGGTACTGTCTGACTCACCGAGACGATAATACATGATTAGAAGTCGGGGACAGATCACAACTGCTGAATGACCCACCAAGGTCTTATCAAGGGCAAATGACATAATTAGCATGCACTTGGCTTGCAGAGGAGTACAGTGCTATTGTTCTGGCACAATCAAATTAGCCCAGCCAATGAGGGCAGTGTTCTGTGACCTTAAGCAGTGCGTGTTATATTTTGCTTTTTTATAACACATACACACTCACCAGCACCGTACACAGTCGCACATTAATATACGGACCTGCACACCTACGAACACTTTTGTCTTACGATCTCTCCCGTTGTCTCCCATTTTATCTATTTTCTTTTTGTATCATTTAAAACAAAACATTGAAATATAAACTGGAAGGCGTATCACATGCCGTAAGTGAGTGCTTCTATAATTTGAGAAGGAAAGGAGCATGCACATGTCATCTCACCCAGAGCAACATATCTAATGGAGCAGTAGTGGCAAGTTCAAATTATATTTTATAGCCACAAAATGAACAAATGTGTGCAGTGCCCATGTGTGTTTGCATGACTTTAGAATAATGTGATAACCTGACTCTCATTTCCCCCTAGACCGAGCTTTAAGTGGGTTCTGAAAGTGAGGGGGCCGAGGGTGGCTCTTTCAAGGGGCATGGACTAAGAAGTTTCTGGCGTGTTTTAAAGGGAGTGTAATCAAGGTTGGTTGGGGCCCAGAGAACTCAATGGGTCTCATTAGGACCCTGGCGGTGACGGTATGAACGGTGCCGGTAAGGCACTGGCACCGCTCATACTGTCCCGCTGCATTATGTGTTTTGTTCGCTGGTTGTGGAAGAGCCCAGATAAGAAGGAAAGTGAACAAGTGATATTTAGACATATAGAGACATTTAAACAAACCAGGTGGGGCACTGAGGGAGACTGGGAACGGAAACCCTGAAAATAAGGGCAAGAACCCTCCATGTGCAAAGTTGAAGCATGTGTGAAGGAAAAGCCTAAAACATATAACGAGAAAGGAAAGATAAGGTTCACAATTGAAGTTGTATTTAGGGGTACGGTCAAAGAGGGGGTTAGCTTGGATGGAGGACCAAATTATTTTGGACTTCCTGACATCTGATGAGCATCTTTAGTTTATTTAGATAGGTATGTTATTCCCTTTATTCATAGGGAGAGATAGGCCTAATTATTTTAGCTTAATAGCATACAAAAATATCCTCAAATTGTCCAACTCCTTCCGACCCACCACACGGCCCAATGCCTGATGGTCACCACATTCGACATGTTAAGGCTTTTTCCCAGGCAAAGCGCAGTTTAACGTCAGATGTCCCAATCACACTGAACAGAACTAATATGGATGCACCATGGCTTTGGGAACTAGCAGGCTGACCTTCCAGGGTCATATATGTTCACATGCAGGTCTTACCTGGCGGGCTGTGCGGGACCCGCAAGCATAACTCGTAATTGCACTGGCACCGTTATCAACGGTGCAGGCGCAACCTTGCTCCCCACCCTCGTTCTGCCCTATTGGACAGAATGGGGATCAGGAGCCCGGCAATACCACCACCTACGAATGGGCAATTACCAGACCATTCATCTCGTAATGGACCAGTTATTTCCCAATCGCAGGAGGTGGTGCCGGTAGCGAGCATGGCGGTAGCTGTGCATGCCATACAGGCACGGCTACTGCTATGCTCGTAATGAGGCCCAATGATTTTCAGCCCTTCCCACTCAATAGATTCTGTTGATCAGTCGCTTCAGTCCAAAGGCTGCCTGAACTTCAACCATGACTTGTATTCCCAGCATGCACTGCTGAAAATGACACACATCAGTATGCACTGCAAAACATATGTTTGCGAAAGGAGGTTTATATTCCTTTCATATATGTTAAAAGAGAAAGTATTAACTTATACCCTGTGCTGTAACATCATGAAACATGTTCACTTATAAAATAAATTACAATGCAGTGAATAAAAGTTGTTAAAGCGACGCTATGATTAAGTTGCACTAATGAAATGCACTGAAAACAACGTTGTGAAAGGAGCGTTATGGATGCAAGGTAAAATAGAAAAAACAAGACATTCGCCAGTTATGGTAAGCTATGCAACCATAACTCGTGCTGCTACCATGCACTGCTAAGACAAACACCCAGGACATTAAAGATGACATCACAAGTGTCATCATCGATGGCTAAATATGAATTGCCTATTTCAATGTAACAATCAGCTTTTTATCATAATCAGTTTGATGGTGTGATTAACACTTGGTCTTATTAATTGAGGTGAACATTGTTTATTTAATTTTAGCATACATTGCAGAAGGAGAAATGTGTTGTTGTTTTTCTCATTTTCCTTACTATTCTCTCTTCATGAAGTTTGATTTGTGCCACACTTTTGGGGCAATCAATTACGGTACTATATTTGCACATTGCACTTAATGGTGTGATTTTTTTATGGATTAGCTATTTTCCACTAGTGAAAGTTTCATGTGACGATTTTGGTGGTTGATTTGATGGATTGTATTAGAATCCTTGTTTTATATTTTGGTTTCTATCAAATTTGTGTATTTTACATCATTTTAAGATGGCCATCAAACTTTGGAATGAATTCTCCAGTGACCTTCCAGAGTCTAATAGCGTTTTATGTTAATTCAGGCCCAATAGCCAGTCGGCCGTGCCCACAGTAAAGTTTAAAACACTACTGTGACATGTCCATTGTACATGTTCCCCCAATATGTTTATTTTGGACCCACTAGTAGGCCACGGCCGTACATGTCTGTCAGGTCCACATGCCACACAGCCCTGGCCAGTGAGCACAGTCTTCGGCAATGCCCAATGTAAATTTGAAAAAACTACCAAGCTAATAGAATGTTCCCTCAATATGTTTCTTTTGGACCCACTAGGTTGTCAAGCGGCCGTGGTAGCCAGGGCCAGTGCCCACTGTATATTGTTAAAAACTAACTTGCCACTAGCCATGGCCTTCGGCAGTGTTCGCTGTACAATTTTCCCTGGTATGTTTCCTTTGGACTCACTAGGTGGCCACAGCCATATCTTACGGGCCACTAGCTGAGGCCTTCGATCCTGCCCAGTGAGCATGGCCTTTGTGTTCACTGGCAAGGGCCATATTGCACCCCTTGACATGTTGCCCCAACAGGTTACCCCAGATCTCACTGTAGCTGTAAAATTCAATTTTCTTTTTGCCCACAACCACTTTTATTTTAGCAATGGACTGCACATAGCCCTGCATATTTCAAAAATATTTGTAGTTATCACACATCGAATTCCTTTTTTTATTTTAATTCACTTCACTGCCATAACCGCGAATATGCAAAATAACCCTGAATATGAAAAATAACCCTGCTGAACTTGGTCCCTAGCCCCTCCCCACAAAGTACTTAATTTCACATGGTGTCCACTTTACCCCTCCCCATTTCTAGCCTGAAGACTTGTCATCCCTTTTCCTCCTCCAAAAAGCATCTTTCAACTTTTCATTTTCGGATAATCCCAAATTTTACCCTGAATACGTGTGAATGTATCTCACATCAGGAAAAACAATGGAGGATTTTTCATTTCTGAAAAGACTTTCTGCTGAAAAGCACAATGGGAGATATCCTCATAATTTTGGGAGAATTGGGCACTCCCGTCTACATCAAATATTCCAAAAACAAATAGACCCGGGCGTGGGGAACACAAGTACAAGTTTGTTTGCAAAATGTCAGCCACATCCATCGTGCTAGTCAAAAGTTATTAGCAATTCATATTTTGACTGCAACACTATAATATATGGAAATAATTTAAGGAATAGGGCACACCCCCTTGTCTCTGTCAAATATTGTAAACATTACTGGATGGATTAACTCCGAACCAGTCAAGGAAATTAAGTCAATGCTTTGTGTCCAAATTGTTTCTTATTTGGTCCCAATCTGCCTAACAATTTTCACGCCATGGCTGTTCAAAAACTGTACTTTTTCTCTTTGGCAAAATAAATGGGAGTAGGCTTAATACTGCATTTTTATGTTTTCTTAATATCTTTATCATTATTTAACAAATTGTTCCCTGCATTTCCAGTTTTGGAGGGCCCTTGAAAACCTTTTTGTTTGGAAAATTTCATCCATATTCTTCAAGCAAGTCAAATGTTATTAGCCTTGCTCAGCCCCCCCACTGCAAAGAACCAAGGGTAATATAATGGTTTTAAGGAGCAGAGGGTGCCCCATTCTCCTTTTAATATTTAAAAAACTACTGGATTAATTTACCTCAAGTCATTCATGGGAATTAGGTCAACACTTTGTGCCCAAGTTATTTCTTATTTGGTCCAAGTCTGCCCTGGGGTTTTCTCGTTACAGCTGTTAAATAATTGCGCCTTTTCTATAAGGGAAAATGAATGGGCTGAAAAATGTGGTGTTTTTCTTTCGTAATAGTTTTCTCATTTTATAACATATTGTTCCAAAAATATGCAGTTCTGGGGGGCGTGACAAAGTTCCCTTTTGGAAAAATCCACACAAATCCATCCTGCAAGTCTAAAGTTATTAGCAATAGTGAAAAAAATGGCTGGTTTGTCATTTCTAAAAAGCCGCTCAGGCTCTCTGCTGCAAAGCACCATGGGAGATATAGCTATAATTGTGGGAGAAGAGGGCACTCTTCTCCACAAACTACTGGGCAGAATAACCCCAGACCTCAGCCCCCTGCCAGAAATCGAGTCAATGCGTTGTGCCCAAGTTGTTTCTAATTTGATGAAATTCCAACCAGTGGTTTTTGCCCTACACTGTGCTGAGAGTTGGACTTTTTCTCTATGGGAAAGTGAATGGAAGTAGGCCGTGAACAGCATTGTTTTGCTTTCTTAATAACTTTTAATTTTGTAATGAATCATTCCCAAAATTTCCAATCTGGGTTGGCCCCTTCCATTTGCAAAATATGGATTATCAGTCATGCAAGTCAAAAATGATTAGCATTTCCATTTTCAGGTTTCCGATGGAACTTGATACTCACCTTAATTATAGTGAAGTGATAAGATATACAAACATAGTAAAACAAGCTTAGCTCCCAAAAATGGTTGCTCTGCCTACTTTTACAGCGGGTGCCTCGAGCAGTAGGAAATTCCACTCCATAAAATGATCCACCACACACTAACTCTCACACGTTCCACCCCACACATGGGTCTTCGTCAGGCAAAACTGTCAAACATACAACAATGCTCAACACATTTTAAATCTACTGCATGCGTTCCACGTGACGTGCCGGTGCCAGAATTCAAACTGCATAGAAAAAGGACTACAAAAGTAGCAACGCCACAACAAACAACAAGGTATCATGGTGGCCATCTTAAAATGTGCAGAGTTAAGCTGGTCATGCCTTCACACCCTGATTTTCAAGGGTTTTGTTGAGCTAAATCTGTGCAATTTAACTGCACCTAAACTCAGGTTTTTCCAGTGAATGTATATATTATAGGGCAGCGATGGTCACCCTATAGTTAAGGTGTGTCAGACTCCCATAGGAACCCCTCAAAAGTCTATCATTAATAACATTTGATTCGAATTTCCGAAAGTTATTAATGACTCACGGACACCACCAGATTGCAAAGTTTCATTAAAAAAAAAAAAAAGTTGTTAAGAAGACCAAAAAAATGTTTCCTCCAAAAGTGTGGCCTACTTCCCATTAATTTTCCCATAGACAAACAAGGTACATTTTTCCCAAGGCGCACAGCCCAAACCACTGTATGGATTTGGACCAGGTCTGAAACAACTTGGGCACAAAGCATTGACTCGAGATCCATGCATGGCTTGGGGTTATTCCGTGCAGTAGTTATTTAAATAAATGACAGAGAAGGGGCTGCCCTTATCAAAAATAGATAGCTATATCTCAGGGATATACCCAAAACCGTGTTTTATTAGAAATGAAACGACCGCCACCTTGTTTTTCTCTCAATGCGAGAGATATTCGAGGTTATAGCTGAGGATATGGAAAAATGAAACACAGGAAAAAAGATATTTGTAGGTCAATAAACATACAAATGCCATCAGGCTAAAGGTGGGAGGTTGGCTAGAGGGCACCAAAAGACATGTGTGAGTTGGAAGGGGACTAGGGACTGAGTTTGCAACACCTACATCTCAAACAAACTGCATCACAAAAGCTGCATGTGTTGTTGAGGGAAAAGGAGAGAGCAAGGGAGGTGAAGAGGCCATCTGGGGAGTGGTGGGAGCTGGCACAGATGAGGGGGCACTGGCAGAAAACCATTTTCTTTTCGGCTGACGTCAGGGGTGAAAAATCACTGGCTATGGCTGAAGGCCAGTGACATGATTGCCATGGCTCTCATCCATGCAGTAACCAGGGCAGACACTGCCTAGTGTCAAAGTGAGGAAGGGGCCAGCCTACTCAGACCATGTTGCCTGACAAATAAGCCAATGTTACAAAACCACCTAGGGAAAAATGCCGGTCCATTAGTTGCTTTGAAGATAAACAGGGTTAGTCCCTTTTACTGCATGCACGGGCCACAAAATGTGCATCCAAATATTTGACTTTTTATAACCCGTGCTACTGTCAGTACTTGAAAGTTTTGCACTCAGAAACCATTTTTTGCCTTTTGCTGAATTGCATTCTGGCATTTGTAGTCTCCCATTCAATAATAAAAAAGTAGATATTTTTACAGCAACAGTGTGTTTGCCATCCCAGCAGTAAATGAGATGAACACAGCTTATCTTCAAAGCGAGGAAGTGGCCTGCTTAGTCCACATTACAAGACCACTTAGAGTAGCATGGTCTAAGGCGGCTGGATCCTTCCTTGCTTTGAAACTGCATGGATAAGAGACAGTCCACAGCCCCAAATGCTGTGTGTTTTTTAAATTTTAATAGCTTATACACAGCATCTGCATTATTTGTTTTAAACCATGCTACTGTCATACCGTGAAAGTTGTGCGCTCAGAGACCATTGTTTTGCCTTTAGCTGAATTGCATTCTGGTAGTTGTAGTCTTACAGTCAAGATGGGGGAATAATGCCACAATTGTACACTTTTTGCCTAACATAGTTCTATAAGGATTTATATATTGGATCAACACTATGGTATGTGCACTTTTCAAGTTAGGTACATAAAGCAGAGTATTGTTGACTGCCAGAAATGGTGGTGAGGAGGCGAAATGAGAGGGCAAGTAAGTTGTGAGTATTTGCCCATATTTTTTCCCCTGATTGTGGCACCAGTACACATGTTGGATGATAGCGTAACTTTTTTCAGAGGGCGGATGCAACCTCTTGGTTTTTCTAAGGTTGGCAAGCTTGCTCAAGTATTTGGCTACCAGGACTTTACTCAGGTTGTCATGTTCTGAGTGCAGGTGCTTACTCACAAGACCACAAGCACTTGTTTGGTATTGGGATTTTGTTTCCATGGAATATTTCACTACAGGTTGCTGGGTTTAAAAGTTGAGCACCTTTCACACTTTGCCAGCATATTTATTGGAACATTTCCTCTCTTTGGTTATTTCTATCATGACTTTTTGTTAAAAGTCTAATGCTAGTTTGTCTGTTGCAAAATTTCCACAATGGAGAGCCAACGCCTGGCGAGTGCGCCAAGCATTCCATGAGAATCATGCCTTTAAGTATTGCCAGTGCCTTTCCCCCATGGACACCCCGGCAGTTAGCCACAGCAGCTGTGTTCCCCTGTTTAGCTGAGCTCAGGATCTGCAGTGAGCTCTTCTAAGATCTCCAGCACATGGCATTCTATACACAAGTCTTCATTCTGGGACCAGCGGAGGCAGAGGGTGTGCTTATCTAATCCTGTCATTGCCCTTGCATCCCACACTTGCGTTGACAGGGGAATTGAGCTGTGGTATGCGCAGGAGCCTCGGGGGGGGGGGCTTACAATCTCCCCTCCATTGAACTCTGGCATAACAGGACAGGAGTAGTTGGTCTGCTGTGAACTGGTTGTGGGCAATCCTAGGCCCTGCACCTATGCCCCACATCTCATTCCCCAGCTGCGCCTAGACTCAAGCCCAGGACCGCCACCTGTTGCATGAGACAAGCGTAATTGCACCAGCTGTGCAAAGTCCACGCATCTCAGAACCTGGGCTGCGCCTTGCCTAGGCCCGCTACTCACTGCTAAACTCCCCTCTCTAAATCTGCAGACGCCATGGCTCCCGCCTACCTACCTCCCCTGATATCTATCAGGAATCAAAACTTCCAGCTCTGCACCAGAAGACCGTGCACCCACAATCAGCCTCCCCCGATATCTATCAGAAATCAGCTCCTCCAGCTCAGTACCAGAAGACCTCGTACCCACAATAATCCCTCGCCACCCCCTTCAGCACCACCCTCCATCCAATCCAGAAACAAGCTCCTCTGCTTGCACACCTGGCCCTCTATCCCCCACCCACCCCAAAACATGAATTTGCTAACCCCCAGTGGACTCTCCTAACAAGCCACACAAATGCGCCCTGATCAATGCCAGATCAGTCCCTGTGCATGCTCCCAAGATCCACAACCTTCTCACCTCCAATGATCTCTAACAGCTTGCCATGTGCAAAACTTGGCTCTACCCTGCAGAGCTTGCTCTTTGCATCTCTATCCCCGCATAATACGCCATCATGCACCATGACATAACCCACAGCAGAGGCTGCAGAGTCACTCTTATCTACAAAAACACTATCACCATCGGGCCGCCAACTCCAGCCCAATACCAAACTGCGAAATGCTGTCCACCAAATGCCTGTCTCGCCCCTATCATTAAAGACTGCGCTGAGACGCTTCAACCCATCATCACATCTATCATCGATTCCTCCTTTGCACTAAAAACTGTTCCAACTGTCCTGAAAAGAAGCCTGGATCCTCCCGCTTCTAAAAAAATAAATCCCTTGAACCCACCATCCCTACTAACTACCACCCCTTCACCACAGTACCCTTCATCCTTAAAATCCTTAACCGGGCAGCATATATCCAGGTGCAACAACACCTCGAGGACAACCACATCCTGGGCATCCGCCAATCAGGCTTCCATCCAAGGTACAGAACTGAAGCCACCTTACTGGACCTAAAAAAGAACTGCTAATACTCAGGCAAACTCACCCTGCTCCTCATGCTGGACCTATCAGCAGCATTCAACCTCGTTGACCACCAGACACTTTGCAACCACCTCACCACAACAGCCAACTTCTCCCCAGCAGCAACAGACTGTATCAGATGCTTTCTAGCAGACAGATTCTCCATCTTTATGGATGACCATGCTGTCCCACCGCCACCAGTAACCTCTGGAGTTCCGCAAGGGTCCTGCATCTCCCCAACCCTGTACAACATTTATACCAAACGCCTTTTTGATCATGTAGATGCCCTCAGCATATCCTACACAAAGTATGCTGATGACACCCAAATCCTCCTCCCCTCTCTGGTTCCTATCACCTTGATGACACAACCATCAACTCAGTTTATGACATTGTCCAAAATTGGATTTCAACCCATAAGTTATGCCTCAATGACGAAAAAATGGAGATCCTCATTGTAGGCTCGCAATCCACCCTCCGCAGCATTGACCCAGCTTATAAAGCTTTTGACATTTATGGCAACTGGATTCAAACATCTTCTGCAGCCAAAAAACTTGGTGTCTGCATAGATGCCACCCTTTACCTCTCTCGCCAGGTCAATGGGCCTCATTACACGTATGGCGGAGAACCATGGCGCTATTAGCGCCATGGTTCATGCCGGTAAAATACCGGCACTGCCTTGGCAGAAAGGGGAATTACCGCCCCATTCCAAGGTTGGCGGGGCGGTAATTCCCCCTTCCACCATTGCCCTTCCCTATTCCCATTTTTGCCCCATAGGGCTCAATGGGAATGGTGAAGGCGCTAATTACGGTACCGCAAATTGCGGAACCGTAATTAGCTCCCTGGGTCCCTTTGCGGGTTGGTTTTTAACGCCTGCAAAAAGCAGGCGTTAAATCCCCCAACCCGCAAAGGGACCTCGTAGTAAGGCGGTAAGGATTTACCGGTACCGGTATTTTACCGGTACTGGTAAATCCTTACCGCCATCCGTGTAATGAGGCCCAATGTCTTTGCTTCCTCCGCTGACTACACTGCAAAACTATTGAATTCCAGCAAGCCATTCCTCACCACAACCAGCTGACTCACCATAGCCAGAGCCATCACCAGAGCCAAACTGAATTAGTGTAAAGCTCTCTTTTTTAGTAACCTCCGAACGCAACTTGTTCAAGCTGCAAACCATCCAAAACAATGACCTCGGACCAGCCCTAGGTTTGTCCAAACATAACCACATCACAAAGGCCAGGAAATACACCCACTGGCTCCGGATCTGTGAAAGGATTAAATTCAAGACCCTCTCCATTTTACACAGGTGCACCACGAACACTGCCCCAGCCTACCTATCGCAACAGGTTTAGAAATACACCCCCAACCCCGTCCTCCAAGATCCATGAACAGCCATTTCCTCAGAGTGCCCACCTTCACCAGAAAGACCTTAGGACAACAGAGCTTTCCTGTCATGGCCGTCAAGCTCTGAAACAATCTCCCTATTACCCTGAGAAAGGAACCTTCCTACGGAACCTTCAGAAAAAAACTAAAAACATGGCTTTTTGCCTAAAAGATCCCCCCAGCTAACTAACTAAGACATTCAGATACCTGTCTCCCCCTCCTGCACCCCTGCACCTTGAACCCAGACTTTTAAAAGACCATGACACCCCTCCATCCCCATTGTGTTTTCTAGTTTGTTTCTTGCATTCACTGTACTCTGTATTTTATTTTTGTCTCACAATGTAACTAGCTCCTACATACTCAAGGGTCCAGTGCACTGCAAGAAATGCAAAGATAAATAAATACATAAATAAACCAATATTATTACCAGTAATTCTGTAAACATTCCTCACTCCCCGATGATCATTTTATATGCATTCCAAATTCTCACATTTATGTTTCTCATCACTTTGATAAGTACAATAATTTGTTATACTATAAATATCTTCTATGTTACTCTGTCATAGATTCCTTTTTTTTAAAGCCCAATTAATAGTCTCCGTTCTCACATAATGCACTTTTAATTAGTCCATGGACAACACGCCCATTTGCAGACATTCATGTGCATGCACCCAGCATCTGCCACTCGACGGGGTCCGGTAACAACTACTGCTACAGACATCCCCAGACGTCATCATGTAAATGCACCAGTGCAGCGTGACTGCATGTCCACAGACAATGTCCATCACTGTGGACAGTTTGCAACTGCTTTTTCATCCAAACTATGATATTTCAAGTTCAAATTTTACCCCTCAAAAGGTCCTAGACCCATTCTTACTTGATCTGTCAACTTTGTACAACTTTCCAAGTCCTATTTTCTGCTCGGTAGCCCACAAACAGTTCCTCTAAAGGGACCCACCCATTACTTGTAGTCATTCATAATCGGGCACACCAGCAGACAAAATCTTCCAGGAGAGCTACTTCCAAGAGACTGGCAGAAGTTTAACAATGGCATCTCTCATGGCCATCCCTCCTTCCCATGGGCAACCACCACCACAACCACCAAGTGGAAGGGCTGGACAGGGCCTCAGGTGCGGTGAGGCAGACGAGGATGATGAGGAACAGGAACAGTAGGTAGAGGAATTGCCTACCTACAGTGCCCGAGAGAGTCGTGGGTGTGGAGATCTGCTCCCACTGTTGGGGTAATACCAAAGGCTCAGGCAGCCCAGATGAAATGCATTCAGTACGGGGTCTCTGACAGCCTGAGCAGTACTCCTTCAACACCACCTCCATGCGCCATCACACCAAAGGCAACCATTCAGGTGCTCTGAAAATATTTGTTCCTTTGTCACAGAGAAGCAGTTAACTTCCTCTACCCCATCTTCTTCAACCACTTCTGGCACCAAACAAGCTACTCCTTTGGGGCAGAGGATCCCACTGGCTCCCTCGCAGGCCAACAGGAGGCTGTAGATTGTTTCCTTTCGAGGGTCACAGTTCTCTGTATATACTGTGACACACTCCTCACCAGGGGGAGCAGATTCAAAGTTCTTTTGAAACCATAGTCAAGGAGCATGGGAAACACTGCCCCCTTTCTTATATTTAAGTTTAAGGCCAGCACGACATCTTTCCCTGCCCACCTCCCCCTCTGTATCTGTGGTTGCTACCCCTTCCCATTTGTCTTTCAGTTATCCAAGAGACAACTATCTTCCATGTGGAAACAGTTCTATCAACATTGAAAATATATCCTTCATTGCAAAACTAATACAATTCCAATGACATAGCCCAAACTATTGCCACCAAAGTGAACTACAATTATATCGGGATGCTTCAATGTGACCATACTCTCACAAAACGGGAGCAATTCTGCCTACTTATTCCTCAAACACCAAACCAGGAAACTTCAAATTCTCAAAATCCAAGATTCCCAGGTAATCCACACTGCCCACAGTACACCTTAAGCTAATGGACCCAAGAATCACCCACCAACTAGACACTGTGCTTTCTCAAAGCCATAGCCATTGTCACTGCTCACAACAAAGATAACTCTTGCTGCCCAGTCTTCCTGTACACCACACCCACAAAATCAGTAGACCCCTTTCCATGCCTAGCATCCTTAAAATACCCAGATTTCATGTAAAGTGTCTGCGGACTACAGCGATGTCTGCGAACCGCATATCCAATTGAAGGGAGTGGGGAGGTTAACACTCAATTTAAACTATTTATTATACAATCTTCTTTTTTGTTTTTGGGGGTTTTTCAATTTCTTTTGGTTTTTCTCATTGTTGTGTCCTACACCTACTGCTTTCATATACAATCCACATCTTCCATTTTAACTTGTTCACAGGAAAATGTAAGGCATGTTTTTTTGCATTTCAAACAAAAATCTGATTGCCAATATCAGTTAAATGCAGTCCATCACTCTGAAAAGTATTTACACCATCCAACTTGATATTTTATTTTTCAAAAGATGTCACCCTAAGCCATATAAAAAAGCACATACACATTTATTGACAAAGTGCCTAGCTTCCTCCATACGTGGACAAAACAAATGGGGACATCTTCATATTTCCCTTGGATTGATTTAAGGAAAAATATTCTTCAAAGCTGGAAACAGTTCCATTAGGCTGCTCAACATAGCCTTCAGGACAAGCTGCAAAGATACTGGACTTATATAACCCAAACTGCTGCCTCTAAAATGCACAATAATGATATCTGGATGTATAAACTGAGCCATACTCTTACAGAATGGTAATAATGGTGCTCCATTTAACCCACAAACTGCATACCACAAAACGTCCACTTCTTCAAATCCAATAGTAGCAGAGATGCCACAAGATTCAGTGTAAATGATTGCAAGCAAGAATCTACCACCATATACACACGCTGCTTCTTCACAGCCATAGCTACAGACTTCTTAACTGCACCCAACAAAGAAAACACATGCTACCCTCTCTATCGGTATGCCATAACCACAAACCCTGATTGGGTGAGCCCCCATTGTTCGTGGAAATCCACGACTGTCCACGGCTGCCGCAGTCCCCTTTCCATGCCTGGCATCCTTAAAAGACCTGGATGGCACGTCCGGATCTGTGGACTACAGCGTCATCCATGGACACAATAGCACAAGGCAGCCCTCTACCTACATTGGCCACAACCACCATAATAGAATTAAATCACTCCCACTCCCAGTGACATCCTTGGACAGTAAAAATGAAAGCAAACTCAGCGGCACCAGCACTGCTTTTTTTCACCTATAAAAACGGCTCTGTCTTTTCACTCCCACAGCCTTCCCAGGCCCTCTCTCAGGCACAACATAACCCCAAATGCAATGTTCATATTTTTTTTTCACTGCGCTGTCCACTGACATCGGGCGCCATCTGCAGATCCAATATGGCGACCATTGAAAAGAATGTGACGCACCTTAAATGTGTCTTTGTTGTCCGCAGACATTAAGCCGCACCCTGATTGGTCCAGAGGAGTCCGCAGACTCTGAATCAGGAATTGCGTTCATGGTCCAGACCCAGATATCACTAATTATTTTTCTTTCTTTCTACACATTTTTTAAAAAACTACTGGACAGATTAACACCAAATTTACAAAAGCACGCTTTCGGGACTAAGTGGCCGCTCCTGCCACAAGTCAAAGGTTTCGTGAAAATCCATACGGCGGTTTTGGCTGTAGGCATAAGCAAATTCTTTTTTCCATTGTGTCTTTGAGGATTTCAAAAATGTAGGATCCCCATATGACGAAGCCGCACCAAACTTCGAAGAATCATTTTGAGAGTGGCCATACACTCCTTTTGCAGAGTTTGTTGAAGATTTGACCAGCAGGGTAACATTATAAGCCACCCAGAAAGTGTTCTTTCTATCAGTTGAGCAACTAAAACATAACTACAGGCCGTGTCATATATTTTCAAGGAATACATTTTTTTTACGGGGGCCTTAAAGTGAGAAAAAAAAACCTCTGAAATTCAGCTAAGCCCACCTTAACTTTACATTCTTGTTGCCCAGCCCATGACCGTAATTACATCTAGGTGAAATCACTAATGACATCATCTATTACAGTCACACAAGTAAATGTATAAACAAATGGATGCTATTTAAAGATTACTTTTACTTTGTATATTTTCTATTTAATTTTAACGCATTAATCAATTACAAAACACATGCAGAAAGACATATACATTTATATACATGTTTTTAAGAAAATGTTGCTCTTCCTAGTATTTTTCTGAAGCAAATAAACTATCTATGAACATGAACTCCTGTGGTTCTGTTATAGTGACATTCGACACTGAGGTGTGAGCAGGTGGATATATTGCAATGGAGGTCAGGTGGCCACCAATTGTGAATATTTCTCTTTTCAAATAAATCTCAATTATTAGTATTGTTCCAATGGGTATTTGTTTTTCAATGGAGATTACTGGGTCAAAAAAAGGTCCAATGACATCCAGACCTTAACAACTATAGTGGTTTGAAAAACGGAGTGGAGACCACCCCATAACACCCAGTGCTCACTGCTTGCCTCCTGCCTGGAGGCTAAATTCGGTACTTGAAGCTATATTCAATTGTTAGTTGAGTTAGATAATTATTGAACTTCAGCATAATCATTAAACTTGATTCTTTTAGAAAATAGGGATTTCAGCCACTTCATTTCTCAAAGTTTTTACTGGAGTACTTGTGTTCAAATCGCACAATACATTAGGCTTTTTCCCAATTCCTCTACCAAAAATCACAGCTCTTGCCAATGCATTTCGGTGACTAGCACCATCTTCAGGGCTAAATTGCAAGATAAATTTCATCACATAACACATGTGTATAAATTATGGATCATAAATGTTAAATGTACATACCAGAAAGGAGATTGGTTTCATCACATAAAAGAAATAAAAAAGAGAAAAAGTGCAATGTGAACGTTAGTGTCATTCTACGTGCAGACGTCATTACCATTTATGTTTAGTAAATGTGTGAATTCAGCCATGTGTGAATTCCATTACCTTAGCTGCCTCGTAAATGTGTAAACTCCTCATAAAAGTTGATACATCAATGCAGTGTCTCTGTTAAGAGAGGGAGAAAGACTATGAGCTCTATAGCTTATTCAGTGACCTTAATTGCTTGCGTGGAATGCCGTGACTCGGCAGAACCTCATACCTTGACTCTGCTCGCGAGTGAACTGCTCGTAGAATGGGCTGCCGTTGCGCGTGCCCATGCGTGGCCTAGTAACAACGTAACCAAGGAGCTGACAGCACCGCCCGTCTTCCAGGATAGGACAGGACAGGCGTGCCTCCCATCCCACCTCCTTGCGTGAGCGTGGGGGCGGGACTATCTCCTTGGGAACCCTTCGTAACACCGTCACATGAGGCAATTAGTCTAAGTTCTCTCTGTGCTTCCTAAATGTCAGAGTTTTTTAGAAAAGATGTGCATCTCCATGGTGCTCGCACCCCGCCCACATTCAAACAAGCTGGGATCACCAGCGTTCGAGCGTGTGCGGAGAGAAGAGGAGCCGGGAACTGACACATATCCCAGCGTCTATCACTGTGTATCACTCTAGTCCTCTCGGTGTGAGCGTTCCCAGGCGGTCTATCCAAAATGATTCTCTTTGATCAAGTCTTCGTTGCAAATTCATATGAGGTTCTTCTTTCTGGACCACCTCTAGGATTTCAAACCTTATCTGGGATAAATTATGTTTTTTGTGGTCCCAGTGTCGTGCCACCGCTGAAGTTTTATTGTGTGTACGGGTACATGAGCGATGTTTGTTCCATCTTGTCTTGGCTGCTCTTGTTGACTGCCCTACATAGTATAACCCACACGGGCATTTAATTGAGTAAATTGTATTGACAGAATTGCATGTTCCAAAATGTTTCAATTTGATATTTTCTCCAGTGTGTGTCGGTTTACTGTATTGCCTTTCAATATATATCCACAATTAGAACAACTCAGGCATGGATAAGTCCCGGTTTTGGTTGTTCCCTCTTTTTTCTTCTTCAAGCTTCTTGTTCTCACCAGCTCGTCCTTCAAATTCTGACTCCTTTTGTATGCAAATGTTGGCAATTCTTTGAAAAAAGGCTCCACTCTTTCATCTAGAGTTAGTATGTTCCAGTTCTTTTTGATTATATTCTTGATCCGGTTGCTCTGTTTAGAGTACTTGGATACAAATACTATTGAGGGTGCTTCGTCATGTTTCAATTTGGGTTTTAGTAATTCTTCTCTGCTTTTGTCTTTAAGTCTTTCTTCTGCTTCCTCAATTTCTGATCTATCGTATCCTCATGTCAAATATGTATTTCCCATCATGTTGATTGCTTCTTCATAGTCCTCTGGATCACTTACTATCCTTTTAACTCTCAACATCTGACTGTAGGGTAAATTCTTAATCAAACTTGGCTGGTGGAAACTCAATTTGTGTAGAATGTTATTCCTATCTGTCGGTTTCTGATATATGTTAGTTCTGTAACCCATCTGTTCCTTGGTCACCTTGACCTCCAGGAAGTGTATTGTTTCGATTGAGCTTTCAGATGTAACTGGATCCATTTATCTATATTGTTGAGATACTCCAAAAATCTTTTCAATTCTTCCTCTGTATCGTGCCATATCCCAAAAATGTCGTCTATGTATCTGACCCATAAACCGATCTTGCTTATCCATCTCTCATTTTCTAGTACATTATCTACCTCAAATTTGTGCATAAAAGTTTTGGCATACGACAGTGCCATTGTGGCACCCATAGAGGTTCCAGCTGTTTGTAGAAAGAACATTCCTTTATATTGGAAATATGAATTTTCACTAATGAACTCCAACAAAGCCATGACAAATTCTTTCTGAGCTGGGATGTCCCCTTCTTGTAACAGTAGCCATTCCACAGAGTGATACACGGTGATGGACGCTGGGATATGTGTCAGTTCGCGGCTCCTCTGCTCTCCGCACACGCTTGAACGCTGGCGATCCTGGCTTGTTTGAATGTGGGCGGGGTGCGAGCACCGTGGAGATGCACATCTTTTCTAAAAGACTCTGACATTTAGGAAGCACAGAGTGAACTTAGACTAATTGCCTCATGTGATGGTGTCACGATGGGTTACCAAGGAGATAGTCCCACCCCCATGATCACACGAGGAGGTGGGACGGGAGGCATGCCTGTCCTATCCCGGAAGACGGGTGGTGCCGTCAGCTTCTTGGTTACATTGTTACTAGGCCACACACGGGCAGGCGCAGCTGCAGCCTGTTCTACGAGCAGTTCACTCACGAGCAGAGTAAAGGTAAGAGGTTCTGCCGACTCACGGCATTCCACGCAAGCAATTAAGGTCACTGAATAAGATAGAGAGCTCATAGTCTTTCTCCCTATCTTAACAGAGGCACTGCATTGATGTATCAACTTTTATGAGGCGTTTACACATTTACGAGACAGCTAAGGTAATGGAATTCACACATGGCTGAATTCACACGTTTACTAAAGATAAATGGTAACGACGTTTGCACGTAAAATGACACTAATGTTCACATTGCACTTTTTCTCTTTTGTATTTCTTTTATGTGATGAAACCAATCTCCTTGCTGGTATGTACATTTAACATTTATGATCCATAATTTATACACATGTGTTATGTGATGAAATTTATGTTGCAATTTAGCCCGGAAGATGGTGCTAGTCACCGAAATGCATTGGCAAGAGCTGTGATTTTTGGTAGAGGAATTGGCAAAACGCCTAATGTATTGTGTGATTTGAACACAAGTACCCGAGTAAAAATGAAGTGGCAGAAATCCCTATTTTCTAAAAGAATCAAGTTTAATGATTATGCTGAAGTTCAAGAATTATCTAACTCAACTAACAATTGAATATAGCTTCAAGTACCGAATTTAGCCTCCAGGCAGGAGGAAAGCAGTGAGCACTGGGTGTTATGGGGTGGTCTCCACTCCGTTTTTCAAACCACAGCAGGTGGATATATCCCACAATCTCCCCATGAACCCGAAGGATGTGCCCTATAATCAACAAGATAATCTAAATGTGGTCAGTCAATCAAGATAATTCCTACATTTCAACTCTGGATATTTTTTTAGAAGACTAAACTAGTGCGCATAATAATAACCTAAATAATAACACCACCCATGCCATAATGTATTGATATGAGTCTGGTGGCCGATCTTGGAAAACTGTATCAAAATCCTACCTCATGTTCTATCCTCATGAACCAAGACTATGCCATCCTTTCTTTAGAGCAACCAAGGTCTATGCATATCATCACATTCTCTGTCACACCATATTACTCACCAAATTGAACATTTAAAAAAATAATTCCTTGGCCATGCACCTTAAAACTCTGAATGTTAAAAATGAACATTGTGCCCACATCAATTACATGATCATGGAAATGCTTTTCTTTTTTTCCACACCTTACACCAAAGCCTGGTTCAAGACCTTCCTCTAACAATTCAGGAGATTTCCAAGTGATAGTCTTTCCAATACCACTGAACATCCTTTGGTAACCAATGCCCTCTAGAATGATGGTAATGATTATTTCAACAGTATATTAAGTATTTTCAAAGGGCACATTCACCTCAGGGTGGTCTTTGCACTGATCAAATAACCATCATATGTAAACAACAGGTCAGACTGAAATGCCTGCCTGGGGAATAAATGGGTCTTCAGTGTATGCCTCTACTGCTAGTGTTATGTTCTGTTGTTAATCTCAGCTGTGTTGGGATAGAGAAATATGGGTGTTAGCATGAACAAAGAAAGATCTGTCACCTTATATAGACAGTCTGAATTTAGGGACTGAGATGGTCTTGAGAAGTGGAACCCAGCTTTCTGACAGGAACATAGGGAATACACGTATCATAATCGGCAACCCACTCAATGCACTGAAGGATGCAATAAGCAACAATCTTTAAACTGAACTATAGCTGAGCTATAGCTGTCACTGTCAATGAGTGGAGAGGGTGCAGAGCAGGAGAGACATGCTCACTCCTTCCGAATCTCGTTAGAGGCCTATCTGATGCATTCTGAATGATCTCAAGTCTGTGCAAAGTAGCTTTGGGAGACCCAAATAGGTTAGATTACAGTAGTGAACATGCCTGGAAATAAAGGGATTCACAGGGTGGACCCAATTATAAAGAGAAAGGTAATTGAGGAATTTTCTCAGAGTCTGAAGAAGGGAAAAACTGAATTGTCTCACAGAACTCACATGCTATTTCATGGATACCATTTCTGCATGCCAGGGTGTGGTCACAGTCCTAGCATGATGATAATTGTAAAATGCTGATGCAACGTAACCACATAAACCAGACAACTTTTGACAAAGCTTTGACAAATTGAAAGCAATGTAACCATAATGAAACATGTATCCTTGTTGTTGCTTCTTCTTAAATGTGCATGACCCCCCCATGGCCTAGATCCTCACCAATCAGATGTTCAGTCACCATATAAATGCTGCTAATTATCATCTTCATATCAATCTACTGTGGCAGTGTGGCCTGGTGCAAATAAGCACACTGCCTCTGGTAGTAAGTCCAATGGTGTTTATTGGGACTTTACAGATATCTTGGGCAAAGGGTTCCCGGGTAGTTCTCAGGGTTGAGTGGGTTCTTAGTGAATTGGTACTCAGGCTGTCCCTATCTCCCCCACCTATCCTGGCCATTACCCGCCTCCCTAAACCAGACATCTTTAACGGATGATAGTGCTATTGATCAGTATCACTTTTTGTATTTGCTCTTTCCGGGGCTAGGTATGACTTCCCTAAGCTGTGGGCTAGATATCTCCCCTGGGGTCTTCTAGCTTTCACTGACCTATCCCGCTCAGTACTGTTCGGGAGTTAGGAATGGTGCCTTCTCTCCCCGGTGTCACTCTTAGTTTCTCATGTCCACTCGTATCTGACCTTTCACTTATATTGGTTTCTACAGATGTTCCCCTCCCACTGTACTACTGTTCCTTCTATCTCTCATTCTGACTTTCCACCTCCACCCTTTAATCTGACTTCTTTCACGTCTAAACTCTATCACCACTTAGTGTTGTCTCCTCCTGCTACCTCCGGGTATTCTTCTTATTATAGGCACTCTATCTATACCTACCACTAGCTACTCCTATTCTCCACTCCCTGTTGCTCCCACTACTCCTACTAATCTTCCTCTGTTACTGTTCTTTCTCCATTAATAACACTATACCTTTACTTCCTTTTCCTCCTACGACTTCTGTCAATCTAATTATCTTTGTACTCACTAATGCACACTATGCAACACTATTGCACTCTACCACCAACTACCACTCCACTGCCTGTTTCTCTCACTCACCACTCAGCTATTCCTGCTACCTACTGTCTCTGCTCCCAACTCCCACTACTACTTCTACTTCTGACACTCCCCCCTCTCACATCAAAACACTCCACAGAACCCCTTCTAATAATGTCCTCCACATCTGGTCTCTCACTTTTCTTTCTCCACCTCCTGTCCTCACTCAACTAACCCACACCCAAGCATTCACACACACTTACTTATATACCCCAACCCCTCCCAGGATTTTTCCACTTACCTTATCCAATAGCTGACCTGTCTCACAGTGGTGTGACAGGGAAAGGGTCAAGGAGAGCTGATAAGGGCTGGTAAGCCCTGCCTACCCCCTTGACACATTTCTCACAATGACCTTGTACTGGTCAAAAGGGAACTTCTATTCTCTCTTCTCTAGGCAAGTGGATGGGCATTATTTACCATTCCCTGGTGCTTTAGTGGGAACTTTATACCAGAATGGACTTTGTTTTTAAACAATACCTGGTGGGCTACTGGTGGTGAGTAGGCTCCATTTTTGGATGCTGCATTGGCACCCTTAGCCTCTGAGGTGTCCTTTTCATTTATGGCTGGTGTTGTACTGTATGTGGCATCCCCAGGGATACCAGCAGTCCTCTGCTGCATGGTCCCTGCTGGTGTTGCCCCACTAGGTGCACCCAACACCACTGGCTGCTGGCTGCACCATGGCTCGATATCTTCCAGTCGGCAACACAAACTGCTGCAGCCCCACCAACTCCTTGTTTCTCTGTGTTGGGGTCCACCAGCGACTTGCCACCATCGGGTAAGCGTGGATATGGAGGGGCAGGCCCACACACACAGGCCCTGTCACACTACATGAAAGGAATGATGGATGAGATGGAATGAAGAAACAGAAGACACCACTACATCAATACTCAAGGCATAAATGAATTTTCAAAAATTGATTAGCAGACTTTGCTAATACATTTTTTATAATTAGAATATGAACTAATTTGAATAGCAATGTTGTACTAATATTGAATGTCACCAGAATTAGTTGTACCCCAAGATATAGATTTAGCAAGAATGCCGAAACTATTTCTATGTACCTATGAAGTATAACATCAGTGCAATGTCGGTAAAATGTAAAGGTTTGCCGCATGAATGGCCAAACAAAGCTCTAAAAATATTTTTCAGTTCAAGGATGTGTGGCTGAGTCATGCAGTCAGTGTTGCAGCACAGTGATGTGTTCTTCATATTGTTAACAAGACATCAAGAAATCAATTAAAGACTCAATAGTGTGTGCATGTGCAATTTTTATTTTATTATATCAAGTTACAAAGTGTTTGGCATAAACGATCACAAGCAACTTTACTTGGTTTAAAATTGGGAAAAACATTTACAAATTAATGTGTAGGACTAAGAATCTGTGTCTTGAGACATGCTTGGTGTGCATGATTTGTTCTTTTTGGGAGAGGTAGGCCTTAAGTTATCATCGGCAACACCAGAACGTCTTGGTTTCATGCTAAAAAATAAAATGGCAACACCAGAACGTCTTGGTTTCATGCTAAAAAATAAATCTACAGCCTTTTTGAATTTGAGCTCTGCAGGAGAAGGGCCCTGCTTCTTAATACGAATGAGTGTTTCAACGGTCTCTTCTGATAAGGATGCCCTCCAGTTAGTTTTAACTTTGTTCATGCAGGAAAATCAGCATTCTACAACTGCATTGGACACAGGGAAAACCCTCAAGATATTTATGATCTTCACAAGCTGTGGATATGAGGTGCCATAGAGGGTTGCCAGTTTCACCCAGATCTCTTTTGGTGGCAGTTTACAAAGGTTGTTCTGGGCAAATACTTTAAACTCTTGCCACTCAGACAGAATTGTTCCAGGACTTGCTACTGAAAAACTGCAGTCAACAATTAAATCAGAGAAGTTCTGCCACTCTAACAATTTCATTATTTCCATATTTTTCCAACTCTTTTAACTCTGATGGCCATAATCTTGTGTCTAACACTTTTGCACAGTTGTAAATACTGTCCTCATTAAAAGACAATATATCTTCACAAATTCTGTCAATGTTTGTGACATATTTTTTACACTGTTGCTTGAAATTGTTCAGAACTTGAGCACTCAGATGTGTTAGTTGGCCCCCACGATAGGAAACGGAATCGCAGGTTCCAGACAATAATTTGTTGGCCTCACTTGTAAGAGTATCAAGTTCACTTCCTACCAAGGCAATCTCTCCCCTTAAGGTTTGCAGAGTCATTTTTTTAAAGCAGAAATGGAGCTAATGAGTTCTGGTATTTCAATCACTTCCTTCTGAAGTGCAAGAGAAAATCTAGCAAGGGGTTGCAGCATCTGCTCAACGAAAAGCAGATGGCATACCATCTGAAACCGTGTTAAAAGCTGCAATACTCCCTTGGTGTTTACCTGGTCGTGGCTTCGATCAGCTGCCATATATTCTAAATGCGCACAAACAACAGGAAAAGATGTATTTAGGGCCTGAGTAGGAAGTAATTTATGTTGCACCCAACGGGTCCCATGAGCTTTCCTTGGTTTCTGAACAGACTGTTCCATGGCTAATCCCAGAGCACACAATTCACGCAACCTTTTGGGGCTTTTCTGATACAAATAAAACAATTGCATTAATATATTGGACACATCACTGAAGAAAGTCTTATCCAATGCATCCTTCACAGCCAATTCAAAACGGTGAGAAAAACAATGAACATACACTAGCCATTTTGTCTGAGCAGTGCAGCAAGACCTAGTTTCACACCCAAGTTAACAGCTGCCCCGTCAGGCCCAAAACCCACCATTTTCTTTAAGGAGAGTCTCATTTCATTTAGGACTTCCAATAGAAGTATTTTCAATCCCTCACTGCGACCATCACTAACTGATTTTATTTTGAGAAAAGAAACCTCCACTTCACCACTTTGTGGGTTCACATATATAACATACACCAACTCCTTCTCTATTACACCCTATTTGTGCTACCATCCATTAAAACAGAAAAAGCATCAGCAGTCTTGAGAACATTAAATAGTTCTTCCTCAAGGTAGCATCCAATACATATTGTAAGCTCTGGTCCTGTTAGAGCATTAGTGTACTTGGATCCCAGGTCAACACCATGACACTTCTCCTGCTCAGCCAATGCAGAAAACTTTTTAATAGGAATTTCCTCCTTTGCCATTGTATAAAGGATATCCATTAGCTTGCCCACAGTTAGTCTATACTGATCCTCTGCTGTAGCCAAAGTTCTCCCGGTTTAAAAAAAATTAAAAATCATAAAATCAATGACTGTCAAAAGCAGCTTGCAATTGCTCGAACTAAGCACAGCTCTAGGAAAAATCTTCACTAACTCACCAATTGGAGTGTGTCGATAGAGGTCCACAGCACTGCGTTGCTTTCCAAATTTCTTGAATTTTTCAGCTTTTCTGTGTTGCTCTGTTTCCAGGTGCTTGAGGAGGTGTCTACTTTCAGCTGGGAGCCACTGATCCCAGAAATCAATGAGGCTCTAAAATTCCTCATAGAACGCAAATCTGTTTGAAACTCGGCACAAAGTGTACATCTTGCACACACAGCATCTTCCTCTTCATAAATGTCTAGCCACCCAAAGCTGTGGCCAATTTCATAGTATGTTGTTTTGAAGTGGCCATGACTAAACTGAAAACAATTAAACATTAAGGGGGTAATTCATAGAATTCAGTGCACAAGTGGCGCACGCGGCTGGCGCACAGTGTGCACGTTCGAATCCCTGCACCAGCCGCGTGCGCTAAAATCCATTTCCGCGCACAGCGTATTCATGGATTCCAGCCACCAAAACCAGCCGTGGCGCACCGTCGTGCAGCGACCCTGCAGCAGCGCCAGTTACGCCCCCAAGAACGCCTCTCGCGCAGGGAAAAGCCATCAATATACCCAATCCAGCGCAAAGGGCTGCGCTAACCCTGTACCAGCACGGCAAGCGGGCTACGTGTATCACTGGGGTGCGCAGGAAGTACCTCACGCGATTGGCCCCGTGCGAGCAGGGTACGCGTATTTCAGGGGTGCGCGGGAAGTTCCACACGCGATTTCCGTAGGGTACGCGTATCTCAGGGGTGCGCGGGAATTTCCACACGCGATTGGGCCCGTGCGAGCAGGGTACGCGTATCTCAGGGGTGCACAGGAAGTGCCACACGCGATTTCAGCAGGGTACGTGTATTTCAGGGGTGCGCGGGAATTTCCACATGCGATTGGGGGTACGCGTATCTCAGGGGTGCGCAGGAAGTGCCACATGCGATTTCAGCAGGGTACGTGTATTTCAGGGGTGCGCGGGAATTTCCACATGCGATTGGGGTACGCGTATCTCAGGGGTGCGCGGGAAGTGCCACACGCGATTTCCGCAGGGTACGCATATCTCAGGGGTGCGCGGGAATTTCCACACGCGATTGGGCCCGTGCGAGCAGGGTACGCGTATCTCAGGGGTGCGCAGGAAGTGCCACACGCGATTTCAGCAGGGTACGTGTATTCCAGGTGTGCGCGGGAAGTTCCACACGCGATTCCATCAGGGTACATGTATTACAGGGGTGCGCGGGGAGCACCACACGTGAATTGCACGTGTGGGTCCTCCCAGGTGTTCCCTCTACACCCTACACGGCCCCTGCAGGTGGCTCACACCACAGGAGCCCCCACCCATGTCCAACCCATGTTCCCCACCACCCCCACCCCCCAGCACTGTGGGGCACCTGCCAGCAGGCCCCCACCCATGTCCAACTCATGTTCCCCACCACCCCCACCCCCCAGCACTGTGGGGCACCTGCCAGCAGGCCCCCACCCATGTCCAACTCATGTTCCCCACCACCCCCACACCCCAGCACTGTGGGGCACCTGCCAGCAGGCCCCCACCCATGTCCAACAAATGTTCCCCACCACCCCCACCCCCCAGCACTGTGGGGCACCTGCCAGCAGGCCCCACCCATGTCCAACGCATGTTCCCCACCACCCCCACCCCCCAGCAGTGCAGGGGCAGCCTCCACCAGGCCCCCACCCATGTCTCACACCACCCCCACCCCCCAGCCACCAGGGGCAGCCTCCACCAGGCCCCCACCCATGTCTCCCACCACCCCCACCCCCCCAGTCACCAGGGGCAGCCTCCACCAGGCCCCCACCCATGTCTCCCACCACCCCCACCACCCAGCAGTGCAGGGACACCCACCACCAGGCCCCCACCCATGTCTCCCAGCACCCCCACCCCCCAGCCACCAGGGGCAGCCTCCACCAGGCCCCCACCCATGTCTCCCAGCACCCCCACCCCCCAGCACTGTGGGGCACCTGCCAGCAGGCCCCCAACCATGTCCAACTCATGTTCCCCACCACCCCCACCCCCCAGCACCGTGGGGCACCTGCCAGCAGGCCCCCACCCATGACCAACTCATGTTCCCCACCACCCCCACCCCCCAGCACTGTGGGGCACCTGCCAGCAGGCCCCCACCCATGTCCAACTCATGTTCCCCACCACCCCCACCCCCCAGCACTGTGGGGCACCTGCCAGCAGGCCCCCACCCATGTCCAATGCATGTTCCCCACCACCCCCACCCCACAGCAGTGCAGGGGCAGCCACCACCAGGCCCCCACCCATGTCTCACACCAACCCCACCCCCCAGCCACCAGGGGCAGCCTCCACCAGGCCCCCACCCATGTTTCCCACCACCCCCACCCCCCAGTCACCAGGGGCAGCCTCCACCAGGCCCCCACCCATGTCTCCCACCAGCCCCACCCCCCAGCAGTGCAGGGGCACCCACCACCAGGCCCCCACCCGTCTCCCACCACCCCCACCCCCCAGCACTGTGGGGCACCTGCCAGCAGGCCCCCACCCATGTCCAACTCATGTTCCCCACCACCCCCACCCCCCAGCACCGTGGGGCACCTGCCAGCAGGCCCCCACCCATGTCCAACTCATGTTCCCCACCACCTCCACCCCCCAGCACCGTGGGGCACCTGCCAGCAGGCCCCCACCCATGTCCAACTCATGTTCCCCACCACCTCCACCCCCCAGCACCGTGGGGCACCTGCCAGCAGGCCCCCACCCATGTCCAACGCTTGTTCCCCACCACCCCCACCCCCCAGCAGTGCAAGGGCAGCCACCACCAGGCCCCCACCCATGTCTCCCAGCACCCCCACCCCCCCAGTCACCAGGGGCAGCCTCCACCAGGCCCCCACCCATGTCTCCCACCACCCCCACCCCCTCAGTCACCAGGGGCAGCCTCCACCAGGCCCCCACCCATGTCTCCCACCACCCCCACCCCCCCAGTCACCAGGGGCAGCCTCCACCAGGCCCCCACCCATGTCTCCCACCACCCCCACCCCCAGCAGTGCAGGGGCACCCACCACCAGGCCCCCACCCATGTCTCCCAGCACCCCCACCCCCCAGCCACCAGGGGCAGCCTCCACCAGGCCCCCACCCATGTCTCCCAGCACCCCCACCCCCCCAGTCACCAGGGCAGCCTCCACCAGGCCCCCACCCATGTCTCCCACCACCCCCACCCCCCCAGTCAACAGGGGCAGCCTCCACCAGGCCCCGACCCATGTCCCCCACCACCCCCACCCCCCAGCAGTGCAGGGGCAGCCTCCACCAGGCCCCCACCCATGTCTCACACCACCCCCACCCCCCAGCCACCAGGGGCAGCCTCCACCAGGCCCCCACCCATGTCTCCCACCACCCCCACCACCCAGTCACCAGGGGCAGCCTCCACCAGGCCCCCACCCATGTCTCCCACCACCCCCACCCCCCAGCAGTGCAGGGGCACCCACCACCAGGCACCCACCCATGTCTCCCACCACCCCCAAATCCCCAGCAGTGCAGGGGCAGCCTCCACCAGGCCCCCACCCATGTCTCCCACCACCCCCACCCCCCAGCACTGTGGGGCACCTGCCAGCAGGCCCCCACCCATGTCCAACTCATGTTCCCCACCACCCCCACCCCCCAGCACTGTGGGGCACCTCCAGCAGGCCCCACCCATGTCCAACGCATGTTCCCCACCACCCCCACCCCCCAGCACTGTGGGGCACCTGCCAGCAGGCCCCCACCCATGTCCAACACATGTTCCCCACCACCCCCACCCCCCAGCAGTGCAAGGGCAGCCACCACCAGGCCCCCACCCATGTCTCCCAGCACCCCCACCCCCCAGCTACCAAGGGCAGCCTCCACCAGGCCCCCACCCATGTCTCACACCACCCCCACCCCCCAGCCACCAGGGGCAGCCTCCATCAGGCCCCCACCCATGTCTCCCACCACCCCCACCCCCCAGTCACCAGGGGCAGCCTCCACCAGGCCCCCACCCATGTCTCCCAGCACCCCCAACCCCCAGCCACCAGGGGCAGCCTCCACCAGGCCCCCACCCATGTCTCACACCACCCCCACCCCCCAGCCACCAGGGGCAGCCTCCACCAGGCCCCCACCCATGTCTCCCACCACCCCCACCCCCCAGTCACCAGGGGCAGCCTCCACCAGGCCCCCACCCATGTCTCCCTCCACCCCCACCCCCCAGCAGTGCAGGGGCCCCCACCACCAGGCCCCCACCCATGTCTCACACCACCCCCACCCCCCAGCCACCTGGGGCAGCCTCCACCAGGCCCCCACCCATGTCTCCCACCACCCCCACCCCCCAGTCACCAGGGGCAGCCTCCACCAGGCCCCGACCCATGTCTCCCACCACCCCCACCCCCCAGCAGTGCAGGGGCAGCCTCCACCAGGCCCCCACCCATGTCTCACACCACCCCCACCCCCCAGCCACCAGGGGCAGCCTCCACCAGGCCCCCACCCATGTCTCCCACCACCCCCACCCCCCAGTCACCATGGGCAGCCTCCACCAGGCCCCCACCCATGTCTCCCACCACCCCCACCCCCCAGCAGTGCAGGGGCACCCACCACCAGGCCCCCACTCATGTCTCCCACCACCCCCAAATCCCCAGCACTGTGGGGCACCTGCCAGCAGGCCCCCACCCATGTCCAACTCATGTTCCCCACCACCCCCACCCCCCAGCACTGTGGGGCACCTCCAGCAGGCCCCACCCATGTCTAACGCATGTTCCCCACCACCCCCACCCACCAGCACTGTGGGGCACCTGCCAGCAGGCCCCCACCCATGTCCAACTCATGTTCCCCACCACCCCCACCCCCCAGCACTGTGGGGCACCTGCCAGCAGGCCCCCACCCATGTCCAACGCATGTTCCCCACCACCCCCACCCCCCAGCAGTGCAGGGGCAGCCACCACCAGGCACCCACCCATGTCTCCCAGCACCCCCACCCCCCAGCCACCAAGGGCAGCCTCCACCAGGCCCCCACCCATGTCTCACACCACCCCCAACCCCCAGCCACCAGGGGCAGCCTCCATCAGCAGGCCCCCACCCATGTCTCACACCACCCCCACCCCCCAGCCACCAGGGGCAGCCTCCACCAGGCCCCCGCCCATGTCTCACACCACCCCCACCCCCCAGCCACCAGGGGCAGCCTCCACCAGGCCCCCACCCATGTCTCCCACCACCCCACCCCCCAGTCACCAGGGGCAGCCTCCACCAGGCCCCCACCCATGTCTCCCTCCACCCCTACCCCCCAGCAGTGCAGGGGCACCCACCACCAGGCCCCCACCCATGTCTCCCACCACCCCCACCCCCCAGCACTGTGGGGCACCTGCCAGCAGGCCCCCACCCATGTCCAACTCATGTTTCCCACCACCCCCACCCCCCAGCACTGTGGGCCACCTGCCAGCAGGCCCCCACCCATGTCCAACTCATGTTCCCCACCACCCCCACGCCCCAGCACCGTGGGGAACCTGCCAGCAGGCCCCCACCCATGTCCAACTCATGTTCCCCACCACCCCCACCCCCAACACCGTGGGGCACCTGCCAGCAGGCCCCCACCCATGTCCAACTGATGTTCCCCACCACCCCCACCCCCCAGCACTGTGGAACACCTGCCAGCAGGCCCCCACCCATGTCCAACGCATGTTCCCCACCACCCCCACCCCCCAGCAGTGCAGGGGCAGCCACCACCAGGCCCCCACCCATGTCTCCCAGCACCCCCACCCCCCAGCCACCAGGGGCAGCCTCCACCAGGCCCCCACCCATGTCCCCCAGCACCCCCACGCCACCAGTCACCAGGGGCAGCCTCCACCGGGCCCCCACCCATGTCTCCCACCACCCCCACCCCCCCCAGTCACCAGGGGCAGCACCCACCAGGCCCCCACCCATGTCTCCCAGCACCCCCACCGCCCAGCAGTGCAGGGGCAGCCTCCACCAGGCCCCCATCCATGTCTCCCACCACCCCCACCCCCCAGCACTGTGGGGCACGTGCCAGCAGGCCCCCACCCATGTCCAACTCATGTTCCCCACCACCCCCACCCCCAGCACTGTGGGGCACCTGCCAGCAGGCCCCACCCATGTCCAACGCATGTTCCCCACCACCCCCACCCCTCAGCACTGTGGGGCACCTGCCAGCAGGCCCCCACCAATGTGCAACTCATGTTCCCCAGCCAACATGTCATCACAATCTAGATCCCTGGTCCCTATGGTCAGCCTCCAAATGCAAAACACACACCCGAGTATTGCATCCACCCACTCATAATTTGCAATTACATCACAGAACACCAATTGCAAGTTCCGAAACAAACACATTTCCCTCACATACACCCAATGGGTGTCAGTGAATCTCAAAACACATATCATGAAATGCATGAAACCAATGAGATACCACACATTGAAGTTCACCAAAAAAAATATGTATTAAAGGAAACATAAATAGAATAAAAAATGAAGAAACAGAAATGTGAATGTACAAAAATGAAAAGAAGCATGTCCGTTAAAAAAAGCAAAACCAAAAATAAAATTCCAAAGTAATGTTGTCCAAAGTCAATGTCCACAAAACAAAATCCAATTGGGAAATAAAAAAGAAAGCCATTGCTCCATGGTTAAAAAGTGAAAAAAAAATACAATCCAACTGTGAACTATGTACACGGGAACAAGCCAGGGTCCATTATCCCAACAAAATGAAGGAAACCTATCTAACTACACTAAATAATAAAATAAACTATATACAAAAATGTGGCCAATGTCCGAAAGGTCCAAATAAAATAAAAACAAAAATGAAACCTAACACTACCTACATAACTATGTACAAGGGCAGCGGGCTAGTTTCACGGCTCACTTGTGGATGTCCATGGCCAGGGCATCATCGAACTCCTCCTCAATGTCCCGGAGGCTGTCCTCCTCCATGGCCCCGAGGGTCCGCAGGGCCGTCAACGTCTCCACCTCCAAACCCCTGCGGATTGCCTCGAGGCACTCGGCCCGCCTCAGGGCCCTCCGCATGGAGTTCTCCGTCCTGACCATTGTGAGCTGTGCCTCTTCCGCCCGCTGCCCCTCCGCATCTATGGCGTGGCCCAACCGCTGCCACACGGAAGACACTCTCTGTCCTGGGTCCTCCTGCCCTCCGGCCGATGCCTGCCCCTCCGATGTTGAAGGCCCCGAGCCTTCATGGCTCCCACCACGTTGCTGCTGCTGCTGTGCCTCTGCCCGTGCACTGCCTCCTGCTGCCTGCACATCCTCCGCCAGCTGGGGTGCAGTCATTTATGTGGCCACCCCTGCTGGACGTCCGACTGTGGCAGGGATGCCTCCTCCACCAGCCTGGCCACACCGTCAGAGGCAGATCCACAGGGCACCCAGGTGACTGATGGGTGGGAAGATGGCACAGAGGACGACTGGCGCGTAGGGGGTCCAGTTGAGGAGGGGGTCGGAGCAAGCCCCATCAGACGGAGGAATCCGGCCTGGGTGACCTGTCCCAGCAGGCTGACGTGGTCAACGAGCCATTCGAGATGACTTGCAGTCTCTTCATAAAAAGACTGCAGGTCACCTCGGACGGCCCGTTGACGCAACGCCACACCAGCCAGGACAGGCTCAACCCAGACCTGGATAGCCACGTCCACAGGCAGAGGAAGGCCAGTTGAAGTGAGCTCATCTCCTGCCTGAAAACGGGTCTGGACGTAGGCATCCCTGCTGGTGCAAGATGATGCAGGGACAGGATCAGGGACAGGATTGCACACAGGCACCTCCGCAGCGGCCTGTGCTGCCTCCTGTCCCTGGTCCTGCACTGCACCACTAGCACCAGTGGGATCCCCACCTCCAGACCCCGTCTCTGGTGCTTGCACGGCCTCCTCCTCCACCAAACCCCCCACCAACCTGGATGACTCCGTGCCATCTTCCCCTGTTGGGCCCTGTGGGGTCCCAGCTGCCCCTTCTGCTGCCGAGGAGTCTAACTCCAACCTCCGCCTCTTGGACCTCCCCCCGGCAGCTGCGGCCTGGGACGCGGCACCGGACTCCTCACTCCCCGACGAGATGACAACATGGGAGGGGAGCCGGGCCTTGCGTCTCCGGCTGGCGGTGGGATCCCCGCCGCTGTGCTCCACAGCACCTTCTCCGCCCTCTTCATCAGTTGACGCTGCAGACAGGGAGATAAAAAACCCAGGCATCAGGGCACTGTACAATGGACACATACACACATGACAGTTGTACATGAGTGGCATTGGCAAACCTCAGACATGTCATCACAATCCCCAACACACATGTCATTACAACTCGCACACATGAGCCATACCACAGCCATATCGCAACTGCCACCACCATCCATACACATACAACAGCATGAGCAGCCAAAGGTGAGCCAGACATCACATGCAACACAGGAAGTGCACCACACATGTACACACACCACCACACTTGCATGCATGTGTACACCTCTGCCAAGTGTCGCAGTGTTCAGACAGGCATCCATGTCACATTTGCCAATTAGGCTTCCACATACCGCTGTCACATGCATCCATGTTGCATCACTGTTGCACCCTTGTCAAATACACACACATGCACATGTACACAGTGCTGATACATGCAGCCAAAAACAACATACATGCGTGACATCACGGACATGTCTACTTACATACACATTCATCCAAACATGTGTGCCCACACAACTGCATTTGGCATGCAAGCCTACACACACAAGCACCATCCATGTCTCACACATTACAGCCCTCGCATGTGTCAGCCCCACGGCCCTGTACACCCTCACCCATACTCGACCCCATACAAACAGATGTGCAACCTGCACACTACTGAACAATCACCACACGCACTGCTCACAATCAGGATGCATGTGCACTCACCGCTCAACTCCAGACGGGTCTGCTTCTCAAGGACCTGGACGTGGAGCGCTGGGGATATGTGTTCCAGGACCCTCATCTGTTCTTCCGACAAGTGGCCCCGGCGCCCCTTGGCATCCGCTGCCTTCAAGAGGCGCCGGGCCTTGTTCAGGGTCCTGGACCTGAAGTCCTCCCAGCGCTTCTTGACATGTTGTAAGTCGCGAACTGCCACCCCCTCCGCGTTGATGGCAGTCATGATGTCAGTCCAGATCCGAGTCCGTCCTTCCTTGTCGGCGCGGGAACTTCCGAAGAGGGCATCATACTGCCCCAGGACTTGCTCCACCAGGACACCATCTTCGGTGGCACTGAAGCTGGTGCCCCTCTGCCTCTCTGGCCGGGGGTTGTCAGTGGTCCCAGATGGTGTTTGCCCCGACATGACAACCCCATAGGCAGGAGTGGGTGGGCAACTGGATCCTGGGGCTGGGCTGTGGAGCGATGGAATCCCAGTCGGGAGTCTTTGGTTCCAGCAGGGGTGGTCACAGCAACAGCACCCCTGGCTGATGCGCAGGCAGCAAATGGCAGGGCACGTGGGCAGCAGGCAGTCAGGCAGCAGCAGATGGCAGCGTGCTCGGGGCTCTGGGGGGCAGTAGTTCGGCCTTCTGGGCAGGAGCGTGGTCTTCCGTGTGCTTGCGCGTGGCCAGCTTGATACGGAGTGATTTGGCACGTGAAAAATCTGCACGTCAGCGTGTAATTCGAGGAAAGGCCCTTAGCGCGTAAGCGCGTCTGCACGCATACGCATTTTCATTGGACAGATGGCCCCTCAAGCGCAAGCGCCCCTGTGACGTGACGCGTACAGACGTGCATGGGCATTTCAGCGCGCATGAAAAAATGCACGCCCGCGTGTAATACGAGGAAAAGGCCCATGCGCGTAAGCGCGCGTGGAAACTGCACGTCCGCGTGTAATACGAGGAAAGGGCCCATGCGCATAAGCGTGCGTGAAAAACTGCACGTCCGCATGTAATACGAGGAAAGGGCCCATGCGCGTAAGTGACGTGACGCGCGCCTGCGTTTCCCTCAGCACGGGTTAAAGGTGACCAGGCCCAGCAGTTTGCTGTACGTGCCTTTCGTGGAGACCGACGTGTGTTGCTGCTTCCTGTTGTTTCGCGCGCCATCACAACTTCACAGCTATCAAGGACGTATCTCTTCTTTTGGCGGGGGTATTGGCTACGCGTGTTTTTCTGCATCGCGCTAGTCAGATGGTGAGTCGCACACTCTCTTTTTCCCACTGAGGGTGCCCCTGTGTATCGCACCCATTTTCAATGTCATAGTAGCCTGCGTGTCCCATGCGTACGCGTTATTCGTGTTACTGGGTGCCACCGCGTACTGCGGGAGGTTGAATCCACGCACGTAGGCTGCAGGGTTGCGTGCACGGTTTTACTGCAGTTTTGGGGTGCCTGAGCGTTGCGTAACCCGTCACCACATCACCGGGGTCACATACAGCCTTGCAGGTGCAGGGGGACTGTTAACATCTTGCTTCCCACCCCCTTCACCCCAATTGCCCAGGTCAATTGTGGTGTACACCTCCTATTAGCACCACTCCATCTGTGCCAGCACTACTACATCTGTGCCATGGTTGGGAGGCCACCAAAGGTGAGGGGCGCCTCAGCTGGGCGTACTCCTCGTGGCGGGTGTGGTCGGGGACATGGCCGTGGTGACCAGGGAGTAGGGGGACTCCAGGGTGTCCAGGGCAGCCACAGAGGGGGAAGAGGCAGGGGTGCGCCACTTGAGCACAATGTTGTGCCATGTGTCGGTGCAGCCATGCCACCACCCCCTGTGGTTCCGGGGGATGCAGCTCCTGCATCTGGCACTGGCACCCATATGACCCGGCAGTCCGTTCCATCGACTGCCACGGGCCCAAGGGTAGTGGTAGCTGCAGGTGCAGCTGTGGACACCGCCACCCAGGCTCAGGGTCTGCCAGCGCAGGCTGCGTTGGCACTTGAAGAGCCCTTGGTAGATCTCCAACAGGCCAGGGGGGAAACCATAGGGGCAGGCCGGGCTGCTCAGACCAAGACACGTGTCCCTGGGGCAGTCATGTCATCTGCTGCCCCGAACAGCCGGGTGTTGGCAAGTGCAGGGGCAGATGCACCCAACAGCACCCCTGTTGTGAGTCTGCCAACCTGGACCGTTGCGGTCAATGACCCTGCCACAGCTGAGGTTGCTGCGCAGGGTCCATTAGTGGGCACCCAGCTGCCACTGACACAAGTCAGGCCTTTGGTCATCCCTCCACCTGCAACTCCCTTGGTTCAATCCACCGAACCCACTGGCCATACTGGTCAGGGCGGCATTAGCCAGCCAGGGTCTGCGCCACAGTCCAAGAGGAGGAAGGTTGCACCTGCAGCACAGGCTGGGACCCCACACACAGCCACGACCTCCTGCACGTCGAGGAAGAAGCCTTTCTGTAAGCAGGAACTGGACTTCCTCGTGGACTACGTGTGGGGCCACAGCCGTGACATGCTAGTGGGTCTCAATAGTCAGACTACGGCTGCCCAACGTGACACCCACTGGAAGCATGTTGCGGATCATGTCAGTTCATTCGGCCATGAGGTGCGCACGGCGCAGGAGTGCAAAAAGCGTTGGAATGACATCAAGCGCAGCACTAAGGCCAAGCGTGCCTCAAATTACAACTTGACTCTGTTGACTGGCGGTGGGCCTGCACCAGAGGAGGAAGAACTCATTCCGCATGAGGCTCTCGTTGCAGAGTTCATACCACCTGAATTGGTCGAAGGAGTGGGAGAGATGCTGGACTTTGATGCCCAGTCCAGTTAGTGTTGATGCGTGTTTGTTGAGGACGTGTGTGTTTCACTTGTGGGATGTGTTGTGCATGATTGCTGCTACATGTGACGTGTACATGGTTCTGATGTGTAAGTAATGCAATGCTACCGTCATGCATGTCTCCTCTGCCTGCATGCGGGACTCCATGTAGGCATGCTCCCTTGCCCCTCCTCCGCCACTCTGCACCCCAGTTCCACCTTTGCATTGGTCTGCTTCAATCTTGCCAATGTGTACTTTCTTGTTCATGTGTCCTGTGTAGATGCTAACTTCCAGCGTAGAATCTGCCAGACATATGCCGTGTGGTACAGCCTTAGTACTCGATGCAGGGTATCTCACTTGTACTGTGCATGGGTCAGATGTCCCGCAGGGACATGAGTGCCCATTCATGCTCCATGTGCATTGCACGCATGCCCCTATGTGTCCTTGACTGGATGATCACTGTAATATGAGTCCTTGGTTACATACATTGCCTGCCATCTCATCAGCCTTCCCATGTCAACTGTGGCTCAGTCCTGCGTTGCACACATGTTTAGGCTCTGACAATCTGTGTGGCTCACAGGCCTCAGCCTGTTCAATGGCCAATGACTCTGTCCAACTCTTGTTGTGTCTTCTTCACACGTGGGCGGCCTCCAGAGTTTCCATCATGTGTCCTGTCCACTGTCCCAGCATCATTTGCAGTGTTGTAATTTGAATCACATTAATCTGTTGATGCCAGTCAACACTGCCTGTCAATACACAGGTGTATGGTCAGCCTTTTGATACCATGCTATGCATCCCTGCTTTGGTACTGGGGTGGAGGGGTGCTTGGCTTCTAGACATGGTACACATTGAATGCACAATGCACGTGATGTCTGAATTTGCCATTGCACTGCCTTCACATTTCCTGGCACACACCATGTAGTGCTTGTACATGTAGGTAGTGAGTGGCGTACACATTTTCTGCACTGCATAGACCCACTTCCATGGAAACTGCCACCTTTCAACAGGTCTGATAACAGAAGCTATTCAAAGTAGACCCAGCATGCATGCCAGGTCATATGTTGTGTGTCACATGTCTACCGGATGCCTTTGCTGTCGGTGTGTGTGTGTGTCATGTGCTTCTGACATGTGTATTGACCTTTTTCTCTCTATTTTTCAGGTGTTGATGCAATGGAGGCGGAGGATGGTGTTGTCATGCCAGACCCAGGGTTGGTAACACCACATCAACCCGGCACTAGTGGGGGTCGTGGGGTGGTAGGCCACAAAAACCCCCAAGTGCTGCAGTCCATCTTGTCTCTGGCTGCCTATGAGTCCAGCCTTGATGACGACTCTGACGTCCATGTTGAGTTGGATGAGCATCAAGTCCATGTGTCAGGGGTGAGTGATTCTGATGTGGACACTCCTCTGTCTGCGACACCTGCACTGAGGGATCAGACAGTCTTGGTTCCTCCGCCCGTGGTGGATTGGGACGCAGGGTCACCCTCCACAGCAGTCACTGATGTGCCTGAGACATCACGTCGATGGGGGCATGTAGTCGTGCAGCCGCAGGCGGTGCCAACACAGCGAGGACCCCCGGTCCTTGGGTCCTGCAGGGGTCAAGCCCGGCAACGCGGTCGCCGCGTGCAACCGATGTATACTGAGTGGGAGCAAGACATGACTGCCAATACCGAACGGCAGGGGGCAGCAATGGAGAACATCGCTGAGAGCATGGAGCGTGTGGCCCGATCTGTGCTCCCCCCTGCAAGGCAGGTGCTTCTCCAGCAGCAGGCGGCATGGTCCACGGCCCGCTCGCTCAGGCTGGGCATGGCAGCCTCAGACAGGGCACGCCAGGCTGAAATGTCGTCTCTGCGTCAAGCAATTGCTGCTCACGCAGAGGCGCACATGGATGCCCTGAGGGAGGAGTATGCTTCCCTCAGATCCACTTTGGGTGTCCTTATGATGTCCCAGAGGCAGCAGGCAGAGGAGAGGTTTGCACAGCTTGAGCGTACCATCTCGGCTGAGCTACAGGCTTGCCGGGAGGTGCAGTGGTTGTCCAGCCAGGCCTTGCAGGAGGAACTCCGTGTTACACGTGCTACCTTGCAAGAGGAAGCACGTGTATCACGTGAGGTTCTGCATGCAGACCTACGTCACCTCGCCACACAGAACCAGGCTCACCCGTCCGGCAGACTTGCTGCCGACGAGGGGCAAGCTGCGGCTAGGCGTGGCCAGGCTACTGTGCCACGTCCTACTTTCCAGGATGAGCCAGACTCGGACGACCATCTATCTCCCACATAGGTCGTGCTGTGCAGGCGTTGAGCCCATGGAGGATTTTTTTTTTGGCTCAGCATCATCGCATGTGGATGTTGAGCAGCACCCTGTACCTCCCCCCTCCTGCGTGCCTCCCCTCCCCCCCGGGTCGTATGTGGCCATTTTTGATTTTCTTTTAGTTTAGTTAGTTAAGTTTCTGTTTGATAGTTAGTTTAAATAGGTAATGTAGGTTTTCCATAGTTAGTGTAATTAGTTAATAGTTGAGTTAGTTTAAAATTGCTAGTCTATTGTGCTTTCATGTGACGGTGCGGTGTTTTGTGGCTTTTGAAGGCATCCACTGTCTGTTCCAGCTGGGCCCTTCATGGTTGTCTTGTGTATGTGTTTGCTGCTTGGGGTCCTTGACTCACATATGCCACTCATGCCTCCCTTATCCATGGGCTCGCAAGGATGGTTCGGTGTTACAGCATTTTACACAAGGGCTTTGGACTGTCATATCTGTGGCATGTCTGGTGCTGTGTGACTTGTGTTGACACCCCTAGTGGGGATGATTTAGGTGTCATTGTCCACTGTTCAGCTTTTGCTAGATGGGGTGTGTCATGATTAATGTGGACATTGATTGCTATGCATTGTGTAGTATGTTTCATATCTTTCATGTACATGTGCTTGTTGCAATTCATGCTGTAGATAGTGTTCCACACTTTGGAGGTGAAAGACGGACTGATGGTGTGATTTGTGATGTGACTCTCTGACATGGTCAAGTAATGAGATGCCTGATGAGACACACACAGATGACTTTGAAGCATTAATCATGTGTTTCATGCCCTTTCTGCAGGGGGATGAGCCTCCAGAGCACCTTTGCCAGCAGACATGGCTCATTGGACGACGGAATTCTGGACCCGTTTGTTGGTGGCCACATGCACATGTGTGCACAAGCAGAGGCACAGTGATTGCAGACCCACATCCTAGAACTGCTGTCATGTTCCAAGGAACTCCAGGCAAGGTGAGCATCACAGGGGGGCCACGACACAGCAAAGCTTGCACGGGGCGAGTTGCACATGCAGGCTTAGTCACAGCACCGAGGGTGAGCTTAGACGAATATTGGTGTTGAAGCACACAATGCAGCTCAGATGTGTTTGTGGACTGATGGCTGTTGATAGTAGGGTTGTCTGGGACACATGCAGGGGCAGTGGCACATACCCTCCGGTACACCAAGGTCCATCGAGGCACTTGTATCAACCATGTAACCTTCCGAGACATGGAAAGGGGCAGCTCACAGGGACATACAGCAAGGGACATACTCGGGTGCAGTGCATGTCTTTTCCACGTACTTCATGATAAATGCACTGCCAACTTTGTTTCGGTCATGGTGGTACGCAACTTGCTCTGTAGTCATGGCTTGCTATATGGGTCTGTCTGCTTACCCAGGGAACATTGCCTGTTGTGTGAATTGTGACACATTGGTGTTCCATTTGCCACGCACCCACCAGCGGCTGACCTACTGAATTGACTGTGTATGACCCGTCACAGGGGTGATGTTATATATGGGTATGAAGCATCGACCACAGATTGTCTGTTTGTAGAGTAGTTTGTTGCTATGGGGCATGTTTGGTGTTGTGTTTTTTGTGTAATTGGCACGTATAGCTTGTTGACTGTGGCTCTCTTTGCAGCATTGCAGTGCACCTGTAACCGGACCTGAGAGTGCGCAGGCAGGAGGCCAGCACTCAAAACCAGAGCTAAGTGTCTTGTTGTTTTTCTTACGAACTGCTCTGCATAGGCTTGCTGGGGAGTGTACTGATGCATGGATGTATGTGTGGTTCAATTTGGTATGTTTTTTTCTCCCTAATCACCCATGACCCTATGCAATTTTGAAACCTGTACCCTCTACCCGGTGTTCCTGCTTCCCGTGCCTATCCAAGCAACGTTCCCTGACCCTCTTTCCCCACTGAGGTTGCGGATGCCTGTGTAAGCCCCGAACTTGCAGGCTCCAAAACCCTAGAGGGGGTGGTTGGTTCGTACCACTCCTGAGCCTGGACTACAGAAGGCCATGACAATGATGTCCAAGTTTATTTGGATTGTGTATGTGTTCATGCAGGTTGTACATTTTCGTGCATTCCCTAGTTTCATGTGTCATTCCTCCTCCCCTCTCCTGCCACTCATTCCAGTCATCCAGTGTGTCAACACCTGTCCCGACTGCATATCCCTGAACCTCATTCCCCACCAGGGTCTCAGGGGCCTGTGTGAGTTTGACCTTGCAGGCACCCGGGACATGGTGGGGGTGGTTGTTTCGTGACACTCCCGCGCCTGTACAGGGGACCTGTGACAGTACACATCCATTCATGGTGCATCATCCTATGTCATGTACCACACATGTCTCACATCCTGTCGTGACATTGTTTTTCTGTGCTACCTTGGTTGTTGCATCATTGTGGTAGTACTTGGCCTTTGTGAGGTACTGCTACGTCAAGTCATCTACTGGAGGGTGTTCGGGTTCGTTTTTATGCCTTGGATTTTGTGATTTTGGAAATGAGTGTGGATTCTGAGGGTTCAGGCATCTTTTTACACACAAGGTGGGAGATGGTGACAAAGGGTAAAGGTGATCCTGTGGCCAGGTGGAATTGAGGTTTGGAGGCTCCATGACCCAGGTGCAGTTGTTCAGTGGGTCATGGTCATTTGTGAGGGAGGGGGGGTTGTTGTTGATAGTTGCCTTGCCCTGCAGTGTGATGGGAACTCTGACATAGTAATGGTGGTATCCTATGTACATGTTGTGTTCTGCTGATCAATGCCTGTTCATGTGTTGTGTTTTCCTTTCAGGTGCGAGGGGATAGTTGTGGTTTGACATGCTGGGGTGTACACATGGTGGATGTTCACATGTGATGTGTAGGGAACACTGATGGCCACTTGAGTGCACATGCATATGTGGAGTGCATGTCCTTGCAGAACCACACACTTGCACTCTGATGCACTACATGTACTCTCACCCTTGCATATCCACGTGTACACGGTTTGCCTTCTGGTGCCCACTGTGTCCCGGCAGCACATGTTCTGTGACCGATCATGGATCCAGTACATACCTAATTTGATGTTTGACGTGGTCTGTCACTTAGATGTGATGCTCAGGGTGTGCATCACACACAATGGCTGTTCACTGTGCTGTGCGCTGAGCACTGTGATGCAGGAGTAGGACACTGCACACATGAGCTGCAGTGTTGATTTTGCAATGCATAATATGCATGTAGACAGGCATTCATTGTGATGTTACGTCTACGACTGTTGTAATGCATTTGGAAATCACTTATTTTGGGTGGGAGATTTTGTTGGTCTGTCATTTCATCTGATTCCGGGTCAGGCAGCAGTGTCCGATGCCACTGTACATTTAGGACATGGCAATGTGTACCTTATCGTTACTGCATTGGTGTATGGGTATTGCTTGCCATGTCATGTTGATGTTTGGGAGGGTTTGAGTGACATGACAGTGATGGCCATGGCCTGTTTTGCAGGTATGTGTGATTCACACCTTGCATGTCCGGGTCATCCGCTTCTCAGAGCAACTAGCTGGGGGTAGATTTCTCTCCACAGCAGGGCCCTCCCCCTGGAACAGACTTCCGGCCTGACTTGAACTTGAGGGGAACCATCTCCAGTCCTGGAAGCACCTCAAGACCTTCCTCTTTGCTTCTGCTTACTGTCTGCCTCTCCCTTGCAGAATTCTCCACTGGAACTGCACAGGAGCTGCAACTGGGCCACTCTCACCGACCTCGGTCCCTGGCCCAGCCACTCTCCACTTGCACTGCCTCCCTGGCAACCCCTGCACTGCAGTACTGTCTCTCTATCCCTACAGCCCTCCCTTCCCAGCACTTGTCTGCACTTACCTTTGTAGTTGCCACCAGGCGACCTATGTATTATTTTTTTGGGCTACTTCCCCTGTACTGGACTCCCCCCCACCCTTCCTCTTGCACTTTTCCCATTCCCCCTACCCCTGCACTTGCACGATCTCAATGACACCTGGCCTAGTAGTACCGTTCTCTGTGTTCCCTTGTTCCCCCCTCCCTGCCTCATTGCTCCTTGGAATACTTGTGTATGGCCCATATCATGTCATATGTCATATGTGTGCCTTTTGGTCACACAGGATAGCTTGTGTTTAAGTAGCTAGGGATGCAGACGATGTGGCACTTCCATGGCAACTATCTCAGGGTGGTAGGGTTGTGACAGTTGACTGTCTCTTTGTCATCATGGATTGTCACCTGGTATGTGCCAGGCCTGTGTGCACTCCGCAGGGGTGGGAGTTTAGGTGAAAAATGTGGCCACAAGCTGGGTCCGGGCTTCCTCGCCACGTGCCCTATCCCCTCACATGGGCAGTGCCTGTGCCTGTGGTTGGGGATGTGGGGGCACCACCATGTCCACCGGGACACCCTGCCGTGTTGCAACATTGTGCAGGACACATGCTGCCACAATGATCCTGCACACTACTGGTGGTGCATAGAGTAGTTGCCCACCAGAGCGGTCAAGGGAGCGGAAACGTGACTTGAGCACTCCGAATGTGCGCTCCACTATGCCCCTGGTTGCAATATGGGCGGCGTTGTATCTTACCTGGGGTGGTGTGGTGGGGTTCCGGATTGGCGTCATCATGTGGTTGCTCAGAGGGTAGGCACTGTCCCCTGGGGAGGTGATAATAGTTGAGATTATTAGGGTTTGGATATTTGTCTGTGTGTGACCTGCATGCATGTGCAAGGGCATTTGTACTGACCTAGGAGCCATGTGTCGCCATGCTGCCCAGCTTCCAGGGCCCGGCTCAGGGCGGACATTCTGTATATGAAACTGTCATGGGTGGAGCCAGGGTAGTTTGCATAGACAGAGGTGATGATTCCCTTTGCATCACATACCACCTGTACATTGATGGAATGCCAGTGCTTGCGGTTTAGGTAGATGTGCTCAATGGCCCTAGGTGGACGTAGGGCCACATGGGTGCAATCTATGGCACCGAGCTCTTTGGGGAAGTGTGCCACCCTGAAAAAATCCAGGACAACGGCCTGCCTTTCTGCGGGTGTTCTGGGCATGTATATGTGCCTGCGGACTGAGGGGCGCGCTGTCATGATTGCCAGTACCTGGTGTAGGCAGCGTGACTGCGTGGCCTGTGAGACCCCCCCACTATGGCAGTGGTCCGCTGAAATGACCCAGTGGCCAAAAAATGCAGGACATTGAGCAGCTTCTCCAAGGGGCTCAATGCTTGGGAGCAAAGGGTGGGGGATGTGAGGTCATCTTCCCACTCCCTGACCAGGTCTAGGATGATATGGGGTGGAAACCTATACCTGCCATAGACCTGGTCGTCAGGCATCCCAAAAAGGCTTGTCCGTGGTGCGAAAATGCGTGCCCTGGCTATTCTCCTCCTCCTGCGGTGACCCACGATCAGTGCAGCGACAAATGGGGCATTCATCGTAGCTGTATATACGCGTTTGTTGTTTGCGCGCACTTTTATGCTGTGCGCGGGGACGGCTCCGCCTGCCTTCGTGTGGGCGGACGCGTTGACGCCTGTGCACGTCTTTTGCCGTGCGCGGGTGTCCCGTATTCGGATACGGTCCGAGTGTCATCGCGTGTGATCGGAGGGGAGTGAGCGTACACGCAACTGGCCTGGGTACGTGTGTTTCGGGGTGCGCGGGACGTTCCACACGCGATTAGCCTGGGTACGTGTGTTCCGGGGTGCCGGGAACTTTCACACGCGATTGGTGGAAATCCACGTGTGTTCTGTCATCACGTGCAATGAGGGAAACACCTGCGCACGTCACGTCACAGACGCGCTCACGCACTAAGGGCCCTTGGTCCAATGAAATCGTATATGCGTGCTGCCGTGCATACGCGCTAAGGGCCTTTCTTCGAATTACACGCTGACGTGCAGATTTTTCACGTGCCAAATCACTCCGTATCAAGCTGGCCACGCGTAAGCACACGGAAGACCACGCTCCTGCCCAGAAGGACGAACTACTGACCCCCAGAGCCCCGAGCACGCTCCCAATTGCCATCTGCTGCTGCCTGACTGCCTGCTGCCCATGTGCCCTGCCATTTGCTGCCTGCACATCAGCAAGGGGTGCTGTTGCTGTGACCACCCCTGCTGGAACCGAAGACTCCCGACTGGGATTCCATCGCTCCACAGCCCAGCCCCAGGACCCAGTTGCCCACCCACTCCTGCCTCTGGGGTTGTCATGTCGGGGCAAACACCATCTGGGACCAATGACAACCCCCGGCCAGAGAGGCAGAGGGGCACCAGCTTCAGCAAGTCCTGGGGCAGTATGATGCCCTATTCGGAAGTTCCCGCGCCGACAAGGAAGGACGGACTCGGATCTGGACTGACATCGTGACTGCCATCAACGCGGAGGGGGTGACAGTCCGCGACTTACAACATGTCAAGAAGCGCTGGGAGGACTTCAGGTCCAGGACCCTGAACAAGGCCTGGTGCCTCTTGAAGGCAGCGGATGCCAAGGGGCGCCGGGGCCACTTGTCGGAAGAACAGATGAGGGTCCTGGAACGCATATCCCCAGCGCTCGACGTCCAGGTCCTTGAGAAGCAGACCCGTCTGGAGTCGAGCAGTGAGTGTACATGCATCCTGATTGTGAGCAGTGCGTGTGGTGATTATTCAGTAGTGTGCAGGTTGCACATCTGTTTGTATGGGGTCGAGTATGGGTGGGGGTGTACAGGGCCGTGGGGCTGACACATGCGAGGGCTGTAATGTGTGAAACATGGATGGTGCTTGTGTGTGTAGGCTTGCATGCCAAATGCAGTTGTGTGGGCACACATGTTTGGATGAATGTGTATGTAAGTAGACATGTCCGTGATGTCACGCATGTATGTTGTTTTTGGCTGCATGTATCAGCACTGTGTACATGTGCATGTGTGTGTATTTGACAAGAGTGCAACAGTGATGCAACATGGATGCATGTGACAGCGGTATGTGGAAGCCTGATTGGCAGATGTGACATGGATGCCCGTCTGAACACTGCGACACTTGGCAGAGGTGTACACATGCAGGCAAGTGTGGTGGTGTGTGTACATGTGTGGTGCACTTCCTGTGTTGCATGTGATGTCTGGCTCACCTTTGGCTGCTCATGCTGTTGTATGTGTATGGATGGTGGTGGCAGTTGCGATATGGCTGTGGTATGGCTCATGTGTGCGAGTTGTAATGACATGTGTGTTGGGGATTGTGATGACATGTCTGAGGTTTGCCAATGCCACTCATGTACAACTGTCATGTGTGTATGTGTCCATTGTACAGTGCCCTGATGCCTGTGTTTTGTTTCTCCCTGTCTGCAGCGTCAACTGATGAAGAGGGCGGAGAAGGTGCTGTGGAGCACAGCGGCGGGGATCCCACCGCCAGCCGGAGACGCAAGGCCCGGCTCCCCTCCCATGTTGTCATCTCGTCGGGGAGTGAGGAGTCCGGTGCCGCGTCCCAGGCCGCAGCTGCCGGGGGGAGGTCCAAGAGGCGGAGGTTGGAGTTGGACTCCTCGGCAGCAGAAGGGGCAGCTGGGACCCCACAGGGCCCAAAAGGGGAAGATGGCACGGAGTCATCCAGGTTGGTGGGGGGTTTGGTGGAGGAGGAGGCCGTGCAAGCACCAGAGACGGGGTCTGGAGGTGGGGATCCCACTGGTGCTAGTGGTGCAGTGCAGGACCAGGGACAGGAGGCAGCACAGGCCGCCGCGGAGGTGCCTGTGTGCAATCCTGTCCCTGATCCTGTCCCTGCATCATCTTGCACCAGCAGGGATGCCTACGTCCAGACCCGTTTTCAGGCAGGGGATGAGCTCACCTCAACTGGCCTTCCTCTGCCTGCGGACGTGGCTATCCAGGTCCGGGTTGAGCCTGTCCTGGCTGGTGTGGCGTTGCGTCAACGGGCCATGCGAGGTGACCTGCAGTCTTTTCATGAAGAGACTGCACGTCATCTCGAATGGCTCGTTGACCACGTCAGCCTGCTGGGACAGGTCACCCAGGCCGGATTCCTCCGTCTGATGGGGCTTGCTCCGACCCCCTCCTCAACTGGACCCCCTATGCGCCAGTCGTCCTCTGTGCCATCTTCCCACCCATCAGTCACCTGGGTGCCCTGTGGAGCTGCCTCTGATGATGCGGCCAGGCTGGTGGAGGAGGCATCCCTGCCACAGTCGGGAGTCGGACGTCCAGCAGGGGTGGCCACATCTACGACTGCACCCCAGCCGGCGGAGGATGTGCAGGCAGCAGGAGGCAGTGCACGGGCAGAGGCACAGCAGCAGCAGCAACGTGGTGGGAGCCATGAAGGCTCGGGCCTTCAACATCGGAGGGGCAGGCATCGGCCGGAGGGCAGGAGGACCCAGGACAGAGAGTGTCTTCCGTGTGGCAGCGGTTGGGCCACGCCATAGATGCAGAGAGGCAGCGGGCGGAAGAGGCACGGCTCACAATGGTCAGGGCGGAGAACTCCATGCGGAGGGCCCTGAGGCGGGCCGAGTGCCTCGAGGCAATCCGCAGGGGTTTGGAGGTGGAGACGTCGACGGCCCTGCGGACCCTCGGGGCCATGGAGGAGGACCGCCTCCAGGACATTGAGGAGGAGTTCGATGATACCCTGGCCCGGGACATCCACAAGTGAGCCGTGAAACTAGCCCGCTGCCCTTGTACATAGTTATGTAGGTAGTGTTAGGTTTCATTTTTGTTTTTATTTTATTTGGACCTTTCGGACATTGGCCACTTTTTTGTATATAGTTTATTTTATTAGTTAGTGTAGTTAGATAGGTTTCCTTTATTTTGTTGGGATAATGGACCCTGGCTTGTTCCCATGTACATAGTTCACAGTTGGATTTTATATTTTTTTCACTTTTTAACCGTGGAGCAATGGCTTTCTTGTTTATTTCCCATTGGATTTTGTTTTGTGGACATTGACTTTGGACAACATTACTTTGGAATTTTATTTTTGGTTTTGCTTTTTTTAACGGACATGCTTCTTTTCATTTTTGTACATTCACATTTCTGTTTCTTCATTTTTTATTCTATTTATGTTTCCTTTAATACATATTTTTTTTGGTGAACTTCAATGTGTGGTATCTCATTGGTTTCATGCATTTCATGATATGTGTTTTGAGATTCACTGACACCCATTGGGTGTATGTGAGGGAAATGTGTTTGTTTCGGAACTTGCAATTGGTGTTCTGTGATGTAATTGCAAATTATGAGTGGGTGGATGCAATACTCGGGTGTGTGTTTTGCATTTGGAGGCTGACCATAGGGACCAGGGATCTAGATTGTGATGACATGTTGGCTGGGGAACATGAGTTGCACATGGGTGGGGGCCTGTTGGCAGGTGCCCCACAGTGCTGGGGGGTGGGGGTGGTGGGGAACATTAGTTGGACATGGGTGGGGGCCTGCTGGCAGGTGCCCCACGGTGCTGGGGGGTGGGGGTGGTGAGGAACATGAGTTGGACAGGGGTGGGGGCCTGCTGGCAGGTGCCCCACAGTGCTGGGGGGTGGGGGTGGTGGGAGACATGGGTGGGGGCCTGGTGGAGGCTGCCCCTGGTGACTGGGGGGGTGGGCGTTCTGGGAGACATGGGTGGGGGCCTGGTGGAGGCTGCCCCTGCACTGCTGGGGGGTGGGGGTGGTGGGGAACATGAGTTGGACATGGGTGGGGGCCTGCTGGCAGGTGCCCCACGGTGCTGGGGGGTGGGGGTGGTGGGGAACATGAGTTGGACATGGGTGGGGGCCTGCTGGCAGATGCCCCACAGTGCTGGGGGGTGGGGGTGGTGGGAGACATGGGTGGGGGCCTGGTGGAGGCTGCCCCTGGTGACTGGGGGGTGGGGGTGCTGGGAGACATGGGTGGGAGCCTGGTGGAGGCTGCCCCTGGTGGCTGGGGGGTGGGGGTGCTGGGAGACATGGGTGGGGGCCTGGTGGTGGGTGCCCCTGCACTGCTGGGGGGTGGGGGTGGTGGGGAACATGCATTGGATATGGGTGGGGGCCTGCTGGCAGGTGCCCCACAGTGCTGGGGGGTGGGGGGGTGGGAGACTTGGGTGGGGGCCTGGTGGAGGCTGCCCCTGCACTGCTGGGGGGTGGGGGTGGTGGGAGACATGGGTGGGGGCCTGGTGGAGGCTGCCCCTGGTGACTGGGGGGTGGGGGTGGTGGGAGACATGGGTGGGGGCCTGGTGGAGGCTGCCCCTGGTAGCTGGGGGGTGGGGGTGGTGTGAGACATGGGTGGGGGCCTGGTGGAGGCTGCCCCTGCACTGCTGGGGGGTGGGGGTGGTGTGAGACATGGGTGGGGGCCTGGTGGAGGCTGCCCCTGGTGACTGGGGGGGTCGGGGTGGTGGGAGATATGGGTGGGGGCCTGGTGGAGGCTGCCCCTGGTGGCTGGGGGGTGGGGGTGCTGGGAGACATGGGTGGGGGCCTGGTGGTGGCTGCCCCTGGTGGCTGGGGGGTGGGGGTGGTGGGGAACATGCGTTGGACATGGGTGGGGGCCTGCTGGCAGGTGCCCCACAGTGCTGGGGGGTGGGGGTGGTGGGGAACATGCGTTGGACATGGGTGGGGGCCTGCTGGCAGGTGCCCCACAGTGCTGGGGGGTGGGGGTGGTGGGGAACATGAGTTGGACATGGGTGGGGGCCTGCTGGCAGGTGCCCCACGGTGCTGGGGGGTGGGGGTGTTGGGGAACATGAGTTGTGCATGGGTGGGGGCCTGCTGGCAGGTGCCCCACAGTGCTGGGGGGTGGGGCTGGTGGGAGACATGGGTGGGGGCCTGGTGGAGGCTGCCCCTGGTGACTGGGGGGGTGGGAGTGGTGGGAGACATGGGTGGGGCCTGGTGGAGGCTGCCCCTGGTGGCTGGGGGGTGGGGGTGCTGGGAGACATGGTGGGGGCCTGGTGGTTGGTGCCCCTGCACTGCAGGGGGGTGGGGGTGGTGGGAGACATGGGTGGGGGCCTGGTGGAGGCTGCCCCTGGTGACTGGGGGATGGGGGTGGTGGGAGACATGGGTGGGGGCCTGGTGGAGGCTGCCCCTGGTGGCTGGGGGGTGGGGGTGGTGTGAGACATGGGTGGGGGCCTGGTGGAGGCTGCCCCTGCACTGCTGGGGGGTGGGGGTGGTGTGAGACATGGGTGGGGGCCTGGTGGAGGCTGCCCCTGGTGACTGGGGGGGTGGGGGTGGTGGGAGACATGGGTGGGGGCCTAGTGGAGGCTGCCCCTGGTGGCTGGGGTGTGGGGGTGCTGGGAGACATGGGTGGGGGCCTGGTGGTGGGTGCCCCTGCACTGCTGGGGGATGGGGGTGGTGGGAGACATGGGTGGGGGCCTGGTGGAGGCTGCCCCTGGTGACTGGGGGGTGGGGGTGGTGGGAGACATGGGTGGGGGCCTGGTGGAGGCTGCCCCTGGTGACTGGGGGGGTGGGGGTGCTGGGAGACATGGGTGGGGGCTTGGTGGAGGCTGCCCCTGGTAGCTGGGGGGTGGGGGTGCTGGGAGACATGGGTGGGGGCCTGGTGGTGCCTGCCCCTGCACTGCTGGGGGTGGGGGTGGTGGGGAACATGCGTTGGACATGGGTCGGGGCCTGCTGCCAGGTGCCCCACAGTGCTGGGGGGTGGGGGTGGTGGGGTACATGAGTTGGACATGGGTGGGGGCCTGCTGGCAGGTGCCCCACAGTGCTGGGGGGTGGGGGTGGTGGGGAACATGAGTTGGACATGGGTGGGGGCCTGCTGGCAGGTGCCCCACGGTGCTGGGGTGTAGGGGTGGTGGGGAACATGAGGTGGACATGGGTGGGGGCCTGCTGGCAGGTGCCCCACAGTGCTGGGGGGTGAGGGTGGTGGGAGACATGGGTGGGGGCCTGGTGGAGGCTGCCCCTGGTGGCTGAGGGGTGGGGGTGCTGGGAGACATGGGTGGGGGCCTGGTGGTGGGTGCCCCTGCACTGCTGGGGGGTGAGGGTGGTGGGAGACATGGGTGGAGGCTTGGTGGAGGCTGCCCCTGGTGACTGGGGAGGTGGGGGTGGTGGGAGACATGGGTGGGGGCCTGGTGGAGGCTGCCCCTGGTGGCTGGGGGGTGGGGGTGGTGTGAGACATGGGTGGGGGCCTGGTGGAGGCTGCCCCTGCACTGCTGGGGGGTGGGGGTGGTGGGAAACATGCGTTGGACATGGGTGGGGCCTGCTGGCAGGTGCCCCACAGTGCTGGGGGGTGGGGGTGGTGGGAGACATGGGTGGGGGCCTGGTGGAGGCTGCCCCTGGTGACTGGGGGGGTGGGGGTGGTGGGAGACATGGGTGGGGGCCTGGTGGAGGCTGCCCCTGGTGGCTGTGGGGTGGGGGTGCTGGGAGACATGGGTGGGGGCTTGGTGGTGGCTGCCCCTGCACTGCTGGGGGGTGGGGGTAGTGGGAAACATGCGTTGGACATGGGTGGAGGCCTGCTGGCAGGTGCCCCACTGTGCTGGGGGGTGGGGGTGGTGGGGAACATGAGTTGGACATGGGTGGGGGCCTGGTGGTGGGTGCCCCTGGTGGCTGGGGCTGCAGGGGGACATGCGTTGGTGGGCAGTAGTGCAAGTTGACATGTGGGTTGGCTGGTGGGCATGGCCATGGTGGATGGGGTGCCTGCAGGACATGTGCTTGGTAGGCCCCTGTGGTGTGAGCCACCTGCAGGGGCCGTGGAGGGTGTAGAGGGAACACCTGGGAGGACCCACACGTGCAATTCAGGTGTGCTGCTCCCGGCGCACCCCTGTAATTCACGTACCCTGATGAGATCGCATGTGGAACTTCCCGCGCACCCCTGGAATACACGTACCCCGCTCAATCGCGTGTGTAACTTCCCGCGCACCCCCGAAATACACGTACCCCGCTCAATCGCGTGTGTAACTTCCCGCGCGCCCCCGAAATACACGTACCCCGCTCAATTGCGTGTGTGACTTCCCGCGCACCCCCGAAATACACATACCCCGCTCAATCGCGTGTGTAACTTCCTGCGTGCCCCCGAAATACACGTACCCCGCTCAATCGCGTGTGTGACTTCCCGCACACCCCCGAAATACACATACCCCGCTCAATCGCGTGTGTAACTTCCCGTGCGCCCCCGAAATACACGTACCCCGCTCAATCGTGTGTGTAACTTCCCGCGTGCCCCCGAAATACAGGTACCCCGCTCAATCGCGTGTGTAACTTCCTGCGCGCCCCCGAAATACACGTACCCCGCTCGCACAGGCTCAATTGCTGTATGTTGCCACTTTTGTGGTGCGCTGGGACTCTACCGCCTGCCTTCGTGTGGCGGACGTGTTTCAGCTTGTGCCTGTCTTTGGCTGTGCGTGGCTTTGCCCTATTTGGTTCCATGAATACGTGTGGTTCGAGTGCGTGTGGGCGTTCCGTCTGCTTCCCTGCAGTACATCCCCAGTTACGCTCTTATTTTCGCGCGTTGTTCCCCATTCCGCGCGTTACGCCCCGTGTCCCGCCCACTTTTTGGTGTATGCGCCGAGGTTGTGCGCTTTCACTGTGCGCGTCGCGCACGCCTTTCGGGATGTTGCAGTGACTTGTGCGCCATGCACGGGTTTGGCGCATATCCCGAGGTGTACACGCACAGGGACTTCCATGAATCGCACGCGTGCGCGCCTGTTTTTTTTCGCTTGCGCCTGCTTGCGCCTGCTTGCGCGAAGATTTTCGGCGCACGTTTGTTCCATGAATCGGCCCCTAAAGGTTCATCAGTTGACTGCATCTCTCAACTGCTCAAGATGAAGACAGCAGCTACAAGGAGTTTGTGACAAACTGGAAGTCAGAAAAAACTCAGATGATATAAAAAATCAAAATAAATTATCTAAATAGAGCATGCAGCCGTCCCAGATACCTCTTAATTCCAATTTTAAAAAAAATTTACCGGGTGCCCAAGAGATCAGAAATGATCTGTTCTCTGAACCGGGTCACAGGTGCATTTTGTGACTCCACAGCATTGTGGGAAGTACTGAGTGGCAGGTTAGCAGCAAATTGTGCAATGTAATGCCCCTATAGGCCACCCAGTGCTTCAAATATTTGAAAGTGGGAGTATTTTACTCCCTATTTCTTAAGGTCTGGAGTAAAATTACTTTATAGGGGTGAAAATGTAATTCGAATTACAGTATTTTATAAGTGGGAAAATGAAATTGTCTTAGTAATAATATTTCTTTGCACCTAGTTACTCATGCAGAATCAAAGATACAGCTTTACTTCTGATCAGGCAGATATAATCCTAGTCTCTTCCTGTGGTAATAACTGGTCCAAACATAACATACATGGAGCTGTGTGGGTGAAAGCAAGGGCACACATTTTTTGTTGGGAGTAAAAGGGGCTGATACACACCCTTATCTGTAGGGCTGATGCCTTCTACGAGCAGCAGGCTGTAGACGGCGTGTGCTGGGTGCTAGAGAGCGGCTGCTCTAATACCCAACACCCGCCATATCTCTTTAACACCCAGCACCTGCTGTAATAACGCAGCAGGCTGCATTATTATGGCAGGTGCTGGGTTTGAGCAAGTGGCTGGAGAAATATTATCATCAGACATTTACACCCAGCACCCACACACGTTTACATGAAAAGGGCCCGGCTCCCCCACCCAAACCTCCCCTACTGACTCCCTCGGCCTCCTTATCTCAAGAAAGTTAAGCCAGATTGTGAGAGGGGGACTGAGATCCTCCCCTCACGACATGATAATGCCTCATCCGGGCTGGGCTGACATAACATTGATACAATGTTTTTAGCCCAGCCCAGGTGCTTCTGCCTCACCTGCAGTGCACGTTGTGAACTGAGGCAGAACTGTAAAAGGCACAATCTTTTTTTGTTTTCTTTTTTGCTGTGGAAATTCATGTTGCAGTTGGTGCGACATGATTGTTAAAGTAAACAGCAAAACATCATTATTATATCGCAAATTACGATGCGATACCACTCATTTTATGCCTTGAATACTACTTAAACAAAGATTCTGGTATTAGAACTAGTGGATCCTAATTATCACTCTGTCAATCTATGTTGTCCAAATATCCATCAATAAACATCCATAAATCAAATCATTGTAGCCTGTGAATTAACTTTGATATTGCTCTCATATTTGTACCACAAGTAAATGCAGCTATTAAGCGAGTTTATAACCACATGAATATGATTAGGGAGATGTTTCTTTTACAAACCTATCACAAGACATCCTATGTCTTTGCAGTGTCCATGCCATGTCTTAAATACTGTAATGGGATCAATCTCGGTACGTGTGAGAAAAATCTACAAATGCTTCAAATGACATGAAATCATGGAGACCACCTTAAAGCAAGGAAACCACACCAAATCAGCCTACCCTGGATACCTATCAAGCAGTGTATAGACTTCAAGTCTGTCTCCCGGGCCCAAAGCCTTCTGTTATCATGTAACTACCTATTCCACCAAATCGTTCACACACATCCAGGCTTTTTCATGCCCAACGTTTGCTTTCCAAACCTTGCAGGTTACCAGGCAGAATATATTTGAGTGGTAGATTACGATTACGCTATCAACAAGACTCTTCCCTGATCTGACTGAGCCTTTACCTGCATAACAAACCCACAGAATAAAATAAATGAATGAATAAAGGCTCTCTTTTCTAACATTGATTGAATTATTTGAATTTGCTAATTTTAGGAATTTGCTGTGTTTGGTATTTTAGTGGGCATCATATTAACTTTCTTTATCGATTTCAAAATACATGTATAGATGAAGGGGTGTCAGCTTGGCTGTGTGGAAGAAAAACACAGACTAAGGGCCTCATTACACGGATGGCGGTAAGGGTTTACCGGTACCGGTATTTTACTGGTACCGGTAAATCCTTACCGCTCTCCTACGAGGTCCCTTTGCGGGTTGGGGAATTTAACACCTGCTTTTTGCAGGCGGTAAAAACCAACCCGCAAAGGGACCAGGGAGCTAATTACGGTACCGCAATTTGCGGTACCGTAATTAGCGCCTTCCCCATTCCCATAGAGCCCTAGGGGGCAAAAATGGGAATGGGGAAGGGCAATGGTGGAAGGGGGAATTACCGCCCCGCCAACCTTGGAATAGGGCGGTAATTCCCCTTTCCACCAAGGCGGTGCCGGTATTTTACCGGCATGAACCATGGCACTAATAGCGCCATGGTTCACCGCCATCCGTGTAATGAGGCCCTAAGTCAATAAAACAAATTAACAAAATGCTGATCAGAGGCACAGCATGGAAAGAGGGATGAGAACAAGGGTTTTCCTTTTTCCTTTTTAAGTCAAAATGTACCCTCATCATGACATCATCCTATTTCATCACCTTAGTGTTTATTATTTTTCTTTAACTCCTAGCAGACTCTGGTGCCACTTTTCTTGAAAATGGCTGACTTTCAAAGAACATTTAAAGATCGGAGCAATGACCTTCCTAATAGTTTAGCAGTGATTGTTCATTTTTATTTGTCAGTAATTTTGCTTTCTTGGGACATTGCTTGTGTGCCAATGAAACAAGAGAAGGCTGTATACAAGTACCCTTATGCTCCTCTTTGGAAATAGAATAGAGACAACTACAAATTCAACAACAGAAATTTCCTGCATGAATAGCAGTTCAGCTTTAGAGCAACATGCAGCACTTATCTTGCTTAACAAAAAGCTGTTGCATTGCACAAAACCATATAAAATATGTCACATAATAAAATAGCATTAAATATTTAGGCATACAAATAGTCAAAATCTACATTTTAAGAAACAAGTTGGGAAGAGCTTTATCCATGAAAGAAAGAGGGAACATTAAAACAGTAAGTTGGTTATACAGGGTTACTGACAAAAAGATAAAAGAAATATCAAATCAAGATTTGGGGGCTAACATTAGGTGAGGGAATTTGGGGTTGACATTATTAAGGAGACAATTAATACGTTTCTTTTTTTCATACCTATAATCAATAAATTGCCCATTTTAAGGACATGGACAAAACCCTACTAGGAATAATTGAATGGTTATTAGTTGATGTAAAAAAAAATCTCGATGAAGAAGTGCGGCAACATATACGAAAATATGGGGCCAATTGGAAGAATTCCTGGCACATGAAGAATAAGTAACAAGGGGATAGGGATTCCTGTAGCTATAATATGTATTTCTAGACAAACTCTAGTAGGCATGTAAAGATTAAAATAATAAAAACAAGAAAACATCAACAACAGCACCTGTCTTCAGGCACATCCACATAATTATCTTAAGGCAAGTAATCCTCTTGCATTATCAGCATCAGTGCATGATAGCACTTTTCACATTTCGGTAGCTCCAAGTTAACCGACTTCAATCTATTCATGTCAGACTTTTTAATACTGTGGGGATAGACCATAGTTCTACCAACACCAAAGACGTAAACACACTCTTAACAAAGACTTAAACACACTGTTAACAGGACTAAGCCAAGGAAGTTTAGCAACTGCTTCAGGATACAGGTTTTGTTCAAGGGCAATTTATACAGAGAGGGGCTTTCAATGGCAAAGGTTTTCCCCAGTACACAATTGGTTACAGCTCAGCCATTAGACCAATACTGAATCCCCAATTCCTCATTCAGACACATAGTTGGTGCCCACTGGGAGATCCTCAAAATACTTCATAAACGTCTACTCCCATCACTGATAGAATAACATTACTAGCTGACGACAACATTCGCTAGACTACTATACACTAGCAATAGCCTTTGCCTTGTAGGCCTCCATAGCATTGCCCACTGAGCAGTGTCAACACTTACTACTAATGAGGACAATTGCCCCTGCTACGTGACACTCATCTATACCCAAGGGTGTGAAGTCCTGCTGACTGAGACTCACTCTATCTAGTAATCTGAAAATGATCTCAGTCAACAACATACATCAACGTAAAGAATGTTTCAATATTGATCACGCTGTCAGAGCACTGCCCACTTGGTCCATGTATTTTCTTAGAGACACAAAGAAAAGGACCCCAAGAAATTCAAAACACAGATAATCCGTACTCTAGACTCATATATTGTGTGAGGCAGGGATGGTATCAAGAGAGACACAGACTCAAGTGTTATATTTATTTATTAGAATGCTGGGATTGGTGTAATACCTAACTGGCCCTAACTCTAAAGGGAAGGTTCACTCAACTGATGTTTGTAAGGGCCACCAAAGTCTGAAAGTCCAAAACCAAAATCTGCCTGTGTCTAAACCTATGCTTGTCCTCACTCTCCTATAAAATGTGGTAGGAAGTCTCTTCAAAGGTAAAATAGTGATTAAAAAAAAATATATCAAGGCTGGTTTCAGGTGGTCTCCTCACTAGATGTGGCTGGGTTAGTATTCTCAATGTTTAGCACAATCAAAAAGAAGTTGTTCATCAGCTGTTCTCCACAAAGTTCTTATACTGTGTTCAATAAGTAGTAATGTCTTTAGTTCCTGGGGATTCCCTTCCAGGGATGTCATTTAGGGGCCATCAGAGGTCACAACTGCAACCTCTGAGGTCTCCCTTGCAACTTCTGTGGTTTCCCTTGCGACCTCTAAAAAAGAAATATATTTTTTTTTTATGCAAGCTCCTGGGCTGTGGCCAGCACCATGTGGCTCTTTACTTCTGGAGTGGCTGGCTTTTTTGTTCAGGCCCCTTAAAAAAGAAGAAAAATAAGAACAGGAGTGCCACAAGTCTAACACTTTCAGCACTGATCCTAAATAAGAAAGAATAGGAATACCAAATGTGTCTTTCTGGAATTCTATACAGTAATTGCTAGACTTATTAAATGTTTATTTCAGGCACACTTCAGGGGGTTAGTCACTGATTTAGTCTGTTCTTAAATGCCTCAACTCAGCCTTTCATCCTTTTGAGGTCGATAAATGAGTACCAACACAGGTTGGGTGATATTGGGTGTATATTTTTTCTATATAAAGTGCTTAAGCATAAGTGCTATATAATAACACATCATTGTCATTTGGTCATAGATGTCTGCTTGCATTCACAGTAATTTGGTAATATGGGCCTATACACACTGATCTTAACGATACATATGGATATCCATTCTTGTATGAAATTTACATCACATTATAGTGATATCGTAACCATATTTTTCAGTGTACAATGCTTTGTGATGCCGCATCCTGTTGTGTCAATGGGTGAAAGGTTGTGTTCCATCGCTTCCCACAATATCACTCCAGGGTGGGGTCAAATGACATCACTTCCTGTGATGTCATCAGGGGTCAAGGGTCGTGTGATATTACTTCTGCTACCCCTGGCATTTTGGTGAAATGACGTCCATGTTCCCTTTCCGCAAGCTTCACTGCTTCCAAGTTTCAAATCAAACATAAATATAACACAGTTTCTTTCAGGCTTCTCAGGGTTCCCTTCCCGAAGCATATACTTCCTTGTTACACCAAATACAAATTCACCTCTATTAGCCATTTTAAGGTTCCCTTCGCCAAGCTCATGCCCTTTCAGTTTCAAACACAACTTTACCAACACTGTTTCTCTTAGGCTTCTTAGGGTTCCCTTCCACAAGCTTACGCCACTTCAGTTTTAAACAAAAAGTTCAACTTGTCAAGATGTGCCGTTCTCTTGTTTACAGGTCCAATCATATGCACCCTTGCCATGGGCTAATATCAGAGACATTCAAAAATGCTAGGTTCTTGGCTCATCCTAAGCCAGACTAGTCTGCTTTCTCCTTCTTTACTGCACCCCTTGGTTATTGTTTACATGGTTATGCTTACTTGCACCTTCTTTGTCTTACTTTCTCTCAGCTTACCGTGCCCCTGGCACCTTCCCTTTGGGTACACTTTCTCTTCACTGTGCCTCTTGCACGTTGATTTATTTGCTTTTGTGCTCCTTGGCACCTGTCTTTTTCCTTTCCGTGCCTCTTGCACACTTGTTTCTATCACTGGTGCTCACTTGCACCTTCACTTCACTTTCGGGTCACTTGCAGTATTTTCATTTAATCTTGAAGTCTTTTTCTTCCTTTCCGCTCTCTCAGTGCCTTTTACTGCACTTTCGGGTTTCTCGCACCCTTTGTATTTCTGTCATTCCTTGAAACAAAACTGGCTTCCTTTTGGTTAAGGCAATGCTTGATTTTCCAGTATTTCTTCGTTGTTATTACATGGGTCCCAGACCCCTTTAACTTTCTCCTATATGCGGGTCCCAGAAGACTTTGACCTTCTCATATAATTTGGTTTCTCAGTACAAGTCCCACAATGCCCCTCTCCCTATGGACAATAGTGATCTTTTAAGTTCACAAGTTTCTTGTCTTTCTGTTATCTTCCCAGCTTTCTGCTCTCTCACTTTCCTTTTACTCTCCACTATCTTTCTTGCTTTCTGCTTCATGCCACTTGCAAATTCTATCTTTTCTCTGTTCCCGTTCCAGCTGGCTGCACGCTCTCAGGTATCTCATCACTTTCCCCTTTGAAACTCACCAGGTAGCATTGTGCTGGTGAGCAGTCCTCTCAGGGCACATGGGATCGAAGTCATGGTCTCATCACCTGCCCCTCAAACCCACTTGGCACTGGCACATGTCCCAAGGGAACGAGCAATCCTCCACACGCTGCCACCAGGACACAGGCTGCCTCAATCCGGCTGCCACGATACACGGCTCCCTTGCCCGGCTGCAGCTCCTCACAGGCACTGGGCCAGCGTCTTGGCATGCCACTCTCCTCTGGATCCTCCAGACTCCTCTCCCTTAAGCTCCAAGCTCGTTGGCTCCTCAGCTTCCTTCAGGATTCACAGCTTGCTCTCCTGATTGTGCAAAACCACACCTTTGATACTTCACATAAGAGTCAAGTGGAGTCAGGTGTGAGTAGTCAGTGTGGACTGCCTGACCATGCCAGACCTTATTAACGGGGCAGCCTAGTTGTAGTAGGTGGCAGTATTCCTTTTATTTCTCAAGGTGTTTCTTGCAGGTAATCCTCACTACTCTCTGTTGCCTCTTCTTCTTCCCAATATTTGTCAGAAATGGGTAGGGGAAGATGGAATGAGATTGCAAATATCCCATGAAAGCTGAGGAAGGGGTTTCATATGAAAAATGGTGACAGTTGGAATACCATGTCTCTCCTTTGGGCATTCTACTCCCAATCCCTGTGTCCCTCCACTCCAAACTCCCTCTCTTGTCCACCCCCAGAGTCGGGATCCAAAAGCGATGGCCCGTCTCATGCCTCCTGAATGGAAGATCCCGGGGGAAGTAGGTGGGAGAATACCATCAGGTTTTCTCACAATTGTTTGAAAAAATATTTCTAAAACTGAAAAACCCTTGAAATTCGCCAGTTATGGTAAGCTAAGCAACCATAACTCGCGACACCACTGTGCACGGCTAAGACTAACACCCAGGACATCAAAGATGACATCACAAATGTCATTGATGACATCACTGATGACATCACATGTCTGGCTCCCCCTTTTTTTCCTTTGCTGACATATCTAGGCCACATGGTTTTCTTCAGTAACAATCAGGAATTAAAAATTGAAAAGGTACTATATTTGTAGACTTATCCTTCAAGTATGTTCTTACAGTAATTCCCTTAGGGTCCAGCTTTGAAACATAGCAATCATTTCTCTGCATAAAGGTAATCAGTTAGGCTATAAACACTTTCTGCTACTACGGCTGTTTTTTTCCTTACTTCAATTTCCTTGTATATACTCATATTCGTATGTGTTGTTGTCTCTTTGTGTTTTGTCTATATTAATGTAATTATGTAGTAAGTGGGTTTTATTACCTACTTATCACATGTTTCACAGTACGCAAAACTCTAATAAGAAAACAGTTATCATTTCACTATTTAACATGGCAAGATTATGAATATTGCACCTCCATCATGTATGCTGCACACAATGCCTATGTTTCTACATGAGTAGCTTAATATACTGGATAGAATTTCATAGTAGAATGCTATTTATATCAGTGCATTGCTTAATTCCCTAATTAGCACTTAATATTTATTCCAATGATCCTTGACACTTTTTGGTCAACATTATAATAAGAATCCCTTCTACAGAGTTTTCATGAAAAGTAAATGCACATGTGATGTCATCAGTGATGTCATCATTGACATTTGTGATGTCATCTTTGAAGTTCTCGGTTTTAGTCTTAGCAGTGCATGGTGGTGACGCAAGTTATGGTTGCTTAGCTTACCATAACTGGAGAATTCGAAAGATTTTTAGGTTTCGCTTGTAACCATAACAAAGCTTTTTAACAAAGTCCCTTTAACAAAGTTTTTTCATTGAATTGCATAGATTTTTATTAGTGCAACTTAACCATATTTTACAGGGTCCACAGGATGAGTAGTTTTTGTGTGGCTTATAACTTTGGCGCCGTACAGCTAACCCCTTGAAACTTTGCACACACAAAAAACAGCCACCTCTGAATTACGTTTTGTTTGATTTTGTCAAGGGTGGTGGTTTATGGGGAGATACAAAAATGTTTGAAATCCGGATAGACAGGAATAGAAACAAATGTTGCTCATGGGTACAGCCCAAACCGTTGGACTGATTTGGACCAAACTTGCTTGAGGCGATGCAGGCTTGTCTCAGTAGCATGCTTTTGCAAATTTAGTGTTTATTAGTCCAGTAGATTATTTTTTTTAAATGGACAAAATGTAAGTAGACAAAATTTGGGATATCTCCATCTGGTCCGGAGACTCACTGCCTGGTTTGACATCCGCAGTCACATCTGGGCCAAAAAGGGAGCCACATATCGTTTGCGGACATTGTAGGCGCCCGCTGATTGGTCAATTATAAAAAGGTGAGGTGCGTTAACGCTTTTGAAACAGACGTCATGTTGGATTCCTGAACTGCGCTCGTAGTCCACAGACATTGCATTACAAATGTATTAAAAACACAACAATACACTTGTCAAACAAAAGAAACAAACTCTGGGGAGGTGAGGGCTGATGAGGATGAGATGGGATATCTCCACAAAAAGCCATAAATCAGGTGATTTTTCTTCACTGATGTCCATGAACATCAGATGTTCAGGGGCATTTCTGTGATGTTCATGAACTTAAGAAAGGTTTGAGGACATCTATGCATATGTCTGCGCTACGGGGTGGATGAAGAGCAGTGTTTGGATGGCCTATAACTTTGGTACCATTCAATGAAATTGGATGAGATTTTGCAATATTATTTAAGACCTAGGGCCTCATTACGAGTCAGGCGGACTGGGTTAAGGGGGTCCGCTAATGGATGCAGACTCGTTATTCCCATTCCGCCTGAATACGAGGTCCTCAACGGGTCCCGCGAGGGGACCAGGGAGCTAACAACGGGCCGGTCGTAATCGGCCTGTTGTTAGCTCCCGCTCCCTTTCCAATTGAGCCCTATGGGGGCTCAAATGGGAATGGGGAAGGTCCGGGCCCGGGTTCCCTGCAGGAGGAATTACCCAGCCCTCCAAACTCAGAATGGCCCGGTAATTCCCCATTCACAGAACCTGAACCCGGATTTGGAGGCAGCCATGCCCTTATTAAGCCTAAACCGTGTTGAGGCCCCTAATGTTGAATGCTTTTGCAAAGTCGGGTGCCGTTTCACCAAGAGGGGGCAAAATTATAGGGGGGTTTCAAAATGTTTGATCGGCATGTACATGTGTTGCCTTTCGATGAATCTGCGTACAACTTTGCAAAAAGATTTTAGACCCAAAGTTGAATGTTTTTGCAAAGTTTAGTGGGATTTTGCACAATTATAGGGGTTCCCAACCTTTTTAGATGGCGTATACTGCTTGTGCCATTTGACGACTCTGCACAGAAGAGTGAAAAATGATTATAGACCCAACTCTGAATGTCTGTGCAAACTTTGAATGGATGTTGGCAAGTAGGGGCTAAGTTATACCACTACTGGTCCAACGTGAGGGTAAGAACATTTACCTGACTATGGACATGTAGACCAGTATTATAGTCACATATTTCATGGACATTACTAGACAATAAATCACCTTTTCCCATGCCTTTAATCAGCAAAGCTCAGAAAAGCAACAACAGAATGCCAGTCATATGCACGCAACGTTTGTCATGTAAGAGCTTGACATCAAGTCTTACTTTTTTAAATTTATTTTATTGATTTAGCTGAAATACATCAACCTTTCAATGTTTTTATACAAAACGCAAAAGGAAAAAAGAACCTTACATTAATTTTCAATCATTTCAGAAAAAAAACAAAAACAAAGATTTGATTAAAATTACATTACCATTAGTCAGTCGACAGTCATCATATAGTGATTATCCTATTTTAATATTAGAAAGGAGATAATGTAATCATGATTACGCAAGATACAGATAACTAGATGTTTAAATGAGAGACTAAGGGGCTGATTCATGGAATTTCTGCGCCGGAAAACGGGGATTGGTGCGCCATTCTGCCCGCAAATCCCCATTTGTTAAACAGCGATTACGTGGCAGAATGGCACACAAATCTCTGTTTTTCGGTGCAAATAATTGCATGAATCAGCCCCTTAGTCTTGTTTTTGACATCAAGCCTTTCAGTGGAATTAATTTATGAGAGAAAATAGAGGGGTTTCTGGTGCATTCAAGAATTTCAAATGATTTGCAGGTATGTTTTGGGGCAGCTGACAATGGGCTACATTCTAAGTTTGGTGGTATCCTGCTGGCAAATCTGATGGGATACCACCAAACGGACCTACCGTTACCAGCAGCTTGTCTGCTAGAATTACCGGCAGATTACAGTACGATAGGTAATTCCCTGTTCATGGGGGGGGGGACGTGGGTATTACCGCCACTCATAATAATGGTGCAGGTAATATCAGCTGCTTCCTGCCAGTGGGGTGACTGACTTACCTGCAGCTCTTGACTGGAGATAAATAAGGCTCACCACCAGCAAACGTGTAGTTTGGCGGTGCAGGAGGAAAAGTGCTGGTAACGGAATTACCACCACTTTTTTCCCACACAGCCAAACTTGTAATGAGGCCGAATGGGTCTAATGTTGCATCTGACCTGGGATAGGCAAAACTATGTACATGTTCTTCTTTGTACATGACCCAATCTTGTGGTGACATACTTCAGAAGCCTGTACCCAAAATTTGATGAGATAAGTGTATTCGAGGAGATCTGTGGCCACCTTACCTGCTCCTATAAAGGCTGAACTATTTTTGAAAAGCTGCAGTCATGCCACCACCACCCTTACAACCAGCAGAAAACTGCATTGTTGACTTGGTGAAATTCAACACAACATGTGTCTGTGTGTTTAATGAGAACAATGTAGCACTGTCAATGACTTGCTGCCATAGCCAGAACCAGCAACATGAGAGGGCTACTTAACACCTACACAGTGGAAATTAGCAGGCACAGTGCAAACCAGATAGTTTATGCCCATGTTCCCGACACATGCCACCTGGATAGTGATGATGCTCTACTATGATTTTGGTTGGGCAAGTTGCCAATGTGTCCATCAATACTTGTTAAATTAGCTTGGGCATCCCTAAACCGCTCCCGTGTCAATCATGGTTTTTAAACCTGTTACGGTTCTTGTTTGAGATCACAGACATGACTCAATGACACTCAAGAAATCTTACTTTAATAAATATTAACAAGCATCTTATCACCAAAGACCACAGTTGGCACAACAAGAAGGGCCATCACTTGGAAGACAACACAACAAAAAATTCAGATGTGCAAGTCAGTTATAGTAACGCAGATGGATTGACATGAAAAAAACTGGTGGTGCCTTTTAATCTAACCATGAGTTGTAGAGTGCATTTCAAAAGAAAAGGTTTATCTCTTTCTTCATCTTCAAATCATTTGGCTCTGCCAACCAGCAGACCTACTCTCTAAGTCCTAGCATCACAGTCACAAACTCTCAAACTATGTTAACATCAACAAACTGCTGTGTGATTTGATACTTAATTGACGCCAGTGATGATGCTATAAGAGTGTGCTGCTGTAGTGGGGTTGGTGTTTGCTGCTGTGAAATTTCTTCTCACATCATAGTAAAACACTGTTCCACTCCCTAGAGTGTTTTGCTTCAACATTGTGCCCAAGAAACTCGTTAGTGGATTGCTTAACTTATCTGTATTCTGGCAAAAATGTTTTATTCAAAATGTATTCCTCTACTCTTACAGATGTACCTTATGCCATGCTGAAGTAGTCATACACCTATGATCGGATGGGCAGTTTCATGGGTGAATGATTTCCAACCTTCCTTCTCCTTAGCAAGGAAAACATCAGCCTGCATTGATCTCTCTAAACAGGCATCCAATGTTACAGATGCCACATGTTATTTGCCTGAGCAGTCTGTGGTGGACTATCCTTGGATCCTACACCTGACAGATCTTCTGCAGCACCTATACCTCCTGCTATCCCCTTTCCACATCAAACTACTGCTCCTCTCTCTGAGGCTACCTCTCCCTGCTGCTGCTGGGGTATCACCACATCTATGCCAACTCGAAGATCTATATTGCCATTCACCTTCTGCCGGAACTCTTGTAGTGACTATGTAGCTAGCACAAACTTCACCTGATCTCTACTCACATCCCCCCTAAGTACCTCCTCAGCTCCTTGAACCTCTAAGTCTAGCCCAAGGCCACTGTGCCTTGATATGGACACCTCCAAATTATAAGCCTCTTCTCCCTATCCCTCATCCTGCTCTTAGTTCCCCATCTCAACCACCGCCTCCCATTCCTCTGGTCTGTCTTCCCCTACTGGCTAAATACCTTGACCTCTGACACAGAGGTTAAGGATTAGTCTAGCTCTTCATCGTCCCCCCTGGAATTCCCTCCAGATAAAAGGGCACGTACCTCCTGAATATTCAAGCAATGGGAAAGGATTCTTGAAACACACAAACAGTAGGCAAGATGGCTGACTAATAGGAAAGGTGTTAGGAATCAGGGGAAAGTACAAGAATATTTATTTTGCCTATTTTAAGCTTTTAGGATAACAGACAAAAGTGTTTGAAAAGACAATACAAGCAGTACAAATACAAAAACAACTAATAACCACCTCAAACACTGTCAGAAACCTTCCAATAGCACTCCCTAAAACAACATTTTGTGAACTTCTCCTGTTCTCTCCTACATTGACAGATAAACAAAACCAACAAAGAAAGCAGGAAGTGAGATGCTCAATAAAGGTCCTCAAAACTTATTTAGGTAGTGCTTGGCTAGCCTAACTCACATTCCTATCCTCAAGCCTACCAATTCAACAGAAGGACTTGAACGCCACATTGGGACCTTTAGGCAATGCTTGAAACAATCAGAAACCCTGTGAGTACCAGGGGCGGGTGAAACACACCAAGAAAGGCTTGTCCTTTCTGCTGGGACTCATTAGGAAAAGTTGAGCACCCTTAATACTGGACATGAGGACAATGCATGGATTTGTCAAGGTTGTTGACAATCCAATGGTCAGGGTAAATCTATATTGGGTTGGTTTTTAATTTACAGCAATGTTCTGCCTCAGCATAGTTGATAACGGTGTGCACACTGGTATTATTCAGTTGTTTCTGTTTAACTGCTCCTAACACTATTGCCATCGTACCCAGCATTTCATATTTCACCAGCAATAGAATAATGTTTTAAATTCATTGGCAAACATTTAGAGAAAAATGAAACCGTTGTGTTTGCTTTTCTTAATGTGTGCCCACATAGATGCTGGTGGCAGCATACACTGTTTGTGTTCGTGAAATGGCATTTGGGCAAACCTCAAAGCGCATTTCTAAATTGTTGCCCTGTATGAAAAGAGTGTGATTCTTGAAAGTGAGTATTTCTACATGCTTTACCAATGATATCTGTATGTATACCTGTCTTGAATAATTTGCACCTTCACATAGTATATGGATGAAATTCTCCACAGTAAACCAAAACATTTTCTATAATTATGATCTTATATTCTGAAGATTTTGATATGTATGTTTTGAAGCTGAGTGACTGGATAGCCATTATTTATATTGTTCTGGTCTCTTTGTAAAAAATGTCTAACAACATGAGGTCATTGGCGTTCATGTTTCCATGATATTTTTGTTATATTTTCGTAAAACACAGTGACGGCTAGACATTTACCAAATCGATCCCAGCCACATGACTATACTTACTGCTGATTGTCAAGAATCTACCCTCTATATCAATGAATGCTGTGGACATACCATCAGACTGGACATCATCTACCACCATGGCATTTGCACTTTAGCACAAACAAGAAAAAAGAGAACACAACCTGTGAGTGCCCACACATTTAAACAAAGAAAACAAATACATTTGGTATAATTGTAGCATAGATATGCAGTTTGTTGTAACAAAAAAAAAATGAATCTTCAATTAGTCAAGATGTTCATGGCCTAATTCACAAACATTTGCAATAACACAAATTAGGAGGTGCCCAGGTGTATACCTGATAATTAATAATGTAGTTCTCTAGATGTTCCAATTCCCGTAGATTTGAGTGATGTGCATTTTTAATGTGAGCATAAGTGATTTTAGATGCCATCTTCCCTTTGAGAGTGAGTGCTTAAATATATTATATAAATATTTAAATATAAAAAATAATTGATAAAAAAGGATTTGAGAGTCAAAATAATCTACATGATAATTTGATTTGTTTTGCAACAGCAGTGAGGCATGTGTGCGCATACTGCCGAGTGAAGGAGCACCTAGGCATGCAAGCAGAGATTTGCATAGCTAATAGAAGAGGTGAAAGTTACAATTATTGTCTGCAAAACAAGAAGGTACATTTCTATAAAAAAAAAGTGAACAGAGGGCCTGATCATCTAATACTTAATTGTGGGTGATATTTTAAAACATATAAAGGATGTTATAGGCAACAAAGATAAAAATAAAAACAAAACATGTTCAGTAAAATACAATTTATTAGGAGATTGAAGAAGGCATGAGCACCATGAAAGCCTCCCAGACTGAAATTGTAAAATGAAATATAGCTAATTATGAATCTTATCAGAAAAGACTTATTATCAGGAAAGACGTAAAAGTCATGAAAGCACAGATACAATTTTGATGTAGATGCCTAACATTACAGGGGATTTTAAAAGAAATTATTAAGTAAAGTTCACTCAAGACAAGCACATACTAATTTTTCCACATTTTTTAATGACGTGGAGGGTGGGTTGTCACTTTGGAAGGTGCAAACTGGACAAAGGAGGAAGATGTTTTTATGACAAAGCTATCTCTCCCTCATTGATAGAAAGTGCTTGCCGAATTGATAATCCTCACTACAGTGCTGCAGACATAGTTGTAGAAATGACAAAGACAATATGTCCTGCTAGTGACTGAAATGCTGAGAAAATTAAAAAGCAACAAGTCTTAGCTTACTGGCAACAGAATCATACAAAGCGGCAGTCTCTCCTATTCATCTCCTGGAAGATATTAATCTGTTACTCAACTGCCCTACAAGGCTTGAGCGCACTTATTTTCTGGACTTGCTATCCTCTCACAACATTTTTTTGCAAAGCTCTTTTTGTCCCTTTCTGAAGGACACTGTTTGTATCTGGTTAAGTACAGAGATATACGTACTTTACTTTTTGAAACTGTTCTCATTTCCTGTTGAGTTCACACCATAATACCTGCCCATTTTGACATTGATGTCAAATCTTTCCCATTCACCTCCTCTCCCTCTGTCAGACAATTGCATAGCAAGCTAATTGTACTTTCATTCAAAATGAACCACCTTCACAACAATATGGAACTCTCCACTCCATTCTGTCTTGTGTTATCTTTTTACAGACCTACAGAGCTCTTTACACAATATGACAGATAATTACACCCCCTTAGACAAACTCAATCCTCAACACAGATCATCTCCCTGGTTCCCTTTTTAAGTGACAGTTCTCAAAGACACTGGTAGGAAAGTATAAAAAACAATGGAGGGACTCAGAGGCTTGTTCAGATTAACTTATGCTAACAAAGTATGTCAACACCTTTAAAAATAGTTGTAATGCTAAAAGAATTCTCCTACATAATAAGATCAAGTATGCTATTCATAAGGAGAAGTTTCAGGCTATTCAGGAACTTCTGCTCACCTTGTCTGTCAGGTGTTTCAACTGTGGCTCAAGCACTCTATGTATGAGTTGTTCAATCAGTTCTTCTTCACTAAAATTAAGGGCATTCAATCTGATATTGCCAGATCCCAGTCAGAATTGTTGACTCTCATTGATTACCTCTATTTACCTGCTTGCTCCTTTTTCTTTCAAAGAGTTTGTTGTGGAAGTTTTTATTCCCCTCATGTCTAATCATTCTCGTTTCTTTTAACCCACAAGAGGCCATGCTACCATTTTCAGCTACAACATTTCCTTCCATACTAACACCATTTAAACACTCCCTTTTTTGACATAACCTTGTCCTCAGTGTTATGAGCCTTGAAATGTCAGTTTTGACACCATTTGATTCTGAGTAAATGTTGCCCCATTACAGACCTTCCTCCGATTAACAAAGTGTTTGAAAAAGTTGTGACAACTCAATTGCAGAAAAATCTCTTTGATGTCTGCCATTCTAGTTTCACCTTGACATGGCATGGGTCCAGTACTTATGTGACGTGCATATGGGATTATATTCATGCTCAGTCAACTGAAGGTGCACTTGAGTTGTTTATCATGCTGTACCAATCAGTGGACTTCAATACTGTGTAACATGCCCTCCTTTTGGAATGGATGGCCCTGATTGCGCACATCTCCAGATGTTGGTTTAATTTCTTCCTAGTGGATTGTGTACAAAGGTCACTCTTGGCCCCAGACCTTCCACCCTTCTGAGGATGTACTATCAGGTATCCTTATGACCCCCACTTTGCCTGCCATTTTCAACATTTGTACATGCCCCCTGATCTGTTGTCTGCCAACACTAGATATGTGTTTTCACTCATTTGATGATGATACACAGGTTTACCTAAGGGTCGACAGATGTAACAATGACTTTGCCAAATTCTGGAGAAGATGAGAGACTGACTTTGGAGTAGTAATCTCAGGCTAAATGCGTCCAAGACATGGATTGTTTTTCTGAGCTCTAATCATCTGCTGGTGTTCCCAAACTCTCGCCCATTCTATCTGAAAATACTAATATTCGCTCTTCCTTCACCAACAAAGTTAATAACCTCAAAGAGGACTGGAGCCCAATGTAAGTATGGATGCTCTCGTTGGCTACGTTGTTTCAGACTCTGTCAGCCTAAGGGTATATGTATGAATGCTGGAGTTGACAAATGTCGTTCAGTGGTACTTTTGAAAAGGACTGTCTATGACTGATCGTGCAGTCATTTTTCTTTACAGTATTTATAAATTCAGGGTTTGGGAAATTATAATTGTCTTAGCTTTCTCAATTTTAATTCAGCGTTCAACCTCGTTTGTTTATATCCATTCAGGAAGCAAAGGGAGAAATTAACAAAACCAGTCTTAGACATCATCACATGTCTCTTTTTTAAACCACAACCCCTATGTAAGATGAATGTAGTGACAAATTCATAACACACACAGAGGACAACAAGGTTGCGTCCTGCCACCAAGTGCTATCAAAAATTGTATACAAGTAAAACCATGTTTCTACCAGTTTCCCGGGGCATCAAAATTAATACACAATGAAAGTACTAGTCATGCTTTATGCAGATGCAGATCAATTCTTGGAAGGCTCAGATACATTTTAACTCTAAAAAATAAGCCATGGCATTGTTGTGGCCCTTTGAGCAAAGGAAGAACAGACACCCCATGTGTGTGCTCACATATGTGGAAGTATCCGCATGTGCTTTGAATGAACAAAAGATTGTCTAAAATGGAAACCTCATACAACAGAACGAGCAAGAAGGCAACAGAAACTACTAATTATTGTTATACTTGCTAGTGATTTTTATTCCACTCCATCTTTCTTTTCCTTGTCATGATCCTTCACCTTTTGAGTTGTCTCAGAACCTCTGAGACCCTGTTTGCGTCCATAAAACACATACATAAGTTCCTTTGAAACCAAACAATCATTTTTGGGCTAATAGTAGACTTTCATAAGGTGCAGGGCACAAACATGGCCCTAGAGAGCAACAGCAACTAAGGCAATTGTTAACATGACATAGGTAACATACATTAAAGAGCAGATGCACAGATGGCTAAGCTTGTACAAAGCTTATCACCATTTTATAAATCTTGGTCAATGACCACTATTTTATATGCACGACAACAGGCACACATGCTCGTACTTCTTTTCACATCACAGTCAGTATTTCACGATTGCACACATGAAGCATATAATAGTTAGTGAGCACAAATAGCAACCTGATGTAGGACCCCATCAGGTGTGCATGCTAAAAAATCCTCTTTCCGACTATAAGTATGTAATATATGATTTATTTCTTGAATAATCCATTAACTCACTTGTTAGAATTAGCATCACAAAATTACCCTCAGGGTCTGTGCAATTCGGACCATTAAAGCGACATATAACATCAAAATACTAACATTTACATTATCTACAACAAGGTTTATTAAATAGCAGTGATTGTCCCATCCTGGAGCTGATTCCAACAGACTTCATAAACTTCTGCAACAGAAATTTAAAATGGCCTCATACATCTTCTGAACTTTTATGCAGGCATAATCTGATATTTTTCCTTCTGGAAAAATAAAGGACACCATGTTTGGCTGAACTCTAAGTGCTGTGTGACTTTGTGCATTACAGAAACAAACAAGAATATTGAAATAAAAAATCCAGCTCAAAGGTGCAAGTGCAATAAATGCTTTTAGTACAAATCATCTTATGACAACAGAAACATAATACAAGTGTCAGGAGGCCCAAGAGTTTGGGACTTGGCCACAGTGGACCTTGAGGTATACATCAATGAGGAAGGGGGTGAGTAAAGGTCATTGACTCATGAATCCTCTTTCAGAGAGACAGTCCATTATTTCTTCTCGTAGGATGCCCTTGAACAGAGGACACCATTCAATTCTGATATGGCCAATGTGTTCCATCTTAAAATGGTGGGTATTGAAGACTTAATACCCATATGATATGACCCCTGGAGAAAACCCTCAGGATGAATTATATATAGGGAGCCAGAAAAAACAAAATCATAGCTTTCCCATTGCCTGGGCTGTAGTAACAGCAGAATAAAAAATAATCATGATCATCAAAAATGTAAAATATATTGGGTCCAAATGCTCAAACTGAGCGTAAAGTGCTGAATGAAAGTAGCTTAGATGAGTGGGCACCACTTATTTCTAACTACCCTTCGAATGAAAATATATGTTTTCAGAAATTTAAATATGTGTTGTGGTCCTGTAGCCACAATATGCTCACTTGCACTGTGAGGCATTCAAGTATTATGAGAATGGTTCCTAGGTTGGTGTGACCCAGGAGTTTGGAAAGACCTCATATGAGTAGCTCATACATATTTCATACATTCAATATACATATATATATTCTTAGAATTTCACTCGGATGAGTCATCAATGAGATTCCTATAAAAGCAGAATTTTATTCCACAGACACAGGCTCTCTAAAAAAGTCCAATGCATTTCGGTCCATGGGACCATCTTTGAGGACCAATTTCTATAGGTAAATTAAAAATAATACAAATTAGAAATACATTTATTTAGATATTATTCATATCTGTGCTGTGTTTTGACATGATCACCTCGATTTACCTGCCTGTTGTGTCCTTTGTTGCATATGTTCAACTTTATGTTTGCATTTTCTGAAGATGTGATAGCTTGTTGTCCTAGGGTTTGTTTGCCTTTGGGGCCTAGGATCTGCCTTTAGCACCCATGATAAAATTAACTTTGTCTGAAATTGGTTTTAACTATTATTGTACATTTCCTGTTGTAAATATGATGCACTATGTAATAAAAATGCATATAAATAAAAGCAGCACATTACACATCCCATACATCAGACCGAGAATATGACATAACAGATCTGACTAGACATCCTCAACTGACTAGTCTTTTTTTACTTTCTTCCATAGATCTGTGTGATTCATCCATAGAGCGTACACGCACCGAAAGCAGAGGGGGTGAGTGCTACCTCTGAAACTCAGTACGGGATTTACACCTTTTAGACGTATATATTGGTATGCGCACAGATCTATGTATTTCATAAAGAGCCTATATATATATATTTTTTTTTATATAGGCTTGCAAGACCTTTGATGACTTGAATGGTGATTGGAGAGCCATCAAGGGCCCCATTTCTCTTGAGAGTGCTACTCCTTAGAACTGAACCCTGTAGTGTTCGACACCACCGCGGATGTATTTCTTTGTCGCTTTGTCTCTTCTTTCGAGAACATTTTGTTTTTTTTCTTTCGTTTTAGAACCAACCGTAAACATGAGCGATAATACTACATATCTTTGAACACATATAGGGCTAGGGTAGTGTGTGGGACCCTCACCCCATATTTATCATGGAATGTCATTTTCCCATAGGACCAGAAGCACACTGTGCACACCATTGAGTTTATGGAGAAGAATATTAATGAAGACACTACTGCCCTCTTCAATAATACAAGAGTCACATCACAGCTCCAAGAAGAGGTACTATCCATTATACCTTTCGGTCCCCCATGTCTGTTATTAACCTAGAAGCAGAATTTAGCTAGTGGAGACTACGTTGTTCATAACCAGTATGTCTAGTGGACTGACATAATCCCAATTCACATCCAGATGGCTCCATGTGTATGAGAAACAATCATGAAAACTGAACTATTGTTGATTCTTAAATTTTTCAATCTTCTGAACACTGTTACAGCCATCAGCCATTAATATTACATTTTCATTTGACTTTGCTTTGAGCTTGACTGAATTTGTCCTTTTGCATGACATTTCATACTCAGTCCGCAAGGCTCATGAAGAAGGGGCTCTGTCCTCGAAATGCGTAAGCCATTTATATCGGACATGCAGATTGTTTTGCCTGAAACTTTCTACAATTGAAATTGTATATTGTATCTACAAATTCTGCGTAAAGAAGCCTCATTTGATGTATTCACTGAACTTTTAAAAGGAGAATATTTTAATCTATGCTCATATTGTCATTGGCAGATCTACAAAGTGTGCAGGGGACGGGAGGATTGTACCTATGGATCTTCTTTTTTCTTGTTTAAACTATACAAGAATCCACCAGTATTTGCCTAAAAAAGAAGCAGCAATATAAAATGCATGCTGGTCAGGAGCGATAGCAGCAGACCCCCCAAAAAACCTCAAAAGAGTGGCACCTTCCCATGCCTACAATGCACAAACTGGCGTTTTCTGAAAAAGGGAAAAATGTAGTGTTTCATCCTAATTCAGGGAGAAAGATTTACTTAAAATGCTTTGGCACTTGTGACAGCAACAACATAATATACAGTATTAAGTGCCCTTGCAGCAAATACTATGTTAGACAGTCAACATGAAAAGTAAAACTCTGGTGGAGTTAACACCTCTCAAATGCACATTCATGGTATACAAGATCTTGGGGAACCTGACATTTTCAAAAAGTAAAACATCAAGTCTCACAAATGAGATTTGAAATCCTTGTGGTAGTTGAGAAAAAGCAAGGGGGATGTAATATCTCTAAACTTCTAGATCAAAGGGAAACCTACTGGGTAGACTGTTTAAGCTCCTTGCACCCAAGTGGAATGAACGAGGAATGAAACTTTGCATGCTTCATATAAAAGAGATACATGTAGTCACTTTGAGAGCCTACGGTGTTTACATATGTTTAGCCCAATAGAACATATTTTATTTATTTATTTGAATTTATAAAGCACACAGCGGCCCTGGGGCATTGTGGCGCTGTTACAGCGGGCTCACTTGGATACAGAGTTACGTACATATGGGGAGGATTACATAGACATTACATGGCAAAAGAGATGCGATAAAGACAGTGGGCCTCATTACACGTTACGTGGGTAACCATGCTGCCATTAGTGGCATGGCTACTCCCTTACCGCATACTGGGTCCAGGTGGGCAGTATGGGGACTTACCGGGTCATTCCTGGAGGACCCGGTAAATCCCCATTGCAAATACCATTCCCCATTCCCATTTGAGCCCCCATAGGGCTCAATGGGCATGGGGAAGGAGCTAATAACGATACTGCAATTTGCAGTACCGTTATTAGCTCTGAAGTCCCTCAGCGGGTCCCGTCCTTAACGCCTGGTCAGACCAGGTGTTAAGGACGGGACCCACTGAGGGACCTCGTAGTAGGGCGCTAAGGGACTACCGGCACCGGTGACCTTACTGGTGCCGGTAATCCGTTAGCGCCTACCGTGTAGCGCCTACCATGTATTGAGGCCCAGTAAGTAATTCATAACAATGTTACAGTAGGTATGTTCCATGGTTACATGGGAACTACCTCAGCTAAGTCTAATTAAAGCTTTGTTTTCAGGGCTCTTCTGAACACCGTGAAGGAAGTTTCATTTCGGAGCATGAGTGTTTTGGTGCTACTACAGTGAAACTTGCCCTCCAGCTTTAGCACGTTTATACGCAGGGACCTTGAGTTGATGTGAGTAATGGGCCCATTTAGGTTTGATTGCGTTTGCAGGGTGAATTCTTTCTGTCAAGTACTGGGGTGCTGCGAGGGAGAGGCATTTGTGCATGATGGTGAGGGTTTTGAAAATGATGCGCTCTTTCACTGGGAGTCAGTGAGGGTCTCGTCTGACCTGGGAGATATGTTCCCTCCTCGGTATGCTTAGTGCTGCTCGGAGGGCATTATTCTGTGTGATTTGCAGTTTAAGGAGGTTTTTAGTTGATGTGCCTAGGAGCAGGACATTGCAATAGTCCACCTTGGCTCAGATGGTAGCTCTGGCTATGTTAAGACAATGTGTAGCTGAGAGGTATGGTTTTACAGCATTAATAATTTTGGTGGTAAGCGCCGCTGATGATGAGATGGTATTGACTTGTCGCTTCATAGAGAGGTAGGAGTCCAGATATACATCCAGGGTTTTTACTGCAGCAGAGACCATGATTACGGTATCCTCAATGCTGGAAGTGCTATACAGACTGCCTAGCTTGTTCAAAATGTCGCTGGGACCTACCAGTAAGATTTCAGTTTTGTCCCCATTGACACATAAACCGTTGCCCACTATCCAGGCCTGCATGATGGCATAGATCTCTTTGAGGGTCTTTGAATCTTGCTCGTAGGAGCCAGAGAGGGGGAGAATGATGTGGGTGTCAACAGGGTTGGACTGGGACAAGAAATAGGCCCAGTCACCCAAAAAAATGTGGCCCACCCCTTGCCTCAAAAAAGTGGCCCATCCCTTGCCTCACAACCCTTGATCTCTGATGACATCACCGGAAGTGATGTAATTTGACCCCACCGCAAAGTGCTATCCCGGGAAGTGATGAAACATGACCTTTCACGCCTTGACAAAACAGGAAGTGTCATCAAATAGCATTGTTCCTAAGTACACTAAATTACTGTGACTCCAAGCAAACGTCCAAGGCCAAATGATAATATTTTATTGCATAGCACGTACGCCAAAGCTCTATTTTATAGAACATATATGCATACAATATCACCCAACCTATGTTGGTACTGATTTATTGACATAAAAAGGCTTTTTTTTTTAAAGATTATTTATTTTTTTCTATTTTATTTTTCCAAACCAGCCCGGGCAAGGCCGGAAACCGGCCCCCACTCCCCAGGGCCTATTCCGGCATTGGCATAGTTTGTAAATGCTGTGCCGTGTTCATCTAGGTCATTGAACAGGGGTAGGGTAAAAATATTGGAGAGGGCGGGGGAGGTACATGAGCCTTGTGGGACTCAACAGTGGATGGGAGAGGGGGTAGCACTGGACTGATCTGAGAAAACACTCATCGTTCTTCCTTCCAAAATAAGGTAATGCAGGCTCTAGGTTTTCTTGAATAAGATTGCTGCCTCTGTGAGGTGTCTTCACAGGATGTTGTGGTCCACCAATTCAAAGGCGGCCAACAGGTCCAGGAGGAGGAGCATGGCTGGTTTGCCTTTGTCCATTGTCTCCAATAGCTGTTATTTTAGGTCAAGCAACGCTGACTCACTGACTTAGTGTTATTGCGTGGACAGAAGCCAGATTGTCTTTTTCCCCATGTTGTTTATTTCTAGTTAGTTCTGGATTTGGTTGTTATGCAGCTTTATGTAGTTTTTTTAGCAGGAAGGGAAAGGTCGTAATTGGCCTGTATTTGTTGGGAGTGTCAGGGTCAAGGGATGGTTTCTTTAGCAACGGTCAAACCCATGATTTCTTGAGGGAGGGAGGGACGATCCAAGTTGAGAGTGACCTGTTGATGAAAGCAGTGAGGAATGGGACTAGCGTGTCCGTACAATCTTTAATAAGATTGGCTGGGCATATGTCCCCCTGACAAAGCGATGGCTTGATCTTTTACATGATCAATAGGACTTCAGACTCGGTTACATTTCTGAACGTGAAGGGCTTTGGGTCTTTTTTACCCGAAGAGTCGACTGGCACTGGGGACACAGTGGCTTTGGGTAGGGTTCTGAATTGAGCGTTGATTTTATTCTGGAGGATGTTTATTTTGTTTAGCATGGCCTGTTGAATAGTGTTGCACCACCCTCATCTTTCACGGTTTGTTGTGCGTTGGATCGGGGTGTGATAAGTTAATTGAATATTGCGAAGAGTTCTTTGGACTCAGATTTGACATATGATATTCTGAGGTTGTATGATGAGGATTTAGCAACCGTGATGGACTTTTTGTATTGCTTAGCAATAGTTCTATAGGCAGCAAGCGTAAAGTCTGTGGGGCAGGACTGCAATTTAGTAAGAGTGTTTAATGGTCTTGGCACTTTTTCTCTGCAGCGGGGCAATGGAGTCTATTTCTGCTCTGAGAGTGGAGTTGTAGAGATCTACAAGCTCAGATGGGTTGTTTGAGAAAGAGAGTTTTAGGGGTGAAAGATCTAGGTGGAGAAGAATCCTATCCTTAGTGAGGAGCCGGGCAGATCTAGCCATAGCTGCTGGCACTGGAGGGCTGGGTTTGGTTGTAACTTTAGCTGGAAAGTGGAAGTGTAGGAGATGATGATCTGTCCAGGGTTGTGGAGTGTTGGAGCTGATGTCAACTGCACAATTGTGATCAGCTATCCAATCTTATATACGCCCTTTGGCGTGAGTCAGGCTAGTAACTTTTTGTATGAAGCACATTTCAAGGAGGGCTTTGGCAAAGGATTTGGCTTTCTCGTCTTTTGGGTCTTTGAAGCCCAAGTTGAAATCTCCTAAAATTAAGGCTCTAGTTTTGTTTTTTAGGTTATCTTGTATGAGGTGTAGGAGATTACTTTGAAAGTCAACAAGAGGTCCTGGAGGGCAGTAGATGATGTGAAGGGTTATTGTGTCATTAGGTGAGGGGGATATCTTGATTGATAAGGCATCAACGTTTTCAGCAGTTGCAGATTTTAATTGTCTGGAGTCCAATCCGTCCTTGACCAGGACGGCAACTCCACCTCCCTTATTAGACATTCTGTTTTGGTGGAATAGCATTATCCTGGTGGGAGAGCCTGACAGATGGCTAGTCTGGATGCCTCATGTAACCATGTTTTCATGATGGCGAGGACATTCAGATCCAGGTTTGTGATCAGGTCATGAATCTCCCGGGCATGTGCTTAAATGGAGTGTGCATTTATAAGGCACAATGGATTGGGGGGGGGGGCACTAGGTAAACTGGCTTTATGATTTTTCTTGAGTTTATGGGAGCTGATATCCTGGTTGGCTGTTGTAGGGTTGGTCAGCTTGGCATACAACACCAAATCTGCATTCTGATGGCACACAACACCAGATCATGCCACAATGTGATAATACAGAAAAGAAAACTATGGCAATCCTCTTAATGTCAGGAATGTGCAGATTATTTTGGGATTAGCAAAACAAGCATGTGCATGGGTTGCGAATATATAGGGTCAAAGAATTGGAACTGCGGGTAGCACTGAAAGTGGTATTGATACATATTGTTGCGATATGGTGATAAAGGATTGTAATTATCTTAAAATTAATGCTATCTGAATTGTATAGGAACCTCTATGTATATTGTATACCAAAATCAAATCAGAAAAATAAAATGTGAAGAATCTCTTGTACACATATCAGGAGTGAATAACTCAAACTATGACCATATTATGATTATTGTGAATCCACTCCACTGTGACCCTCAACGAGACATATTAGCCTGTATTAGTGAATCAATGTTTGAGATTACATGTTGGGACAATCATATGTGAATTACAACACACGAGTATGGTACAGAACCAATTATATATTGTTATATTTGAGTGTAAAATGAGAAAATAAAACAGATTTGCATACAATTCTGTATGACTATTGAGATAGGGTGACCCAAGCTGCAACATCCAGATATCAATCTGTAGTTATTTCATTGTCAACCTCAATCTGAGATATCCTGTGATATTAACAAACCTTTCATGTTTGAAAGTGTTGTCTATAACCATCTTGATATTAATGGGTATTCGCCACATTATGAACCTCAATGTGAGATATCACATGATATTTGCATACCCATATAACATATTTCACGTTTCACTTATCACACGGGAAGTACAACAAAACAGAGTGGAATACAACCATCTTGAATTTAGTGCAAACACACTCAATTGTGACGCTCATTGTAAGATATCACACATTATCAGTGATCCTATGTATGAATGTATATGCTCAAATTATCCAAAGACGACCACAAGACACCATTATGATATATAACAAATAACACATGCATATCTATTGTAATTGTTATTATAATTGTCATTTATATAGCACCCTTTCCACATTTGTATGGTCTCAATGCACTTTGTGGTTGGAAAGCCCACGGGCACCAAATTCCATTTTTGGGAGCTTCTAAGAGTTAAGTTTAAGATATGTGTGTGCATTCTGCCAGGTTAGGACTTAGGAGGGTTTGCTGGGCCCCAGTAAGTAGAACCAAGGTGAGGCACATGGGGAGTGCCGTTGGGGGATTAGAGATAGAATGCTAGTTTTCGAGATTTGATGTGTGCCCAGCTAGACCGAATCATGTTCATAGGTTGTCGCTGTATACTAATGGCAAAGATGGTGAGGTATGTCAGGGGTTTCAGTGTGGATGGCTATGCGATCTGCTAGACCAGATTTGCATAGCCATAGCTGCATTCTAGAGTGCATGGATGGGCAGCCGTGCCTGTGTCATGTGTCCACATACATTGTGCTAGTTATACATACCTTAGTGCTGGGCAGATTTTTGTTCTGTGTCACTTTCTTAGGTCTCACAAGATGGTAGATTGGTTATTGGAGTGCATCTTTGGTGCTGTTAGCATACTACCTTTGTGGAGGACCTGGCTGGTGTCTTTTTTTAAGTGCAATAGGAAATAAATTAAATAGGTCTTGCCACCTATGGCCGAGACCAATAGTATTGTTCCCGTCCCCAATGGAGAGAACCAACTAAGTGCTTCTTAGTGTGTTTCTGTTCCTACCCCCACAGCTATTAAAGTGTGTTCCTACTTGCAATTGAACATCTGGGGCAAATTTGCAATATGCAAACTTAGAACATACATTAGAACAGGTAATATTTATTAATTAAGATGGAGGCACTAATATATAACACACATTCTATGTGACAATATAGTATATAATACTGCATGCAGAAGCAGCACATATAAAAAATCTAAGATGGCTACATCAAATAAGCACCATTAAGCCATAGAGCCCAGCTGATGCTTGGAAAACATTATGAAAATGGTGACCGGGATGCGATAATGTCACCGGGATGGTGACGTCATCAAGCTAGCAAGCACTGGCATCATTTTCTAAAATAGAGCAGCGCCAGCCACGAGGATCTGATTTTACAGCAATCCATGTGGGCCAGTCAGCATTATAACAGAAACAATATAGGTACCTGGCTAACTTGGAAGGAATCTAAATCATTGAGAGAATAAGCTAATCTTCATAGTGTCCATTTCAGGGCACGAGTGAAGATGATTAGAATTGCTGAGACACTACATGCCTGGACTAAAAAGGTTTGCATTTTTGTTACATAATGCATCATATTTACAACAGGAAATGTTCAATATTAGTTCAAACCAATTTGAGACAAAGTTATGTGTATTATGCGTGTTAAAGGCAGATCCTAGGCCCCAAAGGCAAATCTATGACAACAAACTATCACAGCTGCAAAGAAGAACACAACAGGCAGGAAAACGGAGGTGATTATGTCAAAACACAGCAAAAATATAAAAAAGATCTAAATACATTTATTTACAATTTGTATTATTTTTAATTTTCCTATAGAATTTGGTCCACGAAGATGGTCCACTGAACCAAAATGCATTGGACTTTTTTAGAGTGTCTGCTTTCATGGAAATCTTAACGATGACTCAGCTGAGTTTGTAAAAAGGAATACAGAAATTAATTTTGAATTTTGCCTATGAAATCCTCAGCATATATATGTGCATTGAATGTATGAAATATATGTGAGTTACTCATACGAGGTCCTTCCAAACTCTTGGGTCGCCCTAACCTAGGAACCATTCTCATCATAAAATGCTGAAGGGTCACAAATAGCAGATATTAGACCATCAAATTGATCTAAAAAGTTGATGTCGCAAATAAAGAGAAATGCAACCTTTGGCAGCCAAGTCTTCATTTGCTCCTGAAACACCGGAGGAGTTATAAATGTGTCAAGAGCTACCCAGTTGTGTAGAAAATCCAGAATCAGAGGAGGTGACATTTAGTTGGACTAAAAGTATTATCTCTATTCCATTACTGAAAAGATAACCGCTGACAGACATAGGAGTAGAAGTTGCCACGATGTCCAGACTGCTGAATTGATTGTACTAACACCTATAGGAGCCCCTGATACTGCAGACGTGCATGGACATTTTCCAATATGAGTACCCGATTTGGTGAACAAGAGCCTTCTACGTAACAAAAGTAATGTGTGTAGAGTAGTGGGAAATCAGAAAGTCATAGGCGAGTGCCCTCTAACATACAGAAGAGGAAGCAAAATCGTTCTCAGTCAATGGGACAGAACCATGATCATTTGAACTCTCTCCTTTGTGATCTTTGCATGCACCTTTGAAATTAGAGAAAGAGGGGAAATATATTATAAAATATTATCTTTCTAAATCAGGTAGATTATCTCTCCATATCTCAGCATTTCCCACCTGGATGCGAATATAAAGCAGGGGAGCATTCTGCTCAGACCCAAACAGATCTCACCAGGGTCAGAGTGGGGAGAGGAATGACACCAACTGCTTTGATATTTCCTGGAATAATGTCCAGATGAGAAGAGTATTCTCCCATTTGATAAACTACATCCACCAGGGTCCCCATCCAATATCATGTTGATGTATTACATTGCCATTTAGTTCTGGTATGAATTTGTATTGGGCAAACCTGTTATTATGGAGAGAAAACAATCCCTGAATATTGTGGTCAGCTTCCTCCAGTTGGGCAAGCAAGTAAACTGTTTGGGTAAACATATGAACTTAATTGTTGAAGGTTTCAGCATCCCCTTCCCATCCTTGATTTCTGGAATGGTGAGAAGAAGCATTGAACAAAATATCCTTTTTGCGAAGTTTCAAGGGATTAATCACCACTGAAAGTCTAAGACCAAAGGTACAGTCTGGAACCATAGACTGAATGCCCTCTTAACAGTGAGCCCTATAACTTCCCAGGTGTGACACCAGGGATTACATGTATATGCTTGACCAAGATGTCCACAAAATATATACCACTATGCTCCAATTGACTGAGTTTGAAGAATTGTAATTTTATGCACATTTTTAAAATAATACATTGGTTTTTCAAACTTTGATATATAATGAATTGCCTGGGTCTGAATTTGTCAAGTGCAGTTGGTTTGTGCTTTTGCGGGTGAAGAAATAATTTTTCACAATAGTATACTTACATACAAACTATGAGAAATTAGTGAGAAAACCTGTCCAATAAGCAGGTTATAGCAAGGGTCTACGTAGAGTGTAACCTATGTGTTGGAAGAATATGTGTTCCTTTAATCAATTTCAGGCATGGGGAACACTACCCATAGGCCCGAGCCATTTTCTTATGTAACAAAACTGGTTGAACAGCGGGTTATATGTCCTGGAAGTAGGACAGGTTGACAAGCCCTCAACTGTCTAAAGTGCCAGTCATTTAAAGTCAAGAGATGGGGGCGACTACAGACAAGACATGCTCTGCTTCATAGGGCATCCATAAGACTTTTGCAGGACATTAACTACATTTGTGTTCTTGGATGCCATGGGGAACGATGGAAAGTAAACTTAACTGCCACACTATGAAATATGGAGAGTAGATCCCTGCATTCAAAACTCCACTACATCTCCATTTCCTATGACATGGAAACCATGCCCTAAATCGGTACCTGAACCCTCTCTCCTAACCCACTCATCTTCTTCAATGTATGCAATGTATATTGCCCATGCCTCCTACGTTTTTTAATGTAGTGTACCCATCTCATGCACTATTAGGCCCATTTCTACCATCCTCCTATTGCTACCCAGCTGTAAAGAAGCTCTGCTCTGTGCTATTGCGCATGTCTAAAATATCGTATTCTTCTTTCCATGAATGCAAATACAAAAGAAAATGCAGGTCCACGAGACATCTCTGTGCATAATACCCATCACTTTCCAATGCAGTAAGCTGCAAGCTATCTACTAATATGACTTGCTTCATCTATGATAAGATTACATGCTGCGCACATCATTATAGGTTCCTACCTACAGCCCATCCCCACCTCAGCTGCCCATTAGGGACCATCTTATGAAGCTGCGTCCTAGCTATAATCCTGCTTTGTTTTAGGTTTCATTTATGCCGGTTATGGATAGCAAGGGCAGGATACATTCTTAATGTACTGTCTCACATGAGTGCGCTCCTGCAGTTCACATCTCTCACTTCCTACTCATTTGTGACAATAGTCAGGTTACATTAAAATGAGATTGGAACTGAAAAATGTTTATATTTTCATGAATTTAAAGATGAACTTTCATGTTCAATCAAAAGAGAAATGAAAACATACCATTAAAATGCAATTACATTCACTTTCAAGCACCCATTTTCCTGGAGCTTTGCGAAACCTAGTAGTTATTACCTATTTGTATGTAAAGGACCTTTTTCATGCAAAACTCATTTTCTCTCACTAGAATAGTGTACGGGGTATTTATATCAATCAATCATAATTCTTTGTCTGCGAGTTCGCGGCGATTCCTTTAACAACAGACAATGTTACAACAGAACGATGAACTCTCGCTGCAGACTGAAAGGGCATGCAAAGCAAATTGGCTGCAATCTGTTTTTAAAGTGCATTATTCTATAATTGTATTCAATTGTTACCCGGAAGTGTGTGCCTGTGACATGCCAATTGGCAGTTAATTTTGCAAGGCTGTGCAGCTGTTGTGTTACAAAGAAGAATCCGCCTCATCTGCAGAACACAATTCACATTCGAGCAATGCCTCTTCAAGGCGCTTTTTACATTCCAGGGCTGAACTCAGGTTCTCATTTCCACAGGTTTGGCTTCTTTACCCTGTGGTGCACTGGGAAAGGTTCAGCCGCATAACCTGCATGTATGTGTTTACATTTCTCTTGCAAAAGGGGGACTTTTTGCGTGTTTATTATTTGAAGGAAATCCAGTGGTATGTTTTTGTGAGTCCCAATTCTGACCGTACCAACTATCTGGGGGTATATTAAACGTGTCAGCTGGTGGCTCCTCTGTGGCCTGTGTTTGACAAATGTTTTGCCAGCCATGTATTATTCCTGCTTCTGATCGTACTCCTAAAAATAGTATCCCAAAGATAAATGTGGTGTAATGTACTGCTATCAACGATTCACTGTCCCTTGCACTTGGAGCATGGAGAGTTTTAGTAGGGTTGGTGGTGGAGAAGGGGCAGTCCTTCTATGAGTGTGAGCTATGGATGGGACCCTATCACTTGTGCTGATTACATGCAAGTCTAAACTCACTGAACTGTGAACTCCTGGTACTGATTGGAAAGAGGCAGTCCATGAGTAAATTGATGCACCAAGCTTAATGTTAAATATGACTTGGCTTACGTATCATAATTCAAGAGTGATCTTGAAATGAAGAGGTGTGAAGTTCATCTCTAGGTTCTGTAAGAAAGACTGCCTGGGAAGAAGGCTAGAGTGTTCAATGGAGGGTTCAACAGAGGGTCAGGAGGAGTTGATTATTTGTCTGGCGTAAGGGGTTGGTTTGTGGCATTCCAAAGGTGCAGCAGTGGGAGTGTTGCCTTCTTGTTGTCAGGAGATCTGGAATGTGTTTGTTGAGAAGGAAGCTGGATAACTACCTTCACATAGACGATATAATTGTAAGATTCTGAGATTAAATCAGGAGCCTCAGTTACATACAGTTGAATTTATACATTATCCGAAAAGGAGAATGATCCCCTGAATGAATAATTGAGGAAGAATATGTCTGAAGGTGTCAATCATCATTCCCAATATCCTTGAACTTCACTGTTTTGTCCATGAAAAGGACAAGGGAATAAGCACTTGCTTTAAAATATAGTGGGCCTCATTATGAGGTTTGCGGACCCGTTAAACCCGTCCCGCGAAATTACGAGGTCCCCTCGCGGGACCCGGTAAGGACACCTGGCAAAACCAGGCATCGTTACCGGGTCCCGCAAGGGGAAGAGGGAGCAAACAACGGGCTTCTCGTAATCGGCCCGTTGTTAGCTCCCTCTCCCATTCCCATTGAGCCCTATGGGGGCTGAGATGGGAATGGGGAAGGCCCGGGTTCCCAGACGGAGGAATTACCGGGCCCTCTGTACTCGGAATGGCCCGGTAATTCCCCATTCTGGGAACCCGGTAAAGGAGCCCGGTTTGGCGGTAGCCATGGAGCTAACAGCTCCATGGCTACCGCCAAAATCGTAATGTGGCCCAGTGTATTAAAGAACATCACCTTTAACATTCAGTTCCCTCTACCTTTACGTTCTTTAATTTTAGACCTAATTCTAGGGGCAACCATTTTTACCAACCTGTATTTGTGTGAGGTGTATCACCTTGTCAGAGGCCAGAAGGTTAACTAATGGCAGATGGCCTAGCAGATTAAACATTTTTTTAGTGAATATCAGGCAATGCCGCTTGGACTATTTAATGCACCTACAGCCTTCCAGTTCATCACCAAAGAGCTTCTTGAGTATTTCTGGGTGTTTTTGTTACAGGGTAAATCGATTATATTTTGACAAATTTGAAAGGGGTCACTAACACAGCTACCAATTCTGAAGGACCTGGATTAATGCTGAGATGTTGAAAAAGATGTGTCAACACCAGAGAACAATAAGAAGATCCTGTACTCGTCATGTGCATTTCATCGGAGTACCTTGGGCAGGCATAGCAAATGTTGAACAAACTGGTGTTCCATGCATACATCCATATTTGCCTCCAAGTTCTCCTATATATTACTTGAAATAGACGTAACTATTAATGCTGTTGGTGAACTAATATAATGACACTACCAATCAACACATTCTTCTATATGCATTAAACAAAATAATTTCAAATGATGATAGTGTTGCATTGAAAAGGTTCACAAGTGTGGTTACTTCTGTATATGTTTTCACATAAAAAGGAGTTTGCTTAACATTTGAAGTGTGTACCGTTCAAGAAAGAAATACATGTTGAGTTTCCAGGTGTGAATAGTTGTAAATACTGTTCATCCACTTACTTTAATTTTCTGTAAAGCTTCTCCTCTGACGATTGACTAATTCATTGGGACACTTGTCTCTCAACATTGAGGGCCTGGTGAAACCATTACTTCTGCAATGAGGCAGAAACCTACATACGTTTGGATTTATGGCAGAGAAGGTAGTCCAGGGCATGGACCTGTGTGGATCATATACCAGTTGTTACACGAGGAGGCAGGCAACTACAAAAGTACTGCTAAAGGCAGCCATTTCACACCCCTCCATTGACCCATATTGAACCCCAGGGATAGTCCTGGGCTGTGAGAGTGGGCTTCTATCAAGCTGCCACACTACCAGTCAATTTAAAGTAGCCCCAATAACTTACAATTCTCTTGTCATGATCATGCATAGGCATGCTTAAACTTCACAAAATGAGCCTGCAGGAAAGACAAGCTTTTCTGGTGGTTTCGACCAGCCCCATGATATTCTCGTGAGATACGTCGAGGGTCAAACATTTGGTGACTTTCATGGTGGGGTACGAGGTTCACCGTCCATTCGCAAGTCACAACATTTGAGAGGTGATTTTGACTGGCCAGACTGAATCCTACAGCCATTTCAAAAATGTTCTAAACCTGCTTCATGTTTTCTTGGTGGATCTTGTTTGGCTGTTGATTTAACAGTGGACGCAACAGACTGACTAACTGAGAGGAACCCATATTGTCACTCAGCTGGCCTCACAAGAAACTTTTCCTGCATAAATGGAAAGTGGTAAGTAGTGCTTTTGCTTTTCCAACATAAAATAACTCCATACACTTGATATTTTAGGAGGGATAACATTGGCCCTTACCACTCCTCCTTCTTGGTATTGGCTCTTTGTGTACAACCACTAGCATATGTTTTTCATTCTTCTCTGGAAAAGCCTGTACACTGGCCAACAGGAGTATCTGAAGCTTTCTGACAGAGTAAAGTGTTTGCCCTTGACACTTTTATGAGTCCAATAATGCCTAAAATCACATCTTCTGTCTGGCCTCCATTGCAATGTATGGCATCATTGTTGAAGAGGTGTCTTTGTTTTGATCTTGAATCAGGGGATGGAGCATGATCTTTTTCAAATTTTTCATTTCATCTGTTTTCAAGGAAATCTGTGTTAGGGCGTTTTCAGGAATCACCTTTTCTTCCTCGTCCATGGATTTTGTTCTTTATTGCTAAACTGATCTTGTCTCCCTCTTGTTCCTGTGTTGGTGCTGTTTCGTCTACCTCCTCCTGCTCTCCATCCTCTGGCATCTGATGCATGTGCTAAGGCACCACATGCACAATTATATTTCTTCAAAAATGATGCTAACCGTGATCTCCAAAGCAAACATCTTCTGCTGAAGCACATGACAAATATGTAACAGATACTTTCCTTGCACAACCTTTGCCCTGTACCATTCCATGTTTGGGTACAGCAATAGATTTGTCCCATTAATAAATGCAAATGTATCAGTGTTATGTCCTTCTCCTCTGCCTACTATGTGCACTTGGGGTTCTCAGCGTGTTGGCCTTCCCTTATTTTTAGTAAATGCATGTGGAGGTCTCATTGCTTTGGCTTTCAACACCTTGTGAACTCACAGAGAGTTTTCAGTGCTACAGTCTTCATCTTTGGCTGCTGAATGCAGATAGGGTACTCTGTGATTTGGTCATACGCCTCATGAATGCATGTCAGTTTCTGCACGTTTGGCCTTCTCCTATGCATAGTAGCAAATCTCACTTGGAGTTCTCAGCACTGTGGCCTTCTCCTCCAGCTAAGACATAACCCCAGGGTGTTTAGTCTTTGGTCTTCTTCTGCACATATTTAAGGCATGTAGGTTGTTCGTTAGTGTGGGCTTCTCCTAGAGAATGCAATGCATGTGGGTTGTACTGCCCCCAACCATAATTCAGGCACTGACTCACCTAAATATTCCAACCTATCTTCCTAACACTACCTAGGATCTATTATTGGTTTTAGTCTACTCTGACTTAACTATCCTACAAATCGCTCCTCCCACTTCATATGCCAACCCTTGACCATCCCCAATTGCTGCTCATCTGTCTTCATATGGGCGCAAGGTTGAACCTCATATCTTGAAACTCAAGAAAACCCTGTAAGGTTCAACTGGGTCAAAACTCCCTTGCGATTCTAGAGGTTTGCACATTGCTTGAACTTTCCCACCAATGCCTAATCATGAATAAATCATCATTTATTTGTATTTATTTATATATAACATCACATGTGGTGGGGGATGGAACAGCGTTAGTGGCGTAGAATAACTATATACGAATGACCAACCAAATCATCTGGGAGTACTAGGATAGCAGGGATGCCTTCAAAATGCTGAATTGTGCCAATTGCCCTCTTTTGATTTTCTTATCCTTCACCAGCTTGCACCACTTACTTACCATTATGCGTTTCCTGCTCTGGAACAGGAGTCCCACAAAGAAAGAGTGAAACACAGCCTGTCCCAGATGACGGTATGTTTGGCATCTGTGGTGTTAGATCATGAGGAAGGTAGGATGTAGTGTTTCCCTTGTGCACTAATAATAGTACCAACAGTTCCTTTCAACCTGTCTCTCATGATTATACTTGAATGGGCTATTTATACCCACGCTGAATGGCCCATCTTAGGTTCCTCGCTGAGGCCCCACTCCACACGGCTGCGTTTATCTCCTCTGTCACCAGGAACACTGCAGCTTATGCTATTACATTTGCACTGCTACCCATACCTGCACCATTGTTAAGATGGATTTCTATAATCTGGCCTGGTGGAGAGATTTTAGGAGGTGAACCAAGTTATAGTGGCAGGGGAACTCTGGGATTTTAGCCAAACACAATCAAGGTAAGCATGACAAGGAGTCGGGTCAGTGGTCCACAGTCAGTCCACACAGTGAAATGGGCAATTAATATACTTAGACAGTAAGTATAAAAATACTCTCACTATTATAGGCCCAAAAACACACTATAAAAATGAATCAATCAGATAATAATATTACACAACACTCTAAATAGAAACCATACATGCAGTCACAGTTGCTTAATACAATGCATACATTTCACCATAAAACTTGAAAGGGTAGGGAGGTAATAAAGCAATTGTATAACCAGTTCACACTGTGTTCAACCCTAAGTTAAATGGGGCCTTGTGCCCAAAAGTTCACAAAGTATCCTTAGAAGATGGGACAAAGTTAGGAAAGGTTTCTAAGGGTGTGAAGATTATTCCAGAAGACTTTAAAAGGGATTTACAGTTAAGTAAAGTACTTTTCCTAGCTTCTAGATTAGATTTTTCAACAAATGATCAAAATGCAATGGAATGGAATACACATCAAAGTTCTCCTCAAACTTTAAAATGGAGGAGATAGGGGGACCAGTAAGTATTGCAACTAAACTCCGCCCTTACTCTGATTTTCCCAAAGGATTTGGGTATCGGAAGGAGGTCGATGGAAGTAGGATTTTATGCTGTTGGATCCATTAGAAGATGCCAAGGAGCTGCAGGTACAAGGACGTTTCTGGTCGGGTCCAAAATTAGCAGGAAAGCTGCTTTTAGGGGTAAACGGAAGTTACGGGCAAAAACGTGGAATGGCGACGCCTTTGGCACGGTAGCCCACTATGAGCTAGTCACTACACCGGGTAGTCCTGGGACACTTGCGAAGACTGCAGGTTGCAGGATCATGAGAAGGCATCAAGACTGCTTGGTCCCACAATTCCAAAGGGTCGAAGCACCAGTGAGTTTCTTCTGAGATCAGGTAGTTCAGCAGGGCTTCACTGGGACAGCAGCAAGAATGGTCAACAGGCCTCTTCAGTATGTGTCCTCAGATCTTCCATCATATGCACACCTATACAGGATACCTGGTTCTTCTTCTGATCTACTGGAATGGCTGCAGGACTCCTCTTCTTATTCTAAATTCAGGTGAGTGATCAAACCCAACCCTCCAATGGAAAGATCTGCCCAACACATGCACACCAGCAGTGATCTAATCAGGGACCAATATGGGGCTGACTCATGCATGCATACTAGACACACTGGCACCTGTTTGTGAATTGGGAACAGCCAGTCCCAGCCGACTTCCTGTGCCCATACACACATGGCATGCACTATCCTGTAAAAACTGCAGTTCTCCCATGCAAACACATAACCAGAAAATGGAATTCCTGACCTGACACGGCAGGAAGAAGGTCAAAGAACAAAAGGGCTAATGAACAAACGACAAATCTTGTGTAACTGATGTTAACCACTGTTAATGGCCAAACACGGTAAACGCAAATGTGCAAAAATATAGAAAACCTGGTATAAATGAAACTGCTATCACCAGCTTGTCTTCTGGCACAATTAAAAGTAATCAAAAATCTCTTTTGTGTAAGTATAGGGTGATACAAAATAATCCCCATTGAACTGCATTGCAAGATGCTGTGTGCAATATGAAAATGTTACCCAAACAGGTAGTATGCCAAAAGACAAAACTGTAAACATTGTTTCCCTGTACTGACAATATGAAGGACAAGTCAGTTTTCCCATAACAAATTAGCACAAAGCCAGTGAAGTGAAGCTAAAGTCAGCACAAGGTGTAAAATAAAAGCAAAACGTTTGGGGGTCCATAGAATATGGAGAGAAGTTTTGTTAAAAGAGTCATCTTTCCTAACAATAAATACAATAAATATCAAGTCAATTGATTACCAAAAGAATAACACAACATCAACTTGTGTTGGTTTGTCATCTGATGAGATTTCCAATACACAATCAAAGTCTTAGTTAACAAATCTATTAGCATTCTAAGATAAAGTAGCACAGAGTGTGCATTCATTCCATGCACATAGCTGTCCAACTCAATATTAGTCTGTGAACAGGAGATTTCCATATTAATTAGTAACTTGGCTTTTAATCAGTTCCTTTTACACTCCACACTATTAAGCCCATGAAGCGGAGTGCTAACTGTAGTGCGGATCACTCTCTGCAACACACCTTCAATATCAAGAAGTAAAACCAATGTGTTTATCTCTCATTTCTATTGAGGCGATATGCCCCAATGTGGCAGGCCCACCCTGTAGGTAATGGCCTGCCGCCCAAGTTAATGAGCCGAGCACAGCTAGGGTACCTTAACGAAGGTGGCAGGTGGTTACCTGGTTACCTGGTGGTAGGCCATTCTAAGGCCTGTTGGGTGCCTGTTCGGAGCCACAGGAGCTAGGGGCCAGAAACTTTGCCCTTACCAATCCAGAGCCACCATGAGCAGGAGCTCCTTCCATCTACTGCTGGAGCTGCTGACACCAGGTATGTCACGAGTCCCTAGCTACAGCACGAGCGTGCGTCTTGAAGGCAACACGCGGCTAATTATTTAGTAACATCCGCACTGCTCCAGCGTTGCCCAGTGCGGCCCTTCCTGCCAGGATCTGCCCCATTAATGCACTCTAAGTGCATCCAGCCACCAATCGAAGCCCCGAGGTTCACACCATTTAAAGATGGCTGTCCGCCGCATCTTTAGCCCTCCATCCGGCCCCGCTACCCTGCAAACATCGTGATTGGCCCCTCTCCTCTATTGGGAGCCAACCACAAGCCAGCAGGTTCCGAACCGGCCCACCTCGAAGGCACTGTGCACTGTGCCTATCTCTAGCCTGTATACACCACCGAGCATAGGGCCAGATCCCCTGCCCATCTCCTTTGGGGTAAACATACCGCCCCTTACTGCAACCTTTTTTCAACTGTTCCAGCCAGCAACCTAATCTGTGTCAAGCCTTCACTGAACCCTGTTCTCGCAGTACGGTATAACACAGACTACTGCTCACATTGTGTAGTGCCTTATGGTCGCTTAGAGACTACTGTGACATTGTGTAGTGCCTTATGGTCGCTTAGAGACCACTATGACCACTTGTGTAGTGTCTTATGGTCGCTTAGAGACTACTGTGACATTGTGTAGTGCCTTATGGTCGCTTAGAGACCACTATGACCACTTGTGTAGTGTCTTATGGTCGCTTAGAGACTACTGTGACATTGTGTAGTACCTTATGGTCGCTTAGAGACCACTGTAACATTGTGTAGTGCCTTATGGTCGCGTAGAGACCACTGTGACCACTTGTGTTGTGCCTTATGGTCGTTTAGAGACTACTGTAACATTGTGTAGTGCCTTATGGTCGCTTAGAGACCACTGTAACATTGTGTAGTGCCTTATGGTCGCGTAGAGACCACTGTGACCACTTGTGTTGTGCCTTATGGTCGCTTAGAGACCACTGTGACATTGTGTAGTGCCTTATGGTCGCTTAGAGACTACTGTAACATTGTGTAGTGCCTTATGGTCGCTCAGAGACCACTGTGACAACATTGTGTAGTGCCTTAGGGTCGCTTAGAGACTACTGTGACATTGTGTAAGTGCCTTATGGTCGCTTAGAGACTACTGTGACATTGTGTAATGCCTTATGGTCGCCTAGAGTACACTGCGTATTAGCACTGGGTATCAGCACTGTGCACTAGCATTTCTCCGATTCTCTGCGCTAGTACCCTCACTGCAGCACCATTGTGTACTAACATTGCGCACTAGCTTCTCTCTGACGATTTTGTGCGTCAGTTCCCTCTAAACTCAGAAATGATAACCTGGACCTTCCTCATTATGTTCCCATTCTGCCTGGTCCCCCATGACACCCCTTGTACAGGGTCACACCTTCGCTTACACCCCAACGGCCTCAGCAGACTAGCCTGCCCCAGACATTATCCCATACCCTGCCCCACCCCCTTCCTACCCAACATCAACCCCTTCCAGCCTACCTCCTCCATTGACTCTCATCGCATAGCAGACACCCCCAGCCCCCAAGAAGCATCACAAACTACTCCCATCGGCCAACCCACTATCACAAACCTCACTACCAGCAGATCCTATCCCTGCTCAGGATTATCGAGATTCACCCGACTCAGATCCAGAACACACACACCCGCATCCTTCCCCAATCTAGGCAACAAACAAAACATAACCTTAACCAAATCTGCCCCTCACTGCACACGCCCTACACTTCCGACAGACCAGATATCACACGGCCTGATCGCACCCTCCCCCCGCACCCACATCAAAAAATCATGCATCACCACCGAAACCATGAAAGGTGCACTCATCAATGCGAGATCTGTAGTAGCCCATGCCTTAGACATTGCCGACATTATTACCGTCAATGATCTCGACTTCATAGCTATTACAGAGACCTGGCTCCACCCAGCATCTGGCCCCTCTCTATCACTTGCTATACCCAATGACTATACCATCTACCGTGCAGACAGACAAACAGCTAAAGGTGGTGGAGTAGCCGTTATTGCAAAAAGTTCCATCAACATTAGACACATACAAAACCAATCACTGACATCAGCGGAATTACTCACCCTCAAACTATCCACAACGCACACAAGCACTATCACCATCCACCTCATCTACAGACCGCCAGGCCCCATACTATCCTTTAATGACGACATAGCCCTTCTACTCTCTAACAATATCAAACCTAACTCTCGACTACTCATCCTAGGAGACTTTAATCTAGGTCTCAATGATGAGAAAGATGACAAAGCTCACACTATCGCCAACACTATTTCAGAATTAGGACTCACCCACCATATCGCACAACCCACACATAACAAAGGCCGCATCCTTGACTGGATAGCTGACCTCAATTGCAACACTACCATCCTCTCCAACACTCCATGCGCCTGGACCGATCACCACCTTATTACCTTCACCATCAACAAAGGCACTCAAACACCAGGGCCCTCCTCCAATGCCCCACCCACACTCACAAGAAACAACAAAAATATCACACTAGAGAAACTCCTCCCGCTACTCCAACCCATCATCGACTTCTCACCCACCATGACCAACCCTACTGAATTAGTAGATTTATACAACACAACTATCCTTAAGGCCATAAATACCATAGCACCACTCAAGCTTCGGAAAGCCAAACCACGAGCACACCTCAATTCCTGGTTCACCCCTAAACTAAAAACACTCCGCAAAGCCAAAAGACAAGCTGAATTAGCATGGAAACAGTCACCATCCACTATTAATAAGACATCCTACGCACTAGCATCGAACATCTATAAATCAGCCATCATCCAGTCTAAAAAAAACATGTACAATGAAAGAATCAGCAACGCCAAATCTAATACCAAAGAGCTCTTCAATATCCTGAGAGAACTCGAATCACCCTCCCCCATTCCAGACACTTGCAACAAAGACATCCACTGGTGCACGAACATCCAGGAAGCACTCCTAGGCAAAATTGCCACGCTACAAGCCAAAATCCTGACAAAGAAAGAAAGCCTCACCCTCTCCGATAACATCACCCCCTCTACACACACCCACACCACCCCCCAAAATGATGACAATAACCTCTTTGAGTTTTCCACCATAACCATTAAAGAGGTTGAAGAAATAATCTACTCTCTTAAACCGTCCAAATGCCAAGGCGACACTTGCCCAGCCCCTATCATTAAAGATGCTGCCAAACAACTTGCTCCCTTCATCACCTCCCTCATCAACGCATCTTTCACCTCCAACATAGTGCCCAACAACCTCAAGGACTCCTGGGTTCTTCCTTTACTTAAGAAGCCCACCCTTGACCCTAATGTCCCCACCAACTACAGACCCATAACGACTGTACCCTTCCTACTAAAAATCCTCGACAGAGCTGCCTATCTCCAGATACAGAACCACCTCGAGAAAAATAACTTACTAGGACTCAGACAATCAGGATTCCGCCCCAAACACGGCACTGAGACCGCCCTGATTGACCTTAAGACACAGATGGACAACATTAAAGACAATGGTAAACTAGCCCTCCTTCTCCTCCTTGACTTATCGGCCGCCTTCGACCTGGTCAACCACGACATCCTCTGCAAACATCTATCCTCAGCAGCCAAATTTTCAGATAACGCCAACGCATGGATCCATTCCTTCCTTAACAACAGATCCATGAGAGTCTTCGCACCCACAGCCTCTGCCATCCCAGCCCCAGTCACTTGCGGTGTCCCCCAGGGCTCCTGCATCTCCCCCACTCTATACAATGTATTCACGAAACCCCTCTTTGACATACTGGACCGCTTGGGTGTCATCTACACCAACTACGCAGATGACACCCAAATACTGATCCCTTTAACAGGCAACTACTCCACCGACCTCACTACTCTCAACAACATTTATTCCATTATCCAAGAATGGATGGCCAAGCATGGCCTATGCCTTAATGACGACAAGACCGAGCTTCTTCTCCTAGGTTCCCAACCCAGACTTAATAAACTCGACAAACTCTATCAAGCATTCACTATAGACGGCAATAACATCACCGTCTCTAACAGCGTCAAAACCCTAGGAATCTACCTCGACTCCTCCCTCACACTGACAAGACAGATCAATTCCATCTCATCAGCCACTGCTTACACTTGTAAACTTATCAATGCCAGCAGACCTTACCTCTCACCATCCAACTGCATCACCTTAGCCAGAGCGCTAGTCCTGTCCAAAGTTGACTACTGCAATGCGCTATACTTGGGAACCAGTCAGAAAAACATCAACAAACTACAAGTCATACAAAACAACGCCTTGCGAGCAGCCCTGAACATACCCAAACAAGAACACATCTCGGACGCCAGACGCACCTGCCATTGGCTATCCATACCACAAAGAATTGAATATAAAACCATCTCACTCACACACAAATGCCTAGCTAACCAAGCACCCAGATACCTATCCGACAACCTCAAGCACCACACCCCAGCGCGCCCTACCAGATCAGCTCAAACACACTGCTTAAATATCCCAAGATTTAAGCTCCAAAAAGCAGGTGGCTCCAGCTTCCCCGTGCTTGCCTCCAAACTTTGGAATTCACTTCCACTCGAGCTGAGATCAGAACCGTCCTTTCACAGATTTAGACACAACACCAAAACTTGGCTTCTATCCAAAGAAACTGCCTAGCCCTACCGCACTAGCATGCACCAAGACTGTAAATCTGTAAATATGTAATCGATTTGTACATTTCTGCTGCATTATTCTTGTTGTATTCATTATTCTTGTTGTATTCATCGCAAGCGCCTGGATGCCCTAGGGCCAGGCGGCGCTATACAAATAATAAACTAAACTAAACTAAACTAAACTACCTACAGTGTGGGCCCAGTCACTAGGGGACATAACACCTTTTTTTTGGTTATGTTATCAAAAGAAAGAAAAATGCACCTTTATCTCGCCGCCTGATTCTGCACAGTAGTGCCTTCAGCCCAGAAGTCTGTTTTCAATGTTAATGACTCACGTCATCAACATTGAAGAGAGGGCTGGCTGGCTGATCGCACTGTGCAGAGACGGGTGTTGAGATAAAGTTAAGTTTTACTTCCATTTAAAAAAATATAAAACATTAGCACCCATGTATGGATCTACACGGGTGCTAATGTGAAGGTGGAGCGCGGAGCCAGGAATGGAAACGCCCGACACTAATGAAAGAGCGAGGAACGCTTTGTGAATACAGCCTGTGTTCTGAGCATTTTCATTGGCTGCGGGCTCCTCTCAGGTTGCTAATGGTCCTTCATCTTCCGCAATTCTTGTACAACAAATATATTTTCTCATCTCTCAAGTGAAGCCACTCATTAAACAATAAACAAACTCTGGGAGCTCCCTTATGTGTGTATATTATATTATCAAGATAAACAAACATGACATTATCTGCTGCTCAGCAGAGCAAGTCATGTAGGCAATCCCCTTTATCTGCTGACGTTCTCAGGACAAAGTGGCAATCACTGAGGAAGCATTGTGCTTGCTTCTCTGGACAAATGTGCTGAGTGGGAGTACTAAGAAGGGGTAGAGTCCACTTTGAAGCGAGGCCATGTCCAAGATGATCTCCTACCCACAGTTCTGCCACTAGCCATGTTACGTTTTATCGTTACCTGTGGTAAAATAAGCCCTGCGAGTGGTCTTAAAGGGGCTGATCGTGCAAAAGGACATGTAGATGCTCTTTCAATCAAAAAGTAATGCTTCCTAGACTATTTAGGCAGAGCTGTCTTAATAGAATGGGCAAATCATGTTTCCTAGTGCCAATTCTCCTAATGGGCTTCGCACATTTTTCCTTCTCCTGACAGCCCCTCTTCTCTGGATTAGGAAGAGCAAATGAGGGCCCCAATTGTTCCAAGAAACGTGTTGTGTATTCCATCATATTTTCTAAGTCCCAGGGCATTACCCCTGGCACATGCTGTTATTCAGCATATTAGCTGTTCATCCAATAAGCATGGGAGCCTGTTTTGGAACTGCATGCATCTTTCAGACTGCCCATTGAAACACCCGATGATTGACACAACTCGCTGCATTCTGTGGCAAAGCTGCATGCTACATCAATAAGTCCTGCCCAAATCTGCTTCTGCTGCGAAAAACACCAGGATACCTGCTCACTGATGCTGTGGATGGTACTTAAGAGACTAAAGTAGTGAATGTGTGCACTATGTGCCCAATGCCAAGGTCTATTCGGTGCCTTGACACCCCAGTCTGTGACTTGGGCCATAGATATTGGTTAGGTCACCATTTCCTACCTTACACAAAGATATTTTTAAAAGTAACACTTTTCTTTTTTTTATGGCTATATTCATGCTCGACTATATTTGTACCCTCCTGCAGTACACTACTCAGAGTGTATCTGCATAGCCTGAATTACGTACATGCCTTACAGGGGTGGGCTTTAATATCTGTAAGGCTAGTCTGTGTTTAAATAAAGTGTGCTTATTTGATTGGACTTTGCTTGGACATTTATTCTACTTGGTGCTCATTGTACTTTTGTTATTTGGATGTTTCTGTGGTAGGTTCAAGTAATTTAGCAGACTCAAATACATCCCCATGAGCTAGAATCAGAATAATTATGCCAGATACCAACAAACCTCTCCCTATCCTCCTGCAACATCTTTTCTATATCAGGGAATGGGGAGGATAGTGATATTCAAGGTTAGAGGTGCAAGCATGCACTAAACCTCTTCTGCATTGATCAGGAGTTGATGGTGGCTGCATGATGAGGAATCCCTGTTTGGCAAAAAGCACACAAAGGTTTCCAAGAAGCCAACACTCTATTGTGATCTACCTCTGTGCCTACAATTATGATGTTTGTTGTGGAATAATCAAGTGAGTGTGCACTTTTATCTCTGTTTCAATTCTGTTGAACAGAAATGGCTCTCAAAGTTACCAGTTTACCTTCAGCAGGCAGACCATTCAAATCTATCAGAAATTAGACTTTCCAACTAGAGGGTCTAAAATAACAGCTAAAGCAGGTCTCCAAGCATAAGTGAGCTGCAGGGTTAGTCTCCCACGGCTCTGGTAGATAAAGCAGGACCAACTACTTAATTGTCAATTGATCCATCAGGTATGTATTAACCACGTAACCGCTGCTACCCAATGTGTGGCTGCTTTGAAGTACTTCCACAAGATCCATAAGACAGTTAACACATAGAACTTGCACACAAGCAGTTGTGAGTGGTGACAGAGAGAGACCCAGGTAGACACCAGCATAGAGAAGCACTGTTTGGAAAGTCTGCCTCTTAAGGGTGTCAAAGGCAGCTACAACTGGTGAACTTTTTGAACTGTTTTCTTTGCTACGATCTCTGTCGTAAGAGAACTTAGGTAGAGATATCACAGGGATATCTGTGGTGAGAAGGGAAAAGTCCTAGGCCTCGGACACCGGGCAGGACTTTCAGTGCCATGCTTATTATTTCCTGGGAAAGGAATGTGGGAGAGACTTCCTGTTATTTTTCCTTTCTATCTGATATAAATGAGGACCCCATGGGGCCCCAAAACACAGAGGGGCAAAGTGAGTGATATCTGTGAGATGTGCTAATTTGATGAACAACATTTCTAGCCTGTGAAGAAACTCTGCTAACCTGACCAGTGAAACTGTTGTTGTGAAATACCAAGTACAATTTCTAAGTTTAAAGTTTACCAATAGGCTCTGGTCCACATCCCTATATGTCCCTGTGACAGGGTGTTGGAGGAAAAAAGCTGTAAATAACTTTGGACATTCACATCAGATTCTACCGCACAGGTCTGAAACAAGGCCCATAACATTTCTGATCAACAAAGTATTGAGAACTATTTTCAACTTTAACAGAGTCTCACATACAAGAGATGTAATTTTCTTCTTGATACCCCACTACAGAAGACGGAGACACAGGCCATGGGATAGGTTCAAGACTTTCTTAAAACATTGAATAACGAAACATGAAAACATGAAAACATGATGTATTTTATAGCTAGAAGCCGACTCCACCTCTGCCACCCATCTTCTCGGTCATCTGACCCATGAAGCGCGTGGCAGTTGAGGGTTTCGCTGCCACTTACTCTCCTCCTTCTGCACCTTTGACTGACTCACATCCTGACACAGCCCTCTCTAACCTTCATTGTTGTATCTCTGACACTCTTGATGTATGTGCCCCTGTCATGAGGATCTGCTTGAAGTGCAAATCCAAGTGCAACTCTTGGTATGACTCATAACTTCGCACCCTTGAACGCAAGTGTGGGGTGGCTGTGAGGAAGTGGAGGGCAACAGGTACACTCTCTGTCAAACTGGCCTGAAGCCTTCTCCAAAGGCAGTCCAGACTCTCTGTCCTTGCTAAGACGAGAGCACACATCCAAGCTCGCGTCTCTGCGGCATCTAACAACTCAGCCAAGCTCTTTAAAATTTGCAAGGAGCTGGCCAATCCGGCTGCAGTCTCGACCTCTCTTGTTCCCTCCCAGGCCCTCTGCATGGCCTTGGCTTCTCATTTCACCACTAAAAGACAGAACAGCCTCTCCATCCTCTCCTTTTCTCTATCTTCCTCCTCCATCCCTGATCCCCCTGTGGCTGCTTCCCTGCCTCCCTTCTCTTCCTTTCCTTTGTTCACCCCTGACAATGTTTCTAGACAAGTCCAATCTATGAAAGTCTAGTCAAAATAGGTTCTTCCGCGTTCATCCAAAATCATCAAGGATCACATTGATGTCCTTCCTCCAGCCATGGCTGATTTCTACAATCACTCTTTAGCCAATGCAACCTTCCCCTCCCCTCTTAAGCACTCCCTTGTGCACCCCCTTCTTAAGAAACCCTCTGTCGATCCCTCCTATCTGGTTAACTATCTCCCGATCTTCATTACTCCTTTCCTGGACAAACTCTTGGAAAAGCTGGCAATCTCCCAGCTTAACATACACACTGAATCTGTTGGTTGTCTCCATAAACATCAGTCTGGCTTCAGAGCGACCAGAAACACAGAAACTGCTCTCCTGAACATCTGGGAAGACCTGCTCCCAAACCTTGACTCTAACTATCCTTCTGTCCTCAGTCTCTTTGATCTTTCTTCTGCTTTCGACACAGCCAACCATGCCATCCTTCTCAAACACCTTCCTGATAACCTCCGTATCACTGATCAGGCACTGGCCTGGCTGACCTCCTTTCTCACTGATTGACCCTCCCAGGTCCAACTGGGGTCCTTCCTCTCTTCTATCTCTCTCTCTACCTGTGGTGTTCCCCACAGGTCTAATCTTTCTTTGTGGCTGTTCAACCAGTGTTATGCGGATGACACTCAGCTCTCTTTCAGGCTCCCCTGAGCTGCCTCTACTCCGTCTCTCATTCCTGACTGTCTGTCTGCAATTCAGTAGTGGTGTACCACCAATGATCTCTGCCTTAATGCCAGTAAGACTGAGATCCTCCTCATCGGAACACCAGCTCCCTACTTTCCTCTCATTATCTGGCTGCCCACCTTGGGCCCTCTTCCTGCTCATCCCTGTGAGGCTAAGAACCTCAGGGTCATCTTTGACTACACACTCTCCTTCTCTCCTCGCATCTCTGATGTTTCTAAGAAGTCAAACTACCAGCTTCACCTCTTCAGAGGTATTCTTCCTTTCCTCACTTTCCTCTAGAATCTCACTGTATCCAGACCCCTGAACATTTCTGGACTGGACTACTGCAACAGCCTCTTTCTAAATCTTTCTGCCTCTACTCTCTGTCCTCTACAACTTATCCATAACAGGACTACAAGACTTGTCCTTGGCCTCAAGCCCAGGGATCATATCTCTCCAGTTCTGAAATCTCTTCACTGGCTCCCAGTGGTGGCAAGGATCAAGTTCAAGACCCTCTGCATTGTCCACGAGGATTTCTGGGGCCTGGGACTGTACTACCTCCATCTCTCTCTTTGTGAATATCTGCTTCTCAAGCTCTCTGCTCCTCAACCTCCAACTCTCTGAGGGTCAGTCGCTTTTTCAAGCAAAGAGCTGGGGGCAGATCTCTTTTATTGGATGGGGCCTCCCTCTGGAATAGCCTCTCTGCCTCTCAGAAGCTTGAGCAGAACTATCTCAAGTTTCGGAAGCAACTCAAGCCCTTCCACTTTGCTTTCACCTTCTCCCTTCCTCGTTGCTTCCACCTTCTCGCTTCCTCTCTCCTGATGATGACCTGTCTGATCCATGCACTGGACCCCTGGCCACCTTCTGAATAAGGGCCCACGTCCCTGCCTGTCCATCTGCAACCTGCACTGTTGCTTGGCTCCTCCTGCACTTGTGGGCTGTATCTGTAACCCTACAGTCCCCTCTCTTGCACTTATTAGCCTCCCGTTGGCTGAACGTCTGAGTACCGGCACTTGCCACCAGTTGGCTGCACTTTTAGGTTTTGTCCCACACTTCTCCATCCACCCCCCATCCGCGGCACTTCTGGCCTCCCACTTCCCTGCTCTTGCATGATCTGAATGACACAAGGCCTAGTAAGATCATTGTTTTGTCCTGCCTTTGTTTTCCCCCTCCTTGTCTTATCGGGCATAGAAACACTTGTGTATAGGTGCGTTATAAATGACATATCATATCATATCATATGAGCATTTTAGTTTAACTGTAACAGGATTAATAACTGACTGCATGGTAAATGGAACAATATACCTCAATTTCAATTTATGAGAAATAGAAGGCTGTTGTAAATACTGGCTGTATAGCTAAAACTTATTACGAGGCTTGTATAGCACAATTGGTGGCAATTTGCATATTACTTGAGCTTTAAACACATTTGATTCGGCTCCATGGAGACTCTGCTGCAGGATCTTAAATCTTTAATTGCTACCTTTTCACTCTAAGAGGTGATATATGAGGGTGAATAACTCCGGAGACAGTAAATCAAGTATCTTGCAGGGTCGTCTGCAGGGTATTATATAGGCATGTACAGACAATGGGCCTCATCACGAATTGGGCGGTAACGCCGGCGCTATTAGCGCCACGCTATCTCCCCTACCGCCGAATTCCCCAGTGCTAATAGCGCCGGATCACGAGTTTGGCGGTAATGTTAATCCCCATTCCCCATTGAGCCCATTCGGGAATGCCCCATTCCCCATTGGGCTCAATGGGGAAATTTCGTGCTAATACCGCCGGCGGATTCTCCGCCGGCGGTATGAGCACACATTTTTGGCGGATTTCCCCCTAGCTCAGAGCTGGGGCGAAATCCGCCGAAGTCCTGATTTGGCGGACCCTTAAATCCGGCGGTAATAGCGGTACCGCCGGATTTACGAGGTTACCGCCAAAGTCGTGGTGAGGCGTTATATAGGTAGCCCTGTACATTGGGGTTGGGTATCGGTAGCATAACTCCTAATTCTGAAGGTGATAGGCAGAACATTATTTAGGCTGATTTGCCAATTGGTAATTAATTCTGATCCAGAATCAGGAAACACATTGGACCTCCCCAATCCATGATAAAAATATGAGTTACCCCTGGTTGGATAATGTGTGGTAGACATTCTTTATCATTAGTCTGGCCAGAATTTTAGGATATCAGTAGCACAAAAAGAGCAACCTTAGTGTAAGAATCAACCACTATCCAAATGAGAGCACTTTCTTTGGATTGAGGGAGGTGCATAATAAACTCCATGGTACATAGATGCCATGACCCTTTTGGGAACAGAAAGTGTTAAAGGAGGCTCATGGGTTTTGCTCTAGAGAGATATAACTGGGCACACATAGTACAACTAACAATATACACGTTTTCATCACTTCACAATGTCTCCCACTACATTTACCTTTGAAGGAAATCTCAAGTTTCACCTATTCACAATGTCCCTCCCATGAACATCCATGGCAAAATAACCAAATTTAATGCTGAGCCACTGTTGTAGATAAGCACAGTTTCATTTGGTGAAAAAGTAGCCTTTGTCCTTCAGTATTTTCTGAAGACATATTCAGAAATTCCTCTTTTTGGGAAGTAGCATATTGTTTCTTTATATACTTTATAAATTGTACCATAGAATCTTACATTGCCACATGCAGAAGAGATAAACAGCCTTCCGGTTCACCTGAAGTATTTTGCACATTACAGTAAATCCAGCGGATCTGGCATTGATACATTGCTTTTACAGTGTTTAAGAATTTGGCATTGTGGCGGTCTGTGATGTCCAGGAAGCTTCCAAATTATTTTTGCAAACTATAAATAATTATTGTATATAAAGGAGTTCACTTAAATCATGCTATGGTTATTTTCCTTTGCATTTAGGTTTTTGAATGATAACTGAGTAGATGGATATCCAAAGTACTTGTATATTTTGTCAATAAAAATAAATCAATGGCATAACCTGCTGCATCTGCAAAAATTCAAAATGGGAGACTATGGGCAGGCAGGTGAATAACTGGGGCAATGGTAAATGCCCTTTTCCAATTAAGGAATATTGGAGTTCCTCGTTCCATTCATATAGAATATTGTTTTAAATAATGTTAAACAGGTATAATACTATCTTTGAAAAGCCAGAAATACATCACCTGAAAATAATAGGCAAAACCCAAGAAATGTTTAAACTCTTTGAGAGTTGTTGGTGATGGCCAACCAGTGATAAATTACATCTTTTTCATGTTCTACTTATTACTAATTCAAATGGCTAAAGGAAAGAGGGAAAGAGAGCATCACTTTATTTTTTTTTAAATCACAACAGCCCTCTGCCCCATTCATCTATTAATCACTGCAAATCTCTGGTTGCACTTTTTGGCACATGTTTTCTTAGCACTGCCTCTTCCTTTACATTCTGCACTTTTTGTACCTGGAAAAGGCCTACACTGTTAATAATAATAATAACTTTTATAGCATGTATATAGCGCTACAAACCCTCAGGTTTCTGAGCACTGCTTATTATTAGCCGGTGTGTGGTGCTCATTTATCGACCTTTGAAGGATGAAAGGCTGAGTTTGGCCCTGCTGGGACTCAAACCTGTGTCAGCAGGCTCTGCACAGATATCAAAGTGAGTGCTCTACTCGCTGTGCTATCGGACTGGATAGGTATATTGTACCTTGCATCCCAGGTAAGCCACAAGCATGTTCATCTTACCCTACTCGGCCCTTCTGTCGCCACCTTCAGCCACACATGCAAACACCCAGTCTGCACCTTGCTCCATGCACTTTCAACCCACAGGACCTCATCCACACCTCTTTTACCACCACACACATTCCACCTGAAAATCAAAAACACAACCTCATGCTCATCAATGCTCTTTCTGCACTACTACATACAGCCAACATTGGGGACCTCATCACCACACTCAACCTAGAAGCACTCTTTATCACAGAGACACTACTTGACACCACCACCCCATACATCCTGTAGGTTGTACATCCCAAAATGTTATGGCATCGAACAAAGGGATTGCAAAGGTAGGCCTATTGGAGGGTTCACTATTTTCCACAAGATCTCATGGACATTCACCCTTCTGGAGCACACCACTCCTACATCCATATAACTCCTCACCTAACAATTACACTCACCCAAGCTCAGGCAGCTCCTTTCCACCTGATCTATCCCAAGCCAGCAAGACATTTCCTTATGATATCAAATACATCATTACAACAGAATCCATCAACAACACAACTAGTGTTTCCTCAGAGACCTGGAACTCAAGCCACCAAGAGAACTGGAGAGTCTCAACTCTAATTATTCCACAGGGCTACCATTACATTTTCAACCCTGATGCAGCACACTTTCTGCCACTATCCAAGTTATTGATGATGGTCTACACATCCCAGATGAATGGAACCCCTGCTTACTTATCCTCCTTGACATCTCTGCTGCCTTTAGCACTATTCACAATGAAGCCCTCCTCATACATCCCCAAAATAGACCATCTCATCCAGTTGGGCCACAACTGATCCCAGCAATGCCCTTCAACTTGCCTTGTGATCTGTAACCTCTACATGGAACCTATGGAGACAGTCCTTGCCAACACCAAAATCATAATACACCAATACGCAGATGACACACAGCTTTACCTAAAACTAATTTGCATCATTGTCATTGTTCGAGTCATACTCTGTTCGCCTTTAATTCAATCCTTTGTTCCTACATGAAGCTCAAAATCAAATGTTATTCACTGAGGAAATCCTATCAACGTAGTAGATACTTTTTGTTGATCTAGTTGCTGAAGAAATATATAAACATAAAGATAAGTTTATTTGAAGCAATAACAGATACCATCAGAAATGGGCACAAAAAGAATGTTTAGTACTAAAACATTTGACAGAGAACAAAAACTCTCACAATCAAACAGGTGGACAAAGGGGTGCAAATATTGTTCTGATGAACAGAACTGATTATATAGATGCAGCGATAAATCATTTAAACACACCAGGTTGATATACAAAAGTGAACAAATGTGTCTTTAAAAATGTAAAGAAACTTGACCTGTACGTTTAAGGAATTGGCTTAGTAATGGCATAATCACTCAGGAAGAACATTTATTTCTGTGGGTTGTTGCACCCAGTGACCCCAACAATCTACTATTTACCAAAGAAACATAAGAAATGTGAACAATTGCCTTCTATGAGACCAATTGTTAGTGGTACAAACTCCATAACTGAACCATCGTCTGCATTCATTGATTCTTTTCTGAACCCCTTTGTGGAAAAGTTACCTTCCAAGCTAAGAGATTGTTAGGGAGAATTCTCAACATTTGCTAATTTCCCTTACTTTTTGAGACCCCCAGCAACTTTGCTGGATTTCTAGGATTTGATTTGTTTACCTGGGAAGAGTGTGAGTCTTTTATCCCACTCTTCCATGTATTTTGGATGTGTTTTACTTTTGTGTTCTTTGATTGTGGAGTTTTAAAACAACTCCAATGGCATCATCTTTTTCTGTGTGTCACACAACACCTTCAGTGCAGTGGCACAGGGATGTATTTTAGACTTTCCAAGATTTAAATACCTTCTCTGGGACTGACTACCTTCTCCCAGAGCATGTAAAGTTAAATTGACTTTACTAGTCTCTTTAAATTTACTAACACAGCACACACTATCTTCCTATAGAGTGCTGGAGGGGCTTCCTAGCTTCCCCTGAGTCAAAACACTCATGTAACAGTCAAATGTTACCCTTTCCTACTTTAAATGGCTGGTGGCAGTGGTTTAGATCAAACTACCATGATTTTTTCCGACCGCTAACAACGGTAGCTAAAAATCGGTTCAGCCATGTTTTTCAAAATGTGCCCAAGACCTATCTGTAAAAACAGACTCTGGTTATCTTTTTTTGACATTTCTTTTAGGAAAGGTCCTTCTTGTGTTTGTCTCTGCGCGTGAAACCAGGTTTGGTCCCTTTGTTTGTTGGCCTTTGGCGATCTTCAGTGCTGAAGCCCTCCTCTGGCGCCTGAGTGTCTGGGGTGGACATATTTGAGGGAGGTGCCCGAAACTCCCTGTACTTAGTTTCCTAGCAGACCTGAATGCACTCTGGCGTCATTGGCAGGCTGGCTGTCCTGCAAAGACAGCCACCCTGCTGTGTGAGTGACAGCCAGGCTGGAATACATTTGGAAAAAACTGTTTAAAAGCAGGTCTCTGGGACTTGGGAAGCAGAGTCGACCACTGGAACGAAAGAACCAAAGATGAGCTGAAGGAAGAGGACTTCTGCAACTCCTGGACGACCGGTGAAGCCCTGCTACAAGTACGAATTGCCTGAAACTCCATCGACAGAGAAGCCCTTCAAGGTTAACTTCTTCCCTTGAGTTTGGTGGGAACAACCAACTCGCAAGCCACCTGGACACCATCCCCATCTGGTCGAATTTTCATCAGAGTGCTGTTGAAAAGCGGATGGCCAGAGGGAAGGAAACCAGTTTGTGGACTTTAAGGCACTCACACCTTAAATCGACGTCTTGCTACAGCTTTTGGCCTCATCCTGGGCAGTGCAGGAACCTCCTGACATCCTCCTTCTTGTCCCCACGACTGAAGCTCAGGAACAGCAAGATCTGCTCGAACTGCCAGGAACAAGTGCCTCAGGTACAGCTTTCTTCATTGACAAGGTACTGTGCAAATGCGGCCCTGAAATCTTTTCGGCCATCGAGAAAGTGCGTGAAACTTTCCTCAACTACAAAGGCTTGTCCTTCCCTTAACATTCGTCAAACTTTTGTATTCTTTTACCAAGAAACCTTTACTAGTGGATATTTTAATCACTCTGATTGTTGGTCCTTTGTGTAACTTGTACTACTGCTCAATTAAACTCTTGCGATAAGTCTGGCTGCTCAGCCATCGCTACCACTTTACTGTGAAGTACAGGCTTGTACCAAAGGTGAAATTGTGCTTACAATTGTAGTCCTAATTACCTGTAATGTCCCCAAAGGGTACTGCAGGTGATTCTGCCTAACAGAGATTCAATGCATGTTCTTGTAATAATCCAAGAATGTGAGTGGAAACGTAATATTGGATTGGGACACTGGATGCAATGGCTATTTATATGTCAATAGACCATGCACTAGCTAGGAAAGCTCTAGAGTATCACTATGACAATGTATCCGCATCATAGTACAACACAAAATGTATGATAAGTGAAATGTTAGATCTTGCTCTAAAAAATAACTATTTTGTATTTATTGGAGCGATGCTCCAGCAGATATTAGGAGTTACCATGGGCTCCAAGTTTGCCCCACCTTTGCAAATCTCTTCATGGCGCACGTTAAACAGACCCATGTTCTAACATAAACAAGTATGGGCATCCAGGAATGATACTGATGATATACTTTTAATCTGGAGTGGACCAGAGTAAGAATTGTTGCAATATTTTTCTTGCTCAAATAATAATTAATTTGGGATGAAATATACCATTAATTACAGTCAATAAGAGATATCACTTTTAGATCTATTCTTCTTTGCGAAGCATGGTCTTTTAAATACAAAAACTTTTAAAAAAAGCACAGAGACTAACACCATATTGAATGGTATCTATGATTCACAATATCCCAAAGGGGGAGTTTACTAGACCAACAAGGAACAGTAGTTCACAAGAAGACTATGTTAAAGAAATAGAAATGATCAACAATGGATTTTATCAAAGGGGCTATAAACGGAAGGTTTTACAGAAAGCAGAGAATAGCCTTGAAAAAAAACCTAGAAAAGATGTATTAGTACCACATTTATGGAATGTTTGTGAACACACACAGGCGGTCAGGTTTATACAGAAGTAAACTCCAAAAGTACATTGGTTTATAAATGGCTTAATAAACACGTACATATTTTGTAACTAGATGAGGAGGTTTAAGACATGTTGGGAATGAAACCAATAATTACTTTTAAGAAAGACATTAGCGAAAATACTGTCTCATAACCAATTTTGTGAAACAAAATAAAGCAACAATGAAAACATGGTTAGAAACAGAAGTTAAAACTTTTCATAAGTGTGGCTGGCGCAAGAATTGCAAACACACTATGGCCAAAATCACCACATACACTGATCTATATAACAATGTATATAAAATCACACAATTCATCAACTGGACCACATCATTTGTATCTGTTATTTTTTATGTATGTGGAAAGTTAGATATTTGTAGCACTAGTACTAGAGATAAGATTTTGAAATGGGGGGACTTTACTACCTCTTTTTTTTTTTATTAAAATTATATTTTAAGAAGTCAAAAATGAAGTCCCTTTCCCCATGTGAGTATTTTATATGCAAGTAAAAGTAAGTTTTAGCTATAAAACAAATGCTTTGTAAAACATATTTCTTTGCACCTAGTTATTCATGCACATAGAAATATAAATGTTTTCCTCTTCTGATCAGACAGTAACAATAGTAGTTTATGCCTGTTGCGCTACTAGTCTAAATATATCCACATAGCTGTGTGTGGGAAAGCAGGGGGATAAGCTATTATGTGTAAAAAGAAATTTTTGGGAGTACAAACAGCCAATTTACCCCTTGTCTGTAGTGCTGGGAAGCACAATAAGAGCTCATCAGATTTATGAAACTCACAGATGACAGATAGCCTATGGGTTCACATTTGAAAGAAAAAGCTTGAGTTCGAAGATACTTCAAAATATCAGTCATGTGCTTTGGAGAAAGTCATAACAATGGAAAGAGGAGGGGGATAGAGAACAATATGGAAACAGAAGAGGGCAAAGATAATTTTTAAGTACAATATGACAGTCCTCAGATTAAACAAGGACACAGAATTAAATGTGTAACTCTGAGACAATGGAAACAATGTACAAGTGTGTTGCTAAGTGATTAAGCAGACATAATCAATAGCCAGAACAGATGGAGGCAACACAATGACATATAAAGTTTAAGAATTGGACTAATACTATGATGTAATGGAGTAATTGAATCAATTCAACACAAAGATTGGATCAGTAACATGGTTCAAATTGAATGTATAGGAACTTAAACTAATATTGATATTAACTATGTAATGACATATCAGATTTTGACTACACTAAAAGTCATAACAAATGGAAGCACCATTATGACATAAAAAAGGCTATTCTTTATACCGATATATACATCTCACACATGATTAAAAGCAAGTTCTTTGATAAAAAAGCAAATAGCTTCCAGTATATAAAGACTTTGTGAAAGACATAATTTTATTTGTACCCGTTGTTTTGGCATGCTTAAAATTGATTTTTATTTTTGCATTGTATAAAAGTCAAACAATATGAAATGACAAATAAATAGATTTAACATAGATAATGATTAAAAGTCTGCCTTTTTACTGAGTTAGCATTCCTCCAGTATTAGAAAAAAAAGATTTGACTAAACAATAGTACACATTGCAGTTCTTGAATCATGAAGTAAAGGTATTATCAATGAATATGAGTCAGTTACTAATATCATATAAAATCATTGTGTTGTAGAATGCCATTCATACTAGGTTAAAAATTAATCTTTAAAAATTGCTGAACCATTAGTAAAAAAGACAAACAAAAGTCCATTATTGGTTTCATCCTCAGCTTTACAAAATGAAAGGTTTGAAGAAACAATAGTACACATTGTAGCTCTCGATTTCATGATGCTATTATGCAGATATTTCAATCATGTAGCAAAGTTATTTTTTCCATAAATGTGAGTCAATTACTAATTCCATACACATGCCCACTCATATTGTGGCAGTTACAATTTGTACTAAGACTTACCTTTTAAAATGGCAGAATCATTAGTAAAAAAAAGAGACAGAAAGTCCATCATTGTTTTCTTACCGAGCATTAAAAAATGACAAGTTTAACAAAAAAGTAGTACACATTTTGGGTCTCGATTTGATAAAGTTATCATAAAGATTTCTCAATCATGTAGTAAAGTTATTTTCAATGGATGTGAGTCACATACTATTTTCATACACATGCCCACTCATTCAGTTAGTAATGTACTAAAGTTTTCGGAGTATGCTGTTCATACTAAATTAAAGATAAACTATAAAAAAAGCTCAACCAGTAGTAAAAAATCAAAAAGAAAGTCCATCATTGGTTTCTAATGATACACCTCTATGAACCAAGCTCAAAATGGCTCTATGGGACAAACACCACTTGTATGCCACATGATAATGAAACAGTAAGGGGAGCCCAACAAGGCAGATAAGGTAAGAAATGAGCTAACACAGACGATAGCCTTTGAATGTAATCTGGCAAACTTTAGATAGCTTATGACAAAATAATTTGTATACAAAACATTTATAATCTGTCCCACTTTCTTTGCAGAAATGTAAGAACATAAAGAGCAAAAAAAGTTGAACTACTATACAAGATAAATAGCAAAACACGATTTGAGGACAAGGCAGGAGGTTACAATGTGTTGTTAAATGTGTAATTTGATTAAGAGGCCTTTAGCAAACTATTCAATAGGCAATTTGATTTCTGAATGTGTCAAGCTGGTGTCTTCCATTGGTTATGCAATTCAGCATTTGTGGACAAGTTTACACAGGAGAAGTAGATATATTTAAGAATGGTATTCAAGAGACAAAATAATGACGGTAATAATAAATAATACAAAGTCACTAGATCTTTTGTATGAGTAAAATAGAATATTAAGATGTGGTTTTAAAAAGTAAATAATGTATTTTATGTATTTTTCTAGTTACTGAATTATTATTTTAAGTCTACAATTTGCCTGCAGATAATTAAAGTATATTGTTAATTGATGAAGATATCGTTGTAGTTAGCATCTCAGCTCTGAAGAAGGGTAAGTGAAATAATAATGTTTTTTGTTAATGTGTGAAACCCATGTTAGCCTATGAACAATCTCTCCTATTTCTCCCACTCTGGAATTCCTCCTCTTACCTGCTCCCCCTACCTAGTCTACCTCCTCTGGAGTGCAGATTACAAAAGGGAATGCAATTAAGCCTTGTCTGAAAACATTAGTGATTTCTTTTTAGACTAAGGTACATATGTTTGCCTATTGGATGAAAGGAGGTCTGAAGCTGAGTAAGAGGCCACCCCGATTTGTTCCTATGGGAATTGCCCATGAAGAACCTTAATTCTATGACTTGATTAAAGAAGATGGTCTAAATTGCTCAACACTCATTTGATATGTGTAGGATTCTTTCTTCCCTTCTTTCTTTTTTCCTTTTTACTTTTTTTCTTTCTTTCTTTCTTTCTTTCTTTCTTTCTTTCTTTCTTTCTTTCTTTCTTTCTTTCTTTCTTTCTTTCTTTCTTTCTTTCTTTCTTTCTTTCTTTCATAATTTCCATAAATGTTAAAAGTGTGACAGTGCAACACAAAAATACAATAAAATGAACATGAATTCAAAGTCATTGATAATAAAATAAAATACAGATTGAGACAAATAATCTTCAGGTAATCAGTACCTGTCGAGGGACAATGAGATTGTAACATGTAATCTCATTGGCCATTGCTGGGGCGTTACCTGACCGAGAATCCCTCTCCCCATAACGTTCCTTCCTTTCTTTTGCCTGCGGGGGGGTGGAAGTCACTCAGCCAATGAGGAGGCTCGGAATGGGGTAATCCCCGCTCTGAGCCAACACACAGCTGGAGCAGGGACGTAATTTCACAAAATTGCCAGGGGTAGCGGAAGTGACATCACATGCCCCTTGGCCTCTGGTGATATCACAGGAAGTGATGTCATTTGACCCCACCCCGAAGTGACATCAGAGGAAGCAATGGAACACAACATTTCACCCCAAGACAAAACAGCAAGTGGCATCACATAGCATTGTTTGTGAGTACACTATGGAAAATTTCGGGAGCGGACACGCTGGGAACACTTCTGTCCCCAACACATCCACTCCCGATCCATGACAGGCCATTTTAGAAAGGAAGAAGGGACTACACATAATCCCTTCTCTCCTTTCCATGGCGGCCATTTTTTGGTTTACGGTTTTCCCTCTTTTTGAATGGCCGCCATGGAAAGGGAGAAGGGATTACTTGTAGTCTCTTCTCCCTTTCAATGGTGGCCATTTTGGTTGTTTACATTTTTACATTAATTTTCAATGGCCACCATGGAAAGGGAAAACGGACTTCATTTTCCCTACCCCGGCGGCCATTTTCTTGACATTTTTTGTTCTGTTCTGAAAAGCTAGAGTGTTTCGGAACAGAAAAAAAAGTGCTTTTAGTACCCCGGTCTTACGGGCCGGGGTATTAATAGCAATAGGCCCCTTGCAGGGACGGCATTACCATTTCAGGTAATGCCCCCGGGCCTTCGTTAAGTAACTTTGGGCCCTGGGGCATTAACTGAAGTGGTAATGCCCCCTGCTCTGGGCCTATTGCTTCATTAAGTCTAACTGATAGAAAATAATGCAACATTTTCTTTATGAGTGAAGAGAACAAGAAGAGACAGATCTAAGACAGTATAAATAATAGAAATAACAATGCAAAAATACAAATACAGTAGTAAGAATGCAAAAAAATATATTGACGCAAACCTTAAACTAAATGTCCATATTGTATTTTATTGTATTGTAGTTGTCATTATATAGCGCCTTTCACCATTATTATAGTTTCAATGCGCTGGTGGTGGATGTGGGAACACCTTTGGGTACCGAAGTTCAGAGTGTTGGAAGTCACAGAGTAAGATTATAATGCGTGTGTGCAACCTTTCCACACTTAAATATACAGCCCAGGTCACTGTCAACTCCTCTGGTGCTCACCGATTAAAAATCAAAGCCGCAAGCCATAGTGTTCAATTTCTAAGCTTCACCATCAATATGAATGTCTTTTGCCATAAAAATAGGCATAGCCAGAACAAAATAAAAGATGGTGCAATAGGTGTGGATCAACAGTAAAGGGTTTATTTTCCCTTGAACCAGATACTGTAGCTAATGGTAAAAGACGCATAAACATAGTGAAGTAACCAAGTAAGATATTTGGCAGCATTTGATACAAGAAACAACATGTAATAGACTCCTACAGATGGTTTTACAAATTACAGAAAAAGGCTAAATGCAGATATATCTCATTTTTAAGAATCAGTTTAGGGTGACTAACCATCACACTGACCTAGGTTTCACAATGCTTGTTAACCAAATATTAATAAAAGGCAACCGTGGGATATGGTGCAAAATGTTACCTTTAAATAAGTCCTAATAAATGCTTGCTCTTGCTAAGACTAACTTGTCATTGGTCAAAAATGCATACTTAATGGTTGACTGGCCAGCTTTCATTATATTTTCGTCAAAACCAACATTCATCTCTGTGGGAATTAAACATATTGATACTTTTTAAACCCAAATAGGCCTTACAAATATTTTCATCTACTTATAAAGTGGAAGAATTTGTACTTGCTCACAGTGATGTATCATAGATTGCCAACACTCTGGCGTTTGCATTATGTACTGGAGGCTGAGCACCAAGTTATTTGGTCAATACAAATATGTACCCACTTGCTTGAGAAGCTAATGCGCATTGTCTCTAAACATGAGCATCCCATTTAACTGATTCCAAACATTGAACTCCCAAATAAATCCACTGTAGGATATTGTAAAGGGGCAAAAACTAGTTTGAAGATATTCCACCCAGCCTAAATCAGGCACACACAAACTTTATTTATAGGAAAAAGCCATTTTTATTAACCTTGGTTTCCCAGTATAACAATATTTATTCACAACATTCTCCTTTTCCTTTTGGGACAAGAAACATGCAGGGTTGCAAGGCAGATCCACACTTATTAACTAAATAGAAATAAGTGAATCAATGTAAATATAAACAAATTATGCATCTCTGAAATTCCAATGTCAGTGGTGATTGCAATGAAGAATTGACAATACACTGGTTGCTTAACTTTTTTAGGCTACCTTGATATTGAAGTGGAGGGCCCAGTTTCCTCGCTGGCATTGGCAACTGTGGATCAGGCAGGCAAAGTCTGGAGGCAAGGCAAAGAGGCAGAGACAGGAACGTGGGCTGATTTTCAAACATCATCCTTATTCAGACATCAGAAATAACAATAAATGATCTCTTGAAACAGCCCCTCTTTTATACTTTTCTCCAGCTGAGACAATTTTACAGTTTATTGCACATTACAGTTTGATTGGTTCTTAAAACTAAATACAACCCCTTTTTCATTCCAGGACTAGTTGGCTTGACTGCCACTCATCAGGTCCACAAAATATGTATGGGCATGCCTCACTTGACTGGCATACAGCAGTGAACTTTCAAAGAACTGCTCTTAGAGAATTATTTAATTATTGCAACATGACTATGGAAATTCCACCATCTTGTTTTCTGGCAACCATTTTAGAATCTGCCTGACCTTCTCTTAATCTGAATGCTCCGTTCAACTCCAAAATGGCTGACCACTCTACTTTTAGGCAGAACTCATTTTTTGTTCAGTTTCCAGCCTACTTGTTCAATATTCAAGATATGTGTGTAATACCTGAGATACCCTCCCCTGCGTAAGGCATTTGGTCCGTAGAAATTATCAGGCCGATTCATGGAATTAATGTGCGCTGAAAATTTTGGCGCAAGCGTGTGAAAACGTGCGATTCGCAGTGAAAGAGTGAAAATGGCAGTGCAAGTGCGAATATCGCAGGCAAACCAGCGCACATCTATTCATGGAAGTCCGTGCACGAGTAAAATCAGGGATGTGCGCTGAAAAAGTGCGCGGCTCATGCCGGCGCACAGGTCATCTAACGGCGTGCGCTAAGGCCACAGCGAAAGTGCACATAGTGCGGCGCACATAACAAAAGTAGGCGGAACACGGGACGTAACACTCGGAATGGGGAACAACTCGTGAAAATGTGGGCATCATGGGGGAAGTACAGGAGGCAAGTGCACGGAACGCCTACACGCTCGCCTACAACACGTATTCATGGAATCGAATAGGGCAAACCAGTGCACGGGCAAAGACGTGCACAGACCCAAACCCGTCTGCCACATGAAGGCAGGCGGTAGCGTCCCTGCGCTGGAAAAAAATGTGCGCCAAAATGTGCTCTAACAAAAAGCACGAATATACAGCTCTGATGAATGTCCCATACTGTGGCCCCCTAGGACAAATGATGTGCAAAGTGGTACGCGACAAACAGTGACACCGGCTGTGTGAAAAATAGTGTGTGTGTGTATTCCGGGTGTGCGTGGGAAGTTTTACACGCGATCGGGCCTGGGGGAGCGGGATATGTGTATTTCAGTGGTGCGCGTGAAGTTCTACATGCGATGGGCCTGGGTGAGCGGGGTACGTGTATTCCAGGGGTGCGTGGGAAGTTTCACACGCGATCGGGCCTGGGTGAGCGGGGTACGTGTATTACTGGGGTGCGCGGGAAGTGTCACACGCAATTGACCTGGGTACGTGTATTTCAGGGGTTCGCGTGAAGTTTCACACGTGATTGGGCCTGGCCGAGCGGGGTACGTGTGTTACTGGGGTGCGCGGGACGTTTCACACGCTCGCCTACAACACGTGTTCATGGAATCCAACGTGGCTAAGGCATGCGCCCAAAAAGACGGGCCAATCCGGAAACACGTACGCCAGCAGGAAGCAGGCGTACGTCGACCCGCGCATCATAAAAGTGCGTGCAAACAACAAACAAGCTCAGACACCAGGATGAATATACCGTTCCTAGTAGCAGTGGCCGTGGGATACCGCAGGAGGAGGAGGAGGATAGTCAGGGCCAGAATTTTTACACCCAAAACCAGCATTTTTGGGATGCCTGATGACCACGTGTATGGGAGGTACAGGTTTCCACCTCACATAATACTCGACCTGGTCAATGAGTGGGAGGATGACCTCACATCACCCACCCTGTGCTCCCAAGCACTCAGCCCCCTGGAGAAGGTCCTTAATGTACTGCACTTCCTGGCCACTGGATCATTTCAGTGGACAAGTGCCATAGTGGGGGGGGTCACAGGCCATGCAGTCAAGCTGCCTACACCAGGTCTTGGCCATCATCACTACATGCCCATCAGTCCGCAGGCACATATACCTGCCCAGAACACCTGCAGAAAGGCACGCTGCCGCCCAGGGTTTCAACAGGGTGGCACAATTCCCCAAAGTGCTAGGTGCCATTGATTGCACCCATGTGGCTCTACGTCCCCCCAGGGCATCTGAGCACATCTATAGAAACCGCAAGCAATGGCATTCCATCAATGTCCAGGTAGTATGTCATGCCAAGGGAATCATCACCTCAGTATATGCCAACTATCCAGGGTCCACCCACGACAGTTTCATTTACAGAATGTTAACACTAAACCGAGACCTAGGAGCTGGGCGGCATGGCGATTCATGGCTGCTTGGTGATTATAAATGCCACTGCACATGCATGCATGTCAGATACTGAGTAATGTCACAACCCCACTAATGATACCCATCACGACCTCCCCAGGGGACAGTGCCTACCCTCTGAGCACCCACATGATGACGCCAATTCGGAACCCCACCACGCCACCCCAGGTAAGATAAAACACAGCCCACATTGCAACCCAGGGCATAGTGGAGTGCACATTCGGAGTGCTCAAGTCATGCTTTCGCTCCCTTGACCGTTCTGGCGGGCAGCTGTTATACGCTCCCCCAGTAGTGTGCAGGATCATAGCGGCAGCATCTGTCCTGCACAACGTTGCAACACGCCGGGGCCTGGCCGTGGACATGGTGGTGCCCCACATCCCCAACCACATGCACGCCCACTGTGCATGGGAGGGGAAACGGCACGGGGTGAGGCAGCCCGTACGCAGCTGGTGGATAATTACTTCACCTAAAATCACACCCCTGTGGAGTGCACACATGCCTGGCACATACCAGCTGACTATCAATGATGATGAGTCAAGTGACAGTCAACTGTCACAACCATACCAGCCTGAGATTGTTCACCTGGAAGTGTTACATTGTGTGCATCCCTACCTACACAAACACCACCAATGCTGTGTCATCAAAAGACACACTTCTATGCTGCTAAAATCATTACCCCCTTGCAAGATACAACATAACAACAGTGCCATGTCACCCAACCCCTCCCCAGCACTGCCACCCAACACACCATAGTATGTCTTGCTATGTGAGAGCAAACAAAGGAATCCCCAAAACATGACACAAGTGTCACAAAGTGCAGTGTCCGGAATGGAAACTGGCCACACACAATATGCTCCCATTAATGTAGAACTGACAACACACATGACCAAATACTTATCACACTACAATGCAGCTATCCAACCCCAAACATAGCATTCACATGACAGTACTAAGTTAAAGGATACGTGGTCTTACAACCTGGTGACGCTAGATCATTGACCACTTCCAACTGTACAGTGTTGGTGCCACGCAAATCTGGAAGTGCCCTGCTTACAACATGAACTCCATCTCCAAAGTAGACAGCCTTGTGAAGACATGAGGAATGAACCTGCAAATTAGGAGGGAGACATGGATGCACAAGCACACATCAATACACCATGCAGTGTACAATACAACAACAATATGCACTAGGAATGTATACACAGTATTGACTTTAGACTGCCCACACATGTCATGGCTAAGTCACTGTCACTTGGGCACACCCTTTGCAAGCCCATGGAAACGGGAAGCAGGAGGGGTGTGTGTCTCACGAACCCAAGCATCTAACCCAAACTCAGGACAAGCCTGCATGTGCCCAGCCGGAATACAGTGGATGCCCACCGGAGCCACACAAGGCAACACACTGTAACAAAAAATCAAAAATCAAAAATGGCCTTGTGGGGGCCAGCGGGGGTGGGGGAGGACACCCAGGAGGACCGAGGACAGGGTGCACACCAACAGCCACCTGTGTGGATGTTGTAAAAAAAAAACACCTCCATGGGCTCATGGCCTTCACGGCTAAGCTATTGTGAGAGATTCTGAATCGCTGTGGTCGCTCTCATCACTCTGTGCTGCTGCCACCACAGGAGGTGGTGGTGCTATGGGAGGCAGCCCATGCAAAGCCCTAGTCTGGTCCTCCATGGCAGCAAGCATGCGGGTGTGGAAGGTCTCGTTCTGGAGGAATATGGTGCAGAGATCCCCATGCACCAACCGACGTGATACCCGGTCCTCCTCCCGAGTTGCCTGCATCTCTGCTGAGAGCGTACGTGTGACCCGCTCCAGCAGCTGTTCTGTCCTCGTGACAGTCGAAGCCTCAAGGTCCACAAGAGTCTGCCTGAGGTGATGGACTTCTAACCTCAGGGCTCCCCTCTGGCCCTGGGACTCTAAAGAAATGGCTTCCCGCAGAGTTTCCATGGCCGCCCGTCTGTCCCTTTGGACGCCAACATGTCCTCCCTGAGTGATTGGCAAATGGAGTCTGTTGCCTGCTGTAGTTGCTCAATCTGCCTTTCTGGGGGGGCAATGGAAGTGGCCACCCTCTCCATTGCTTGAGCCATCATCTCAGATGATGCTGACTGTTGGTTTGCCATACCGTATATGGCTTGCTCCCATGCGGTATTGCCTGGTGGCGTACGTCCACCGCGTTGGCGGGCACCAAACCTGTCTGGGGCAAGGCGAACTGTGCCTTGCTGTGTCGGCACTGCCTGAGGCTGCAGGACTGCATTCCCCCTCTGATCTGCTGGCCCAGGAACAGGATCAGATGTTGCAGAGTGTGGTCCTGCATCCGTAACCACCAAAGGCAGACCTACCAACACTGACATCCCCATAGTGGGCTGTACCCCTGGTGCAGGTGGGTCATACAGAACAGAATCCCTTCCAGAAACACCTACCTGCAAAGCCACATAGGTCTCATCATCCGAATCAACACCTGAATAGAGGTCTGGGGAGGTGCACCCAGAGACACCCCTGGAGAGAACAGTCTGCAGCAAGAGTGGGTTCTCACCCACCACCACACCCCGTTCCCCACTGGTGCCCGGTCGTGCCTGAAATCCCTCCTGGGTCTACACCATCTCCTCACCCTCAACAGCATCAAGTGCATCATCCCCTGCAAAAACATGAAAGACAAAAAATGGAATCAGGCATTAGCACCATGGCACACAATTAGGCCTGACAAGCTACAGAACCAGTACTTGATTGACACATGTCCCACATGACTATAACTCTCCCATTTCGCACTGTCACTGAGTTTGAAGGGTAGGAAAATGTCAGACACTGATGACACCAAGATGGAAGAGCAACACATTAGCTGCATGCTGGCTAGCAGTGCCATCACAAATTGGCCTGTGAGTGGCATGTCCAATCCACATACATGACACATGCCATCACACAGATGGCATGTACCATAGGCATGTCACATATTGTTTGACAACAGTGCTGAGAAATGCATAGTGAAAGTGTGGGAATTGAAACAATCAGCCTGAATGAACACTGAAAAATATGGAACAATGTTGTTGCAAGATGCCACTTCAAGGGCAACTGGCGTGATGTTGCACAAAATGTCTACTGTGGGCAGAAGGGATACTGTAATATCCAAATACAGGGGGGCAGAATGTTTTGGATGAAGCACATGGGTGACCCAAACCACTCAGGCACACACACCCTCACCTGGCAATCAATCAGAATCCCTCACACACACAACATACACATGGATCACATTCACATGCATGTGCACTCACCGGACAATGCCTCGTAATCTGGCAGTTCTCCCACACCTTGGATCTGTTCCTCTGTGACGTAGGTCCCAGCAACAGACTCATGTACAGTGAGTTCAATGTCCTCTTGTGGAGACCCACCTCCAGTCACCTGAGTAGCGGCATGACTTGAGGCCAGCTTTTTCTTTGCCCTGCGCTTAAGGTCATTCCAGCGCTTGTAGCACTCACCAGCTGTGCGCCTCACAAATCCAAGGCCACTTATGATGTACGTGACAGTCTGTCAGTGTGCCTGACGTCGAGCAGGTGCGGTCTTGCACCCTGAAGTGATCAACATTTCGCTGTCATGTGCGGACACATACTGCACAAGTGCATCACGTTCGGCATCATTGAAGCTAGGCTTCCTTGGCGTGCCAGACTGCATATCTGTGTCTGGGGTATCAGCCTGTACTGGATGAGCACTCTTCCTCTTTCTTTTGGAAGGTGGTGGGGATCCTGAGTGGCCTACGCCTCTCTGGCCACTAGGGGCAGGAGCACCGGTGGACTGGGTAGTTGGAGTGTGGGAATGCACACTGAGCATGGGACTTGGTGCAGGCATTGGCTGAAGTGTGACGTAGTCAGGGGGAACGTTGCAAGATGGACTGGGACCAACACTGCCCTGGCTGGGAGAGTCAGAGCTGGGGTGGATGGATCTGCAGCTGCCCCTGCAGCCTCCCCACCCTGCCTACTCAGGGCAGCAGATGACATATCTGCCCCTGATCCATGTGGCTTGGTGACACCAACTTGTACTGCCACACGTGGCCTAGACTTGGCGACCTGGAAGTCAGCCTGGGAGTCACCCTGTGCCAGGTCAGGTGCCACAATGGGCCGGTCCAACAAGGGCTGAGCAGAGATGGTGTCAGCCACGTTTCCCTCAACCATGGAGGGGGAGGGCATGGGTGTCCCTGACAGGTCCTCCACACATGGGGGGCTAGGGGTAACCTGCGAATCTCGGCCACTTCCCCTACCGCGCCCACCACGCCCACCTCTTGAGGCTCGGCCACCTTTGCCACCCTTACCGCTTGGTCGCCTCCCAACCATGGCACTGATGTTGTTGTGAGTATGGGAGTTGCAGTAAACTATTGTCCTGGGCAATTGGGGGTCAAAGGGGTAGGGGACTAGATGGAATTTGTACCCTAGTGCTCTAGCAAGGCTGTATGTGACCCCTGGGGAAAGATGACGGGTCACGCAACGCACAGGCACCCCAAAAACAGAAAATACCGTGCACGCAACCCCTCATAGACCGCGTGCATGGAAAAATGAACCCGCACTACGCTGTGGCACCCAGAAACACAAATATGAATGTACGTGTGTTACACGCAGCCTACAATGACCTCTGAAGGGGTACATGACACACGGGGCAAGCACAGTTGGTAAATACATGCGCGACTCACCGTCTGCCTGTAAAAAGAGCAGGAAAAATAGGCGCATGTGCGCGTTGGCAACACCCCCGCCAAAAGTTGTACGCTGTCTGAGGAGACAGGACAAAAGAAGAAGTGAATGCTGTGTGAGGAAACAGGTCCAACAGAAAATCAGAAAAAAGCTGTCAGATGTAACAGGGAGTACAAACTAGAAACGCTGTGAAGTAAATCGTGTGTGAACCGACAAGAAGTACAGAATTCACCCACTCGCTCTCCACAAAAAGCACGTACAAGGAAATGACGTCCTACACATTTCCGCGTATACGCGCTAAGGCCCCATCCTCCAATTACACGAGCTGAAACTCGGACGTGCAGTTCTTGGATGTGTAACATGCACCCGGGTTCAGGGAAATGTCTGCATGCGCGCACGTCACAGACGCGCTTATGCTAAGGGCCTTTGGGCCAATGAAATCAAGTACGCGTGCTGATGCGCCTACGCACTAAGGGCCTTTCCTCGAATTACACGCTGACGTGGAAGATTTTCACGTGCCAAATCACTCCGTATCAAGCTGGCCATGCGTACACACACAGAAGACCACGCTCCTGCCCAGAAGACCATTTTCCTGCCCCCCAGAACCCTGAGCACGCTCCCACCAGCCATCTGCTGCTGCCTGTCTGCCTGCTTCCCACGTGCCCTGCTATTTGGTGCCTGCACGTCAGCCATCTGCAGGGGTCCAGTTGCTGTGTCCACCCCTGCTGGAACAGAAGACTCCCGACTGGGATTCCATCGCTCCACAGCCCAGCCCCAGGACCCAGTTGCCCACCCACTCCTGCCTCTGGGGTTGCCATGTTCGGCACTACACCATCTGGCACCACTGGCAACCCCCAGCCAGAGAGGCAGAGGGCCACAAGCTTCACTGCCACCGAAGTTGGTGTCCTGGTGGAGCATGTCCTGGGGCATTATGATGCCCTCTTCGGAACATCACGCGCCAACAAGGAAGGACAGGAGAGGATCTGGGATGACGTAATGGTTGCCATCAACGCGGAGGGGGTGGCAACCCGCGACATCAAGCACGTCAAGAAGCGCTGGGAGGACTTTAGGTCCAGGACCCTCCACAAGGCCCGGCACCTCGCGGAGGGGGGCCAGGCATGCCTGAGTACTATCCAGATGAGGGTCCTGGAATGCGTAGGCCCAGCGCTCCACGCCCATCTCCTTCGGAGGCAGACCTGTCTGGAGTTGAGCGGTAAGTGGCCAAGCATTGCTGTGTGAGATAGGGCATGTTGCAGTGTGCTGGTAGTCTGATCCTTGCCTGTATGTGTGACATAGGCCATGTATGGATGTGTGTGTGCAGGGACATCATGGTCATGCATGTGAGACCAGTTATGTGTGAACCACATGGTTGGTGCATGTGTTTTAATGCAACATAGGGAGCTCTACGTGGAATGCACACATGAAAGCATGGCTGTCTCTGTTCCTGGACATGAAGGGGAGGTGAGGAATGGGTGCTGATGTCATGTGCATGTATGGTGCACATGTGTGTGTGTGTGCCTGAGAAGTGTGTGTGTGACTTTGAAACGCCATGGATGCATGTGACTTTGAAGGCAAAATCTTGGTTTACAGGGGCCCTTCTACATGGATGTTGATGTTGATTGCAGGCGCCAGGACTGTTTCTGCATGTGTGTTGTGTGCATTCACCCATGTGATGTGGAATGACAGGATGGAAGTGACATTTGCCAGTGCCACTCATGTGTTATTGCTTCCACTCTAGGGTATTTTGTACTGTACCCTGATGCTTGTGTTCTATATCTCCCTCTACGCAGCGTCAATTGAAGAAGAGAGCGGAGACGGTGCTGTGGAGCCAAGTGGCGGGGATGCCTCTACTGGGCGGCGACGCAAGGCCCAGCCACCCTCCCAGGAATTACCATCATCCGGGAGCGAGGGGGCTGGTGCTGCGTCTGCCACAACGGCTGTGGCGGAAGGGCCGGGTGAGCTCCCACAGGGGCTTCCAATGGCAGAAGACGGTATGGAGACATCCAGGTTGGTGGTCTCCACAGAGGAGGAGGAGCCCGCTACTGAGCCGCACATGGGGCCTGGTGAGGGTAGTACCAATGGTGCAAGTGGTGCAGTCCAGGGCCAGGGTCAGGAGGCAGCACAGGTCACCGCGGAGGGGTATGTGCATGTCGCTGTCCTTGAGCCTGTAACTGCACCATCATGCACCAGCAGGGAGGCCCCGTACCAGGCACATCAACAGGTAGGGGAGAGTGCCATATCACCTGCCTCTCCACTACCTGTGGGCGAGGGGTCCCGCGACCGTATGGGATCCGTCCTGGTGGGTGTCGTGTTGCGCACGCGTGTCATTCGTGATGATGTGCGTTCTTCCTGGGCGGAGAACGCACGTCATCACGAAGAGGAGCGTTGTGAGGTGGCACTGCTGGGAGGGGCCCTGGTCGGTGGGTTCCTACATGTGACACGAACTCTGGCAGACCTCTCCTACTCTGTGGAGGCTGTGTGCCGGTCGTTCTCCACATCGTCTTCCGGCCCAGATTCCACCTGGCCTGACCAACACAGCCAGCTTGGTGGAGATCCCATCCCTGCCACAGTCGGGAGTTGGCGGTCCAGCAGGGGTGGACACCACAAGTGGAGACCAGCAGATGGAGGATGTGCAGGCACCATCCGACAGGGCACATGGACAGCAGCAGCAGCAGCAGGAGCAGGCTGTAGGTGGGAGCAATGATGGCTCGGGGCCATCAACATCGGGGGTGCAGGCATCGGCCGGGGGGCAGGAGGACCCTGGACATTAAGTGTCTTCCGTGTGGCAGCGGTTGGGCCATGCGATAGATGCGGAGCGGCAGCGGGCGGAAGAGGCACGGCTCACGATGGTCAGGGTGGAGGACTCCATGCGTAGGGCCCTGAGGTGGGCTGAGTGCCTCGAGGCCATTCGCAGGTACCTGGAGTTCCAGATGTCATCGTCCCTGCGAACCCTCGGGGCCATGGAAGAGGACGCCTCCTGGACATCAAGCAGGAGCTCGATGATGCTCTGGCCCGGAACATCAACATGTGAGCCGTTGGACTTGCCTGCTGTCCTTGTAAATAGTTAGTTAGTTAGTTTTTGGTTTCCTTTGGTTTTTTCTTTATTTTGGAACGCTTGGAGAATGGACCACATTTTTGTATATAGTTTTTTTATTAGGTAGTAGTTTTTGGTAGGTTTCATTTCTTAAGTTGGTCTCTTGAACCCTGGATTCTTCAATTGTACATAGGTTTACATTGGATTAATCTTTTTTTGATATTTTTTTGTGACCATGGGGCAATGATTTGATTTTTTGAACTGTGACTTTGGACAACATTTATTTTTGGATTTCTTTTGCTCATGTTTTCTTGATTTTCATTATTTATCAGACAGGGACCATTTCTTTTGTTTTTCCCATTGTTGTGTGTTTAATTTGATTTACGTTGATGTTGTCTTTAATATATATTTTTTTTATACTTCCATTGTGGTATCATATCATTGGTTTCATGCATGTCATGATATGGGTTTTGACATTCACTTGCACCCATTGTGTGTGTGTGACGGACATGTGTTAATTTACATACTTGCCATTGGGGTTGTATCATGTAATTTGCATTTCTATGTGGGTGGATGCAATACTTGGGAGGGTCTTTGGCATGTGGAGGCTGGCCATAAGGGCCAGGGATCTAGATTGTGATGACGTGTTGGCTGGGGGACATGTGTCGGGGCCTGCTGGCAGGTGCCTCGCACTGCTGGGGGGTGGGGGTGCAAGGGGACATGAGTGGGGGCCTGCTGGCAGGTGCCTCGCACTGCTGTGGGGGTGGGGGTGCAGGGGACATATGTGGGGGCCTGTTGGCAGGTGCCCCTCAGTGCTGGGGGGTGGGTGTGCAAGGGGACATGAGTGGGGGCCTGCTGGCAGGTGCCCCGCACTGCTGGGGGTTGGGTGTGCAAGGGGACATGAGTGGGGGCCTGCTGGCAGGTGCCCCTCAGTGCTGGGGGGTGGGGGTGCAAGGGGACATGAGTGGGGGCCTTCTGGCAGGTGCCCCGCACTGCTGGGGGGTGGGTGTGCAAGGGGACATGAGTGGGGGCCTGCTGGCAGGTGCCCCTCAGTGCTGGGGGGTGGGGGTGCAAGGGGACATGAGTGGGGGCCTGCTGGCAGGTGCCCCTCAGTGCTGGGGGGTGGGGGTGCAAGGGTACATGAGTGGGGGCCTGCTGGCTGGTGCCCTGCACTGCTGTGGGGTGGGGGTGCAATGGGGGTAATGCATTGAAATCACTATTGCAAGGTGACATGTGGCTTGGCTGGGGGGGGCATGCCCATGGTGGATGGGCTGCCTGCGGGACATGACCTGGGGTGCAGGGCAGTCCACGGTGGTGTGGTCTGCCTACAGGGTCCGTGGAGGGTGTAGAGGGGACACCTGGGAGGACCCAGACTGCCAATTCACATGTAGGACTCCCCTGCACCCCGAAATACACATACCCCACTCACACAGGGCCTATCGCGTGTGAAACTTGCCCGCACCCCAGTAATACATGTATCCTGCTGGAATCGCATGTGGAATTTCCAGCGCACCCCAGTAATTCACGTACCCTGCTGAAATTGCTTGTGGAACTTCCCACGCACCCCTGTAATACACGTACCCTGCTGAAATTGCGTGTAAAACTTCCCCACACCCGAGAAATACACGTACCCTGCTGGAATCGCATGTGGAACTTCATGCGCACCCCTGTAATACACGTACCCTGCTGAAATTGCATGTAAACTTCCCCACACCCCAGAAATACACGTACCCTGCTCAAATCACGTGTGGAACTTCCCATGCACCCCTGTAATACACGTACCCTGCTGAAATCGCGTGTTAGACTTCCTCGCACCCCAGAAATACACGTACCCTGCTGAAATCGCTTGTGGAACTTCCCACGCACCCATGTAATACCCGTACCCTGCTGAAATCGCGTGTTAAACTTCCCCGCACCCCAGAAATACACGTACCCTGCTGAAATCGCGTGTTAAACTTCCCCGCACCCCAGAAATACACATACCCTGCTGAAATCGCGTGTAGAACTTCCCCGCACCCCAGAAATACACGTACCCTGCTGAAATCGCGTGTGGAACTTCCCACGCACCCCTGTAATACACATACCCTGCTGAAATCACGTGTTAAACTTCACGGCATCCCAGTAATACATGTATCCTGCTGGAATCACATGTGGAATTTCCCGCGCACCCCAGTAATACACGTACCCTGCTGAAATCGCTTGTGGAACTTCCTACGCACCCCTGTAATACACGTACCTTGCTGAAATTGCATGTTAAACTTCCCCGCACCCCAGAAATACACGTACCCTGCTGAAATTGCGTGTGGAACTTCACGCGCACCCCTGTAATACATGTACCCTGCTGGAATCGCGTGTAGAACTTCCCTGCACCCCCGAAATACACGTACCATGCTGAAATCGCGTGTGGAACTTCCCGCGTACCCCTGTAATACACGTACCCTGCTGAAATTGGGTGTTAAACTTCCCCGCACCCCCGAAATACACGTACTTTGCTGAAATTGGGTGTGGAACTTCACACACACCCCTGCAATACACGTACCCTGAGGAAATCGCGTGTTAAACTTCCCCACACCCCAGAAATACACGTACCCTGCTGAAATTGTGTGTAGAACTTCCCCGCACCCCCAAAATACACGTGCACTGCTGAAATTGCGTGTGGAACTTCCCACGCACCTCTGTAATACACGTACCCTGCTGAAATTGGGTGTTAAACTTCCCCGCACCCCCGAAATACACGTACTTTGCTGAAATTGGGTGTGGAACTTCACACACACCCCTGCAATACACGTACCCTGAGGAAATCGCGTGTTAAACTTCCCCACACCCCAGAAATACACGTACCCTGCTGAAATTGTGTGTAGAACTTCCCCGCACCCCCAAAATACATGTGCACTGCTGAAATTGCGTGTGGAACTTCCCACGCACCTCTGTAATACACGTACCCTGCTGAAATTGCGTGTTAAACTTCCCCGCACCCCAGAAAAACACGTTCCCTGCTGAAATCGCGTGTGGAACTTCACGCGCACCCCTGTAATACACGTACCCTGCTGGAATCGCGTGTAGAACTTCCCCGCACCCCCGAAATACACGTACCCTGCTGAAATCACATGTGGAACTTCCCGCGCACCCCTGTAATACACGTACCCTGCTGATATCACGTGTTAAACTTCCCCGCACCCCCGAAATACACGTACCCTGCTGAAATCGTGTGTGGAACTTCACGCGCACCCCTGTAATACAGGTACCCTGCTGGAATCGCGTGTAAAACTTCCCCGCTCCCCAGAAATACACGTACCCTGCTGAAATCGCGTGTGGAACTTTCCCGCACCCCAGAAATACACATACCCTGCTGAAATCGCATGTGGAACTTCCCGCACACCCCTGTAATACACGTACCCTGCTGAATTTGCATGTAAAACTTACCCGCACCCCAGAAATTCATGTACCCCGCTGAAATCACGTGTGGAACTTCCCGCACACCCCTGTAATACACGTACCCTGTTGAAATTGCGTGTAAAACTTCCCTGCATCCCAGAAATACACGTACCCTGCTGAAATCGCATGTGGAACTTCCTGCGCACCCCTGTAATACACGTACCCTGCTGAAATTGCGTGTAAAACTTCCCCGCACCCCAGAAATACACATACCCTGCTGAAATTGCGTGTGGAACTTCCCGCGCACCCCTGTAATACATGTACCCTGCTGAAATCGCATGTAAAACTTCCCCGCAGCCCAGAAATACACGTATCCTGCTGAAATCGCGTGTGGAACTTCCCGCGCACCCCAGTAATACACGTTCCCCGCTCGGCGTTTGCTGTTTGCCAGCCTTGTTTACTGGTCCAGGGTTAGCTCAGCCCTTTGCGCTGAATTGGGAATTTTGATGGCTTTTCCTTGCGCGAGGGCGTTCTTGGGAGCGTAACTGGCGCTGCTGCAGGGTCGCTGCGCCACTCTGCGCCACGGCTGGTTTTGGAGGGTAAAATCCATGCATACGCTGTGCGCAGATATCGATGTTAGCGCACGCGGCTGACGCAGACATTCGCACACGCACACTGTGCGCCAGCCGCGTGAGCCACTTTTGTGCGAAATTCTATGAATCACCCTGTTAATGTCATCCCTAAAATATGCTTTTTTTGCCTAAAAAGTGCTACAATTCTGTTTTTTGTAATATTGGAATTATTGATCAGCCTGACAAGTTATCTGCATTCGGTTTGAGGGAAGGGTGTCTCTAACACCTCCTCTACAACATGAATGTGGACTTTTGTGAACACACACATCAACATCTGTAACTTAAATGTACCCTGAACTCTTATCCACCATGCATTGAAAAGTGTATGGGGCTCAGGATAAAGCTTTGAGTGTATAGAAAATCCAATTAACTCAGAACATCCCTGCCTATCTAAGTCTCCTTCCATCCCTTTAATTGTAAACGGGCATGTCAGAATTTCAAACACCATTCTAGAAAACTCAATTGAAATATTGGCTACTTGAAATTCATGCATGTAAACTGCTTTTCATAAGAAAAATGTCTGTTTAACATGTATGTTCCCGAGGTGACCCTCAACGGTCCTTTTATTGCATTATCATGTAAAAGTGTACATTTTTCATTTGCAAAGGACAACGTATAGTCAGAGATTTGCCAGTGGTTAATTGCCCTTTGCACTTTGTCTTGAATGGTTTGGCACCAGTAACAGAATACTGCTTGGTGATGTAACCAGGAACATACTTCAATTACCTTCTTTTTCTTGTTACTTACACACTGAGATATCCTTTTGGCTCCCAGAATACTTCTTTTGAGCTTGATTATTAGACATAGCTGGAGGCAGGAGATCTCCCACTATATACAACATAGGACATATTCTATTATATCTATAATTCCAGAAGCACAAACACTTCTGAAACATCTATTAATTTCCTAGGATGTAGAGCATATTTACATACTCTACACCTTCAGTACTTTAACAAATAAAAAGGACTAGGATTTAATCTATTCCCTTTTAGAGTATTGCTCCCCTTTACAATTTTTTTCCCATACTATTATACTTATATAGGCATTTCTTTTTACCGGTCTCACATATAGGTGGGCACCCTCTTAAGGATAGGTTCATTTCTCCTGCTATGGTAACAATTAGCATCAGTCAGAAAGTTGAAATCAGCTTCTTTCTATAGCCTGGTTTCCCTCTTTCTGTGTTTGACCTGTTAACTTATTCACTGGAGAAGGCCTGGGCTTTCACTCCATGTACGCCACTCTTACAGTGTACTGCTTGTAATCCATCATGGGTCCAAAAGGAAAACAATATATTCCTTCTGCTTTCTGCTTTTGTTAATTCCCCTGTCTCCTCTTCTGTCTGTCAGTCAGTCAGTCCATCCCAGTTAGTGAGTGAGCAAGTGTGTCCCCAGAACCTATAGGTTAGACTTGTATAGATTAGAAACAACTCCCTTTAAAGGTATGTATCATGTCTCTAATCTAATTGGTCAGTGTATGTGATTGGACAATGTTCCAAATGTGGCATCACACAGAACCATCCCCTTCATACTCATTGGGCATATTAATGAAAATTACAGCTAATGGGAATTATTTCCAGACCCAGTTTCACCACCACTTGATGTGATGTCACCTTCGAGATTTTTACATTAAAAAATTGTAACTTTCTTAAACATCATATTCCTCACATGTGATCACGTTACTATTACATTCATCACATTGCTCTCACTTAGGTGAATGCAATCATGCAATTCTCATTGTGACATTACCTGTGATGTGTTATTTGCAGGAGTCCAAAATGGCAAGCTATACATTTCAAAGAGGATGACACCAGATTGTCTGAGATAGGAAACCATATGCAAGTAGTTACAGTGTTAAATGTAAACATTACTGGTTTTTACATTTTACACAGTGTCAGAGTATAAATTGTAAGGATTTCAGATGTTTTCATTTAACACTGTGATACTTTTATACAAAAATTGTTCCCCATCTCAGAATAACTGGCTTGCTGGCATCATTGTAGGATAGATGAATCACTGACCCGCACCATTTCTTCACAAACATATCCACATTTGCCTAATATGCATATTCAAAAACAATTATTTTGTATTCACTTGACAGCAATTTTCACCCTGAACAATTAGAAAACATGTCTTTCAACAGTTCATTCAAAAGTCATAAACAGAAATATGATTCCACATTTAACATATCCATAGGACATGTTTTCTTTGCATAAAATGGGATGAATCCCAAATGGCATACCATCCCCTGCCTGACAACAGAAAATCTGGTATCATCCTCTTTGAAATTTAGAGTTTGCCATTATTGACTCCTGCGAATGTGATTGTTATAGGACCAGTGTCCGAAGGTTCTTTAAAGTTACAGTTGGTAGCAAAGGCCATTTAACCAAGTCCTGCCCCTTGAGTGATTCCAGAATCTGCCTGTCACTTGTGTCAGACATCAGGTCTCCGAAGGTGCAAATTTCTTTCTCATGGCCGAGAGGAAGATTTGATTATTTGAGAGGAGACCACTGCACAGAATCTATTTGTTGCATGTTTAGTGTGTTTATGGTGGGCTCAATGACAAATGGGGTTCATGAGAAGCAGTTGTTTTGCTCTGGGAGCCCTGTTCGCAGAACAAAAGCAACCCATTTGGTCCTGTTTTGGTCCTGGTTGAGTCATAAAACATTATAATTGAACTTCAAACACCATGAATTTCATTTCCTTGGAGCAACCCAACCCCCTCAATAGCTGTTGGGTAAGGTCAGGAAAATACCACTTTGCTTTCCAGACTTATGTTGGTTTCTTTCACAAATGCAGCCTTTACATTTAATTTCATTCCCCACATTTCCCCACTGTAATTGTAACATTAAACAGTGCAACATAACATTGTCTGTGCAATCAATCTCCCGGCAAAGACTTATACTGCAAGTTTCTGTATGTTTTGATTTTCTAATATGTATTCTTACTTCTTCAAAGGAAAATGTACAACATGCATGACCTGTTGTTTTTGTACTGCCCTAAAAGATTATGTGCTTTCTATCCCAGTTATGACTCTTCTCTAAAGATCAAATGATTGCTGGATTCTTCCAAGAAACTGAAAAGAGTTTTCTTTGTGCCTTGTCAATTATTTTAGAAATATAATCTTGTTGTAGGTGGGCTTCTAACATCACACATTTTCCTGCACGTGTCTTTATAAGATTCTGTCTGCACGCTGCCGTTCACATTTTTCTTTTTAAATTCAAAACTTTTCTCTGCATCCTTCTCTTTGGTGTAGATTTCCCTAAAACCCTTGTATAACTGTTCAAGGTTTATTCAATTCATAGCAAAAACTGGCCACGGCTTCATTGTGTATTGTCCATTTCAGCATACACATATCAAATGCTTGTGTCCTGGTAATAATTAATTAAAAACGTTGGATATAAGGGATTGTAGACCTAAAACCTTACACTGAATGTTAACAGTGGGGTTTGTATAGGGCAAAAGTTTCAAACTAAGGCCCATGGGTTCAAAAAGGCCCCTGAAGTCCTTCATCAGGCCCTCCAAATGATATGTGAATATTGTAAAACAATATGCTCTGACAGGGGAGATAAACGAAAAGACTCTACTGCAGTTAATTTCATTTCTGTAACTTAAAAGAAATGTGCTGCAGAAGATTAACTACAGCTTATCATCATTGAACTCAAAGAAAAATAGCCGAAAATGATAGGATGCTAAAGCAGGGTAAAGAACCCACTAATGAAAATGTAACCAACTAAATAAATACAAAGCAATACGGTCAATTTTGCATTAAACTGTTTGTTTCCTTTTAAGCAAAAGCCAAATGGTATTTGTTTTTTTCAGCCATGCATTAAGGCCTCCGCACCAGTTATAAAAAAAAAAAAACAACAATTATTCTGAGCACAAGAAGGTAAACAAGAATGTGTCATAAAACTTCTAAATTGCCTGTAATGTAAAAAATGTAAACACTACAAGGATCCTACACCTAAAACATCTTCAATATCTTAAAGGAGGCAAAATCTACAATTATTAATTTGTTAGATCGTGTCTTCTCGGGAGACTATTTCACTGTTGCATGTGCCTCATCATTTACAGACTTACTTCAAAAACTGCTTAACAGGTTTACACTGCTTGAAATTGTAAACATAATTGAATTGAAGTTTCATTTGGCGATCCAGATCTTCCATACTCTTTAACAGATTGGGTATGGTGTGATTTATACTGACCATTTCCCCAGTGAAGTAGTGGATACTAAATCAGGTCCTGTTTCAATGACATGGCACAGGTACAGATTTTTCTACTAGCATCCATTGTTTCAATCGGGAACACACTTTTCAGATGGAACAACTGTGCATAGATTGTGCAAAGTCCTTATTAGCCCATTACATATACAATCTCTACTTGAGCCAATTATTAGAATAAAATGTCTTTGGTGGTTACATAACGGTTTAAACTTGGGTTGTTGTTGCTGGCATTTGTTTAGACCCTAAAAGGTCTTTATCAAGGCTAAAGAGAACCTTGATAAGTGTGATAAATTATCAGGATGTTCTTCAAGCTGAACAATGGCCATCAGCTGAACACGGCAACATCATGCAACATTAGATTGCAATGACCAATAAGTCATCTTATTGACACTGGCAGCAACATGCTGCATAGAGCAACAAATGGACATTGGGCAACACTATAAGAATGCTCACACCTTGCCATCCTGCAACTGACTGCGAATTGACTTTAAAAACTGACCATATTGGTATCGGATTCCCAATGGAATATCAGCCTTCATAAATACCTTCTAAGGTTGAAACATGTGTCAGCAAAAACAACCCAAGATTAAGCCATTTTGTAACCCACAAGGACATGTGTTTCTATCATTTGGCTCAAGTTGAGATTGTATATGTCATTAGGACATTAGGACAGCATGTTGCTATATACACAGTTGTTCCCTCGCAGACTATTTACACAACAGTGGCACTTGGCTCAGCCACTTTACTTGTGGGCATGCAGCGCCCCCACCCCCCAATGTATACAAAAGGCACTGTGCCGAGTCCAATGGGCCTATATGCCTAGCCTTTTTTAACTTAACTGTTTAGATGAGTGCAAGCATTTTCTGCATCGAAGTGATGACTGTCCACGATTGGTACTCTGGCATCATAGCCTATTCTTAGAAAGACATTCTGATTAGTACTATTGAATCTAGGCAGGTCCATCAAAAATTCATTCAAGGGACCAGATGCCTCTTTTCATTTTCCATGGTCTCACCAGAACAAATTGCCTCAGTAGTATGAAAGATGAACTCTGCATCCTGACAGGCAATGGGCAGGATTGGCGCTTTTTTGAGTGGTTGTAGTAGCAGAGTTCTTATTAAATCCTTTCCCTCTGAGTTATTTATACATTTCCCAATTTGTTTGGGTTCTGTTTCACTTGCCCTTTTCCCATGTGTATTGACTGCTTTCCAAATGAAATATTTGTCAATTTTATTCAATTTCTATGGAATGCAGGTTTTAAAATAATTCTTGGCCAGAAAAAAAACAACTTTACCAGAGAACTGTAGTGTGTCTTTCTGAAAACACAGTTTAAAAATGAACGAACCGAGGTTGCTCAGTAAATTCTCCTGTACACTTGAAAAGGAGTTTTTACAATTTCTTGAGCTCCATTAAGAGTGTATAGTATATTGTGGTCCTCTATCTTGGTTTATAGGAGGATCAATATGTAGCCTGTCATCAAGTTTCTGATCTGTCGCTTGTATTGCCAGGGCAAAAAAAAAGCCCACCGGTTTCAGTGGTGAGTTATCATTAAACCACTTTCATCAGGGCTATCTTGGACTAGCACTGGGTATGTCACAGAAGTAGAAGCATTCCAATTCACCTGTTTCACAGGCAGCTTCAAAATGATCCAGGAATTAACTCAATGACTTCCTTTGTTCCGTTTAAATGGAAAATGGACAGTTCACTTAATTTTAAAATGTGCAGATGCAGGCAGTGTTTTGGGAAGAGCATGGCGCCTTATGCTACCAACCTCTAAATAAGGCACATCATGTCTAAACTTCACAAAAGCTTGATGGCGTAGAATAAAAATTACGTTCTACTCCTTTAGAGCTAACGATTTATTGCAAAACTGAATACTTTTTGATCTGTCTGGTGCCCATTGAGGTTTGGAGAGGAAAGTGTTCAGCTAGGTATACATCAAGTTCTGCCAAGTTTGTTTGTGGTCTGTATATCTTTATAATATCTTGGTAAGAAAATGGGGATCATGAACAGAAATCTTCTATATCTGTAAGTATTAAGGCCTTTCAAAGCCTGGAGAAAGTCAGATGTTTGTAAAATCAATATAGACATAATTGCATCATGGAGTTAGCATGTAAAAACATAGGGCCGATTCATGGAATTATCTGCGCATAAAATACCTGATTTGTGCGACCAAAGGTGTGCAGAATCCCTTCTGTTGATTCATGGAATTGACTGCATGGGATATTATGCTGACTTGCGTGCATTACCATCATGCTCCACGCGTCTCTGCGAGTGACCGAGTGCCTTGCAGAGGAGACCTTGCAGGACGTGGGTGAAGCCTATGCAAAGGGCGTATTTGTGGCCGCGAACGTGGAAAAGGGGGAACAACATGCTAAAAATAAGCGTTACGAGGGACGGCACGCAGGCAGTCCATGACACACCCACATATGCGCACGACAAAGTGTATTCATGGATGTGACCGCACAACCTCTCACCTGCAAAATGCCCATGCAAAGCCTTTGAACTCTCTGCCACCCGAAAAAAGGCATACAGACTTGCGCTTAGGATTCGCAACTTTGGAGGTGAGTTTGCATGTGGGATTTAGGGGTGCGTGAATGCAGACAGGGTCCAGATCATAGCTAGTGGTGTGTGTGGACGCAGCACAGTGGGGTGCAGGAATGGTTTTACAGGGGTTCACACGCAGATTTTCTGGAGTGATAATCGAGTTACGATAAACCATACGCATGTTGTTGGGGTGCCGTTGACAGTTGCGGTGGACCGTGTACAGGGTCCCCGAGGTACAAGCCTGCTTGCGGTAGACCCACGTACTGTTTACAGGGCGCATGTATACACATCTGGGGAACACGCAAATGTAGCTGTTCTTGGTAGTTTTGGCTTGCGTGGGGGTGTGTCGGGGGTGTTCCTGCCGCAACTTGCAAATACAGTTTATTTGCATGGGGGATTCCTTGAATACACGTAGCGCGCAGTGTTACTTCTGCATGCTGGCTCATGGAGGTTCGTTCTCAGCATGCAGGCATTGCGGGATAAATGCGTGCTTTTCCATGAATCGGGCCCATAATATATTGGTAAAAGAAAAACATGATTGCATCATTAAATTGAAAATCCGATTTTTTGAGGGTGATATACAGGTAATCTGCACACATGCAATCAGTGTAATATGTAAGATATTCTTTAGAAGGATCGATTAAGGTTTTTTTGTATAAATATGTTTGAAGAAAAATGGGAAACACTGTACATACAGGAACAAGCATGGGATGTCACTGGGCAGGCAAGTGAATGCAATTGGGACAGAACCAACCAACAGTGACTGCACGTTTCATGATGTGAAAGAAGAACATTATGAAATCCTGTTACAGGATGTATGTACGTGTCGATTATTTCAGGAGTTTATAAAAAAAGATATTGAACATGTTTGAGAATTTTGAAAAATGATACACATGCCGCGTAAAACCAGTATAAAAAAATAGATACATAAGACTAAATGATGGATTTCAATACATATCCAAGCATTGGCCGTTACGTCACTTTAGAGGAACTATGTGAACTATTGAACATATTGAATTCAGTGCCATCCTTTCGGAAAAGATGACATGGTTGTCTGGGAATGCCAACAATTTCTGACAGCCTGAGAGGAGGCTATTTTCGAGGTAATGACAATAACATTAATATTTTTAAAACATTTCCAAAGCTATTGTGTCTGTTGATTTGGGCAAATTATTACTTACAGAAAGTGTATATGTCAACTGAGTTGTTTATGTTTCCCCTGACAAATAAAGATGAATATAACATTAAACTATTGTAGAATCGTGCTTGGTTTTCTGAGTCCGTGAATTTAGCAAGCCGCATTACAGCACCCCAAGCACCGTCTTATGCTTTCCGTGCACCGTCCCACGCCTTAAGCTGCCCCACACTATCACACTGTATGGCTGGATTCATGAACTGTTTGCTCCTGAGTAAGCGCAATGTGGATTTGCACAGAATGCACCCCCAATCCCTCATTAGCAGATGAAAGCCTCCGGCTGGGCACTTCCTCCCACTTGGGTATGCAGCATAAATGGATGCCCGTACCAATGACACACAGGGCTGTCACAAGATGTGGTGAGGCCCGGGGCAAAACATTTGGTGAGGCCCCCTTATGATTTTTTGCACTGGGCCAGCTGTGGCACCCCGGCAAATAGGAGACTCGAGAAATCTCCCCTTGAGTTTGTGTGGAGGAACCCAAATATGGTTTATTTCTACAACTTCAAATCATCAACTACAGCAAAGTTAGATTTCTCTACTGAAGAAAGGTTTATGTCAGACTAGCTTTTGTATCATAGGCATAAATATATATAGGATGGCATGACGGCATGTGGTGCGTGATGCCAGCATTAAGGAGCACCCTGTCCCTGTGTGCACATTAAAACACACATCATACACAGTGGCAGTCAGATAAGATGATGTACAGTGGAGGCAAGTGAATTTCTGAACTGAAGAGGATTAAATGTTTAAGCCAATTATGCAGGATCGACAGAGCACAGGGAGGGAGCCCAAACCAAACAAGGGTTGCTTGAGGGGGTTTTTCACTCCCAAGAAAATGTTTGAAACATTGGGTTAAAATTATGCATTTTACAGCCCTTTCTTTGCAAAATTGTGTAGAAATCCATACAGTTTGTAATTGGTTTCTTATGGTAGCACATGGAAAAACCCAATAGTTGCAAGTCATCAACCGTGCAAAGGAACATTTTCCAATGCATTTCATGCCGCCTGTGCACACAACATATATTAGTACATAAATATATTCATGCTTGTTGTTCCCATGCATGTCCATGCAGGCTGCACCAATATATGCCATTTTTACCATGTACGGACTCCCAGCCTGTAAAAATGTCATGCCACAGAAAGTATGTCGAGGCTGACTGTGCACCATAAGTGTTATTACTGCCTAGAATGGCCTAAATTCAAGGTGGGCCAGTTTAGCCAAACAATATGTTTGCTTTAACCTTGATGTATAGTCCTGTGTATCAAGAGTAAAGAAAAACAAGTATTGGCAATGCTAACAGTTTGGGCTTTCGTGTAGGCATGGGAAAGGCACTGCTGTATTGGTATTTACTAACCATTGATGTTAGCAGGTGCAAAATGGTTTGAGTACCTGAGCATCTAACAGCAGTGCCTTGCAAATGCCTAATATACACAAGCCAAAACCGTTGGCTTTGTCAGTGTTTGTTTTTAACAGGACTTCAGTAAAAGACACGCAGGGTGCTTTTAAATAGAGTGACTGAAGGCAGACCTGGTCAAGACATTTGCATTACACTGGTACTGTGCTTACAACTCCAACTAAGTCATTAACTCTCAGAAGACTCCTTTGAGAAAACACTCACAGACACTATGAGGGCAAAGTTTGATGGCAAGGCTTGATTAAAGCTAGCTCAAAGAGTTCCAATAAGGAAGTGTTTTGGGTGAGAAGGGCAGGAACTGGGTGTGAATTGCCATAGGGATTAGCATGGCCATGAAAATTCATTGGATGGGCAAATAACTAAACAACATCTACAAGCTTTGTGTCCCTCCTCATCTGCCATTTTTCCCTATCTTTTCTCAATGCTGTCATCGGGACTGGAATTTGGCAAAATATTACTCACAGGATCTGAGATCCAGCTCCACAATCCTGGGAAATCTATGTGCACTATACTTTTATTTTAGAATGCTGTAGTGTGTTCCTGCTTTAAACTATGTTGGGCAGGGCTTTGAACTGTGGTCGCTAGGTTCTAAAGTGAGGCACCCCCCCCCCTCCCAAGACCACTAGAAGGTCTGAGCAGGAGCCCTTGTGAAATCCCTTGTCAATGTTGCACTGTACTGGAAATATTGACGTGCATTTTTTAGGTTTAAAAGAGGTGCATATTTTGAACTTTGCTGATGATAAATCCTCTGAGGGGAAGAGGTAAATGTTATTATATGGCATACGTCATTTATAACACACCTGTACACAAGTGTTTCTAGGCATGACAAGACAAGGGAAGACCAAGGGAGGACAATACAAATGATCTTACTAGGCCTTGTGACATTCAATTTTGTGCAAGTGCGACGGCGCTACAGTGCAGGGGGTATCGAGAGGGAGAAGTGCCAGGGAGCGGGAGGGGAATGGGGAGTGGAGTCGAAGATGACACCAAGGTTTTTTGCCTCACAGGAAGGCAAAGGAAGAGGGCCCAAGGAGGGCGGGCAGAATGAGAGGGGGAAAGCCGGCGCAGGGGTCCCAATGAGAAGGATCTTAGTCTTACAGGCATTATGTTCATGGGGGTGATTACAATACCTGCCTTACACCCTCCTAATCCTACCGTCGCTGTCCTTTCACTGCGGTAGGACGGATGCCACCGTAAAAAAAGTCTATTTCCACCACTATTTGTTCGCTAAAGCAATAGTTTTGGCTTATTGGTGGCACACCCAATAACCCAAACAAAAGGAATCCATGTAGTGGAGCAACACATTTGAGCAGATCGGGCTCTAGCCCCCTCCTGAAATGTTGGGCTTTGTTGGCTCAACCTGGCTGCATGGGCGGCGCCAGCCTTTGGCTGGGGAGGGCTGAAGCCCTCCCACTTTGAGGCAGATGGCCTCTTTCGATGTGTCACCAGCACGTAGCACTCATTAAGGAGCGGTATCAGCATCAAACCTGCAGAGCACATAAGCCTATTCACGCAATATAAACAGACTCACTTTGATAAAGCCAAAGTCTGAACTTCTGTTCTCAGCTTTTACATGGACCACCTCTCGCAAGACTAGCATAGCATTATGAAAGCAAATAACCTCTGAATTGGGGTGAAAGGTGCAACAATGGCCAAAGGGAAGGTGCAATAGCTATTCAGCTTCCTAGCTGGGCTCAGGGAATTGGGAAGGACGTGGGAGAAGGGCTGGTGGAAGATATGTCAGGGCTGGTGGGGGCCTGTTTCTTTTTTGATATTATTGGGCCCCCTTCCATTACAGATTGGAAAAATAGGCCAAGGCACCTGTGGAGTACTTAAATCAATAATAAAGTCAAAATAATGCAGCAAGGTGGTTAAAAGCTGCAGATTATCAGTAGGTTTCTTTGTTATAATACTGCCAACATGGGGGCAGCTGCTTGGGGGCCCATTTCAATTGTAAAAGCTGAAAGGCCCAGATGCCCTCCCTCAGTGGGCAGACCGACAGCACAATGGGTTTATTGGCCCAACTCACTATCCGCTTTCAGAACTGTCATCCAGCCCCTGCCGGGCTGTCCAATGGAGCCGTGGCCAGATGCAACAGGACACAGGCGTTAATCGGTGCCTGGGCTTCGCTGTTAAGAAAGGCCCTGCAATTACTAGCATAAAACATTTCACTGTTAGCACCTGCATTCATATGCATACATATTTAGGTAATTGAAATTGTGATGTGGGGTTAGCACTTGTATACCAGGGGAGTGATTAGAAGGGAAATAGTGATATGAGACATCTCATTCTCACTGGTAGTAGTCCTTGAGTGCAGGGTTTCAGAAATGAAGGAGATAGCTGCTTTAAAATTGAAGCTTCACCAGAATAGTCTCATTTGAATGTGGAAAGATGTTAGATACCCCCATAGTAAGTTTGCCCCTCTCCCAACATTTGAAGGGTTAGTCCCAACCCACCCCCCAAACGTTTAACCTAGGTGCACCTCTGATGCAGTGACCCCACCTCTTAATTATGTGGCCCGCAGGGCTGCTACATTTAGGGGTGGGGGCTGGCACACACACTCACATACCACACTTTCATAGATGCACTCATCCACCAGTCACAACACTCCTTAAATGCATGTATACATAAAAGCCAAACACAGCGTTGACCCCAACATAAACGCCAAAATGCACGCATGCATTCATACACATGTACATATCCATTACACATATATACACATTTAATTAAAATAAAAAAAAAACACTAAACTTACCGCCATGCACCTTTCAAAAGCGGATGGCCCTCCCATCACTTCGACACGTAGCTATGCTGCTGACTGATAGAAGAGAACTCCTCTCCTATCAGTCAGTGTGTTCACGCTGAGCAACGTAAACACACTGACTGACAGCAGAGGAGCCCTCTCTTGTCATTCAGCATGTCCACGTTGTCAGCGGAATAATGGGAGGCAGCAGAGCTCACTTCTGAGCCCTGCTGTCTCCCATTCTTTTGCTGTTTGTTGCGAAGCCAGCGGCTTCGCAACAAACAGCAAAATCATTTCTGGTGCAGAGAGCAGACAGCACAGTCCCCCGTGTGAATAAAGGACACGGAGGACTGTGCTGCCTTCTTTCTACTCATGAGAGGGGGCCGCGAGGCCCCTGGCAAGCGCGAGGCCCGGGGCAGTTTGCCCCTCCTGCCCCCCCTCATGACGGCCCATGCTTCAGTTCTGTGTTTCTGTGCGTGCGAGAAGAGATAGGTGTATCCCCAACCCTATGCGGCCCGTCACAGCAGCACTCATGCAGCCAACGGGAGGTGCTGCACTATCCCATTTTCTACACGTTTAGCGCGGGCACGTGCAGAAATAAACTACATGGATGACTTAATGCTCACGATTGGTCATTGAGGACATGTCCTCAGATGTTCGTCTCTAGACTTTGGTCCTCATCACGAGCTGGGCGGTAACGCCGGCGCTAATAGCGCTGGCGCTATCTGCCCTACTGCCAAACCCCCGGGCGCTATTAGCACCGGATCACGGGTTTGGCGGTAATGGAAGTCCCCATTCCCCATTGAGCACATTCGGGAATGCCCCATTCCCTATTGGGCTCAATGGGGAATTTTCACGCTCATACCGCCAGCAGATTTCCCGCCGGCGGTATGAGCGCACATTTTCGGCAGATTTCCCCCCCGCTCAGATGGGTTAGGGCACATTCGATGCCCCTTTCAGGCAGTGCTCTGTAAACACGTTGCATCACCCCAGGGACGTGCGAATCGTATATGGTGCTGAATCCAAAATGTGGCACTAAAATGCTCACTAATTCAGATGTATTTAAATAAACAAAAATACATGAAGAGATGACCCTGGTGAGATTGGCCTGTTAGAATACGAGAAGCTTCGTTCATCTATTTTCAGAAGCGGACACGTCTCTGGGAGAGCACGATATTGTATGTCTCCAAGAGACGGGGATGGCTGGATACGAGGTCTATTTAAATCCAGCAATTGAAGGAGACAAAGGCAGGCCATAATCAGAGTTGTTAATTGCTATTATTATTAGTGTTAGGACGCTGTGATACCCCAGGGTCTGGGCGTGTAACAAATGAAAAAAATAATAAATAATAAATAATAAAATAAAGACGGCCTGGGTTTTCAATACTTTGAGGCTATATCACCATATCCTTACATTCAGATTGTGGTGGGCAACATAATTGTCGGCAAGGCAAAGAAGAATTAGACATTGATCTTGACCAACTTATATTGGAACTTGACCCACAATGAATGCACGGCTTTTTTAGATCAAATGGCCGATTTGAGAGATGCTTTACGGCTTAAATGGAAGGATCCCCTTTTTTGTGGGGACTTGAATTGTGTTTGTTTTGATGACAAAGGGGTCCTAAATGAGATGGATTATTTACAAACAACGGCTGCAGAATTACGAGGCCAAGAGTGGCAGCAAATGCTAGATGCCAAAAAGTGGTGATGCTGAATGGGTGTACAGAAGAAGACATCCCTGGACAGGCTAACGAGAAATGGTTCAAGTAATGGACAAATAGTCGATTATATTTGTACGTCTAAAAATATGACGTCAAATATACATACACTGTCAGTCATTAAAAAAGAAGCAAGTGATCATAATTAGCATGGCATGGCAAATAGGCCCCTTGGAAAGGCCAGAGGAGGAACCAACGTCCTTAGATCTTGAACCGGGTCGTAACCCATCGAGCATCTCACAAGCTAAAATCAAGTATTTAACAAAAGAGCTGGCACTGGAGATTGACTTGGTAAAACTAACCCAAGGCACCGAGTGGTTAGAATATACAGCTTTATTGAAGGCCTTTGAAATGAAGTTAGAACATACAGCTTTATTGAAGGCCTTTGAAATGAAAAGGGGTAGGGTACACCGTCAGACCTACCAGTATATGCATGTCTATGATGAAAAGGTTGCATCCACGAAAAAGATTCTGAAGAAGGCAATCAAACAGCTCATGAAAAACCCAGAGGTTGGCCAGGGGGAGCAAATTAGGAAACTAAAGCAACAACACAGAAATTGGGTAAACATGTACAAGAAATACATTGGCCCTCATTACGACCCTTGCGGAAAGCGACTGACCGGAGCGCCACAGCGTAAATAGCGTTTCCGCCATTGCACGAAGGAGCAAAGTGCGGCCCATTCCGACCCATCGGGCACGAGCACCACGCCACGGCGGAAGTGCAAAGTCCGCGATGGCGGAAATGACCCCAAAACGGCCCACACCGCCGCCGTACGGCGCCCTAGGTGCAATACCGCCACCCCTCTTAGCGGTCACCGCAGTGTGCGCCTACCGGAAAGTACGGTGACCGGAAATATACGGAAACGGAAGTTAAAACATGGGCCCGGAACGGGAAACATCCCGGCGTACACCTATAAAACCACTAAAACCACACAACCACTAAAATCACTACCCTGAAACACACCCCAACCCGTCACCCACCCTAGCGAAACCAAGACAAATGGGAAAAGTAGCGAAGAAAGCGTGCGACCGCAAGCGGCAGGTCCACTTCTCCCGCGAGGAACTCACCGTGCTAACAGAGACCCTCCAGGAGAATGCTGCCGTCGTCTTCTCCACGCAAATGACCAGAACGGCACTTGCAAACAAGAAGACCATATGGGCTCTGGTGGCACAGCGGGTAAGTGCGGTGGGGACCGCACCCCGCACCCCACAGCAATGCCACAAGCGATGGGACGACCTGCGGATACGCGTCCGCAGCATACTCTCTGCCAACCGCAACATTGCCACAGCCACCGGGGGAGGTCCTGAATCACCCATCAAGTTGACCCCCTGGGAAGAAATCTGTGCCTCCACCATCGGAATGGAGAGCATAGAGGGAGTCGGAGGGATGGAGAAAGGAGTGCAGACATCCGAAGATTCAGGTAGGTGTACCAGATAAAACAATGCCAAATCCACACAGTCCATCCATGTGAAGTACCATGCGTCCACATAGTGCAACAGAAACACATGTCCAGGAGAACGGCCACACACATCGGCCTGATAGCACACGTTAAAACCCACAATAAATACATAAATAATTAAAAACCCCTAATACACGCACTACACGTGCAGCAGGCACACCCTAACTGCAGGCTGCCAAACAACTGCACCCTCACTCCACACACAAATCAAAGCACCTCCAAGGACCCGACCCAAATCACCCTCAGGTACCACCCCAGAGCATGTGATACAATGCCATTCCAATTCCCACAGACCCATCATTAACCCTCGCCCTCCTTTACTCCACCACAGGGTCCGATCCAAACGACGAGCTACAGGACACCCCTACCAGCACACCTGCAAAGAGGGCCAAGACCAACGGCCAGAGACCCTCCACCTCAGCTGCACGCATCAAGACACGGCAGCAGCACAAATCAGGTGGCAGCACAGAGGAGGGAACATCAACAGGCACCCCAGCAGCCAGCATGCCCACAACACCACCACCACAGGTCCCCCCAATGGATGCCACAGAAGGCACTGCCTCTGGTGGCAGCAGCACCATAGGTGACACCCCATTGATGGCAGCATGCTCCGACACAGAAAACGGGGATGTCGAAGTCAGATCCATCCATGACCTGTCCCAATCCCCCTGTCTGTCCCATCCCGTACAACATGAGGATACCACGCAGGGGCACCCACAAGACAACGACTGGCCATCCCCCACAAGCCCTGTGGCAAGGCAACATGAGGACAACAGCCCCTCTGTGACACCCCCGCAAATGGGCATGGCCCAGCAGAGGCAACAGTCCCTCGACAAGTTAATCGTGCAACAGCAGCAAATGGCCACGCTCCTCAAGGACCATGCCGATGAATGTGGGGGCACTAAGGCAGACATAGAAACATCAACTGAGACACTTAGGGCAGAAATGGAGAGAGGCACAGAGACGCTAAGGGCACAAATGGAGAGTGACACCGAGAGCCTGAGAGTCCAAATGGAGAGAAGCACCGAGAGCCTGAGGGGGGAACTGCATGCGACGTCCAAAGACGTATGTGCCGAACTTGCCGCAGTGCGCCGTGTGCTCACTGAGCTCTCGCAAACCCTTAGGGACATGCATGGACGTGAGCAGGCAGACACATCATCCGTTGCAAGTTCCGTCCAGGGCAGCCCCCAACGTAGATCTGGAAGGAACCTGCGCTCCACAGGCAGGGGTGCCCCTGATACCCGCAGAGGGGGCTTGCAATAGCGACAGCCCACTGACAATGAGCATCTTTGGACACTGGGGTTCGGGGGGGAGGTAGGAGGGTGGAGGGGGTGTGTTGGGCTCACTTGGGTGGCGGGTCGATAGGGTGTTCAACATGACATCACATATGCCATATAAAGTGCACGATCAACCAATGAGATGTGTGGACATTGATTTTTGTGTACTAGGCCATCATAGGCGTACAGTCCATATTGTGCATGTCCCAGACACGCACAGTGCCACGAGTCCCGTGTCCATGTATCAGCCACCAGGCGTGAGTGCTAGAAGCATACATCAATGAGATGCTGACGAATGTCACGGGCCTCCGGTGCCTCGCAGACTCCATGAGGTGCTGCCACATCCCCACCCTCATCATGACCATCATCAGGTGCTTGCAGTTCTGCGTCAGGGGGCATGGGCACATTTCTACGTACGCACATGTTGTGGAGCATGACACATGCCATCACCATCTTTGCAACCTTCTCATGGCGGTACAGGAGTGCCCCGCCAGACCTGCTGAGGCAGCGGAAACGAGTCTTCAGTAGGCCGAATGCCTGTTCAATGACTACACGGGTACGTGAGTGGGCATGGTTGTAGTCCTCCTCATGCTGGTCCCGTGGGTTCCGGACTGGTGTGAGGAGCCATCTCTTCAGTGGATATCCAGCATCACCTGTATGTGGACGAGAAACCTATGATGTGGAATGCCATTGCTACGTACGCACACCCCCCCCCTTCCTGCCAGGTCATTGCCAAATCACATTCCCCACATAATCATGCATGTAATGAGACTCACCGAGTAGCCAGGATCTGTTCCCTGCGTGTCGCTCCATGTAGCGTGGTATTGTAGAGTTCCTCAAGACCATAGAATCATGGGTAGATCCAGGGAATCGGGCACAACAATGTGTAATGATCCTGTTGGAGTCACACACCATTTGTACATTCAGGGAATGAAATTGTTTTCTGTTGCGGTACTGGGCCTCCATTGCATGTGGGACGACCAATTCCACATGGGTGCAGTCGATGGCACCAATGCAACCCGGTATGCCGGCAAGTGCATGGAATCCCACTTTTGTGTTGGTAATTTCCTGCTCCGAGCGTGGTAGAGAGATGTAGTCGTCTGCGTGCTGCAGGAGGGCATCGAGCACTTGCAATAGTGTCCGTGAGAACAGTGGCTGAGAAATGCCATGCAACTGTCCGACTGTGTGCTGGTAGGTGCCTGTGGCCAGGAAGTGGAGTACAGACACCACCTTCAGTAGGGGTGGGATGGCGGTTGGGCTATCTATCATGCTGACAAGGTCAGCCTGTGTCATGTCCACAATGGCGGCTATGGTGTCCCGGTCCAGGCGGTAGAGGGTGTGGATCTGCTCATCAGTGAGGTTGAACGGATGTGCTCGGAGGCGTGGGATTGCGGGCTGCCTGCGTGGTGGTAGTGGCTGTGCTGGCGGCCCTTGCTGGCCCTGCCTTGCCCTCCTCCTCCTCCTGCGTCTCCTTCGTGCGGCCGGTTGTAGTTGGTGTTCGTCTTCTTCTTGGAGTTGGAGTACTTGCAGTGCTATCAGGTCCCCCAGGGCCAACATCGCGAGTCCTGCCGGTAGCATTTCGGTGTGGTTGTGGGAGGAGACTGGCTGTGCAATTTATGTGTTTTCAGGCTGTATGGCCTCCACCTGTGGTGATTAATTCCACCTGTGCAAGCTGCTCTCCCCTTTGGCCGAGCACGTCCCGCGCACAACGCTGCAAATCTGGGAATGGCATCTTGCTATTGCAATCATGTATTTGTACCCGATGGCCGTGTAACATTGGTTGACATGTTCATTCTGCTGTGGTCCCATTGTTGCACATACTATCTGTGCAGTCGCGAACAGACTTGTGAAGGGTCAGTGGAACGTAGTACTCGAGTAACGGTGGGCCCTCATGCATCACTTTACCGAGTTGCAATGACGGGCGGGGCGTCCCATTTGTGGGTGAAGGCAGTTGCCATTTTCACACACAGCCGCACTCGATGGAATAATTAGTGATTTCAAACGGCCACAGATGCCTTTTCGGCGTGATGTTGCAAATGTGGAATTCCAAGGGCGGCGCTTTCGGTTTCCAGCTAGCGGCGAGGAGATGCCCACAGGTCTGACTGCAAATATAACGTTCTATTGTTCAATGTCCTTGAGACAGAGGCCATGGCGAGGAAGCAATGATTGATATGAATAGTTTGGGATGCGCAATTGCTACGTGGGCGATGAGGCCGGCCGTTCCCAGATACATGTTACTTCACAACACTGGAATTACGGGCTGGGGCACTGTGGATTTTGCAGGCTGCATAACGCACAGACTCAATGGATGTTTCTAATGTTATGTGAGTAATTATTCAGGCGTTTTGATTCCGGGATGAGGGAATGATGAATGGATGCATGGGCAGGTGATTTGATGCAGAGTTTGCCATGTACAGGGCTTCTTGGGATCTATCCGCCTCCCCTACGCTATGTGATGCAGGGCTGCCATGGTGGGACCATCGTCTATCTGGCCTTGTTGAGCCCTCCCTGTCTCGACACGCCCTCAGACACTTGTGTCCATGCACATTAACATTCCCATCTGATGGATTCTGTTTTGACAGACGCATGCACAGGTACACTCGTTTGTGATGGTGTTTGCACCTCGATATAGATGGTTAGGAGTCGCAAGTGGTTTTGGGGTGGTGATGATCCTTTGGAGTGGGCTAGCATGCATATGGCTGTGGATTTCGTGTGATCATTGAAGTGAGTTGTTGGAATGTAGTTCTGATGGCCATTCTGTTCTTTTTCTTTTCTTTTGGTTGACAGGTATCTCCTCCCCTTTTGCCACTGCCATCTGTATGCCACTCCTGCAGATGGGTTTTACTCCCGACACCTGCTGCTTCGTGTTAATCAGTGGAGCAGCATTACGATCTTATGGGACGATCGCCAATGGCCCACATGCCCTTACGCTGTACTGGTGGCTCGGAGCAACATTTCGGCCTTTCGGCTGGACTAGTGCCTCCCCATTGGGACGGCCCTGCGGTTCTGTGCGCTTCCATGTTGCCTTTTCGTACGTGAATGTGGCTCTGTGTACCATGAGGGAACAGGACGACACACAAGTAGTGGCTGGTCATTTCTTGCGGATGCAGCCCACAATGGTGATTGGTGTTTAGGAGTTCATGGCCTGATGGCTGTATGGGCTTGGTGACTTTGATGTGCATTAAATTTCTATTCTGATTTGGCCCGTGTAGCGTTTTTCTTTGCAAGTGATGTGGCATATGCCTATTTGGGGGGCGATGTATTGTGAGGAGATCTGCATTGGGTTCCAGCTTCGGAGTTTAGTTGCGTGGTACTGTACTGGGCGCGTTTGCCTACTAAGCCCGTGAGGTCAGGGATGGGGGCTGCCAATATGACAGTTTGAATGTTGTCATGCTCAGGGGCGGGGGATTGGGTTTTGTGTAACAGATGCCGGTCAGCCAGGTGGACTGGTGGAATGATGTGATTCTCGGAATATGGCTGGACACAGGTGCCTGTGTTTGCGTGCGTTTCTTGGTGGGGGACTGTGGTCATGTCCATTGGGATGGCTTCTGTGTTCGTGCCATCTGTGCCCTGCAGCTCCCATTGGCCCCTCTTGTGTTTCTTTTGTTCGTTGCCATGCATGGGTGACTTGTACATTTCAATGGTTGCATTGTGGCTTCATTGCACCTACGGGGAGTTGTACTTTGTGGGCAGGGAGCGGTGTACAGGCACTCAGTGGGGCCGTTTACGGTTGATTCGCGATGCCGTACTTCTCACCATGGCGGAATGGTACATTACGCCATGCCTGATGGCGTTAGGTACATGTCCGCTAGGGTCGGAATTGGCGTACCGTTGCGCCATGGTGGTGTTTGCGGTTTCGCATGGCGCGCGCGCGCGTGTTTGGTGCAGTTAGCGTTGGCGTTCACTACGGTGTCGCTAATGGCTTCGTACTTTGCGGTGACGGGTCATAGTCGCACCGAGCGCTATTCGATGGCGGTATTGCATTTCCGCCATCGTTTTCCGATTTCCGCAAGGGTCGTAATGAGGGCCATTGTGAGAAACAATGCTGAAAATATGTTGAATCTGATTAAGACTTGTAATACTAGGGAAATCAGGTCAGTTTTAAACCAATTAGATAAACCCCAGGAATCACTGCTGCTGAATTCCATTCCAGCCAACACATGGATTGAATACTTTAAGAAGTACTCAGATAAAACGCTAGTGTGTGCCTGAACTATCAACCCTGTTGTATCTTCATGGAAGGGGCTGGACCTAGACCCAGAATCAATCAGGAACTGCATTAACAAGCTTAGCAACTCTTGAGCCCCCGGACCCGACAGGCTTACGAATGCAATGCTTAGACAAAATCCAGCCCATTGGTGGAATTCCTCTCGATTCTATTTTTATCCATCATTGAAGTAAAAGAGATACCTCAGTCATGGAAGGCGTCAACCATTGTACCTATCTACAAGAAAGGACAGAGGTTGGACCCTGCTAATTATCGTCCCATAGCCCTATTGGATGTGGCCGGCAAACTGTTTACCACTTGACTATTGAAAACTCTATCGGTATGGGCAACAAAATCAGCCCATAGGGATATGTGGCAATCCGGCATCGTGAAGAGCATAGGGACGACTCTTAACATCTTTATTATTAACATCCTCAAAGTAAGATCCTAACCCAAGCTTTTGATACGATCAAGCATCCAGCCTTGTGGCATAAATTAGAGAAGTGGGAGTGTCCGGATAAAATCATGGAACCAATGAAAGACTTCTACTCTTGGACGAAATTAAGGGTAAGGATGAATACGAAAGGTACATTAACAAGACCTATTTCCACAACAAAGGGCCTTAAGCAGGGGTGCCCATTGGCCCCAGAACCTTTTTTCCTGTTTATATCAGATATCGGCCAGGCCTGCGAAGACACTAGATATTTTTCACCAAAGTTGGGTGGACAGGAAGTGGGTCAACTTCTGTTTGCAGATGACATTGTTCTGGCAGATCAAACAGCGGTGGGCCTGCAAAGGCAGTTGGATGTAGTGGCGTCGCCAGGAATCAAATTTAGGAGGGGCACAGACGGGGCCAAAGACAAAAGAAGGAGGGACAAGGGGGGGCACAGGGTTTCACAGGAGGGGCCCTGGCCCCCCCAGGGTCCCCCTAGCGACGCCACTGGTTGGATGCCCTGCAACCATATATCTTAACGAATGGTCTACAGATACATCCATCAAAATCAAGCATCTTGGCCTTTGGAGAGGCACCAACAAGGTCTAAAATAGGAGCTAAAGCATGGTATTTGATGGGTGAAAAGGTACCAGAGGTGAACTATTTAACCTCAATCGCTAAGTAAACCCTATTCACAGATCACGTAACAAGAAACATTGGCATTCCAGCAATGTGAAGTGATCTGTGATGCCAAGGGACACATTGTGCATGTCAATGCAAATTACCCGTGACAGCTACATCTTCCGCCATTCGTTTATATACCCAGCCTTTTCATTGGGAACATTTGGCAACACTTACCTCATCGGTGAGTATCAATTATCATGCACACACAAGCAGTCATATGACTAACAGAAACCCAATAAATGCGAACAACAACCATTCCCCTTTGAAGGGGGTGGTGCCTAGCAGCTCTCACCAACCCTGTTTTTACCCATCAGAAATCTCGCCATACTAGGTGAGGCAAGTTACAACACACCACTTATAGCCAGTTAGGGCATAGTGGAGCATGCATTTGAGGTGTCAAGTCACTCTTCTGCTCTGTTGACCAGTCAAGTGGCGTTTTGCTATATTCACCCCCTGTAATATGCAAAATAATCCTGGCATGTTGTGTCCTGCACAATATTACCACACGTCATGGCATAGCAATAGAGCTGCAGGAGGGATACAACTCATATCTACTGGCACCAGCCATTCTCCTACTACACCAAAGAGCATAGAGACAGGGCACACACAATCAGGTTGTACATACTTCACCTGAACTGCAACCCCTGTGGTGCACACTCAGGGAAGTTAACCCCCTGATGCACAATGATGCACTCCGGCCAATCCAGCTTAACCATAACAACACCCAGAAAATGTGCTTCTGATATTTAAACTGTGTGCTCCATAAACGGTAAACTACAATTCCACCCCATCGACATCACTCACATCAAGTGCACAAACCATCTACACAGTCAAAGCAAGTGGAAATAAAGGTATCCTTATCACAGGCACAAGATCCTAAAGAGAACGGAGCCATCCCCAGGCACAATGTCACCATGCCATATGCACCATGTGCTCCCCTGGGTGGCATGCACCGATTGCAAGAAAGGGCACACCTGACTGCCATCTTCATGACGGCTTCCTTCACACCATTGATGCAGGACCTGCTCACCTCCATTCAACACTGGTCAAATCTCATAACAGAGTGAAGCCATCCCCAGGCACAATGTCACCATACCATGTGCTCCCTTGAGTGGCATGCACCAACTGCAAGAAAACAGGAATTAAAAGGCAAGGAAACACACCCCTCTCCTTCAACATTCCTTGACCATATTAATGGGAACATATCAGGAACATGTCACATGTCACATGAGAAGGGGATACTGGCAAACGACACCTGCACCTAACTAGCAATGCACCACACACTACACATCACCCACATGCATACATGTCAACTGGATCATCCACCTATGTGGAAAGAGACAGTCAGCTGTTTTGCATGCGCATGCAACATGGGCAGGGCTAGACTAGGAACCATAAATGGCTATGGAAATTATCCCCAAAGGGAGCCCATATCACACTTCAACTACAAGGCCAACCCGATACCCTTAGGAAATTCTGGAAACACCACAAAAAAAGGCCCAACTTGCAGAGGCCTACCATAAGATTACCTGAGTACCCAATAGGCCAGTCCACCCCTGATCATTGAGGGGCCACTGGACCTGACACATGGCAGGATATGGAATGCAAGGCTGACATGACAAGAGTGCAAATGGAATGCCACACAAAAAATAAAGCTACTGCATCATCCCTCACCATAAGCATGTGCATAGGAACATCCAGTGGAGACTGTCTCCAAGCAGCACGTCATGGGTGTGCAACCAGAAACCTAAAGCATGTGCATAGCTTTTCAAGGAGACATGAACACACACCCAGACCTGTATGCCAGCGACCATCAACCAAACATCACCAAATCACATCATCCACGCAAACTCAATGGGTGCCACACCATGCCACTATTGTGGAGCATATTTCACCAGCCATGAACAAGATTGTCAGTGCACAGCCTTATTAGCTGTTGTTACAGCTGTGATGTTGTGAATCCCTCACCACCTCAACCTAATGCTGGGCTTCCAAATTGGTGCTAGGAGAGCTGGGAGGGCCAGTGTATTACAGAGGGATCAGGGATTTGGGTGGAAATAGGGTGCTTGGGGTCCTCTCAGGGATTGTGGGCATTTGATGAGGCAAGATACCTGAAACAACATAGGACATATGTTTAGACCAGTTAAAGGAGTCAGTCATACAGACTGCACACATACACATCAATGTGGAATGGATTGTGCACCTGTATGTGGGAGCCTGTAGCAGTCCACAACACCATGTTAGTTGACTCCACTAAGCAGGGATGCATGTCCACCTTGGAAATATAGCCCACCTTGGATGGGGCAAACAATTGAAATAGAAAACAAAAATAGCCCACCATGGAAGGGGGTAGGAGGTGTCAAAAAATCTATTTAAAAATCATGCCACCAGGGACCATGAAGAAGGGGGGCGGTGGCAAGAGGATAGCGGTGTGTTTGGACATGGCCAGTAGAAACACTTGTGTGGTTCAACTGGGACCACCACCCTGTAGTGGATCCTCGGATGGTGCACTCTGACCATATAGTGCCAAAGCCTGGTCCCCATTGGGTGCGCCCACTCATAAAAGTCATGCGCGCATGCAGGTCCCAATCGCTACATGGTCCTGGTGATGTAAGTTGCAAGGGACCACAGAGTCATTATGTATGCTCACACTTGACGTCTCCAACTACATGTTGAAAGCTTGTCTCAGGGAAGACATCTCTTGGAGGTGGATGTCCCTTGTGGCAAACATTTTCATCTTACAGAGACTGCCTCAAGGTATCTGTATCTTGATGGCAGGATGGCCTTAAAGACAACATTTTTGCCTGCAGGCATTTACTCTGGGCTTCCACATCTTGATGTTGGGATTCCCTTCAAGTCAACATCTCTGCCTGAAGGAACTTAATATGGGATTCCACATCTTGGCGCTGGGATTCCCTTGAGGCCAACATCTCCACAAGAAGTGTTTCCCTCAAGGTGTCAATCACCTGCCACTGGAGGTCCATGGAGGCTAAAATCTCATCATACAGGGATTGCCTGAGATCTGAACCATTCCTGTGAATCGACAGCCTCAGTTATTGCAAGTAATCGCCCTCCTCCTGTTGCAATAGGAGTTGTTAGGGTGTGCAGCATTTGAGGAGATGTAATGTTCAGCCAGGTGATGGATGTACCTGGCTGTCCCCTGACGGACCTTGAAACGGTTGGCCACTTGCACACAGCAACTCCTCTGACTATGAGTGTCAAGCAGGCACAAGTCCACAATGTGTGCGGAGCCTAGCAAGGCGGCATGCGACTCCCAGGTCTGTTGCAATGAATGCACTGACATTGGCTGGGGATCTGCAACCCTCCGATTGACACCATCCTCTGCTCCTGGTTCCATTATGGACGAAGGCAATCTTTCAGACACTGAATAAAGCAGCCTCAATAACTCAAGGAGCTCCATGGCATCTGGACTACTCATTGGTGGACCCTCCTCCAGATCCCTCAGTATGCTCTCCACATCAGATTCGGCAGCATCATCGGAAGAGTTGGTAGACCTTCTGATGATGCCCTGCAACATGTGGGGATTGTCACTGGGCACAGCATTCTAGGCTGCACTGGTGGATGATTTTGCCTCCTATTCCTCCTCCTACTCCTCCCCTTCCTCATCTGTTGCCTCATCACCTGAACAAAGACGGAAAACAGTATACAGAGGCATGACTCCCTGGCAGAACATGCATTTGTAAATTACAAAGCATACAGAAACAATAGGGCCAGACTGCAATCTTTTCTTTGCATATTAGTCCCTGCAACGTGCGATGGTTTGGAGTAGTAGGAGAACATACATACAGACATATATGAAAGGGGAACTCCCAAATGTGGACGGATGGAGGCCCATGCATCATTGCTAAGCCCATGCTCTACTTCAATCTTGTCTACTTGCAACATGTGGCAGTCTCAACTCTACTTTTTCTGACCAAACCTGCATGTAAGCACATGTGTTGCAATAATCCTCATAACCCCCTTTGCCACATTGCCCTCGGCCAGATATGTGGTTAGTCATGCTCACATGCATCTCAACCATGTTTGAGGAGAGTGCAACATGGATATCACCAGTGTGCACTTGCATAGCTACTGAACCATTGACACTACAAATGTGGAATGAACATCACTCAAACATTTCTTTGCCAGACACTGCAACCCCTGTCTGGAACACAACCTAATTCATCTGTGCAGTGATATTGTTACTCATCCATGTCCATTGGCTGCCAGGGCCAGTGAATAAGAATATATGATATGATATGATATGGCATTTATAACGCACCTTCACACCTTGGTGTAATTCCGTGTGAGTCATGATTTGCGTTCACAATGCACTATCCACATGCATGACACTGTGAGTGTGTCCAGTGAGAAGTGTCTTGCATGCCATCAACACATAGGTGGATTGACGTAGCAGTGAAATTCTGTATACAGTGAAGTGTACTGTGATATCAATTTCAACCGCACATGCACACCAAGCATCTACCTCATGGAATGCACTGCATGTGATGGGAGTGACCATGGTAGCATTTCTGCAGTACCCATGGATGGGTGAGCAGGACCCCAACCAACTGCAACACAACATTTGACAACATATCATGTGTAGATGGGACACACATAACACTCATCTGATTATGATAGGTTATTTTTAATGCGCTTAATACCCAGAGGTTTCTCAGTGCGGACCGGGGTTCGACATGTGTTGCTCTGTGTCGTCTTGCTTCCAAGGCAAGCACTTTTCCCCTGAGCTATCCTCCCAAGCTATCCTACTGATGTGGCAGCATACGTGTCAAATGGCAACCGACTGCTCACTGCTGATGAGACCACTGGCAACTTCTTCAAATGCAGTCAGCTCGTCCACATGTGGTGATCCTCCTCCAGTAGCATCGGCAGAGATCACATTGCTGTCAAGCTTCTTCTTGGTCTGTTGCTTGAGGTAGCCCATCCTTTTGTGATCCTCTTCTGCAGTGGGTCTGTCCACACCACAGGCATTGGTGTGGCCTGTGACCTCCTGCCACAACCTTCACCGCTGGTTCATAGAAAGGGTACTGCCAGCCCAATTGTACAGGTCGACAAGGTGTTCATCGACATAATCAGTGAGGATTATCTGCTCATCTGTAAAGTGCTTCTTCCTTTGTGGCCCATTCTCCTTAACCTGTACCTCTTTGTGGGGTGCTGCCTCTTCCTGCTCCGCAGGCTGGACGATTTTGCCCATAGTGGACTTTGGTGGTGTAGGGGCACATGTAGGTTCACCACCACGTGTAGCAGATGGAACCTTCTTCTGCTCTCTTCCCCATCCTTGCCCTCTCTCTTTCCGCAGAGGCCTCCCACTCATGGTGCAGTTAGGGCAAGCTGCCCATAAACCTGGGTGAAGAATCTGTGTGGCACCCTGTAAAAAATGGCCAGCTCCACAAAATGCACATTTCACCCCCTAACAATATCTGTCTCCACGCATGCCAGGAAATGTGTGTTGAACCCACTAAATTGCACCGGCACCACGCACACCAGGAAATTCTTGCTGCAACCCCTAACTGCACACGCAAGGGAGCACAAGTGATATACAGTGTTAGGAGCGTAGGCACGCTGCATGCAGCATGTAAATTAAGCATTAATGTCCTTTCCTCTGATCTTCACACAACTGCCTTGTGCATTTATGAGAAACTTCTGTTCCTCCTGCCTTGTGACATTTCTTGCCTCCTTCTCCCCTACATTGCCTCCAAATCACACCACTACCTGCTGCTGTCTGGTAGAGTGTGAGTGGCTACTGGCCACCAGCACTGCCTTGGAGTGTCTGCTATTGCTTCATAGCTTCTTGTTTGATTAATTGTTCTTATTGTGTTTTTTGCACAGTACAATAGGATTTGAATGGCCTCTTCTACTGTGGCTCACCTGTCAGGCTCTGTGATGTCCTCATCTGCCAGTTAGGGACATCCACCCAGTGCTTTAAGTGGGGTAAGAAATTGAGGGGGGGCCCTCGTTTGGGGGCGTGGCTTTCATTGTGGGCGTGGCCTAAAAGTGCACAAATCATAGTAAGGTGCGCAAACAAATATATAAATGTATGTGAGCATTTATATGTTTGTATGCGTACTACTATGGTGTGTGTACTTTTCAAGCCATATTTTATAAACATAGCAATGTTACATATTTCTATGTTTATAAAAGGTGGTTTGAAAAGTGCACAAACCATAGTAAGTTATGCACACTTGTGTGCTTACCTTACTATGGTTTGTGTACGTTTCAAGCCACCTTTTATAAACATAGATATTTGTAACATGTTTCTATGTTTCTAAAAGATGGCTTGACACGTAAACAATTCAAGGCATGACGGACAAAACAAACCGCAAGGTGGCTTTGTCCGTCGACAAAGCTTTATAAAAGATGCCTTGAATTGTGCACGTTTCAAGCCGTCTTTTATAAACATAGAAATATTTCTATCTTTATAAAAGATGGCTTGAAACGTACACAGTTCAAGGCATCTTTTATAAAGCTTTGCCGACGGAGAAAGGCACCTCGGGCTCTGTGATCTATCTGCTATCACTGAGCCCGAGGTGTCTTTCACCCTCTGCGAACCCGCGGGCTCCATGATTTAATCTGCATATTAGATCACGGAGCCCGCGGGGGTCAGTGACCTGGGGAGGGAAAACAAAGGGACAGTAACTTCCTCTGATGACCCTGATGAGGGGTCATCAGAGGGAGTTACACTAACTGACAGAAGTGCCGCCAGCCTCAGCGTCGCTGTGGCTGGCTGGCACTTCTGTCAGCTTGGCCAACATAATGACGGGCGCATCTCCCGTCGCGGCTGCGGCCGCGGCGGGATAATGCATCCCGCAATGTTGTGTGGGACGGGGGGCCCCGGCTGGGCCCCGGCTCAGCCCCACTTTCTGGAGACTGCCGGGGCCCGGCCCCGGCAGGCCCCGGCCCACTTAAAGCACTGCATCCACCCCTCTCTTCTACCACCACCACAGCTCCCCAGCATGTGTCATTAGGGCCCGGCTACACCCCACCAGCTTCAAGGGTAGCTATTTCTGGTACATCGGGCAGCACCCCCAAGCCGAGGCTGAGGGCTCTCAACTTCACTGCAGCAGAATTTGCCATCCTGGTTGAGCAGGTCCTGGCCTATTATGATGCCCTCTTCAACCCACCGCAGCAGCTTGAGAAGTGTGGATGTCTGAAGATGTGGGCAGACATCATGGCTGCCATGAACACAGAGGGGGTGGCAGTCCATACTGTGGACCATGCCAAGAAGTGCTTGGATGACTTTCAGGATCAGGAGCCAGGAGAAGGCAACCCTTGAGGCAGATGCCACCATGCAGGTGCACCATTCAGGACACAATCAGGCGTCGCCCCTTCACCTTCAGAGAGGGTTATCCCTGACCTCCAGGCCCAGTTCTATGACTTGCAGACATGGATCCAAGCTGCTGGAGAGTACCCACAGTGTGCACTTTTCAACAGAGGGTCTCCTACATGGGTATGCATGATTTTAGCAAGTCTGTTCTTTACACGGCATGTGTGTTGCAGAATTCTTAACTGGCAGGCAACCTCATACAGACGCTGGGTGAATGTGATGGCACACACCTGTAAAGTGGACAGGTGTAGGAATGTGTGGTAATGGCAATTTAGTGTATTTGACTATCTGGGACAACATTATGATTTGTCAGGGTGCAACAACAGGGTAAATTCGAAGACAGTATAATGAGAATGACGACATTCCCTAACCGTTAAGTTAACAGTGCCATTTGACAACATACACAGTTATTTAGGAGTTATAATAATACAAAAAGATTTCAGTGAAACAATGATTTGGAAAACACAGATAAGGAAAACAATGTGTTATCTATCCCTAAAGGAAGAACACCCTATCCCTAATGGGGGTTTCTTATCCTACGTAGTGTGTGGTGTAACACCTATCTAATAGGGATAGATAAAGGGGACTCTCCCTTATCTCACCAATTGTGTGGAAAACCAAAGTTCATAGATGTTTATTGAATCATCATAAAAAGAGCAACAAAACAATAGCAAGCACAACTTCTGAGCTACTGCAAATGACAAGACTGGTTGTCAGAACAGGTATTACCCTTGCATTGACTTAAAATAGCAATGCAATTTCTACCTGTTATTTATTCACCTTAGGGCATTTAATTAGCCACATGCAGAAGTTTTTATTGTAGAATCTAAAACTTCCCCATCTAACTGGCACACCATAAAATGCTCACATAGTGTGCGTTAAGCACTGATGTCTAATTACGTTGTGTATCCCCTCTCATTGATAGGTATATCTAGGTGGTCATGGGAGCCCCCATGATCAGGGAGGTCGACCGGTTTCGATGGTAAAAGTTATTCAAGCCATCTTCTTCAGGATCACAAATTGTCTTCTGTGGTAAATCAGTCTTCCAGCCTTGCCTTAGATGAAGGCAAAAAGGACCAGCTGCTCTGTCTCCTGTATATACAAGATGTACAATATACAGGATAAGGCAAACCAAGCGCTGATTCTTGCGCGGCTTCTAGTTTCTGGTAATGTATTGCTTGTTAGAGATCATGCTTTTCTTGCCGAGATGTATGTGCAAGCTGTCTGATGGAATTTGTCAGGCCACTGACTGAGGGGCCATACATAGGATATCATTGTGGCATTTGTTGAAGTTGATAGCAACAGCATTGCTGACTGTTCCTCAGCAATGGGTGCATGTACGTGTTGCATGATTTCATGTTGGACTGTGAAGGGTGCATGTTGCCAGATGTGATTGGATGGAGATGTGCCGATGGTGGTTTGGACACTTGTGGCCAAGTGCCCTACCCGTGGCCCTGCCTGCAGGATACACTTGGGTCACTGTAGCATTGGTCTTGTGATGTGGAATGAATTGGTGCCATGTGTACATGGCCACACATTAATGTGCTGGGTTTGCATGTGCATGTCTCTTCATTGTGACTCTTCATTTTTCCTAGAATTATGTAACTGTAGTCATTCTGATTGCAGGGCATGGGCCTGTGTGTCTGGCAGTTGCTGGTTGGCTCATGCTGACTGCATGCTACTGTTACTATTGTGTAGACTACACATGCATTGGCACTGTTGATTAATGGCAATTTTCAATGTCCCCATTTCCACAGTTGCTGCGGCTAGCAAATAGGGTGCAAACTGTGGTGTGGAGCTGAAACCCAGGGACAAGGCCTGTAGACCTATATGCAGACCCCTGCCACGCCCAATTGTGTCCACCTCTTCTGAGGGCGATGTGGCTGGGGAGCATCCCACACATCATGCAATGCTGCTGAGGGTGAGTCCCAGGATTCCATCAGTGTGCCAGTAATGGGACAGGGTGGTATCTGGGTTGATGGAGGAGGAGAAGGAGGAGGAATCCATTGCTTTCCTGCCCACCATGCCAGGTGGGGGTACTTAGGAGGGTGTGCAGGTTGCACATTGAGCCCTGAGACCGGAGCATAAGCAGTCTACCCTGGAGAGGCCAGCACAACCTTCTGTCCTAGGGCCATCAGCTGCAGCACTACCCACATTCACCTATTTCTCCACCCAGAATAAGGCCACACTTCTAACTGATGTGACCATCTGGGGCAAGTTGTTTCCCTTGCTGATGGGTGCCATGATCCAGCAGACTTCTCTGCTTTATACTGTACAAGCATCTTTTGAACTGCTTGCAGAGCATCACATACAGATGGGCCGGCTCTTGGCACAATAGACTACAGAACTTCTTTCCTGTGATCTCTCTGTGCTGGCCACTTCAATGGACTCCTGCTTCTCCTACTCTTCTGTGCCCCAGTTATCTTTCACTGAGGCTTCCATGCCAGGTTCCACCATGGCCTCCTGTGCACCTGTCCTGTTGAACTGGAGTCTCCGCCCAGCCCTTTAAGATGAGTAGTGGTACCCTGGAGATAGAAGGGGATGCAGATTGTATTCATACATCAATAATCAAGACGACATAAATAGTTTGGCAAAAGTTTGTCTGTTTTAATGTCAAGTATCTAAAACAGGGAGTACAACGAACATCATCAATCGCTTGATAATCTGACTCTAACTACTTCATAAAAAAAGGGGTTGTTATACCCATAACTGGTCATCATCGACGTTTTGACCTGCGTCATTACCAACATCATCCTATGTGGCAAACTACAAAAACATATCGGGAGGTGGGATTGGTTCTAAGTGTATAACCAAGCATAGGTTCCATATCTGTACAGAGTAACAGAAAGAGGTAATTGGAGAGTCAACATCAGGTGGGGCAAATAAGCCCTCCCCTAAAAATGGCCACTATGAACGTCACTAAATGTATGACGTCCCATTGGCTACACACACTATAGGACCACCAACTACATGGTTCCCTACAATTGGTTGGCTTCTAGCCCCTGTCAGTACTTCTCCACTACGTTTAGCAGCACGCAGACTGAACAACCAGGTGTGGGTGGGCTCATTTTAGCACCATATCCTTGAGTTTATACTGTTCTCTGCAAATTTTTAAGGAGTATGGGCACTAGCCAAAATCCGTGCGTAGGTGTGATCACGTCGCTCATCCAACTTCTTTCTTTCACATGAATTGACACCATGAATTGAGCCTTTTCGTGTATTTGCTTTTATTTTCAATACTCCACTGTCGTCTTTGTTTTTTGCTTGACCTCCCTGAACAGGAGCTTCTGTTCTTTCACGTTAATTGTATCCAATGTCAGTCAATTCCAGTTTGATAAGCCCTTGGCTTTCTTGGCTCAGTGAACTCCTTAGCCAAACTTTTATTCTGTTTATGGCAATTGCTTTTCTCAACTGCAACACTAAAATGAGGACTTCTTGATTCGTTCAGTACTGCTTATATACGTAGTGGAAACATTCATCATTTACTTGTCCATATGTATCTATAGAGGTATATATTTATATGTTGGTGCTTGCCACGATCTAAGCTATTTAAAAGCATGTGGCTGGCTTCATGATTGCTTTCCTGCTTGTGTTTCATTGCATCTGTACACGTTTAAACTATCAAAGTATCTTCATCAGGTCTGTGGCATAAGTCTCTTCATCCTGATCCCAAGATGTCACTTATCCTTGGCACCTTCTTGTACTTTATAAATCGTCTGCCTCTCTGGTCTGATTATCTTCGTATATGGGTGTTGATTCAACTTTGTATGACATCACCATTCATCTTTGCCATTTAGTTTCTCTGCTTCTTCAGGAATGTTGTTCAAATGGCCATCATATTGTCTTGGATGCAAGTATTGTTTCCTCAATGGGTACTTTACCTCCCATATTCTCTGAAGTATACGTATTCATATGGGTACTGTACAGAGTCCACGCTCTTCTCTTTGCTGGTTTGGCTGTTCAGTATACGTTACACACTTTGGTTCATATGTTTCAGGTGATGTAGGCGGGGCAGTTGGAGTGGGCGTACTTGGAACCTCCTCTACAACCCCATTGCCCTTTTTGGATGTGCCAATGTCCCTGGTGGTGGTGAAAGTCAGTTCAATGGCAGATAGGGTGCTCAGTGAACTGCCCAGAAGCCTACAGGGGAATAGGCTATGGAGGTACACCAGCAACTTGGGGGCAGCTGCTGGTGCTCTATTACCCCGATGAAGACTGTTATCCAGTCAGAGGGAGTACTTGTACCACATATGCACTGTCATTCAGCAGGAGATGGTGACAGGGAGGAGGCAAATCCTAAAGGGCATTGGCAGTAGGAGGAGGCAAGAAGGTACAAACATGGCACAAGTGAGGCAGGAGGCATGACAGCACCTGCAGGTTCTGGTGTCAGCCCAGGTGGACTATCTGTGGCAGTAGGATTTGGAGAGGCAACAGGCACTTGCAGGCATGCAGCAATATCCATGACTAGAGATGAGGTGGACGAGAGGTTAGCATGGGCTGCTATCCTGGATGAATCTCATCCTGTATGCCCCCCCCAGGCAGCAACGGTGGAGGTGGAGGGGGAATTAGCCTTCACAGAGGCATTGTCGCAGATCACAATTAACTAGCCCACTAACTCATGTACATAATTATTTCATTGTAGGCTTCCTTTTTTACGTTTTTATTTTTCAATGGACAATTGTTCCCTTCCCCTTTTTTGTACATAGTTTGAATTCAATACTTTTGAATATCTACCAAACTGCTTGCTGTCTCTTTGTCCATATGAACCTTTTGTTTGGTCATGTTCTCCAAATGAGTGTGTCCTATGGCTGTCATGTGGGTTAGGTGCACACTCTGTGGGGCATATTGTTACTGTGCTGTTTGCTGGGGGACATGGGTGCATGCTCTGTGGGTGATGTTTATAATGCTGCATCCATGTTACATGAACGTATGTGCTCTATTTTAGATGTGGGGAGGTGGCATCGCATAGAGCGGGCCCGTTATTAGCTCCTTGGTCCCTTAGCGGGTCCCGCTAAGGCGGCTGGTAAAACCAGCCAGCCCTAGTGGGACCCGCTAAGGGACCTCGGAATGCGGCGGTAGGGAGTTAACGGCACCGGCATCCTTACCGGTGCCGTTAACCCCTTAGCGCCGCACTCGGAATGAGGCCCTTTGTTTTTCTCATCTGTTGCTTGCCTACTTTCGTGCTTTGCAATAGAGGTATTTGTGGCCATTTGTTTTCATGGGGCCTCATTATGACCCTGGCGGAATGGGTTTAACGGTGCCGGTATTGGTGCCGGTGCCATTAAACCCATTCCGCCCTATTACGAGGCTCGCTCACGGGACCCGCTCTAGACGTCTGGTCAGACCAGACGTCCTTTGCGGGTCCCACGAGGGAACTAGCATGCTAACAATGGGCCCATCATTAACAGGCCCATTGTTAGCATGCTCCCCTTTCCCATTGAGCCCTATGGGGGCTCAAATAGGAATGGGGATCATCCGGGTCCGGGTTCCCTGAATGGGGAAATGCCGGGCCCTCCAAAGTCGGAATGGCCCAGTAATTCCCCATTCAGGGAACCCGGACACGGACAAGAGTTTGGAAGCAAGGGCATGATTACCTCCAAACTCGTAATGATGCCCCATGGTGTGCATGGGTGTGTGATACATGTATGCTGTGGTTTGCATGAAACTTGTTTCGTGAATATGTTCATGGGTGTTAAGTAATGTTGTGGGTTGCTTATGGTTGCAATGGTAGCATTACTTTGATTGACTTCGACATGTGGGCATGGGCTTCACATGTAGGGTAGGGACCATCAGAGGGCTGGAGGTGCCAAGGGCTGGTTGTCTGATGAAATTATTTGTGCAGGGGCAATGCATGTTTTGTGTCGGCGTGTCAGTGATGGTTGAGTGACTTTTTTGCATGTCTAATGGTATCAATGTGGGGATGCATTTGGTTTTGGGTCAGATATTTAATGATAGTGTTGGGCTCTCTCATTGGGGATGAATACTTATTTCTCCATGTGTCTCGCCACATGTTCCAGATGCTTTAGATATTTGTTGCATCTGGTGACAGCTCATTCACCTGTACGCATTCACTACTCGAGGTTCCGTTTATTGTATATTGTGTTCCTTTCCTGAATACTGATGTATTGGTGTCCCTTTGGCACTTGCCTGTCAATGTGGATGACACTAAATTCACTGGTACGGCTCAATAGCATTGGGGATGACGAGGGGTGTGGCCTCACTGTATGCACATCATTAGGTCACACGCACAATGATGGACCCTTGTGTGGCTGCTGTAACAGTATGGTTGGCTGTTGATGAGCAGCTGAGTGTGATCCAACAGGGAGCCATGGAAGAGGCTACGACCATGGATTTAATTGCATTGCTCCCAGGCATTCAAGTTGGAAGAGGATGTCTGGAGGTGTACTCCATGGTGGACCCAGGCCAGAGGAGTTGAGGTAGGTTGGTGCTCCACATTGGACTGGGACGAGGGCAGACCTGCGGTCCTGCCTTGGGTTTGTGGGTTGGGGCACAATCAGTGCTCATACTGGAACAAGGGCAGACTTGCGAGTGCTACCTTGGGTTCAGAGTTTGGGGAACAGGTCAGTGGGGTTACTGGGATGAGGGTGGACTTGTGTGTGCTGCCTTGGGTTCAATGGTTGGGGCACAGGTCAGAGGGGGTACTGGGATGAGGGAGGACCTGCGGGTGCTGCCTTGGGTTTGGGGTTTGGGGCACAGGTCAGTGGGGGTACAGAAACAAGGGTGGGCTTACGGGTGCTGCATTGGGTTCGGGTGTTGAGGCATAGGTCAGATGGGATACTGGGATGAGGGTGGACTTACATGTGCTGCCTTGGATTTGGAGTTTGGGGTAAAGATCAGAGGGGGTACTAAAACGAGGACATACTTGTGTGTGCTTCCTTGGGTTTGGGGATTGGGGCACAGGTCAGTGGGGGTACCGGGACAAGGGCAGACTTGGGGGTGCTGCTTTAAGTTAGGGAACCGAGGCACAGTTTCCTCAGGGTACGCAGGTGCTGCTTTAAGTTAGGGGGCCGAGGCACAGTTTTGTCAGGGTACACTGGTGCTGCTTCTATTTAGGGGGCAGATGCACAGTTTTGTGGGGATGCTGGGATGTGGACTTTTCAGTTGCAGGAGTGCAGTGGGAGTAATGGTGATTACTGGTAAGTAGTCTTTGATGACTTTTTTCCATAGGTCCGACTCAAAGGTTGTTGAATGCTGCTCTGTTCTGTTTGTAATGGGGACATATAGGGGCTTTCTGGGTGCTACTCATTATTCTATCCACTGCTGGTTTCTGCTTGCATTTAATTCTATGAATCGGCACCCAGCACAAACCTTTCCACTCGCATAACGATCTTTATTGTACTAACTACTATGCAGGGTCTTAGTGCTTTTTGTGTAAATTAGTCCCTGACTGTGCTGCAACATTGTTCGCAAACCAAATTCCACCATCCCTCTTGCAGTTAATTGTAGAACTCCTTTATGCATGCACTTTCTCTTGAAATCAACAGAATCAGCACTTTCCCAAGCAACTGACAGAGCCTATGGCCCCAGCAGAAGCAGATGTACAATAATGTGCTCAAAATGGCTCCTTGTGTAATGCAAATTGATAAAGTACTAAAAATTGAGAATATGCTAGCAAAGAATCAAATAATGGAAATGCTCAATTTGACAATAATACTCGCTGCCAAAGGAAAGGTTTGAATGATATCGAAAAAATACTAAAAAGAGGAAAGTATTTTGTTGAAACAAAATACTGAAGAAAGAGAAACTAATTAACCAGAAATTCCAATGGAAAAAAAAATTACATAAATGAGAGAACTACTCACTATTTAAGGAAAGTTTAGTGAAAGTAGAGCAAGTTTCAAAAAGCAAAACATTATTTTCAACATCAAAATTGTTAACTACCGTACATAATAGGCTGTGGTCCTTTACGCTTAACCATGCGGGACCACATGTATCCCTGACTGGGATCTTGCAGTCAGTACAGGAGCCGCCCAATTCTGAGGTCCCTTAGCGCTAAGGGACCAGGGCGCTAATAACGGGCTTGCTAGTCGCGAGGCCGTTATTAGCGCCCTCCCCATTCCCATTGAGCCCTATGGGGAATGGGGAATGGTTTGTTCAATGGGGACTTACCGGTCCCTCCAAGGTCATAATGCACTGGTAAGTCCCCATTGAACAAGACCGGTGCCGGACCCGGTATTGGAGGCAGCCATGGCACAAATAGCACCATGGCTACCTCCAATCTCAGAATCTATGTCCATTAAATCCTATCTACACTAGTGAGTATATTAGCAATTTTTTGGATTTGTTCTTTTTTCCACAAACCCTGCCATTGACAGTGATTATTTGATTTAATATGTATTATATTTTTACATTTTCGTTATATCTTCCTTTGGTGGTATTTGTTCCCGTTTTCGTTTTTTTCTGCATTTCCAGTACATAAAGATACATTTTGAGCACCTTATTGTACATCTACTCCTGCTGTGGCCGAAGGCTTTGTCAGTAGCTGGGCACAGTTTTAATACTGTTGATATTATCACTAAGTGGCAGGTACAAAGCCTGAATGGGCTGGATAGGTTTCTGACCGAATAGTTTGATTCTTGGTTTGTTTACACACATAATCTAAGCCACTGATAAAGGTGTTTATACATTGAATTGCATAAGGCTCCTTAACTTTGGTGGTACTATTCATGACCTATATGTATCCAGAACTTTCGATTGGAACATTGTTAAACACATTGGGCCTCATTGCGACTTTGAATGGGGACTTACCGGGACATTCCGCCCTTGGCAGACCCAGTAAGTCCCCTTTCCAAATTCCATTCCCCATTCCCATTTGAGCCCCTATAGGGCTCAATGGCAATGGGGAAGGCGCTAATTACGGGCCTGCTAATGGCAGGCCCTTAATTAGCGCCCTGGTCCCCTAACGGGACCCGCAAGGGACGTGTGGTCCGACCATACGTCCCTTGCGGTTACCGCTAAGGGACCTCAGAATTGGGTGGTAAGGGATTACCGGCACCGGTCTCCTTACCGGTGCCCGGTATCCTTACCGCCCACCTCGGAATGAGGCCCATTATCACTATTATCACTATTTGCGGGCCCGTTATTAGCTCCTTCCCCATTGAGCCCTATGGGGGTTCGAATATGAATGGGGAATGGTTTTCACATTTCAGAATGGGGACTTACCGGGTCCTCCAAGGTTGGAATGACCCGGTAAGTTCCCATTCCGACTGCCCGGACCCGGACACGGGTTTGGAGGCAGCCATGGTGCTAATAGCACCATGGCTACCTCCAACCACGTAATGAGGCCCATAGTCTCTTAATGTGCTTCAAACGCATATTTGTATGTGGTGTGCTTCCTTCAGACAAGTTCCATTGTTTGGTCTTGCATATTGTTTTAGCTGCCCCACTTGATATCTACCTAACTAAGGTGCTTAACATGCTACTACAACTGCAATTGGTTGCTATTACGTTCTGCCTCACTATAATAGTATCCCTAAATGAGAGTGCAAACCCACCAATATGAAAGCATGGAGCAATATTGCTATGGATATAGCAGTCGGGTTCACTATTTACTCACATAAGAATAGGGAATTATATAGTTCAAAAACAAAATAGAAGTATCCTGAGTGGGGCAAAATACAACCTGCTGCCTAATTCATCAGTCACTGACTGCACAGGGATTAAGCACAACACTTTAACTAAGAAGTACAAATATCCAGTATGATTTTTGTATTCATACAAATGTTAATTTATTTTACATACAAAAGTAAAAAAAAACATGAACGTATTGAGAATGCCAAATTCAACATCACAAAACACGTAAGCATTTTGCAATAAAAATAATAAAACAACTATGAGTACTCTAATCTAATATGTAATACATTCGTATCACAAAACAGACCTATAAACATAAAAATACATCACAAATACTGCAATTATATGTTGGCAGTTATAGAAAAAGCCTAAAATCATAAAGTGCTGCAACCTAATCTTTGCAATTTAGAGGGGGCAGACTGATTTATTTGCCTCATCTTCCGTACAGCAAAATACTTGCTGAATTACATATAGCACATTTCATTTAGCAAAAACATGCAATCTGGAGTACCGGATCAGCTGGTAACAGCCCGGGGACCAAAGTTACAAGGTACCAATGGGCACCAGCGCCATTACCACCAGATCTGGCCAGCCGCATCCCATCTTCCACTTCCAGGGTGGGCAAAGAGCAGCGGTTATCGGGGCTGCTGCTGAAGGAATCAGGGAAGTGGGGGTGAGAGGGCTGGGGGGAAGAGAGAGCAAGAGTAAGATCGCAGGGTGGTAAAAGCAGCCATCAGGTTGCTTGGAACACGGGCTAGGATTGTGGGATTCAGCCCACGATCTGAGCATCCTAATTCGTTGCTAATAAAATGACAACTGTTAATTATTAAGTGAAAATGCATTGTAATATATACACTTAAAGTAATATTTCACAACATCACCATATATCATATGTTTTAGCAGCTGACAGTTAACTCAGAACTCTTTAAAATCTCCAAGATGCTGGCCAATCCTGCTGCAGTCTCCACCTCTCCTGTCACACCACAGGCCCTCTGCACGGCCCTAGCTTCTCATTCCCTCTCTAAAGCTCAGGACATCCTGTCCTCTCTCTCTTCCTGTCCTCCTCCTCCCTTTACTCCCCACTCTTCTTCTGGCCCTTCTGTGGCCACCCCTCCTCCCACCTTCTCTGCCTTTCCCCTGTTCTCCCCAGAGGAGGTTTCTAGACAAGTCCGATCTATGTAAGTCTCGTCAAAGCAGGTTTTTGCCAGTTCATCTAAAACCATCAAGGACCACATTGACACCCTGGCTCCTGCTTTGGCCGACTTCTGCAACCACTCCTTTGCCATTGGAGTCTTCCCTTCGCCCTTGAAGCACTCCCTTGGTAACCCTCTTCTTAAGAAACCCTCAGCCGGTCCCTCCTGCCCTGCTAACTACCACCCAATCTCCATCACTCCTTTCCTGGGCAAACACCTGGAAAAGCTGGCCATTTCCCAGCTTAATCTTCACACTAAATGGTTGATTGTCTCCATGACCACAAGTCTGGCTTCAGAGCTAGAGCCAGAACCAGAAGCATGGAAACTGCTTTAATGAACATCTGTGAAGACCTGTTCTCAAACCTTGACTCCAATACCCCCTGTGTCCTCATCTTACTTGATCTCTCTTCTACCTTTGACATGGTCAACCATGGCATCCTGCTCAACCATCTCTGTGATAACCTGGGTATCACTGATCAGGCCCTGGCTTGGCTGACCTCTTTCCTCTATGATTGATCCTCCAAGGTCAAACTTGGGTCCTTCCTCTCCGCTATCTCTATCTCTACCTGTGGTGTTCGCCAGGGGTCTAACCTCTCTCCCTGGCTGTTCAACCAATGCCTGGCACTTCTTGCCCAACGCATTGCCGCTCTCTGCCCCAACTTTCAGTGCTATGCAGAAGACACTCAGCTCATTTTCAGGCTCTCTTCCGCCACCTCTTCTGCTTTTCTCATTTCTGACTGTCTGTCCCCTATCCAGGAGTGGTGTGCCGCCAATGATCTCTGCCTTAATGCCAGTAAGACTGAGATTCTCCTCATTGGCACACCTGTTCCCTCCTTTCCTATTGCTCTTGGCCAGCCTCTCTTGGCCCTCTTCCTTCTCCCACCTGTCAGGCTAAAAACCTTGGGTCATCTTCAACTCCACACTCTCCTTCTCTCCTTACATCTCTGACATCTCTAAGTAGTCACACTACCAGCTGCACCTTCTCAGGGGTATTCTTCCTTTCCTCTCCTTCAACCAGAAGCTCACTTTCTCCAGAGTTCTGGTTCTCTATAGGCTGGACTACTGCAACAACCTTTTTCTAAATCACTTGCTTCTACTCTCCGCCCTCGTCAACTCATCTAGAACAGGACTGCGAGACTTATCCTTGGCCTCAAGCCCAGGGATCGTATCTCTCCAGGACTGAAATCTCTGCACTGACTCCCAGTGGCTGTGAGGATAACGTTTGAAACCCTCTGCTTTGTCCATAAGGCCTTCTGTGGCCTGGCGCCTCAATAGCTTCAACTCTCTCTTCCTAAATATCTTTCTTCTCAAGCTCTTTGCTCATCCGCCACCAACTCCCTCAGGGTGATTTGCTTCTCCAAGCCATAGGTTGGCGGTGGATCTCTTTCTTTGGCTGGGGCCTCCCTCTGGAACAGCCTCCCTGCTTCCCTGAAACTTGAGGAGAACCATCTCCATTTCCGGACGCACCTCAAGACCTTCCTCTTTGCTTTTGCTTTCTATCCCCCTCTCCCCTGCTGAAACCCTGACCGAAACTGCACTGGTCACCTGGCTACCCTCTTATCTCAGACCCAGGTCCCCTCCCCTGCCCACTGCACACCTGCACTGCCTCCTAGGCAAATCCTGCACTTGGGGGCTGTTTCTGTATCCCCACAGTCCCCACCAGCTCTTGACACTTGATGTCTGCACTTATCCCTGCACTTGCCACAAGCTGGCCACACTTTTTACCTATTGTTTTTATTTATTCTATTTATTTATTACTGTTGATACTATGTACTGCACTGCCCCCTCCCCCCTGCACTTTCCCTCTCCCCTCTCTGCTGCTCTTGAACGATCTCAATGTCACCTGGCCTTGTAAGATCATTGCCTCTGTCTTCCCTCTGTTACCCCTCCCTTGTCTCATCGTGCCTTGAAACACTTGTGTAGAGGCGCATTATAAATGCCATATATCATATCACATAATATCCTCCTAAATGACCAAACTGGAATATAAATTACAATTAACAAACTCTATAAGTAAGAGCATGGGAATCTTCATGGGATTAGATTATTCACTGTTGGGAAGGGGACAGCCCTGCCCTCTCTTGGCACTTTAAAGTGAGGTGAGATGCATTTGAGGCACTATGATAGGCCAGGGGGTAGGAGGAACAGTGAGAGGGATACCTTCCCAATCAACAGGGCCCTTCTTCAGTATAACCAAATATAGTGTAACTACATAGTACAGTACAAGGCACGAGCAGCATCACTATTTTGTGTAGATATTAGTAATTACAGGTGGAAGGAAATGCATGCATGGTAAAAGCAGAATTGTATGCACTAGGCCCAAATTCACAAGCCCACAGAAATCCCCAGCCATGCACGAGCTCCCGGAAGGACAGATCACATCTCCAACCACCACAAGTCTATTCATTGTTTCAAAAGTGTTGCAAAGAGGCATTCTTTCACCCAAAAGGAATGTGCCGACAAGGCCGCAATCCAAGAACGGCATCTGGTGTGCATGTTATCTCACACTGGCCAAAGCAGGACTTCACCCATTGCCAGGTGACCACAATTTGCAGCCCATATAATGGAATAAAACCAGAGACCCCTGAATTCCATGGCACCAGGTGCCATTTGACCACAAACCCCAAAGTAAAAAGTCCTGAAATTTTCAAAGAAGGATGGACAGGGCGTATCAGCGAAGGGACAATCGTGTGATTTCTATTTCAAGGTGCTGGGAGGGATACTTTATAGTTCAAAACAAGGGTGGAGACCTTGGAACCGGATTGGCACTGAGGGAGTGAGTGAAATGTGTGTGAGAAGATTAGAGTGCCCCATAACCTCCTGTGTGTCCGTTTTAAGGCCTACCAAGTGCACAGGATGAGTGATAAACAAGCTGTATAGTAGGAGTATAATTCATTTGTTTTCTGTCCTTCGACATGAGATGAAGATGAGCCCTGCAGTGCCCACATGATGGAAGACTACGGACTGGGCTGGGGTCAATAAACTGCCATCTCTTAGTGATAAAGCTGGTACCTGCATAGGGTCTCGGGAAGATAGCACAGGGGCAACGTGCTCGCCTTAGAAGTAAAACGGCACAGAGCAACAGATGTTCGATCCCCGGGTCCGTGCTGAGAAACCTCTGGGTATTAAGCGCATTATAAATAAACTATCATATCATATCATTCAATATGCTGCACAGGTTTTTACTGTATGTATTGCGTCATCTATGACAATGTTTTCCTTTATGATTTTCTGTGTGTACCTCTCTTTGGCAAAACGTTCTTGGCAGCAGAGTTCTTTGCTGTTGCTCTCATCTGCTTGTGAGATTAAAACTTGCTATCCTTAAGAGATCGACTTGGGCCTTTCTCCCTAACGGTTTGTATTCTCTCTGGTGTGAGCATTCAGGGTCGTACCTTCAATTGGTGACCCCAACATGATCCGACCAACCCCCACATCCATGTGGAGGCTTCCAGGCTGCTTCTCCAGAAGGAGCTGTGCCCACCTACAGCAACCGAACCCAGAAAACCATGTGTTCTGAGTGGTATAGCAGGAGCCATTTTAAGACAAATCTTCTCTGCTCTTTCAAGTTGGGCGTGGCTCCGAGGAGAGTGCAGGTCGGTGTTGGTACCCAGTGACGGGGGAGTTCGGGTGAGCATGCACATGTAAGTATATTCTTGTAAGAGATAACAAGAAGGGGACAGATGCATGGGAAAGTGTGAAAGGTGTGGGTAAGTGGAGAGCAAGGTCATCGATGCGAAGTGGATGAGGTCAGGATTATTTTTTGTTTAAATTTGTATTATGAATGGAGTGTCTCAGTAAGTTATTTTAAGGTAAGGAAAAGATGAGGCAGGGAGCCCCTCCTTGGAAGGGAAGGGAAGGTGGTATTACAAGGCAGTACTGTATTTAAAGGAGGTATATGGAAATAAAAAAGAAGTGGTCTCATATAAGTAGTAGGCCTGGAATAAGTAGTGGGTGTTAGTTTAGCATGTTGTTTTAATTTATGGTGGTTGTGTTTTCTGGATGAAAAACAGGCCTTACAAAGGGCAGACATTGTGTGCATCGCAATGTGATGTGATGCTGGACGATTTTGTGGAGCAGGGTGTGTGCGTATGGAAGGATGGGGGCTGATTTTCTTATTTTCTTGTTACAAACGAGCAGAAGCGTGTGCTGCATATTAAAAGGGCTTTGCTGGGTCAGTAAGAGATAGATGTCATTAGCATGGGAGAGGAAGACCAATAGAGCACATCTACAAGGCCCTGCCACTGTATCATGAGAGGGTGGAGAAATATCATAAGAAGTGGATCGTGCAGACAGGAGGAGGGGGGATGCCCTGCCCATGGCCAGGGCAGGGCTCACACAACAAGAACATTTTAGAACACATGTCCACATTTCTAGTAGAAAAATATGAGGGGAAACAGCTACAGAAGATTAAATAAATTCTAGATCCTTGGCATTTGTTTGAAGATACAGAAGATCACAGGAGTGGAGTAGAGATGCAGAGGCAGAAAGATGGGGCGTGCAGAACCGGAGAAGAAGAAGGAGGGGTGCCAGTGGAGAGTAGGGGATTATATCCCTTGACAACATATCCCACAAAAGGGTATACTAATCCACGGTGTGTACCCACTGCAATAGAGCCCCATTCTGCTGCGATAGGGTCTCCTGCAGCACTAGTAATACCACAGGCTACCACTCCCCCATCTCTGTATGCTCAACCGCCTGAAGTACCGGCATCGGCGGGTTACAGGTCTAGGAAGTTTTAGGATAGGTTGACAGGATTGATAACAGAACTGAGAAGGATATAGACAACCCCAGGAATAGTAAGGGATATAGGGGCATCGAGAGAAGGGTTTGGAGCATGGAAATCCGCTGCATATGGATACTGAAGGAATAAGACATGCAGGTGTTGCAAAAGAAAGAAGCCCAGAGGGGTGGATCAACCTGGGAGAGGAGAGTACAGTGTTGGGAAAGAAGGTGGAGGAAGGGGATACTGATACGTCTACTGAGGATCAGTGTGAAGGAAAAGAGATTTCTGAAGAGGCGGCAGAAAATACCCCTCAAGGAGAAGGTCTATGGGTGGGGGCAGGTTGAGGAATAGGGCTGGCTGGATGGCATTAATAAAGAGAAGGCCAGTTGTGAAGCAAGGTGTGGGAAGTAGAGCAAAGATGCAGATAAGGGGCGGGGAGGCCTGGGCTTGGCCCAAAATGGATAAGAATAATTTAATGAAAGCACTCCTGCAGATCAGAGCCTGGGTGAGTAAGTGGATATACAAATTTGAAAAGCAAACTCAGGAGTGCCCCTGGCAATAGGGGACCTTAGGAGCTTGCTGGTTGCTGTAATTGGGGACCAGGCCGGGGACATGTGGGTTACTGCCGGATACCAGAGAGTACCTTTGGGAGATGAGGCAAATGATGGAGAATCATTCAATGAAGTTAGAGCATTGGTATGGGACATGCTACGGAGGGTCTGTCCAGATACCCCTGAATTATCATCCTTGATGCAGTATGCCATGGCTGATGATGAGAACCAGGCTTGATTTATTCTTAAAATGCAAGCGAATTGGAGAGCTGAGACAGGAGGTCCGTGGGATCAATCAATACCATTCTTCTATTTTATTGTAAAGATGGGCTTGCTGAAGGAAGTGCAGACAGCGTTGTATAAGATCGTGGGTAATGAGGCGAAGGGGTGGCAGGAAATAAAGAGTATAATAGTGCATCATTGTAAAAGGATTAAGGAGCGGGAAAAGTGAACAGCCCAAAGACGCCAGAGAGAAGAAGGGAAATTGGTAGAGAAAAAATTGGCAAAGGTTGCTGTCCAGGTACAGAACAGAGAATACCCAGCTGAAAGATTAAAGAATATCAAGGCTTAATACCACATAATAGAAATACGCCGGTCACAAGGTCAAAGGTACCATGTACATTTATTAACAGGCAGCTTTCTGGCTCTCAACACCCCGCAATGTGTGCAAGCAGACACTGTGAGATGAGAGAGTACTGGACATTTCAAAAACACAAGTATTTATACAAGTTTTCCACAATCCCAGACACATCATCCAGACCCTCTTCGTCTAATACATTTACAGTGCGTTCATGGCCTATCCGCATAACTAAGTCATGCTTAAACATCTTTGACTAGTTTGGTGTTTTCCTTTGAACATTTCACATGTTTTCCAAATATAAGACACAAAAGTAACATTCCTTATTTTGCTCGCTTATATTTGTCTATCATTTGATCTTCAGTTTAAAGTCAGCTTAGTTTCAAGGAACGAAAACAAAGTTTTCTGCAAGAAGAGCACGTTCAACTATTCATCATTCTACTTTACTGTTTGAATGGAGAAGGCACTATTGTAACAGATGTTATCTAAATGACTGAATAGTATGGCTTTTGTTTGATGCCAGGGTTTCACAGTGTAGGACAAACAATCCACTTTATCAGCTTCAACATTCTTATCTACGTTGACATGATGGAAACGGTACAAAGTTAATTTTGCTCTGCTGGAGATGAAAACACAATTCTAAACATAATAATAATGATAATTTGGCATTTATATAGCGCTATGAACTCTCAGGTATCTGAGCACTGCTTATTATTACCCACAGTGTGTGGTGCTCATTTATCGACCTCGGAAGGATGAAAGGCTGAGTTTGGCTCCGGCGGGATTCGAACCTGTGTTAGCAAGCTCTGCACGGATGTCAAAGCGAGAACTCTACTCGCTGTGCCACTTGACCGGCTTGAGACAGAAAGCAAGAGGCGATCAAAATGGCAGATAACTCAAAATGGTGGCATAGTCAGCCTGTTTCAGGTTCATTCAATGCAATTTATAGTGTGATGCCAATGTGCTTAGGCCAATTGTTTACTATCAGGCGGTATTCATGCAAAATATACTTTTACAAACCCTCCTTTTGGCCTAAGCCAAGAGCATTACTCAAATATTAGCATCATCCGAAAACCACATATCATCATCAGAGCATCCTGAATCACAATCTTCAAAAACATTGTTCGCCATTAATTCCTTTATGGCGATGTCCTGCATTACCAAGGCATTAGTAATTTTTCCGGGCATATGTGTCCTAGGTTCTAGTTTACCAACCGCTTGTGCACAACTTGAACCTTTCATAGAACAAATGACAGGAAGACACCTTATGCTACAGCAGCAACACAGTACAATGCCAAGGATCACCATCAGAACTGCAAAGATTTTCCAGCCCCAAGCTTGTAAGTCCCAGAACCATGTGTCAATATCCCAGATCCCTATGGAACATGTACTTCCGTAATTAAGGTGTGCAATTTCTTAATTGCCTTAAATATGGTGGGGGAGGAATCGGGTACAAAAACACAACACGCAGATCCCACCATTTTGCATACCCCACCACGCTCAGCTAGAATGATGTCTAGCACCACCGTATTTTGCAGAGCCACTAATCTAATAGCCTTTTGCTCTAAAGTCATGCTATATAGGATGTCAATGGCTTCATTGATGGTTTCTCTAAAACCCTCGCCAATATTCTAATATCTTGGGAGTTTATTATCTGTCCCCAAAACGGTACAAAGGATTTAGCAATGTCACTCAGAATCTGTGAGGGAGTGCCACCATCCTCATCCATCCTGGGATGAGTTCTAGAAACTTAAGCAGTGGTGGCGACATTTACACCTGGTAACAGTATTCCTAAATAACAAGTACCCTCCCAGTCTCTTGGCAACCATGGATATGCTTCATTACCACAAACAAAGTAAACAGGATCTCCTACATACAGAGGTCTATCCTCACTGGTTAGTACGGCAGTATTCTTACATCCCTCAAATGTACCCATTGGCTGGGAACCCTCTCTTTGTATGCAAAATGGAACAGAGTGTGGACTATGGTTAATGCTATAGGAAGGAGGTATGGGTATCCCTATTACCTACGGGATCCATTTTAAAGGTAATTATAGATTGGAAAGGTCTGGAGAGTCTATCAGAAGACCTAATAGAAGCAACGTTTAGCTTGCTCCTATTTGCAAACAGAGACATCCTAAAGGTGATAAAAACTCATTTTTCAAGCTCATTAAGATTAGTGCCATCAAAATTCCCAGTGACACTATTGTTCCATCGGCCAAAGAATAATGCCCTAAGCGAAGCATAACAAGCAGTAGTTAGAGGGAGTGGATGTATATACCAACCCAATCCCTTTTCCCAATGCTATGGCAGATGTGAACATATGCAACAATTGGTCTTATTTAAAAGGACATGTGTGGTGTTCATGATCATCAGGAGAGTGTTGGTGTGATACTCCCCTCTATGTTGGAGATCTTGAGGATGGAGAGTGTGCAAATGCACATAATGTGGAGATGTAATGGAGACACTTGCAGTTGGTCATAAAATATCAAGCGGATGTATACTCTCCAGATACCAAAATATGTATGTCAATGCAATTAAAATACAAGCTGTTATTGTGATCAGTATCCATTTGGTCCTAGGGGTGCATGGCCTTTGAAACAGGTTCATCATGCGCAAAACGGTCAATATTATTTTCAGTACGAGTGGCCCCTAAAACATGCATAGTTTCTCAGTGTCCGTTAAGAAGCCTCACTGTTAGGCTCTTTGAGTTCATCCGGGGGTGGCACTTGACCACATGGCCTATCTTGATTGAAGCTATCTTTGCTGGTCCCTGTCTCGTATCGTATGCAGCAGAAGAATGATGAGGGACTGGCTCAGCACTGGTTTCTTGTGGGTTTCTTGGGGGCACAGAATCCTAGCTGTACATTCCTATTATATTTAAATTAATATAATGTCAGCAAGCTCTAAATCTAAATCCTGTTTTGTGGTCGCAGATCGTACCTTGAGGCACCAAGCACAGAACGGTCAGTGAACAAAGCGTTGTTGTTTCCTGAAGAAGAGGAAGAAGCAGAATAAAGATCGATTGATGGTGAAGAAGAAATTGAAGAAGAAGAAGGAATCTCCCCAGGCCCCACAGGCTCAGGAAGGACTTTCGAAGAAGCAACAATCTCCCCAGGCCTCATTTTCGTGGCACCCTCTGTATCACTCAAGGCAGGCTTGTTATGAGCATCAGGATCATCAGTTCCCTTCCCCTTCCCCTCGTCATAGGGCAGAGAAAAAAGAATCCTCTTCACATGTGTCGCGTGGTTCCTGTGTTTTTTTTCCGGTCACGCATTCTGCAGTTTGCATAGCCAAAAAGATCTGATGGGGTCCCTTCCAATGAGGTGCAGGGCAGGTGCCCCTCTCAAATTTTTTCACCAAGACCCGCTGACCAGGTCAGAGTCAGTGACCTGGACCCTCATATCTTACAGGGGGGGCTGCTTGTTCCTGTTGGTGAATCAAACGCAAGTTTTGAGTCAACTGGTCACAATAATCAGACAAAAGCGGATACTCAATATCTTTGAACTGTTTGGGCCTAGGTGCATTCCATACGTTGGCTGGTCTCCCCAGGACAATATCATATGGGGAGAGCCCTGTCTTTGACTGTGCGGTCGTCCGCATCGTTAGTAAGGCTATTGGCAAACCATCCGGCCATTTCAGATTGCTGTGCGCACAGACTTTAGTGATTTTATTCTTTAAGATACCGTTATGGTGTTCTACAAAGTCAGCACTCTGAGCATGTAGCGCCAAGTGGAACGTTTATCGATCTGGAATCCCGCACATACTTGCAGGAAGACAGCAGCGATAAAATGTGGGCCATTATCGGACAAAATTACTCTTGGCAAGCCACACCTAGGGAAATATTCCCTAAGCATGGTCTTTGCCGTTGACATTGCTGTGGCGTCTTTTAGTGGGAAAGCCTCAACCAATTTGCTAAGGCACAGATCACAACTAAGACATATTTATAGTTTTGGCAACGTACCATCTCAATGAAATCAAAATGGATCACCTCAAAAGGCATGGAAGGGGGCCCAAAACTGCCCTTCAGCATCAGTGCTCCCTTCCAAATCTTATGTTGCAAACATATCATGCAATTCTGGACTAAAAGTTCAGCAGTTTTCTAGATATTAGTGCTAGAGCCGCAGGGATATAATTGTTGACAAATCTTTTTAGCACATATGTGTGTTGGGCCATGAGCCATGGTGACCATAGCAGTGACATATGCATTGGGTAGCATCCATCTTTGCTTCTGATTATCCACCCAACAACCCTCATCGTCTAGACCCGCTGGACCATCATCCCACTGTTTGATTTCTTCTGGAGTAGCTTCAGCCTGAATTTCTTTTACACTGCTAACCCCTTCGTAACCCATCTTGCTGAATCGAGCATGTACATTTTTGAGTGCAAATCAATAGCAGTCTGTTTGGCTATTCTCTCAGCAAAAGAGTTTCCTTTTCCTACATCGTCCGTTACTTTCTGATGTGCGGCACACTTCATTATTGCTAGTTGTGTAGGAAGCACAAGTGCTGTCAACAACCGGACTATCAGAGTGCCATGCTGAATTTTTGTTCCATGTGAGGTCAAGAATCCTCTCTCAGCCCACGGTCGGCCAAAATTATTAACCACCCCAAAAGCGTATTGGCTATCTGTATATATGTGTACACTAAGCCCTTCAGAAATTTCACAAGCTCTGATTAATTCAATAATCTCTGCAGCTTGCGCAGAGTTATGCGGAATTGTTTACTCTTCACAACAAGGCTTAATGTGGTGATTGCATAAGCAGCGGTAGATGTACCATCCAGTAGTTTAAAACAGGAGCCATCACAGAATAGCTCCCCTTGTGGATTCCTTAAAGGTGTATCAATTAAATCAATTCTGCCCTTTGTTTCTTGTTCTATAATAAAGAGGCAATCATGTGACATTTTGTCACTGCAATCCTTCTCTTGTTGAAAAGGCAATAGTTCAGCCGGATTCAATTAACAACATCTCTTAATTTGAATATACGGAGCAAATAGATTCAGCTCATAAATTATTAGTCGATTTGATGTGAGATGTTGCATTTGGTTCTGTTTAGTAGAACGTCTACAGAGTGGGGTGTCATCACGATTAAAGAGTGACCTAAAACCATACCCTCACTTTCTTTCACGGATGCAGCAGCAGCAGCTACAGCTGTCAAACATTTCGGCAAAGCCCATGCAACAGGTTCTAACATGGAGGAAAAATAGCTGCATGGCCTATTCTTGCGCCCATGTTCCTGTGTCAAAACAGCCAAAGCACATCCATCAAGTTAATACACATACAAAACAAAGCCTTTTTCGTAATTTGGTGTGCCCAAAACTGGTGCTGAACACAGTGCAGCCTTAAGCAAATCACAAGTATTCTGGCAATCCATGTTCCACGGTAAAGGCAAAGAAATGTCCTTCTTTGTCAGTGCAAGTTTTATCAACAACGAAACATTTGGGATCCACTGTCTACAATATGAGGCCATGCCTATTAAAGCTCTGACCTCTTTCTGTGTATTTGGAACAGACATATCAGAGATGCTTTGTATCCGTTCAGGTGTCAGTCTTCTTCCCTCCTTCGACAGGAGATAGCCCAAATAGGCGAGCTCCTGTCGACAATACTGACACTTCTTCAATGAAGCATTATGCCCATGTTCTGCTAAATGAATTAGCAGCAACACAGTTCCCTCTATGCAGGCATCTTCAGAATCAGCAGCTAGAAGTAGATCATCAACATATTGCAACAACGTGCAAGTGGAAGGCAACTTGAGTGTATCAAGCTGCTCTTTCAATGCTCTACTATAGATACTTGGACTCTCAGTGTACCCTGGTGGCACACGAGTAAATGTGAACAAGTGTCCCCCTAGGGTGAACGCGAACAAATATCTGCTATCAACATGCTCAGGCATACTAAAGAAAGCATTTTTCAAATCCACAACACTAAAATGTCTAGCCATGGCTGGAATCATAGTCACAATTGTGGTGACATTAGTTACAGTAGGAAACTGTGGAGCAACCACCTTATTAATTGCATACAAATCAATAATAAAACAAAAAGGAATTGCATTATCCTCTTTCTTATAGACTGGTAAAATTGGACCATTATACACACTCCCGCAATTTCTTCAATTACACCTCAGTGTACGAAATCAGAAATAATACTCTTCAAAGCCTGTTCACCTTCAACCAAATTTTTATATTGCGGGATACGCGGCTGTTTAACACCTGGTTTCAACACAAATTTAACGGGCTCAATTTCTAAAATTCCAACATCATTATCATTAACTGCCCATAAACATGTCAGAACCTTATTGAATTCAGTTGGTAAAGGCATAGAGAAAAATTGTGGGACGGAAGTTTGTTGGGGCGAAATCCTTAAGTGCACTCCACCTAGAGAACCGTCAATCACAGCGTTCAATCTCTTTAATAAATTCAATCCCAACACATTTTTTACACAATTTGTCATCAGTGGAAATGGACAAGAATCAGAAAATGGACAGAGTGAAATTTGTACCGGCCAAGAGACCGGACTAACCACTGGAGTATCAGAGAACCCTACAGAAATGTTGTTCTGCCCTGACAGTGGAATATCTGGAACCTGTGAATGATCAATAGAACACTTCTGTACTCCTGTATCTATCAAGAAGAGATGCTCCCTTTTCCCCACATTCATTTCAACGTAGGGCCCTTTCTGATCCACAGGAATAGGTATCGGTTCCAGACCCTGCTTTGGGCTGTCCTAACGGAACAGTATGTCGTCAGATACAAAATCCTCCGAAAAATAGACATTGAAAGGATTATAAAAAATATTCCCATTACTAACACTCTGTTGCTGATTATCTTGTGAAGGTGTCTGTTGGTTCTGCACAAACTGATTTCTACCAAGACCCTCTATACCAGGACGGCCTAAGGATCGTCTACCCATGGCTCCATACATACTATTTGATCTCTGCTGTAGGATTGGGCATTGTGCTCGCCAATGACCCATCTGTTTACAATATGCACACTGTTTTATGTGTACGGGACCCAGTTGTGCACCACCCTGTGGTATAAATTGGCCTCTGAACTGTGTATTCTCTCCTCTGGCTCCTCTAGCTATTTTCTGCAATAACACCACAGTCTTCAGGTGTCCCTTTTACTTTTCCACCTTCTCCTTCTCTGTATTAAACATTTTTTCATAATACTGAGCCATGTGTAACACTTCAGATTGTGATGTCACTTGCCACGCACTCTCAGAAATCATGATCTGTGATTGGATTTCTGGCAACAATCCACGCACAAACTTATCAACAAAGAGCCTTTTTCCTGGCTCAGTAATTAAACTTTGACAACTAAAATCTGAAAATACTTGCGCAAATCTGTTCAAATACTCAGTTGCACCTCTGACTTCCCTTGCATGCAAACCGTAAGCTTATCCCATATGATTTCAGGAACCAGAGATTTTAATTTATGCTATATTTTATCCAGCAACATCAGTATCACCTGTGGCGGTTTCTCACCGGCATTCCTTTCCCCATCTTCTCGTACTAAGGCATCCCATGTATCACCCATCCCTGCCTGAACATCTACAGTTCTAATCTGCTTCCATAAATCAGCAGGAAGGATCACAGGAAACAACACATCTATATCACCCAGCGTGAAAACTGATGAATGCAATGCAGATTCAATTTCTTCATAAAATCCTGTTGGATTCTTCCTAATATCTGGAATTGATTGCCTAATGGTATTCACTTCCTGACATGGACAAACTGCGAGACATAATGTGCTTCAATAGTGGTGGCAGGTGTCCCTCCGCAGCATTAGTAGGAATCTGTACTTTCGGAAAAAATGTCGGAGGAACCTCCCTCATCGGGAATTGTAAAGTAGGCAAATACGAACGTCTATTAAGCAACAAGGCCAACTCAAGTGACAAAGTAGTCAAAGCACTATCGGGCGAAAATGGTCTTTTCTCTTTTATAAATAACCATCAAATCTGCAGGACAACATTCTTTTCTCTTCATAAATTCATCTTGTAGATACTCTACCATCACCTGTAATACTTCCCTTCGCATTGCCGGAGCATACTGACTAAACGTGTCATGCACTTCAATGGGAGATATTGAAACATCCGAAATCCATCTAAGGGCGTCTCTTGTGCAAATGGGCATCTTCCTGTAATTGATCTAGCTCCCTTTTTTAACTTGAATACCTTCTCTACATGCTCATATACTTTTGCTGCAGTGTCCCTTGAGCAGGCAAGGGCATTCAAATCCTGCAACCCTGTGCGACATTCATGTCCATCAAATCACTCCCTATATCAACTAAATACGTTCCCATCTATTCTATTAAAATATTCTGTTCAGGAATACCCCCTTGGTCAGAAATCATAACTAAAACAGCCGATTCATCACCCTCTTCTATGTACTTCTTAGCCAACGTATATAATTCTCTCTTTCTGTCTTTAGATACTGTGCCACGAGTCACTATTCTTGGAGCAGCTCCCGCCCTTTCAACCACTACAGGTGGAGCAGAACCACCTGGCAAATAGGGTTTACGCAATTCTTGTTCAATAATACCACTGGTGGTGCAGACGGAATTATGTGGATGGCAACTGTTGGCATGGGTGCAGGATGAGGAACAACAACGGGAGGAAGAGAAAAAACCACGGGGGCAGGCACATTAGGAGGTGGTGCAGTTGAAAAAGTTCTACGTTCATTCAATAATATATTAATTAACTCGTCTGATGTATGAAAATCCTGAGAGGGATATTTCTTTTGCACATCTGGTTGGAAAGCCCTATCCATACCTCTAATGGATTCTGACTGTTTCTGCTGATCATGCAATAATGCTTTCTAAGCATTCGTCATGTGTCTATGTGCATGCTTTTCTCTACTTTTGAGTTCCTGCATAGCTTCCTTTCTCCAATATTTAACTGCATCAAATGCTGCAGGCCTAGCATTTCAAAATTACCATAATCTGCCCACTGAAGTTCGGAAACATGTCTGGTCTGTCTGTGCCAAATTTCATCATATACGATAGCTTCCATGCCATACTTACAATACTTAAATAAGCGGCCTTGTTTCAAAGATTGTCTTTTCCTATGGAATAAACCCCTGCAACAGGATGACAATTTCCCAGGCATAGTTAAATCGCAATCTTACCTGGCTATGTTTGTTTCTGCAGAGACAACACTTGCAACAAATATCAGCATTTTTTAGGAATTGGGGTATGACTCACCTGATTTCAAATCATTCAAAGCGTCCGATCGGACATCAAATCATCGTGGCTGGCGTTTTCGATGAACAGACCTCAATATAGGGACCCTCGTCGGATGCCCACTAAATGCTACTCAGGGTCACGTCTCACTTTGCAGGGTGCCCATCACTCTCCGATCCCGGTCCAGTAGCCTCGTCTTTGTCTAGCGATGTGGCATCAATTTTGAGGGTCCCTATTTGGGCGCCATCTGAAAGATTAAAGAATATTGAGACTTAATACCACATAATAGAAATACACCGTTCACAAGGTCAAAGCTACCATGTACATTTATTAACAGGCCGCTGTCTGGCTCTCAACACCCTGCAATGTGTGCAAGCAGACACTGTGAGATGAGAGAGTGCTGGACATTTCAAAAACAAAAGTATTTATGCAAGTTTTCCACAATCCCGGACACGTCATGCAGCCCTTCTTCGTGTAATACATTTACCTAGGGTTCATGGTCTATCCACATAACTAAGTCAACGTTAAACATCTTTGAATAGTTTGTTGTTTTCCTTAAAACATTTTGCATGTTTTCCAAACATAAGACACAAAGGTAACATTCCTTATTTTGGTTGCTTATATTTGTCTATCATGTGTTCTTCAGTTTAAAGTCAGCCTAGTTTCAAGGATTGAATACAAAGATTTCTGCAAGAAGAGCATGTTCAACTATTCATCATTCTACTTTGCTGTTTGAACGGAGAAGGCACTATTGTAACAGATGTTACCTAAATGACTGATTAGTATGGCTTTTGTTTGATGCCAGGGTTTCACAGTGTAGGACAAACAATCCACTTTAGCAACTTCAACACGTTCACATTCAATCTACGTTGACATGATGTAAACAGTACAAAGTTCATTTTACTCTGCTGGAGCCGAAAACACAATTCTAAACATGGGACAGAAAGCAAGAGGTGATCAAAATGGCGGATAACTCAAAATGGCGGCATAGTCAACCTGTTTTAGGTTCATTCATTGCAATTTATAGTGCGATGCGAATGTGCTTAGGCCAATCGTTCACTGTCAGGCGGTATTCACGCAAAATATACTTTTACACAGCAAGTGGTGAGTGTCACTATTGAGGCACTCTGGGCTGAAGGAGGACAAGGGCAGTGGGGCGATGGGCAACAGTAACCCAACCAAAAGTGGCAGCAAGGGGGACGGAAGCGAGGAAGAGGGGGATTTCAAGGAGCAAGAGTAGGACAGTCTCAATGTTGGAATTGTTTAAGGTGGGGGCATTTTGCAAGGGAATGCAGGAGTAGGTCTGTAGTGGGGTATAATTATGGGCCACAGCAACAGGGCGAAGGACGCCAATGGCCCCAAGGTCTCCAAGAACCAGGGTACCCGCAACAGGGTCAGGGGTATCAGAACCAAGAATATTCACAAGGGCAATATCAAACCTATAATCAACAGTCCAAAGCACCAGACAGACAATTGTGGCACCTGCCACAACAACAACAGGGAGGTGCCGCCCCAGTGAATAGAGTAACAGGTGGGGCTGCCGCTCCCTTTGGGAACAAATACATACCCTGATTAGGACAGCCCACAGAGAGCACTGCCGTGTTCGGTCTTGTCGATGACTACCCACCCTGAAGAGGAACCTTTGGTGGGGGCGAGGATAGGAAATAAGCAATTCATATTTGTGGTGGACTCTGGTGCAACTAATAAAGGTAATAAAGGCACCATCACTATATTCTGATAGTTCCCCTGTCAATTTACTGGCTAGGAACTTGCTCAGCAAGTTGAATATGACTATATCCTTTATAAATCATTGAGTAGTCTGTTCCACGCCTGGGCTGTGCGCTGTAAGGGCGATGTTGATAATATATACAATGACAAGGGAGGTGGTAGTACGCGGGATTCCCGTAGACCCGGACATGTACATTTATGGTATTACAATGCTATTGAAGGCAGTACCACAGATTGCCAGACAATGTTGGCGAGTGCCCACATCTTTCAGCCAGCTGTGTCACATGAGGTGGCAGCAGGAATAATATTATTGTTGGATTTACAGGGGTTGTTGGTGTCGGACAAGAGGGTTGTCCTGTTGGGAATGGACAGGGACGGGTGTGATTGGCGCACAGTGCTCTTTGTAGAATCAATAGTGCAGCTAAAGGAGAAGACGGATGACGAATTGGTTGAAAATAACGACAAAGATGGGAAATAATCTTAGAGATCTGCATCCCATGTGACAAAATGATACATTACCAAAGAGTGCAGTGTCCCTTAATGGCAAATTTAACTCCATCTTCATTTTTTGTTGAAGATCTGTAGCACGTGCCTTCACAGTTGTGGACTACAAATCCACATGATGTAGGATTATTGAAAGATGTAACCCCTGTCCCTATAACATTAAAGCCAGGTGCGTGCTTCCCAGGGTAAGACAAAATCCACTATCGAGAGAGGCAGAGCAGGGAATTAGAAAAAGAATACAGGCCCTTCTGGACCAGGGGATTATCGTGCCATCAACATCCCCATGTAACACAGCAATATACCCTGTTAAAGATTCAATGGGGGACAATTGGAGAATGATTCAGGACTTGTGCCTCCTAAATGATGTGGTTCAGAAAGAATTTCCAGTAGTTCTGAATCCTGTGACAATTTTATGCAGCATCCCTAAGAAAGCTGTGTATTTTACTTTAGTGGATTTGAAAATGCAATTTTCTCGATTCGACTCCATCCAGAGTCGAGTTACCTCATGGCATTTACACAGGGTAAGATGCGGTTTGAACAAACTAGATCGCCTCAGGGGTACTGCGAGAGCCGGAGTATATTTAACAGAATACTTTATACCGATCTTAGAAATGATCATGTGCCTAGCATGATTATCCAGTATGTGGATGATCTGCTAGTGTGTAGTGACAGTGAACAGCACTGCCGAACGGACTCCATTGCACTCCTACGATTTCTGGCCTATAAGCGGTACAAGGTCGACAAGGCCAAATTGCAATATTGCCAAAAGGAAGTAATTTATTTGGGGCAGTTCATTTCGGTGAATGGTAAGAGAATATTACCCGATAGGGCAGCGTCCATACGCGCCACCCCAGACCTTCCCCATTTAAAGAGATGCAGACATTTCTGGGCCTGTGTATTTACTGTAGGGCATGGATCCTAGATTACACAGCGTAGACAAGACCTCTTCTACAGGCCCTTGGGAAACACAAAAGACAAAGGACCACAAGTTACAGTGGATGGCTGAAATGATCAGACAGTTTGACAATTTAAAAGAAGTGATTTGCTTGGCACATGTACTGGCCACCCCAGATTATACACAGGAATTTTATTTGTTTTCACATTCTGATGGTGAACCTATGACAGCAGTGTTGACGCAAAAATGCACTATGGGCCACAAGCCATTGGACTATTATAGTGGCACTTTGGATGCAGTGATGCAAGGGCAGCTCATGTATGAACAGGCTTCAGAAGATGCTGCCTATGCAATAGAGAAAAGTTCTACGATCGTAATGGGGTGTTCAGTAATGTTTTATGTGGAACATTCTTTTCCATTCTAGAAAGGTCAAAATCTACCGAGACTGCTCAAAGGTAATCACCATATGACATCATCATTTCTAAACCCATATTCATGTCGTTAGGTGTAAAACAGTGAATTCTACCACTTTTCTAACAGACATGCCTACTACAGAGGACCTGACGGTACACGACTGTGCCGCATACGAGCGGGGGAAGATGACACTCCTAAAGTAGGAGACTGTGCATTGACAGTGGGTGAGATACTCTTTGTTGACTGGTCTTACACAATTAATCAAGAGGATGGGGCAGTGGTGGTACGACTTGAGGAAGGGGAGTACAAGACGTTGGTCATGAAAAGGTTGCCTACGCATTAATTTGCACAAGTGGCAGAACTTGTGGGACTCATCGAAGCACTGAGAGCATCACAAGGGTGTCATGTCACAATATACTCTGACTCAGCGTACTTTACAACAGCAGTACATGCTGGTCTATCTCACTGGAAGAGGAGAGGGTTTCAGAAAGCGGATGGATCCCCAGTGCAGCGGAAGGAGCATTGTCATAAATGCTCATAGAAGCGTTAGCACAGCCATCTGCCATGGCAGTTTTTAAGTGCGCCGCCCACACTAAAGGGCCGGATGAAATATCAATGGGGAACACAGCCGCCCATGCGGCAGACAAAATGGCGGTGTATCTGCCAAATGAAAAACTGACTGAGTATTTTGTGAGTGCCCTGCCCGCAAGCAAACAGCCAGTACTTTGCACAGCATTGCCTATCTCCCAGATTATCGAGCTACAAGGAAGGGCACATAGAAGGGAGAAAGAGTTGTGGTTACGGAATGGTTGCAAACAATCCCTGACAGATCAGTTATGAAGGCACAATACCTCTGGAAAGACAGTAATGCCACAGGAAATGATATCAGTAGCCTTCAAACAGCTACATTATCCCTCCCACAGTTCAAAGCACATAGCCACAGACATACAGGAGGACTGGTTTGTACCAAACATTCAGGAAAGCATTACAGAAATGGTCATACATTGCACCACGTGCCGATGTTTCAGTACAGAGATGACACTACGGACGATACAGGGCACTTTGTTTCACCCTAATGGCCTGTTCCATGAGTTACACTGAGACTACGTTGATATGGGTGAGCATTGTGATGGATCTAGGTACCTCATTCTGGTGGTATATCCTTTCTCAAGGTGGGTAAAAGCAGGGCCATGTGCTCACTCGGATGCCAAGTGTGCTGCAAGGTTTTTAGTGTGGGAAGTTTTCCCGTGCAGGCGTGTGTGCGAGGTTTTAAGGTCAGACAATGGCACACATTTCTTCAATGCATTATTCCAACACATTACAGCATTACTTGGCATCAAACATCAGATGTGTTCAATGTAGCCCCCATAGGCCAATGGAGTGGTGGAGAGAAAAACCTGACTCCTCAAAAGCAAGTTATCCAAAATGAGCACCACGTTGAAGAAAAACTGGGTGCATTGTTTGCCCCTGTCCCTTTTCATTTACGCACGCAGCCAAGCAAAGACCACCATTTGTCACCACACAAAGTGGTCACTGGCCGGCATATGCATACTCCCATATCCCCTGTAAGAAGGGGTTCTGAAGCAGATAGGGCTGCAGCGGTGTTAGGAGAGGAATTAAAAAAATGTTTGACAACACTAACTCGGTTCATTAAATGTGTCTCCCAACAGATTGCACCTCGTAGGATTGTGACGACAGAGATGCCAGATGTTGAACCTACTACGGTGACTGATGCAGAGTATATAACCACTCGACCACTGCTGCCTGGGGACTATTTCTATGTTCACAATTTTGTATGCAGATGGAACAACCCTCGGTTTCAAGGACCTTCCGAGGTGGCGTTTTGTACTCCCCTTGCAGTTATAAAGTAAAATAATAACGGTACTGGATCCACCTCTGTGACGTTCGTAGGGCACCTCCAGAGAACGCATTGGTGCATCACTTATCTTAAAATGATGGGTAACTATCAGGTGTGGTGGCACGCTAAAGTGACAGGAGAAAGCTCAGCTGCTAGCTCCATATTTTTCTAGGAGCACTTTCTTTTCATTCTTTTCTCTCTTTCTCTCTTTCTCTTTCTTTTTCTTTCTCCTGTTTCTCTTTTCCCTCTCTTTCTCTCGCTATTTCTTTTCCCCTCAATTTCTCTCTCTTTCTCTCTCTCCCCCTCTCTCTGTCTCATTTCTTCATCTTTGTTGTACAAAGAATGTCTTGTACAGTTCTCCCTTTTTGTTGTCTTGTGTGTCTGTGCTTCTATTTCAGGAAAGAAGAAGAAGAATGCAACTACTGTAAATAATTTCTGAGTAGAGACCTGAGATGTAGACACACAAATGAGAGAGTATGGACCTAGATCTATTACTGTGGGTCAGTTAATGCTTGAGAATGATGTGTGATATCGCTAGTACTAATGGGAGTGTATTGAGGGGGGGTATTGTAGGAGGAGGTCCTGTAAAGAGGGGCAATGTGGGAAGTAGGATTGTATGTTATCCAAATGGAATGCTACACATACATACATGTTGACCATACAAGTGGATTTACATATATCAGCACTAATGTGAACACTAACAATAATAATGGAAAATAATGTAATGATTCAAATATGCATAATACATTCTGGGGAAGCAGAGAATAAATAAAGTAGGGGAGTGTTAACCACTATGAAAGTGTATAATGTTATGGTCAACAGTACTTCTAAAGTGGTCATCCTTGACAACGTGTACAGAAGAAGGAAAAAAGAGGTATGGCAAAATTGTGACACATATAAAGGGCTGGGTTTTGATGTGATTGAGGATATTTAACCCCCCCCCTCCCGAGTTCACAAATTCATGTTACTCTGATATGAGTGGTGTGGCGAGTAATGATGTGAATGAGGGCTGGTATGTGTGTTCAGTCATTCCATGCACGTCAGGGGCTCCCGAGGTCTTAGTACCACAAGCAGTCCCAATTATAGAAGCACAATGCCAAGTTCATCTTGCCCTATGCAGAACTAAAGGAATGTTACAGGCACGTAGTGTGCAACTGCAAATGGTGGGCTCAGACTTTGTAAAATGCAATGAAGACCCCAAAAACATCAAGGGTGTGGAGTTACCCTATCTGATGGTGAAAGGAGGGAGACATGTCAATAACAAATGGCTGGACATCAAACTACCTTACTTAGCAGAGGGACTGGTGACAAATAGAAAGGAAGGGATATCACAAGTGGTCACTTTCTGTGTGCAAAACTGGACAGAGCATATCACAAAGTTGAGGTGGATTGTGACAATTTAAAAGTGGGTGCAAGTGCACAAGGAAGAAGAATATAGATTCTGTTTCTGCAGCAAGGGTACAGTCTTTGTCAGCAGAATGAACACTGCAATAAAATTCTCATGATTACAGACATAAAGAAAGGAATGGCAGCACTGATGGATTTCTACTGGGTCTGCGGCCGACAAGTTTACTTGCACCTCCCACCATCATGGAGTGGATGTTGTTCGCTGACCACATTGCACTCAGCACTATTAGTAATCCCAGAAGGGCATCTAAAGCAGGGGGCAACAAGATTTCTAATAGTAAGAAATGAAGATAAAAGATTGGTACCCATGCAAGATCCCCACATTCAGCTAAGAAAAGGACAGTTCCAACAAACGCAGAGGATGAAAAGATTGAATTACTTATCCAAAGATTCTTCCATATTGCTTGCTGAAATTCCAGAAGAATACAGGCTTTTCACCTCAGCAGAATCCTGTGTTGCATCTTTAATCTTGCTGGGAGTGCAGGCTGCAGCCAATGCCAAATGGCTGCAAATAGTGAGGTGGAACCTGGTCTAGCTCGCAAATGACAGAGGGAATGGGTTCAACGTGATCAAGGTTGACTTTCAGGCATTGAGATTTATGACAATGCAACATTGCTTCGTGTTGGACATGTTACCAGTGATGGAGGGTGGGGTTTGTACAAAATTTGGAGATTGCTGCTGTACATTCGTGCCCTCAGAGGGCACGTAGAACACATCATTATCCCACATAACTGCAGCTATCCATGGCCTTGGTGTTTGCATGAAGGAGGAGGGAGGAATTCAGGACAGTGATTGGCTGAGGATGACATTTAACTCAGCCCTGTCGAGGCTAGGAGAGATCGTGACGATGTTGATGTCCATCGGTGTGTTCATTCTGGTTATTTTCTGTACTTGTCAGCTGGTCTTCAACGCTCTGCCACTGTGGCACCTGATAGCGCAAGAATGATGGTATCAATTGGGGGTCCAAAACCACCTTGCGAAACAATAAATATTGAGGTAAAAACTGATGTCCCACAGGGTGGCCCGAAGTATGAAATGTTGCCCATCCCATATGGAGCTGAAGTTGACCCTCTCTACCACACTATTTATTTATATTTATTTATTTATTTGAATTTTTATAAGGCGCCACACGCCCGTAGGCTGCAGAGCGAAGCTAAGAGACAATGACAAATACAGACAAAGGGATCAAGAAGTCAGCAGGGGAACAAGAGGGAACGAGCACGGATCAGTCAGGGTTCTGATTGAAAAGGAGGGTTTTCATTTCTTTTTTAAAAAGAGCTAGGGTTTCAATCATGCGTATATGTCCTGGAAGAAGATTCCACAGCAGGGGGGCTTGGACATTGAAAGTGGTACCCCCAAAGTGCACCAACTCATACACAGTTTGGAGGAAATTAGGAAAGGCGAAGGAGCAAAGCCCCCTACCACCAACCTTGGATTTTATTCTGTCAGTAAGATATCTGGGATTGTGGGCGATCATATGCCTAACAAGTAACCAATGAAGATAACTTATGGCCTCTGAGACATGGGCACATTCGGGCAGTCCCTGTATGGCTCGACCGTGTTATTTTGTGTGACCTGAAGGGCTTGAATATTGACTTGCAGAGTGCCAGCTAGGAGACTATTACAATAGTCAAGCCTGGAGTTCAAAAGTGCAGTGGCGAGCAAGGCACAGTTGTTCTTCAAAAGGAAGGGACAGATATAATTAATTTGTTTGGTAATCAAACTGCAGGATGAGCGAATGAAGGCAACATGGGGACACATAGATAGTTTGTCGTCAAGGATGACCTCCAGTGTCTTCACCTTCTTCACGACAGGAATAATATTTGCGGCAATTGTGAAGTTGGCGTAGGCGGCACCTGGTCTGCGCAAGTGGAGTTTAGACACCACAATAAGAACCTCAGTCTTTTTTTTGTTTTTTTTGTTTATTTGTCCATGATTCATAAAAGCACCTTTACAAAATAAAATGTCCAAATTATTAATATATACATGTTATAAAAAATGAACATTATTATCTTAGATCATCAAAGATAATTAACATCATAAAATACAATAAAACAAAGGAGAACCAAACGGTTAAACAATGGATAATTACAGAACGCAGTTCTCAAGTTAATTTTCAATGTGTTTCAAAAACCAAACTAGGCCGTTGGCTGCCATATATCATTCTGGCCCAAAGTGCTTCGAGACAATCTTCAAAATCAATGGTAACCAATTTCATTAGCAAGTTGGTTCTCTTAGATTTAAAATGAGGACAAAATAATGCTAGATGTTTCAGTGTTTGAACAGGTTCATCAGAAACATGAAAGCAACATTTCAGATTAATCACCTCGCCTTTGGCCTTGTTCCAATAACCAGTAATTTCCCTTGTGTAATATTGGTTAAGTTTAAACCTCATATAAAACATTCTGGTCTGATTGCAAGGAAAGAAATCAATATAATTGTAATGAGGAGTTTGCGTTTTGATAAATCTGGAATATTCAGTATATGTTTTATAAATGTGTATCTCTTAAAGAGTCTTGCACAAATCATACTCATATATTTTCTTCTTTGCGTACTCAGGTCTTAAACCTCAGTCTTTTTACAATTGAGGGCAAGTGAATTAGTGGCCCTCCAGGCCTTGATGGCTTTGTAGATGGTATTTATGGCAGCCGAGTCCTGCTCATAATTCCCACTCAGCTGAAGGATGACCTGGGTATCATCGACATAGTTGGTATACCGAACCCCCAGTGCATCCAGCATGTCGAGCAATGGCCGAATATAGATGTTAAATAATATTGGGGAGAGGCATGACCCCCGAGGAACTCCACAGGTTTAGCAGATGGGGTCTGAGTTGTCTTCCCCAACAGCCAATCAGACAGTATGGGGACCCAGGAATGATGAGCTCCATTGAGAGGCCAATGGAGAGCAGTTGGTGACCTCCCTCAAGCGTGTCACCAGGAGCGAGTGGTCCACCAAATCAAAGGTAGCCAAGAGGCCCAAAAGCATCAGCAGGGCGGATTGACCATTATCCACTATGCCAGCCAAGGTGGATTTAAGGTCCAGCATGGCAGTTTCTGTCCCATTCTGAGCCTTGAACCCCGATTGGCGTGTGCCGCGAATCCCATGATCTTCGATGTGTTTTTGCAACTGGCGATGTGATATTTTATCCATGATCCTAAGAATAAAAGTTACATTTGTGATGGGACGATTAATTGTCTGGGTCCTGTGGATCAAGGCCAGGTCTTTCAGCAACGGCTTGATCCAAGCTTCCTTGAGGGAGTACGGGACCATGCCTTCATCAAAGGAAAGATTAAGAAGCCTGTGTTTCAGGGTGTGAGAACCGCAATGGATTCCTTAAAGAAATCTACAGGACACGTGTCTGCTGGACAGGTGTTGGGTTTAAGTTCCTGAATCATTTTGGTAACTTGCTGAACAGTGTAATGTGAGAAGTGGAAGCATGGTTTATTGGCAATGTCAGGGTGGGAGGCCTGTAAGCAAGTAGCGTCCTGGTTGGTAATAAGATTATTGATGGTCTCTCTATGGGTCATGATTTTAGCCAGGAAGCCGTCATGGATTGTCTGACACCATGCGGCATCCTTGATAACAGTATTGGGGGGTGCGGTGGATCCTGAAAGTCCCTCAGTACTTTAAAGAGCTCACTTATATTGGATTGGGCATTATTGATCCGATTATTGTAATAAGAAGACTTGGAAGATATCATTTCCGTCTTATATTTCTTAACGGTCAGTTTGTACTGCAGTAACAAGTCTGGGGTAGTATTTTTCCAGCAGGCCCTTTCAGAGGCCCTTTTTGCTTGTCTAGCAGAGATGATATTGTCAGAAAACCAGGTATTTTTGATAATTTTTTGTTTCAACAGGGCCAGTTCGGAGATGGCTTGTTTTAGGGAGGAGGCAAAATGATTCACAAGCGAAGAGGACTGAGAGAAACTAGATAAAGGTTTAAGATTCGAGGCTAGGTGTGTCGAAAAGACTGTCAGATGTAACATTTTTATAGTTATGAACAACTTTAATAATCCGGGGTAAGGCTTCCTTCTTAGCTAAAGATTCCGGGAGGTTAAGCGAAGCGTGAATTAGAGAGTGGTCCGACCATATACAGAGGAGTACCTGTAGATGCAAGATCGAGAGATTATGAGAAACCAACCAGACCAAGGTGTGCCCACCTAGGTGGGTTGCAATATCCACCCACTGTTTAAGTCCTACTGAAGAGAAGGATTCGGAGAGGGCATGGTATCATTTCCCCACCCTGTGACCCAGAAAACTACACAGAAGTTTGGCTGTACCGGGCAGGGGATAGGGGATGCATTTAGATGACATGTTCACCTGAAGAGTACAGGCATAGGGGGGAGAGTTTGCGATCAGTGTGTAGGGCTTGGGTGCCAGTGAACAGGACTCAGCCATATGTGGATGCAGAGACGGAGGAGTGCAGAAGAATTCCAGAATGTGTTATTGTAGAAGTAATGAAAGGGGAGAATGTTGGGAGGGGATAGCCCGCACACCCCCCAGGCACGAGTAGCATCGCTATTTTGTGTAGATATTATTAATCATAGGTAGAAGGGAAGGTCTGCACGGTAAAAGTGACATTGCATGCACTAGGCCCAAATTCGCGAGCCCACAGAAATCCCCAGCCATGCCCAAGCTCCTGGAAGGACAGTTCACACCCCCAACCGCCACAAGTCTATTCATTTTTTCAAAAGTGTTGCAAAGAGGCGTTCTTTCACCCAAGAAGAATGTGCCCTACAAGGCCACGATCGGAGACCGGTGCCTGGTGTGCATGTTATCTCACACTGGCATGACCCGGCCCATTCACGCGTGACCACGAGTTATAGCCCAAATAACTGACTAAACCTTGAGACCCTTGAATTCCATGGCATCAGATGCCCTTTGACCACCAACACCAAAGTAAGAAGTCCTGAAATGTTCAAAGAAGGATGGACAGGATGCATCAGCAAAGGGACAATAGTGTGATTTGTATTGCAAGGTGCTGGGAGGGATACATTCAAAACGAGGGTGGAGACCTTGGAGCCGTTTTGTGCAGAGGGAGTGAGTGAAATGTGTGTGTGATGGTTGGCGTGCTGCAGATCCTCTTGTGTGTCTATCTTAAGGCCTGCCAAGTGCACAGGATGAGTGATAAACAAGCTGTATTTAAGGAGTCTAATTAATTAGTTTTCTGACCTTCGACATGAGAAGAAGATGAACCCCACAGCGCCCACGTGAAGTAAGACGGATGGACTGGGCAGGGACCAATAAAGTGCCATTCCTTATGGATAAAGGTGGTACCTGTATAGGTTCCATTCAATCAGCTGCACAGGTTTTTACTGTATGTATTTAGTCATCTATGACAATGTTTTCCTTTATACATTTCTACTTGTACCTCTCTTTGGCAGAAAATTCTTGGCAGCAGAGTTCTTTGCTATTGCTCTCATCTGCGTGTGAGATTAAACACTTGTTATCCTTACAAGATCGACTTGGCCCTTTCTTCCCTAGCAGGTTGTATTCTCTCTGGTGTGAGCTTTCAGGGGCGTGCCTTCACTACTCACATGACAGACAACTAAAACTGTTGTTGATCAAGTATTGATTTCATAATGGTAAGCTATAATATATGTATTGGTACAGGGTGAAGGGTTGGCAGCCCAACAAACCCTTGCAATCTGTTAAAAGTCATCTTCCAAGGGAATACCAAAGCCAGGCATGCTGTAGAGGTGGTAAGAGAGTTGATGCAAGCATACATCATTGAGGAGGCTGCTGGTCACTTGTCCATGCCCTGACACTCAGCTGCTCCACCCACCACCAGGTTGTGTGCCTTCCAGGTAGCTATTTAAGAATTTTAGGCCAGCTCCAGGTAGACAGCATTCAGGAGGGTGCTGGTCATGTGACCAAGCCGTGCCACTTAGCTGCTCTGCCCACTACTTATCTCACCAGTTTTCCTTAGGCTTTCTCATTACCGGCATCCTTAGAAAAGGAAAGACGAAGGTCTAAATAGCCCGGCTCCAAAACTGCACTCTTCACAGAATTAAACCGTTCATACCGCCACAGGACTACCGGACCGTAGTGCAGTGCCTCGTGGTTTCACACATCAGTGGGATAAGTGCCACCTGATGGGTCTCTCAGCCAGTCACTTGGCTCCCCTAAAAGCAGTGTCCCATGTTGCAGCACGTTTTATTCCAGGTGTGAGGACATTTGACTGAATAACCCCCACCCTATACAAAGTATATTGGCTTCATCTCCAGGCTAGGATACCGTTAAGAATGCATGTATCATCAACAAATTAGTCATGAGTAGTACACCAGTGTACTTAATGGCTAAGTGGCTAAGCTCCACATATCCAGTGGCACATGATCATTCTGCAGCAAATCGAACAATCAGATCGAATCACAACTCATCCGGAAAGAGATCACCTGTAAGCAATCCTTCATTAGTTCTGAATGCTCCCACAATTTATCAATTAGGCAAATCACTCAAAACATGGTTTTGTCACCAACACCTGACTAAGGACTAGTCTCAGTGACACACAGATTGACAAAAATAATACAACTCACAGTAATAATCTACTGTTAATATATGCCATCCCAAATGGTGTTTATTCACACCTTGTGCAGTCCTACACTGCTCTTGAGCTAGGTCTAGGTCCACACTTAAAACAATAAAATTATAAAAACAAGTTGAGTGGTGTCTCTATCCCTGGCTCCCTGGTGTTCATGGTACCTCTTTCCCTATCCTGTGCTTATCATCTGTCGACACCAGGTCTCTCTTTATAATCTTGCAGGTGGTTCCTTGAAAGTGGCATGATTCAGAGACAAACAACAAGGACTATGAGTGTTAAGGATTTCAATCAGTTGATACACTCTGCTAGTGTACTCGGCCTAGTGTACAATGCAATGGAAAAACTCATTGATATATAGATTCAATTATTTGAAAGATGTACCACTCATATCACACCCTTTACTTTAAAAATATCCCGGGTCACACTAGACCAGAAATCAGGCTGGTTTGTAATGGTATTATTTATTTACATGTTTAAGATCAAAATCACAATTTATATATTAATAGGTAAACAACAATCACCAATGGGGGTGACATAACACAGAATGATATCTTTAATACACAAGGACTAAGTAATGAGCAAAACAAATGCAGCACAGAAACTAATAATTGTATGTTGGTCTCAGATCAGATAGCCCAATGGTTAGAAATTCCCCCTGCAACACCCCTCAACCCACCAATAAGCAAATTAAAATAAATGTGAGCAGATAGCAGGTATTCAGAATTAGTACAGATCACAGTGTCTCACTTTCCTCTTACCCCCTTACACAGAAAGAGAAAAACAAAGTGGGCTTTTCAACTGTCAGAATGACTTTTAAAGTGGCTGGGCAAGAATTTTAAATGTGTGGTAAAATGCTTAAATTGTTGTAAATTCCAATGGGAGCCACTTTGAACAGTTGCACCCAAGCATAAGCAATGATTTAGTCAGCAGAAAACATTTGCAATCTTAAAATCCAAGTCGGAAGCAGGAAATGTTGGGTTCTATGGATAGCTATGGATGTTGGGTATTATTATGGATATGGATAGCTATGGATGTTGGGAGTTATAGTGGTTTTAGTAAAGGTTGTTTTTGCGAGATAGGCGTGAGAATGGAAAGAGGCTTCAGTTTTAAAATCAAAAAAATATTGACAATGGATTAGAGCATCCAAGCTAAGCCACCAGGATGGCACAACATAAGAGTCAGGAGTTCACGATTCAGTCCTGGTTCCTCGCTGTCCACCTTGGAGCGCTAGGCTGGTCACTCGAATTAAATTAATAGATCAAAGTTGACAAAATGACTAGGGAAAGGATGCTTTTACAGATAGACAGAATAAGATTTCACTACAGATTTTAAACAATATTACTGATTATGGAAGCAAGGATAGTTCAGAGCTTAGGAGGAGACAAGATAATGCACAGGAATCTACAGTTTCTAGCTTCCTGTGAATGCTCACAAAACAAATGGATTTAAGATTTTGGACCGTCAGGATTTGGGACCGTCAGGATTCTATCAGGGACTGACAGCTGGGCACATCAGACTGGACAGGGTCAGCAAGTCACTCTGGTCACAGCACGCCACAGGACAGCACATGATCTGCCCTTCTTGGTTCTGATGATATTTCAATTCAACAGGAAAGCAGTAACAGCACAGCCTGGATGTATTATGATGCTTCCCCTAGGCTTTTGGGGTTCTGTTCTACAATTTGAGGCCTAGCTGAGAATGGTTCAGCTATGCAATAGGCCTTTGCTTTGTCAAGTTTCTAGAGTCTGGAACAAGGAAGATGTAGATTTCAGCAGCAGGGTGCTCCGCCAGCATCAGGAAAGTGAGTGGATCTGTGTGTCTCTATGTCTGGTCAGCTCTCTCTATTTATGCTATAAAATGACATCATAAAGGGTGTGTGTGGGCCGGCTTAGCTAAGCTTGCCCCTGTGAGCTGGGATTGGACCCCACTTCATCTCTGCCTTGCAATTTGAGTGATTGGGTCAAGGCTGGGTGATGTCAGGTTTTATGATTTGCTTTACAATTCTCAGTGACCTCCCTTTAGCCATTGGTCTCCAAATCTGATTTTATATTAAATGTACATTTCTACTTTGGTCACCTTTATACAAATCACACATAAAGATGCCATATTTTACATAGCAGCTATTCCTCAAAACCCAGCAGCGGTGGGATCTTGTCTCCTCTTTCTACAGAATTTTGCCATTTTCGCTATGAACACACTTTCCAATTTTTCTGCAAATTTTCACAAATATGCGTGTTTAACATGGGGACATGCATGTACATTTTCACAATTATAACAGTAATGCATTTTGCATAAAACCACATATCTTGCCATTCTTGTCCAGAACATGTCACACTGCTCTGCTGCCTCTTTACACATGCAGCCAGAAATTAAATTAACAACTCTGTCATTTTTATATTTTTCACCATTTTGAATAGCAAGTTATAACTCTTTTAAAAAGTGTTCTTTGTACACGTTTAGCAACAGAGAGTCGTTTGGCTCTGCCTCTTTTTGTCTCCCTGCAGTCCAAGGCATCCCCCTCCTTGCTTGCTCCTTCCAGAGGCCATTTATGACCCCTTTTCACACTTCAAATTTCCTGGGCTGCAACTTGTCATTGTTCCTTTGCTCTCTTCTAGACCAGATTCTGTCCCCACCTGCAATTACCACCTCCCCGTGAGTTTCTGCTGAGAGGAAGGCCCTCCTTCTGGGAAAAAAACTTGCTTTTCCAGTTCTTTGCAGCTTCAGCCAAGCTAATTAACTTTTAAACTTAGCAAACCACATCTGTTGCATCACATACAAATACATTTCTCTCTTGGCCTTAAAATCTGTGGAATCAAAAATACAACTAAAATCTGTATTCCTTTTTGGCAGCAATTCTGTTTATGTTTGCTAATTCAGCAGACTTTTGAGTTTAGCTCACTTTTACAGTTTCATTAGCAACTTCTCTGACAGCTGTCATTCTGGCAGCACAGGGTACTGCACCTAGATTTTGGCATAGAAGCTGTTAGTTTTCAGACTTTGCATGTTTCACAATGATTCATTTGATACATGGATTTCAGCACCAGACAAGATTGTGAATGTTGAAAATTGTTGTGTTATAGGCATTTTGGAGTTTTTGGCAACAAAGCAAATGCCATTTGTAGGCACATTTTTTGGGTTTTATTTGCAGAATGCTTCTTTTCTCTCTGCACTCTGTTTGCTGGTCATGGAACCCACTGGCACATTTCTGCAGGCTGTGCTCTATATCCCCTGCACATGCACCATGGGTGGCAAGTTGTGCATCCCTCTTTTTGTGTGCTGAAGCACACAGTTTTGGGAGGTTTTTGTAGGTTTTTGGCATGCACAAGGGTTTTGCCACCATTGTTGCTGTTTCTTTCCCCATAAGTGGCAAGAGATTCTGCATAGCACAGCAGAGTGGGTCAATAAATCCCACATGAGTACCACAATACACATGGGTTCAACGGATAAGAACTGGCACCATCCAGAATGAGATAAATGGTTACCTTTCTACAGATAATACTCCCAAAAATCTCTATGTACAATGACTTTCTTTAAACAGGAGAGGAACCTAGAGTAAATGACACCAGAGACTAATGGAAGGCTGAATGAACAAACAGGACAAAAAGAGGGTGGGTGTAAAGACCCTTAGGAAGTCTCTCAGGAGAATGTCCAGCCTACAAGGGGAGAACAGGGGAGTATTTGAAAATAGACAAGATATAGATTGGAGCAGATAAACAGTTCACCCAAGTACTCAATCGAGAGTCAAAAATGTTTCTAAGCATGTAGGGGACAGTGAACAGACTGGCTACATAAACTTGGGAGTGTCAATCTGCAATGCAATATATTTGGGTGATGATGGAGGGGGTGAAGGAAGAACAGGAGTCCAGAGGGATGTGTGCAACATTTTGAGGAGGACTTGGAGGAGAGCTGAAGTGTGAGAGAAAAGGGAAAGATCATAAGAGTTAGGAGGGAGTGTAGACAGGAGTGGTAGGAGGCACAGTTAGGGGGAGAGTGAAGCCAATCACTAATTCTAGAAGATAGAAGTAGAATGGAGAGACTGAGTGAGAAGAAGGGTAGGACCAGGAAAGAGGTGCAGAGTGGAGCCGGCAGATGTTAGAAGAACCATAAAATGAGGATTGTTAAGGGGGGAAGAGCAGTGCAATGAGAATTGGAGTGAGAAATAGCAGTCAGGAGGAAAGAGGAGTGCAAGGAGAGAGTGTGCATAGGGAGTGAAGACTGTCACAATGCAAAGGGTATTGCAAGAACATCAGGCTTCACCCGTTTAGGCCAACTAGGAAGCCCATGAAAGAGATAGAGAGTTAAGGATACAACCTTAAGCCTCCCAAGACGAAGGCAACCTACACAGTAGGAGTAACCTGGGTCTAGTGAACAAATCCGGTATCAAGACTTTTTGGAGTGGGTTTGTGAGGTGGGAGCTCATTTCAAGGTTGAAGGCAAGAGTACAGGGACCAATCATCTACTAAGAGCCACAATAGCCTCCTTTTTATTTTGTAATAAAAACTGAAACATATTGTCATCATCACATGAATAATTTACAAGTTTTCATAGTATGTTTGTGCACATATGGCATTTATAAAGCAGAAATCTATTTCGGATTCAACTGAGCTCTGTCGAAAGGGACCATACCAAGGTATTAGAAGAACATCTTGGTGTAGCAGAGGAGCTGTGATGGGTAGGGTGTATCAGGGCATGGTGGAAACTATAGAGAGGGGGACAGGATTGAGTGGAGCAATCTGTGATTGGTGAGGTGTTCTTTGAAGAGTAGGGTCTTCAGATATTTCCTGTAGTGTAAGCTGGAAAGAGGCAAGTCTTTCATTCAGAGATTATTTTTGTTTTGTGGTCTGCAGTAATATCACTTGCATTAAAAAAAGTCAAGTATGGACTGAGAGCAGCTTCATGCTGTGGTACACTTATTGAAACGATTGTCCATTATCATATTCTGCCTACTTCCAAATACCTCTGCAGGCGGTTCTATATCCAGGAAAAAACAAAGCATGTGCCTATGGATTTTTTGCAATTTTTTTTTACATTAAAGTCCACCATTGTGGAATGGCCACCCTAGTCATTTTCTTCTCGAAGTGATATTTGACACTGATACTCATTTCATTCTCTTGACCAGGTTGAAACACGTATGGACCACAGTCTGTGCACAGACATGATGCAGAGAGATCCATAGTCAATGTGTCCAGTCTCAATCAGTGTCATTATGTACAGAACAATGTCATTGATCATAAACTGAGGTTTTTCAGATGTCTGCACTCTCCTCCTACTCTTCTATAAGTGGTCTAGATAATCCATTCTTCAGGTGTTGACCTCTATGACTATGCAACATGCAATTTGTACTTATACTATAAGGCAACAATCAGCCCAATCAAGCTAAACTCCAGAAAATATGAGATTGGTGTTTTGGGCACATCTGATCAACAGAATATTGTCATTGAATGTGTCTTAGATCTGAAACTCTCAACGAACACTAATATTGCAAAGGTGTTACAGTGTTGCTGGTTTCACTAAGAACACTGGGGTCACTATTCAAACCCTTAATAAACCACAATTCACATCTCTCACTATTACACACCATAGATCCTGAGGCTTCACTGTGTCACTAGAGACTACAAATGTGTCCTAAGAAATGCACTGAATAGGCTAAAGAGTGTTCAATTAGATGCAGCTCTGATTCTCCTTAAGCATATCTGACACAGCTAGACTTAGCTTTTGTCCTCTCCTGAATTTGCTTCCAATTCAAAAGAGTATTACTTTTAAAACACACTGTGTGACCCATGAGGCATTCATGAGATTATCTATGATTGAAAGCACTAAGTGGGAGGTGCTGACACTATAATCACCAGTGTTAAACGAGGATTCATATTGTGGCCATGCTGCAAACCATCTCCACGTTTGGAAGACAAAAGGAAGACCATGGATATCTTTCCACGTGTTTATTATGAAATAAGCATGTCTTAGCTCAATTAAGTAGCAGTTCACAAACACCTCAAAGTAACCATTGTCTAAGTGCAACAATACAAAAAAATCACCTTTTCATATATATAGATTTCAGCCTGTTGTTCCACTTTGCCTTTTTGACCATTTGAACTGTTTTTAACTTTATTCAAAGTTTGATCATAAATGTTCCAGGAGGTTTGATCACCGAACTTTGTAAGGTGCATACTTTTGATAGTGAGCTAACAGTCCACAGTCAGTTTTAATAGATTTAGGTCGTTGATTTGGATGTTTGTGCAACAATACGAAAAGGAGTCAGATTACATTTTGGATAAAATAATTTGAAGAGGGCACTGATATTTTATGACACGTTTTTGAACTATTATCAACTAAGCGTCATTTTTTGTACAAATCCGTTATACCTTTCAAGCCTTCCTGTTCCAAACTCCGTAGTTAGCAATTGTCACAATTTTCTGTCTATGGATATTGAATTACCATGCCATAAGGGTCTTTTGAGCATCCTAATATCATCCCCCATGGAAGCATGTAGGGCATAGGTTTATCAGTAGAAAAGCTGCTAGTTCAAGTCCTCTTGTTTGCATAAACATGTTCAAATTGGAGAGTTGACTTTTTCATTGGGAGGAACTAGGTAATACTTGCTTTACCCTTATTTACAATGCAAATATCTCAGAGAAAGCAGGCATCACCTTTTTTGGAAGGATGAGTTGGGCATTGGGAGGAAATAGGTAACATTTTTTTAATTAAATGTCTTGTTTCTTTTAGAAAAGTACTGTTTGTTTTATCCTTATTTCCAATACAAATGGCTCAGAGAGTGAGAGATTAGCACCATTGTTTATCTCAGCTGGCATTGCACGTCCCAGATGGCTCTACATCCACTACTCCTTTAACCACCATGTTACAATGTGAACACAAACAGAAATCTGCATAGAAATGTCCAGTAGCACAAATATCATTGTAAAAGGGTTACCCATGGCAAGGTTGCAGGTTCAAATACCCTTGTTGTAAATATACATGCAGGGTGAGGTAATAGTACATTGTTAATGTTCTAAAAATATTGTTTAATCCTTATTTCTAATAGAGCATCACCTTCTTTTCTCACAACCAACGCTCCTAGTTCCCAGATGCCAGACCCTAGCATCTTCAACCGTTACACCTATGACATCCAAGTCATAATGTGAAAATGTATACTACCAACATGAAAGCCCAGTGGCTCACAGGATAGAGCACTTGCTGCAGATTCAAGTTCACTCGTTGCATGTGTGTGTTGAAACTGGTAGGTTCAGTTAAGAAGAAACATGTTCCTTCTGTATTTCGAATGTGTTTACTGTTATACAAATATTGTTTTATTCATATTTCCAAGACAAATAGCTCAGCGAGAGATAGCATCACCTTTTTATAAGAAGACAAGTGACATTGTTAGTTCCCAGGTGAATCTTCAATTTTTACTTCATGTCATGATGCAAAAAGCTACACATTGTTAAAGATGGCTTACTGGCTAAGAGGTTAGAGTGTGTGTTTAATATTGGCAAGGTGGGAGATTCAGGTCTCTCCAGGGGCATGACAAAACTCTAACCAGAAGGTGTTCTTGTGCATTGCTAGGAAGTAGGTAATACTTGTATTTAAATGCTTTCTTCCTGTTACAAAAATATTGTTTTAGCCTAATTTCCAATGACAACGGCTCAGAGAAAGTCTGTTTCAACTTTGACATTGACGTCATAATTTAAAAAAATCTAGGGCTTGTGATGGTAGACACAATGGCTCACAGGTGATAGCATGGGTGTGCCAATGGCAATGCTGCAATTTCACATCCCTTCATTGGTATCTAAATAGTCAAACTGTTAAGTTTATTTGTTGGGAAATAGGGGACGATTTTAATGTGTATTTGCTGTCATCAAAATATTGTTTTATCATGTTTACAATACAAATGGCTCAGAAAACAAGAGAGCATCACTTTTCTACCACAAATGTAATTGCTAGTTCCAAGATGCATGTTCAGTCATTACACCATTGACTGCCATGTCATAATGCAAACAACTATGTTTTCTGAAGAGAGACCTAATGGCTCAGAGGTTGGAGCATATAACTCCTCGTTGGCATGAACATAGTGAAACTGGCCGCTTGAATTGTGGGGAAAGAAGCAACGTTTTTTAATGTTATAAAATATTGTTTTATCCTTATTTTGATATAAACGTGTGTATCACAATTTACAATTATAGTACCAGTTGCATCTTCAATCAGTACAGCTATCACCACTGTGACATATTGCAAAAAGCTCTTTTTTTTCAGAAAGGTGCTAGTGGCTCAGCCCTTAGAGCTAATATCTGTCATTGAAATGTTGTAAAAATATTGTTTTGCCCTCATTTCCACACAAATGGCTCAGAGAAAAGAAGCATTGCCTTTGTTTATTCCAACCGACATTGCTAATTCCCAGATGCATTGTCATCTGTTACCCCTTTGACCACAATGGCCCTCATTCCGAGTTTGGAGTTAAGTATCGTCCCTTACCGGCATGGCAGAAAAAGCGTGTCCGAGCTGGCAGCAGCCGCTAATAGAGGACTATTACAACTTCGCGGGCACAAGCCCCAAAAAGCCCTTACCAGCATCAACCGCACCATAGATAACACTACCACCATAGTCCTTACCAGTGACCGTAAATAGCGGTGACCGTAATTAGCGGTCACCGCTATTTACAGTCACTGCTAAATAGCAGAACCGGAAATAGCGTCATCGCACAGGAACGGGAAGGAGCACAGCGGCCATCTTTAAAAACACAATCCATTGCCACCCTCAGCACACAGCACCCCTGGGACACTGCAAATCAACCGAAAAGTTCATCCAACCACCCAAGAATGCCAAAAGCACTCAAGAAGGGATCTGGCCACCTCCGAAAGGAGAGATTGAGCCAGGATGAGCTGGAGATGCTCGTCGACACCCTGCATGAGCATGCAGGGACGGTGTTCAGCAGCAACATCAGGCGGGAGGCCGTCTTGCGCAAAAAGGAGATTTGGGCACTGCACTAGCACACAGTGAAGGATTGCCGTAAGCGGTGGGATGACCTGCGGCTCGGTAAACCATACCCGTGCCTTGGAAACCATTGGAGGACCATGTTCTCCCATTAAGCTCACCCCGTGGGAGGAAACATGTGCGAGCATGATTGGTCCAGAATCAATCGAAGGTGTAGGAGAGATGGAGTGTGGCGCCACGACATCTGCGGATGGAGGTGAGTGTCCAAAGTAAAAACTGCTAAGCCAAATCTGATGAAAGTCAATGCAAATGTCTGTCCAAAGAGTGACACCATGGTCGGCCACACACACACTCCCTGCAAAGTATGCCGAAGCAAGTGAGACACATGTCGATGCCTGGTGCAAGGCCATAACGTACATGACATATACCACACAAAGTAGGAAATTCCATGAGTCACACAGCGTGCATGACCTAAATTGTGAGCATGTCAGACAGCACAGTACCTGGCCAACATGAGTGACACTGACATATGGCTGCATTAACCACCCATGTATGAAATGACGTGCCCTTCCCAACACAAATACCTATTACCCACAATTGTGTGGATGTGCAATTGTACCAATGTATGTATGATGCCTATCCAAACATCACTCATGCCGACCCTCTCTTTCACCCCCACAGGCAGTGAGCATGACAGTGATGAGCAGGACACCACCCCTGTACAGGACAGCAACCGTCCCTCTACATCCAGGGGACAAGCCAGGGGGTGCCATGTCCCAGCAAGAAAGCCACCACTCGGACACATACCACCTGCAACACCAAGGCTCGTAGAGGGCACACCACCCCCACCCCCACTGTTCTGCCTGCAGACACTTGTCTGACACCCCGTTCGGAGGAGTCCAGTGTGACTGGGGAGGTGGCAGCCACGGCACCCCTCAAAGTTGAAGACAGCCCAGAAGACATCTGGGGCACCATTGAGGATGACTCAGTGGATGTTGTCAACACCCCAACACAATTGGCATCCCCCCAGGTATCCATGAGTGACACTGTTGATACCAACACCCCGAAGCAGTCTGGGCAAGACAACACCCAGGGACATATCAGTCCGGTGTACAGTCCCGGGGAGGAAGAGCAGGTTGGGCATGCCAGCGAGATCCCCAGCACGGCCACAGGTGCAGCTGCAGGAGCACAGCGGGCTGATCTGCTCACTGCACTAATCCAGGAAGTTGTGCAGGACAACCGTCAGGCCAGGGAGGAGTGGCGCACGGAGTTCACAGCACTGGGCCGGTCCATCACTGAAAACACCAACCGCCTCTGCGAGGTGCTAGGGCGCATCGCTGATGCTTTGGAGGCAGTTCTTCATGCCCAACAGCCTCAGCATGAGGCCACACCATCCACCAGTAGCTTGACACAGACCAGCCCGCTCCGCCCGTCGGTCCGTGCACTGCACCGACGGGACATGCCACCCTCTGGCTCTGGGAGTGCTGAGTGACTGTTCAGGCAGCCTCATGTAGGCTCCGTGACTCTATGGGACTTGTGTGGGGGAGATGTGGGGGGGAGAAGGGGGTGAGGGTGTGTGGGGGTGTTGCGGGGGGAGGGGGAGTGGAGTGAGGGTGTGTGGAGGGTTTTGTCATTCACGTTTATATTCTTACTTTGAATACACCGGTTGTGTAAAAAAAAACAGAGTGGACATTCATCATTGCGAATGTGTCATTTAATCTTGCACAGTGCATAGTGTACATGTAACCCCACACCCAGTGCCCTATGTCCAACCATTATGTCACCCTCTGCTGACATGCATGTCAGAAATATTGTGCGATCACTGACTGGCGCACAGCACGTCCCTCCTGTGCATCGCCACCGTGATGAGGTACTGCCACATCTTCATCATCCCCTTCATCATCATCAGGTGGTAGGAGTTCCATGTCAGGGGGCTGGGGCACATTCCAGCGGATGCACATATTGTGCAGCATTACACATACCATGGTAATCTTGGCCACCTTCTCATGTCTGTAGAGGAGTGACCCACCCGACCGGCTGAGGCAGCGAAATCATGCCTTCAACAGGCCAAAGATCTACTCAATTACCACACCTGTACGGGTATGGGAATTATTGTAGTCCTCCTCGTGCCTGTTCTGTGGGTTTCAGACAGGGGTCAGGATCCACGGCTTCAAGGGATAGCCACCATCTCCTGTATGAGAGGGGAATGAAGGTAAATGTTCGCACATTCATGTTGAACAACTGTACTAGTCTCACATGCCTGCAGGTAATTGGTGCCCACATGCACATGTCCCTGGATGCATTGACCCCATTTCAGGTCCCTATATGTGTCCTGTGCCATGGACTAATGGTGTGGGTTGCATCTTCAAGATGATTCATGGTGTGCACTGACATCTTGTGGCACGTGCATCGCATATGCATACAGCAGTGTTGGAGTCAAATTAGTGATGTGTTGTGTTCTGTGAGATTTACTAGTAGGGAGCGTTGGCTGTAGTCTATGCAATATTGGGCATTCTGCGCAGATCATTTCCATGGTGACATGCAGCACTCCTATGGGTGTGCCGACTCGGTGACACACTGTGGAATCCCAGGTTGGCTCAGTTCAATGCACTCCCAGGTATGATTGTCCGTTGTGGTGATATGCTGGAGACAGCAACATAGTGCATATGCACTGCATGGTGCAGGATGGCCTTACGGTGGATGAGGGCTGCTGATGAGTGGTGCATGTGTTGTGGGATGTGGGCTTGTTACCTGTTAGTCATGTAGTGATAGGTGTTGACCTTACTTCATCACTATGGGATTTGGGTGTCATGTGCCATTTCTGATGCTTTGGGGCACAGTATTCGGTGATGTGCACATCGTGCAGTGACATCAACATTCCCACCAGGTGGAGTATGCACCCCCCCATTCCCACCTAGGTGGAGTATGCATCCCCCCTTTCCTACCCAGGTGGAGTATGCATCAACCCACCTCAAAACCCCGATGCACTGCCATGGCCCAGTCAGGCAACTCACCAAGCAGCCAGGCACGTTGTCCAGCATGTCGCTCCATAAAGCCTGGAAGCGTGGTGTTCAGCAGGACCATAGAGTCATGAGTTGATCCAGGATATCGGGCACAGCAATGTGTGATGATCTTGCTGGCATCACATACCATCTGCACATAGATGGAGTGGTATTGCTTGCGGTTGCGATACACCACCTCCATGGCATGCGGGACCACCAACTCCACGTGGGTGCAGTCGAGGGCACCTACACAATCTGGCATGCCTGCCAGTGCATGGAAGGCAACTTTTGTATCAAATATCTCCTGGGGAGTCCGTGGTAGGGATATGTAGTCCCTTGTGTGCTTGAGGAAGGCATCCAGCACTTGGTTGCGAATCTGGGAAAATAAGGATTGTGATATGCCATGCATGTGCCCCACTGTGTGCTGGTAGGTGCCTGTGGCAAGGAAGTGGAGCACAGACACTACCTACAGTAGAGGGGGTATGGCAGTGCGTATTTCAATGAGGCTCCCTATGTGGTCGTGTATCAGGTCCACTATGGTGGTGATGGTGTCCCGGTCCATACGGTACAGGGTGTGGATCTGCTCAGGTGTTAGGTTGAAGGGAGTGGCTCTGATGTGAGGGATTGGGGGCTGCCGGCGTGGTAACAGTGGCTGCACTGGTGGGGCATGCTGGGCCTGTCTCACCCTCCTTCTCCTCCTGCGTCTCCTCTTTGGTGGCGGCGGTTGTTGTTGTTGTTGTTGTGGCATTGCAAGCAGGTCCTCCAGCTCCAGTAATGGTAATACTATTGGTATAATCTTGGTGTGGGAGGGGGTGTGGTGTGTGGGTGTGCTCCTTTTGTACTGGGCCTGACTCCATTGCCTCAACCTGTGCTGATTGTGTGCACCTGTGGCAGTTGGAAACACTGCTCAGGGCTCTTTACGCCTGGTTGGCAATGCCGGTATTTACCCCAATGTCGGTAGGCACCTCATGAGGCCGTTATTTGCATGTCCGTATCACTTGTGATCTTCTCCGGTTTATGGCATGCCGCTAATGCCGGCATGGTGTGTTGCGTGCGCGCGCCCAGACCGCTACTAACGGCATCGTACTTTACAATGCCTTCATAGCGGTCTAGTTGGTCAGAATAGCCCGTAGCCGGTAATCCTTTACCAACATCGTTTTTCCCTTACCTCCAAACTCGGAATGAGGGCCAATGTCTTAATGCAAAAAAGCTATGTTTTGTGAGTGGAACATCAGGGGCTCAGGGGTTAGAGCATGGGTTTACCACTGGCACGTTTGCAAGTTAGAATCCCCACGTGAATATGTTCAAAGTGGAAGGTGAAGGTGTGTATTTAAGGGAAAAAGTGACTATTTAATTTTTTTACTTTTATAAATATACTGTGTACATCCTGTGCAAATGGCTCAGGGAAAGAAAACATTTCCTTTGTTTATTCCAACCATCACTGCTAGTAACCAGATGCACCATCAGTCATTACAACAAATACTGCCATGTCATAATGCAAACAGTATGCTTTTCCCTGTGAGAGCCAGAGGATGAGAGTGAGAGCATTGGTTAACAAATGACAAGATTGCACTTTTAAGTCCCTTCATTGGAATGAACATACTCAAACTGGCTGCTTGATCAGCGGGGAGCTAGCTGGCATTTTTAATTGTATTCAGTATTGTTTTAACCATGTTTTGACATAATTTGGCTCAGAGAAAGAGAGCAGCGTCTTTTTTTAAAATCCCAACTGACAATGCTAGTTCCCAGGTGCACCATCATCCTTTGACCGTCATGTCATAATGCAAAACAGTAACTAAGGAGTGACACAGTGGCTTAGAGGTTAAAGCATTCGTTTACCAATGGCAATGTTTCTCATTCAACTTCTCTTATAGCCATGAACATGTTCAAACCAAAAATTTGAGGAGTGGATTGGAAGGAAAAAGGCAATCATGTTAATGTTTTTTTTTAACTTGAATAAGAATATTGTTTTATGCATATTTCCAGTAGAAATGGCTCAGAAAAAGAGATTTTTTTTTAATCACAACTCTCACTGCTAGTGCACAGATGTATCGTGAATCATTTCACCTTAGGCCACCATGTCAAAAAATCAAAACCATGCTTTCTGAAAGAAGTGGTTAGAGCATTGCTTTAGTAGAGAAAAGGTTGCAGGCTCAACTCCCCTCATTGGTATGAAAATGGTCAAACTGGTAGGCTTTAGAAAGGAATATATATCATTTAAATTTGACTTTTTTTGCTGTCATAAAAATATTGTTTTATCCTTATTTCCAATTCAAATTGCTAAGAGAAAGAGAGCTACTTTTTTCATCACAACTGTCATTGCTAGTGCCACAATAATGCAAAAACGATGTTTCCTGAAAGGAAGCCCAGACTCAAAGGTTAGCATATGGGTTTACCACTGTCACAGTGACCTCTTTGGCATGAATGTTGAAAGAAATTAGGTCATTTCTTTTTTTTTTGTACTGTTAAAACATGTTCTCCTTATTTCCAATGCGAATACCTCAGAGAAAGAGAGCATGACCTTATTTTATGACAACTAATAGTGCTATTTTCCAGATGCATCTTTAGTTATTGCACCTCAGACCGCCATGACATCTTGCAAAAAGCTATGATAGGCCAAAAGAAGAGCTTGTGGCTCAGAGGGTATCACATGGGTTTACCAATGGAAAGGAAGCATATTCAAAGCCCCCCATTAGCATACAAACCCACAAGCTTGAAGGTTGCACTTCACACTGTGAGGAAACAGCTGGCATTTGTACTCACATTTTTTTAATGTTTTAAAAATATTGTTGTATCCTTAATTCGAACACAAATGGCTCAAAGAGAGCACCACCTTTGTTTATACGAACTGACATTCCTAGTTCCCAGATGCATCTTCATGCATGACACATGTGACAGCAATGTCATAATGCAAAAAGCTATGAGTTAAGACGCGAGACTTAGTGGCTGAGAGGTCGGTGCATGGTTTACCAATGATAAAGATGTTTCATCAAGTGAACTTGCTGGCATGAAAATAGTCTAACTGGAATTCTTAGCTGTGCATTTGAATGCAATGGGTACAATTATGCATTTTAATGTTTTTTAACTGCTGTATTAAAAACATGTCGTTCTAATTTGCATTGCAAATTGCTCAAAGAGTGCATCGCCTTTTTGATCACAACTGTCATTGCTAGTTCCAACATGCATCTCCAACCATTACACAATGACCGACATGCCATTATGCAAAAAAAAAAAAAACGATACTTTTTAAAAGCGAATCCAATTGCCCAGAGGTTAGCATATGAGATTACCACTGACAAGATTCCACCTTCAAGTCCACTCATTGGCATGGACACATTCAAACTGATTGTCCGAGATGTGCACTGAAAAGAGAAAAGTATAATATTTCATGTTGTGTACGGTTTAAAAAATATGTTCTCGTTTTCCAAAATGGCTCAGAGTAATGTATTTGTATTTATATAGCGCTTTACTCCAAAGCGCTTTGTAAGAGCATCACCTGTTTGTTCATCTCAACTGACATTGCTAGATCACAGATGCATCTTCAGCCATTTACACCTATGACTGCCAGGGCATAAACACATCTATGATCACAAGTTTGCTCATGTGTCTAGCAATGGCTAGTTTCCAGGTTCAAATTCCCACATTGGCATGAAAATTACACCTAGGACGGCCATGTCATGATGCAAAAAGGCAGGCTTTTGAAAATGAGATTCACACATGTTAGTGAACGGGCTTACCAATGATATGGTTGAATTTTCAAATCCCCTGATTGGCATGAACATACCTGGCTTTTTTTAAGGTTAGCAAATATAGTTGTATCCTTATTTTGATTGAAATGGATCATCGAAAGATAGCAGTGCCTTTTATTTCAACCGACATTGCTAGTTCCCTGATGCATCGTCATCCAATACCCCGTTGAATGCCATGGCATATTACAACAAGCTATGCTCTCTGGAGGGATATTCAGTGGCCCAGGGGTCAGGGCATGGAAGGATATCAGCTTCCAGTCCCTTCCTTGACATAAATATGTTCAAACAGAAAGTTTGGAAAGTACATTGAAGTAAACGTTTTAATTGTAATGTTCTTTGTACTGTTGTACGAGTATCGTTTCATCCTTCTTGCCAGTGCAAATGGCTGAGAGAGTGCCACTTTTTGTTTCACTACTGTCGTTGCTAATTGACAGACGCATCTTCAATCATTACACCCAGGATCACCAAGTCATAAGGCAAAAACAACGCTTTCACATGGAAAACTCACTCGGGTGCTGGAGATTGGATTTACCAATGATAGGGTTGCAGGTTCAAGTCCACTCATTGGCATAAGTGTTCAAACCGAAAGTTTGAGATGCTAATTTAAAGGAAAAAGCCTGCATTTGTAATTGTAATTGTTTTACTGTTATAAGAATATCGTTTATTCCTTTTTCCAAAACAAATGGCTCAGAGAAAGAAACCATTGCCTTGTTTTATGTCATCTTACATTGCTATTTCTCACAGGCAGTTTCATCCATTACACATTTGACTACTATGTCATAAGGCAACAAGCTATCCACTTCGAAGAGGACCAATGCCCCGGAGGTTAGTGCATGGGTTTATGCACCTACACCAACAAGGTTGTATGCGCAATCCACCTTGTTGGTGTGAAAATGCTGAAAGTCAAGGTTTAGTTGCACATTTCAAGGAAAGAGGGAAAATATTAAACTTATTAAAAAAAAGTATATTAAACATGTATTGTTTTATCCTTTTTTCTAATGCAAATGGCTCAGACAAAGAGACCATCACATTTTCATCGACTGATATTGCTAGTTCCCAGGTGCATCTTCAATCATTACACCTATCACCAGCCTGACATAATGAAGAAAACTCTTCTTTCCAAATGGAGAGTGTTATATGGTACTGTATTGCAGGCTATTAAATGTATATATTGTTTACTTATGAAACTGTTATTTTCTCTGTTTTTGGGCATGCCAGCTTGTATACATTTGAATCGTGTTCCGGGTTCCTAATTGGAAGGTGGTGGGGTGAGAATGCTAAGAAGCTCATTTGAGCTCAGTTGGTGATAGACAAGTGGGAGTGAAGAAGACAGTGAAGCTGGGGGCGTGATTACACATATCTTTGTGTAACTTCAATAAAGAAGATTCTGCAAAACAAACAAGCATGTGAGGCTTACTCTATTACAGCGGGGGCAAGCTGGTCTCAAACCCACGGGGCCCGCAAGTACCTCCTCTTTTCTGCATCTCCTTTATTCAACAGACATCCTGCTGGGTGATTCACCCAGCTCGTTAGTGTGCGCCAACCCAGCTTTGTGACTACCCAGGCCCTCTGCTCCAGGAAAGCAAGGGAGCACTGCTCGGCCCCTCTGCCTCTGACATTGAGGAAGGATTCTGCAGGTGTCCCAGGTCTGCCCACCGCACTCCACTCTGATTCTGATTAGGAGACCACTACCACTTTCCACACAGGGGAGGACTAGGATCCGTGTTTGCTTCTTGGGGGCGGCGCACAGAAACTCCTCCTTTCAGAAAAGGACCCTGTTATGTTGCACTATGCGAGGACGTGAGCAACCATGTGGGTGCTGGTTGTTCTAATGACACAGGATACTCTAGACATTTCCTGGACTCAGCGGATACTGCTTTTCACAGTGAAGAAGTGGCAGAGCTCCGCTAGAAATCACCCCTGTTCAGTGAGGTGCAAACAGTCACCAGGGAAGTACAGGTCAGCAAAGTTTTATATGCAAACAGGAAAAAAAAGCACCATGCTTTGTTTCTGATTAGCTTGACACTACCACAGCTGACAGTACATACACTCCTAAAAAAAAAAAAGAGGAGCATTTTGCCAGCTGTGTTTCTACCCACTCCTGGAACACCAACTGTAAAGTGCGAAAGGTGGAAAGAGGACTTTCAGGATTATGTCCTTGCTATACGTGGTCCATCATACTGCATTGATCATCAACGTGCCCTCCTCATGCACTGTCTTGATTTTGAGGGCAGTCACATTCTCAAGCACCCTCCTGAGCTTGTCCAGGGCATAGTGTTAATGAATGGTGATGAAGGGGAGAGTGGAGAACTCTTAAATCCTTATGAGATCATACTAAGGAAACTGGATGTGCACTTTGACAACAGTCTAGCATTATACTGGAGAGGTACTATTTTGGGATAAGAGAGAATACAGTGGGTGAATCCATAGAGGATTTCATAACAGGGCCAAGGGAACGTGCCAACAAATGCAACTTGGAACTTCTCATTGTCGGATATTTCAACCCATGCCAATGCGCCACACTACATCCCTTTGCCAATGGGGGAAAGAAAACTGCCAAAAATGGAGGCGCTAACCCCTGTGTGCGCTAAATCTGCAAAAAACTGTGCATGGTTCAGAAATCACAAAGAGGCTGCACCATCTTGCCACACACAGGCAAAGTTGAGGTCAAAACAGAACTCCCTGCAGGAGAATGCCAGTGAGTGCTGTTACCTGTTACAGGAATCAAAGACCACAAAAGGGCTAAAATCTGAAAATGCCCTTAAATACAGCTTTCTAACCAATGGCAACCTTCAAAGTGCTATTTTGGCGCTAAATTCAGTCATTTCTCCAGTGAGCTACTGAAATGAAAAGTTGAGAATTAGTGACAAGGCGCGCACTCTGTTGCCAGTCAAGTTTTCCTGCATTGATTCTCCTCCAAACGCACATTTTCATGACTCCATCAATCTTCAGGGAGACTGTGTTTCTTTATCTTTTCCGGCGTGTCTTCATTTCCTTTTCAGGTGTAGCACTTTAATTGACTATGGTGTCTCTAAGGATTCTGGTACTTGTATTTTTCACACTTAATTTCTCTTGCAGTTGAAACAACTCCCTCCATAGCACAAATCTTACCCTTGATAGGGGGAGGGGGAACACCATGTTTCTGGCTCTTCATTGTAAGGCATGATGGTCCTGGTGCTGCAGCCTTTTGAGCCCGGGACTCCTGGAACATAATGGTTAAGAATTAGTGACAAGGTGCGCACTCTGTTGCCAGTCAAGTTTTCCTGCATTGATTCTCCTCCAAACGCACATTTTCATGACTCTATAAATCTTCAGGGAGGCTGTGTTTCTTTACCTTTTCCGGCGTGTCTTCATTTCCTTTTCAGGTGTAGCACTTTAATTGACTATAGTGTCTCTAAGGATTCTGGTACTTATATTTTTCACACTTAATTTATCTTGCAGTTGACTGGAAACAACTCCCTCCATAGCACAAATCTAACCCTTGATAGGGGGAGGGGGAACGCCATGTTTCTGGCTCTCCATTGTAAGGCATGATGGCCCTGGTGCTACAGCCTTTTGAGCCTGCGACTCCTGGAACATAATGGTTAAGAATTAGTGACAAGGCGCGCACTCTGTTGCCAGTCCAGTTTTCCTGCATTGATTCTCCTCCAAATGCACATTTTTATGACTCCATCAATCTTCAGGGAGGCTGTCCTTGCTATACGTGGTCCATCATACAGCATTGATCATCAACGTGCCCTCCTCATGCACTGTCTTGTTTTTGAGGGCAGTCACATTCACAAGCACCTTCCTGAGCTTGTCCAGGGCATAGTGTTAATGAATGGTGATGAAGGGGAAAGTGGAGAACTCTTAAATCCTTATGAGATCATACTAAGGAAACTGCATGTGCACTTTGACAACAAATCTAGCATTATACTGGAGAGATACTATTTTGGGATAAGAGAGAAAACAGTGGGTGAATCCATAGAGGATTTCATAACAGGGCCAAGGGAACATGCCAACAAATGCAATTTAGGAACTTCTCATTGTGGGATATTTCAACCCATGCCAATGCACCACACTACATCCCTTTGCCAATGGGGGAAAGAAAACTGCCAAGAATGGAGGCGCTAACCCCTGTGCGCGCTAAATCTGCAAAAAACTGTGCATGTTTCCAAAATCACAAAGAGGCTGTACCATATTGCCACACACAGGCAAAGTTGAGGTCAAAACAGAACTCCCTGCAGGAGAATGCCAGTGAGTGCTGTTACCTGTTACAGGAATCAAAGACCACATAAGGGCTAAAATCTAAAATATGCCCAAAAATACAGCTTCCTAACCAATAGCAACCTTCAAAGTGCTGTTTTGGCGCTAAATTCAGTCATTTCCCCAGTGAGCTACTGAAATGAAAAATTGCTGAAATCACAGATTCTACAGGTGGCTCAGAGAAAGCCAGGCCTCACTGACTGACAGCTGCATCAGAAAATTAGCTGTCAAATCCAGTTTAAAGTGTTTCTGTTTCTTGATTAAAATGGAAAAAAACTCACCTATTTAAAGCATGTTTGTGAAGGCTAATTCTTTTAAATGTCCAAATCCCTTATAAACTGTGATTATATTTTATATGTGTGAAATGAAAAGACTTTCATTAAAGGAACCCAGTCTGGATCTAATGAACTATTTAATTCTGATCCGACAGCCCAGCCTGGGAAAGATTCCCACTTCAGTTTGACAACCCCTTGCTACAGGAAGGGTAATGGCTGCTTAATGATTACCGCATAATGAAAACAAAGAGAGCATCAGACATTCCTGTCTGGCTGAGCCAAGAACAATGGCAAGCTGCTCAACTGAGCTCTACAGGTGACCTTCCCTCTCCAGGAATGGGACACACCTCCCTGATCAAAGGACTCGACAGCTGCTGTCTGGGAAGGGGAGGTTGCAAAGGAGAACTTTGATGTTAAACCCTTATTTGTGATTAAGGTTTAAAACTCTTTAGCTGTGCAACTGAAAGGATGCATCTGAACATTGGTAGACATTAACCTAATTTCAGGTTTTTGATTTGAAGACATTGATGAAATCTGTACCTTTTAAGGAATCAAAGTTCTGAACATTTTTTCATTGTAGTCAACCGATTAATGTTGCAAACCTAAGATTGTATGTACATGATCCACTGATAAGCGCCCAGAGATATAAATCATTAATCCAAACTGTTATGGTTAAAATTGATAAAATTCCATAGAATGAGAAAGACAGCTCGCACAAAGGTGGGAATTTCATGGGAATATAGTCAGTCAAATATGAAATGTATGTGTCTGATTTTATTAGGGTACATAACTGTAGAAATGTACATGTGTGCAAAAGTTATGTTTTAGTAAAAATCAATGTGGGACGTCCTAAATCGCATCATAAAGATGACAGCTCTGTTCAGACCGCCAACCAGGACAAGGCAAGTGCCTGTGGCAACTCAGAGCAATTTGGGCGTGTTTTGAAATTCCGCTCACACCATAAACTTGGGGATGGCATTTCATAGTATAAATATAGGAACTTTACAACACATAGGACACACTGCTTCCAGAACCCATCCATATTTCCGCGCAGCACCTTGTTCCAGAACAAAACATGTTTGAAAAATAGAGGACAGGACCGTGCCCTCTTACAAAGCTATAGTTTACGAAAAGGTCCTGTCACCTCTCAAATTCTACCCTTCCAATTGAGACAACTTCTCAAATCACCACCATGAGGACTGTGCCACCAGGTCAAAATCCAAAGTACAGCATTATGCCCATTATTTAGAAAAAAAATATGTATTTTATTTTATTACAACCAATTTCATAAAACCCTAAAATGCCTATTAACACAAATAAATATGCAGTCTTTTTTTAAATAAAAAAAGAAAGGAAAAAAGAGGGAGAAGAAAAAGAAACCCTCAAACTTAAATTAAATCGCCAACTGAAAACACAATACTAAATCACTTATTAAAACAACTTAGCATTTGTGAATGAAAAAAACAGAAACAGAAATGTCTATATATGTGAATAGAAATCAAATCTGATAAATATGAAAAAGAAAGAACAACCATTAGATGGTTCAAAACAAGGGAAATAATTTTTTTTTTCAACACATTGAAATACCACTATACAAGTCCAATGATGCAAACTTCATTACTAGCAAAACATAACAAATGTCGTATTCTGATGTCTAGTATTGAATCCTTTGCTTTGTTTAATTCATAGGATTCCTTAATATCTCTGAGTAAACTCAAGCTTTGAATGCTCTATTTGTTCTGTGTCCACAATCACACAGTATCATTGTCCCAACATGTTTCTTTCCCAAAATCTGTGGGTCTTTTGTAGGGAAATTCTTCAGGGGACTTCTTCAATGCTCGGTTTGTGTATCATTAACCAGACTTGTCTAGTGTATATTTAGAAAAACTTGGTTCAACCGTTGTTGCAGACCTCATGGGGTTGCTTCCTGTTAGAATCTAACAGTGCCCTAAAGGGAAGAAAACAATGCACAAAATGAGTTGTATTGTTCTAAAAAAATATCTGAGCAAACATCCCACCTTGAGTATTTAATTCTCTAGGTGAGGCTTACCACACTGCAATCTTTTATTATAGCAGATGTAGTAGGAAGAGCTTCTTATTAGTAGAACGCTCATTCCTTGGGGTGTAAAAAGAAAATAATACACTCTCAGTGTCAGGCTCGAACAAAGGACAAGTTTAAAAATTGCATAACGTCCAATTTCACACAGCCTTTCTAAGAAGAAATCAATCTCGAAAAGGCTTGGTGTCATAACATGAAACTGGACCATCTCCCCATTGTTACTCTAAAAGGGGGATATATACATCCGGTTGTATGCAACAACTAATGGCCATACTCCTATTTGTCACGTATACAATAATCTAATTCATGAAGCCCCATTCCGCGTGTGGACATAAACTCCAAAGCTACTAGATGTTATATTCAGTGTAGCAGAACTCTTACCATTCCATGTACAAAGTTTATTTAGCTCATGGATATGCAGATGCACATAGTCAATGTCACAGCTTCTGCGTGCTCGAAGAGGTGGTTGACTTTTTCCCTTTGTGCTATCTCAGAAAAAATGTGGGACTCTTCTCAGTCTCTGTGCAAAAAAAACAACAATGCAGACACAAGTCTAAGCTGTGTTCTTATTTTATAGCCTAGAAATAATGCCTCATATAATCACTCCTGGCCGGCAATGTGCAGATTATAACACATGGGTACTTAGAGGTCTTTATTTTGAAAAATAGGGATGAGAAATCTTTCTCTTCCGTTCGTTACATTAGACTAAGCTCACTGATGTTATTCAAGCGTTCCAATGAACTCATCTGTAATACCGCGGGCATATAAACCTTTTTGTATCGCCTCGCAATTACTTACAGAAATAGAAGAAATCCTTTTTTGGGGCGCTGTTGTCATTCCCCGTGTCTTGCTGCACTTGCGGCCGCGTCTGTTGTTCACCTTACGTGCGCGGATGGCGTTGCATTTACCGCGGCATTAAGGAAGTGTAAAAATGATAGCCGCCATTTGCAAAAACACTAGACAGTTCACTCGAGTTTACAGTGTAGCTGCCTGGCACCGCCATGGTGGACATTGTGGACAACCCAGAACTGGGACCATCTCGCCTCCATCTTCAATTGTACATATCTTATACTTTACTCCAAACCCACATTTTCAAAGGTTGGAGATGTTACTCGGTAACATGGTTTTTGCTATGTTTGTATTATTCTTTGTGGACCTTACAATTTTTACTATGTTAGAAATCTAACCTGACAAAGTCCAACGTCGGCTCAGCTGTACTCGGAACTTCAATTAGTCGGAGTGTGGAACCTGTAAATTTCATAGGAGGTGACACTTGGAAAACCAATATTCTACCTCTGTCGATGCCATACCTTTGATTTAGATGTTTCTGTATAAAACACAGTTTAGGTTGTGCTATAAAATGGTGTAATGCGTGTCCATCCCTCCTTAAAGTGATTTCCAGTCGATGGATTAGTTCAAACCTATCTCGTTCCAATTACAAAGATAAATTAATCTTAGTTCTTGGTTGAATAATTTCCTCTTATTGGCTGCTGTATCTTGCATTGTATTCAGCTGTATAAGCACACTCCACGTGAATGACTGTATGGTTCATCACCAAAAAATGGCCTACCATTGGAGCGGTTATGTTACAATTCCTTATACAACTCTTGTGTTCTGTAATCCTCTGCTTAACTTTTCTTTCTGTCATGTCAATATACATTTTTTGCCAAGGGCACCAGATGACGTAAATAACCATTTTGAATTACAATTAGTAAATTAGCGCTGCTGCCAAGGTTTTTTAAGGCCCAACTCCACTTCTCTGGTATGTTTGGTGCTGCAGAAGCAGCCACATTTGCCAAAGGGTGTATGGCCCACAGGCTTACTCAAACCCCAAGATTGTGTAAGTGTCTTTTGAGATTGCCTTAGAGAAATGTCATTCCTGGTTACCAAATCTTTAATGTTGGATCCTCTTTTAAACGCACATAATGGTCGTTCTAGCAGGCACGTCTCCGCTTAATATGTGCCAGTTACGTTTTATGATGCCATTAACTTTGTAGGAAAGTGAGTTGAAAGTGCTTACAAAAACAATCTGATCTTTAGTCTTAGGTTTGCCTCTGTATTTTAACAGGGCTTCTCTATTATTGTTCCTCGCTCGCTTCCAGGCTGACCAGAACGCGCTGCTGATCCAATCCCTCCAGATGTGCCCTGCTGCCGGGACCTGATCCGACCCAATGAACAGAGATAACGATCCAATTTAATTACAAAGGACTGTAAGTTTGAATAGGAAGAACAGTGACCCATACTATATCTGCATTGTATTACCCAATCTCAACCCAATCCCGTCTTTAAATTCAGAACCCTATTATCATTAGAATCCTTCTTGCGCTGATTTTTCTCATCTGTGTTACAAAACCATAACTCTTTAGTGATTTTGAGTAACTAAAGTAAATTCCAGAAAGAAATTGAGTATCCACTACGTGAGTGGTTGTGCTGGCCGTGTAGCTGTGAAGATTCATGTATGGCATTATCTTTTTTCATAGTCATTAATATAGTGTAATAAAACATCTCTGTCAATTTTAAAATCTAATTCCTGTCCAATTTTCGTACCTATTTTGCAAAAACGTCTCTCACCAAAACCTCTATAACGTCTTCAATTTTAAAGAAAGAAACAAAATTTCAACTCTCACTGATACCTAAGACCTCTAGCTACATCGAAAACTAAAAACTGCGGAACAATGTATTTGACCCGTTTTTCTCCAATATTGCACAGTAAAAGTTTCGAATTTGCAGTTCTCAAAAGTTTACACGTGTCTTTTCCCTATTTCAAAGCGCTTCTTCCATCACATCCTGATCTAAAGTGTGTACTGTTGTTTATATTATAGCTCATGTGTGTTAGGACCTGTTTAGTGTTGCTTTCCTTAGAATGTTTCTCCATTTAAGCATTTTTGCACCCTTTTGCATTATTTTACAAAGCAATTGTCACCTGTCAGTTTAAAAGTGTCATTTGCCAAAAACGGTTTACTCTCTTGTTGGGGGAGAGAAGATTACATCTAAACTCTAGACATTGGCCCTCATTAGGACCCTGGCGGAAAGGGGTTTACGCCGGCGTAAAGCATGGCGTACCTTTCCGCCAGACTACGAGTTCCCGTAGCGCCATGGTGATTTTTTCGCCTGCTTTTTGCAGGCGGAAAAATCCATGGCGCTACGGGACTTGTTGTTAATTACGCCACCGTAATTTACGGTGGCGTAATTAACGCCTTCCCCACTCCCATTATACCCTATGGGGCAAAAATGGGAATGGGGAAGGGTAAATGGGGATTGGGGACTTACCGCCCCGCCAACCTCGGAATGGGGCGGTAAGTCCGCCAACCCCCATGGCGGAGTTGGCAGCTTTGCGCCATGGACCATGGTGCAAATTGCACCATGGTCCTCCGCCAGGGTGGTAATGAGGGCCATTGTCTTTCATTCCTGAATACCTGCTGATTACTCACATTTGCGAAGGATTGCTCATTTGTACTTCAGTACTTTGCAGGGGGAACTATTAACCTAAACGTTCACTAACCAAAATTGTTCTGTTTTCTACTCTGCATCATTATAAGTGAATTCAATTGCTTTGCTGATTTTCTGAATTGTATTGTTACCGGTAGGTGATTGCTGTCCCATATATGGGCTAATATATTATCCCCATATTTATAAAGTGCATTGTGCAGTATGACAATGTGTGTTTCCACACATTTTCAAAACGTTTGTACTGTTGTAGGTCATGTATTACCAAATTCTTCAAAATATGACCAAACATTCTTTTGAGAATAAGCCATTTCCATTTAAGTTACCACAGCATAACATCTTAAATGCCATTACCAAAAGTGCAAAGTGCATTATAGCTGCCAATGTTTCCAATTTGTCAAGTCTCTAATATCTTGAATAAAGTGCTTAGTGCACGATAGCATCGATTCAAATGCTTTTTTTACAACACAATTATCTCTCAGTATTACAGGGGGTAAAACATAGTTATTTTTCATCCTTAAGAATATAGTACAATAGCCATCATAATAATCAATATTTCATCCCCTCTACTGTTGCTTCAATGCAGGATAAAGTGCAATATGTACAATAGCAGCAAATATTCTATATCATATAAATGACTAATGATATAAATAAAGTGCTAGGTGCCACATAGCAATCTTGCCAAGGTTTACACTGGTTATATTTACTTTTCAAACTAGCCTGATTCCTGATCCAATGTGACCTAGCGGGTATTTAGAGACAGGTGTGATATGAGTGGTATATCATTCAGAATATTGAATTTATAGACAAAAATAAATAAGGGTTTCATTGCGCACTACATGCTAGGCGAGACCTGGGTGTGTGCCTGATTGAAATCCCTTACAGCTTGGAAGCTCGTGCCACGATTCTGAATTTGAAATACCACCCGTGATAGTCTAACATAGCATACTAGCCTGCAGGGTACATACACCTTGCTGGGTTGGCATACTGTGCTACACTGTACAAGCAACTCTCAAAATAAATACTCCAAAAATTGGGCCTGTTTGCAAAAGTAACATGGGAATGACAGATCAGCTCCTCCCAGAAATGGATGGGCGGGCATCTCTGTACAGATTCCCAAATGTTAGGGATAGCCTCACTGATCAGGAAGACTCCAGTGAGGGGAGAATCAGGGAATTGTATCCTCAAATATACCACCTACCAAAGGATCAGTCTGTACAATTGGGTGGGAAACTCCATGAAACTAGGCCCACAAAGAGTATCTTAAAGACCTCTTCCCAGCAAGGGCAGTGGGGCTGGGGTCGGGGGTACTCAGTCAATCCTGGGAGCAAGGGAGAGTCAGAAGACTCTTCTCAGCACCACAGGTCTCAAGAAACTAGGTACCCACATTCTGCAAGTCATTCCCAAGCTCGCAGAATCAGGGAGAGCCTAGAGGATCACATAGCCACCTCCTGTAGCAGTGCCTATGAGTGAGAGGATGAGTGGACATGGGTGACTAAGACTAAAAAGTCCAACAAAATTAAGAGGGCCCTACTGAAAGATCCCCTGAAACAGATCAAGGTCATTAGGAGCGTCATAACTCCCTATCATAAAAATGGCAAGTATTCAGTTTGGGAGCACCTCGAGTTATACAAGCAAATTATGGATACTTTCCGTTTGAATGATAGCCAGAGTTGCATTCAATATGTCAAAAGGACATTTTACCCTGAATACTCCAGTTTCTTTGCAGTGCTGGGGGATCAGAACCACTCAAGATGGTCCACCTATAAGGCGGCCATCTAAAAACATTTTTCTGTACATAGGAACCCTCAAGAGGCGCACAAGACGGCTTACAACCTGCAATTTGGGGAAGACCGGCCTCACAAGAATTTGTGCAAGAGTTAAAACGTGCCTTTGTGCAGACCACCAGGAGGGTGCGCACAGACAGTAGGAAGTTCATTAATACCTTCTTTCATGCACTCCCTAAATACATCATGACCCAGTTGGTGAGGGACTTTCATGAGAAGAGATCACTAGACTGGGTCATTGAACAGGTAACTCGCATTTATGGAGTGCAGAAACTTGTAGAGAATAAAAATGCAAATAAAAACCCCAAACCGGCCAACACCCCTGCTGCTGCTAAGGTGGCGGAGGTGAAGGTTGCCCCCATTTTAGATCTGGAGATGGGGGGGCCTAAAACTATTCCTGTGCAAAATCCTTCTAAGCAAAGAACCAGAAGGCCCTCAGGACAATCCCAAACAGGTAGTCAGGGAGGTAATCCCACAAATGGGGCCCCTAAATCCCCTGATTATATCAGCCCCCGTTACAAGGGCAACAGACCCATCCTGGGCTATGTGTGGACTCCCCCAGTCCAAGGGGTGGGGGGGATCCAACCAGGTAACTGCCAACCCAGGAAACTTCCCTCCTAACTTTCCCCAGAAGGGCAGAAATCCTCCAAATGCCTGGTTGGGTTTCTTTCCCCGGTACCCGCCAAACTTCAACCCCCAAAACAACCCTTATTTCTTTACCCACTTTCCTGAGCCCCAACAGCCCAATCCAGGAGAGGGGAGGCCAAGGGTGGAGGGTGACCAGAACTATCCCAAACAAGGGTATTATGGGAGAAGGGACAGTTACCCTTCCTGCGATCCACCTAGGATGGACCAGAGACCCCCGTATCAGCCAGAGCGGGTGTCCCAACTAGAGCGCCAGGTACAGAACTTGTCACAGGATCTGGGTCGCATGTTGAGGGCTCAGCAGAACCCTCGGATGAACATGGCGGCCCAGAACCCCTCAAATCAAGGGTCTGGTATTCCATAGCAATGACGGAGAGAGAACCCTGATAACCCACTGGTTCCCAGGGAGGAGGCACAGGGGGTGGGGGGTGTAAAGCCTTAGAGAAGCTTCCTTCCCCACTTGTGAAAGCCCCAGGAAACCCAGGAACTGGAACCAAAATCTCCTGTCCCCGAAAGTCTGCAACCTAAGGAACCCATTTTGTGGAAGAGGTCAGAGTCTTCCAATTTGAAGGAGAGGGGTCCTCAGAGGACTCTGGGAAAAGGATCTTCTCCTTCAGGGATGGGGGAACTCCACCCAAAGAAAAATGAGTACTGAGAGATCCTAATCAAGACTCGGTAAATGTGGGGACTAAGTTAAAACCTCCCATCATTGAACCCCTGAATGATTGCTTGGAAAATCACCTTGCCCAAACCAATTCTAGTGACTGCCTCCAAAAAGGGGGGGCAGCCCAGAATCAGAACCAGGGGAGCCCAAAACTTCCCCAATATCCAAATGTAACCTTTTTCTTACAGATACCCAATATCCCAAACAGAATCCTGCCCAATCTACCCCTCTGTCAGAATTAAGAGTAAAGACATTTCCCAACAATTGGCCCAAAATGCACATTATCTTTGCCCCCTTGAGGAGAAGGAGGGAAGATTTTATGCCCCGGTCCAAATACAGGGGCAATGTACATTTTTGGCACTTGTGGGCACTGGATCCCAAGCCACCCTTCTGTCAAAAAGGCCTTTGATCAGCTGAATTCAGGAAGGGGGGAGGGATCCCAAATCCCTCTCACCCCTCTTCCAGGACAACTTCAGAACTTCAATGGAATGAAATTCCTGTCGAGGGGACTGCAGATTTAGACATTAAAATTGGGCGACACAAGGTGAAACACCCGGTACTAGTTGTGACTCCAGAGTTCACACCATGTTTACTGGGGAATGACATCCTGTGTAGATTGTCTCCCCAAATAGATTGTGTAAACAAGGTCCTCCGGACCAAGAATAAATGACCAATAAAATTAAAACATAGTATCAACCATGTTAGCCTTAATGGCACATGCCACATGGTTGACCAAAAACCTGACCAAATCGAATTCAACTTTCAAAACAACAAAAGCCCTGACATGACAGTAATTGTAGTAGGACAAGAAACAGGTGATGGGAAGTCCTCTCTATTTCTCAAAATCAACCTTCCTTCCAGTATAAAGTGGCATTCCACGCTGGAAGGAAATATTCTGAAATTCTATACCAATTCACAATCAGAAAATCCCACTTTTATAGTCCAAAATGAAGAGGAAACAGCTCAAAGCTTAGCTGACATTCAGAAAATTAGAGAACAGTTGTGCATCCCTATTCAGTTAAATTGGGACAAGGGCTCTGTTCTCGCCCTAGTGTACGTGAACAACGGTAAGAGCTTCATCAGTGAAGCCATGTTCTGAAAACTCCAAAAAGATCCAGCCATTCCCATCTTTAAATTGATACACAAATGGGAAATGGACCTGGAAACACCCGATTCCAAACATCTCCAGCCTAGCAGATGTATACTCAAAATGTCCATAGGCAACAAGAGCATAGTCTATAATTATAGGGTTATGCGAGATGTCCCTGCTGCATTTTATCTAGGCAGTTACATTCTCAATCACTTTGCCATTAGTTTGGACTTAATAAACTTCAAAACCTGGTCCCGATTAGCGGGTAATCCGATGGACCTTGATGATCCAGAGAAAGCATTTCAGTCAGCTCAATTTCTGCCATATGCAGTTGAAGTTCAGATTGGAGAGGAAGTTACCATCCCAGAATGAACCCGACAATTCCCACTTGAAGTAAAAATTAAAATCGGACAGAAACTGCAAAATCCTGATGCATATGTTCACCTCAAGGCCCATCTCCAACAGCAAGGGTTGGTGTTAAACCAAACACCATTAGTCAATACAGAACACAACACCATTCCAATAGTGGTGGATAACAGTGACCTTAGGAGTATCACTCTGGGTGCAGGCACCATTATTGGAATGGTGGTTGTTGACTGAAATGTTTCCATAGATTTAGGTAATTAACTGATAGGACCAATCCCCAATGACTGTCTTGACAGCGATAGCGACAATGACACAACACCGGACAGAATCTTCACCCGGCATGGGGGGAATTTCGTGGTGTACTCTTCCTGCCCTTATGGAAAGGAAGAGGTGACCTGTGGCTTCAGGAGGGATGAGGTAATCTTTCATTTCCACCAGGACTGCCGTCCCCACCCGAAGCCATCAGTCCAAGTCAGTACTTTAACCAGGGACTTCTCCATCCACCTGGAGGAGGCAGCTGAGATATCCAAACCAGAAGTCTTTCCAGGCTTCAGGCAAATGGTTGAAGAGAGAGTCAACCTAGCTGATGCCTGTGAGACCCTGGAGCAAAAGCAAAAATGTATACAAGTTTTCTTAGATTTTCAAGATCTCTTTGCAGTGGACTCATATGACTGCGGTCGCACCGAAATCCATACAACAACAATTCCCATGGACCCTGGAATGACACCAGTGTTTGTGAAGCAATATTGCTTGCCCCTCACATCCATGGAGTCCCTTGCAGAAACAATTAAGAACCTTGAGTCCGGTGGGATAATTTGTTCAGTCCACAGCACCTTCAATAATCCGGTGCTGGGGATTTTGAAACCAAACGGCCAGTGGAGACTCTGTGCTCACTTGAGGGAGCTAAACAAATGGGTCCACACTTCCCGAAGGCCTCTTCCCTACATTGACCAAGGGCTGGCCCAGATCCAAGGGTCAAATGTATACATTGCCATTGACCTGACCAATGGGTACTGAACCGTACCTGTAAGTAGGGAGGACCAATACAAGCTGCTCTTTACCTTCGGGAGCAGCAGTACACTTGGACCCGGACTCCCTTTGGATACATCAACTCCTTCAATGAATTGAATATCTTCTTGCATAAGGCAATGCCTGACTTGGGTGAAAGGGGTAACTTGGCCTATGTAGATGATGTCCTAATAAAAAGCTTGGTAAGAAAATAAAGGGTGCCTGGCAAAGTCCTGATATGCCCAGGTGGGTACATATATTGATAACACAAAAAATCAGGATGCGAGATCCTCACAGAAGTCCACGGTCTTTAGATATTTTTATTTCCATCTTAAAAACCGGTGTCTTCAATTTTTATACAAACTCTCGCTAAGCACGAGAGCAATAACGGACAGATTTTAATAAAAACAAAGGGAGATGCAGTTGTGCACCCTCATCGGGATGTGAAAGATGAGTACCATAGTTACAAGCACATGTGAGTATACAACGTGGATGACATAGGTAACTCAGATCAGTACTGCCCATGGTTGTTTTTCAACCCGGGTGTGGTTTTTCAAACAGAAACAGTGTACACAACACGAAATTCGAAACATACAACAAAAGGGTATTTTCACAGTTGTGCCACAAGTGATCGACACAGTTGTGTTTCGGCCATAATCGCTGGGTTGAAGCTAGTAGTTGTGGTGGCCTTCATCAGGAGAGACTAGTTGAAGAGTCTGTCCGTAGGTAAGATCTATGGGAGGGAGGAGAACTATGAGGATCTCATAACGTGCATAATGAATTAGGGGTTAATAAATGACAGCTCATTGGTGCTAGAAAAATACACCAGTGGTGTATTGGAAAACACAGCTTACCGTCCGACCGGAGCAAGGTGGTAAAACTGTCAAGAGGCCTGGGTGTAGTCCTAGGTCTGGTGTAGATCGGCCGTGCCGGGGAGACCGGATTTAAACGGCGCTGGGCTTATGATTAGCCATTGATCTGGGGAGAGGGAGACATAAAAGTATGTCCCTGTCAGAGCACTATGGTGACGAGAGGCGAGACAAGACGTGTCAAAAAGTGCAGCGTTCTTGTAAAGGGGCCTGGCTTACCTGATTCACAATATTTGAGCACGGTGGCGGTGGAAATGGCTGCCTGCCGTGAATCAGCAGATATAACGGAGGGGGTAGACACGCTCCCCGTATACTGGGCCAATCCCAGTGCTGGTCTGCATAGTACTGGTGAGGGTGTCGTGAACCTCCTATGATAGGCTACTAAATGCTGTCACTCAACGGGAGTCATCCCGTGCAATGGGTGTATCCATGCAATGTGGAATGGGACAGGTGATGTCTTGAAGTGCATGGGCGAGGAGCTATGTGAAACATGTACTTGGACCACAGTGATGTCACAAGCGCTGAATACAAGTTCTTCTGTGCATGTCCATGCATATGTTCATCTGCGAGGAAGCAAAACACAATTGTACATGTGTGATATCACCACATGTGTCTACACGTACATAATTTGTAGATACACAAACTTCAAACAGTGCAATATCGCAGGTTCTGGCTGGCAACGTGTGTGAGCCATTCGTGTATTGTGTGTGTAACCACAACTAGGACCCATTATGTACAAGTGGCCAAGGTGTTTTGGTAGGCTAAAGTCCCACGTGGGGATATGATTCTAAATGACTAGTCCCAGAAGTGTTTCCATTCCACTGTAATGTTGAGTCCATTCTTAACAGTGTCGAGTTTGTGGACCCATTTCTGCTCCAATCTGGTAAGAGCGAGGTTAATGTCTCCTCCTCGTTTCTGCGGGGTTAGTTGCTGGAGGACGGTCCATGTGAACTGTTCATGTGTGTGTCCTTTTTTGGAAAAATGCTCAACCAGAGGTTTGCCTAGGACTGAGTTTTTGAGACAGGATCTGTGTTCATTGATCCTTTGTTTTACGGGCCTTATCGTTTTGCCAATGTATATCAGATCACCTGGGCAGCTGATGACATAAATGACATATTTGCTCTCGCAGTTCGTGTGGCTCCTCATTGTCCATTTTAAGTCTTTGTGGCTGAAGGTTTTGCTGGTCTTGGTCTATCTGCAGGCTACGCAGTGGCCGCAGCTGTAATGTCCAAAGACCAGTGGTAGATTCCATAGGGTGGATTCTATTCTAGCTGGTTCAAGAAAGGTGTGCACCAAGGTATCTCTGAGGTTTTTGTTCTTCTTGAAGGCGAACAGCGTTTTTTTGGAGAGGCTCCCTTCGTTCTTGATGAGATGCCATTGTTTGTTGATGGTGGCCTTAACAAGATTGCTTACAGGGCTAAATGTGGTCACACAAACAGTTCTATCTGTTGGATCTTTGATCTTGGGGGTGAGGCAAATTGTGCGTCCGTGTTGGCGGCTCTTTTCTTAGCAGATTTTATGGACTTCTTGGGGTATCCTCTCTCCATAAGTCGTGTATGTAGCTGTGCGGCGTGTTGTTCGAATTTATCCCTCTCAGTGCAGTTTCTGCGTATCCGAAGGAATTGTCCATAGGGCAGGTTGTATTTGAGCGCCTGAGGATGGTAACTCGTGAAATGTGGTAGGCTGTTTTTGTCCGTGGGTTTGCGGAAGAGTTCTGTTTTGAGTTGGTTTCCAGAGCGGTAGATGTGTAGGCCCAGGAAATTGATGGCATGGAAATCCCAGTCGATGGTGAAATTGATGTGTGTGTTTCTTTGGTTGAGCCACTGGTGAAAAGCTGTCAAAGTTTCTTTGTTTCCTTCCCAAATCAAAAGGACATTGTCAATGTACCGCCGCCAGATTTTGATGTGATCTTTAAACAGGTTGTTTTCGTTATATATGTGGTCATCTTCGTATTGGGCCATATATAGATTGGCCACATCTGGTGCGAACGTAGCGCCCATACTCACGCCTTTGACTTGTTGATATATTTGGTGTTCAAACAGGAAGAAGTTTTCTGACATAGCCAGGCGGATACACTCAAGGATGAAGTTGGTCGGAGTCAAAGTAACGTCTGTTCTTTTGTTAAGGCATTTGGCGAGTGCTGTTAGTCCTTCGCTTTGTGGAATGGAGGTGTATAAGGCCTCGACATCCATAGTGGCCAGGATGGAGTTGGGTGTTAGATCCACTGTTTGAAGAATTTTGATAGTTTCCGTGCTGTCCTTAATGTAAGATTTCATTTGGCCCACAAATGGTTTTAAGAAGTGGTCTGTGTAAAGGGACAGAGGTTCCAGAAGGGAGTCACAGGTGGAAACGATCGGCCGCCCTGGTGGTTTGGTGGCGTGCTTGTGGATCTTGGGGAGGATATAAAATGCCGGTATCCTAGGGTGCATTTTCTTAAGGAACCTGTGTTCGTCCTCGCATATCCATCCTTGGTCTTCTGCGTGCTTGTTTAAACTGTTAATCTCATCTTGTAGTCTTTTTGTCGGGTCTCCAGGGATTTTTTGTAGGAGTTGGTGTCTGCTAGCAATCGCAGGCATTCGTCGTTATATTCTGTGGTATTCATAATGAGAATTCCAGAACCGGCGACGAGAGCGTGTTGCATCAATCGCTGATGGAAGAAGCAACCGGATTTCTTCACATGGACATTAAAGCATGTTTGTGAAGGGCTAATTATTTTAAATGTCCAAATCCCTTATAAACTATGCTTATATTTTATATGTGTGAAATGAAAAGACTTTAATTTAAAGGAACCCAGTCTGGAGCTAATCAACTATTTAATTCTGATCTGACAGCCCAGCCTGGGAAAGATTCACACTTCAGTTTGACAACCCCTTGTTATAGGAAGGCTAATGGCTGCTTAATGGTTCCAGCATAATGAAGACAAAGAGAGAATCAGACATTCGTCTCTGGCTGAGCCAAGAACAATGGCAAGTTGCCCAACTGATCTCTACAGGGGACCGTCCCTCTCCAGGAAGGGGACACACCTCCCTGATCAAAGGACTGTACAGCTGCTGCCTGAGAAGGGTAGGTTACAAAGGAGAACTTTGAGGTTAAATCCTTATTTGTGATTAAAGTTTAAAACTCTTTAGCTGTGCAACCGAAAGAAGAATAAATCTGAAAATTGGTAGACGTTCCTAATTTCAGGCTTTTGATTTGAACCTGTACCATTTAAGGGACCAAAGTTATAAAAGAAATGTTCATTGTAGCAGAACAATTAATGTTGCAAACCTAAGATTGTATGTACATGATCCAATGATAAGTGCCCAGAGATGTACCGAAGAAATCATGAACCGAAGACATCATTAATCCAAACTGTTATGGTTAAAATTGATATAAATCCGTAGAATGAGAAAGACAGCTCCCACAAAGATGGGAATTGAAGGGGAATATAGACAGTCATATAGGAAATGTATGTGTCCGATTTTATTAGGATACATTTGTAGTAATGTACATGTGTGCAAAAGTTATGTTTTGGTAAAAATCAATGTTGGAGTTTCTAAATTGCATCATAAAGATGACAGCTCTGTTCAGACCGCCAACCAGGACAAGGCAAGTGCCTGTGGCCACTCACAGCTGTGGGGGCGTGTTTTGAAATTTCACCACACCATAAACTTGGGGATGGCATTTGATAGTATAAATATAGGAACTTCACAACACATAGGACACACTGCTTCCAGAACCCATCCAGATTTCCGTGCAGCACCTTGTTCCAGAACTCTTCAGCTTGTAGCTGACTCCAGACTCCTTTGAAGATCCAGATTTCCTTGCAGAATCTAGTCTTGAGCACTGCTGAACTCTTGCTAGCTAGACCCAATTTCAAACATCCAAAACTTGAAAGAATAATTCTGATTCAGCTTGGCTTGCTATCATTAAGGCTTGCCCGCTGAAACTTGCATCCTGTAATCTGCCGTGTCCAGTGACCAGAAGGGCCAATCCAAATCCAGTCTGAGGTGCAGTCCAAAATTGACCAGAACTGCGCCACTGATCCAATCCCTCCAGTGGTGCCCTGCTGCTGGTAGACCTGATCCGACCCAATGACCAGAGCTGACGGTTCAATTTAATTACAAAGGACTGTAAGTATGAATAGGAAGAACAGTGACCCATAGTATATCTGCATTGTATTATCCCAATCTCAACCTATACCGTCTTTAAATTCAGAACCCTAGTATCGTTAGAAATCTTCTTGCACTGATTATTCTCATCCGTGTTACAAAACCATAACTCCTTAGTGATTTTGAGGAAATAAAGTAAATCCCAGAACGAAATTGAGTATTCACCACGTGAATGGTTGCGCTGGCCACGCAGCTTTGAAGATTCATAGTCATTAATATAGTGTAATAAAACTTATCTGTCAGTTTTAAAACCAAATACCTGTTCCAATTTTGGGCCTACTTTGCAAAAACGCCTCTCACTAAAACCTCTATAACTTCTTCAATTTTAAAGATAGAAACAAAATTCAACTCTCACTGATACCTAAGACCCTTAGCTACATCCACAACTAAAATCATGGAACAGTGTATTTGACCCATTTTTCACCAATATCGCATAGTAAAAGTTTGCCACGAATTTGCAGTACTCAAACGTTTACATGTGTCTTTTCCCCATTTCAAAGTGCTTCTTCCATCCCAACCCGATCTAAAGTGTGTACTGTTGTTTATATTATAGCTCATGTGTGTTAGGACCTGTATAGTGTTGCTTTCCTTAGGATTTTCCTCCATTTAATAATTTTTGCACTCTTTTGCATTATTTTACAAAGCAATTGTCACCTGTCAGTTTAAAAGTGTCATTTGCCAAAAATGGTTTTCTCTCTTGTTGGGGGAGGGAAGATTGCATCTAAACTCTAGACATTGTCTTTCATTCCTGAATACCTGCTGATTACTCACATTTGTGTCGGATTGCTCATTTGTACTTCAGCACTTTGTAGGGGGAACTATTAACCTAAACGTTATCTTTTCACAAACCAAAACTGTTCTTTTTCCTGTGCTTTCTACTCTGCATCATTATAAGTGAATTCAATTGCTTTGCTGATTTTCTGAATTGTATTGTCACCGGTAGGTGATTGCTGTCCGATATATGTATATATATATATATATAAGCTAAGCAACCATAACTCGCGCCACCACCGTGCACTGCTAAGCCTAACACCCAGGACATCAAAGATGACATCACAAATGTCATTGATGACATCACTGATGACATCACATGTCTGACTCCACCTTTTCTCTTTCCAGACATATCTAGGCCACATGGTTTTCTTCAGTAACAGTCAGGAACTAAAAATTGTAAATTACTATATTTGTAGACTTATCCTTCAAGTATGTTCTTAGAATAATTCTCTTATGGTCCAGTCATATCATATGAAACATACACATAGGGGAAGACACAACCTTGAAAGACAGCAATCCTTTTTGTGCATTAAAATTATCAGTAGATTTATCAGCACTTTCTGATACTTTTGATGTTTTTTTATTACTGTACTTTCCCTGTATATCCTCAGATTTGTATATGTTGTACTCACACTATTTTCCTTAGTGTCCAGACACATCATGTGATATATATAGATAGGGTAAGTAACAGGTTTGAAACAGAGCAATCTTTTCTCTGCATAAAGGTAATCAGTTAGATTATGAACACTTTCTGCTACTATTGCCTTTTCTTTTTCTTACTTCAATTCCCTTGTATATATTCATATTTGTATGTGGTGTTGCCTCTTTGTGATTTGTCTATAATAATGCAATTATGTAGTAAGTGGGTTTTATTACCTACTTATCACAAGTTTCACTGTATGCAAAACTCTAATATGAAAACAGTTATCATTTCACTATTCAACATGGCAAGCTTATGAATATTGCACCTCCATCGTGTATGCTGCACACAATGGGCCTCATTACGAATCAGGCGTTAAGGGGTTAACGGCGCCGTAAACTGCGCCGACCCTTAACGCCTGATTACAAGGTCCCTTAGCGCCATGGTGATTTTAACGGTGGCGTAATTAGCGCCTTCCCCACTCCCATTATGCCCTATGGGGCAAAAATGGGAATGGGGAAGGGTAAAATGGGAAATGGGGATTTACCGCACCACTCACCTTGGAATGGGGCGGTAAATCCGCCATCCACCATGGTGTAAACGTAGTTTACACCATGGTGGTAAAGGTACGACCCAGGCGGTAACTTACCGCCTGGGTCGTAATGAGGCCCAATGCCTATGTTTCTACATGAGTACCTTAGTATACTGGATTGAAGTTAATAATAGAATGCTATTTATATCAATGCATAGCTTAATGCACTGATTAGCACTTGATATTTATTCCAATAATCTTTGACACTTTTTTAATTAACATTACACTAAGAATCCCTTGTACAGACTTTTCATGAAAGGTAAATGCACATGTGATGTCATCAGTGTTAGGCAGAAACCTGTGCAGTTCCCTCTGGGACAACTGCAAAAGATTTAAGACTACAGGTGTTTGGCAGTAAACCCACTTGGTAGCAGTCTGCACCACACAGATTCACTTGGTAGCTGTGGCTGAGCAGTCAGACTTCCCTCAAGAAGAGTTAGGCAGTATACAGAGTATTCACAATAGGTCAGAAGAACACAGTAGAGCAAGTAAACATTGACCAGAGCTTGGTGTAAAAGAGATATAATTATTTATTTAAAACCACATCTAGAAAAACACACAGGCAGTAAGGTTAAGCAGTTAAGAAACATGGTCACTAAAAGATATACACTCCCTTAAAAGAATATTAGACAAGTCTTTAGTAAAGCCCCACTTATTTTCAGACAGCGGTGAGCGCTTAACGTAGATGGCACTCTAATAATTCGTTTTAAAAGGGAGAGAAAAGCAGAGTATAAATTGAAACAGATCCCAACACTTTTACAAGACCACAACAAGAGAGGAAGGCAAAGTAAAACCGTGAGTTTAGAGTTCAGTAGGCCGGATCCACTTTAAGGGGATCAAAACGAAACGTGTCCAAGGTCACACGGTTGCAGTGCACAAAAGTCTTGAAGAGGTTCAAAAAGAGTTGGACCAAAGAAAGGGACCAGTTAGAAGGTCAAGGCGGCCAGCCCAGTCCAGAATGTTAAGGGGTTATTATTACCTTGTAGCAATCTTTAGAAAGGGGGCCTGGCGGACACGGTACCTTAAAGTGGTGAGAATACTCCAGTGGGGGCAGTTGTTCCTGGCAGCGGATGCAAGTTGGAGCTTCGGCCGAGGGAAGAGAGGATCTCGTCGGGGAGGAAGACAAGAGTCTGTTGCACTGCCAGGGAAGAAACCAGCCGCAGAGTTCTCAGGTAAAAGGAGCGGTCCTTTTATTCGCGGTCCAGTGGTAAGTAGCTATCCGGTTGCCGGGGTGCTTGCCACGGGCCAATCGACCACAAGACGTCCTGGGATGTGAAGCAAAGAAGGTAAACTGGTTGTGCCCACCAGTCAGGGGAAGAAGCCTCTCCAGCCAGGAGATCTTCTCTGTCGTCGGGAAGTGGTAAGTCGGTTCTGCAGGGCTCCACCGGTGGTGTCGTCATGGCAGGTCTGCTCAGCTTCTCCCTCGTCGGATTCTCAGGTCCTGTGGCGACTTCGGAAGTTCCAGTCCCCAAAGCCCTGCTTTTATGCAGCACACCCCCATTCACACAGCCTAGCTGTCAATCAACCATGCTAAGTGGTGAGCCGGCCGGCTCACCACTTGGGCCAATCACACACGAGTGCGACTTGAGTTACCAAGGTAACTCAGTCCAGGTTGCCTAAACCCCCTCCCACACCACCTGTGGTACCCAGACAGAGTGGCACCACTTTTGGAGGCTTCTGTGGAGAAGCCCGCCAAAAAGTGGAACAAAGGGCTCGACTTGGGTTGGAGTCACAGAAGAGAACACAAACGCCATTTTAGAATCGAGTCCTGGCGAAAAATATCAACCGGCGAATTAATATTAACCGGCGGTATGTTCGAGGCTATGAGAATTAAATAATTAAAGTTGGTAGCCTCGAACAATGGGAAAATCCCATAGGGATATATTTGCGGTCGAATATAAAAAGTAGTATCCACTGCCACCAGCCAAAACTCGATCAGGGGGGATGGAGACGTGCCCCCTTGACTAACAGACCCCGGGGCAATCGAATTGCCCCGACCAGTACGTCCACAATATGATGGTTTGTACCGGTTTCTGTTAATAATTTGGGACTAGTAAAGCCAAAGCTGACTTTAAATGCCCTGGGAGAAAGTAGACAGTCCCAGGGTATGGAGTCTATGGTGGGGTGTCACTATGACACCCCTGTGTCACTGCACAGAGGGTGGTGTGTAACACACATAGTAAAAACACATGAGACCCTATAGGGTAAAGGACCCCATAGCCCATAAAACACATAAACAGTCAAAGAAACACCATAAATCATGTCCAAGAGTGGGAGAAAAAGAGTCTCACTCTTGGCAGGAGAAAAAAACAAACTCCAGAAATCCAGCAAAGCTGCTGGGGGACTCACTAGGTTAGGAAATTCAGCCTAAAGAGATAATTCTCCCTAACAATCAGTGATGTCATCAATGACATTTGTGATGTCATCTTTGATGTCCTGGGTGTTAGGCTTAGCAGTGCACGGTGGTGGCGCGAGTTATGGTTGCTTAGCTTACCATAACTGGCGAATTTCAGGGGTTTTTCGGTTTTACTTGGAACCATAACGTCCCTTTAACAAAGTTTTTTCACTGAATTTCATAGGTTTTTAGTTGCGCAACTTAACCATAAACTTCCTTTAACTAACTTTTTTCATTTGCACGCAGACAATATACAAAGATGGAGTATAAAAACCAATTTCTCAGGGATGGCTTTACACAGAATGTTGCAAAGTAAGAATTTATGCTCGTTCACAGTGAAGGTCAGCTGCTTCCATTTTTTGCTCGCTGGCCGGAGTTGCCCACGACTCGCACTATAAGGTTCTATTGTTTTTTTTTTACCTTGACAGACAGGGATTGTGCCAAAAGACTTCTTTTGAAGGGGGGGTGCAAAAACGTAAGAGACGATAAAGATGCAATTTCTGAAACTAAACCGCTTTTATATATTACATCACTATGAGAAAGATCGTTGGCACAGACGGAGTCGTATTTAGGGACTGCATTACGCGTAGACAATGGAAAAAACCAATATAATATAGGTAACCCTTTAGATTATTTTATACCGGAATATAATAACAAGAGCATGGCGTTAAAGCCCGGTTAAGTTGTACTTGTTCGTTCAATGTGGCATATTGTTTTGTACCGCGCACTATCACCGCCGAAGTGGTCCCCTGGTGCTCAGACGGCTCTGAAAAAGGCAGAGGAGAGAGGGTGGGTTAGTGGGAATAAGTTAACATACTCCATTGCACTATACTCGCTAGCAAATAGTTTCATGCCCTAATAAATAAAATGAATATTTTTAATGAAGATCAGCTCGTGAGACTAATTTATGTTTTTAAAACAGGTACATCCTTCCCTACTGTCAATGCCACGATTTTCAGACCCCGGCCGACGGATTTTTTAACTGCCAAGTGCAGCTACTTCTAAACAACTTCATGACCCTCACCATTTTATGGGACAATCGCCAAGGACCAATATGCCCTTACGCGGTACTAGCGGCTAGAAGCAACATACCAACCATTATGATGGTCTAATGCCTCGTTGTTGGAACAGCCTTCCAATTATCAGTGCGACCATAGTGCTTCTTTTATCATAAACCAACACCCTGTGTACCGCAAAGGAACAGTGTGTGACTCAAGATGAACTTTTGCGGATCGACAGCATAGACAAATGCAAATCGCTGAATATTCTCTAAACATTTGATGTCAAATAAAAGTACTTTACGAAATGTACAATCTTGCTGTTTGCTTTTAAATCACAGTTTCATATTCCGAATTGTGACACGCTGTGTTGTGAGATGATCTGTGTTGTTTTCCGGGTTCTGTGTAAAGTCACGTAGGACTGGAGATGACTGGGCGCGTTTGGCTACGCACCCTGCAACGTCACGGAGAGAGACGGGGAATATGAATGCTTTGATAATGCCAGGCTTAGGGGCGGGAGATATGATTTAGTGTCGCAAAAGCAGGTCAGCCAGGTTGATGGGGCAAGTGATAGGATTATCACATAATGTCGGCGCACAGCAGCCTGATTTATCGTTTGTTTAGTGGACAAAAAGTTGGGTAAGGCCCATAGGAAATTGTAATGTCAACGGACATAAGGAGGGTTCATAGAACACTTTCAACCTGACAACAAACAATACGAACAGCGTTCTCAGAACACCCCCATTTTGTTTAATTGCAAACATTACCTCCACGTCCACTCTTCCTCGTCCCAGTACTTACTTCATGAGGTCCCTGCCTCCGACACAGGACCTTCTTCTATTTCTTTAAATTCCTATAACTCCTCCCCCACATCCACATCACTCAGTTTCATATTACCAAGCCGGAGCATGGGACCTTCCCCGTAGGGAGGGTGAGGAGGGTCGTCAGTACTGTGACGAAGAAGAGTAGGACTAGGAGTAATGAAGATTACTGGTAAGTAATCAGAGCATTTCAGGACACCGCAAGTGTTCTTAGAACACATTTAACTTGCCAGAGTACAATACAGACAGCGTCCTCAGGACACCCCCATTTTGTTTATGTACGAACATTTAAGGACACCGCAAGTGTTCTTAGCTCAATTTTAGCTTGGTTGCGAACAAAACAGACGCATACTCAGAACACCCCACCATTTAGTTTATATAGAACATTTCAGAACAGCCTTGTTGTCCACAGACAAATCGAACACAACAAAAGTGACTAGCACATTAAAAAAAACAGAACATTGAACCTGTCTCATACTCCCCCACCCTCCCCAAACACTCTTACACACCAACACACTCCACTAAATACAATTTTGAATCCAAATTTCACTGCGCTGTCCGCGGTCGTCAGAGAATGCAAGATGGCGGGCGCAACAGAAAATCTGACGCGCTTCACGCACCCCGCCGTCCAATCAGCGAACACGTCGCATGTCCACGGACATCACGCAAGCCGCTCGGCCAATCAGGGCACTGTTCGCGGAGCGAACCGGGAAGTCCGTCCGCGGAGCGAACAGAGATATCACTAATTTTTTTGCCATACATTTTGGTCATTTAAAAAAAAACTACTGGACGGATTTACACCAAATTTGCAAAAGCACGCTTTCGGGACCAAGCCCCTGCTCCTGCCGCTAATTTGGTGTAAATCCGTCCAGCGGTTTGGGATGTAGGTGTGCGCAAAGTTTTTTTCCCATTATGTCTATGGGAAAAAACAAAAGTTTTGGAACCCCCCGCCTATAACTTTGCCCCCCCTGGACTAAACCTCTCCAAACTTTGCAAAAAAATTCAGAGTAGGCCATATACTTTGGTGAGGATTCGTCCAGGGGGGAAAAAGTTATAGGGCGGTCCCAAAATTTCTTTTTTTCCCATAGAATGAATGGGAAAACATGTTTGCTGGCGCCTACAGCCCAAACCGCTGGATTGATTTTCACGAAATTTGGACCAGGAGCAGCGACTTGGTCCTGAAAGCGTGCTTTTGCAGATTTGGTGAAAATCCGTCCAGTAGTTTTTTAAAAAATGACCAAAAAGTGGGTCATAAAAAATTAGTGATATCTGTGTTCGGTCCGCAGACACACTTCCCTGTTCGCTCTGCGAACAGTGTCCTGATTGGCCGATTGGCTTACGTCATGTCCGCTGATTGGACAGTGTGTAGCGTGAAGCACGTCAGATTTTTGGTGGCGCCCGCCATCTTGGATTCGCGATCGTCCGCGGACAGCGCGGTGAAACTTGGTTCAAAATTTGTATTTAGAAGAGTGTGTTGGTGTGTAGGAGTGTTTGGGGAGGGTGGGAGAGTATGAGATAGGTTGAAAGTTGTGTTTTTTCATGTGGTAGACGTTCTTGTTGTGTTCGATTTGTCTGCGGACATCACGGGTGTTCTGAAATGTTCTAAATAAATTGAATGGGGGGTGTTCTCAGTACTCAATATGTGTCCGTTTTCTTCGGAAGCAAGCTGAAACTGTTCTAAGAACACTTGCGGTGTCCGGAAATGTTTGTAAATAAACAAAATGGGGGTGTCCTGGGGACGCTGATCTTATTATTCTCTGGAAAGTTGAATGTGTTTTAAGAACACTCGCGGTGTCCTGAAATGTTCGTAAATAAAAAAATGGGGGTGTTCTGAGGACGCTGTCCGTATTGTTCGTTGTCAAGTTGAAAATGTTTTAAGAACTCTCGCGTTGTCCTGAAATGTTCGTAGGGGGTGTCCTGAGGACGCTCTCCGTATTATTCTCTGGCAAGTTGAATGTGTTCTAAGAACACTTGCGGTGTCATGAAATGTTCGCAAATAAACAAAATGGGGGTGTTCTGAGGACGCTGTCTGTAGTGTTCTTTGTCAAGTTGATTCTGGACTAAGAACACTCGTGGTGTCCTGAAATGTTCGCAAATAAACAAAATGGGGGCGTTCTGAGGACTCTGTCCGTATTGTTTGATGGTAAATTGAATGTGTTCTGAGAACACTCGTGGTGTCCTGAAATGTTTGCAGGGGGTGTCCCGAAGACGCTGTCCGTATTGTTCGTTGTCAAGTTGAAAATGTTCTAAGAACTCTCACGGTGTCCTGAAATGTTTGTAAATAAACAAAATGGGGGTGTTCTGAGTACGCTGTCCGTATTGATCGTTGTCAAGTTGGAAGTGTTCTAAGAACTCTCGCGTTGTCCTGAAATGTTCGTAGGGGGTGTCCTGAAGACGCTGTCCGTATTGTTCGTTGTCAAGTTGAAAATGTTCTAAGAACTCTTGCGATGTCCTGAAATGTTTGTTAAATAAACAAAATGGGGGGTGTTCTGAGGACGCTGTCCATATTGTTCATTGTCAAGTTGGAAGTGTTCTAAGAACTCTTGCGGTGCTTTGAAATGTTCGTAAATAAACAAAATGGGGGTGTTCTGAGGACTCTGTCCGTATTGTTCGATGGTAAGTTGAATGTGTTCTGAGAACACTCGTGGTGTCCTGAAATGTTCGTAGGGGGTGTCCTGAAGACGCTGTCCGTATTGTTCGTTGTCAAGTTGAAAATGTTCTAAGAACTCTTGCGATGTCCTGAAATGTTTGTTAAATAAACAAAATGGGGGTGTTCTGAGGACGCTGTCCATATTGTTCATTGTCAAGTTGGAAGTGTTCTAAGAACTCTTGCGGTGCCCTGAAATGTTCGTAAATAAACAAAATGGGGGTGTTCTGAGGACTCTGTCCGTATTGTTCGATGGTAAGTTGAATGTGTTCTGAGAACACTCGTGGTGTCCTGAAATGTTCGTAGGGGGTGTCCTGAAGACGCTGTCCGTATTGTTCGTTGTCAAGTTGAAAATGTTCTAAGAACTCTTGCGATGTCCTGAAATGTTTGTTAAATAAACAAAACGGGGGTGTTCTGAGGACGCTGTCCGTATTGTTCGTTGTCAAGTTGGAATTGTTCTAAGAACTCTCGCGTTGTCCTGAAATGTTCGTAGGGGGTGTCCTGAGGACGCTGTCCGTATTGTTCTCTGGCAAGTTGAATGTGTTCTAAGAACACTCGCGGTGTCCTGAAATGTTCGCAAATAAACAAAATGGGGGTGTTCTGAGGACGCTGTCGGTAGTGTTCTTTGTCAAGTTGATTCTGTTCCAAGAACACTCACGGTGTCCTGAAATGTTCGCAAGTAAACAAAATGGCGGTGTTCTGAGGACTCTGTCCGTATTGTTCGATGGTAAGTTGAATGTGTTCTTAGAACACTCGTGGTGTCCTGAAATATTTGCAGGGGGTGTCCCGAAGATGCTGTCTGTATTGTTCGTTGTCAAGTTGAAAATGTTCTAAGAACTCTCGCGGTGTGCTGAAATGTTCGTAAATAAACAAAATGGGGGTGTTCTGAGGACGCTGTCCGTATTGATCATTGTCAAGTTGGAAGTGTTCTAAGAACTCTTGCGTTGTCCTGAAATGTTCGTAGGGGGTGTCCTGAAGACGCTGTCTGTATTGTTCGTTGTCAAGTTGAAAATGTTCTAAGAACTCTCGCGGTGTCCTGAAATGTTCGTAAATAAACAAATGGGGGTGTTCTGAGGACGCTGTCCGTATTGTTCGTTGTCAAGATGAAAGTGTTCTAAGAACACTCATAATGTCCGCGGACATTAAAAGTTTCCATAGGCCATAGTTGAAATGTTTTACTCTATGGGTGTGATATGCTGCGGTGGTTGTGGCCAGGGCATAGAGTGTTGGGTGCATGGCCATTTGGCCATGCACCCAACACTCTATGCCCTGGCCACAACCACCGCAGCATATCACACTTATAGTTGTTTATAACTTTGGGTCAAAAACAAATGTATAAGGAACAAAGTTAAAAGATACTATGGGTGTGATATGCTGCGATGGTTGTGGCCAGGGCACAGAGTGTATAATATACTTACTGTTTGGTTTAGTAACTGGAGTACATGTATTCTTGTTAATTTCTGTGATAAAAGAAAACAGCATGTTAGTATTAGTATTTTGTAATGACTTTTTACATTGTATAATCAACATTTTTTTTTTTTGGACCCTCCTATTTAGTAGATTAGAAACCAGAGTACTGTGCAATTTGCTCAGTTTTTGTGTTCGTTGCTAAAATCATTGGGTCTGTGGGAGAATAAAAATCCATGTTGGATTAAAAAAAAACTTTTTCTGTTATGCTACAGTTTGTTTGTTTTCAGTATTCACTTGTTGTTTCTGGGTAATGCTTTTTAAATTGGCTGGTTGCATTTTTTTGGAGAAGTAACATATTTATTTGTTTGGATATTATAAAATTTTGGAGCAGTTAGATACCAGTAGGTGTATTCTAACTGCCTATTTTTTGATATATTTTAGTGGTATTGATTTATCTGTTTAGATATTGTTAACTTTTGGGACAGTTATATACAAATTGGCGTATTCTAACTGTCTATTTTTTGCTCTAATTTGCTGGTATTCATTTATCTGATTAGTTGTTGTAGAATCTTTGGGCAGTTAGATAGCTTTTGGAATATTCTAACAGTTTACATTTTTTTACTACAAGTTTACTTAGGGTTTAAGTACAGTTTAGTTATCAAATTTTGGTTTTAAGAACATTAAATAAGCGTTTGTAAGATTTGCTGGTAATCTCTGCTTTAGAGTAATGGTACTATCATTACATTGAAACCATCCACATTTCTTTTTTATATATGCAGTGTAGTGCCCTGAATTGGTTGTGGCTCCTGCATGGTAGATTATACCTATTGTTGTGAAGGTTTTCTTACCAAGTGATATTTGACCATGTGTGAATACAGTCAGCTTGCAGTTGTTTTACCATCTGCATTGTAAGGTAGAAGCATTAGTATTACGTATTTACTATGTGTTTGTATTAGTAACGTGGAGCGATTATCTGAATTGCAGGTAGAACATAATCTACCATGGTTTGCATTTTGTACAAGTTGCTGAAATGGAATGGATTCACAATTAGGTTTTGAAATATATACAAAGCGTTCATTGGGGATTTGTTCTTCTGTCACATTGCTGCAGAGAGTGCATGTATGTTTCCACATGTATGAAATCTGGTATATTTTTGTTTTCCACTACTTGTAGTATGTACATTCGAAATTCTTGTGGATCTTCCTGTGAGTTTATAGTGAATTTCACCATTCCAGCACAGTAGTCAAATTTTTGTTGTATTCCATAAACGCTATGAGGCTGATTCATGGAATTAATGTGTGCTGAAATTTTCAGCGCAAGCGTGCAAAAGCGTGCGATAGCGTGCGAATCGCAGTGCCAGTGCGAAAATCGCAGCGAAACCCACGCACAGCGATTCATGGAAGTCTGTGCGCGTGTAAATCCCAGGATGTGTGCCAAAATTATGCGTGGCGCACGCTGGTGCACACGTCTCCAAACAGCGTGCGCTACGCGCAAGGGAAAATCGCACATAGCGCGGTGCACACAACAAAAGTAGGAGGAACAGAGGGCGTGACACGCGGAATGGGGAACGATGCGTGAAAATGTGGGCATCACGGGGGGAAGTACAGGAGGCAAATGCGCGGAACGCCCACACGCACGTTCAAAACACGTATTCATGGATTCGAACGGGGCTAACGCATGCGCCAAAAAAGATGCACTAATCCTGAAACACGTACGCCAGCAGGAAGCAGGCGTACGTGGACCCGCGCAGCATAAAAGTGCGCGCAAACAACAAACAAGCTCAGACGCCAGGATGAATATACTGTTCCTAGCAGCAGTGGTCGTGGGATACCACAGGAGGAGGAGGAGGATAGTCAGGCCCAGAATTTTCACACACAGAACCAGCCTTTTTGGGATGCCTGATGACCAGGTGTATGGGAGGTACAGGTTTCCACCTTACATAATACTCGACCTGGTGAGTGAGTGGGAGGATGACCCCTGTCCCAAGCACTCAGCCCCCTGGAGAAGGTCCTCAATGTAATGCACTTCATGGCCACTGGATCATTTCAGCGGACAAGTGCTATAGTGGGGCAGTGTCACAGGCCACGCAGTCATGCTGCCTACATCAGGTGTTGGCCATCATGACTGCACGCCCATCAGTCCGCAGGCATATATACCTGCCCAGAACACCAGCAGAAAGGCAGGCTGCCGTCCAGGATTTCTACGGGGTGGCACAATTCCCCAAAGTGCTAGGTGCCATTCATTGCACCCATATGGCTATACGTCACCCCAGGGCATCTGAGCACATCTATAGAAACCGCAAGCACTGGCATTCCATCAACGTCCAGGTAGTATGTGATGCCAAGGGAATCATCACCTCAGTATATGCAAACAATCCAGGGTCCACCCACGACAGTTTTATTTAAAGAATGTCAACCCTAAACCGGGACCTAGAAGCTGGGCGGCATGGCGATACATGGCAGCTTGGTGAGTATAAATGCCACAGCACATGCATGCATGTCAGATACTGAGTAATGTCACAACCCCACTAATGATACCCATCACCACCTCCCCAGGGGACAGTGCCTACCCTCTGAGCACCCACATGATGATGCCAATTCGGAAACCCCACGACGCCACCCGAGGTAAGATACAACACAGCCCACATTGCAACCCGGGGCATAGTGGAGCGCAGATTCGGAGTGCTTAAGTCATGCTTTCGCTCCCTTGACCATTCTGGTGGGCAGCTGTTATACGCTCCCCCAGTAGTGTGCAGGATCATAGTGGCAGCATGTGTCCTGCACAACGTTGCAACACGCCGGGGCCTGCCCGTGGACATGGTGGTACCCCCACATCCCCAACCACATGCACGGCCGCTGCGCATGAGAGGGGAAAGCGCATGGGGTGAGGCAGCCCGTACGCAGCTGGTGGCTAATTACACACCCCTGTGAAGTGCACACAGCCCTGGCACATACCATCTGACAATCAATGATGATGACATAAGGGACAGTCAACTGTCACAACCATACCAGCCTGAGATTGGTCACCTGGAAGTGTTACATTGTGTGCATCCCTACCTACACAAACACCACCAATGCTGTGTCATCAAAAGACACACTTCTATGCTGCTAAATTCATTACCCCCTTGCACAATACAACATGACAACAGTGCCATGTCACCCAACCCATCCCCAGCACCGCCACCCAACACACCATGGCATGTCATGCTATGTGAGAGCAAACAAAGCAATCCCCAAAACATGACACAAGTGTCGCAAAGTACAGCGTCCCTAATGGAAACTGGCCACACACAAAATGCTCCCAGTAATGTAGAACTAACAACACACATGACCAAATACTTACCAACAATACAATGCAGCTACACAACCTCAAACATAGCATAAACATGACAGTACTAAGTTAAAGTAGTGGTAGTCTTACAACCTGATTATGCCAGCACATCGACCACTTCCAACTATACAGTGTTGCTGCCACGCACATGTGTAAGTGCACTGCTTACAACATGAACTCCATCTCCAAAGTAGACGGCCTTGTGAAGACATGAGGAATGAACCTGCAAATTAGGAGGAAGACATGGATGCACAAGCACATATCAATACACCATGCAGTGTACAATACAACAACAATAACCACTAGGAATGTATACACAGTATTGACTACAGACTGCCCACACAGCTCATGGGAGTCCAACGTCACTTTGTAAGTCACTGTCACTTGGGCACACCCTTTGCAAGCCCATGGAAATGGGAAGCAGGAGGGGTGTGTGTCTCACGAACCCAAGCATCTAACCCAAACTCAGGACAAGCCTGCATGTGCCCAAACGGAATACAGTGGATGCCCACGGGAGCTACACAAGGCAACACACTGCAAAAAAAAATCCAAAATCCAAAATAAAAAATCAAAAATAAAAAATCAAAAATCAAAAATAAAAAATAAAAAATCCAAAATTGCCATGTGGGGGGTAGGAGGGGGCACCCAGGAGGTCTGAGGACAGGGTGCGCTCCAACAGCCACCTGTATGGATATTGGGAAAAAAAAACACCTCCATGGGCTCATGGCCTGCGGGAAAACTGCTGCTGTCGCTCTCATCACCCTCTGCTGCTGCCACAGAAGGTGGTGGTGCTATGGGAGGCAGCCCATGCAAAGCCCTGGTATGGTCCTCAGTGGCAGCAAGCATGCGGGTGTGGAAGGTCTAGTTCTGGAGGATTATAGTGCAGAGATCCCCATGCACCACCTGACGTGATGCCCGGATCTCCTCCCGAGTTGCCTGCATCTCAGCTGAGAGTGAACGTGTGAGCCGCTCGAGCTGCTGTTCTGTCCTCAAGTTAGTGGAAGCCTCAAGGTCAACAAGAGTCTCCCTGAGGTGGTGGAGTTCTACCCTCAGGGCTTCCCTGTGGCCCTGGGGCTCTATTGATATCGATTGGCGTAGAGTCTCCAGTGCCGCCCGTCTGTCCCTGTTGGACGCCAACATGTCCTCCCTGTGTGATTGGCAAATGGAGTCTGTTGCCTGCTGTAGTTGCTCCATCTGCCTTTCAGGGGGGACAATGGAAGTGGCCACCCTCTCCATTGCTTGAGCCATCATCTCAACTGATGCTGCCTGTTGGGTTGCAATACCGTACATGGATTGTTCCCATGCGGTATTGCCTGGTGTCGTACGGCCACCTCTTCGGCGGGCACCACACCAGTTTGGGGCAAGGCGATCTGCGCCTTGCTGTGCCGGCACTGCCTGAGGCTGCAGGACTGCATTCCCCCTCTGATCTGCTGGCCCAGGAACAGGATCAGATGTTTTGGAGTGTGACCCTGCATCCGCAACCACCAAAGGCGGACTTACCAACACTGACATCCCCATAGAGGGTTCTACCCCTGGTGCAGGTGTGTTGTACAGAACAGAATCCCTGCCAGAAACACTTACCTGTGACGCCACAGAGGTCTCATCATCTGAATCATCATCTGAATAGAGGTCTGTGGAGGTGCACCCAGAGACACCCCTGGACAGAATGGTCTGCAGCAAGATTGGGTTCTCACCCACCACCACACCACGTCCCCCACTGGTGCCCGGTCGTGCCTGAGATCCCTCCTGGGTCTGCACCATCTCCTCAACCTCAACAGCATCAAGTGCGTCATCCCCTGCAAAAACATGAAAGACAAAAAATGGAAACAGGCATTAGCACCATAGCACACAAATAGGCCTGACAAGCTACAGAACCAGTACATGATTTACACATGTCCCACATGACTATAACCCTCCCATGCATGCACTGTCACTGAGTTGGAAGGGGAGGCAAAAGGCAGAAACTAATGACACCAAGATGGAAGAGCAACACATTTGCTGCATGCTGGGTAGCACTGCCATCACACATTGGCCTGTGAGTGGCATGTCCAATACACATACATGATACATGCCATCACACAGATGGCATGTATCAATGCCATGGTACATTCCACAAGTACATCCATATGTCACTGAATGAATACTGTCAGCCATCCATGTGAGATGGACATGATGAGATGAGAAATTATACATAGTGTGACAAAATAGGCATGTGCCACACACTGCAACACATCCAGTGTACAAAAATACAGTGATTGCATGCCGATGTACACATCAATGGTTGTGCACTTCAACATGACAGGAAACAACTATCATGTTCCACATTCAAACAGGCCCCAAAAATGTATGTGATCAGGCCAATACTCAATCAGCCTGAATGGTCAAATCATTCACCTAACAAGGTAACACATGTGGGCCAATGTGGGGTTCATCAATGACAGAAGCATGTCACAAATGTGACAATAGGGCTGAGGAATGTGTAGCAAAAGTGGGAGAATTGAAACAATCAGCCTGAACGAACACTGAAAAATACAAACAATGTTGTTGCAAGATGCCACTTCAAGGGCAACTGCCATAATGTTGCACTAAATTACTACTGTGGGCAGAATGGATACTGTCACACCCAAATCCAAGGCCGCTGAATGTTTTGGATGATGCACATGGGTGACCCATACCACTCAGGCACACACACCCTCACCTGGCACTCAATCAGAACCAGTCACCCAAACAACATACACATGCATTACACACACATGCATGGGCTCTCACCGGACAATGCATCATAATCAGGTAGTTCTCCCACACCTTGGATCTGTTCCCCTGTGACGAAGGCCCCAGCAACAGACTCATGTTCAGTGAGTTTGTTGTCCTCTTGTGGAGACCCACCGCCAGTCACCAGAGTAGCGGCATGATTTGAGGCCAGCTTGTTCTTTGCTCTGCGTTTCAGGTCATTCCACCGCTTTAGCAATTGTCAGCTGTGCGCCTCACAAATCCAAGGGCACTTATGTGGCCCGCGATGGTCTGCCAGTGTGCCCTACGTTGACCAGGTACGTTCTTGCACCCTGCAGTCACCACCATTTCGCGGCTATGTGCTGACACATAGGCCACAAGTGCATCAAGTTCCAGATCATTAAAGCAAGGCTTCCTTGAGGTACCAGAGTGGGAAGCTGTGTCTGGGGTCTCAGCCTGTCGTGCCAGAGCACCCTTCTTTAAAAGTGGAGCAGAGCCAGAGTGGCTTACGCCGCTCTGGTCAGTAGGGGCAGAATCACCGGTGGACTGGGTAGTAGGAGTGTGGGAATGCACAATGACCATAGGTCTTGATGCAGACATTGGTTGCAGGGTAATGTTAGCAGGGGGAACGTCAGTTTGATGCACCTGGACTGACACTGTCCTGGCTGGGAGAGTCAGAGCTGGGGCGGATGGAGCTGCAGCTGCCCTGCAGCCTCCCCACCCTGCATACTTGGGGCAGCAGATGACATAGCTGCCCCAGATCCAAGTGGCTTGGTGACAACAACTTGCACCGCCACACGTGGCCTACACTTGCTGACCTGGAAGTCAGCCAGGGAGTCATCCTGTGCCAGGTCAGGTGCCACAATGGGCTGGTCCAACAGGGGCTGAGCTGGGATGGTGTCAGCCACGTTTCCCTCAACCATGGGGGGGGCATGGGTGTCCCTGATTGTTCCTCCACACATGGGGGTATAGGGGCACCCTGCAAATCCCGGCCACATCCCCTACCGCGCCCACCACGCCCACCTTTTGAAGGTCGGCCACCTTTGCCTCCCTTACCGCTTGGTCGCCTCCCAACCATGGCACTGATGTAGTTGTGCGTATGGGAGTTGCAGTAAACTATTGTCCTGGGCAATTGGGGGTGAAAGGGGTAGGATACCAGATGGAATTTGTACCCTAGTGCTCTAACAAGGCTGTCTGTGACCCCTGGGGCAAGATGATGGGTCACGCAACGCACAGGCAGCCCAAAATCAAACATTAACGTGCACATAACCCCTCGTAGAGCACGTGCGTGAAAAAATGAACCCGCAATACGCTGTGGCACCCAGAAACACAAAACTAAGCGTACGTGTAATACACGCAGCCTACAATGACCTCTGAAAGGGAACGTGCCACAAGGGACAAGCACAGTTGCTAAGTACGTGCGGAACTCACCGTCTGCCTGGAAAAAGAATGTGAAAAATACGCGTGTGTGCGCGTTGGCAACACCCCCGCCAAAAGAAGAATTGTACGCTGTCTGAGGAGACAGGACAAAAGGAAAAGTGAACTCTGTTTGAGGAAATAGGCCCAACAAAAAATCAGAAAAGAGCTGTCAGAGGTAACAGGGAGTACGAACTAGAAACGTTGTGAAGTAATCACGTCTGAACCGACAAGAAGTACAGATTTCACCCACTCGCTCCCCACGAAAAGCACGTACAAGGAAATGGAATCCTACATGTAGCTTTTAAACTGGCCCACACGTACACGTCAGATAAGCATGTACGCGGGCGATTTCCTCCAATTACACGCGATGACACTCGGACGTGCAGTTTTTCCACGTGTGCTCTGTCATCACGTGCTATGAGGGAAACGCCCGCGCGCTTAATGTAACTTACGCGCTTACATGCTAAGGGCCTTTGGTCCAATGAAATCGCATGCGTGTGCTGACGCACTTACGCGCCAAGGCCCTTTCCTCGAATTACACGCTGACGTGCAATTTTTTCACATGCCAAATCACTCCGTATCAAGTTGGCGACGCGAAAACACACGGAAGACCACGCTCCTGCCCAAAAGGCCGAATTACTGCCCCCCAGAGCCCATAGCATGCTCCCACCTGCAATCTGCTGCTGCCTGACTGCCTGCTGCCCACGTGCCCTGCCATTTGCTGCCTGCACGTCAGCTAGTGGTGTAGTTGCTGTGACCACCCCTGCTGGAACCGAAGACTCCCGACTGGGATTCCATCGCTCCACAGCCCAGCCCCAGGACCCAGTTGCCCACCCACTCCTGCCTCTGGGGTTGCCATGTCCAGAACAACACCATCTGGCAGCACTGGCAACCCGAAGCCAGAGAGGCAGAGGGCCACCAGCTTCACTGCCACCGAAGTTGGTGTCCTGGTGGAGCAAGTCCTGGGGCAGTATGATGCCCTCTTTGGTAGTTCGCGCGCCGACAATGAAGGACGGACCAGGATCTGGATGGACATCGTGACTGCCATCAACGCGGAGGGGGTGGCAGTCCGCGACTTACATCATGTCAAGAAGCGCTGGGAGGACTTCAGGTCCAGGACCCTCAACAAAGCCTGGTGCCTCGCTAAGGCATCGGATGCCAAGCGGCACTGGAGCCAGCTGTCGAACCATCAAATGAGGGTCCTGGAACGCATATGCCCTGCACTCTACGTCCAGATCCTTGAGAGGCAGACCCGTCTGGAGTTGAGCGGTAAGTGTACATGCATGTTGATAGTACGCTGTGCGTGTTGTGGTGTGCCAGTAGTGTGCAGGTTGCACATGTGTTTATGTAGTGCCATGTAGGGATGTGTATGAACATGGGCGTGAGGCTGCCACATGTGAGTCCTCTCAGTTGTGAGACACATTGATGGTGTATGTGTTGGTAAGTATGCTGGGCAAATGCAGGTGTGGGAGCACATATGTTTGAATTTCTGTGTATGTACATTGGCATGGTTGTGGCATGGGTGGTTGTTCATAATGCATGTATCTGCACTGTGTACATGTGCATGTATGTGTATCTGACAAGTGTGCCACTGTGATGCAACATGGATGCATGTGACACTGATATGTAGAAGGATGAATGGCAGATGTGACATGTATGGCGATCTCATCACTGCAACAGTTGGAGGAGATTTAGACATGCATGTGAGTGTGGTGGCGTGTGTGCATGTCTAGTGCACTCCTTGTGTTTCATGTGATGTCAGGCTCACCTTTGGCTGTTCATGCTGTTGTATGTGTATGGATGGTGATGCCTGGTGCAATATTGCTGTTGAAATGTTCATGTGTGTGAGTTGAAATGACATGTGTGTCGTGGAATGTGATGCCGTGTCTGTAGTTAAACAATGCCACTCATGTGCAACTGTCATGTGTGTATCAGTCCATTGTACAGTGCCCTGATGCCTGTGTTTTATCTCTCCCTGTCTGCAGCGTGAACTGAAGAAGAGGGCGGAGAGGGTGCTGTGGAGCACAGTGGCAGGGATCATCCCGCCAGCCGGAGACGCAAGGCCTGGCTCCCCTCCCAGGTTGTCATCTTTTCGTGAAGTGAGGAGTCCGGTCCGCGTACCAGGCCGCAGCTGCCGAGGGAAGGTCCAAGAGGCGGAGGTCGAAGTTGCACTCTTCCGCAGTAGAAGGGGCAGCTGAGACCCCACAGGGTGCGACGGAGGAAGATGGCACGGAATCATCCAGGTTGGTGGGGGGTTTGGTGGAGGAGGAGGCCATGCAAGGGACAGACACGGGGTCTGGAGGTGGGGATTCCACTGGTGCTAGTGGTGCAGTGCAGGGGCAGGGACAGGAGGCAGCACAGGCCACCGCAGAGGTTCCTGTGTGTAATCCTGTCCCCGATCCTGTGACTGCATCATCCCGCACCAGCAGGGATGCCTACGTCCAGACCCGTTTTCAGGGAGGGGATCCGCTTACAACAACTGGCCTTCCTCTCCCTGCGGACGTGGCTATCCGGGACCGGGTGGAGCCTGTCCTGGGTGGGGTGGCGTTGCATCAACGGGCCATGCGAGGTGACCTGCAGTCTTTTCATGAGGAGACTGCATGTCTTCTCGAATGGCTCGTTGACCGCGTTGACCTACTGGGACAGCTCACCAGGGCCGGATTCTTCCGTTTTCTGCACCTTGTTCTGACCCCCTCCTCAATTGAACCCCCTATGTCCCAGTCGTCCTCCATGCCATCTTCCCACCCATGTATCACCTGGGTACCCTGTGGAGCTGCCTCTGACCCTGCGGCCAGGCTGGTGGAGGACACAACCCTGCCACAGTCGTGAGTCGGACGTCCAGCAGGGGTGGCCACCTCAACAACTGCACCCCAGCCGGAGGAGGATGTGCAGGCAGCAAGAGCCAGGGCACAGGCAGAGGCACAGCAGCAGCAGCAACAAGGTGGGAGCCATCATGGCTCGGGGCCTTCGACATCGGAGAGGCAGGCATCGGCCAGAGGGCAGGAGGACCCATGACTGGAAGTGTCTTCCATGTGGCAGCGGTTAGGCCATGCTATAGATGCGGAGCGGCAGCGGGCAGAAGAGGCACGGCTCACGATGGTCAGGGCGGAGAACTCCATGCGGAGGGCCCTGAGGCGGGTCGAGTGCCTCGAGGCAATTCACAGGGAGTTGGAGGAGAACATGTCGTCGTCCCTACGAAACCCTCGGGGCCATGGAAGAGGACCGCTTCCAGGACATTGAGCAGGAGTTCGATGATGCCCTGGCCCGGGACATCCAAAAGTGAGCCGTCGGACTAGTCAGCTGCCCTTGTAAATAGTTTTTAGAGTTAGGTTTCCTTTTCATTTTTCTTTTTATTTGTGGTCAATGGACAATGCCACACAAATTTGTATATAGTTAAATTTTTAGGTAGTTTGTTAGGTAGGTTTCATTTGTTTGGTTGGGATCATGGACCCTTTACATCCTTGGACAATGGATTGTATATAGTTTCATCATGTATTAATTTTTTTTTTTTTTTTGCATTATGGACATGGAGCAATGGATTTATTTTTTCCAGACAATGGATTGTAAATAGTTGGACTATGGATTGATTTCTCTTTTATTTTTATTATGAACATGAAGCAATGGAGATTTTTTTTTACATTTCCTTTGGATTTGCGATGTTGGAGGGTGACTTTGGACTGTTTCTCTTTCAATTTTTTTGGATTGGTTATCATTTTCATTCAATCATCTTTTTCACATGCTTTTCATTTCATGTTTCATATTTTGGTATGCTTTCATTTCATTTTTGATTTAATGTACATAATACATTTTCATTTTTTAGTTCCATCTGTGGGATTCGCTCATTGGGTTGATGCATGTGAAAATGTGGGTTTACACAAGCAATGCCAACCAGTGTATGTGTGTGACGGACATGTGTGGATGTACATAGTTGACTTTTGCTTTGTGTCATGAGATCGGCATTTCACTGCTGGGGGTGGGGGTGCAGGGGGACATGAGTGGGACATGAGTGGGGGCCTGCTGGCAGGTGCCCCTCAGTGCTGGGGGTTGGGGGTGCAAGGGGACATGAGTGGGAATGAGTGGGGGCATGCTGGCAGGTGCCCCACAGTGCTGGGGGGTGGGGGTGCAGGGTGACATGAGTGGGGGCCTGCTGGCAGGTGCTGCACTGCTGGGGGGTGTGGGTGCTAGGGGACATGAGTGGGGGCCTGCTGGCAGGTGCCCTGCACTGCTGGGGGGTGGGGGCTCAAGGGGACAGGAGTGGGACATGAGTGGGGGCCTGCTGGCAGGTGCCCTGCACTGCTGGGGGGTTGGGGTGCAAGGGGACATGACTGTTACTGAAGAAAACCATGTGGCCTACATATGTCAGTAAAGGATAAAAGAGAGAGACAGACATGTGATGTCATCAATGATGTCATCAATTACATTTGTGATGTCATCTTTGATGTCGTGGGTGTTAGTCTTAGCAGTGCACTGTGGTGGAGTGAGTTATGGTTGCTGAGCTTACCATAACTGGCTAATTTCAGGGGGTTTTCGGTTTTACTTGGAACCATAACGTCCCTTTAACAAAGTTTTTCACTGAATTTCATAGGTTTTTAGTAGCGCAACTTAACAATAATAACTCTGACTATATGTACTTGCAATATGGAACATACTGAACCCCCTCTACTGAATTTGATGTACGTGAACTCTTTTAATGTCCGTGGACATGTTCGGACAACAGCACCACTACCCAAAAAGTCTGGGGGGGTATGTTTAATTGATATGTCATAACATATGAACATTTTACAAATTCACAAAACAGCACACATACACATTATATTTAGTAATAAATAAGAAGTGTAACCCATATATATAACACACTAACCATTCATTTAAGTACAATATTTTCTAAAATGGAATATACCAAAAGAAGAAAGATAGGCTTGCAACATGATTACCTGACAGAAACTCCACAACTAAGAACAACAGCAGATCTACAGACCACTCAGAACACACCTTACCTGAAATAGTAAGTGTACTGCATTTTACTCATATATTTATAAACTTTCTGTATTAGATACAAAAAAGAATGATATTATGTTTTTTTTTCTCACAGAGTGGCTAGAGGAGCATTTCCCACGTGAGGAAATGTCAGAAGATAGTGAATCTAATGGTAGACACTTTACTATTTAAACCAATTAATTAATATTATTTTATATACATTTAACATATACATTTTCTTTTTGTACAGACCATACAAAAATTGAAAATACTAATGAAAAAGCTGTATTGGATAAGACTCTTCAGCACATAGAAGAAAAAATGGACCTACTCTTAGCAAATGTTAATAATTTGTTAAACTTTGTGGAGGATCACTTCAAACAAACAACTACATACCATTGTCCGACATGTACCTGTCCCCCCTAACCATATCCCAGTCAATTATCCCCAAACCCTCTCCATGAACCAAAACTTTTTGATGAGACTTCCATCCCTTCTTCACTTCATATAAATCCTAATGAAACCCCTAATTCTCCTGTTTTTGTTTCAGTTTCTGCCACACCTTCTCTGTCATAAATGTAACATATACGTAAAATAAAGTAAAATTATTATATTGTGTCCTAATTCATTTCTTGTTTTTTTTTTTAAAAAAAAGAAATTCAGGTGTCCGCGGACAGCGCGGGTGTCTGGAATGTCCGTGAAGAAACGAAAATGGAGGTGTCCTAAGAAAACTATATCTGTGCGTACTGTTCGGTAGCAAATTAAAACTGCTCTAAGAACACAAGCGGTGTCCTGAAATGTTCATCAATGGACAAAATGTGGGTGTCCTGACGACGCTGTCCGTATTGTTCGCTGGCAAGATGAAAGTGTTCTTAGAACATATTATGTGTCCTGGGATGTTCGTAAATAAACAAAATGGGGGTGTCCTGAGGACGCTATGCCTGTCCGTATTGTTCGCAAGTAAGTTGAAATTGTTCTAAGAACACAGGCTGTGTCCTAAAATGTTCGTCAAGAAACAAAATGGGAGTGTCCTTAGGACGCTCTGCCTGTCCGTATTGTTCGCAGGCAAGTTAAAACTGTTCTAAGAACACACGCTGTGTCCTAAAATGTTTGTAAAGAAACAAAATGGGAGTGTCCTGAGGACGCAATGCCTGTCCGTATTGTTCGCAGACAAGTTGAAACTGTTCTAAGAACACAGGCTGTGTCCTAAAATGTTCGTAAAGAAACAAAATGGGAGTGTCCTGAGGACGCAATGCCTGTCCGTATTGTTCGCAGACAAGTTGAAACTGTTCTAAGAACACAGGCTGTGTCCTAAAATGTTCGTAAAGAAACAAAATGGAAGTGTCCTGAGGATGCTATGCCTGTCCGTATTATTCGCAGGCAAGTTGAAACTGTTCTAAGAACACAGGCTGTATCCTAAAATGTTCGTAAAGAAACAAAATGGAAGTGCCCTTAGGACGCTATGCCTGTCCATAATGTTTGCAGGCAAGTTGAAACTGTTCGTAGAACACACGCGGTGTCCTGAAATGTTCATCAATGGATGAAATGTGGGTGTCCTGACGACGCTGTCCGTATTGTTCGCTGGCAAGATGAAAGTGTTCTTAGAAAATATTATGTGTCCTGGGATGTTCATAAATAAACAAAATGGGGGTGTCCTGCGGACCCTATGCCTGTCCGTATTGTTCGCAAGCAAGTTGAAATTGTTCTAAGAACACAGGCTTTGTCCTAAAATGTTCGTAAAGAAACAAAATGGGAGTGTCATGAGGACACTCTGCCTGTCCGTATTGTTCACAGGCAAGTTGAAACTGTTCTAAGAACACCCCCAGTCTCCTGAAATGTTTGTCAATGGATGAAATGTTGGTGTCCTGAGGACGCTGTCCGTATTGTTCGCTGGCAAGACAAAAGTGTTCTTAGAATTTATAATCTGTCCTTGGATGTTCGTAAAAATAAACAAAATGGGGGTTTCCTGAGGATGCTATGCCTGTCTGCACTGTTCGTAGGCAGATTGAAACTGTTCTCAGAACACATCAAGTGTCCAGGAATGTTCGTAAACAAACAAAATGGGGGTGTCCTGAGGATGCTATGCCTGTCCGTATTGTTCGCAGACAAGTTGAAACTGTTCTAAGAACAAACGCCTGTCCGTAACTGTTTGTTTCACTTGTGACACACTTTTAATCACTCCAGGACCCGAACAGTGTCCGTAGAAGAACACCAACGCGCATGCACAAAATAGTTTCAATGCATTTGGTGTCCTGTGGACACCCGCTCCCTTTGCGGACATGTTCGCGAAGCTATCATGTAACCTCGCCCACGATCAACGTATGTTCTGATTGCGAACACTGTTCGTGTCCCCGAACAATTTAAAACTACATTTTCAAGTAATCTATAATATTTTCCAACAAAAACTCACCATAGTAATCCTGAGTTTCTACATTCTTATTGTGACTTTTTGAAACCTTTTTTCTGTTCGATCTGTCCGTGGACAGCGCGCATGTCCGCGAACCATGCACAAGCACCCCTATAAAAGACCATGCCTTAGAGCTTATTCTCAATGTGTTTCTGGCTATCCTACAGAGCACAGCAAATTTTGCTGACAATTTGCAGCTTTTCAACGCCAAGCTGATGGCTTCCGTGGCTCCACTACTGCCACCTGGTGCTGCATCTGCCTCAGCACCACCTTCCCCCTCCACCACCACCTCCCCAAGGGCCTAAAGAGGGGAACAGGAGAGAGGATGCACAGGAGGAAGAAGAGGGCTATGAGAATGAGGTAGTGGAAGTCCCTACTACCAGCACTCGCCGTGAGTCTTGGGTGTGGCGGTTATTTACCATTCGTGGTAATGGTCCGAAGGTACGTGCGAACCAAGTCATCTGCAATGAGTGTAAAATGGTACTCAGTTGCGGGAGGCATGGTTCATACAGCTTTGGGACAACTACCATGAAGCGACACCTAAAGTCATTCCACTCGGGTGCTGTTCGCAAAGTTGTACCTTGTGAGGCGCATAGCAGGTTAACTTCCTCTACTTCATTCTCTGTTTCCGATCCTTTCACCACAAGGAACACTCCTGTGGGACAGCGTATTCCTCAAGCTGCCTCACAGGCCATACGCAATGCTGATGCCCCTTACCTTTCTAGGGTCACAGTTGTGTGTATGTACTGCAACACAGTACTGTGCAGGGAGGAGAGACTTCGTAGTGCTTTTGAAACTATCGTTTCAGAGCACGAAAAAGTCTGCTCACTACCCAAATGAAACCCACTCTACATCTTCCTCTCTCAGCTCGCCCTTTCTTATCCCTGTGGTTGGTGTCCCCCCCTTACCCTCCTCTCATAGTGTGTCTTATATAAAAAAACAAAAATAATTTAAAACAACAAAAATAAAAAAAGGCTCTTTTTAGAGCCGCCTTTTATAGTTAAAAAATAGAAGTGAAAATAAATGAAGCAGGACTCTGTCATTTTTTCCATCTCCTAAAATCAACGGTCACTTCCAAACCTATCTGCTATTTAATTTCTTTTTACACACCCATTTTCAAAGCATGTTGAACTAACATATTTAAGTACAATATGAATAGTTAACATACTCAAACAAAATTGCATGCACATCGTATGTTCAAAAATCAAACAACAATACTTGTACAAAAATGTAAACATTTATTTACTTATATTTATATACTGCGCAAGCAGCCCATGTCATTGAGAAGCTGTTACTTACAAGAGCTTAGTTACAGAAATAATGGTATTCAGTGGTACATTATGAATTCCACAAGGCATACAAATGTTATTTGGGTTGGTACAGTTAGTCATTACAATACAGTTTATGCATTAAGAACATATGATATGTATTCAACTGGTGTGACGCATCTTATGTGAATAAGATAGTTTTCATGATTTTGAGGAAGGCGCTGAGGGTCAATGTCAATTAAAAAAAATCAATGTCTAAATTAAAAACAATGCTATATACAAACAAAATTCCTTATTTGTTTCCTTTACAATTGCAGTGAAAAACATTCTCCTGAAAAGAAGCAGCCGAATTTCAAGTACAAAGAACAACTAAGAAGAAACCTGCTCGTTTAAAAAAAGTTGAATACCACTATATTATTTGTACTATTATTCAAACACACTGTAATGTTAATTCATGCTATTTCTGTGTCTAAAAATAGAGTTTGTGCACCATTCTGTCTACAAATCCCCATTTCTTAAACAGAGGTTTACAAGCAGAATGACGCACAATTTCTTAGTTTTCGACACACAAATAACCCAACTCAACCCCTAGAATTGTTATATTATATAACACACAACTGTTTTAATTGTATACCATTAGATTTACTATTTCTACTTCTCCACACCACCAGCTTACTTTCTACTATCATCTGAACCCCAGTTTAGCAGCAGATAAATTCAAGAATAGCCATCCAAACTAGTTGTAGTTGCCCAATGCACAATCACACACCATTTCATACATCTTTATTATCTTACTCACACACTCATGCAAACAGCACGCATACATTAAGAGCACCCCAACCCATACCTTCTTTATTTTTTTCAACAGACCCTAAAGAATGCCTACCAAAAATCGAGTCTGTAGAAAGCAACGCAGAAACAGAGCAAATGAAAATAGAAGTGTCCAAAACAAGCATCCATCTCTAGCAGAATTTTTTTTTAAAGTTAAAATGAAAAGGCTAATACAGTCAATTAGCGAATCAAAACAAGCTTCAAGTAGAGAAACTTTGCCTGCTTTATCAAAATGTAAAACAAACCACAAAACAATTAATAAAAAATCAGCTACCACTACAGATGAAACTGCTCCCATAAATCTTGATACAGTGCAAAGTAAGCATACCAAAAAAAGTATTTTAGCAAAAATGTTCCATCACAGAGTCCTGCAAAATCTTATAAAAACAGGAGAGAAATCAAACTCAACCCTTAAAACCTATCGTAGGAAATCAATCTTAGAAGCGTTGATAGACAGTGCAATCCTTCTCAAAAGAAACGTATTTATTTTAGTGTTAAACAAAATGAAACCACTAACAAAACTAATGACTAAATTACAAAAAAGACTTCTCAATAAACAAAATGTCAACAGAAATAACTTCTTAAGTATCTGTGGAGGTGAATGGAGTCACACTACGAGCACAGAACCATACTTTAATGAAGAAACATACAAACAAAAGCAAACAAATACAATTGCCATACATAGCAGTAGACGAGGTTATGAAAAAGTTAATAATACCATAATGAAACAGGAAATACTACTTACAAAAATATCCCCAGAAAACTTAGAATGACCTCTCCATTCAACTGAATCAGAATGTCTAGTATACAAATGGCCATGCACGTCAATGTGTAACATTCCCAAATAATCTTTCAAGTCTTTACGCCAATTCCTCAATGAATATGTGAAAGGCAAAGACAACATGAACATTAAAATACTGCAAAATATGGATATCTGTCCAGTGCGAAGTACACAGGACTACAAGGACATTCATTGGCCTGCATCTCAGGACCTACTTGCAAAACCACCTTCGATTATATCAAAATGATATCAACACATCATTCAACTATAAGAAATCTAGTCTATAAACTGTACTATGCTAAAAGTCCTGCTTTAGCACTAGCCAATTTAAATAAAATTCTTCTACACAGTACAGCAAAAGACCTACTTGAAGAAATAGACTATATTCAGAAAAAATATTTTGCACTTGAAAGCCACTTACAGAATGAAATAGCTTTAAAGCAAATTAGCAACAATTCTATGCATGGCAACCTTCTACGACACACATACAAAAAGAAATACTGACATTTAAAAGTACATCTGCTGAAATACCAAACCATGTGTGTGTATGTTGCCGTAGAACTTTCTATAAAAGTACCACAAAAACTGTAGACCTAACACATAAAATAGAAAACAATGAAGATTCTAAATGGTTGAATTAACTCTCTACCTTATAGCAGAAAACAAAAACGAAATAACTGACCCCTTAATACTTTGCAGTTACTGCACTACAAAACTTGACAACAACCAAACTCCTTCACGTGCTATCACAAATAATTTGGAATTATATCCACTACCAAAACTCCTACAACGACTCAATTTATATGAGAGCATCATAATTCAAACAGTGCACCCTTTTCAAGCAATAATACGCCTTCAACCAAAAACAGAAAAATTACCTGCCTCTGAATTAGTGAAAGGTAATGCGTGGAAAAGTAGTGTATTTACCATTAGATCTGAAAGAAAATGTGCACACTCTAGGAGTGCAACGTCTAATGGAGCAATCTTTCATTATCTTAGTATATGGTGTACCTTAAAAAGACAAAATAAATTGGCAACAACTGGTAGATTTACATAAAGTTAGACGAGATTTGCAATATCTAAAAGACAATAATGAATACTACAAAGAAATTAATATTGAAGAAAACTTGAAGGATACCACTGAAATAATTCAAGAGACACAAGAAGCTAGTCAATTTGAGCTCCTAGATCCTGCTACAATATCCAATACTTTAGAACATTATACATTCACCCATTGCCTTCTAATGACACCGTAGAAGATGCACTAGAAACGTACCAAATGTGTCAAACAAAAGGATCACCAATCAGCATATGGGAAAAAAGTATAGAAGCACATGACTTTCCTCTACTTTTTCCTACTGGCAGAGGAGGAAGGTACGATGATAGACCTATTCAAATAACAGCATCAGAATATTGCTCATTGCGGATGTATTCTGAAGATCCCAGATTTAGACAAAATGTAGAATACATATTCCACCTACTCTTTGAAAGTGAACTAGCAACTTTATGTTACGGAGTTGCACACACATTAAAATCAGGATCCCACTTTCAAAATATGTCAGCTACACAATTATTACAAAAAATGCAACAAAAAGATGAGGTTATGCAATCAAATATTACAAATCTATTAGCAAATATGCGTGGTACTAAAGAATACTGGTTTCGACGTCACAGAGATGTACGTTGTATGATAAGAAACCTTTGCCCACCCACTTGGTTTGTTACATTAAGTTGTGCAGAATATGCATGGGGAGATTTACATGATTTCCTACGCATATCAAACAAAAACAAAACAAACATAGATATACTACCACCTGGAGAACTTTGTTCTCTAGATCCTGTTAATGTTTCAAGATATTTTCACAATCGCTTCATTGCTATGCTACACTTTATTTGTAATAAAACTGCTCCTCCCCTTGGAGAAGTGCAACACTTCTTTTGGAGAAAAAAATACCAAGCCAGAGGAGCATCACATATCCACATGCTTTTATGGATTAGATGCTCCTAAATTTGGTCAAGACAATGACGCCAATGTTTTACAGTTTATTGAAAAATATGTCACTTGTCAAATTCCATCAGAAGCAACAAATAGTGATCTCCAAGCACAAATTTTACAATTTCAAAGACACAAATGTGGCAAATATTGTCGTCGCAAATACAAAACAAAGGGAAATACTACACCACATGCCGCTTTGGTTTCCCTAGACCGGTTACAAAAACAGGGCAAGTGAACAGCTTCATGTCTTCAGTTAGACATAATGTTAAAGGCAAATCACCTAAAAATACATATTACATAAAAAGAACAGAAGAAGAAAAATATATCAATGATTACAATGCAATCATTGCCTGCTTATGGAATACAAACATAGATGTGCAGTACATTGCAGACAATTACACTGCAGTTGAACAATATGTTACAGCATACTTAACCAAAGCAGAAAAAAAAGAGCTACAAATCCTCTGGAATGACCTGTCATCAGACAAAACACTGTCTCAAAAATTATACAGCTTGGGCATAAAAATGCTCTCCCATAGAGAATGTGGCTCCTATGAAGCAGCAGATCGTTTAACTGGTACTGCTTTGTATGGAAAATCTGAAAATATAATATGGCTAAGTCTTGGTCCTGCTAAATCCAGAAAAAGAGTTCTAAAATCATACAAAGGTATAGAAACAATAGCCAAACATGATCCCAACAGCCAAGACATTTTAAAAACAATTTGCTAGACACATACTACTCAAACAGAAGTACCACTTTCGAAACCATGTGTCTATACCACATAGCCCAAAACTTCACATACAAAAATAATATAAAACCTGATAAAAAAAAGGTAAATACAGAGTGTCAAATTGTGAAGGCAGCTTAGTAAAACTCACCAAACCAAATTTTAATAATTATATCAAATTGTCATTAAAGACTTCTCAACATAAAGAACTATATTACATGTCTCTGCTACAACTCTTTAAACCATGGAGAAAAGAAGAAGAAATACTAGATAACTATGACTCCTATGAAGACGCTTTCAAAGCAAATGAAAGCACTATAACTGATGTAAACTTTACACAGTACAAAACAATGTTACACAATGAACAGAAACACGAAGAAGAACTGTAGGCCCAACTAGATAAGGACACTCCTGACAGTAGTCAACCTTCTGTAACAGGAAGCCAAGAACCACTGCCAGAGCCACTAATAACAAATGAGGCAGAATGAGCTATTACAGAAGTAGAAAACACCATGTGTCAGTATGAAGATAAAGAAGACTTAACTAGCATTTTTGAAGAAGGAACAAAAGAAATTGCACATGGTGTACAACATGAAAACAAAGAATGCACCTGCCAAAATTACAAACCTATACCACTATATGTCAGTGGTGAAGCTGGTTCTGGCAAAACATTCTTTATCAAAACCATCAGTATATTCCTTCAACAATTGACAAACAACAAACTGTCTGCTGTTGTCACTGCCCCCACAGGTTTAGCTGCCTACAACATATGCGGTGTCACTTTACACCAATTACTACTCCTGCCAGTAGAACACCAAAACAAATTAGACTATTACAAACTTTCTACAGAAGCTGCAATGGAACTACGCAGAGTATTAAAACAAATGAAAATGCTACTAATAGATGAAGTAAGCATGGTCTCCAACCTAATGTTGGCTTTGATTCACCTCAGATTACAAGAAGTACTCAAAACAAACTACAAAGAGCTCTTTGGAGGAAAACACATTATTGTTTTTGGAGATCTTCAATTAACACCAGTGAAAGGTGAGCCTATTTTTAAAACCTTAGGACACAAACTCTGCCGTAAAACTGTTGGCAGCATTGGAAATGTCAACCTTAACATTTCCAAAACAGAGAATTAACAGAAAATATGCAGCAATCAGCAGATCTCCCTTATGCCAACATCTTAAAAAGTATTAGAGTTGGTATATTATCTCAAGAAGCACAAGCAATTTTGAAAACCCGGCACATTCATGCACTTTATTGCCATAATGCATGTGCTACGGATGTTATGGAACAATTAGCCCACAAAAATGTAAATTGTATCGCCTTAATGCCAACTCTTGCAAGCTGCTTCAAATTCAATGAAACAATGTTAAAAAAAGAAGTGCAGCCAATAATTGAAATTAGCGCCACAGACAAACTAGACATACATGGTATGACACTACCCATGTGTGAACAAGCCACAACGAGACTAAATAGTTTAGAAAATTCAATCCCCAACACATCTGGATTGGAAAAAATATTAAAATTATCCTTAAATTGCAGAGTAATGCTTAAACGTAACCTTGAAGTGGATCAAGGACTAGTTAATGGAGCACTCGGTACAGTTGTTGGCTTTCAAACATACCCACGTGACAACAAGATTCAGTTTGTCAATATTCTCTTTGACAAACTTTCAGAAGTGAAAAGGATAGGACGCTCAACAGCTCGATTCCTTCCCTTCAAAGACATGTATGTACGAAGAGAACAATTTTCTCTAACTCCTGCATACGCAGTCACCATTCATAAATCACAAGGTCTTACCCTAGACAAAGCATTGATAGACATTGGTAACATAGTCTTTAAAGAAGGCATGAGCTACGTAGCACTATCACGCTTACGTACACTTGACGGTCTATTTCTAATCAACTTTGATGCAAGTAAAGTAAACGCTGATATTCTTCGCATTTCAGAATACAATAGACTTTGTTCACTATACACCCCCCATCTAAAATCATATCCTATTCCACAAAAAGTAATATGTTCTAAAAGAAAACTAAAACAAACAGAAATGCAACAGGATGTCACTGCAAAGAGATTAAAAGAAACCAATACTTCATCAAGTACCACAATCAAAAAGAAACTATTAGGGAAAGCAAACCAGGTACTTCTTCAAAAAAGGAAGACAAACTTAAAAAAAAACACTCAGATACAGAACTACCTGGTCCATTTAAACTTTCAAATGTAAATGGTGTAAATTGCTAGGCAAATGTAGCAATGAATATTCTATTTCAATTACCACCAATAGTTGACAACATTTACTTACGCAGTACAGACCAATTGTGTTTGCAAATGTTAGTACTTCATAGAAATGCAACAAACAATCCTGACAACACGTATAGTGTTTTTGGAATAAGACAACAATTGGACTACTGTGCTGGAATGGTGAAATTCACTATAAACTCACAGGAAGATCCACAAGAATTTCTAATGTACTTACTACAAGTACTGGAAAACAAAAACATACCTATAAATGAAATCTTCCAGATTTTATACAGGTGGAAACATACATGCACTCTGTGCAACAATGTGACACAAGAACAAATCCCCAATGAGCGCTTTGTGTATGTATCAATACCTAATTGTGAATCCGTTCCATTTCAGCAACTTGTACAAAATGCAAACCATGGTAGATTATGTACTACCTGCAATTCAGATAATCGCTCCACCTTACTTATACAAACACATAGTAAATACGTAATACTAATGCTTCTACGTTACAATGCAAATGGTACCAAAAACAACTGCAAGCTGATTGGATTCACACATGGTCAAGTACCACTTGGTAAAAAAACTTCACAACAATAGGTATAATCTACCACACAGGAGCCGCAACCAATGCAGGTCACTATACTGCACATATAAAAAAGAATTGTGGATGGTTCGGATGTAATGATAGTACCATTACTCTAAAGCAGAGATTACCTAAAAATCTTACAAACACTTATTTAATCTTCTTAAAACCAAAATTTCTTAACTAAACTGTACTTAAACATTAACTAAACTTTTATTAGAAAACTATAAACTGTTACAATATGCCAACAGCTATATAACTGCCTCAATATTATACAACAACTAAACAGATAAATGAATACCGCTAAATTATATAAAAAAATAAACAGTTAGAATATGCCAACTGGTATCTAACTACCCCAAGATTTTCAATAACCAAACAGATAAATCAATACCACTACATTATAACAAAAAATAGACAGTTAGAATACGCCAAATGGTATCTAACTACCCCAACATTTTACACTATCCAAACAGATAAATCAATATCACTTCATTATAATTTCTTAAAACCAAAATGTATTAACTAAACTGTACTTAAACATTAACTAAACTTCTATTACAAAACTATAAACTGTTACAATATGCCAACAGCTATATAACTACCCCAAGATTCTACAACAACTAAACAGATAAATGAATACCACTAAATTTTATCAAAAAATAAACAGTTAGAATACGCCAAATGGTATCTAACTACCCCAAGATTTTCAATAACCAAACAGATAAATCAATACCACTACATTATAACAAATAATAGACAGTTAGAATACGCCAAATGGTATCTAACTAACCCAAAATTTTACAATATCCAAATAGATAAATCAATACCACTTCATTATAACAAAAAATAGACTATTAGAATATGTCAACAGGTATCTAACTGCTCCAAAAATCTGCAACAAACCAATATATAGAGCATTAGACAGAAACAAGTGAACACTAAAAACAAACAAACAAATAGACTGTAGCATAACAAAAAAAGTTTTTTTTTTAAATCCAACATGGATTTTTTTTCTCCCACAGACCCATTGATTTTAGCAACAAACAAAGAAACTGAGCGAATTGCACAGTACAGTGGTTTGTAATCTACTATTCAATGTTATAAGTTGTTACAAAATACCAATACTAACATGATCTTTTCTTTTATCACAGAAATAAACAAGAAATACATGTACTACAATTACTAAACCAAACAGTAAGTATATTACATTAAGTACAACCATCACAGCAAATCACACCCATAGTCACTTATAACTTTGCTGCCTATAAATTTGATTTTGTCCATGCACCCAAGGCTATAGACCCTGCCCACAACCACCACAGCATATCACACCCATAGTGGCTTATAACTTCTTTGCTTATAAATTTGTTCTTGGATCCCAAGTTATAAACCACTATGGGTGTGATATGCTGCGGTAGTTGTGGCCAGGGCATAGAGTCTTGGGTGCATGGCCACATCGCAGCATATCACACCCATAGAATCATACATTTCAACTATGCCATATGGACACTTTTAATGTCCGTAGACATCATGAGTGTCCTTAGAACAGTTTCAACTTGCCTATGAACAGTACGAACAGACATAGCATCCTCAGGAAACCCTCATTTCGTCTATTGATGAACATTCCAGGACACATAAGTGTTCTAAGAACACTTTGAACATGCTTGCGAACATGTGTTCTTAGAACAATTTGAAATTGCTTGAGAACAGAACGGACAGGCATACCGTCCTCAGGACACCCCCATTTTATTTATTGACGAACATCACAGGACACATGATGTGTTCTTAGAACACTTTCAGCTTGCTTACGAACAATACGGACAGGAGTAGTGTCCTCAGAACACCACCATTTCGTTTATTTAGAACATATTACAACATCTGCGTTGTCCGCGGACAAAGCGAAGACAACAGGGGAGTCTACTACCTAAATAAATAAAACATTTAACCCATTTCTTACTCCTCCACCCTCCCCAAACACAACAACACACTGTACTAAATGTAGTTATGGTTAAGTTGCTGTTTCCATAGGAAGAGTCCTTTTTGGGTGGCTTATAACTTTGCTCTCCCTGGACGAATACTCACGAAACTTTGTAGAAAAAGTATATGGGTCACTCTGAATTATTTTGCAAAGTTTGGTGAGGTTTGGTCCAGGGGGGGAAAAGTTATAAGGGGGGCCCCAAAACTTCATTTTTCCCATAGACTGAATGGGGAAACAACTTTGCTCACGCCTACAAGCCAAACCACTGGATGGATTTTCACCAAATTTGGACCAGGAGCAGCGGCTTTGTCCCGAAAGCGTGCTTTTGCAAATTTGGGGAAAATCGGTCCAGTAGATTTTTTATAAAATGATCAAAAAATAGGTTAAAAAAAATTAGTGATATCTATGTTCGGTCCGTGGACACACTTCCCTGTTCGCTCCGCGAACAGTGTCCTGATTGGCCAAACGGCTTGCATCATGTCCACGGACATGCAACATCTTCGCAAGTTGAAACTGTTCTAGGAACACACGCGGTGTACTGATATGTTCCAAAATAAACGAAATGGGTGTGTCCTGAGGACGGTATGACTGTCCATACTGTTCACAAGCAAGTTGAAACTGTTCTAAGAACACATGAAGTGTCCTGGGATGTTCGTCAATAAACAAAATGGGAGTGTTCTGAGGACGCTACATCTGTCTGTATTGTTCGCAAGCAAGCTGAAACTGTCCTAAGAATACTCGGAGTGTCCTGAAATGTTTGTAAAAAAAACGAACTGGGAGTGTCCTGAGGACGCTGTCCGTATTGTTCGCTGGCAAGTTGAAATTGTTCTAATAACACATGATGTGTCCTGGTATGTTCGTAAATAAACAAAACTGGGGAATCCTGAGGACGGTATGCCTGTCCGTTTTTTTCGCAGGCAAGTTGAAACTGTTCTAAGAAGACATGCAGTGTCCTGAAATGTTTGTAAATGGATGAAATGGGGGTGTCCTGAGGACGGTATCTCTGTCCGTTTCATTCACAGGCAAGTTGAAACTGTTCTAAGAATTCATCATGTATCCTGGGATGTTCGTCAATAAACAAAATGGGGGTGTCCTGAGGACGGAGGATGTTCGTCAATAACAAAATTGGGGTGTCCTGAGGATGGTATGACTGTTCGTACTGTTCGCAAGCAAGCTGAAACTGTTCTAAGAACACTCGCGGTGTCCTGAAATGTTCGTAATTAAATGAAATGGGAGTGTCCTGAGGACGCTGTCCGTATTGTTCGCTGGCAAGTTGAAATTGTTCTAATAAAACATGATGGCCCTCATTATGACCCAGGCGGTAAGTAATCGAAATTACCACCATGGCGTAATGAGCGTTAACGCCATGGTCCGATGGCGATAAGAGCGCCATATTACGACCCATCGCGCACGAGCATTACGCCATGGCGGTAACGTAAACTACGCCATGCCGTAAATAGCCCTTACCGGCCTCGTTAACAGCGCAGGGTGACCTACCGCCACCCATCATTGCGCCGACCGTAGTCAGCGGTCACCGTAATTAGCGGTGACCGCAATTAGGCGGAACCGGAAATAGCGTAATCGCGGCGGAACGGGAAACAGCACAGCGGCCATCTTAAAAAACACAATCCATTGCCATCCTACCCAACCACACCACAACCAACCCTCAAACCCTGTCATTCCCATAACCCACCCATTTCCTCACCCAACCATGCCGAAGGTTGTGAAGAAGGCATGTGACAGGCAGCGGCAGGAGCGCTACAGTCGTGAGGAACTGCAAATGCTTGCAGACACGCTCCAGGAGAAGGCCGATGTTGTCTTCTCCACTGAGATGACCCGGCCAGCCATAGGCCACAAAAAGGAGGTGTGGGAACTTGTGGCACAACGTGTCAGTGCTGTTGGAACCACCCCACGCACCTCCAAACAGTGCCGCAAGAGGTGGGACGACCTGCGGATCAGGGTCCGGGGCATTATGTCTGCCAACCGTAACCTGGCCCTGGGAACTGGCGGGGGAGCACACTCCCCACTGAAGATGCAGCCATGGGAGGAGACATGTGCCTCTCTGATTGGCATTGAGTGCATCGAAGGTGTCGGCGAGATGGAGAGAGGGGCCCCGACATCTGGAGACACAGGTAGGTGCCTCATATCCAGCCTTGCAAGACACCCTGATACACTTGCACGTGACAATCACAATGTGGCAGACGCAACACATCAGCATATGAGCCACACCCTGCGCACATGCAGCATGTACACTGTACAGTAGGCAGACACACACCTGCATGCAAAACCGAACCTAAAGGGAGGCAACCTGTATGTCACGGGCTACTAACTCCACCATCTATCCATTACACTCTTCACAATGCCTGCTCAATGTCCGCTGAACCATCAATAACAGTCACCCTCCTCTGCTCCACCACAGGCTCGCAATCGGACACTGGCAGGGACGACAGCACCAGCACCCCAGCCAAGAAGGCCAGGAAAGTGGGAGAAGGGAGCCATGCATCCACCTCTGCTGGACCCAGGCCGAAACCACGCCAGGCTGAAGAGGCCAGGGCAGCAAAGTCCCCCGAGGAAGGGGTCGTGACAGCGCCTGCAGCCCAACAACACCCACTGTTGCCCACTGAGGGCAATGTGTCAGCAGGGAGCAGTACTGTTGGGGAGACTGCAGCCATCGCTGCCTGCTCCGATAGTGATGTGGAGGATGACACTGGACTTGCCCACAACACGCAACTTCACTCACCACACCTATCCCCAATCAGCCATCATGGAGATGACACCCAGGGCCAATCACCTGCTAATTCATGGCCAGCAACTCCAAGCCCAGTGGGAGTTGGGGAAGATGGGAGTAGTCCCATTGGTCCCCCATTGGCACCCTCCATTGGGCCAGATTTCCAGCTGTCGCTGGAGCAGATTGCCAACAGGCAGGAAGTACTGGGCACACTCCTCACGCAGCATGTTGCAGAATGTGGAAGTGCCAGTGCAGCCATGGAGAGGAGTGCTGATGGCATCAGGTCTGCCATCCAAACTGCCAGCAGGGACATATGCACCGAACTTGCTGCAGTGCGGCAGATGATGAGCCAGCTCATCCAGACAATTGTGGACACATGCCGTACTGAGCAGCCCGGTACATCCTCAGCTGCAAGTTCAGCACAAGCCTCTCCCGTCCGCAGGTCATCCAGGACCCTGAGGAGCACAGGCAGGGGGGCCCCAGGTTCCGGGAGAGGGGGCAGTCAATAGTGTGCAAAACTATACACACTTCACCACGGGCACTGTCACATGTTTGCAGGGTGTTCAGAGGGGAGGGGGAGGGGGGAATTGGGTGTGTTGGAGTGTTCAGGGGGGAGGGGGGGGAATTGGGTGTGTTGGAGTGTTCAGGGGGGAGGGGGGAATTGGGTGTGTTGGAGTGTTCAGGGGGAGGGGGAGGGGGGAATTGGGTGTGTTGGAGTGTTCAGGGGGGAGGGGGAGGGGTTCTGTTATACCTATTCAGAAGAACAATACACTTTTTCATTTCTCACAAACGAAATGTGTGGACATTGCTCATTGCGTATGTGTGCTTTATTGTTTTACAGTCCACAGTGTTGACATACCAGACACACACAGTGCCCCAAGTGCCATCCATATGTTACACACATGCTGTGTGTGCTAGAAGTATCGGTCAATGACATTCTGACGCATTATATGCCCCTCCTGTGCTTCGCTGCCTCCCTGAGGTGCTGCCCCATCCCCATCATCATCATCCCCATCATCAGGTGGTTGTGGTTCTGCGTCAGGGGGCAGAGGCACTTTTCGTCTGATGCACATATTGTGTAGCATGACACATGCCATGACGATCTTTGCAACCTTCTCATGGCGGTACAGGAGTGCCCCGCCAGACCTGCTGAGGCAGCGGAAACGTGCCTTCAGTAGGCCAAAAGCCTGCTCTATCACCACACGGGTACGTGCATGGGCACGGTTGTAGTCCTCCTCATGCTGGTTCGATGGGTTCCGCACTGGTGTGAGGAGCCACCTCTTCAGGGGATAGCCCGCATCACCTGTAAAATGTGAGAAATTAATGTGTCAGGAACGAGATTGATTTGTGAACATGACGCACAACCATGCCTTGATTCCGACTGTTACTGTGCACCAATTAGAGTTGTGCTAATGGATTTACACTGTGCAACCAGTATGTGTTCATGGCTCTCATGTACTGTTTTGCATGCAAAAACACGATGCAGGGGGGACGATTGCCTTGTGAATGGCCATCCACTGTGTCTGTTCAGGCGGTCATTCATGTGACCTTGCACGTGTCCTGTGAGCTTGAAGCTCACATGATAGCAACATTGATGTCTGGCTCATTATGACCCCAGTGAGCATTACTGGTGTCAATGGGGACAGTTTGTGGTTCTTGTAGTGGTGCATTGATGTTCCTGTCTGTCATGTGCCTCCTTTGTGCGCAGTTGTGGGGGACAGGCCTTTCAGTAGTTGGTGCATGGTGACGTGCATGTTGGTGGTTTTCTTTAGGGTCAATGCGGTCACAATTTGCACAATGCACTTGCAGATGGTTGTGTCGTTTTTGGGATACACTTTCATTCACATGTTGGGATGATTAGGTCAGGCATAATGTGTACACTACTCTGTTGACGTCAGTGCTGCCACAGGGAATGATGTGGCTACTGCTAGTTGCACCCATGTGACGTATGCATCACCCCCCTGTATCTGCCAGATGAAATATGCATTGGTACGTCATTCAACACCCACTTTGCATTTTCATGCTCATGACATTAGACTCGCCGAGTAGGTAGGATCTTGGGCCTGCATGTCGCTCCATGTAGCGTGGTATTGTGGTGTTCCGAAGGACCATTGAATCATGGGTTGATCCGGGGTATCTGGCAGAACAATGTGTGATGATCCTGTTGGAGTCACAGACCATTTGCACGTTGATTGAGTGGAAATGTTTACGGTTGCGGTACGGTACCTCCATGGCATGTGGGACCACCAATTCAACATGGGTGCAGTCAATGGCACCAATGCAACCAGGTATGCCGGCCAGTGCATGGAAACCCACTTTGGTGTTGGCAATCTCCTGGGCAGACCGTGGTAATGAGATGTGGTCATCGGTGTGCTTGAGGAGGGCATCGAGCACTTGCATCAGTGTACGCGAGAATAATGGTTGTGATATGCCATGCAAGTGCCCCACTGTGTGCTGGTAGGTGCCTGTGGCCAGGAAGTGGAGCACGGACACTACCTTCAGTAGGGGGGGGGTGGCAGTGGGTGTTTCAATCATGCTGATGATGTTGTTGTGTATCATGTCCACAATGGTGGTGATGGTGTCCCGGTCCAGTCGGTACAGGGTGTGGATCTGCTCAGCGGTGAGGTTGAATGGGCTGGCTCTGATGCGTGGGATTGGGGGCTGCCTGCGTGGTGGCACTGGCTGTGCTGGTGGGGCTTGTTGGGCCTGCCTTGCCCTCCTTCTCCTCCTGCGTCTCCTCTGTGCAGCCTGTTGTTGTTGTTGCTGTTGTTGTTGTTGTTGCTGTAGTTGCTGTTGTAGCACTCGCATTGCTATCAGGTCCTCCAGCCCCAACATTGCTAGTCCTATTGGTATCATTGTGGCGTGTGACTGGGTGTGGGAAGGGGTGGGGTGTGCTCTTTTTGTACTTCCTGAGTCTGTATTGCCTTCACCTGTGCTGTTTCTGTGCACCTGTGGCAGCTGCATTCACTTTACATGGCCCTTTACGGTTGGTTCGCGATGGCGTAATTAGCACCATGGCGGTAAGGTACTTAACGGGCTGGGTGATGGCGTTAGGGGCATGTCCGCTTGGGTCGGCATTTGCGTACCTTTCCGCCATGGCGCTAAGTACGGTGTGGATGTTCGCGTGCGCGCGCCCTTGGCGCAGTCAGCGGCAGCGTTAGCTACAATGCCGCTAATGACATCGTAGTTTACGATCACGGGTCGTAATCGGCCCTAGCGGAAGACGATGGCGGTAATCGTTTACCGCCATCGTTTTTCGCTTTGCGCCAGGGTCGTAATGAGGGCCGATGTGTCCTGGAATGTTTGTATATAAACAAAATGGAGGTGCCCTGAGGACAGTATGCTTGTCCGTTTTGTTCGCAGGCAAGTTGAAACTGTTCTAAGAATTTATCATGTGTCCTGGGATGTTCGTCAATAAACAAAATGGGGGTGTCCTGAGGATGGTATGAATGTTCGTACTGTTCGCAAGCAAGCTGAAACTGTTCTAAGAACACTTGCGGTGTCCTGAAATGTTTGTTAATAAACGAAATGGGATTGTCCTGAGGACGCTGTCTGCATTGTTCGCTGGCAAGTTGAAATTGTTCTAATAACACATGATGTGTCCTGGTATGTTTGTAAATAAACAAAATGGGGGTGTCCTGAGGACGGTATGCCTGTCCGTTTTGTTCGCAGGCAAGTTGAAACTATTCTAAGAAGACCTGCGGTGTCCTGAAATGTTCGTAAATGGACAAAATGGGGTGTCCTGAGGACGCTGTCCGTATTGTTCACTGGCAAGTTGAAAGTGTTCTAAGAACACTCATCATGTCCGCAGACATTAAAAGTGCCCATATGGCATAGTCAAAATGTTTGACTCTATGGGGGTGATATGTTGCGGTGGTTGTGGCCAGGGCATAGAGTCTTGGGAGCATGGCCATATTCATTTCTAACTGAAGACATGAAGTTGTTCACTTAACCTGTTTTTGTAACCGGTCTAGGGAAACCAAAGCGGCATTTGGTGTAGTATTTCCCTATGTTTTTGTATTGCGACTGCAATATTTGTGTCTTTGTTTGTGTCTTTGAAATTGTAAAATTTGTGCATGAAGATCACTATTTGTTGCTTCTGATGGAATTTCACAAGTGATATATTTTTAAATAACAATAAAAGAGTGGCATCACTGTCTTGACCGAATTTAGGAGCATCTTTAATCCATAAAAGCATGTGGATATCTGGTGCTCCTCTGGCTTGGTATTCTTTTCTCCAAAAGAAGTGTTGCACTTCTCTGAGGGGAGGAGTAGTTTTATTACAAATAAAGTGTAGCATAGCAATGAAGCAATGGTGAAAATATTTTGAAACATTAACAGGATCTAGAGAACAAAGTTCTCCAGATGTTAGTATATCTATGTTTGTTTTGTTTTTGTTTGATATGCGTAGGAAATCATGTAAATCTTCCCATGCATATTCTGCACAACTTACTGTAACAAACCAAGTGGGTGGTCCAAGGTTTCTGATCATACAACGTACATCTCCGTGACGTTGGAACCAGTATTCTTTCTTACCATGCATGTTTGCAAACAGATTTGTAATGCTTGTTTGTAAAACCTCATCTTTTTCTTGCACTTTTTGTATTAATTGTGTAGCTGGCATATTTTGAAAGTGGGTTCCCAATTTCAATATGTTTGCAACTCTGTAACATAGAGTTGCTAATTCACTTTCAAAGAGTAGGTGGAATATGTATTCCACATTTTGTCTAAATCTGGGATCTTCAGAATACATTCGTAATGAGCGGTATTCTGATGCTGTTATCTGAGTGGGTCTATCATCATACCTTCCTCCTTTGCCAGTAGGAAATAGTACAGGAAAAGCACGTGCTTCTATATTTTTTTCCCATATGCTCATTGGTGAACCTTTGGTTTGTCGCATTTGGTACGTTTCTAGTGCATCATTTATGCTGTCACTAGAGTGCAATGGATGAATTGTATAATGGTCTAAAATACAGCAGCTGGATCCAGAAGTTCAAATTGACCAGTCTTGAATTATTTCAGTTGTTTCCCTTAAGTTTTCTTCAATATTTATTTCTTTGTAGTATTCATTATTGTCTTTTAGATATTGCAAGGATTGTCTAACTTTATGTAAGTCCACAAGTTGTTGCCAAATGTTTTTGTCTTTTATTGGTACACCATTTACTAAGACAATTAAAGATTGCTCTTTTGGTGGTTGCACTCCTAGAGTGTGCACCTTTTCTGTCAGATCTAATGGTAAATAAACTACTTTGCCACAAATGCCTTTCACCAATTTAGAGGGAGGTAATTTTTCTGTTTTTGGTTGAAGGCGTATTATTGCTTGAAATGGGTGCACTGTTTGAATTATGATGCTCTCATACAAATAGAGTTGTTGCAGGCGTTTTGTTAGTGGAAACAATTCCAAGTTATTTGTGATAGCACGTGAAGGAGTTGGGTTGTTGTCAAGTTTTGTAGTGCAGTAACTGCAAAGTATTAAGGGGTCACTTATTTCGTATTTGTTCTCTGATAGAAGGTAGTGAGCTAATTCAAACCATTTGGAATCTTCATTGTCTTCTATTTTGTATGTTACGTCTATAGTTTTTGTGTTTTGTAAAAGGTTCTGCGGCAACACACACACACATGGTTTGGTACTTCAGCAGATGTACTTTTAAATTTTAGTATTTCTTTTTGTATGTGTGTAGTAGAAGGTTGCCATGTGCAGAATTGTTGGTAGTCTGTTCTAAAGCTATTGCATTTTGTCAGTGGCTTTCACTTCCAGAATATTTTCTCTGGATACGGTCGATTTCTTCTTGTAGCTCTTTGGGTGTACCATGTAGAAGAGTGTTATTTAAATTGGCTAATTCTAAAGCAGGACTTTTAGCAGTTCATAGACTAGATTTCTTACATTTGAATGATGTGTTGATATCATCTTGATATCATGGAAGGTGCTTTTACAAATAGGTCCTGAAATGCAGGCTAATGAATGTCCTTGTAGTCCTGTGTATTTGCGCACTGGACAGGTATCCATATTTTGCAATACTTTCATTTTGATTTTGTCTTTACCTTTCACATACTGATTGAGGAACTGCCGTAAAGATTTGAAAGATTTGTTGGGAATGTTAAACATTGACGTGCACAGCCATTTGTATACTGGATGTCCTGGTTCAGTTGAATGGAGAGGTAATTCTGAGTTTTCTGGGGGTATTTTTGTAAGCAGTGTTTCTTGTTCCATGATGGTAGTCTTAATGTTTTCATAACCTTGTCCACTGCTATGGATGACAATTGTGTTTGTTTGGTTTTGTTTGTATGCTTCTTCATTAAAATATGGTTCTGTGGTCATGGTGTGACTCCATTCACCTCCAAAGATATTTAAGAAGTTATTTTTGTTGACATTGTGTTTATTGAGAAGTTTTTTTTGTAGTTTAGTACTTATATTTGTTAGTGGTTTAATCCTGTTTAAAACTAAAATAAATAACTTCCTTTTTAGAAGGATTGCACGGTCTACGAGAGCTTGTTGGATCAATTTTCTATGGTAGATTTTAAGGGTTGTGCATGATTTTGCGCCTGTTTTTTATAAGATTCTGAAGGACTCTGCGGTGGAACATTTTTGCTAAAATACTTTTTTTGGTATGGTTACTTGCCACTACATCAAGATTTATAGGAGCAGTGTTGGCAGTAGTGGTAGCTGAAATCTTGTTAATCACTTTCTGTTTCGTTTTACATTTTGATAGAGGAGGCAAAGTTTCTGTACTAGAAGCTTCTTTTGTTTTGCTAAATGACTGCATTAGCTGTTTTGTTTGAACGTTTTGTACAAACTCTGGTACAGATGGATGCTTATTTTGGACACTTTTATTTTCATTTGCTCTATTTCTGCGTTGGTTTCTACGGACTTGCTTTTTGGTAGGCATTCTTTGGGGTCTGTTGAAAAAAAAGAAGGTATGGGTTGGTCAGTTTTGCAATGTATGTGTGCTGTGTGCATGCGTGTATGAGTTTGATGGGGAAGATGTATGTGGTGGTGTGTGAATGTGCATTGGGCAATTACCATGAGTTGGGAAGGCTATTCTTCTGTTTGTATGTTTACTACACCGTGGTTCAGCTGAGAGTAGAAAGTGAGCTAGTGGTGAGGAGAAGCATTAATAGTAAATGTAATGGTGTAAAATTAAAACAGTTCTTTGTTTTGTAGTCCTAACATTCTAAGGGTTGAGTATGTTATTTGTGTTCCAAAAAAACAGGGATTTGTGTGCCATTCTGCCTGCTAATCTCTGTTTAATAAATGGGGATTTGTGGGCAGAATGGTTCAGACATCAATGTTTTTTTTGGTGCGCAAATTACATGAATGAACCACACAGTGTCTTTGAGGAACAGTAAGAATATAAAGGTAGTATTGTACTTTTTTTTTGTGGAATGAGCAGGTTTCTTCGGATATGTTGTTTGTAGTTTAGATGCTGCGGATTTTCAGGAGAGTGGTCTTCACTGCAATTGTAAAAGGAAGAAGTTAGTAATTTTGTGTGTTTATAGCACTGATGTTAATGTACACGTTGATTTTTATGTTTTTGTGGTAGTATTCTTGTTTGATATCTGAACATAGTGTATGTATGGATTTGATTTCACTATGTGCAGCCTTTATATGTTATTTACAGTATGTTAGTTCAACATGCTTTGCAAATTAGTAGAATTTTAAGTTCATGAAATTCACTTGTTTTTTTACAGCTGTTTTGTAGATAGGAGAGAGGTTTGGAAGTGATAGTTCATTGTAGTAGATGGGAAAAATTTGAATAATTTCATATTATAACTAGACATGCGAAAATCGGGAGCACCTGAGAGGGAGATTTCACCACAGTAATTGGGAACATTTATTTTTCTCATACGATTGCATTGGGATTAGCATTAATTTAGGCGGGAGACAGTAAAAAATTGTGACATTTTTCAATGAAAAATCGAGTCTCGCGCGTAAATCGGGAGGGTTGGAATGTATACAGATACAGATTTAGTAGCATTACTTTGTTTATATGGAATCATACGAGTTGTACATGTACTCTGAAAAAAATATGCATACCTGTACTTTGTAATCATGCATGTGGATATGCATGGAGCTGTAAGTAGAAATCTTCGCGACTTTTATTCAGTTTTTGTAGTATGTGCTTTCCAATGATATGAGACTTGTATTAAGAGTGATCAATAGTACATTTGAAGTGAGGAACTCTGATGATGCAGTTAGATGTAGAGGTCTTGGATGTGATTGGTGGATGGTTGTGTGACTGCTTAGCTGTATCCAATGAGGGAATGGAACCGAGAGTGATGTGTAAAGGGTAGAAGGGCTGTCTAAGAGTTAGGTGCCGCACGGACACTGCGGCTGTCTGTGGGTAGGGCGTGCCACATACAGGGTTTTCCAGCAAATCCAGCATGGAAAGGGGACTGTAGGGATCAGCCAATCAGATGTTGACGTTGATGATTTGTGCAGAAAGAGAGTGTGTGTAGTGAAGATGGCAGAGGTGCAGAACGTCAGGGTGTTGGTGCAAAGAGATATGTTTGTCCATGGTTTACAGCAGTATTTTCAATGCAGGCATGTGGCAAACAATTTCGATGTTAGAGGAGTGGGGGTGGTGTGGAGCACTGTGACTGATTGCAATGCAGAGGCAATTCTCCAAGTTTGTAGAGATATGCGTAGGATGAACAGTCCCCATGTGGTAGTTTTGCACTATGATGCTTTCCATTTGGCCTAAGTGAGTTCCCCTACTTTGTTGGCAGATTTGGAACAGTTGGTTCAAGCAGTAATCAACATTTTTCCATTCGCGAAAATAATTTATTCTGGATTACTGCCTAGAGCACTATGGGACAACAGTTCTGTGTTTTGTCCTCAGCAAAACATTGCTAGGTGTGCAATCAATCGTGGCATGCGTGCTTTCATGCTAAGAGCTGGTATGTTTTTTCTGTAACAACGAGAATATTGCTTTGAGTAATGCTGCTTATTTTGAAGCAGATGGTGTTTCTTGTTTCTTTTTGGGAAATGCCATATTCTTTTGGAATGTAAGGGTTGCTTTGGAACAGGTTATGTGAAGATTTTAGTTGTAAAATAAGAAGAAAAAACCCAGCAAAAAATACAAAATAACAGGTGTCTGTCAGGCATCTGCAAAATAAACAAAAAAAACTTCTCTTTTCAGAGCCCACCTTAAAGGGGAAATGGGGAACACTATTTCAATGTACTTTCAACACACTCAGATCTTCTACATGTCCATGGACATGGCGGTAGTCTGCAGACAGCGCATATTACATATGGGCATTCTGGGGTGGAGAGGCATGCAAATGAGAATGAGCGGAGATAGGGATTGGTCAGTAAAGTTTAGTGGGTGTGTTGTGTAAGGAGAGATTTAGTGAGGACGTCGTTTTCCTGAGAGAAGAACAGACAGCTATGGCTGTGTGTTTTCGAAAACAGATTATCTGGATTTTGGGAGACTCATGGATACATTGGTTGGAGGTGCATGCAGAACGTTGTGGTGTATCTGCAGATCTTGTATTCCCTCATGTGGAAGTGTACTGGTATGGAGTGAGTGGAATGAAGTGGCTGGACTTGGTACCGCTCTGTGCTACTTTACAGACAGAGCGTCATCCTGACATAATTATAATTCATTGTGGAGGTAACAGTTTAGGACATGTGTCTGGAATTTCTTTGCAATTTGCAATGAAAGAAGGACTTGAGAAGGTCATGGACATGTTTCCAAATTCCCAAGTGATTTTTTCTCGTATTGCGCAACGACAAATGTGGCTGCGTTCTTCTTCATTTGGTCCACAAATGGAGAAAGCGAGGGCGCAATGTCAATAAGGCTGTTTGTGCCTTTCTAAGAGATGTTGGCATGTCCTCCTTTCACAATGAAAATATTATGTTTCGTAGCACATTCATTTTTTGCAGAGATGGAGTCCATCTTACATATGCTGGCAATCAGATTTTCTTAGAAATGTACAAAATGCTTTGCGCCCTCTTTTGGAATTATAGGTATCTATTTTGCATTAGATGGTGACGATTCCAAGTTTTTCAAACACACAAAACACCACCAAAAGGCTCTTTTCAGAGCCACCACTTACTCCCAGAGAATTTTGCATTGGTTTTGTAAGGGCAGCACCCCAAAATGTTATCTGTCCTAAGAATGTCCGCGGAATTTTAAAAAATGTGGAAGGACCTGCACTGTTTATTTGATAGTTCTATTTTTAAACTGAGAAAGGCGGCTCTGAAAAGAGCCTTTTTGGGGGGTGGGGGGATTTTTGTTGTTTTATATTATTTTGGCTTTTTTACACACGACACAGTAGGAGAGGAGGGGAAAGGAGGGTAAGGAAGGGACACCAACCACAGGGATACGAAAGGGCAGGTGGAGAGAGGAAGATGTAGGGTGGGCCTTATTTAGGTAGGCAGCAGGTCTTCTGGTGGTCCATGACCATAGTCGCGAAAGCACTTCTAAGACTCTCCCCCCTGCAGAGTACTGCGTCACAGTACATACACAATATTGTGACCCTCGAAAGGTAAGGGTCAACAGCATCGCAAATGGCCTGTGAAGCAGCTGGAGGGATGCACTCTCCCACAGGAGTGTCTCTTGTGGTGAGAGGAGCGGAAACTGAGGATGCAGTGGAGGAAGTCAACCTACTACGTTCATCACAAGGTACAACCTTGCGAATGTCCGCACCGTGGAACGAAGTTAGATGTCGCTTCATGGATGTTGTGGCAAAGCTGTATGCACCACGTCTCCCACGACTCAGCACTAATTTGCACTGGTTACAGGTGACCTTGTCCGCACTTGCTTTTGGTACGTTACCATAAATGGTAAAGAACCACCACACCCAAGACTCCTGGTGAGCGCTGGTAGTAGGGCATTCCTCCACCTCATTCTCTTCATCCTTTTCATCCTCGTTCTCTAAATCCTCACGTGTGTTCCCCTCTGCAGGCCCTTGGGGAGGTCGTGGTGGAGGGTTTGGGGTAGTGCTGAGGCTGATGTAGCAATAGCAGCCATGGATGCCATTAGGGTTGATGAGGTAATCTCAGCTAGAGCACTAAAGGCAGCAAAAGTCAATCTGCAATAGCCAGAAGTACAATGAAGATCAGCTCTGGGGTGTGGCTTTTTATATGGGTGGAGGGGTGCGCCTCGAGAACATATCGAACACTCAAAAGCATTCAAAAAGTGACAAAAAATATGTGGAAAGCCAGGGCCAATGTCTGGTACATGTGAAATGGTGATTTTTTACTGTAAAATAATTTGGATTGTCTGAATAACTTCTTTTAAAATGTTACACATGCTCAGTGTGTGTGCAGTCACATGATGACATCGGGAACAAGTCCGCAAAGGGAATGGGTGTCCGCAGGACAGCAAATGCGCAGGAGCAGTCATGCGCATGCACGCGGATGTTCTATGGACAGTGTTCGGGTCCTGAAACTAATTAAAACTGAGGCACAAGTGAGACAGACAGTTACGGACAGGCACAATGTTCACAGCACTTATGGGTATGGTGCGCATGTGCGTAAATGTTCTGCAGACTGCACGGCCAGGTATTGTGTCCTTACTACACCTCCATTTTGTTTGACTACGGTCATCCCGGACACCGCGCCTGTTCTACGGACAGTCCCATCTTGGTTGCGAACGGTACGGACAGGTATAGTGTCCTTAGGACACCTCCATTTTGTTGATTTATGGATACCCCGGACATCTGTTGTGTTCTAAGAACAGTTCCATCTTGGTTGCGAATGGTACGGAGAGGTGTAGTGTCCTTAGGTTGCTTAGCTTACCATAACTGCGAATTTCATGGGTTTTTCGGTTTTACTTGGAACCATAATGTCCCTTTAACAAAGTTGTTTTACTGAAAATATATATATATATATTCAGTAAAAAAAACTTTGTTAAAGGGACATTATGGTAAACTTGCGCTACTAAAAACCTATGAAATTCAGTAAAAAAACTTTGTTAAAGGGACGTTATGGTTCCAAGTAAAACCGAAAAACCCATGAAATTCGCCAGTTATGGTAAGCTAAGCAACCATAACTCGCACCACCACAGTGCACTGCTAAGACTAACACCCAGTACATAAAAGATGACATCACAAATGTCATTGATGACATCAATGATGACATCACATGTGCATTTACATTTCAATCAAAGTCTGTACATGGGATTCTTATTGCAGTGTTAAAAGTAGTGTCATTGGAATAAATATCATGAGGTACGTAGTGCATTAAGCAATGAATTAATCCGAATAGCATTGTATTATGATTTTGTTTCCAATATACTAAGGTACATTTTTTATTAGGTACTTATTAAATGTTTCACAGTATGAACAACTCTAATAAGAAAGCATTTATAATTTTAGTATTTAACATTGCAAGATTATTAATATTGCATCTCCATCATGTCTCCTGCAAACTATGCCTATGTTACTACATGTGTACCTTAGTATATTGGAAACAAAATCATAATACAATTCTATTTGGATTAATTCATTGCTTAATGACCTACTCATGGAAAATTTCAAAAATTTAAAAAACCTTTTGGAGGATCACTTGAAACAAAAAACTAGATACCATTGTCCCACATGTACCTGTCCCCCCTCACCATATCCCAGTCAATTATCCCCAAACCCTCTCCATGAACCAAAATGTTTTGATGCGACTTCCATCCCTTCTTCACCTCATATAAATCTTCTTAAAACCCCAATTCTCCTGTATTTGTCTCAGTTTCTTCTTCACCTTCTCTGTCATAAATTTAATATCCATATATAATAAAGTAAAATTATTATATTGTGTCCTAATTCATTTCTTGTTTTTTTTTTAAAAGCAGTTCATATGTCCGCGGACAGCGTGGGTGTCCGGAATGTCAGTGAAGAAACTAAAATCGAGGTGTCCTAAGAACACTATACCTGTCCGTACTGTTCGCTAGCAAGTTGAAACTGTTCTAAGAACACACGAGATGTCCGGGATATCCGCAATTAACCAAAATGGAGATGTTCTAAGAGCATTATGCCTGTCTGTAATGTTCGCAAACAAGTCCAATCTGTTCTAAGAACACATTCGGTGTCCGACATGTCTGTAATCAAACTAACACATGCGGTGTCCTGAAAAGTTTGTAAATAAACAAAATGGGGGTGTCCTGACGATGCTAGACCTGGCCGTGCTGTTCGTAGGCAGGTTGAAACTGTTCTAAGAACACATGAAGTGTTCCGAAATGTTCGTAAATAAACAAAATGGGGGTGTCCTCAGGACACTATGTCTCTCCGTATTGTTCACAGGCGAGTTGAAACTGTTCTAAGAACACAGGCAATATCCTTAAATGTTCGTAAAAAAACAAAATGGAGGAGTCCTGAGGACGCTGTCCGTATTGTTCGCAAGCGAGTTGAAACTGTTCTAAGAACACAGGCAGTATCCTGAAATGTTCATAAATAAACAAAATGGGGGTGTCCTGAGGACGCTGTCCTTATTGTTCGCAGATGAGTTGAAACTGTTCTAAGAACACAAGCAATATACTGAAATGTTCATAAATAATCAAAATGGGGGTGTCCTGAGGACGCTGTCCGTTTTGTTCACAAACGAGTTGAAACTATTCTAAGAACACACGCAGTTTCCTGACATGTTCATAAATAAACAAAATGGGGGTGTCCCGAGGACGCTATGCCTGTCCGTATTGTTCGCAAGCGGATTGAAACTGTTCTAAGAACCAATGCCTGTTCGTAACTGTTTGTTTCGCTTGTGTCGCACTTTTAATTAGTTTCAGGACCCGAACAGTGTCCGTAGAACACCAACGCGAATGCACTAAACAGTTCCGGTGCATTTGGTGTCCTGCGGACACCGGTTCCCTTCACGGACATGTTTGCGAAGCTATCATGTGACCGCACCCATGCTGAGCGTGTGTTCTGACTGCGGACACTGTTTGTGTCCCCGAACAATTTAAAACTACCTTTTCGCGCAAACCACAATATTTTTCAATAATAAATCACCATAGCACAAGTCCCAGACAGTAATCCTGACTTTCTACATACTTTTTGGGACTTTTTGAACATTTTTTTGGTGTTCGATCTGTCCACGGACAGCGCGGGTGTCCGCAAACCTTGAACAAACACCCCTATAAAAGGCCACACCCCAGAGCTCATCCGCATTGTGTTTCTGGCTATCTTACAGAACACAGTGCCTTTCTGCTTCCAATTTTCCAATTTATTTCAGAAACCTGATGGCATCCCTGGCTGCACTACTACCACCTGGTGCTACATCTGCCTCGGTTTATAGTCATAATGTCGAAAAAAAAATGTCGACAAACAAAAATGTCGACATTTTTTTTTCGAAAACAATAATGTCGACATCCTATACTTATAATGTAAAAAGTCATTTTTTCGAAAAAAAAATGTCGACAAAAAAATGTCACTTAAAACTATCAACACCTCACCCAACACCCCCCTGCCACCCCCCCCCCCACACCCCCCACCACCACCCTCCCACCCCTCATACTCAACACATTCTAATTATATATTTATTTATTTATTTTTTCAATAAATAAATAACCAAAAAGAGTATCATTTACTATTGGGGGGTCCCCTCCAACCCCCCCTCACCCAACACCCCCCTGCCACCCCCCCACACCCCCCCCCAACCACCCTCCCACCCCTCATACTCAACACATTCTAATTATATATTTATTTATTTATTTATTTTTCCAATAAATAAATAACCAAAAAGAGTATCATTTACTATTGGGGGGGGTCCCCCCACACCCCCTCACCCAACACACCCCTGCCACCCCCCCCACACCCCCCCAACCACCCTCCCACCCCTCATACTCAACACATTCTAATTATATATTTATTTATTTATTTATTTTTTCAATAAATAAATAACCAAAAAGAGTATCTTTTACTATTGGGGGGGTCCCCCCCAACCCCCCCAACCCCCCTCACCCCCCCACACCCCCCACCCCTCATACTCAACACATCTTAGTTATATATATATTTATTTATTCTTACAATAAATACAAAATTTCGAATTGTTTGTCGACATTATTTTTTTCGACATGTATTTTTCGAAATTTTGACTGTCGACATTTTGACTGTCGACATTATGACTGCCCACCATCTGCCTCAGCACCACCCCCACCCGCTCCACCACCATCACCTCCCCAAGGGCCTGAAGAGGGGAACAGGAGTGAGGATGCGGTAGTGGATGTCCCTACTACCAGCACTCGCTGTGAGTCTTGTGTGTGGCAGTTATTTACCATTCACGGTAACGGACCTAAGGCGCGTGCGAACCAAGTCACCTGCAAAGAGTGCAAAATGGTGCTCAGTCGCGGGAGGCCTGGTTCGTACAGCTTTGGTATGACTACTATGAAGCAACACCTAAGGTCGTTCCACAGTGGGGCCATTTGCAAGGTTGTACCTTGCGAAGAGCGTAGTAGGTTGACTTCCTCTACTACATCCTCCGTTTCCAATCCTGTCACCACAAGGAACACTCCTGTGGGACAGCTTATTCCTCCAGCTGCCTCACAGACCATTTGCAATGCTGATGACCCTTACCTTTCGAGGGTCACAGTTGTGTGTATGTACAGTGACGCAGTACTCTGCAGGGGGAGAGACTTCAAAGTGCTTTTGAGACTCTGGTCTCAGAGCACGAGAAGATCTGCTCACTAGCTAAGTAAGATCCGCCCTACATCTTCCTCTCTCCACCCGACCTTTCTTATCCCCATGGTTGGTGCCCCCCCTACCCTCCTTTTCCCTCCTCTCATAATTGTGTGTTGTGTGTAAAAAACCAAAAAAAAAATATAAAAAAACAAAAATAAAAAAGGCTCTTTTCAGAGCTGCCTTTCACAGTTTAAAAATAGAAGTGGAAAATAAATGGAGCAGGGCCTTCTGTATTTTTTGAAGTCCGCGGACAGTCCATGAACATCTAAAATTTTGGGGTGCTGCCCTATCATAACCATTGCAGGTTTGTCTGGGAGGAAGTGGTGGCTCTGAAAAGAGATTTTTGGTGGTGTTTATTTGTGTTTGAAAAACTTGAAATGGTCAACACCTACTACAAAATGGATGCTGTAATTCCAAAAAAGGTCGCAAAGCATTTTGTACATTTCTCAGAAAAATCTGATTGCCAGAATAAGTAAGATGGACTCCATCTCTGCGAAAAATGTATGTACTACAAAACATAATATTTTCATTGTGAAAAGAGGACATGCCAACATCTCTTTGAAAAGCACAAACAGCCTTATTGACATTGCGCCTTGATTTCTCCATTTGTGGACCAAATGAAGAAGAACGCAGCCACATTTGTCCCTGCGCAATCCGAGAAATAATTACTTGAGAATTTGGAAACAAATGACACAACTCAGCCCCTAGAATTTTGATATTATAGAACAAACAACTGTTTTAATTGTATACCATAAGATAAACTATTTGTGCTTCTCCACACCACTAGCTCACTTTCTACTGTCATCTGAACCCCAATTTAGTAGCACATAAATTCAAGAATACCCATCCCAACTAGTTGTAGTTGCCCAATGCACAATCACACACCATCACATACATCTTTATCATCATACTCAGACACTCATGCACACAGCACACATACATTGCAGAACACCCCACCCAATACCTTCTTTATTTTTTTCAACAGACCCTAAAGCATGCCTACCAAAAAGCAAGTCCATAGAAAGCAACGCAGAAGTAGAGAAAATTAAAATAGAAGTGTCCAAAATAAGCATCCATCTCTATCAGAATTAGTACAGAAACTTTGCCTCCTCTATCAAAATGTAAAACGAAACAGAAAAAAATTAACAAGAATTCAGCTACCTCTACTGATAAAACTGCTCCTATAAATCTTGATATAGTGCCAAGTAAGCATACCAAAAAAAGTATTTTAGCAAAAAATGTTCCGCCACAGAGTCCTTCAAAATCTTATAAAAACAGGAGAGAAATGCGCAACCCTTAAAACCTACCGTAGGAAATTAATCTTAGAAGCTTTGATAGACAGTGCAATCCTTCTCAAAAGAAAGTTATTTATTTTAGTTTTAAACAAAATGAAACCACTAACAAAACTAATGACTAAATTACAAAAAAGACTTCTCAATAAACGAAATGTCAACAGAAATAACTTCTTAAATATCTGTTGAGGTGAGTGGAGTCACGCTACAAGCACAGAACAATATTTTAATGAAGAAGCATACAAACAAAAGCAAACAAATACAATTGCCATACATAGCAGTGGACGAGGTTATGAAAAAGTTAATAATACCATAATGGAACAAGAAATACTGCTTACAAAAATATCCCCAGAAAACTTAGAATTACCTCTCCATTCAACTAAATCAGAACGTCTAGTATACAAATGGGCAAGCACGTCAATGTGTAACATTCCCAAAGAATCTTTCAAGTCTTTACGCCAATTCCTCAATCAGTATGTGAAAGGCAAAGACAAAATCAAAATTAAACTACTGCAAAATATGGATACCTGTCCAGTGCGCAAGTACACAGGACTTCAAGGACATTCATTGGCCTGCATTTCAGGACCTACTTGCAAAACCACCTTTCATCATATCAAAATGATATCAACACATCATTCAACTATAAGAAATCTAGTCTATAAACTGTACTATGCTAAAAGTCCTGCTTTAGCACTAGCCAATTTAAATAACATTCTTCTACATGGTACAGCAAAAGACCTACTTGAAGAAATCGACTATATCCAGAAAAAATATTTTGGAAGTGAAAGCCACTTACAGAATGAAATATCTTTGAAACAAATTAGCAACAATTCAATGCATGGCAACCTTCTACTACACACATACAAAAACGAAATACTGAAATTTAAAAGTACATCTGCTGAAGTACCAAACCATGTGTGTGTATGTTGCTGCAGAACTTTTTATAAAACTAACACAAAAACTGTAGACCTAAGATACAAAATAGAAGACAATGAATATTCTAAATGGTTTGAATTAGCTCTCTACCTTATAGCAGAAAACAAATACGAAATAACTGATCCCTTAATACTTTGCAGTTACTGCACTACAAAACTTGACAACCACCAAACTCCTTCACGTGCTATCACAAATAATTTGGAATTATTTCCACTACCAAAACCCCTAGACAACTCAATTAATATGAAAGCATCATAATTCAAACAGTGCACCCCTTTCAAGCAATAATATGCCTTCAACCAAAAACAGCAAAATTACCTCCCTCTGAATTGGTGAAAGGCATTTGTGGAAAAGTAATGTATTTACCATTAGATCTAAAACAAAATGTGCACACTCTGGGAGTGCAACGTCCAATGGAGCAATCTTTAAATATCTTAGTAAATGGTGTACCTACAAAAGACAAAAGAAATTGGCAACAACTGGTAGATTTACATAAAGTTAGACAATCCTTGCAATATCTAAAAGACAATAATGAATACTACAAAGAAATTAATATTGAAGAAAACTTGAAGGAAACCACTGAAATAATTCAAGAGTCACCAGAAGGTGGTCAATTTGAACTCCTAGATCCTGCTACAGTTTCCAATACTTTAGACCATTATACAATTCATCCATTGCACTCTAATGACACCGTAGAAGATGCACTAGAAACGTACCAAATGCGACAAACAAAAGGATCACAAATCAGCATATGGGAAAAAAGTATAGAAGCACATGCTTTTCCTCTGTTCTTTCCTACTGGCAAAGGAGGAAGGTACGATGATAGACCTATTCAAATAACAGCATCAGAATACCGCTCGTTACAGATGTATTTTGAAGATCGCAGATTTAGACAAAATGTGGAATACATATTCCACCTACTCTTTGAAAGTGAACTAGCAACTCTATTTTACGGAGTTGCACACACATTAAAATCAGTAACCCACTTTCAAAATATGTCAGCTACACAATTATTAGAAAACGTGCAACAAAAAGATGAGGTTTTACAATCAAGTATTACAAATCTATTAGCAAACATGCGTGGTACTGAAGAGTACTGGTTCCGACATCATGGAGATGTACGTTGTATGATAAGAAACCTTGGCCCACCCACTTGGTTTGTTACATTAAGTTGTGCAGAATATGCATTGGAAGATTTACATGATTTCCTACGCATATCAAACAAAAACAAAACAAAACAAAGATAGATATACTAACACCTGGAGAACTTTGTTCTCTAGATCCTGTTAATGTTTCAAGATATTTTCTCCATCGCTTCATTGCTATGCTGCACTTTATTTGTAATAAAACTGTTCCTCCCCTCGGAGAACTGCAACACTTCTTTTGGATAAAAGAATACCAAGCCAGAGGAGCGCCACATATGCACATGCTTTTATGGATTAAAGATGCTCCTAAAAATGATGCCACTGTGTTACAGTTTATCGAAAAATATGTCACTTATGAAATTCCATCGGAAGCAACAAATAGTGATCTTCATGCACAAATTTACAATTTCAAAGACACAAACGTGGCAAATATTGTCGTCGCAAATACAAAAAACAAAGGGAAATACTTCACCAAATGCCGCTTTGGTTTCCCTAGACCAGTTACAAAAACAGGTCAAGTAAACAACTTCATGGGCCTCATTACGACCCAGGCGTTAAACCATGGCGCTGAACCACTGGGACAGCCACTAATAACAAATGAGGCAGAATTAGCTAGAAAACACCATGGGCCTCATTACGACCCTGGCGGTACGGAGTGAACGGCGCCATAAAAGGTGCAGGCGCCGTTCACTCTGTATCGCCGCATTACGAGTTCCCCTCGTGGGACACGGTAAGCACACGTGGGAAAACCAGGCATGCTTGCAGGGTCCAGCGAGGGGAAGAGGGAGCAAAGAACGGGACATCTCGTAATGGCCCGTTGTTTGCCCCTTCTCCCATTCCCATTCAGCCCTATGGCTGAAGTCTTCATTCCGAGAACCCAGACCCTGACGCGAGCGGCATGGTTACCGTCAAACTCGTAATGAGGGCCCATGTGTCAGTATGAAGATAAAGAAGACTTAACTATACTACAATAAAAACTAAACAATGAGCAATGTAGCATTTTTCAAGAAGTAACAAAAGAAATTACACATGGTGTACAACATGAAAACAAAGAAAGCACCTGCCAAAATCACAAACCTATACTACTGTACGTCAATGGTGAAGCTGGTTCTTGCAAAACATTCTTAATCAAAATCATCAGCAAATTCCTTCAACAATTGACAAACAACAAACTGTCAGCTGTTGTCACTGCCCCCACAGGTTTAGCTGCCCACAACATAGGCAGTGGCCCTCACTATAAGGTTGGCGGAATGAGTTTACCGGCACCGGTAAAGGTGTCGGTGCCAGTAAACCCGTTCCGCCCTATTACAAGGTCTCCTCACTGGACCCGCAATGGTCGCCTGGAAAAACCAGGCGTCCTTACCGGGTCCCGCGAGGGGACCAGAGAGCTTACAACGGGCCTGTCATTAACAGGCCCGTTGTTAGCTCCATCCCCATTCCCATTGAGCCCTATGGGGGCTCGAATGGGAATGGGGATGGACCGGGTCCGGATTCCTCGGACGGGGAATTACCAGGTCCGCCAAGGTTGTGATGGCCCGGTAATTCCTCATTCGAGGAACCCGGGCCCAGATTGCGGTATGGAGGCAACCATGCCGCTTAAAGCGGCATGGTTACCTCCAACCTTCTAATGAAGCCCAGTGTCACTTTATACCGATTACTACTCCTGCCAGTAGAACACCAAAACAAATTAGACTATTACAAACTTTCTACAGAAGCTGCAATGGAACTACGCAGAGTATTAAAACAAAATGCTACTAATAGATGAAGTGAGCATGGTCTCCAACCTAATGTTGGCTTTGATTCACCTCATATTACAAGAAGTACTCAAAACTAACTACGAAGAGCTCTTTGGAGGAAAACACATTATTGTTTTTGGAGATCTTCTTCAAATACACCAGTGAAAGGTGAGCCTATTTTTAAAACCTTAGGACACCAACTCTGCCGTAAAACTGTTGGCAGCATAGGAAATGTCAACCATTGTCACATTTCCAATACAGAGAATTAACAGAAAACATGCGGCAATCTGCAGATCAAACTTATGCCAACATCTTAAAAAGTATTAGAGTTGGTATACTATCTCAAGAAGCACAAGCACTATTGAAAACCCGGCACATTCATGCACTTTATGGCGATAATGCATGTGCTATGGATGTTATGGAACAATTAGCCCACAAAAATGTCAGTCAATTGTATGTCCTTAATGCCAACTCTTGTAAGCTGTTTCAAATTCAATGAAACAATGTTAAAAAAAGAAATGCAACCAATAATTGAAATTAGCGCCACAGACAAACTAGACATACATGGTATGACACTACCCATGTGTGAACAAGCCACAACAAGACTAAATAGTTTAGAAAATTCAATCTCCAAAACAGTTGGATTGGAAAAAATATTAAAATTATCTTTAAATTGCAGAGTAATACTTAAACGTAACCTTGATGTGGATCAAGGACTAGTTAATGGAGCACTGGGTACAGTTGTTGGCTTTCAAACATACCCACGTGACAACAACATTCAGTTTGTCAATATTCTCTTTGACAAACTTTCAGAAGTGCAAAGGATAGGAAACTCAACAGCTTGATTCCTTCTCTTCAAAGACATGTATGTACGCAGAGAACAATTTTCTCTAACTCCTGCATACGCAGTCACCATTCATAAATCACAAGGTCTTACCCTAGACAAAGCATTGATAGACATTGGTAACACAGTCTTTAAAGAAGACATGACCTATGTAGCACTATCACGCTTACGTACACTTGGTGGTCTATTTCTAATCAACTTTGATGCAAGTAAAGTAAACGCTGATATTTCTTGCATTTTAGAATACAATAGACTTCGTTCACTATACACACCCATCTAACAACATATCCTGTTCCACAAAAAGTAAAATGTTGTAAAAGAAACTAAATCAAACAGAAATGCAACAGGATGTCACTGCAAATCCTCCAAAGAGAGTAAAAATAACTAATACTTCCTCAAGTACCGCAAACAAAAAAGAAACTATTAGGGAAAGAAAACCAGGTACTTCTTCAAAAAAGGAAGACAAACTAAAAAAAAAGCACTCAGATACAGAACTACCTGGTCCATTTAAACTTTCAAATGTAACTGGTGTAAGTTGCTACGCAAATATAGCAATGAATATTCTATTTCAATTACCACCAATTGTTGACAACATTTACATACACAGCACAGACGAATTGTGTTTGCAAATGTTAGTACTTCATAGAAACGCAACAAACAATCCTGACAACACGTATAGTGTTTATGGAATAAGTCAACAATTGGACTACTGTGCTGGAATGGTGAAATTCACTATAGACTCACAGGAAGATCCACAAGAGTGTCTAATGTACTTACTACAAGTACTGGAAAACAAAAACATACCTATAAATGAAATCTTCCAGATTTCATACATGTGGAAACATACATGCACTCTCTGCAACAATGTGACACAAGAACAAATCTCCAATGAGCGCTTTGTGTATGTATCAATACCTAATTGTGAATCCGTTCCATTTCAGCAACTTGTACAAAATGCAAACCATGGTACATTATGTACTACCTGCAATTCGGATAATCGCTCCACCTTACTAATACAAACACATAGTAAATACGTAATACTAATGCTTCTACGTTACAATGCAGATGGTACCAAAAACAACTGCAAGCTGACTGGATTCACACATGGTCAAGTATCACTTGGTAAGAAAACCTTCACAAAAATAGGTATAATCTACCACACAGGAGCCACAACCAATGCAGGTCACTATACTGCATATATAAAAAAGAAATGTGGATGGTTCAAATGTAATAATAGTACTATTATTCTAAAGCAGAGATTACCAGCAAATCTTACAAACGCTTATTTAATCTTCTTAAAACAAAAATGTATTAACTAAACTGTACTTAAACATTAACAAAACTTCTATTAAAAACTATAAACTGTTACAATATGCCAACAGCTATCTAACTGCCCCAAGATTCTACAACAACTAAACAGATTAATGAATACCACTAAATTATATCATAAAATAGACAGTTAGAATACACCAACTGGTATCTAACTGCCCCAAGATTTAAAAATAACCAAACAAATAAATCAATACCACTTCATTTTAACAAAAAATAGACAGTTAGAATATGCCAACTGGTATCTAACTGCCCCAAGATTTTCAATAACCAAACAGATAAATCAATACCACTACATTATAACAAAAAATAGACAGTTAGAATATGCCAACTGGTATCTAACTGCCCCAAGATTTTACAATATCCAAACAGATAAATCAATACCACTTCATTATAACAAAAAATAGACAGTTACAATATGTCAACAGATATCTAACTGCTCCAAAAATCTGCAACAAGCGAACATATAGAACATTAGCCAGAAACAAGTGAACAATGAAAACAACCAAACAAATAGACTGTAGCATAATAAAAAAAGTTTTTTTTTAAATCCAACAAGGATCTTTTTTTCACAGACCCACTGATTTTAGCAACAAACACAGAAACTGAGCAAATTGCACAGTACACGGGTTTGTAATCTAATAAATATGAGGGTAAAAAAAAATGTTGATCATTCAATGTTATAAGTCATTACAAACTACCAATACTAACATGATCTTTTCTTTTATCACAGAAATTAACAAGGAATCCATGTACTCCTTGTTCTATGCCCTGGCCACAACCACCACATTATATCACACCCATAGAGACAAACATTTTAACGATGGCCATATGGGCACTTGTAATGTCTGCAAACATGGAGAGTGTTCTTAGAACAGTTTCAACTTGCCCACGAACACTACGGACAGGTAACGTGTCGTCAGGACACCCCATTTCGTTTATTTGCAAACATTTCAGGGCATCGTCTGTATTCTTAGAACAGTTTCAACTTGCCTGCGAACAATACGGACAGTTATAGCATCCTCAGGACACACCCATTTTGTTTATTTACGAACATTTCAGGACACTGCGTGTGTTCTTAGGACAGTTTCAACTTGCCTACGAACAGTACGGACAGGTATAGCGTCCTCAGGACACCCCCATTTTGTTTATTTACAAACATCCCAGGACACATAATGTGTTCTTAGAACAGTTTCAACTTGCCTAGTAACAGTATGGACAGGTATAGCGTACTCAGGACACCCCCATTTTGTGTATTTACGAACATCCCAGGACACATGTTCTTAGAACAATTTCAACTTGCCTACGAACAATACGGACAGCGTCCTCAGGACACCGCCATTTCGTTTATTTACGAACATTTCAGGATATCGTCTGCATTCTTAGAGCAGTTTCAACTTGCCTGCGAACAATACGAACAGTCATAGCATCCACAGGACACACCCATTTAATTTATTTACGAACATTTCAGGACACCGCGTGTGTTCTTAGGACAGTTTCAGCTAGCTTGCAAACAATTCTGACAGTTCTAGCGTCTTCAGAACACCCCCTTTTTGTTTATTTACGAACATCCCAGGACACTTGATGTGTTCTTAGAACAATTTCATAGCGTCCTCAGAACACCCCCATTTTGTTTATTTACAAACATCCCAGGACACTTGATGTGTTCTTAGAACAGTTTCAACTTTCCTACGAACCATACGGACAGGCTTAGTGTCCTCAGGACACCCCATTTCGAACTTTTAAGGACACCCGTATTGTCCAGGGTCAGAACGAACACAACAGGGGTGCCTGCCACCTAAATAAATACAACATTTAAACTATCTCTCATTCCCCCACCCTCCCCAAACAGTCTTACACACCAAAACACTTTACTGTATAGTATTTTTCCACCAAGCTTCACCGCACTGTCCGCGGACGTCCCCGAATCCAAGATGGCGGGCGTTTCCAAAAATCTGACGCACTTCACGCTCTTCACCATCCAATCAGCGAACACGTTGCATGTCTGCGTACATGACGCAAGCGGATTGGCCAATTAGGACACTGTCCGCGGAGCGAACAGGGAAGTGTGTCCGCGGACCGAACATAGATATCACACATTTTTTGTGACCTACTTTTTGGTCATTAAAAAAGAAACTACTGGACGGATTTTCACCAAATTTGCAAAAGCACGCTTTTGGGACCAAGCCACTGCTCCTGGTCCAAATTTGGTGAAAATCCGTCCAGCGGTTTGGGCTGTAGGTGTGAGCAAAGTTTTTTCCCCATTCAGTGTATGGGAAAAAAAGAAGTTTTGGGACCCCCCCCTATAACTTTGCCCTCCTGGACCAAACCTCACGAAACCTTGCAAAAAAATTCAGAGTGACCCATATACTTTTTTTTTGCAACGTTTGGTGAGGATTCGTCAATGGAGAGATTAGTTATAAGCCACCCAAACACGGCTCTTCCTATGGAAACAGCAACTTAACCATAACTGCACAGCCACTACTGTGGCTGTGTAATATATATATATATATATATATATATATATATATATATATATATATATATATATATATATATATATATATTCAGTGAAAAAACTTTGTTAAAGGGACGTTATGGTTAAGTTGCGCATTTGTGATGTCATCTTTGATGTCCTGGGTGTTAGTCTTAGCAGTGCACGGTGGCGGCGCGAGTTATGGTTGCTTAGCTTACCATAACTGCCGAATTTCAAGGGTTTTTCGGTTTTACTTGGAACCATAACGTCCCTTTAACAAAGTTTTTTCACAGAATTTCATAGGTTTTTAGTAGCGCAACTTAACCATAACGTTCTTTAACAAAGTTTTTTCACTGAATTTCATAGTTTTTTAGTAGCACAACTTAACAATAATGACTTTGACTTTATATACATGTCATATGGAACTGACTAGATCTCTTCTGATGAACTTGATGTCCGCGAACTTATTTAATGTTCGCGGACATGTTCGCAGAACAGTACCACCACCTAAAAACTCTGGGGAGGTATTTGTAATAGTTATATCATAACATAGGAACATTTAACAAATTCACAAAGCAGCACACATACAAAGTATATGTAGTAATACTTAAAAAATGTTACCCATATATGTAACACACTAACCATTCATGTAAATACAATACAGTTTTAAAATGGAATATACCAAAAGAAGATAAAGTGGCTTCCACCATAATTACCTCACAGAGGCTCCACAACCAACAGCAAGACCAGACGTATACACTACTGATTACATATCTCACCAGACATAGTAAGTGCACTTCTTTTTACTCATATATTTATAAACTTTCTATATTAGAAAAAAAACATATTACTTCTTTGTTTTCTCACAGAAATGTGTAGTACTCTGGACTGGCTAGAGGACCATTTCCCGCGAGACGAAATGTTAGAAGATAGTCCACCTAATGGTACACACTTTACTGTATAAACCAATTGATAAATATTATTTTGTATACATTCAACATATACATTCTTTTTTTACAGACCCTATACAAATTGCAACTTCCAAAGAAAAAGAAGTGGTGGATAACACTCTAGAACACATTACCCACAAAATGGACCAACTTATGGCAAATTTTATGGATTTAAAGAACTTTGTGGAAGATCATCTAAAACCACCAACAACATACCATTGTCCCACCTGTACTTGTCCCCCCTCACCATATCCCATTAATTTATCCCCAAACTCTCTCCATGGACCACAACGTTTTGGTGAGATTTCCATCCCTTCTTCACCTTATCCCACTAATATTGAAAACCCTAATTCTCCTGTTTTTGTTTCCGTTTCTGCCCCACCTTCTCAGTCATAAATTGTTTATATATGTTAAATAAAGTTACTTTTTTATATTGTGTTGTAATTACTTTCAGTTCCTTGTAATAAAACCAATTTAGGTGTCCAAGGACACCGCGGTTGTTCGGAAATGTTCGTAAAGAAACGAAAATGTAACTGTCCTGATGACACTACATCTGTCCGTAATGTTCTCATGCAAGTTCAAAATGTTCTAAGAACACTCGTAGTGTCCTGAAATGTTCGTAAAGAAACAAAAATTAAAGTGTTCTAAAGAACACTATATCTGTCCGTAATGTTCGCTATCAACTTTAAACTGTCCTAAGAACACAATTGGTGTCCTGAAATGTTCGTAAATAAACAAAATGATGTGTCCTGAACAACAGTACAACTGTTCGTAGTGTTCGCTATCCAATTGAAAGTGTTCCAAGAACACAATTGGTGTCCTGAAATGTTCGTACATAAACTAAATTACACGTGTCCTGAAGCACACTATATCTGTCCTTACTGTTCGCTACCAAGTTTAAACTGTTCTAAGAACACACGTGGTGTCCTGAAATATTCATTTCACGTGTGACGCACTTTTAATTACTTCAGAACCCGAACAGTGTCCGTAGGACATCTATGCGCATGCGCTAACCAATCTCTGTGCACTTGGTGTCCTGCGGACAGGCGCTTCCTTCGCAGACTAGTTCGCAAACAGATCATATGACCGCGCCCACGCTCATCGTGTGTCCTGAAATGCGGACACTGTTCGTGTCCCCGAACAATTTAAAAGTACATTTTCAGTTAATCCATAATACTTTTCAATAAAATCTCACCATGCCACAAGTCCCACATAGCAATCTTGAGTTTCTATATACCTTTTGAAACTTTCCGATCCTTTTTTTGTGTTCGATCTGTCCGTGCACAGTGCGCATGTCCGCGGACCGCGCACAAGCACCCCTACAAAAGACCACGCCCAAGAGCTTATTCCCATTGTGTTTCTGGCTATTCTTCAGAACACAGTGATTTTTGCTGCCACCTGCAGACTACACCATCATCGACATGGCATCCTTGGCTGCTGAACTGCCACTTGGTGCTGCACCTGCTTCAGCAACACCACCACCCCCTCCACCACCACCACCTCCCCAAGGGCCTGAAGAGGGGAACAGGACTGAGGATGCGGAGGAGGAAGAAGAGGATGATGAGAATGAGTTAGAGGAAATCCCTACTACCCGCACTAGACGTGAGTCTTGGGTGTGGCAGTTATTTACCATTCATGGGAATGGTCCTAAGGCTCGTGCGAACCATGTTACCTGCAATGAGTGCAAAATGATACTCAGTCGCGGGAAGCACAGTAACTACAGCTTTGGGACCACTACTATGAAGCGACACCTGAGGTCATTTCACTCTGGGGCTATTCGCAGGGTTGTACCTTACAAAGAACGTAGCAGGTTGATTTCCTCTACTTCATCCTCTGTTTCTGATCCTGTCACCACAAGGACCACCCCTGTGGGACAGCGTCTTTCTCAACCTGCCTCACAGGCCATACAGAATGCTGATGACCCTTACCTTTCGAGGGTCACAGTTGTATGTATGTACTGTGACACAGTACTCTGCAGGGGGGAGCGACTTCGGAGTGCTTTTGAGACTATCGTCTCAGAGCACGAGAAGACCTGCTCACTACCCAAATAAAACCCACTCTACATCTTCCTCTCTCAGCTCGCCCTTTCTTATCCCTGTGGTTGGTGTCCCCCCCTTTACCCTCCTTTACCCTCCTCACCTAGTGTGTCGTGTCTGAAAAACCAAAAAAAATACAAAATTACAAAAATCAAAAAAAAATAAGGCTCTTTTCAGAGCCGCCTTTCCCAGTTAAAAAATAGAAGTGAAAATAAATGAAGCAGGGCTCTTTGTATTTTTTAGAAGTTCGCGGACAGTTCGCAAACATTAAAAAAATTGGGTTACTACTCCATCACAAACATTGTAATTTTCTCTGGAAAGAAGTGGTGGCTCTGAAAAGAGCCTTTGGGTGGTGTTTGTAAGTCACAAATTGTAAATGCTTAACATCTACTTCAAAATTGTTGTTGTAATTCCAAAAAAGGTCGCAATGCATTTTGTACATTTCTCAGAAAAATCTGATTGCCAGCATAAGTAAGATGGACTCCATCTCTGCGAAAAATGTATGTACTACAAAACATAATATTTTCATTGTGAAAAGAAGACATGGCAAAATCTCTTAGAAAGCCACAAACAGCCTTATTAACATTGTGCCTTGCTTTTTCCATTTGTGGACCAAATGAAGAAGAACGAAGCCACATTTGTCTCTGCGCAATCCGTGAAAATATCACTTGAGAATTAGGAAACATGTCCATAACCTTCCTCAGTCCTTCTTTCATAGCAAATTGCAAAAAAATTCCAGTCACATGCCCTAAACTGTTCCCTCCACAATGAATTACAATTATGTCTGGATGTTGCTCTGTCTCCAAAGTAGCACAGAGAGGTAGCAAGTCCAACCACTTCATTCCACTTACTCCATGCCAGTGTACTTCCACATGTGGGAATCCAAGATCTACAGCTACTCCACAGCTTTCTGCATGCACCTTCAACCAATGTATCCACGAATCTCCTAAAATCCAAACAATCTGTTTTCTGAAACACACAGCCATAGCTATCTTTTGTTCTCTCAGCAAAAAGAGTATCTCAGAAAATCTCTCCTGGCACAACACACCCACCAAACTTTCCTGACCAATCCCTTTCAGTACTTATTCTCATTTGTATGACTTCTGAACCCAAAAATCCCCGGATGTAACTCCCGATGTCAGGGAACTACCGCCATGTCTGCGGACATATCGTAACATGAACAGCCCTTCTACCATTTCCACTACTCTCTCTCTGCCATTCCCTTATTGGATGTACCTCAAAAATCACATGACCATGCACCAATCACATTCAAGACCTCTACATCTAACTGCATCATCATATATCAGCACTGCAAATGTACTCTGAATCTCTCTGAGTACAAGTGTCATATCATTGGCAAGCAGCATCTACCACAAATACTGTACAAGTCTTCAAGATTTCTACTTGCAGCTCCATGCATATCCATATGCATGAACACAAACTTCAGGTATGCATATTTTCTGTATAGTAGATGACATAGCTCTCAACCATTTTTGTTTTACAGGCGGGTGAAATCACCCGATTTTGTTTTTGGCGGGTGAGACGCCCATTGGAATGAATGGGCGTGCAGGAGGCTTGGCGGGTGAGTCTGCCCTTTACAAGGCGTGTGACACCCGCAAAAAGCGTGTGAGTTGAGAGCTATGGATGAACACATTTTCAAACAGAGTTTTACCTTGTAAAATCTGTAAAATGAATTTACTGTACTTTTTTCAATTTCCTAAAATCAACTATCACTTATACACCTTTATACTTTTTACTTTCTTTATACACACACACTCAAATCATGTTAAACTAACATTTTTTAAATGAAATATATAGACTACATATATTCAAACAAAATTGCATGCAAACACAATCTATGTTTAAACCTTTATAAAAATACTTATACAATTTCATTTTTTTTGTTTTTATTTATTTACTTAATTACTTTATATTAGACATGACATCGAGGCGCTATTACCTAGAACAGTTTACTTACAGAAATAGTAGTATTCACTAATATATTATAAATTTCACAAGACATAGTAAAGATATTTTATTTTTGCTACAGTTAGTCATTCAATACAATTTGTTCATTAAGAACATATCACATGTACTGAACTGATGCAATGTATCTTATGTAAATAAATTAGTTTAATGGTTTTACAGAAGGCACTGAGGATTTCAATTAAAAAAATCAATATCTAAATTAAAAACAGTGCTATATACAAACAAAGTTACTAATTTGAAGCTTTTAAAGTTGCAGTGAAGACCAGTTTCCTGAAAAGAAGCAGCCGAATTCGAAGAAGAAAGAAAAACTAAGAGGTTACCTGTTAATTTAAAAAAAAAGTAAGTAAAATATCACCATAATATTTATATTATTAATCTAATATACTATGACATTAATACCAGCTATTTTGGTTTCTTAAAATAGAGATTTTGTACCATTTTGTCCAAAAATGTCCATGTCGTAAACAGCGATTTACAACCAGAATGGCCCACAAATTTCTATTTTTGGACACACAAATTAGCCAACTGAACCACTACAATTTTCATATTATAGAACAAACAACTGTTTTAATTGTATACATTACATTTACTATTTGTACTTTTCCACACCACTAGCTTACTTTTTTTTTGTCATCTGAACCCCAGTTTAGTGACACATAAATTCAAGAATACCTACCCCTACAAGTTTTAGTTCCCAATGCACAACCACACACCATTACATACATCTTTATCATCTTACTCAAACACTCATGCACACAGCACACATACATTCCAGAACACCCCAACCCATATCTTCTTTATTTTTTTCAACAGACCCTAAAGAATGCCTACCAAAAGACAACTCCGTAGAAAGCAACGCAAAATTAGAGCAAATGAAAATAAAGGTGTCCAACATAAGCATCCATCTCTAGCAGAATTTGTAAAAAAAAGTTGAAACAAAACAGCTAATACAATCATTTAGTGAAACACAAGAAGTTTCAAGTACAACAACTTCGCTTCCTCTATCAAAATGTAAAACAAACCAAAAAACAATTAACAGAAAATCACCTATCAGTACAGATAAAACTACTTCTTCAAATTTTAATATAGTGCAAAGTAAGCATACCAAGAAAAGTATTTTAGCCAAAATATACCGTCACAAAGTCCTTCAAAATCTTATAAAAACAGGAGAGAAATCAGGTTCAAAGCTTAAAACCTATCGTAGGAAATTAATCTTAGAAGCATTGGTGGACAGTGCAATTCTTCTCAAAAGAAATTTATTTATTTTACTGTTAAACAAAATGAAACCACTAACAAAACTAATAACTAAATTACAAAAAAGACTTCTCAATAAGCTAAATGTCCACAAAAAGAACTTCCTAAGTATCTGCGGAGGTGAATGGAATCAAACTACGAGCACAGAACCATATTTTAATGAAGAAGCGTACAAACAAAAGCAAACGAATACAATTGCCATAAATAGCAGTGGTCGAGGTTATGAAAAAGGGAATAATACCATAATGGAACAAGAAGTACTCCTTACAAAAATATGCCCTGAAAACTTAGAATTACCCCTCCATTCAACTGAATCAGAACGTCTAGTGTACAAATGGACACCAATTCCTCAATAAATATGTAAAAAGCAAAGACAAAATCAAAATTAAATTACTGCAAAATATAGATACCTGTCCAGTGCGCAAGTACACAGGACTACAAGGACATTCATTGGCCTGCATTACAGGACCTACTTGTAAAACCACTTTCCATGATATCAAAAGGATATCAACACATCATTCAACTGGTTTATAGTCAAAATCTCGAAAATTAAATCTCGAAAAAAAAAGCACGAATTTAAAATCTCGAAAAAAAAATATCAATTTTTTTTTCAATGCGTTTATTTTTCAAAATGGGGGGGTTCCCCCCCCAACCCCCCTTTTTTCATTTTTTTTATTTTACCCCTTTTTTTTACTTACCTGACCCCAAAAACATATATAAATAAATAAATAAAAAATTCGATATTTTTTTTTTCGAGATTTTTGTTTCGTGCTTTTTGTCATTCGAGATTTTGTTTTCGGCCTTTTGACTGACCACCCATTCAACTATAAGAAATCTAGTCTATAAACTGTACTATGCTAAAAGTCCTGCTTTAGCACTAGCAAAGTTAAATAACATCCTTCTACATGGTACAGCAAAAGACCTTCTTGAAGAAGTTCACTATATCCAGAAAAAAATATTTTGGAAGTGAAAGCCATTTACAGAATGAAATAGCTTTAAACCAATTAAGCAACAATTCTACACATGGCAACCTTTTGCTAAACACATACAAAAAAGAAATACTAACATTTAAAAGTACATCAGCTGAAGTACCAAACCATGTATGTGTATGTTGCCGTAGAATTTTTTATAAAATTAACACAAAAACTGTGGACCTATCATACAAAATAGAAGACAATGAAGATTCTAAATGGTTTGAATTAGCTCTCTACCTTCTAGCAGAAAACAAATATGAAATAACTGAGACCTTAATACTTTGCAGTTATTGCACCACAAAACTTGACAACAACCAAACTCCTTCACGTTCTATCACAAATAATTCGGAATTATACCCAGTACCAAAACCTCTACAACAACTTAATTTATATGAGAGCATCATAATTCAAACAGTACACCCATTTCAAGCAACAATACGCCTTCAACCAAAAACAGCAGAATTACCTCCCTCTGAATTGGTAAAAGGCATTTGTGGAAAAGTAGTTAATTTACCATTAAATCTAAAAGAAAATGTGCATACTCTAGGAGTGCAACGTCCAATGCAGCAATCTTTAATTATATTAGTAAATGGAGTACCTACAAAAGACAAAAAAATATGGCAACAGCTGGTAGATTTATATAAAGTTAGACAAGCCTTCCAATATCTTAAAGAGAATAATGAATATTACAAAGAAATTAATATTGAAGAAAACTTGAAAGATACAACTGAAATAATTCAAGAAACACGAGAAGCTGGTTAATTTGAGCTACTAGATCCTGCTACAATATCAAATACTTTAGACCAGTATACAATTCATCCTTTGCACTGTAACGACACCGTACAAGATGTACTGGAAACTTACCAAATGCGTCAAACAAAAGGATCGCCAATCAGTATACGGGAAAAAAGTATAGAAGCACGTGCTTTTCCTCTACTCTTTCCAACTGGCGAAGGAGGAAGATATGATGATAGACCTATTCAAATATCAGCTTCAGAATACCGCTCATTACGGATGTATTCTGAAGATCCCAAAATTTAGACCAAATGTGGAATACATATTCCACCTACTCTTTGCAAGTGAACTAGCAACTTTATGTTACGGAGTGGCACACATATTAAGATCAGCATCACACTTTCAAAATATGACAGCTACGCAATTATTAGAGAAAGTGCAACAAAAGGATGAGATTTTACACTCAAATATTACAAATCTATTAGCAAATATGCGTGGTACTAAAGAGTACTGGTTTCGACGTCATGGAGATGTATGTTGTATGATCAGAAACCTTGGCCCACCCACTTGGTTTGTTACATTAAGTTGTGCAGAATATGCATGGGAAGATTTACATGATTTCCTACGCATATCAAATAAAAACAAAACAAACATAGATATTCTAACACCTGGAGAACTTTGTTCTTTGGATCCTGTTAATGTTTCAAGATATTTTCACCATCGCTTCCTTGCTATGCTACATTTTATTTGTAATAAAACTGTTCCTCCCCTTGGAGAAGTGCAACACTTCTTTTGGAGAAAAGAATACCAAGCCAGAGGAGCACCACATATCCACATGCTTTTATGGATTAACGATGCTCCTAAATTTGGTCAAGACAGTGATGCCACTGTTTTAGAGTTTATTGAAAAATATGTCACTTGTCAAATTCCATCAGAAGGCACAAATAGTGATCTTTGTGCACAAATTTTACAATTTCAAAGACACAAATGTGGAAAATATTGTCGTCGCAAATACAAAAACAAAGGCAAATACTACACCAAATGCCGATTTGGTTTCCCTAGACCAGTTACAAATACAGGTCAAGTAAACAACCTCATGTCTTCAGTTAGACATACTGTTAAAGGAAAGTCACCTTAAAATACATATTACATAAAAAGAAAAGAAGAAGAAAAATATATCAATGATTATAATGCAATCATTGCCCACTTATGGAATGCAAACATAGATGTGCAGTACATTGCAGACAATTCTACTGCAGTTGCACGATATGTCACAGCATATTTAACTAAAGCAGAAAAGACAGAGCTCCAAGACCTCTGGAATGACCTGTCATCAGATAAAACAGTATCTCAGAAATTATACAGCTTGGGCATAAAAATGCTCACCCATAGAGAATGTGGATCTTATGAAGCAGCTGATCATTTAACTGGTACTTCATTGTATGGTAAATCTGAAAATATAGTATGGCTAAGTCTTGGTCCAGCTAAATCTAGAAAAAGAGCTCTAAAATCATATGAAGATATAGAAACAATAGCCAAACATGATCCCAACAGCCATTTTAAAAAACAATATATTGGACACATACTACCCAAACAGAAGTAATACTTTGGAAAACATGTGTCTATACCAAATAGCCCAAAACTACACATACAAAAATAATATGAAACCCGATGAAAAAAAGGTAAATATAGAGTGACAGACTGTGAAGGCAGCTTAGTTAAACTCACTAAACCAAATTTAATTAATCATATCAAATTGTCATTGAAGACTCCTCAACATAAAGAAGTATATTACATGTCCCTACTACAACTCTTCAAACCATGGAGAAAAGAAGAACAATTACTAGATAACTATGACTCATATGAGGATGCTTTCAAAGCAAATGAAAGCACTATAACTGATGTAAACTTTACACAGTACAAAACAATGTTGCACAAGGAACAGCAACATGAAGAAGAACTCCAAGCTCAACTAGATAAGGATACTCCTGACAGTAGTCAACCTTCTGTAACAGGAAGCCAAGAACCACTGGGAGAACCACTAATAACAAATGAGGCAGAATTAGCTATGATAGAAGTAGAAAACACCATGTGTCAGTATGAAGATAAGGAAGACTTAACTATACTACAATCAAAACGAAACAATGTGCAAAGTAGCATTTTTCAAGAAGTAACAAAACAAATTGCACATGGTGTAAAACATGAAAATAAAGAATGTTCCTGCCATAATTATAAACCTATACTACTGTACGTCAGTGGTGAAGCTGGTTCTGGCAAAACATTCCTAATCAAAATCATTAGTAAGTTCCTTCAACAATTGACAAACAACAAACTGTCAGCTGTTGTCACTGCCCCCACAGGTTTAGCTGCCTACAACATAGGTGGTGTTACATTACACCGATTACTACTATTACCAGTAGAACACCAGAACAAATTAGACTATTACAAACTTTCTGCAGAAGCTGCAATGGAATTACGCAGAGTATTGAAACAAATGAAAATGCTACTAATAGATGAAGTGAGCATGGTCTCCAACCTGATGTTAGCTTTGATTCACCTCAGATTACAAGAAGTACTCAAAACAGACTATGAAGAGCTCTTTGCAAGAAAACACATTATTGTTTTTGGAGATCTGCTTCAATTAACACCAGTAAAAGGTGAACCTATTTTTAAAACATTAGGGCACAAACTCTGCCGTAAAACTGTTGGCAGCATTGGAAATGTCAACCTTTGGCAACATTTCCAATATAGAGAATTAACAGAAAACATGCGCCAATCTGCAGATCTCACTTATGCCAACATTTTAAAAAGTTTGAGAGTTGGTATACTTTCTAAAGAAGCAGAAGCAACATTCAAAACCCTGCACATTAATGCACTTTATGGCGATAATGCATGTGCTACAGATGTTATGGAACAATTAGCCCACAAAAATGTCAATTGTATGGCCTTAATGCCAACTCTTGCAAGCTGTTTCAAATTCAATGAAATCATGCTAAGTAAAGAAATGCAACCAATAATGGAAATTAGCGCCACAGACAAACTAGATGTACATGGTATGACACACCCATGCGTGACCAAGCCACAACAAGACTAAATAATTTAGAAAAATCAATCTCAAACACAGCAGGCTTAGAAAAGATGTTAAAATTATCCTTAAATTGCAGAGTAATGCTTAAACGTAACCTTGACGTGGACCAAGGACTAGTTAATGGAGCACTGGGTACAGTTGTTGGCTTTCAAACATACCCACGTGACAACAAAATTCAGTTTGTCAATGTACTCTTTGACAAACTTTCAGAAGTAAAACGGATAGGACGCTCAACAGCTAGATTCCTTCTCTTCAGAGAATTTTCTCTAACTCTTGCATACGCAGTCACAATTCATAAATCACAAGGTCTTACCCTAGACAAAGCAATGATAGATATTGGTAACACAGTCTTTAAAGAAGGCATGAGCTACGTAGCACTATCACGCTTACGTACACTTGACAGTCTATTTCTAATCAACTTTGATGCAAGTAAAGTAAACGCTGATATTCCTTGCATTTTAGAATATAATAGACTTCGCTCACTATACACTCCCCATCTAAACACATATTCTGTTCCACAAAAACTAAAACGTTGTAAAAGAAAACTAAATCAAACTGAAATGCAACAGGACGTCACTGGAAATCCTCCAAAGAGAGTAAAAGAAACTAATACTCCATCAAGTACCACAAACAAAAAATAATCAATTAGAGAAAGTAAACCAGGTACTTCTTTAAAGAAGGAAGACAAACTCTAAAAAAAGCAGTTAGATACAGAACTACCTGGACCATTTAAATTCTCAAATATAGTTGGTGTAAGTTGCTATGCAAATGTAGCAATGAATATTCTATTTCAATTACCACCAATTGTTGACAACATTTACTCACACAGTACAAACCCATTGTGTTTGCAAATGTTAGTACTTCACAGAAATGCAGCAAACAATCCTGACAACACATATAGGGGCCGATTCATGGAACAAACGTGCGCCGAAAATCTTCGCGCAAGCAGGCGCAAGCAGGCGCAAGCTGAAAAAAATTCATGGAAGTCCCTGCGCGTGTACACCTCGGGATGTACGCCAAACCCGTGCATGGCGCACAAGTCACTGCAACATCCCGAAAGGCCTGCGCGACGCGCACAGTGAAAGCGCACAACCTCGGCGCATACACCAGAAAGTGGGCGGGACACGGGGCGTAACACGCGGAATGGGGAACAACGCGCGAAAATAAGGGCGTAACTGGGGATGTACTGCAGGGAAGCAGACGGAACGCCCACACGCACTCGAACCACACGTATTCATGGAATCGAATAGGGCAAAGCCACGCACAGCCAAAGACATGCACAAGCTGAAACACGTCTGCCACACGAAGGCAGGCGGTAGAGTCCCAGCGCATCACAAAAGTGGCAACATACAGCAATTGGGCCTGTGCAAGCGGGGTACGTGTATTTTGGGGGCGCGCAGGAAGTTAAACATGCGATTGAGCGGGGTATGTGTATTTCGGGGGTGCGCGGGAAGTTACACACGCGATTGAGCGGGGTACGTGTATTTCGGGGGCGCGCGGGAAGTTACACACGCGATTGAGCGGGGTACGTGTATTTCGGGGGCGCGGGAAGTTACACACGCGATTGAGCGGGGTACGTGTATTTCGGGGGTGCGCGGGAAGTTACACACGCGATTGAGCGGGGTACGTGTATTTCGGGGGTGCGCGGGAAGTTACACACGCAATAGATCGTGGTACGTGTATTCCAGGGTTGCGCGGGAAGTTCCACACGCGATCTCATCAGGGTATGTGTATTACAGGGGTGCGCCGGGAGCAGCACACGTGAATTGCACGTGTGGGTCCTCCCAGGTGTTCCCTCTACACCCTCCACGGCCCCTGCAGGTGGCTCACACCACAGGAGCCTACCCAGCACATGTCCTGCAGGCACCCCATCCACCATGGCCATGCCCACCAGCCAACCCACATGTCAACTTGCACTACTGCCCACCAACGCATGTCCCCCTGCACCCCCAGCCACCAGGGGCACCCACCACCAGGCCCCCACCCATGTCTCCCAGCACCCCCATCCCCCAGCAGTGCAGGGGCAGCCTCCACCAGGCCCCCACCCATGTCTCCCAGCACCCTCACCCCCCAGCAATGTGGGGCACCTGCCAGCAGCCTCCACCAGTCCCCCACCCATGTCTCCCACTACCCCCACCCCCCAGCAGTGCAGGGGCAGCCTCCACCAGGCCGTCACCCATGTCTCCCAGCACCCCCACCCCCCAGCACTGTGGGGCACCTGCCAGAAGGCCCCCACCCATGTCCAACTCATGTTCCCCATCACCCCCAACCACCAGCACTGTGGGGCACCCTCCACCAGGCCCCCACCCATGTCTCCCACCACACCCATCCCCCAGCAGTGCAGGGGCACCCACCACCAGGCCCCCACCCATGTCTCCCACCACCCCCACCCCCCAGCCACCAGGGGCAGCCTCCACCAGGCCCCCACCCATGTCTCCCACCACCCCCACCCCCCCAGTCACCGGGGGCAGCCTCCACCAGGCCCCCACCCATGTCTCCCAGCCCTCCCACCCCCCAGCCACCAGGGGCAGCCTCCACCAGGCCCCCACCCATGTCTCCCACCACCCCCACCCCCCAACAGTGCAGGGGCAGCCTCCACCAGGCCCCCACCCATGTCTCCCAGCACCCCCACCCCCCAGCCACCAGGGGCCGCCTCCACCAGGCCCCCACCCATGTCTCCCACCACCCCCACCCCCCAGCCACCAGGGGCAGCCTCCACCAGGCCCCCACCCATGTCTCCCAGCACCCCCACCCCCCTGCCACCAGGGGCAGCCTCCACCAGGCTCCCACCCATGTCTCCCACCACCCCCACCCCCCAGTCACCAGGGGCAGCCTCCACCAGGCCCCCACCCATGTCTCCCACCACCCCCACCCCCCAGCCACCAGGGGCAGCCTCCACCAGGCCCCCACCCATGTCTCCCACCACCCCCACCCCCCAGCAGTGCAGGGGCAGCCTCCACCAGGCCCCCATCCATGTCTCCCACCACCCCCACCCCCCAGCCACCAGGGGCAGCCTCCACCAGGCCCCCACCCATGTCTCCCAACACCCCCACCCCCCCAGCACTGTGGGGCACCTGCCAGGAGGCCCCCACCCATGTCAAACTCATGTTCCCCACCACCCCCACCCCCCAGCACTGTGGGGCACCTGCCAGGAGGCCCCCACCCATGTCCAACTCATGTTCCCCACCACCCCCACCCCCCACCACTGTGGGGCACCTGCCAGCAGGCCCCCACCCATGTCCAACTCATGTTCCCCACCACCCCCACCCCCAGCACTGTCTGGAACCTTCCAGCAGGCCCCAACCCATGTCCAACTCATGTTCCCCACCACCCCCACCCCCCAGCAGTGCAGGGGCAGCCACCACCAGGCCCCCACCCATGTCTCCCAGCACCCCCACCCACCAGCCACCAGGGGCAGCCTCCACCAGGCCCCCACCCATGTCTCCCAGCACCCACACCCCCCAGTCACCAGGGGCAGCCTCCACCAGGCCCCCACCCATGTCTCCCAGCACCCCCACCCCCCACCCCCCAGGGGCAGCCTCCACCAGGCCCCCACCCATGTCTCCCACCACCCCCACCCCCCAGCCACCAGGGGCAGCCTCCACCAGGCCCCCACCCATGTCTCCCAGCACCCCCACCCCCGCCACCAGGGGCAGCCTCCACCAGGCCCCCACCCATGTCTCCCACCACCCCCACCCCCCAGCCACCAGGGGCAGCCTCCACCAGGCCCCCACCCATGTCTCCCACCACCCCCACCCCCCCAGTCACCAGGGGCAGCCTCCACCAGGCCCCCACCCATGTCTCCCAGCACCCCCACCCCCCAGCACTGTGGGGCACCCTCCACCAGGCCCCCACCCATGTCTCCCACCACCCCCATCCCCCAGCAGTGCAGGGGCACCCACCACCAGGCCCCCACCCATGTCTCCCACCACCCCCACCCCCCAGCAGTGCAGGGGCAGCCTCCACCAGGCCCCCACCCATGTCTCCCAGCACCCCCACACCCCAGCACTGTGGGGCACCTGCTAGCAGGCCCCTGCCCATGTCAAACTCATGTTCCCCACCACCCCCACCCCCCAGCACTGTGGGGCACCTGCCAGCAGGCCCCCACCCATGTCCAACTCATGTTCCCCACCACCCCCACCCCCCAGCAGTGCAGGGGCAGCCTCCACCAGGCCCCCACCCATGTCCAACTCATGTTCCCCACCACCCCCATCCCCCAGCACTGTGGGGCACCTGCCAGCAGGCCCCCACCCATGTGCAACTCATGTTCCCCAGCCAACATGTCATCACAATCTAGATCCCTGGTCAGCCTCCAAATGCAAAACACCCACCCGAGTATTGCATCCACCCACTCATAATTTGCAATTACATCACAGAACACAATTGCAAGTTCCGAAACAAACACATTTCCCTCAAATACACCCAATGGGTGTCAGTGAATCTCAAAACACATATCATGAAATGCATGAAACCAATGAGATACCACACATTGAAGTTCACCAAAAAAAATACGTATTAAAGGAAACATAAATGGAATAAAAAATGAAGAAACAGAAATGTGAATGTACAAAAATGAAAAGAAGCATGTCCGTGAAAAAAAGCAAAAACAACAATATCATTCCAAAGTAATGTTGTCCAAAGTCAATGTCCACAAAACAAAATCCAATGGGAAATAAAAAAGAAAGCCATTGCTCCATGGTTAATAAGTGAAAAAAAATACAATCCAACTGTGAACTATGTACATGGGAACAAGCCAGGGTCCATTATCCCAACAAAATAAAGGAAACCTATCTAACTACACTAACTAATAAAATAAACTATATACAAAAATGTGGCCAATGTCCGAAAGGTCCAAATAAAATAAAAACCAAAATGAAACCTAACACTACCTACATAACTATGTACAAGGGCAGCGGGCTAGTTTCACGGCTCACTTGTGGATGTCCCGGGCCAGGGCATCATCAAACTCCTCCTCAATGTCCCGGAGGCGGTCCTCCTCCATGGCCCCCAGGGTCCGCAGGGCCGTCGACGTCTCCACCTCCAAACCCCTGCGGATTGCCTCGAGGCACTCGGCCCGCCTCAGGGCCCTCCGCATGGAGTTCTCCACCCTGACCATTGTGAGCCGTGCCTCTTCCGCCCGCTGCCGCTCCACATCTATGGCGTGGCCCAACCGCTGCCACACGGAAGACACTCTCTGTCCTGGGTCCTCCTGCCCTCCGGCCGATGCCTGCCCCTCCGATGTTGAAGGCCCCGAGCCTTCATGGCTCCCACCACGTTGCTGCTGCTGCTGTGCCTCTGCCCGTGCACTGCCTCCTGCTGCCTGCACATCCTCCGCCGGATGGGGTGCAGTCGTAGATGTGGCAGGGATGCCTCCTCCACCAGCATGGCCGCACCGTCAGAGGCAGCTCCACAGGGCACCCAGGTGACTGATGGGTAGGAAGATGGCACGGAGGACGACTGGCGCGTAGGGGGTCCAGTTGAGGAGGGGGTCGTAGTAAGCCCCATCAGACGGAGGAATCCGGCCTGGGTGACCTGTCCCAGCAGGCTGACGTGGTCAATGAGCCATTCGAGATGACGTACAGTCTCTTCATGAAAAGACTGCAGGTCACCTCGCATGGCCCGTTGACGCAACGCCACACCAGCCAGGACAGGCTCAACCCGGACCTGGATAGCCACGTCCGCAGGCAGAGGAAGGCCAGTTGACGTGAGCTCATCCCCTGCCTGAAAACGGGTCTGGACGTAGGCATCCCTGCTGGTGCAAGATGATGCAGGGACAGGATCAGGGACAGGATTGCACACAGGCAGCTCCGCGGCGGCCTGTGCTGCTTCCTGTCCCTGGTCCTGCACTGCACCACTAGCACCAGTGGGATCCCCACCTCCAGACCCCGTCTCTGGTGCTTGCACGGCCTCCTCCTCCACCAAACCCCCCACCAACCTGGATCACTCCGTGCCATCTTCCCCTGTTGGGCCCTGTGGGGTCCCAGCTGCCCCTTCTGCAGCCGAGGAGTCCAACTCCAACCTCCGCCTCTTGGACCTCCCCCCGGCAGCTGCGGCCTGGGAAGCGGCACCGGACTCCTCACTCCCCGACGAGATGACAACATGGGAGGGGAGCCTGGCCTTGCGTCTCCGGCTGGCGGTGGGATCCCCGCCGCTGTGCTCCACAGCACCTTCTCCGCCCTCTTCATCAGTTGACGCTGCAGACAGGGAGAAACAAAACACAGGCATCAGGGCACTGTACAATGGACACATACACACATGACAGTTGTACATGAGTGGCATTGGCAAACCTCAGACATGTCATCACAATCCCCAACACACATGTCATTACAACTCGCACACATGAGCCATACCACAGCCATATCGCAACTGCCACCACCATCCATACACATACAACAGCATGAGCAGCCAAAGGTGAGCCAGACATCACATGCAACACAGGAAGTGCACCACACATGTACACACACCACCACACTTGCATGCATGTGTACACCTCTGCCAAGTGTCGCAGTGTTCAGACGGGCATCCATGTCACATCTGCCAATCAGGCTTCCACATACCGCTGTCACATGCATCCATGTTGCATCACTGTTACACCCTTGTCAAATACACACACATGCACATGTACACAGTGCTGATACATGCAGCCAAAAACAACATACATGCGTGACATCACAGACATGTCTACTTACATACACATTCATCCAAACATGTGTGCCCACACAACTGCATTTGGCATGCAAGCCTACACACACAAGCACCATCCATGTCTCACACATTACAGCCCTCGCATGTGTCAGCCCCACGGCCCTGTACACCCCCACCCATACTCGACCCCATACAAACAGATGTGCAACCTGCACACTACTGAATAATCACCACACGCACTGCTCACAATCAGGATGCATGTACACTCACCGCTCGACTCCAGACGGGTCTGCTTCTCAAGGACCTGGATGTGGAGCGCTGGGGATATGCGTTCCAGGACCCTCATCTGTTCTTCCGACAAGTGGCCCCGGTGCCCCTTGGCATCCGCTGCCTTCAAGAGGCGCCGGGCCTTGTTCCGGGTCCTGGACCTGAAGTCCTCCCAGCGCTTCTTGACATGTTGTAAGTCGCGGACTGCCACCCCCTCCGCGTTGATGGCAGTCACGATGTCAGTCCAGATCCGAGTCCGTCCTTCCTTGTCGGCGCGGGAACTTCCGAAGAGGGCATCATACTGCCCCAGGACTTGCTCCACCAGGACACCAACTTCGGTGGCACTGAAGCTGGTGCCCCTCTGCCTCTCTGGCCGGGGGTTGTCAGTGGTCCCAGATGGTGTTTGCCCCGACATGACAACCCCAGAGGCAGGAGTGGGTGGGCAACTGGGTCCTAGGGCTGGGCTGTGGAGCGATGGAATCCCAGTCGGGAGTCTTCGGTTCCAGCAGGGGTGGTCACAGCAACAGCACCCCTGGCTGATGTGCAGGCAGCAAATGGCAGGGCACGTGGGCAGCAGGCAGTCAGCCAGCAGCAGATGGCAGGTGGGAGCGTGCTCGGGGCTCTGGGGGGCAGTAGTTCGGCCTTCTGGGCAGGAGCGTGGTCTTCCGTGTGCTTACGCGTGGCCAGCTTGATACGGAGCGATTTGGCACGTGAAAAATCTGCACGTTAGCGTGTAATTCGAGGAAAGGCCCTTAGCGCGTAAGCGCGTCTGCACGCATACGCATTTTCATTGGACAGAAGGCCCCTCAAGCGCAAGCGCCCCTGTGACGTGACGCGTACAGACGTGCATGATCATTTTAGCGCGTGCGAAAAAATGCACGTCCGCGTTAAATACTTCGAAAGGGCCCATGCGCGTAAGCGCGCGTGAAAAAATGCGTGTCCGCGTGTAATTCGAGGAAAGGCCCTTAGCGCGTATGCACGGCAGCACGCACATGCGATTTCATTGGACCAAAGGCCCTCAGTGCGTGAGCGCGTCTGTGACGTGACGCGCACGGGTGTTTCCCTCATTGCACGTGATGACAGAACACACGTGGATTTCCACCAATCGCGTGTGAAAGTTCCTGGCACCCCGGAACACACGTACCCAGGCTAATCGCGTGTGGAACTTCCCGCGCACCCCAAAACACACGTACCCAGGCCAATCGCGTGTACGCTCACTCCCCTCCGATCACACGCGATGACACCCGAATACCGGAAACCCGCGCACGGCAAAAGACGTGCACAGGCGTCAACGCGTCTGCCCACACGAAGGCAGCCGGAGGCGTCCCCGCGCACAGCATAAAAGTGCGCGCAAACAACAAACGCATATATACAGCTACGATGAATGCCCCATTTGTCGCTGCACTGATCGTGGGAAACCGCAGGAGGATCAGAATAGCCAGGGCACGCATTTTCACACCACGGACAAGCCTTTTTGGGATGCCTGACGACCAGGTCTACGGCAAGTATAGGTTTCCACCCCATATCATCCTAGACCTGGTCAGGGAGTGGGAAGATGACCTCACATCCCCCACGGCCACTGGGTCATTTCAGCGGACCACTGCCATAGTGGGGGGGGTCTCACAGGCCACGCAGTCACGCTGCCTACACCAGGTACTGGCAATCATGACAACGCGCCCCTCAGTCCGCAGGCACATATACATGCCCAGAACACCCGCAGAAAGGCAGGCCGTTGTCCTGGATTTTTTCAGGGTGGCACACTTCCCCAAAGTGCTCGGTGCCATAGATTGCACCCATGTGGCCCTACGTCCACCTAGGGATATTGAGCACATCTACCGAAACCGCAAGCACTGGCATTCCATCAATGTACAGGTGGTATGTGATGCAAAGGGAATCATCACCTCTGTCTATGCAAACTACCCTGGCTCCACCCATGACAGTTTCATATACAGAATGTCGGCCCTGAGCCGGGCCCTGGAAGCTGGGCAGCATGGCGACACATGGCTCCTAGCTCAGTACAAATGCCCTTGCACATGCATGCAAGTCACACACAGACAAATATCCAAACCCTAATAATCTCAACTATTATCACCTCCCCAGGGGACAGTGCCTACCCTCTGAGCAACCACATGATGACGCCAATCCGGAACCCTACCACACCACCCCAGGTAAGATACAACGCCGCCCATATTGCAACCAGGGGCATAGTGGAGCGCACATTCGGAGTGCTCAAGTCACGTTTCCGCTCCCTTGACCGCTCTGGTGGGCAACTACTCTATGCACCACCAGTAGTGTGCAGGATCATTGTGGCAGCATGTGTCCTGCACAATGTTGCAACACGGCAGGGCGTCCCGGTGGACATGGTGGGGCCCCCACATCCCCAACCACAGGCACAGGCGCTGCCCATGGGAGGGGACAGGGCACGTGGCGAGGAAGCCCGGACCCAGCTTGTGGCCACATTTTTCACCTAAACTCCCACCCCTGCGGAGTGCACACAGGCCTGGCACATACCAGGTGACAATCGGTGATGACAAAGAGACAGTCAACTTTCACAACCCTACCACCCTGAGATAGTTGCCATGGAAGTGCCACATCATCTGCATCCCTAGCTACTTAAACACAAGCTATCCTGTGTGACCAAAAGGCACACATATGACATATGACATGATATGGGCCATACAAAAGTATTCCAAGGCGCAATGAGGCAGGGAGAGGGGAACAAGGGAACACAGAGAACGGTACTACTAGGCCAGGTGTCATTGAGATCGTGCAAGTGCAGGGGTAGGGGGAATGGGAAAAGTGCAAGGGGAAGGGTGGGGGGGAGTCCAGTACAGGGGAAGTAGCCCAAAAAAATAATACATAGGTCACCTGGTGGCAACTACAAAGGTAAGTGCAGACAAGTGCTGGGAAGGGAGGGCTGCAGGGATAGAGAGACAGTACTGCAGTGCAGGGGTTGCCAGGGAGGCAGTGCAAGTGGAGAGCGGCTGGGCCAGGGACCGAGGTCGGTGAGAGTGGCCCAGTTGCAGCTCCTGTGCAGTTCCAGTGAAGAATTCTGCAAGGGAGAGGCAGAGAGTAAGCAGAAGCAAAGAGGAAGGTCTTGAGGTGCTTCCAGAACTAGAGATGGTTCCCCTCAATTCAAGTCAGGCCGGAAGTCTGTTCCAGGGGGAGGGCCCTGCTGCGGAGAGAAATCTACCCCCAGCTAGTTGCTCTGAGAAGCGGATGACCCGGACATGCAAGGTGTGCATCACACACACCTGCAAAACAGGCCATGACCATCACTGTCATGTCACTCAAACTCTCCCAAACATCAACATGACATGGCAAGCAATACCCATACACCAACGCAGTAACGATAAGGTACACATTGCCATGTCCTAAATGTACAGTAGCATCGGGCACTGCTGCCTGACCCGGAATCAGATGAAATGACAGACCAACAAAATCTCCCACCCAAAATAAGTCATTTCCAAATGCATTACAACAGTCGTAGACGTAACATCACAATGAATGCCTGTCTACATGCACATTATGCATTGCAAAATCAACACTGCAGCTCATGTGTGCAGTGTCCTACTCCTGCATCACACTGCTGAAGCGCACAGCACAGTGAAAAGCCATTGTGTGTGATGCACACCCTGAGCATCACATCTAAGTGACAGACCACGTCAAACATCAAATTAGGCATGTACTGGATCCATGATCGGTCACAGAACATGTGCTGCCGGGACACAGTGGGCACCAGAAGGCAAACAGTGTACACGTGGATATGCAAGGGTGGGAGTACATGTAGTGCATCAGAGTGCAAGTGTGTGGTTCTGCAAGGACATGCACTCCCCATATGCATGTGCACTCAAGTGACCATCAGTGTTCCCTACACATCACATGTGAACATCCACCATGTGTACACCCCAGCATGTCAAACCACAACTATCCCCTCGCACCTGAAAGGAAAACACAACACATGACCAGGCATTGATCAGCAGAACACAACATGTACATAGGATACCACCATTACTATGTCAGAGTTCCCATCACACTGCAGGGCAAAGCAACTATCAAAAAGAACCCCCCCTCCCTCACAAATGACCATGACCCACTGAACAACTGCACCTGGGTCATGGAGCCTCCAAACCTCAATTCCACCTGGCCACAGGATCACCTTTACCCTTCGTCACCATCTCCCACCTTGTGTGTAAAAAGATGCCTGAACCCTCAGAATCCACACTCATTTCCAAAATCACAAAATCCAAGGCATAAAAACGAACCCGAACACCCTCTAGTAGATGGCTTGACGTAGCAGTACCTCACAAAGGCCAAGTACTACCACAATGATGCAACAACCAAGGTAGCATAGCAAAACAATGTCACGACAGGATGTGAGACATGTGTGGTACATGACATAGGATGATGCACCATGAATGGATGTGTACTGTCACAGGTCCCCTGTACAGGCGCGTGAGTGTCACGAAACAACCACCCCCACCATGTCCCGGGTGCCTGCAAGGTCAAACTCACACAGGCCCCTGAGACCCTGGTGGGGAATGAGGTTCAGGGATATGCAGTCGGGACAGGTGTTGACACACTGGATGACTGGAATGAGTAGCAGGAGAGGGGAGGAGGAATGACACATGAAACTAGGGAATGCATGAAAATGTACAACCTGCATCAACACATACACAATCCAAACAAACTTGGACATCATTGTCATGGCCTTCTGTAGTCCAGGCTCAGGAGTGGTACGAACCAACCACCCCCTCTAGGGTTTTGGCACCTGCAAGTTCGGGGCTTACACAGGCATCCGCAACCCCAGTGGGGAAAGAGGGTCAGGGAACGTTGCTTGGATAGGCACGGGAAGCAGGAACACCGGGTAGAGGGTACAGGTTTCAAAATTGCATAGGATCACGGGTGATTAGGGAGAAAAAAACATACCAAATTGAACCACACATACATCCATGCATCAGTACACTCCCCAGCAAGCCTATGCAGAGCGGTTCGTAAGAAAAACAACAAGACACTTAGCTCTGGTTTTGAGTGCTGGCCTCCTGCCTGTGCACTCTCAGGTCCGGTTACAGGAGCACTGCAATGCTGCAAAGAGAGCCACAGTCAACAAGCTGTACGTGCCAATTACACAAAAACACAACACCAAACATGCCCCGTAGCAACAAACTACTCTACAAACAGACAATCTGTGGTCGATGCTTCGTACCCATATATAACATCACCCCTGTGACGGGTCATACACAGTCAATGCAGTAAGCCAGCCGCTGGTGGGTGCGTGGCAAATGGAACACCAATGTGTCACAATTCACACAACATGCAATGTTCCCTGGGTAAGCAGACAGACCCATATAGCAAGCCATGACTACAGAGCAAGTTGCGTACCACCATGACCGAAACAAAGTTGGCAGTGCATTTATCATGAAGTACGTGGAAAAGACATGCACTGCACCCGAGTATGTCCCTTGCTGTATGTCCCTGTGAGCTGCCCCTTTCCATGTCTCGGAAGGTTACATGGTTGATACAAGTGCCTCGATGGACCTTGGTGTACCGGAGGGTATGTGCCACTGCCCCTGCATGTGTCCCAGACAACCCTACTATCAACAGCCATCAGTCCACAAACACATCTGAGCTGCATTGTGTGCTTCAACACCAATATTCGTCTAAGCTCACCCTCAGTGCTGTGACTAAGCCTGCATGTGCAACTCGCCTGGTGCAAGCTTTGCTGTGTCGTGGCCCCCCTGTGATGCTCACCTTGCCTGGAGTTCCTTGGAACATGTCAGCAGTTCTAGGATGTGGGTCTGCAATCACTGTGCCTCTGCTTGTGCACACATGTGCATGTGGGCACCAACAAACGGGTCCAGAATTCCGTCGTCCAATGAGCCATGTCTGCTGGCAAAGGTGCTCTGGAGGCTCATCCCCCTGCAGAAAGGGCATGAAACACATGATTAATGCTTCAAAGTCATCTGTGTGTGTCTCATCAGGCATCTCATTACGTGACCATGTCAGAGAGTCACATCACAAATCACACCATCAGTCCGTCTTTCACCTCCAAAGTGTGGAACACTATCTACAGCATGCATTGCAACAAGCAGGTGTACAGGAAAGATATGAAACATACTACACAATGCATAGCAATCAATGTCCACATTAATCATGACACACCCCATCTAGCAAAAGCTGAACAGTGGACAATGACACCTAAATCATCCCCACTAGGGGTGTCAACACAAGTCACACAGCACCAGACATGCCACAGATATGACAGTCCAAAGCCCTTGTGTAAACTACTGTAACACCGAACCATCCTTGCGAGCCCATAGATAAGGGAGGCAGGTGTGGCATATGTGAGTCAAGGACCCCAAGCAGCAAACACATACACAAGACAACCATGAAGGGCCCAGCTGGAACAGACAGTGGATGCCTTCAAAAGCCACAAAGCACTGCACCGTCACATGAAAGCACAATAGACTAGCAATTTTAAACTAACTCAACTATTAACTAATTACACTAACTATGGAAAACCTACATTACCTATTTAAACTAACTATCAAACAGAAACTTAACTAACTAAACTAAAAGAAAAATAAAAAATGGCCACATACGACCCGGGGGGGAGGGGAGGCACCCAGGAGGGGGGAGGTACACGGTGCTGCTCAACATCCACATGCGATGATGCTGAGCCAAAAAAAAAATCCTCCATGGGCTCAACGCCTGCACAGCACGACCTATGTGGGAGATAGATGGTCGTCCGAGTCTGGCTCATCCTGGAAAGGAGGACGTGGCACAGTAGCCTGGCCACGCCTAGCCGCAGCTTGCCCCTCGTCGGCAGCAAGTCTGCCGGACGGGTGAGCCTGGTTCTGTGTGGCGATGTGACGTAGGTCTGCATGCAGAACCTCACGTGATACACGTGCTTCCTCTTGCAAGGCCTGGCTGGACAACCGCTGCACCTCCCGGCAAGCCTGTAGCTCAGCCGAGATGGTACGCTCAAGCTGTGCAAACCTCTCCTCTGCCTGCTGCCTCTGGGACATCATAAGGACACCCAGAGAGGATCTCAGAGAAGCATACTCCTCCCTCAGGGCATCCATGTGTGTCTCTGCGTGAGCAGCAATTGCTTGACGCAGAGACGACATTTCAGCCTGGCGTGCCCTGTCTGAGGCCGCCATGCCCAGCCTGAGCGAGCGGGCCGTGGACCGTGCTGCCTGCTGCTGGAGAAGCACCTGCCTAGCAGGGGGGAGCACAGATCGGGCCACACGCTCCATGCTCTCAGCGATGTTCTCCATTGCTGCCCCCTTCCGCAGTCATGTCTTGCTCCCACTCAGTATACAGCGGTTCCGCGCGGCGACCGCGTTGCCGGGCTTGACCCCTGCGGGACCCAAGGACCAGGGGTCCTCGCTGTGTTGGCACCGCCTGCGGCTGCACGACTACATGCCCCCGTCGACGTGATGTCCCAGGCACATCAGTGACTGGTGTGGAGGGTGACCCTGCGTCACCATGGGCGGAGGAACCAAGACTGTCTGATCCCTCAGTGCAGGTGTCGCAGACAGAGGAGTGTCCACATCAGAATAACTCACCCCTGACACATGGACTTGATGCTCATCCAACTCAACATGGACGTCAGAATCGTCATCAAGGCTGGACTCATAGGCAGCCAGAGACAAGATGGACTGCAGCACTTGGGGGTTTTCGTGGCCTACCACCCTACGACCCCCACTAGTGCCAGGTTGATGTGGTGTTACCAACCCTGTGTCTGGCATGACAACACCATCCTCCGCCTCCATTGCGTCATCACCTGAAAAATAGAGAGAAAAAGGTCAATACACATGTCAGAAGCACACGACTCACACACACACCGACAGCAAAGGCATCCGGCAGACATGTGACACACAACATATGACCTGGCATGCATGCTGGGTCTACTTTGAATAGCTTCTGTGATCAGACCTGTTGAAAGGTGGCAGTTTCCATGGAAGTGGGTCTATGCAGTGCAGAAAATGTGTACGCCACTCACTACCTACATGTACAAGCACTACATGGTGTGTGCCAGGAAATGTGAAGGCAGTGCAATGGCAAATTCAGACATCACATGCATTGTGCATTCAATGTGTACCATGTCTAGAAGCCAAGCACCCCTCCACCCCAGTACCAAAGCAGGGATGCATAGCATGGTATCAAAAGGCTGACCATACACCTGTGTATTGACAGGCAGTGTTGACTGGCATCAACAGCTTAATGTGATTCAAATTACAACACTGCAAATGATGCTGGGACAGTGGTCAGGACACATGATGGAAACTCCGGAGGCCGCCCACGTGTGAAGAAGACACAAGAGTTGGACAGAGTCATTGGCCATTGAACAGGCTGAGGCCTGTGAGCCAAACAGATTGTCAGGGCCTAAACATGTGTGCAAGGTAGGACTGAGCCACAGTTGACATGGGGAGGCCGATGAGATGGCAGGCAATGTATGTAACCAAGGACTCATATTACAGTGATCATCCAGTCAAGGACACATAGGGGCATGCGTGCAATGCACATGGAGCATGAATGGGCACTCATGTCCCTGCGGGACATCTGACCCATGCACAGTACAAGTGAGATACCCTGCATCGAGTACTAAGGCTGTACCACACGGCATATGTCTGGCAGTTTCTACGCTGGAACTTAGCATCTACACAGGACACATGAACAAGAAACTACACATAGGCAAGATTGGAGCAGACCAGTGCAAAGGTGGAACTGGAGTGCAGAGTGGCGGAGGAGGGGCAAGGGAGCATGCCCACATGGAGTCCCACATGCAGGCAGAGGAGACATGCATGACGGTAGCATTGCATTACTGACACATCAGAACCATGTACATGTCACATGTAGCAGCAATCATGCACAACACATTCCACAAGTGAAACACACACGTCTTCAACAAACACACATCAACACTCACTGGACTGGGCATCAAAGTCCATCATCTCTCCCACTCCTTCGACCAATTCAGGTGGTATGAACTCTGCAACGAGAGCCTCATGCGGAGTGAGTTCTTCCTCCTCTGGTGCAGGCCCACCGCCAGTCACCAGAGTCAAGTTGTAATTTGAGGCACGCTTGGCCTTAGTGCTGCGCTTGATGTAATTCCAACGCTTTTTGCACTCCTGCGCCGTGCGCACCTCATGGCCGAATGAACTGACATGTTCCGCAACATGCTTCCAGTGGGTGTCACGTTGGGCAGCCGTAGTCTGACTATTGGCACCCACTAGCATGTCATGGCTGTGGCCCCGCACGTAGTCCACGAGGAAGTCCAGTTCCTGCTTACAGAAAGGCTTCTTCCTCGACGTGCAGGAGGTCGTGGCTGTGTGTGGGGTCCCAGCCTGTGCTGCAGGTGCAACCTTCCTCCTCTTGGACTGTGGCGCAGACCCTGGCTGGCTAATGCCGCCCTGACCAGTATGGCCAGTGGGTTCGGTGGATTGAGCCAAGGGAGTGGCAGGTGGAGGGATGACCAAAGGCCTGACTTGTGTCAGTGGCAGCTGGGTGCCCACTAATGGACCCTGCGCAGCAACATCAGCTGTGGCAGGGTCATTGACCGCAACAGTCCTGGTTGGCAGACTCATAACCGGGGTGCTGTTGGGTGCATCTGCCCCTGCACTTGCCAACACCCGGCTGTTCGGGGCAGCAGATGACATGACTGCCCCAGGGACACGTGTCTTGGTCTGAGCAGCCCGGCCTGCCCCTATGGTTTCCCCCCTGGCCTGTTGGAGATCTACCAAGGGCTCTTCAAGTGCCAACGCAGCCTGCGCTGGCAGACCCTGAGCCTGGGTGGCGGTGTCCACAGCTGCACCTGCAGCTACCACTACCCTTGGGCCCATGGCAGTCGATGGAACGGACTCCCGGGTCATATGAGTGCCAGTGCCAGATGCAGGAGCTGCATCCCCCGGAGGTGGTGGCATGGCTGCACCGACACATGGCACAACATTGTGCTCAAGTGGCGCACCCCTGCCTCTTCCCCCTCTGTGGCTGCCCTGGACACCCTGGAGTTCCCCTACTCCCTGGTCACCATGGCCATGTCCCCGACCACGCCCGCCACGAGGAGTACGCCCAGCTGAGGCGCCCCTCACCTTTGGTGGCCTCCCAACCATGGCACAGATGTAGTAGTGCGGGCACAGATGGAGTGGTGCCAATGGGAGGTGTACACCACAATTGACCTGGGCAATTGGGGAGAAGGGGGTGGGAAGCAAGATGTTAACAGCCCCCCTGCACCTGCAAGGCCGTATGTGACCCCGGTGATGTGGTGACGGGTCACGCAACGCTCAGGCACCCCAAAACTGCAGTAAAACCGTGCACGCAACCCTGCAGCCTACGTGCGTGGATTCAACCTCCCGCAGTACGCGGTGGCACCCAGTAACACGAATAACGCGTACGTGTGGGACACGCATGCAATTATGACATCGAAAATGGGTGCGATACACAGGGGCACCCGCAGTGGGAAAAAGAGCATGTGCGACTCACCGTCTGACTAGCACGATGCAGAAAAACATGCATAGCCAATACCCCCGCCAAAAGAAGAGATACGTCCTTGATAGCTGTGAAGTTGTGATGGCGCGCGAAACAACAGGAAGCAGCAACACACGTAGGTCTCCAGGAAAGGCACGTACAGCGAACTGCTGAGCCCGCTCACCTTTAACCCGTGCTGAGGGAAACGCACGCGCGCGTCACGTCACTTACGCGCATGGGCCCTTTCCTTGTATTACATGCGGACGTGCAGTTTTTCACGCACGCTTACGCGCATGGGCCCTTTCCTCGTATTACACGCGGACGTGCATTTTTTCACGCGCGCTGAAATGCCCATGCACGTCTGTACGCGTCACGTCACAGGGACGCTTGCGCTTGAGGGGCCTTCTGTCCAAAGAAAATGCGTATGCGTGCCGACGCGCTTTTGCGCTAAGGGCCTTTCCTCGAATTACACTCTGACGTGCAGATTTTTCACGTGCCAAATCACTCCGTATCAAGCTGGCCACGCGTAAGCACACGGAAGACCACGCTCCTGCCCAGAAGGCCGAACTACTGCCCCCCAGAGCCCCGAGCACGCTCCCACCTGCCATCTGCTGCTGCCTGACTGCCTGCTGCCCACGTGCCCTGCCATTTGCTGCCTGCACATCAGCCAGGGGTGCTGTTGCTGTGACCACCCCTGCTGGAACCGAAGACTCCCGACTGGGATTCCATCGCTCCACAGCCCAGCCCCAGGACCCAGTTGCCCACCCACTCCTGCCTCTGGGGTTGTCATGTTGGGGCAAACACCATCTGGGACCACTGACAACCCCCGGCCAGAGAGGCAGAGGGGCACCAGCTTCAGTGCCACCGAAGTTGGTGCCCTGGTGGAGCAAGTCCTGGGGCTTTATGATGCCCTCTTCGGAAGTTCCCGCGCCGACAAGGAAGGACGGACTCGGATCTGGACTGACATCGTGACTGCCATCAACGCGGAGGGGGTGGCAGTCCGCGACTTACAACATGTCAAGAAGCGCTGGGAGGACTTCAGGTCCAGGACCCTGAACAAGGCCCGGCGCCTCTTGAAGGCAGCGGATGCCAAGGGGCGCCGGGGCCACTTGTCGGAAGAACAGATGAGGGTCCTGGAACGCATATCCCCAGCGCTCCACATCCAGGTCCTTGAGAAGCAGACCCGTCTGGAGTCGAGCGGTGAGTGTACATGCATCCTGATTGTGAGCAGTGCGTGTGGTGATTATTCAGTAGTGTGCAGGTTGCACATCTGTTTGTATGGGGTCGAGTATGGGTGGGGGTGTACAGGGCCGTGGGGCTGACACATGCGAGGGCTGTAATGTGTGAGACATGGATGGTGCTTGTGTCTGTAGGCTTGCATGCCAAATGCAGTTGTGTGGGCACACATGTTTGGATGAATGTGTATGTAAGTAGACATGTCCGTGATGTCACGCATGTATGTTGTTTTTGGCTGCATGTATCAGCACTGTGTACATGTGCATGTGTGTGTATTTGACAAGGGTGCAACAGTGATGCAACATGGATGCATGTGACAGCGGTATGTGGAAGCCTGATTGGCAGATGTGACATGGATGCCCGTCTGAACACTGCGACACTTGGCAGAGGTGTACACATGCATGCAAGTGTGGTGGTGTGTGTACATGTGTGGTGCACTTCCTGTGTTGCATGTGATGTCTGGCTCACCTTTGGCTGCTCATGCTGTTGTATGTGTATGGATGGTGGTGGCAGTTGCGATATGGCTGTGGTATGGCTCATGTGTGCGAGTTGTAATGACATGTGTGTTGGGGATTGTGATGACATGTCTGAGGTTTGCCAATGCCACTCATGTACAACTGTCATGTGTGTATGTGTCCATTGTACAGTGCCCTGATGCCTGTGTTTTGTTTCTCCCTGACTGCAGCGTCAACTGATGAAGAGGGCGGAGAAGGTGCTGTGGAGCACAGCGGCGGGGATCCCACCGCCAGCCAGAGACGCAAGGCCCGGCTCCCCTCCCATGTTGTCATCTCGTCTGGGAGTCAGGAGTCCGGTGCCGCGTCCCAGGCCGCAGCTGCCGGGGGGAGGTCCAAGAGGCGGAGGTTGGAGTTGGACTCCTCGGCAGCAGAAGGGGCAGCTGGGACCCCACAGGGCCCAACAGGGGAAGATGGCACGGAGTCATCCAGGTTGGTGGGGGGTTTGGTGGAGGAGGAGGCCTTGCAAGCACCAGAGACGGGGTCTGGAGGTGGGGATCCCACTGGTGCTAGTGGTGCAGTGCAGGACCAGGGACAGGAGGCAGCACATGCAGCCATGCACCAAGACTCTATGCCCTGGCAACAACCACCGCAGCATATCACATCCATAGAGTCAATCATTTCAACTATGATCTATGGGAAACCTTTAATGTCCGCGAACAATGTGAGTGTTCTTAGAACACTTTGAGCTTGCCAGCGAACAATACGGACACCGTTTTCAGGACACCCCCTACGAACATTTCAGAACAACGCGATAGTTCTTAGAACACGTTCAACTTAACAACGAACAATACGGACACTGTCCTAAGGACACCCCCTACGAACATTCCAGGACACCGGGAATGTTCTCAAAAACGTCTTCAGAACACCCCCATCTTGTTTATTTGCAAACAATTCAGGACACTGCGAGTGTTCTTAGAACACATTCAACTAGACAGATTACAATACGGACAGCATCCTGAGGACACCCCCAGTTTGTGTATTTACGAACAATTAAGTACACCGCGAGTGTTCATAGCTCATTTTTACCTTCCTTGCGAACAAAAATGACACATACTCCGTCCTCTAAACACCCCACCATTTAGTTTATTTACAAAATGTCAGAACAGCCGTGTTCTCCGCGGACAAATCGAACGCAACAAAAACGTCTAGCACATAAAAAATCAAAACATTGAACCTATCTCATACTCCCCCACCCTCCCCAAACACTCTTACACACCAACACACGGCACTAAATACAATTTTTTATCCACGTTTCACTGCGCTGTATGCGGTTGACTGCGAATACAAGATGGCGGGCGCCACAGAAAATCTGACGCGCTCCACGCCCCTCGCCGTCCAATCAGCGAACACGTCGCATGTCCACGGACATGACGCAAGCCCATGGGCCAATCGGGGTGCTGTCCGCGGAGCGAACAGGGAAGTCCGTCCGTGAAGCGAACGCAGATATCACTAATTTTTTTGCCTTACATTTTAGTCATTTTTAAAAAAACTACTGGACGGATTTACACCAAATTTACAAAAGCACGCTTTCGGGACCAGGCCGCCACTCCTGCCACAAATTTGGTGTAAATCCGTCCAGCGGTTCGGGCTGTAGCCGTGCACAAAGTTTTTTCCCATTCAGTCTATGGGAAAAAAAAAATGTTGGGACCCCCCCTATAACTTTGCCCCCCCTGGACGAATCCTCACCAAACTTTGCAAATAAATTCAGAGTGACCCAACTACTTTTTTTGCAAAGTTTGGTGAGGATCCGTCCAGGGAGAGCGAAGTTATAAGCCGTCCAAAAAGTGCTCTTCCTATGGAAACAGCAACTTAACCATAACTACATGGCCACTACCGTGGCCATGTAATAAAACATATGTATGATTTGAATATTAAATAAATATGTACCTTTACAAACTAGCCTGATTCCCGATCCAGTGTGACCTAGGGTTTTTTTTGAGACAGTGTGATATGAGTGGTAGATCATTCAGAATATTGAACTTATAGACAAAAATAAATAAGGGTTTCATTGCGCACTACATGCTAGGAGAGACCTGGGTGTCTGCCTGATTGAAATCCCTTACATCATGATGAACTTTTGTGAGATAAATTAATGTTGGAAGTGATGGAAAGTAAAATACTAGAAGAAATTTGGACCAAGAGCAATCACAGTCTTGCTGAGGTCCTATACATAGCGAAAAAAATTAAAACATGATGGCATGTGTAAAGGAACTGGATAAGAAGGACCAGCTGAAGGGGGACAAGATATGTGCTTTTGAGATGGGGAAAAAGGAAAGTATCACATTGGTGAATAAAAAGGCTAATATGTCAAAGAATTTAAGTACCAAGGGCCAAGAAACAGACAGTGCGGCATCACCTTTCCTTTTTGCAAGCAATGTGGGATGCCCTGACCTCAAGGCACTCTGCAACAAATGTGAAAACAATGACATTTTGCCAAATGTTGCAAGAACCTTTCTACAAGTGGTGTCAGGGAAATTGCAGAGTGTGGGAGTGAAGATGGAGAGGACAATGATGATGATCCAGTTAATGGTGTAGGATAGAAACCGCATGCTGTGATGGGTGTGAATGGTGTTGGCATGCCAATGCTGATAGACACAAGTTCTGACTATTCCATCTTAGACAGTCGTATTTGGGAAGAGAAACTTAAAGGGACAATGCTGGAACATACTTTTGTCAAGGCACATGCTTATGCTGGTTCACCAATAGATATTGTGGGGGATTTCCAGGAGAAATTGGACTGCAAGTGGAAGATTACAGTTGCAAAGGTATATTTCTCATGAAAAGGAGAATGCTTGTTGGACCGGTATGAGCAAAGTAAGATGGTTATTTTAGTAGACCCTCAGCCTCCCAAGTCACATTGCAGTGATCAGTGATGGTGTAAATAGAGCACCAGAGAAATTCTACAAAGATGTGTTCAGGGAGGGGTTAAGATGCCTAAAAGGGATCATCATTGCATCAAATTAAAAGAACGAGGAAAACCAACAGTGGCAAGGGTCAGAATGGTACTGATTGCTATGAGATAGGAGGTCACCTTGGATTAAAGGAAGTTAGAGAAGGAAAGTGTAATTGAGCAAGTAGAGGCTTCTGAGTGGGTCCCACCCATTGTTGTGCGTAAGCCCAATGGAAAGACCCAACTATGTATAGACGTCAGGGGTCCCAATAGGGATGTTGTAGTGGACCAATTCCTGCTACCCAACATTGGAGAGATGCTGAACATGGCAGCTGGCATAAAGGTGTTCATAACACTGGATTTGGCATCTGCATACCACTAGGTGAGGCTACACCTACAATGTTGAGATGTCATTATGCTGGTGTCTCTGGAGGGGACCTTTAAGTGCAAAAGAATGCCATTTGGGCTAGTGTCAGCAGCAGCAGCAATGTTTTCAAAAGGTCCTGCACCAATTGCTGAAGGGAATAGTGTACTTCCAGGATGACATCCTTGTGACAGGGAAATATATACAGGAACATGACCAGAGACTTTCTAGGGTATTTGCAGTGCTGTTGGAGGCTGGAATGACACTGCGAAAGGAGATGTTTACATTAGGGAGAGGTCAGTTAATTATTTGGGACAATAGTTCAGCGAGAAGAGGCTGGAACCAAGATAATGAATGTGGAGGTCCCAACTAATAGGCAAGAATTCATGTAATTTTGAGGGCTTGTTGACTATTATGGAACATTTGTGATGCATGTTTCAGATAAGTGCCGCCTTGATAAGGGGACTCTGCAAGAAGGGTGCAATATGTGTCTGGGATGAGGAATGTCAGAGAGAGTTTGAGGATACAAATTGGACTATTGCCACTGTACCAAACTTTGTCACAGGATGGGAGATCTTTATTATGACTGATGACAGTGACAAAGGTCTGGGGGCTATACTTATGCAGCAGCAGTGTGGCGTAGAAAGGCTGATTGCTTTTGTGTCCAGGGGTCTGAGAAGTACAGAAACATGATATTTGGTAATAGAGAAGAAAGCACTCAGCATAACATGAACTATTAATAAATGTACAGTATTTCTCTCAGGAAGGAGATTTGTTGTGCACACTGACCACAAGCCTTTAGGAGGAATATTAATTTGTATTTGTATTTGTTTATTATGTGTATCGCGCACCTAACCCTGAGGTAAATGAGCACTGGAGAACTTAACATGTTACACAAAAAGCATACTTACATAAGAGGATATACGTAAGCAAATGGTGGAAGGGTTGACCTGGGTTACATAGATGCCTGACCTTCAAAATAAATAGAGTTAGGATGAGATCATAGGAATAATAACATAACAAAAAGGCTGCGATGCAGGATCATTAGGAGCCATCAGTTATCGGGCTTGTCAGTAAGCCAGAGTTTAACGCTGGTTTTGAAGGCATTGAAGGACAGTTGCAGTCTGGTGTAGGGGGATAGGGAGGTCCAGAGGTTGACAGCTTGTACAGGGAAGCTGGCTCCACCTGCAGTTTTAAGGTTGAATCTGGTAACTGTGAGGAGGTGAGTTTGGGACGATCTGGTGGATTGGATAGCTTGGTGTAGGGAGATTTTGTCTGAGAGGTATTTAGGTGCGACGTTGGAGATTCATTTCTGAGTGATTGCCAAAGTGCAAAGTGAGATTCTGTCCCGTACTGGGAGCCAGGTGGAATTTGTTCTGGGGCTGGAGATCTGGCTGGATCCGGGGATGTTTAGTGCAGCTCTTAAGGAGTTATTTTGTCAGACTTGTAGTCTGTTGAGATTGGGTTCAGATGGTCCTGAAAAGAGTGTGTTGCAGTAGTCTAATTTGGAGAGTGCTAGAACTCTAGCTAATGCCATGCAGCTAATGGGGGATAGATAGGATTTACAGGCATTGATAAGCTTGTTTATGTAAGCTGCTGATGAATCGATAGCGCTCACTTGTTTTTTTAGTGATAAGGTAGAATAGGGGTAGACACCTAACGATTTTATCTCCTTCGCAACTTTGATTGTGTTCCCATCAATGTTGAAAGACATATACTGCAGGTCAAGTTTGTTAAGACGAGCTTGGTGCCTACAATCAGGAGCTCTGTTTTTTGTCATTAAGGCAGAGGCTATGTCCTGCCTTCCATGTCTGTATTTCCAGTTAGATGTTGTTAATTAGTTTGGTGTCATCAGCGTAGCATCCTGGCAGCATGATGAGAACCTGGGTGTCATCTGCATAGTTTGTGTAGATGACACCCATGTTGTCAAGGCGGTTGAAGAGGAGCTTTGTGAAAATGTTGTATAACGTTGGGGATATACATGATCCTTGGGGTACCCAGCAGAGGATGGGGATTGGGGCTGCGGATGCAGAGGGTGGGAAGACTCTGGTGGTGCGGTTAGATAAGAAAGATTTAATCCATGTGGAGGCATTAGTGGAGAAGGCTGCTGCAGAGGTTAAGTGGTCAGTGATGATTTGGTGATCAACCAGGTCAAATGCAGCGGAGAGGTCTAACAAGAGGAGAATGGCTAGTTTGCCTTTGTCTCTCATCTAATCCACCTGTATGTTCAGATCCAAGAGGGCAGTCTCAGTGCCATGCCTGTGCCGAAAACCTGTTTGACCTAGACCAAGTAAGTTGTTGTCCTCCAGGTGTTTATGGATTTGCAGCTAGGCAACTCTGTCCAGGATTTGTAAGAGGAAGGGGACGGTAGTGATTGGCCTATAGTTTGTTGATGTGTTCGGGTCTAGATTGGGCTTTTTTAGGAGAGGCAGAACCCAGGCCTCCTTGTGGTTTTTGGGGACGAGGTTGGTCTTGGAAGAGGAGTTTATCATTGTAGCGATACAAGGAGATAATACCTTGTCACAATCCTTGATAATAGGAGGCATGTGTCTCCCTGACATCTTGAAGGCTTAAGACCTTTGATGATGTCTTCCACTTCCCTAGGTGTGACTGGTGAGAATATAAATGGTGGACACTGAGGGATTTGAGACTTTGGAGAGAATTTATCGGGTAAGTTGTTTGCAGGGCTGTTCTTTTGGCTTCTATTTTAGTTTGGTGAGAGGCTATTTTGTCCGCAAAAGCTTGTTGTATTTTGGTACAACAGGCAGCATCTTTTGCACAGTCCGATGAGTAAAGGTTTGACTGGCGTGCCTCGAAGGATAGTGATGTGGGCATCTTTGCTTCAATGACATGAGTTTAGAGTAGAACATGTATAAGGAAATTGCAGAGATGGGCCCAACTTGCTGCACCAGCATAACCCACAACAGTGAATAATGGACTTCTCAAAGTGCATGGTAAAACCCAGCTTTATTCAAAACACAGAATAACCACTGTGACAGCATTCAAACAGCTCTCGGAATAAAATTGTGTTACAAATACATCAACAAAGGGGCTGTACTATGATTTAATTTACAAAACTTATGAAGGGCTACGATTGATTAATATCTTAAAATGCATATAGACCATATTCATTTCCTCATTGGTCAACAACTATCTGATGGCTTCTTGTGAGCTCAGCCCATCCTAGATACAGGGTTCACTACATTATCATGTTAGCCACTAACTGGCTAGTGCTATCCATCATAGGCGGTGTGGCAAGAGGGATTTGTTTGGGTTGGCACATTACTCACCAACATTGGATGTTTTGAAGACATTTAAAAATATGAGAGACACTTTGGGTAGGAGGAAAGAGAAGTACATGGTCTGCACTAATGCTAATTAAGAAATACTCCCCATCATTCCCAAGCCATGTTGCCTATCCATGCCTTTGTATTTGGCCTTGTGTATCATCTCGTGTCTGTGTGCGTGATGGGGAGTTCAGCAGGTGCCTTATCTGTACTTGGCTAATAATGTTGGAGAATTAATTTCTTATTATTTACCCGGGTTTCAGTTAAATCTAAATCTTTGTGGCCATTGGAGGCACACTTGATCTATCCATTAAAACGTTTTTTGGCAGTTATCTCATGCACCTGGACATCAATAGGTGGTTATGCTTTTATTGAACCTTTAATTAGTTTAGGAGTCTACTGCTTCCGGTTCTGAGAGCTATTAGCTTTATCTCTACATTCTGCACATCCACTGGTCCCTTTCATGCATCTGATCTTGATGTTTGCTACAAACTACTGTTTGGGAAGCTTCAAAGCTTCTAAAATAAATGTGTTTTTATGAATTCAGCATTTTTGTCTGAAGCCTTGCTAACTGCTTACTCGTAGTCCTGCTGCGGCCTCTGTGCTAGGAAAATGGCTGCACTTTTTGCTTTCATGTTGGTGACCAATATTTGGTTTTGCTCATGTTACCTTCACTCTTTATATCTGCCTTATGTCGATTTCCCTGCCCGTGTATTCTGCATCCATTCTGCCTATTATTCCATCTACCCTATCAGTCAAGTGAGTCCCTCTATTGGTATCCTGGAATTCTCCTCCGTGCTATGCTATACATGGCACACTACTTGTGCTTTCTACTATCTAACTATAATCCCTATTAGTGTTGCACTGCCTAACAAATTATTTGTGGCAGAGGAGTATACATTGACTTATTTGAAATATTGTTTCTCAGAACGAGTCTTCGTAGAACCTGTTTTATTTTGTCTTGTCTCTCTCCCCTATATTCATGGGGGCACTAAGACTGCCTGGGCTGGTATATTTTCTCACCTGTTCAATACTGGTGAAGGGTTGGGCAGGAATTGGTACTTGCATATTTATCTGCGTAGTGACAGTAGGTGGTGCCAGCATATTCATCTACCCCATTACAAAAGGTTAATACTGTAACAGATTATCTGTCAAGGGTGACCCATGTGGATGACGAAAGCAACCACTTGAATCTAGATAGCGAGATGGAAGATCAGTTGTTTGTGGAATACAAAACACTGTAGAAAGGCAGGAATGGATAGACATAATTGCTGAAGATGAGGAACACAGTACTGTCAAGAGTATTGTTGAAACAGGGTGGAGGGATTGGACGGGAGGCCCAGGGTTAGGAGCTTTCAGTATTGAGGGTTCACTTTTATGTAAAGCTGGTCAGATAGTTCCACCTCTGGGTGTGAGGGAGACACTTACGGAAGCGTCCCATGATGGCCACTTGAAAATGACTAAAACCATAGGAAGACTTGGGGCTGATAAATGGTGGCCAGGATCGGATGGGCAGGTTGAACAGATGATAAAGGAGTGCACTGTGTGTGGGGAGGTAGGCAAAATGCTAAGGGATTACGTTCAGCCCATCAGGCCATTAGGGTTGCCTAGCAAGCCTTGGGAATTCATGGTATTGGACATTCTGGGGCCCATTGGAGGTGACATAGGCCGAAGGAAATATATCATTGTATCTATACTCCAAATTGATAGAAGCAGAAATAACGTTTTAGGCAGACACACAAACAGTCAGTGGTTTTCTGGATGGGTTGTTCCACAGAGAGGTTACCCAAGGAAGATGCTAACAGACTATGGGGTGAAACTAACTTCTAGGATGATGGAGTTGCATCTGTAAAGGGTGGGGTGGTGCATCACAAAACATCCCAGTATCATCCTGAGACAAATGGGGAGGTTGAGAGGTTCATTCATATTCTAATTGAGGGAATTAGCTTGGCCACATGCACTGAAATTTCATGGGTGAAATTAGTGATTAGGAAGGTCTGTGCCTACAGGTCAGCACCACATGCCACCACAGGTTTAGTGCCACTTGAGGTACTGAGGATGAGCAAAGACCCCACTTCTCTTTGGCCACCATGCTAAGGAGATCGGGCTATGTGGATTGTGAACAACACAGTTTGAGAAAAGAGCAAGGCTCAAAGAATGACAGCAAAGTTTGATGAATTAAAGAGGGTGAGGAAGTGTGAGGTATCGGAAGGAGAAGGTGTGCATGTGAAAAAGACAGGAATAATTAAAAAAGGGAAGGGGAGATACTGGGGCCCACAACAGGTAAGGAGAGTGCTTCATGATAATGTTGTGTTGAGGGTGGCAGAGTCGGGAACAAATCGAGGATTGCGAAGGAACATGTGAGGTAGTACTCATGGGTCATTGGGTTAGAAGTGAAAAGTTGAAGTGTGCTATAGGTTACTGCATTGCAGGCTATTAAATGTACATATTGTTTTACTTATGAAACAGATCTTTTCTCTGTATGGGGCATGCTAGCTTGTGTAAAGGTGAACCGTGTTCCGGGTTATTAATTGGAACGTGGTTGGGTGTGAATGCCAAGAAGCTCCGGTGACCTCAGTTAGTGAAGAGACAATAGGTAGTGAGGAGGTCAGTGAAGCTCAGAGCTGGATTACCCACATCTTTGTGTAACTTCAATAAAGAACATTCAGCAAAACAAGCATGGGTATACCCATTGCAAGGATGTAGGCTCAAACCTCCTCATTAGCATACTCAAACTTGAAGTTTGAACTGTGCATTGTTAGGACATTGATAACTATTTACATGTTATTAAAGCTTTTTTATCTTCATCTCCAATAAAGATTGCTCAGAGAAAGAGAGCAATGCTTATTTCCCACGTGCATCTTCATCTCTTACACCTTTGACCTCCATGCTATATTGAAAAATGCTACGCTTTTGGAAAAATAAAGCAGTGCTCAGATTTAAAGTTTTTTATTACTATGGTAAAATATTGTTTAATCCTTCTGCCCAACACAAATCACTCATAAAAATAAAGCATCACCTTTCTTTATCCCAACTGGCATAGCTTGTCTCAGATACCTCTTCAGTCACCTCTTCATCCATTACACCATTGACCGCTGTGTCATAATACAGAAACCTATGCTTGTTTAAAGGACAACCAGTGGCTCAGAGGTAATAGCATGGGTTTGCCACTGCCACAGTTCCAGGGTCCACTCTCCTTCTTGACGTATAAATACTTATACTGGTTGATTGAGCTGAGCATTCTGACAAAACATACAATTTTTAGTTTTTTACAGTAATTAGATGATTGGTACCTGTTTTTCAATTCAAATGGCTGAGAAAGTGTGCATAATCCTGTGTTACTTTAAACTGACATTGCAAGGTCCCAGATGATTCTTCAATCATTAAACCTATGACCACCATGACATCATGCAAAATCTATGCTTTGTGAATACTCCAACTTTAAGGTTGAGCTTTTCCATTGTGATGAAATAGGCAACATTTTTAATTAAACATTGTTTAATGTTATATAAATATTGTTTTTCCTTATTCCCTGATTCCAAAACAAATGGCTCAGAGAAAGAGAGCATTATTTTGTTATCACAACTTTCATTGCTAATTCCCAGATGCATCTGCAATCATTGCACCAATGACTGCCTTGTGATAATGAAAAAAAGCAATGCTCTTTTGTGGGACCCAGTGGCTCAAAGGTTCATGTGAGAGTTCACCTTTGGCAAGGTTGCAGCTTGAATTCTCATCATTGGTACATAAATACATGGAACGTAAAGAAATAGATCACTTATTTTTATTACTGTTATACAACTTAGTTTATCCTTATTTCCAAAAGAAATGCTCTGAAAAGTAGAGCATCAGCTTTTTTTTTAATAACATCTGGCATTGATAATTCTCAGATCCATTTGCAATCATAACACCTATGATTGTGTGTCACAATGCAATAAGCTATATGTATGAAAGGAGTTCTCGTGGCTTAGAGGTTAGCACATTGATTTGCCAATAGCAAGATTGGAAGTGCAAGTCCCCCTGTTTGCCTGAAAATACACGCACTGCATTGTGAGGAAATAGGTAACATCTAATCTCTCTTTACTTTTTTAATATGCAGTTTACATTTTATTTCCATTACAAATTGCACAGAGAGCAGCACCTCTGTTTATCACACTTTACATTAATACTTCCCAATGCATCTTCATCCGTTACAATATTGACCGCCATGTCATACTGCATAAAGCTATATCCTTTTAGGTTTAGAGCTTCAGGTACTTCAGTTGTCATGAAAATAGTCCACCTGGTATGTCTTTAGAGGAAATAGGTGCAATTTCTAATGTCTTTTTACTTTCATAAAATTATTGCTGTATTCTTCTTTTCCAGTATAAATCGCTCGGAGAAAGAGAGCTTTGCCTTTATTTAAATGAGCCAACATTCCTTGTGCCAGATGCCTCTTCATCCAGCACCGCGTGATCACCATGTCAGAATGCAAAGCAACTACTCCTTTTGATGGGAGACCCAATGGATAAGATATGTAGAGCATTATTTGGCAATGTTGCAGCTTCATATCCATTCATTGGCATGAACATTGCAAGTTGAGATGTTATATCCGAGGAAATACCTCAGAGAAAGAGAGCATCACCTTTGTGTATCACAATATAACTTGTGAGTTCCCAGATTCATCTCCATTCATTACTCCCTGATAACTATGTCATTATGCAAAACATTATGCTTGTAAAAGGGAAAATCAGTGGAGCAGAGGTAGAGCAGTGCTTCTCCAATGCAAGGGTACATGTTCAAGCCCGCTCATTGGCATGAAAGTGCTAGAGCAGGCAGGATGGGCTCTACATTGTGAAGATGTAGTTAACATTTTTAATTTGTAATGCATTTTCTACTGTTTCAAATGGCTCAGAAAATGATAACAGCTTCTTTGTTTATCCCAGCAAACATTGCCAGTTTCCAGATTCCTCTTCTCCCATTACACCTTTCACTGCCGTGCCATAATGCCGTATGCTCTACTTACTGAGAGGAGAACCTATGACTCAGAGCTTAGAGTGGGTCTACGGTTTGCAACATTGGAGGTTCAAGTACCCTTGTTTGGCATTAAAATACTCAAACGTCTAAGTTGAGCTGTGAATTGTGAGGAATATTATAAACGTGTTTTACTGTTATGTTATAAAAACATTGTTTTATCTTTATTTCCATTACAAATAGCTTGGCGAGAGAGAGAGACATGAACCTTTGTTTGTCCCAACTGACTTTGCTAGTTCCTAGTTTTCGCTTCATCCTTTACATCTTTGACAGCCAAGTTATACAACAAAAACGTATACTTGTAGACCGTGGACCCAGTGGCTCAGCATTCAGAACATGGGTTTACAACTAACAATGTTGCAGGTGCAAGTCATCTCATTGTCATGAAAGTACTCAACCTAAAAGATCAAGCTGTGCATTGGGAGGAAATGGGTACAGTTTATAATTTCAATGTTTTTAACTGTCACCCAGAGGTACCACTTACACACCCCCACTGGTTTACCCCACATCCTATTGGAGAAGGTGAATCAGTGGGAGGGGGTCCTTACCACACACATAATGTGATGTCCATACTCCACTAGTGAATGTACTACCTCCACTAGTGTAGATACTGTCAGCTTTCCATTTCTTCAGTGCAGGTGCTTTCTTGAAGACCATTGGCATCCCTTCGGGATCTCCCTGTTCTCACAGTCAAGGGCAGTATAACACGATCCTTACATCAGCAGACGACACATCACAATGCCCCGTGATGCATGCACAAAGGCTGCCATAGTGATGCCATTCTATGACATAGCATATCTCCCAGGGGCGTGTGGTGTCATTGATTGTATGCATATACCCATAATACCCCCAGCAATACAGAACATATATATATAGGAATTGGTGAAACTGGCATTCCATTAATGTACAGATGGTGTGTCATGCTGCAAACATCCACTTGAATGTAAACATACTGGGTACACACATGACAGCTACATCTATCAGAATCCCCCAATTGCATGACAAGTTGAGCGTAGCGAGAATAGAGATAGCTGGGTGCTGGGTAATTACATACACACAACATGTGACATCCATTCACACCATTTATCAGGAGACCACATGACTTTTCCATCTACAGGTGACAGTGGCCGTCCTCTGAGAAGATATCTTCTGACTCCCTACTGAAACCATGTGACTAGAGCCAAGCAGCAATCCTGTTCAGCAGACACATTCACCCAGAATACCATAAAGTGTACCTATGGTATTCTCATGTCATGATTCAGGTGCATGGACCTCTCAAGGAGTGCTATTTCTACAACTGCTGACTGTATGCAACATCATAGTTGTCTGCACCATTCTGCACAACATTTCTCTCAGATGTGATGTTATTTGCAGATAGAGATACATGCAGATTTTAGACCACAGCCACCTGTTCCACATGGTGCAGTAATTTAGCAGAGGGACATGCCAGCTGCAATACATGATGACATGTTTGCAAGATACTTCAACGGAGGCATCGTACATGGCAGACAGGGCAATTGACTGTGATACCATTGCATGAATGATGATTGACTTACCTAACCATAGGCCACTGATTCTTACTGAAATGCAAGTGGCCTCAAAGGGATACCACCCATTTGTCAGGTCATTGCCCATGCCTGCCCCTGTTCTGTTGTCAATCAACTGCCAAGCAACTGGACTGAGCATGGACTCTAGTATTATCAGAATACAGAATGCAGGACATTTGCAGATACCCTTTACGACACCTAGCATTTCCCTTGGTGTACATGAACCGGGTAAAGCACGAACAGTATTCCACTGTACAAATGTGGTTTGCCTGTCATAGGAAGGGGGAATAACCCACCCGTTGGCATAATGGAAAATATCATGGAAGAGGAAGACAAAATAGATGCACAGAATTACATGTATTGGTCTTCATCACAAGCACTAGTATGCAACAATGAAGAGTGAAAATAAAATTAAAGCAAGAGACTGGCCAGTATGACAAAATCACAACACAAACAGAAATAGTGAACACGCTGACATCCAAATACAGTCATTTTTGTGCATGGATCTTACTTCTCCTCAGAGATATGTCAGGCCCTTCTAGTTCTTTCACTTTTGCCAATGGTGCTGGCGGCATGTTGGACACTGTAACATCACTCGGTGGATGCTGTTCATCTGCTACTGAACCTGGAGAAGAGCTCCAGTTGGATATAGTGACAATCACAGCAACATATCCTTCAATAGCTGTGGCTGTCCTATTTGCAGCTGCCATGCTCTCAGGATGTTGGCCCATCTGGAGTCACACCTGCCTCTGCTCCATGAGCTAGATGCTGATTCTCATTCCAGCCAATTAGTCCTGTGTCACCATCAGTTGCTCCCGAATTGCTGTCAGCTCCTCCTGCTTAACCCTGCTCTCCTCTAGGGTCATCTGGAATCCCATCTCCTTGGCCTGCCTGCAACCAGCAATGTCTCTTGAGATACCCAGTAGGCGCCTAGAAGTGAGCTTGGTAAACACTGTAACTTTCCTCCACTGAGGTGGTGTATGGGGTTTACATGGTCTATTTGTGCAAGCACTTCTCCTTAGGCATCTGAGTGTTGTCCCTTGCTGTGGGTGGTGGATGGGTGTGGGAGATGACGTAGCGCTCACCTTTTCATCTGGTGCAGGGTTGAGGCTCTGATTTTCTTCAAAGCTCTGCAAATCCACATCACCCTGGATTTTCGTCGGTGACTCTACCATCACACTTGCTCATCCTCTCCTTCCAGGTGTGGCATGTCTCGGTCCACATCCCTGTCTGCATCCTGTCCCATGGCACCTGTAATGTAAATAGAGAATGTGTGAAAATCTTGTTACCTTTTTGTGTCTGAAAATATGTACTCTGATTGAGGGTAATTTCGAAAGACTTGATCAGTGGGCATTCATGTTTGACACATTATGTACTTGTGGTGTCCTATCACATTTACCTTACATTTGTTCTATTATGATTATTGTCCTTGTGGCATGTGATTTGTCTGATGGCAACATGGTGGACATGTTTATGTGTCTTCAGGGATGTCTTTCAATTCAGATCTTTTAGGGCTTGGGGCAACGCATGGACCTCTGTGGATTTCGATGAAATGCCAATTGCTAGCCTTCCCAGATTACCTTCCCACTCCTCTGCACTCTGACTGTCGATGAGGCATATGTGCATGCATTAGGAGATTCCCCCTGATGTTGTGTCTCTCACCTAATGTTGAAGCAGCAGTACATGGCCCACCAACGCACTTCACCACTAAGGTCTCCAGCATGCCTGCTACCTGCTCCTGCAGAGGTGTGAGGGTGAAGCTGCTTGATGCCCTTCCTCTGTGACACAGGGTTGGGTATGGAGGTCTGACACCTTTTCCTTGGTACACCACGTCATGTCACTGCTACACTTTTTCACTTCTTTGGGGTGCATACTGCTGCTCAAATAGTATTGACATTACCTGATCTGATAGCTCTTACCACAAGGCACTTTTGTCTGCAAAGCTGGGTCTCTGGACATGAGAACCGCTGGGTGTTTCTTCATGGTCAGCCATGAAATGTACCATGACATCCAGCTCCAGGTCGTGCACGATGGTCCTTTTCGGTGTCTCTGTCCATAATTATGGCTGGATTGCCAGACTTTGGGTGCTTGTATATTACTTGGTAGGCCATCATAATGCCTCTCTGCTGTTTGGAGGCAGCTTCTTGGTTTGTGGGTGTTTTGGGGTTGGTTCTCATATGCATCTCGTGCAATTAACCCTTTTATTAAACATCTGATATGATGCGCTCTTTTTTGACAAATCTGACACAAAGCGCCCTTTTATTTATTTATTTTATTTGTAATGCGCATAGACATGGCCCATAGTCATAAGAGCGCAAGGACGGACTGTAAGCACACACATTTATGGTCAGAGGGCATGGGCAGGGATAGACAAAGAATAGTTTAGCAGAAAAGGAATGTGTTTAGTACCTGTTTGAATTTAAGAAAGCTACTACTGATTCTCAGATCTGGTGGAAGCTCATTCCACAGCCTTGGAGCTGCTTGGGAAAAAAAGGTTCAGTGTGACAATGGCCAATGAGCAGAAGATTCAAGTTGTTGGATTGCAGGACCCTTCCTTCCAGCAGCCGGGACATCTCTTTGCAGGCATTCATTTGTGATGCAGAGTGTCCGTAAAACCAGTCTCTTAACCACTTGCACTTGAAGCCAGTGGAGGTTTTGTCTTGCAGAAGAAACGTGGTCAGATCTTCTAAGACCCTCAACCACTCTTACTGCATTATTCTGATGACCTGTAGTCTGACCAGTTCCCCTTTACCAATGCCCTGAGGAAGACTAGAACAATAGTCTATGAGGGCCCTGATAATTGGTCTTGTTATCCCCGCACAGTTGGATCTGCTCACAAAAGACGGGATTTTGGCCAGAAATTTCCGATAGTAGCCTGTGCTGGATACTAGGCTACTAATGTGTGCTGTCATAGAGAGCTCCTGATGCAGCACCACCCCCAAGGTCTTCATTTGGTTACGCATCTTAATTTCACAGCCTGCGATGTTAAAGGCTTGGTATTCATCCCCATGTTTTTTTGTCTGTCCAACAGTGGCAGCAATCATCAACTCTGTCTTCTTGGTGTTCAGTGCAAGCCCATTATCCTTCATCCAGGATTCAATGCGGCTGAACACTTGGTTGACAAAGATAGTATCCTTGGTGTAGTCCCCAGTGAAGCATATCAGAAACTAATTGTCATCAGCATAGTTGGCATAGAGGGTGTCCTCCCTATCCAGCATGTTAAAGAGGGGAGTTGTAAAGATGTTAAACAGAGTGGGTGAGATACACACCCCCTGTGTCGCCAGACATGTCACCAGATAGCTTTAGGCCATGGCATTGCTACAGAAAACTTTGGCCATTTATGGCAAATCTCAAAAGATGCTCCTTTTTTGACGCATCTGATGTGATGCGCCCTTTTAGGATGCATCTCAGTTGATGAGGCACTTACATGTACACTTTTATGATGTGCCTATATTTGCTCAAATTGTACGTCATTTTTTGAGATACTAATTGAGGATCATTGTGCTGAGCACATTTTTGTAATCATGTTTCACTGAATGTCTGCTGAACAATGAGATTCGCAAAGACACAGGCACATCATTGTGCAAATAGGCATCTCATTGTGATGCACATATTTTTTAAGAATCTAGCCAGTTGTGTCCCACCACAGGAGTAAGCAGTCTCATCAGCAAAATTCAAAGCCCTGGCAGATCTAGGAATAGGGACATTGTGGGCTGGAACTGTCCACTCATTAACTGCAAGCTTTAAAAACGTTATCCATTCAGATAGGACCTGCTCCCAGTAATGAGACTTTGCTCCTGGCTATGCAATGCTTCCATTCAGTGGAATGCTGGGGCATATTTATTTCTTCATTGGCAATCAGCAGTGTCAAGTCCTTGTTTGGTTGACATACTTTGGTTTTACAGCATACAATTGTTTCCCTGCAAAGAAACTTACATATGAGTTATCACCAAAAAGCTTTCCAAATAGGAGTGCCCTTCTGTTGAGGTTATAAGGTATCATCAGTCGGGCTGACAGAGATCCCTATTTTGCATTTGCAGAGGAAGCTCTCCAGCCAGGGTATTGATCTTGGTTTCAGAAGCTGGCAGCATTGGTCAAGGATGCTCTGGTGGTTCACTGGCCAGAAAGGTGTGTCTAAGCCATTCCCCCAGTTGCTCTGGTATTCCAGGACTACGTCAGTGGGGCTAGGGTGATTTTGGTAATACCTCCCTTCCCTCCTTCAGTGGTCAGGTCAAGCAGATTTCTTCATATCAGCAGATGCAATGGGCAGCCTGGAAATTGAACAGGAGTATCTGGTGGGGCAGGCCATTTCTGGGGATGTTTCCCTTTGTATCCAAGGGCCTGATAGTGCTTCTACCCTCTGGGGTTACAAACATCACTGGGTTCATTCAACATCTGGTATGGCAGGAATGGGTTTCTCTGCCATGGAGAATGGAGATCCTTTTTTGAATGATTTAATCAGGCGGAGTTGCAGTTGGGGTTGGCCCATTCTTTCCTCTGAGCCAAGTATGCTGCTGTAAGAGGCAGCGTCAAATAAGCATTTCAATGAATTCTGTCTGAAAATAAGCTATTTAGCTCTGACTAAATAATGTATTTCTATTTAGCTCAAGATGTATACTTTCTCGTCTCATTGTAATGCAATGTAACAATTCAGAGATGCAAACATGGAGTGAAGACAACAAATGAAATTGGAATTACACATTGTATAAAGTATTCCTGATTAAACATAGGAGGAACATATATGTATGCAGTTTATAGAGGTGGTGTTGAGGATGAGTGAGAGGTGAGCTGGTTTACTCCTATAGCAAATGCCTATAGAGAAACTTGAAGAATTCAAAACAGGTAGTGGAGACCAGTAGGGCTCTCAGTGGAACTTGATGTTGAGAAGTATCTACAGTTACCTTGAGGGCCAGTCTGCCAGAGGGAGTATAGAAATATAAGTATGAGGACTCTGCTTATATGCGACAAAGTCAAAGAGCTAGTATCCGCTGATAGAATTGGTAGGAGAGGATGTTTGGAAATCAGAAGACTTTACAACAGGCAAACTGCCTTCTACGGTCAATACATCTGACGATGAGTCAGTTATATGTCATGCATCGCAAGATGGAGAGATTTCCCAACCCATATTGGTCTCTTGAAAGACATTCCTTATTGGGAATAATAGCATTATATGTAGCTTGGTCTTCTGCAAAAGGAAAGGTGTGAATATGAGAGTTAATTTCTGTGTGGACAGAGCTAGATAGGTATCAGTGTATCACTGGATGAGAAGTGCATTACAATGAAGAGAAATACATGACGCATGGGAGCACATTTAAAATAGTGGTTTAATGTATTTAAGCAAACGTGTTGGCTTATGTTTAAGGATTAAACTGCCACCAGGATGGTATTTCATCAGGATGATGTGGTTATAGAGCAGGGATAGCAGTTTAAACGATTTTACTGTGTCCACAGCTATCGGGCAGGGCACCTGTGACCTCCACCCTCTCTGTGCCACTGGAGAGCAAGCGTGGCAGATCGGGAAACTAATGCAGCAGGACTCCGGTGTACACAATGCTTATGGCACAGAGTTTGAGGAACGGAGGTTTGGTTAGCAGACCATCCTTTGTGAGATGGAATTACCCACATTACTTTATTATAATGCAACCTGATTGGGTCCCGCCCACCTAATAGGCAACCCAACTAGGGCAGCACACTGCCCGGCAGCCCATTCGGCTAAGGGCCCTGAGGCAAAGGGAGGCTCCTACAGAGTCAGCCCCAGGAAGTGTCTGCAGGGGAATCCAGTGACCTGCCAACAACCAGCAAAGTAAGTGTGGCATGGATGGGGGGTAGAGCAATTACTCTACTCCAGAAAGCCTTGCCACTCCTCATTACATTACATCAAAACTATGAATGTCAGCATTTGCCACATAGACGGAATTGCAAATGTTAGCATGTGCCACATTTAGACAGAATTGTAAATGTTAGCATGTGCCACACTTAGGCGGTTTTGCAAATATTAGCATTTGCCACACTTAGACGGTATTGCAAATGTTAGCATGTGCTGCATTTAGACAGAATTGTAAATGTTAGCGTGTGCCACACTTAGAGGGAATAGCGAAGGTTAGCAATCGACACAATTGGGTAAATGTCAATATTAGCCAACTTCACATCTAGACTGATTAGTGTGTGTGTGCCACATTTAAAGCCTGCGCTGCATCCAGACAGATTTGCGAATATTAGCATGTGCCACACTTACATAGAATTTGAAAGTTAGCCTTAGTCGCACCTAGACAGATCACTGATTATTGGTATGTGCCATACTAAGTCAGTTTTGTGAATAGTAGCTTGTTTCGCATCTGGATGGGACTGTGGAGGTTAGTGCCTCACTTAGATGGAATTGTAAATGTTGGCCTGCCTCATGTCTGGATGGGATTGCAGGGGTTCGCTAGTGCCACATTTGGTTAGAGTTGTGAAAATGAACAAGCGACACACTTAGAACTGTGAATATTAGCATCTGCCACATTTGTATGGAGTTGTCAGTGTTCGGCTGCGTTGCATCTCGATTGGATGGTGGGTGTTGGCAAGTGCCACACTTGGATAGAGTTGTGAGGGTTAGCAAGCTACACACTTAGAGTTGAGAATATTAGCATGAACAACACTAGATGGAGTTGTGAATGTTATCAAGTGCTACACTGGGACAGAATTGTGAATGCTGGTCTGCGGCACATATAGTCGATTTTAGGAATATTAGCAAGTGCATTAAATGCTTTGTGAAGCCTGGCCCTCTCTCACACTCAGTAGAACTCTCAAATCTGGATGTGGCCTCAGTCTCTGTCTGTTGTATTTTGAGGCCCATCTATTGTGGAGCCTGAACCTTTCTCCCACTGTGCAGGACACTCATATCTGGGGATAGCCTCCGTCTTTGCATGCTGTATGGTGAGACGTAGTTTATTGTAAAGCCCAGACTTCTTCACGACTTTTCAGGCACTCAAATCGAGGTGTGGCATACACTTTTCTCCATTCTATGCAGAAAATGAGCGTACTGTGGGACCAGGGCCTCTCCCCACCATGGCGGATCCCCCGAAATCTAGGCATTTAGCCATACTGTGAAGATTAGCTGCAAAACATATAACCCACTAATCAAACAGCTCAAACTTTCTGCAAATACTCACTCAAAAACGTACACAACCACCTCTCGCACTGCAAGCCGCATGCACTTCACCACACCACCAACAACACATTTGCTGCACCAACAGCACACAAGGACTGACATTGATCCGATATTCGCACCAAAGCTCAGCACACAGTGTATACCGAGCTGAAGCTGTCAACAGAACACCACTCCTCTCACTATCCTGCTCCCTCTCCACCTTAATAACCCATCCTGCCTTCTCGTTTACAGATCCGCCAGAGCGCCTGGGGACCAACTCTGTTGGTGACGGTGCACGTTACAAATACCTTTAACATTTATCATTTAACATGAATACAAATCCAAATAATCTGGGGTCTTTCACAGTCTTGCCGGATGGCAATACTTCACAGTCTTCAGTCTTCTGTAAGTGCATGACAGACTGAAAAAATATTAGTCTGGAGGGTTGCTCAGAGTGGGTAAGATTAATTCACAACCGTCCAACCATCAGTCTTCAAACTTTCATCGGACATTGGTAATCCATGTGAAGTTAATGATTATGTTCACCTATCAGGATTACATTTAGTAATTTTTTGCATTTGGTGTGTAGAATTTGGGTTTTATGTGTTGTATAATCTATATTACTATCATCTTCCTCAGTTAATATTCCAAGCAATTATTTGCTGTTGAAAATATGTTGCACACTAATGTCGGTGATGATGACAACTTAAACAGAATTGTACTGGTTGGCTATAAATTACATAACAATTAACACGTTTTAGATTCCTGAACCCTTCTTGTCCTAAAACAATTAATGAGATATATCGGGCAGTCGAATTACTTAAATGGAGTTAATCAACAATTCGATTTTTGCTAAATTAATTGTACATTTTTTATTCATTCAGCATATATCTATAGTGAAAATACTGTATTTGGTAATGGTACATGAACACAAATTAAAATTAACACCATCCATTGCATGCCACTGCAAATAGTAATGGGGGAACATTAATTAGAAAAAATTCCAATGGTGTGCAAAATAGGTTAGTTGAAAACAATAGACACAAATTAATACTTTACATAAAAAAAGTGCACCCACTCTATGTTTATTCTGGTTTGTAAGAGAAAACACATCCATTTTGCTCTTTAGCTGGGAATTAATCAGTCCAAACTATATTGTGGTCGACATAGGACATCGACATCTCAACAACCAATGATTAACCTTCCTCAGGACCATGACACATTTTTTTAAAACATTTTACTTGAGCATGTCCTGCTCCCCTTCATTAATGTGACACGTTCTTCTAGGTTGTGTCTGATTAGTTCAATAATCCTGCTGAACATACGTTTTTCTCACCAAGGGCATGATTCACAGAGCATTTTTCAATGGGATTGCACCATTATATAAAAAAAAAAAACGCTTCTGTGAATGAGGCCCACATTGTTTTAGGACAACAATTATTCAAAAATCTTGTGTTTATCCCAGATTAACTGTTTGAAGCACAGGTATCCCCACAATGGCATGGTGATAATGGCAACAATGACAAGCGTTATCTTGTATCTTCTAGCACTGTAGTTATGATGTCATTCGTTGACAAAGCGGAAACGTTATTGTATTAGAGGCTTGTTATTGAGCATATGGGCTTTCAATGATTGTTTTTTTAAAATTTATTTGCATAATGATTGGTCTTTTTCATGCTTGCATTCTGACAGCCATTTCCCATAACCAATGTCTGTTGGTTTGGATGCGTCTCTGGGCATTTATGAATTGGATGCGCACTTTCAAGGTTGTGCACATTCACAATGAACTGTTCAACTTTGTTGGATAACGATTTGATGGTGTTTACTGGGTTGCGCTGTTGGATTGCCTCACCAGATAATTCACTTGTGCAATTCCTTGTGCAACATGTATTCCTGTTCCTCAGTCTTGTGCTGTAATAAAATGGAGTTCCAGTGCTTTACATTTGCGCATTTTCCATACATTTTAAGGGGATGTTTGTAGCCTTAGCATGTGCAAACTATTTATAAATGTTTTCATAAAATTCATATTTATGGGAAGACATCGCTCCAGAAATGAATGTCTTTAAAAAACGAAAAGTTGAATTTTAATGACAAAATACTGTCAGTAGCTTTTTCCTGGTAGTGCACTATTTCACAACGAAAAAAAAAAACAACACAAACCTTCACTTGATGCAATGCAGATCCTTTGTCTCACACAGCGGGTGTAGAAATACGCTCTCTCGACCAAAAAAAAAACACACAAACAAAACACAACATGTCTCACAAACATCACACAGACATGTAAAATAAACATATGTCAACAACTGGACAATCTAATATTGAGGCATTGCATCTGACGATGACCTCCGAAGAGGAGGTGAATACCGAACAGATTCATACCTGCTCACAAAGAGGGTCAGAGCCAGTCCCCTGCCCTCTCCTGCAGTGCCGTATATTAAAGCAGCAGCAACTTGCATGTATGTATATTAATATCACACTCCAGAGCTCTCGGCGGACACCGCCACCTCAGTCAAACAACTCATGCTATGACAGTCCTCTGGCAAACAAGATTAAAATGCACTCCTTTCAGGCATGCCAGACTTTTCCCTCCTTTCCAATGAGCTACATTTGTCTGATTTAACAAGATAAGATTTGAGTGCTGATGCAGCCGGTTGTTAATGCGCCGCGCGCGTCCACAATACCGTCGACACTCTGCATCAGAAGGATGCATAAATCAGTATTCAGGGAGAAAAAAAAAAATAGATATGCAGCGCGCCAGGTTTATACTCCCAGCCTCAGAAATTGAAATGGCCCAGATTAATGTATCATATCTTACACACTGTCCGAGTGAATCAAGTCTAATATATTGAACAGATTCACCGAACAAGACTTTGTTATCTAAGGAGCACTCGGAAGCGGGAATTGACCTGCACATTTGATTTGGCTCGGCTAGTTCACTTTGCGTGGCAGCATCTGAATAGTTTCGCATAAAAAAATGAAAAAAAATGCTTTGGAAATATTATTTTTCACCTCCTCCAGGGCTCGTTCTCTGGTTTGTAGGCATGGGGGGCTAGTGGAGTGCGGGGATCGTCACATTAAAGGAAACAATGTCCAACGGAGATGAAGTTTTAACCTCTGCGTCAGACATGTCAGAACATTGTGATGCAATTTTAATGCAAACTGCCGTTCTGTACCCGGGGAGCTTGTGTCAACGGAGGTTGAGTAGTTTAGGATTTACTGGAAATGAAATGCCCATCGCGTTTAACAATCAGGTCTGGAGCCCCATTTGGTGGCGTTCCTTTCAAAGAGCATTTGCGTCAGCGGAGGCAGAGTTGTGAAGTAGTTTCCATCAGCGCGCTGAGGGCCAGGAGAATGTTCTAGATGCAGGACGTGGCACAGGGGTTAGCATGAACGTGATACAAGCCATGTTGGCTGTTGGAGCTGCTTCGCTCTGTGGTGAGCATGTACCTCAGAGAGCATGCACTACTTTCATTTTCTATACAGGTCGAACGTAAATTGTGTTCTAATGCTTTGCTGTAGTGGAACATGGTGTGCTTACTTAGTAACACGAGTGTGTAGCATCCTGTAATAAAGATTTGCTGTGATAAAAGGTACAACCCCGGCACCACTCACACTGTTTCGTCGGCAGAAGCACATGTACTCACCAATCTAGGCTTTAAGTGGGACAGCACTCAACAGCAGTAGGGGCTGAAACATGCTGTCGTGCCTTGGCCTTGGAGGAGCTCTCTAACTTATGTCTATTAATCTCACTATGTGTATTCATTTATTTATTTATTTTTATATGTGTATAGGGCTCTGAATCCTTGGGCGTCAAAGTGCATCTTAACAGCAAACAAAGAAACAGGCATTGTGTGGGAAGTTACAAGAGAGAGTTTCGGTAAAGGCATTAGGTTACATGACTAGGTGAAAAAAGTCACAGAGCGCTACATAAAGAGCCAAGTTTTCAATAGTTTACATAAGACCCAGTATGATAGTTTCCGCTCTCAGTGACGGAGGTAGTGAGTTCTATATTTTGCTGCAATGACTGGGAAGCTCGATCAGCCCGCTCTTGATAGTTTGAATGTGGGCAGGATGAGCCTGTTGGCATAGGTAGTTCTGGTCGGTCTTGTTGTCAGGCCACTTGTGAATTTATGAACGAGGTAGGGTGGAGTCGTCTTGGAGAGGCACCTGTGGGTGGTTGACAAGGTTTTGCAAATCATCATTTCTTGGTTCGGGAGCATCTCTTCTGGCAGTGGTGATATGATCTGGTTTAGTTATGTTTCATGCCGACTGCAGAGCGTTATTTAGTATCACTTGTAACTTGTGGATATTGGTCTTGGTGGTGCCAGCGAATAGTGCAGTGCAGTGGTCAAGTTTTGCACCTATGATGGCAAGGGCAATGGTAAGGTGGCTGTCATCTGAAGTGATAGGCCTGCAGGCATTAATGAGTTTAAAATTATAGGCTGCCCAGGAGGAGATAGCATTGACTTGGCACGTGAGAGAGAGAGAGGTGTCCAGGTAGATTCCCAAGGTTTTACTGACTGGGAGACAGGGATGTTAACGGATTAGTTTGTAGAGGATGAGTAGAGATTGCTGAGGTTGTTGATAACTGTGGGCAGGCCAATGATGAGAAGCTCTGTTTTGTCATCTTTGAGACAGAAGAAGTTAGTGGCCATCCAAGGTTGAATAGTCTGATAGATAGAGTTGAGCTTCTCTGAGTCTTGGTGGTAGTTGCCTGAGAGGGGAGTAGAATTTGGGTATCATCGGCGTAGTTAGTGTAGGAGATGCCCACAGCATATAGGAGGTTGAATAGAGGCTTGGTAAAAATGTTGCATAGTGTGGGGGAGACACAGGAACCTTGGGGGACGCCGCAGGCAATAGGTGCAGGTGGAGCAGTGGCATTAACAGCAAATACTCTGATTGTTCTTTCAGAAAGGAGGCTACCGAGCTGGACAGCTCTGGTGAAAAGTTAGCAGCAGAGGCCAGGTGCTAACCAAACTTTTTGTGGTCCACTAGGTAGAACGCTGCCAAGAGGTCCAGTAGTAGCAGGAGGGCAGATTTCACGGAATCTTTGTTCTCATCTAGCTGTTTTTTTAAATCAAGTAAGACAGTTTCTATGCTGTGTCCCGGGCGCAACCCTGATTGATGGATTCCTAGTATGCAAGTCGACACCAATGAATGCTGAATATAGTTGTAGGCTGCTCTATCCAAGATCTTCTAAAGGAAAGGGACAGTTGTTATAGGCCGGTAGTACATAGGGGTTGTGGGGTCCAAGGATGGTTCCTTTAGCAGAGGAAGTACAAAGACTTCTTTCAGACTGGTGGGGACTTGGCAGGATGCAAAGGATGAGTTGAGAAAGGTGGTGATGAAGGGGACTAAGGCTTCCGCACAGTCCTTGATAATGTTTGCAGAGCAGGCATCACCTTTGCATAAAGAGGGGTTCATCCTCCGAGATAGCTTTAAAGCTGAAAGGAGGGCTGTCATGTGAGGCTGTTGGGATGAGCGGTGGGGTGATGTGGCTAGTAGTAGCTTTCTTTCGTAAGATTTATTTTTTGTAGCAGGTCGATTTTGTCCTGAGCGGCCTTTTGGACCTTGATACATCAGGTCTCATCTTTGGAGAAGTTGAGTGTAGGGGATGCAGGTGTTTCAAGTTCTCTGAGTATTGTGAAAATCTCTCTGGTGTTTGATTTCACATTAGTGATTCTAGAATTGTATGTAGCCAATTTTGTTTGAAGGATAGCTGTTTTACAGGTTTTGGTTGCAGTGGTGAAAGTGGATTTGAGTAGGGTAGAGGGGGTCTTTCTCCATTCAATCTCAGCCTCATGTTTCTTCACACAGAGTGCCATGAGGTCAGGTGTGAACCAAGAATTGAGATGTGTGGAAGGTTTGGATTTATGAGGTGCAAGAGGTGCAATGCTGTAAACTGCTTGCAGTGTCGTGTTGGAGTATAGGTTGGTTAGAATGTCTGGGTCAAGGTGGGTAAGGTGTGCTGACTGTAGCTTGTTGAGCAGTGGCCTTGCATGCAGTCTTTGGTAAGTTTCCATCTGCGATGTGCGATAGTGGGATGCAGCAGCATAGAGCTATGGGCAGGTAGTCTGTCAAAATCAATGGTGAAGGATACGATGTGGTGGTCAGTCCACGGGCAAGGAAGGTTAGGATGGAGATTTTGAAATTTAGTGTGGTTTGCCAGTATAGGGTTTTACCTTTTTGTTGGGTGGGAGCTGAGATGCACTGTTTTAAGCCAAGGGCATTAAGGGTGCTCACTACCAAGGCAGAATTTGGGTTGTTAGGGTCATCGAGACCTAGATTGAAGTCGCCAAGGAGAATCGTTTTTTAAGTGGTTGATACTGGTGCTCAGCAAGTGGAGTAAGTGTTCCTTGAAGGAGTTCAAGGGATATGGGGGTTATGTATGTCATGCAAGGTGATTGTACTAATGTGGGATAAGGGTCTCTTGAAGGAGAGTAAGTTTAAGTTTTCTGTCAGTGTTGAGCTAAATTGTCTGATAGGCAGGGTGTCTCTTGCTAAAAAGGCTACCCAACACAACCCCCCCGCCTCTGGCGTCAGTTCTGTCACAGCTAAATATGGTATGTATAGAGGAAATGTCAATAGATAGATAAGGGCCAGAAGTCGTGTTAAGCCAGGTTTTGGTAAAGGCTACCATGTCATGGTTATTGCCCATGATGAGGTCGAGGATGTCAAGGGAATGGGCTTGAACAGATCTGGCATTGACTAGTGCACAGTTAAGTAGGGGGATATCTGTCCTGTAGACAGGGATGGTGGTAGTGCTACTAGGTATAGTTGAAGCCTTTGGCAGGTGTGGCTGTAGGTAGGAGCCCTTCTTTGCATGTTAATGTTACATCTGCGCCTATTAGTGAGGATGGGGGTTTGGAGAATGGTTGTAAAGGTGAGAGGGGCAGTCTGTTAAGGACATTAGGCTTTGTGATGTGTTGAAGGATCAGAGTGGGTGCAGGTGGTGGAGCGCTGTTTTTCTAGGCTCAGGCAGATGGTGAGGTCAATGAGGTGCTGATAGCGAAGTTTGGCTTGGGAGGAAGCAGGAGCATGTTGGTGGGGTTGGGGTTGCCTTCCAGTGTGCAGTGTAATTCTGCTGATATTTTGCAGGGGGATTAAGCATTAGGGTGCTTTGCCATAGAGGCAAGGTGTTTAGCAGCTCTTCAGAGGAGTTTACTGGTCAGGGAATTGAACCAGGTTGGCCTGCCGCACATAGCAGGGCCTTTTTATGGGAGATGTAAGCCATGTGGTGGCCAGCTGGATGCAGTCAGAGGACAGCGTATCAGGCCTCCAAGCAGGATTGCTAATGGGCATCTGGTCACAGGCATTGGGCCGTCCTTTACCTCTGTGAGAGGTCAGACACTTGTTGGATGCAGTGCATGCAGGAGGTCTGTAGTTGGCACCCCTGTTTTGAAAGTGGTGGGTCTGACTGCAGAGTCGAGCATTCCTGGTCTGTAAGGGCACAGGGGATGCCAATAGGATTTGTACAGTTCTAGATCTGAGGTGCTGTAGTCTTTTGTGAACATTGGGCAGCATTGTGGTGAATGCTGGGCGTTCCTATTGTGTGCCTATAGTTACCCATTTGCATAGTTCTCCATGTCTCTTAGTTTCTATGTTTTAGTCTTTGTGTCTCTCCATGTTTCACACTCCATGTGTGCCTCTTTCTATGTGTCTCTCACCCCACTTACCCCCTCCCACTTCAGTCATGTTCTCACTCTCTTTTTCAATCTCTCTGTAAGTCTCTCTTTTTATTCTGGGCTAAGACCTTTGAAAGCATAGCGCACTGAAATATTTACGTCACCTATTCAAATGGATTGGGGTTGGAAGCCCGTGGCTTGGAATGCTGCAGCTGAAATGTTAGAGGGAGAAAAGACTTGAAGCTATTTTTCCGAAAATAACTAATGGTCTTCTCTCCCCTGAGAATTTCAGCCACAGGCTTCCAACCCCACCTACATCCACACCCCCAACCCCTACTTACCTTGCGGTGGCACACTTTGCTGTGTGCCACCGACTCGCAGTGTCCCAGCAACACATGTTCCCTTTCACTTCCATAATCAGGATCTGCGCTGCAGGTTCCTTTTCTTTTATATTATTTGTTTTACTTTTTTCGGGGCCGGCTGGGGGGGACACGCCAGCAACCTCCACCCACAATATAGTGAAAAAGGGAGCAGGGGACACCCCTGCAGCCCCAGAATCCCTTGCTACTGAATGGGGGATTTGGTCAAACTTTTCGGCCATTCAGAATTTTAGAACGGCTGAAATTCAGCCAAATCTCCCATTCATTCTTTTTTTCACTGGCTTTTTGGAGGTTGCTGATTCAAACCAAATGTTCAAGAATAACGGTGTACTATATAGTTATTTACTTTAAATTTGATGCTGTCAGCCTAATAAAGCCATCTCTTGGAGAGGTTCATCAATCACAGAATGAGTTTTCCCTGTTTTTATATAACTATTGTTATGTAGAAAAATGGGCAGGTTTTCAGAAAAATGAGGGACGCAATGACAGTTAATACTAAATGAATAACAATAATATATGGCTGAACAAGGTTTTGCAAAGAAAAGCACATTTGCATGCTCATAATCCTCAATGAAAATTGCTAAATCAAAGTGTTAGCTGACTAAGAAGCCGCTTGAGACTGCAGCTCCTTCTCTCCTATCTCTATCTATTATAGAAGATCACTTGATTACATTCTACAATAAATAATAAAAGCAAGAAGAAGATTGAGACAGCTGAGAACCCCACCCCGAAAAAAAGAAACAAGGATCAGAAATGGACAAAGCCCCAGGATCTAAGGACATCTACATCCTCTTGTTTAAGGCTGCACAAGATGTGGGAAAATGTAATCTTTCCTCACTGAGCTTTCCCTGCAGGTTAACCACCTGGAAACCAGACTATCAAAGTAAACAAAGACCACAGTGAGCTGATAACAGAAATATCTGGCATCTTTAATGCTTATAAAGATTCGAAAGACAAATTATCAAATTTAAAGGTCAGGAATGTTGATTTGGAGATGAAGATTAAAATAAAAAATCTATGCCTCGTGCGGGTCGAAAAGAATGAGCAATTGGAGAAAAATATGAACAACCATGTGATTAAAATTTCATCTGAAGTATATAGAGCTGGAATTATTGATCCAGTGGATCTGGACTATGCCTAATGAGTGAGTATAGAGGAGACAGGCAAGCTTCGGGAATTGATTGTGATACTGACAACCCTTTGCACACAGGAACATGTCATGAAGGCTACCAGAGAAAAGGGCCGAGTCTTACATGGTGGAAAACGCTTTTCAGTATATACAGACTATCCAAAAGAAGTTGTGGAGAAAAGGAAGGCGTTTACGGACACCAAAGCATTAACATGCGAAAAAAATATTAAAGCTATCTTGGTTAAACCTACAATTATGATAACATTTCTGTTGGATAGGGTAAAGACCACAGAGGACCCAGAGAAAGCCACAGTGGTGGGTCATTTGCCTAACATGGGGATTACTTTGTTTTTTTCCTGGGGTGGCTTCTTTTTGTAAACAGCATTCTTTATTTCATTTTTTTATCACTGTCATCATGTCACCAATGTTTAAAATCCAGTAAACAGCTCACCTGGAACAATTATTGTGATGCCAAATCCTGGATCAGCCTAGGGTCATTTTATCATTGATGTGCATAAGTGAGTATGCATGTGCACGTGACATGGCGGGCATGGCTGCACAGGTTCATTATTGACACACCAGGCTCCTAAACCTGTTTTGACTCGACTGTAGTCAGACCCTGCTCACTGATCCAGACTAACATTGCAGTGATGACGGGGGTGTCTCACTCGAGAGTGTGCCACTGGGGGCTGCATATCTCTGGAAGGATGGCTGAACATTCACTGACAAGGGAGAGCCTATGAGTGAGCCCATGAGTTGGACCGGAGCCAGAAGACCTGGATAACCGGCACACTCTTCGGAATGTAAGGACTCAGATAGTAAACGAATGAATCAAAATAATGAACATTGGTTTACAATGTCAAGGGGTCATAACATAGCAAATGTGCCTGAAGTCTTAATGTACGGAGAAATCTAAATATGTCATGAGATTTTAACTTTGATACGCTAAGGACTGGGGAGAGGGGCATTGCATTGGGAAATTGTCAATATTAGGGTTTGTAGGCGGTTGGTTGGTTGGTTGTAGCTGAAACCACCAAAAACATCTTTGACCATTTTAATTTGAATTACATGTATTTCTTATTATTCCATTGGCATATTGCTAAAGAATCTGATGTATCTGATGTGACCATGGCAGATATTACTAACCAGAGTTTGAAAATGGTATCTTGGAATGTAAATGGCATTAACTACCCCAATAGGAGTAAAAGGGTGTTGGATCACTCTGGGAGCATGGGGGAAGATACAGTCTTGTTGCAAGAAACTCATATGATTGATTCAGAAAATAACAAACTGTGTAAAGGTTGGGTTGGCCAGGTATTTGACTCTTTATTCTCCTGATATTCTAGGGGTGAGAATAGTGGTCAAATATGGTCAAAGGCGGTATTGACGGCATTCCTGAAGGTTATTGGCAATGGTTGCCATTGACCTTCCAATCTCATTTTGCAGAGTCCCGCAACTGACTGCACTCCCTACAGTTGATGTACTCGTGGAATACTAGAGGGTACTCACATTTGTTTGAGGAGGAGGTTTTTATTGAACATCTGGCAATATTCAAAATTGTAGCACTCCAAGAAACTTGGTTGACCTCTGAGATACAATTGGATGATAGAAGCTTTGTACATCATGTAGCTACCAAGGGCCCTCTCGGCCGTCCGAAGGGGGGGGGTTGTTGGTATCTGTTCAATCACCATGGAAGATATTGAAGTTACCTCTGTCTACTCAGCACGTATTGGTTACAAAATTAACCTGGCTTTTGGAGGGATAATAGTCAATAATATTTACGATCCTCCTAATTTGGTCAATACACTTGAAAATGTGCGGACTGTTGATACTGTCCTAAAGCTGTATAATCACTGCCATACAATATGGCAGTTAGGTGACTTCAATGTCAAAATCGGTGACCTTAGCCAAAACATAAAGTGGATCAGTGGGTTCATGAGATCAGGAAATAATCCAGTGTCTAACAGGCAAGGGCAAATATGGGCTAATCTAATTAATACTCATGGTTTAGTGAAATTAAATGCTTTGACTCCAGGTGATGCACTTATGAAATACACTATGATTGAAGGTACATCAGCTGCCATCCTGGACTATATTTTTATCAACAATATTGGCTTACATTCTATTAGGGATATGGGTATTGTGGAGAGAGAGGAAAGTGATCATCTTCCGCTTTGCCTTTTGTTTGCGCTTCCCTGCCAATGTGATGAAGGCTCTGACCACGATGAAAATGGGATGATTCATATTAATGAGGGTAAAAATAGAATAGTTTGGCATAGCCGTAACATAGAGAATGTTACCCAAGTGGTCTCTGCCCTGTTACCCGAGTTTATCAAGGAGGGGGTTTCGGGAAAGAAGTCTGAGACCCTAATTTTGTCAAACTTCAGCCAGTTTATGCAGAACATTCAAAAACATGTGGGTGTACGAAGAAGCTATAAATCTGTTGCTGAACGGACTAATATTGTGTTACCTCACAGGCCGGGCAAGGATAAAATGATTAGAGAAGCAAAAAAGAACCTTCGCAATGCAATCCGAATGGTAGTAAAGAAAAATGACCTATCATTATCTGTGCAGGTAGTCGCATGTCACATCAAAACACTCAAAAAGAACTATAAACAGTGGCTTAAACTACATAAAAGGGAAAGCGAGATTAATCTATGGAAAAAAATTGCGATGATGGCCCTATCAAATAATAATCAAGGTATATGGCAAACCATAAAAAATGAGATCTGTCCATTAATTGTATTTCTGAGGAAACGTGGGCCCTTTATATCAAAGATACATTGGGTAAAATTGAATTGTCCGTAAATATCCTCCCAATCCCGGACGCAATATGGGCCTGTAATGCCTCTGAATTAGATATTATTAGGATCATTGAAAAATTGAAAAATGCTCGTGCCGCAGGCCCTGATGGTGTCTGCAATTTAGTGATTAGAAAACAACCAGCTCTATGGGGTGCTGCATTACTATTGTTATTTAAACAAATTGGTAGGTTGGGTGCGATTCCTCCTTCATGGCAAACCAGTCACATATTAACGGTACATAAGAAAGTGTCATGGGATAACCCGGAAATTTTAGAATGTAAGCAATGCTTGATGTTTCCTCCAAAATGTTTACTAAGGTTTTGCTTCAGGAATTGAATGCATGGATCGCTGACTCTAATATCCTACGATTTAATCAAATAGGCTTTCGCGATAAATCTAGTACAACCCACAACCTATTGATGCTAACATTTGCAATTGAGCATGCTTGGGCTAAACGGAATTTAGATGTTTCTCAGCCGCATTTGATACTATCCTCCGCAATAGATTGTGGCAAAAACTTAATTCCTGGGGAATTCCTCAAGGCCTCTTATGGATGTTGATGTTGCTTCACACAGATGCCTCAGTAAGAATAAGACTAAATGCCGCAGGTAGACTATCTAAACATATGGCAACTTGTTGTGGAGTGAAACAAGGATGTATGATTGCTGGGATCCGTTTTAACCTTTATTTGTCAGATATGATGAAAGCTTTCAATTTACCTACAGCAAACCCCGTGAAAGTCAATGGTGTGTTTGTCAGATGGCTTGCCTATGCTGATGACCTGTTGTTACTGGATTACACCCCAGTTGGTCTGCATCATATGCTTGACTCCTTAGTTGCTTATTCTATTGATAAAGGATTGACTATTAATATTGACGAAAGTAAAATTATGGTCTTCTAAAAAAAAAGTAGACCAAAGAAATATTCATGGAAATTGGCCTCTAAAAAAGTGGAACAAGTTAATTCATACAAATATCTTAGCATCATCATTGACGAGAAGCTAAATTGGGAAATACAATGGTCTGCACTTAAGAATCGGTGCATAGTGTCTGCGAATGCTCTGAGTGCCATCATTGGCCGAAATAGCGGCTACTTAGTCACTGCGGTCGTAAACATCTATCTGGCAAAAATTAGGTCAATGTTACTCTATGCTGTAGAGACATGGGGACATTCTTTTGGTAAATGCATGGTGGTATTTAAAGCTAAACTTTTGAGGAAGTTTTTGTGGCTACCACATAATCTTAGTGTGGAATATTTGTATTTAGAGTTCACTATTAAAGGTTTCTGTTATGCCTATACGTGTCAATGTGTTCTGTCTTGTGAAAAGGTGGTCACTTTATCCAATGACACGATTATTGTGCCATACATGAAAGCGTATCTTCGCTTAGAAGGCAATGTGTTGGTTGGTACTATAGGCACCTTACAAAGATCACATAGAAAATGGTTGCCTGGGAGTGCCCCTGGAATGTCAACGATTAAGAATAGGTCGGATAACCTTGGGACTGACATGACAGAAAATAGATGGTTCAGCAATTGCAGGACTATACCATTGACGCTCCAGAACCTCAGGAAAAGGGTCAGGCAGATTAAGATTCTCAACAGATAATCTTTTAGAGGACCTAACATACCTACAGAAGTGTTTTTATTTTTAGAGCTACACAAACTGCCAAAAAGTGATTCTGAGATAAATATCTATCTGCTGTGTTTTGGTCGGATGAGCATTGAGGAAAGTCTTTACTTTAGAGGGTCACATTTCATTGGTAAAAATATAATGGACTGCATAAACTTAGTTGGAGAGGGAAGGGAAGGGGTGGGGGTAGGATGAGCGTGAGTGTTATTTATGTAATTATTTCTATTTGCTTTTGGTATACAATCAATCAAACAAGTTTATTCGGATATATACAAATATCCATTAAATGACAAAAATACAATTATATACATATCACATTACAGAAAATAACATGCATATGGAATAAGCAGTCACATAATTTCGTATAAAATGGCCACATTAAAATTGAATAATAAAATCATACAACAAACGGTACTCATATAGTTAGCGCATTGCCAAAGATGATATAGTTCCCCACTCTAGCTTTTATGGCCTTGCAGTTTCAATATACTATTTCTGAAATACATCGCTCTTTTCAGAAACATCAAAAGAGCCCAAGCTGTAAAGACTGTATCCGCACTCAAAAGAAACACAAGAGCAGCCCTATGAGAACATATCACTGTCTTCTTAAGAGCAGGAATCAAAGTCATTTTCCGAATACCCACATACCCTATACAAAAAAGCGGCAGATGGGAAAGATCCTCGCGAGAGTGGCCACACACCGGGCAACCGGCAGAGTCAGGGAAACCTTTCCACTTGTGGGTATTTCCTTGCAGCGCAGTGAATCGAACCGTGCCCTCGTGATCAGCCACCTTTTTTTTTCATACGAGCTCCATGTCAGATATGGTTGTATTCCAGTAAACCTGCTGATACTTGTGTGCACTTGGCCAGATTTATGGCCATATTCTTTTTTTTAAACACTTTATTTAAAAATTTTAACAACAAACAACAAAGAAAAACAATCTCCAGTACATTGCATCGTGTTCAGATTACAATGTCTAAAAGAACCTCAGAAATAAACAAAATAATGTTGAACACATGGACATCAATAATAATTGTAAAAAACAAATACAATTTGTACAAAAATCCCTGACACTCAACCAATAAGACAAAACAACAAGAAACAAAAACACACAACAAAACAGGCCCCCATCACCAGAAGTATCAAAGTATCCCCAACCCAAGTAAGGGATTACCCACCCAGGTTTGGAACCCATATTCTAGCAAAATTATTTTCCTTACTACAGTGTCTCCCAGTGTAGCTTTATAGACTGCCCCCTCGCTTTTGGTTATCAGTGTGGCGGGAGGAAAGAGGGCACCTAAATTAACTTCACCCAGAGTAGAGGAGACATAAGCAAGCCAATGGATTTTTTTCCAGCCAACTTTACCCAACACAGTGCAAATAATAAATTGACAGAGGGAGGCATGTTTATTAGCCCACAGCCGAACCCAAAATAAAAGTGGAGCCATCGCCCACTGGTCTTCCCAGAACTCCACACCCAATTCTCTATGGATGGCTATTCCAGAGGCACTGGTTGGGAGCCCCAACAGATTTTTAAAAAATGTGTTTTCTTTACTTTGAATTTCAGCCACATTTTGGAAGCCCCAGATGGGTGCACCATACATAGTGGTTGCTACAGTTTGCGTGCCATAAATCTTTGTTATCACATCCAAGGGCTGGCCCCTACACTTTGACATAAATCTACATATGCCGCCTATCTGTTGACTCAATTTAGCAGATTGCTTGGCCACGTGGGCCCTACCATTTAAGGCCTCTGAAAAACGTATTCCAAGATAGTCAAAAACTTTGACTCTAGGTATGATTTCTCCTGCACAAACCATAGGTTTCATGGGCACAGGACATTTTCCTCTTACACAGGCCATTATTGCCTATTTCTTAGTATTAATTTTAAGGCCCAGGTTATCCAGAAATGTTGAATAGGCATTGATCAAAACCTGTAACACCCTTGGTGTTCTTGCTAGTAGGACTGTGTCGTCCGCATAGGCCAATACTGGAAACCCCCGTCCCCCCAATACCAGGAAGTCAGCCAATACATCCATGAGATCCTGAGAAAGGCCATTAATGTAGAGGCAAAAACAGAAAGGGGCCAGTACACAGCCCTGCCTTACACCACACCCCACCCGAAAACAGGCCGTACAATGCCCACCTGGGCCACTACGTACACAGGCTTCATTATCAGTGTGGAGGTCAACTATCACCCGCAAGATGTCCCTGGGGCACCCTAGGGACCCAAGCACAGCCCAGAGCTTCGCTCTGTCCTCCTTATCAAAGGCCGTGCTTAGGTCCATAAAGGCCAGATTTACTGCCTCAACCTGACAAAAAACTGAATTGGCCACTAAAATATAAAGATTAAGGCTCTGTTCTATTGTGCCCACTCCCGGTATACCTAAAAACAACATGCATACAAAAAAAGAAAGAAAACTGCTAAGGGCCATAGTTTATCTGCACAAATGAAATGATATACAGGTAGGTGAATAACCTGCTTTCCCCAACAAGATGATCTGCAGTTTTATTGAGGAATAATATAAACACTGGTGTAGACCAGGGCAGTGATCCAGCCAGAAAGTCCTCACACTGCACCAGGTGCAGCACTGTGCACATTTGAAGCTGAGAAAGCTCTCTGAACAAGGACATATCCAATGGCACTAAAATAACTCGACAAACACAAGAGAAAATACTAATTCAAAATTACAGGGTAGCAAATAGTTTCACCACTCCTGCGAGGCAGTGCTGTGCATAGCTCAAGCAGCTCGGATGATTGGAAGCAGCAGAAGAGTAAATGTTTCGGGGTTAGTCCCCTATAGAACTCTATATATACTCTCTATATACTCTGGTGCCTTGACTGGCTGGTGAGAATATATATCCACCTGTAAAATCAAGTGATTTGGGAGTGAGGCAGGGCTGGTGATAAACTAACGCAACTCTAGGCAACAACCTTGGGGTTCACCAGATGAGCTTCATAAAGGGACACTATTTTGTCCCTTAAAGGGGTCTTTTTCATCTACCATCTTGGGATATCTGCAGAAGCTATGAAATGTTGCTCAACCTACCAATACTTCTCCATCACAGACTGATGCAGACTCTACTCATTGCACGTTGCTGCACTTAACTGTTTGTGTGATTTAACAATGTAGAGGCACAGCATACCTACCAAGACGTGCCTCCTTTGGGTCCTTACTGTTAGTTGGCACTGTTAACAGAAGGACCACAGAGTGTGCCACCTCTAGTGCCAGGCAGCCAACAAGCATGAAAGGGACTGGACTTTTAACAGAAACTGCACTCAGCACATTTGGATGGACTTTGCTAGATTGGGGGAATTGATATAGACTTTCGGACTCTATGTTGGAGTGCCAAGCCACCAAAAGAGATGTATTTTATTTTTTTATAACACACCTAATAGCAAGCGTGGATCCAGGATTCAAACCTCTGCTGCTCTTCATGGTTTTGCTAGCAAGACCAACGCGTTGCCCATGTGAATGGTCATTTGCTGAAGGCCAAGTTTAATGCACTCCCTACATTTTAAAATATGTGTATGAAGAGGTCTTTATTCACTTTTTTATGCTATATTGGTAGACAAAAGGCGTCAAACTGTGTCTGACGTAGGAACAGGACAGGTGCCACTACAATCAGTCTCTTATTGGGTGAAATGGTTTACATTCCAATTCGTAAGGTAGGCCAGAATAGTCCATCCAGACTCAATGGACCTCATTCCGAGATTGGTGGTAGTCATGGCACTATTTGCGCCATGACTGCCACCAATAACGGGATCGACTCCGATGTGGTGCAATGGGGCCTTACCGGTCTAGTCCGACCATGGTGGGACTGGTAAGTCCCCATTGCACCAACCATTCCCCAATCCCATTTGAGCCTCCATAGGGCTCAACGGGAATGGGAAGGCGCTATTTAAGGGCCTGCTAATGGCAGGCCCGTAATTAGTGGCCTGGTCCCCTAACGGGACCCGTAAGAGACGTGTGGTCCGACCACACGTCCCTAGCGGTTCCCGTTAGGCGACCTCGGAATCGGGCGGAAGGGGATTACCGTCACTGGTCTCCTTACCGGTGCCCGGCATCCCCTACTGCCCGACTCGTAATGAGGCCCAATATATCAGCCAATCATGGGACCTTATAGCTCTGTTAAGGAATACCCTGTTTTCCTGACACGTGATTGGCCAGCACCCTTTGGCCCTTTAATGTGGGAAGCATGCAGGGCACTATGACCAAAATGCATGAGAGCAAGTTGAACTTGCAGAATGCTATTTCATTGGGCAGAACATTCAGAAACATTTCACAAATTGTTGCTACTTCACAGAATAATGGATTAGATCCTAGATCGATGTAGTATCTGAAAAATGAGTGCCAGCAAAACAAGTGATGTGACAAAGGACCATGTGCTTTTTAGAGGCTTCTGCAAATGTTCTATGGGCAATTTTGTACAGTGTGTAGGTGCAGAGGTCACGTGGATTCGGCCTCAATATTGTACATTCCTCAGACATGCATTGTAATTCTGGAAAACGCATTCATTTTAAAATAGTTCAGTTCTGTATCACTGTCTAAGTGAACACAGACTTTAAATATTGAGTTTGAAGAGCATTGCCACGTTAAAATGAATGGTATCCTATGGCCAGTGTACAAGGCTCCCTACATGTTTCAAAGTCTATGCCTCCGTGTTGCCCATTTTAGAGCGCCATTAAAAGAGGGTGATTGACGACAAATCATTTTAATAGAGATTAGCGATACTCAGCTTTTAATGACAAAAGTGATAGGAATATAAAGTTTATGGGCAGCGAGTGCCAGCGGATAGGACACCCCCTCCCACCATCACATACACTGCATTATTAAGCCTGTGAGGAAACTGCAAAAGGACATTGCCTCCTGAAAAGGATGACTTGTCTGTTCCTTGGAGGTTGGCGGCATTTTTTAGAGCAGCATTACAAACCTGCATTTCATTTTATGTTGTGAGGCATTAACATGATGTTCTAACACTTGTAAATGAACATAGTGTTGCCTAATCTGTCATTTTAATGCCTTATAGATTTTATTTCACTTTGTGTTGTACCGCATTCTCAATAATAATAATCCACTGCTTTGTTGTTCTCGTGCAGAAATTAAATTTCTGTACTGAGTGCATTTATAATAAAAGATGTTGCTTGAGGAAACAAAAAATAAATATGATGAATCATAAAAGTTAAGGGGAAGCGGGCGGGATTGCTTCATGTATGAAAGACAATTACAAAGCCTGTGGTATATTCGTCTGCTTATCGTGCTGTCAGCCACATAATCAGACACAAGAAAGGCTTAGCACAAACAGTTTGTTCTACTGCAGACGAGCACAAACACATCTGCATTGGGCTTGTTCTACCTGTTTATGGTATCTTTCAGGCTAGTCCTGCGGACACTTCCTAAAATGGGTCTCACGATACATTTAGGGAGATTCGTCCTTTCTCGAGTGTATCACCAGGGTTCTGGGACCGTTGAATCCTGGATCAAATCTTTCTATCTGTTCCCAAGTCTCATGTTGATGCGGTGCTTCAATCACAAGTCTGAACTCTAAGATTGAATCTTGGGTTAACTCATGGAGATCGTTCAGCTAATAAGATGATTTCAATCTCCGACAGGTAGTTTAAGGCTCTAAAAACAGCCCAGCTCACGTCTTGGTGCTTTTTTGGGTTCTGTTAGAAGAGGGGTCTGCAACGTTTGCAGCTTAAAATTTTTCAGACAACAACTCCCATCATCCCTCGCCTTCACAGTAAATAGTAGGGATCATGGAAGTCGTATTCCAAAATATCTCTAGCGCGCCATGTTGCAGACCCCTATTTTAGGATGTAAAAGAAGAAGTTAGACAGGGTATGCTCACTATTGCAGTGTGTTCAGGGAATTTTGACAGGGATTGAAAACCTTGGTGTTTGCTTTTTTGTGTTGATTTCTGTTGTTTGGAGAGCATTGTTGCCTGTGTAGTGTTCATGTACCCCTTTGTCTATTGAGCATTTTGTTAGTTTACCCCTGATAAAAAAAGCAATACAAAACTCTGTCATTTATTTTGGTCCCATTTCCTTTTTGTTTACCCTGATAAAACTTCAAACGGCAAAACATCTGCTCCGAACTCCACGGAGCCTTCATGGAAGAATACTTGAGAGCACATGCAGCACCCTATGGCCTCATAATACACATTGAGCCACATATTTTCTTAGACAATCTGCAATTCCGGAAGGACTGGTCATTTATAGCTAATAAATATACCAGAGACTGGTTGGTGTTGATCATAAACACGGCCAAATCAGTAACTGACAAACTTGTAGTGGAACTGCTACCAAAAAGGGATTTACTACAGACCAAAATAGCAGCAGACATCTATGCAGCCAAACTGGGCAGCCTTGAGACATCCCTGAAAGAATTCAAGGACACAAACTTGAATAGAAAAATTACCAAACTTAAGTAGGACTTGCAAGCCTTTACACACGTGAAGATCTACCCTTACGTGACCGATGAATACTTCATGGATGAGGCCAGATAAGCGAGAAGAGATGCTGCACAACTCTGGTTTCAGAACACCCAAAGAGGTACCAACCGATCCTGGTCAAACTCAAGTTCCAATTCCAGCAACAGCTCTGGCAGCTATGGACGACAAAACTGACGGGTCCAATTCATGGGCCACGCCCAAAACAACATCACTGCGGTTCCTTTTTTAGGACTACACGGCAGAGGGCAGAGGAAGCCAAGATGGCAGACCCCCGCAACAACTATCGGTGGTCACCCGCAGCAGGGGACTAGGGACAATACCACCTCCACTCCCTCCATTATTGTAAACCATTCAGAATACATCTTGACACGACACAAAGAGGAAATTCTACAAAAGGGTCTTACATTCATACCAATGGCCAGATATGACCCCTTCCAGCCAAGAGTGGAGTGTATGCAACTCTTACGGAAGATTCGCCTCAATCTATTCTTTGACGATAAAGATTACAACCAACATGATGCCACAGGATTACGCCCTCCCTCCCAGTTTTGTGCACCATCTTGCTCTAACACAGCCGAATCAATCACCTTTCAACAGGCTCTCCTTAAGAGAATAACTGAATTGGAATAGAATATTCCTTTTATTTATAACAGCTGCACCAAAGACCAACTTCAAGCCTTGTCAGACTTGGCATTGAATAACCTGATCACTAAAGAAAAACAGCTGATAAAGGTGTGGCAATTGTAATCCAAAACACCATAGACTACAACAACATGGTCAAAGCCTTCCTGTGTGACAACATAAGCTACCAAGACAACTTGCCTTTCGGTCAGTTTCTTAGATACCGTAGACTATGCAGCAAGACCACTGATTACACTGTTGACTCAAAAGGACTCAAAAAACTGCTCAGACATGCGGCTATCCTACAAGGATTGTCAATCAGACATGTAAATGGGCCATGAACATTCAACGTCCATGCCCTTTGGAACAGCATGAGAAAAAGAACAATGATCCATGTCTCACAACAGTATTCAGTTACTTTCCCCTTTTCAACAAAATAAAAAAGGAAGTGAAAGCTATGGCCCATTCTCAACACCCGGAAAACTGAAATACCATCACCCCTTTTTGCCTTAAAAAGAAGACGCAATATCAGAGATACACTGGTCAATACTGTATCTGCAAGCAATGCTATTTCATATTCCAGTCAGTCCACCTTATCGAACGCCACTCCAGCCACTGGTCATTCCCCATGTGGACAATGTTCCATGTGCACCCAGACCACACGTACTACCACATTGGACATTGGATGAAAAAATCTGTTGGGTCCAGAAACACTTTACCAACTGCAATACAAAAGGTGTGATCTACATGATCACATGTCTCTGTAACCTCAGATACATAGGGATGACTATGCGGGAAGTTAAAAAGCACATGATACAACACCACTTATGCATTAGCACTGGTAAAGTCACAGCACCATAAATCTCACATTTCTTAGCTGAGGGCCACACTGCAGACAATTTCAGATGGACCATTCTTGAGAAGATCAAGCCCCCGATACTTGGGGGCATCTTCCACGACATCCTGTTCAGGCAAGAACAGAGGTGGATCTTCCGACTAAATATGTGTCAACAGGGGCTCAACAAGGCCATACAGAGGCAGGAACTGGCAGTTTTCACTCGCTAGGACAGCACCACACACAGGATATACATTATTTAGGATTTGTTCAGACGAACATGACATAGATCACCCTGTAGGCACCCTATAACAGCCACTCCGACGACTCTGCCTTGGCATTGACCATTGCTCCCGGTCACCCCTGCCATGTAGCCCAGTACTGTTAGTTCATCCATGGCCAACCTGACACCCCTGTAGTACTTTCACTCAGTTCCCCGCTGCTGGGACCTGGCTACAAACTATTCCTGTTTTACACCCACTTGCATTACCTCTCCACCACTCCATTTTTGGCCATTGTTTTTAGCACAACCATGCCCAGTGATTGCAAGCATCTCTGCATTTAGGGCATTGCACACACACTTGCATGCATGTTGAAGAATACACCCCCAACGCTTACACACAGGCGATGGCAATCCGATTTACATTATGCACTAAGCATTGTTTTTGCCGAGGCTTGCCACGCACAACACTGATTGATAGCTGGTTTCCCGGCCCCCCATCTCTGCCCATGCTGCTCTTTGCAACAGGCTTAGTTAACCACACATTGGTTTTCCTTTTGCTTATTCATACCAACAGGGACTAGCCCCTCCTTCATGTATCACACAGTCACCAGCACGCACACGACCCAATGGACAAGCACCCTCGTGGGGCCACACCCAATGCCCCGCCCTCTGTGACGTACACGGAAGAGTCAAATGATCATGGATGCACGATACAATGGGCAAGCGCCCTCGCTGGGCCACACTCAATGCCCTGCTCTCTGTGACACACACAGAAAAGTCAGATTCTCACAAACGCACTTGCCAGAAACATTTGATTTGTGTTCCAGCTATGGCGGCTTCTGTTTAAGATTAATTTCCAACTACATTTGATGTAAGCCTGTACACACAGGCGCAACCTCAGCCTCCAGAACATGTCCACGGCATATATGGAAACCAACGAACGCTCATGGCACCCGTGTTTCTTTTGTGTTTCCCTACAGCTCTGCACTTGCTGCTTTCCCCGAGTCAATATATACTCTGGTTCTTGATACTTCGGCTCCCTGATCTCAGGTCAGCATATAAACAGGTATCTCTCCTGTTAATATCACAGGATGCCCACAGGGTGGCCACACAGTGCCTAGATTGCACCAGTACATGCATGATATTCCCAGTAAGCACGCTGTTCATTCCCCCCATCCTCACTCCCTTCCCTTGTTGGTTCCCCCCGGGATAATATACACACACACAGCCACATAGTGAGTGGCAGCATATTTACATGTCCTCTAGTTACATTTTTGGATATTTTACCAACTTTACTGAAGACTGTGTACATCCACTACTCAGTGGATTGCCATATGTTTTGACTTGGTGTCTGGACAATTAAGGCCCAGCCCTCCTTGTTGTTTTTGTGTTCCCTCACAAGGGACGAAGCAGCACGCCCAGGCAGCCTCAATCCGAGACATGCTGGAACTTGTAATGTTGTTACCACTAAATCGCCAATCCTGAAGAAGATGGTCTACACCGTTGGCAACATCGAATCCGGTCGACCCCCTTAGTTATGGTGCTTTACATAACCTCATGAGATATCTCCCTGAGTCAGAGGGAATGCTCCTTGTGTTTAGTGTATTTTCCTCATGCAAAATGAGCCTTTTAAGGATATCCCATGCAGATGTGGGATCAGTTTTTATACTGTTTTTTGTTCCATGCGAAAACTATCCACATGTGGTTAAGTTGTAGCCTAAGGGTGAATAAATGTAGTATTGAAATTCCCATCGCGCCACCTACCACATGTTAGCTGTGTAGCTGCTTCTTCACAAGATTTAATAAAAATACTTGTTGTTTAAATTCCATGTGGTACTTTTACGCTGGACATTGTTGCTCTTTCTATTTCAATTAAATGTGTGTTGTGAGTACTGCCCACACATTTGATGAGAACTAGGGACACTCTCTTCTTGATCTATCCTCTTTTAGATACGTGGTGCATCATTTGCCATCTAGGGACAGGCACCCCGGCTAGGGCTATGGTGTTCTTCTTGAGGGCCAGAGAGGCCATTGTCACCCTTATGTGGTATGCAAACTTGTCTTTAATGTCATTTGTTTGACCTTTTGCACTTTTTACTCCCAAAGAATCGAGTAGGTTGTTTTATGATAACTGTTACGTTATGGTTAGGGAAGGCAGTTGTATTCTCTCTTTTGTTCTGTGTTCAAACAAGCCCTGTTGTTATTTAATGCTCTTTGCGCAACTCAATGAGTTGTTTGGGTTTTGATTCACTCAATCTAGAAAAGAGGTTGCACCCGTCTTTCTACCATCTATTCTATTAAGAGCGTGATATATTCCCTGCACTTTTCCAACACTCCCAACCCCCTAGCCCCTCAATCCCGACCATTTTCCTGCCCTTCCATTTCCCTGCCCACATCAAAATGGCAGAAGGACATTACCTTGCCTTTGCAGAGGAATTGGTCGATGGGATATTAGCTAATTCATCACTGCTAGTGATGGACCTCAATCAGAATGCCAACGGAAACACTGATGAATGGAATGACATCGAGATTTTGAAAAAGAAAATCATCCGCTCTGAACTCCACAGAGCCTTGATGACGGAACACTTGAGAGCCCATGCGGCACCCAATGGCCTCATTATACACATTGAGCCACGGATTTTCTTAGACAATCTGCAATTCCGGAAGGACTGGTCATTTATAGCTAATAAATGTGCCAGAGACTAGTTGGTGTTGATCATAAACACTACCAAGTCAGTAACCGACAAACTTGTAGCGGAACTGCTACTAAAAAGTGATTTACTACAGACCAAAATAATAGCAGATATCTATGCAGCCAAACTGGCCAGCCTTGAGACATCCCTGTAAGAATTCAAGGACACGAACTTGAACAGAAAAATTACCAATCTTAAGAAGGACTTGCAAGCCTTTACACATGTGAAGGTCTACCCGTACGTTCCCGATGAATACTTCAAGGATGAGGCCAAACAAGCGAGACAAGATGCTGTCGAACTCCGGTTTCAAAACCCCCAGAGAGGTACCAACCGATCCTCGTCAAACTCAAGTTCCTATTCCAGCAACAGCTCTGGCAGCTATGGATGACAAAACTGAAGGGTCCAATTCAAGGGCCGCACCCAAAACAACATTACTGCGGTTCCTTTTTTAGGACTACGCAGCAGATGGCTAAGGACATCTTATTTCGATAGGAAGGAGCAAGTGGGAGCGCTCAGTAGAGGTTTAGGAAGAGCAGCTGCACATGTAGGTGGATGGTAGGGAAGGTTTTGTTGTCCTAATTATGTTGATTTATTTTGCAGTTCTATTTTGCAATTATTTTACAAACACAGTTATGCCCTGGGTATGCTGAGTATGTGCTTTCTTAGTTTGATAAAATCGAAGCATTGCTCGTATACTATTAAAAGCCCTTGCAGGAATTTTTGTAGGCTGTACATTGTTTTTTTGAGCCAGGGTGACACATTGCATACAGCATATCTCTGAATGTATATAATGCATTACTCACCAACTTCAGTTTTAACGAGTACACTTTTTTAACATGGTTTCATACTGTTATAATTCTTGTTCTTAAAGCAGTTTGAAGATTGCTAAACAGGGAATGTGAGGCCTAAAGCTAAGACTCTCAGGTTGATCTGAATATTCCCTAAACAAGAATCCAAACCGACAAAACCAGGACTTATCTAAAAATGCTCTGCAAGCGTTCTCATATATGCAGGCATGTTCTGCTGATGAGCCCTGCCACAGCACTTCTACTACTGTGTACTGCGCAACTGTCAACATATCTCACAAAGACTCCTCACTAAGGCTGCTTCTGTTGATGCTGTGCTATACCTTATTCCTTTGGCAAACTGTACCGCAAGCAGCAATCATTGGGTGTGGTTGGGCTTCATTCTGTTACCAGTCCAAACATCTCCAAGATGTCTGCCCTGGTTGCATGCTGGAAATTGTAGTTCCCAGAAATGCACCTGCGACCACTGAGGTCTCCCTTGCAACCCCTAAAAAATGGAAGCACATGAGCTTTGGCCATCGCACTGTGGCTCTTTGTTTCTGGAGTGGCTGGCTTTCTTGTTCAAACCTCTTGAAAAACAGGCGGTTCCAAAAGCGTAACACTTTGAGCAGTTATCCTAAATAAGAAAGAATAGGAATAACAAATACTTTTGTCTTTCTGGAATACTATACAGTAATTGCTAGACTCATTAAAGGATTATTCCAGGCACACATCAGGGGTGAGTCACATTATTTAGTATATTCTTACATTTTTCAAATTCACAATGCAGACAAACACATCCTAAAAGCATTTAGAGTAGAATAAGCATCCATTTCGGACTACGTATTTTTCTTCTCGAAAGTTTCAGTTATAGCCTGTTTTATTTACCGTTGTCTTTGTTACGATCATCAAAAGACACTCCATCTCCGTGTCCTCGGTCACTTGACAAAATCCTTGTGCCTAAAAGCTTGTGTACAGTGTAGAAATGTTTCACCATAGCTCATAAAGTGGACCTTGATTTCATTTTTCCACAATTAATGCTTTGTAGTAATGTGTCTATCTTTCCTATCTCCATGGCATGCTGTTCAGGATGTTTGTTTGCATGTATGAGGTAACGAGTGCCAAGAGTACCGGATGCCGTGCGCTGCTTTACCTTCGCTACTCTAAATTATTTGATACACAGTTATGAAACCTCCCAATGGTATGTATGTTGCCAACCTCTGAAGCCTGAAAAGTATATCCACACAGGCTTGACAGATGGCCAATCTTGCACCAGACCTGCAGATGAACTGGCCTGCTGTTAATCTCAGTTGCCAGTTTAATGGTATCCACTACAGAGCATAATTTGCTTTCTGACTTTGAGAACAATCAGACACGTTATTGCACATTTTAATATAGCCAGTAGGATAGCTATAGCTGGTAAAATAGCTCAGTGGGTTGAGTGCATGCTGATGCGACATGTATGTGTGTGATCTGCAGGTTGCAGGTTCGAATCCCAGCAAGGTCAACTCAGCCTTTCATCCTTCTGAGGTTGATAAATGAGTACCAACACAGGTTTGGTGATAGCGAATGTATATTTGTTCTGTATAATGCGTGTAAGTGCTATATAATACCACATCGTTGTCATTTGGCCTTGAATTCACAGTAATCTGGTAATATGGGCCTATACACACTGATATTACTGATACATTTGGTGATCCATTCTTGCATGGAGTGTATATCACATTGCAGTGATACTGTAACCATAGTGTACTTAGGAATAATGCTATGTGATAACACTTCCTGTTTTGTCAAGGGGTCAAAGGTTGTGTTCCATTTCTTCCGGTGATGTCACTTCAGGGCGGGGTCAAATGGCATCACAGGAAGTGATATCATTAGAGGTCAAGGGTTGTGTGATGACACATCCTCTACCCCTGGCATTTTGGTAATACGAGGTCCCTGTAAAAGCAAAGCACCAAAGGGTCCCCATAATGATGGCATCCCATTACTCTTTCTTTTGCAGGGGTATTTGCAAGGGTAATTGGGCCCAAGTGACATGTCCATAGTGGATACTTGTTTTCCTGGGCTTTGCTGGTGAACCCTCACAGTACTTCCTCATGCCAGCAGGGCACATGGATAGGAATTGAATGGTCCTTAACCTGGAACCTCTGATGTTTCCAATACCCAGAAGTGAACTGGATTCCACTATCGAATTTAGCATGAAATGCTACACACCTCTTATAAAATATTTTGAGTTTGCATGGTTTACTATGCAAAATATGTTATAAAAGGTTTCTGGTAATTAACTAGCTCAAGTTCATCCTTGAGATGGCAAGCCATGGACCAATGTTGTGATGCTTTATATGGCCTTAAACATTGCTGTGTACCTCTAGGTTTATGAATGGTCAGTTTTAAAGTCCATTGTAATAGCATGCTAAGTCCTTGGTGTTACAGTTTAAGATGGTGTAAGACATGTTTTGGTTATATTGTTTACTATAGCTTTAGTTGATTCTGGATAGTTTAAAAAATGCAAGCTTTACTGGTTTCAATGCAGTCAAATTCAGAGAAAAAGAGGGGCCATTCTAACTGACGTGGACACAGTATAAAAACTGTTAAGAAGAATTGCAAGTTCTGGTGGTTAGCTAAGGTCTTTATGGTATGCCTGGCACCCATGAGAAAGTTCAGCCACTCCACAATTGCTGGTTTTACTGCCAATAACTCTTTGTGAGCAATTGTATAGTTGACTTTAGCCATTGCCATTTTTCAGGAAAAAAGCAGCGGGAGGAGTTTCAACATCTTGCCCCTCATGCATCAAACGATTAATGGGAAACATTATGTCTCAGAAGTTCTTTATACATATTGTATAGAAGTTTAGAGAAGAAACCTCTCACCTGTTCTTTTTATGACAAGACAGGTAAATATGGTAGTTAGAACCAAAACCCTTCTCTCCTGTCCAACATTGTAAAAATTAGAAGGATTGTGTATTGGGGCAGCTAAGATGCCCTCATTTAAGGCAAATACATTGGAACTAGGTAACACTGATCACACTTACTTAGGGCAACATAGACCATAAAGGGTAAGTTATGCATACATAGCACACAACAATAATTATAACAGAATATAGGTTAGCAAAAGATAGCCATTCAATTATAGATGGCTGTAGGCCTCAGAATACCATGAAGGTTTGAAAAGTGCTGGATGCATCAGAAAAGTTCTTTGTGCAGAAAAGGAAGTTTGTTGGGCAGAAAAACAGAGTAGAGTGAGATGGCAGGAATTAAATATCAGAATATATGATTCTAGTGGTGTGACTCATACAATGAAACTGGTTAACCGTCAGAAAAGATAAGGGAAAGAAATGACACCAAGAGAAAAGCAGGCAGGTTATTTAAGTCTTAAAACACAGTGTGCTAAACAAGTCTGAAGCAAAGTGTCGCACTCAGAGTGTTTTTGTTTGGTTTAAGCTTGCAACACATGTCGAAGAATTAGTGAAATTTAGGAAACTACCTAGTCCTGCTAATTTGCATAGGGAGTCATGTGTTTCAGGAAGTTGGGATACCATTGTTGTTTTGACCTTTAAGTAAAATGGCCAATTAGAACATGTTACATTCTAATGTTCAGATTAGCATAACAATGTTTCTGCAATACTATATTTTCTATAAGTGTGTGTTAAAATGGGCAGGCATTTAGTCCTTGCTTTGCTAACTGACCAACTATGGCTTGTATAATGGCTCCAAGTTGGCTGAAAATAAAACGTCTGCTGTTGGCACAATTCGTCTCTAATGGGGCTTTTATTGAATTATGATTGAGCATAGCCTCCGTAACAGAAGTTTTTAAACCCCAAGAGGGCATTTTGTTTTCTGAAGTTGGTGCTGGCCAAGCCAACATGGTTTGCACTTTCTTTTTGTCTATTCCCACATCGTCAAATCAGAGGAAGTACCCCACAAACGCCACTGGAATAGTGCTAGTATTTGCTGATTGCCTGCAATATCGCAATACTGCTTGAACTTGTTTAACGTGTTCATCTTCCAAAATTGAGAATATGAGGATGTCAACTATCGACACTATAGGATATTTATCCAGAAGTCCCTTTTGCAATGCACCATTCAGGAAATATTGAAATGTTGCCTGCTGTTGCAATGAACAAGGGCATTCATTACTTGGTATTCACATAATCAGAAGCATGTCCAGAAGGTGCTAGTCCATTCACCAGTTCTTCAGTCCCTGACCAAGTGATACGCCCTTCCCATATTCGGTTTGGTAGAAATCCCAGCATGTTGGGCTGGCCTGATTCAGTAATACTGGAATGAATGAAAGCAGATATCAATTCCTAACTGTCACCTTATTTATTCCTGGTAGTCAATGTGGGTCTTCAATGTCCTCCCAGAATTATTATGACTGAAGTAAAATGGGAAGGGACTGATGAGACTAAATGGTAAATACATTAGTTTTATGATTACATTCAATATATTCCTTCAAATGGGCATTTTCTGCTTCTTTATCAGCGTACATCATACTGACAAAGTGTACGTTGTCTTAAAGATAACAGTTAGAATAGGCCAATGGGTTTCTTATTACTTCACAGAGTTACAACACTGCAAAGCTTTATAGAATGTGCTTTCTCCATACTTTCTAATTAAAGCATCTAATATTACAAATAAAGTATTTCGAGTTAAAGAACTAACTTCAAATACATGCACTGCTAGGTAACCTTTGAATTGAATACACTACCTGCATAGTTTTTTAGACTTAACAAAATACACATGTACCTGCATTCTTAATTATTTTTATGATTGCAGTTAGAGTAGCCCATTTTGGCACAGATTGCAGGAATGTTGATCTAGTGCAAGTACAATGTTATTCATTGATAGCACTAAAGCACAGCCTGCCCTTGGGCAAAACTAGTTTGTTCCATATTGAAAACCATTGCAACATGACAAGAACAATTGTTTCTAGTATTAGCAGTAAGGCAAAGATTCCACATCTGCAAAACTCATATATTTTGAATGCATGTTTGTCCAGGGGCAATGTTTTCCCTAGTTCTAATACCATTCTGCGTTGAAAGAATAGGTACTTTCCCAAGGGGAAACTTTGCCCTAGTGCTAATGACAGGCAAAAGTCCACTTGTCATGGAACACATTTTCTTTAATCTGGGCCGAGTATCTGAGTATTTAAAAACATGAATTATACTAAAAAAACATATCTAACACTCTCATAAACATCCAACAATTTGAAAATAATTGAAAGTAACTATTCCCTCATGAACTACATATCTGATTTTTAAATATATCTTGGATATTCTTTACTGTGTCCCAATGATTAGAAATTTGTTAAGACAACAATAATTTGCCTCACATAAATGTTGCATAAGCAAAGTGCATGCAATGTACTACCGATAAGGTTAGATATAAAATATTAACAAATCTACCACAAACAGGACTTTGACAGGACAAGAACTGCATCATCATTGCCAGGAAGATGTGGGCCTGGAGTCTATACTGCAACCAAACAATCCCCTATTTACAATCAGACAGAACACTCAGAAAACACTACCTTTTTAAAAACTGTAATCACTGCAACAACAGTGCCAGGGATAAGTGAGCAAACCCAGGACCACTTTACACTGAGACTGAACACTCAGCAAATATAGTCTCTTTACAACAGTGAAATCAGGGCAACATCAGTGGCAGAGATACATGGGCATGTGACCAGGAATCCTGCCCCTTTTTCCTTGGCACTGATTATTGGAAAACCCTCAAACCTCTTCACAAATCTACCAACTAAACTAAAACACACTGTGATAGGTTCAAAGAAGGGTAGCAACAACAAGGTGGCATTTTGACTATAGACTTTTATTTTAAATAACAAAACAACACCTACCTTTCCCTGGCTCTAAAAGGAAATCCCTACTTCAAGTTAAGATAATTGGGTGTTCGTCGTCAGAAAGAATGTCCAACTAAATTAACTGCCCTCTGTCCCAAACATCCTCTTCTGTCCCGACCACTAAACAAAAGAAATAGCTAAGAAAGAAAGGTCAAGAGGATGACTTCCTCCTACTCTAATATTGCACCACAGCCATGTGACAAATAACTAGAGAATAGTAAAAACTCAAACGAGGGGCCCTTCTTCTGATTGATCAAGTTTCAAACATGACAACAGTCTCTAATGCACTGGCGATAATTCAAAATAAACAACACTCTTCTGGTCTTGAACCTCCTTTCCGGCTTGACTCTGTAATCTGCTGCTTTATTTTAACAACCAGCAGAATGACTCCCTTCTCCTGGTACAACCTAGGTGTTCTTCAAGATCAAACAATACTTTTCAAGAGCCTTTGTAGTTCCTTCCAAACGCCAGCCCCACTGAGGAGAATGAGTTGCTTTGTCTTTTTAAATGTTAACTTCTCTCAAACAAGCACTGAGATTCAAAGGGCCACTAGGAACAAAACTGGCAATCCTGATGTGATCGTCCTCCTCAATTCAACATAAAAAACACTCTTCTATGCTTAAACCTCTTTTCAGGTTTGTCTCTGTATTCTGTTGCTTTAGTGTCTGATTTACCAGCCAGGAAAATAAATCCCTTCTCCTGGTGCAATGTTGGTCTTCTTTATGATCAAACAATACTTTTCAAGAGCCCTTGTAACATTTTCCAAACACCTTTAAGGGTGAACTTAAATTCATCCTTTTCGTGGTTTCTCACCTACTAAGGAGACTTAGTTGCTTCATCTTTTTGAAATGTAATGTGTCTCAGACAAGCACTGGCATTTAAAAGGGCCCCTAGCAGTATAAAGGCAAATCCTGATGTGATCATCTTTCTTCTGATTCTTAGGATTGATTCTTAAACCAGGGAGACCAACCCCACTGCTCCTTACATCTGTCTCTCTTATATCACACGGACAGTGATGAAGTAAATCACTAGAAATGTATTTGATACTTGCGTTTCTGTTAGTACAGTCTCTCTGAGGAGGAAGCTCACTCACTAATCTTCTCACACTGGATTTGCCTTCACTACCCCCTTTGAAACAAGGGAGACCTTTCTTATTCATGTTCACACTTTTAGGCTCTTTGTTGGTAGTCACACAGACGACAGAGATTACTCGGAAGTTTCCCAAACTTACAGTAATTTTGCAATTGTCACTGCGGTGAGGGAGATTACTCCCTAGGTTTCCCAAATGTATAAAGTTTCTGTATTTTTTCACTGCAATTCTGTGAAACGAGTAGATTAGAGCCAAGGCTCCAATGGGCAGGCAGCATGAAAGCATGGAGGAGTGCCTCCTGGAGTGCTGACTTGCTGAAGAGAATTTCTGTCAGTTTCACTTTGGTTGCTACTGTTATTGCCACCACGTTGTGTTCTTTACCTTTAATACACTGAGCTATGCATTACAACCCATGAAGAGGATACAAACTCAGGGTGTGAGCATTTGGGCACCTGCTTCCTGCGAGTGCCTCATGAAGGGCTGACTTGCTGCGGAGGATGCAGTGCTTCGAGTAACAGTTTATTTAAGGAAAATACTTCACGATCAGTGCATGGAGCGGCCCTGAAAGTGAACATTCTGTGTATACATGGGGTGCTTTGTCCCACATACAAATCAATCCACAGTGAAGTACTGCACCCCATCAGATGGATTTCAATGCAAAATCGATTCCTCACTAAGTTTCTTCTCCTCATCTTCTAAAAAATGAATGGGCTTGATCCCTACCAACATGATGACTGCACCTTTTTTCAACTTGCACTCGCAACTTCTACACTCCGCAACTCTCAACAATGTATATACATCCACCACTCCCCCATGCTTCCTCCAATTTCTGCCCCTCCACATTCTGGCCACTCATCATTATAATGCTCTCCCACAACCATCAAAGCAATTCAATATATAGAACTGTTCAAGACCAGGGTCACGTTGCATATTCTGACCTTGATATGGACACCTCAAGTCTGCACTGATAATGCTTAGATGTATAGTATATTTATGTATCTTTTGCTACCATAGTTTTTCTTTCTATGTACCATTGCATTTCACTCTCAACTATTTACATGCTCTCATCATTATTATCATTAACACTATGTAACGGCATCCCCACTTCTATTCTATTGTCTATTTAAAGCATCTCCAAAGAGGTTTCTCCCAAACTACCAAATGAATGCAAATATAAAACCAGTGTCATTGTCAATTTGAATTTGTTGGTCAAAAATGTATCAGACCTTAAGACCAGGACCCATACTTAATAAATGTGAGCCTCTTAGCATCCCATGCAAATGGCACTCACTTGATTTAAAAGTTTTTTAAAGGTACTTTGCACAGTGCATAATGAGTAAATGTAACTCATTAGGAGGTGGCACTGCATCTTATAATAGACCAAAATGCTTTCCTCGATGAAGCCAACATTGTGCATGTGTGCTTGATTCAAAGTCACCTTTTTCTGCCATTCAAAATGTCCTTCGGATCAATGCACCCTCCCTGCATAGGACAAACACATGTCTCTAAACAATGATCTTTTCTACACAGTCTACATTATTGTAATGAAAGTAGTCCTTATCAAACAAAATAAACCTGGTGATCTACGGTATGACAATAGTGTGATGGCTCCCAATACAATGACATTGAACGAGAAAGCAGCGCTGTGCAGAAAAAAATCCATTATAAAATCCAGTCGGACATCTGTAAGACTTGAAAATGGAGTCTGATGAATCCGATGGAGTCATCAGTGATTCCCTGGGGGTAACTTCCTCCCATGTTGCCAGGAGACGGCTGCCGATACCTGACCCTGAGGGCAGCTACATGAGGGAGGATCACATGGGAAGGGCAGACTCAGGTGAAGCTGTCATGGCTCCATCGGTTGAGACATGGTATTCCTCATTTTCCCTTGAAAATAACATCATCATGTGTGCAAACCCCATGGCATATTGTCATGCATCTATTCCTTTTCCTACGAAGAACAGGGCAACCCCTCTCATGAAATCTAGAAGCCAACTTTGCCAACCTGATGGGATCACCTTTGACAACTCCTCATATCAATCAAAACCTTTTTATGCTTTATTCAAAGTCCATAAATCATGTGTTCGAAATACTGGGACAAAGAAGACGGAATGGAGGGAATGGACCAAAGACATCACAAGCTCAATGAGCATTCTAGTGTTTTTCCCAGCAGCCCAAACCGAGAGACATTGACAGCTGCTGCAGCGACTGGCAAGTGAGAGCTGAACCTCGCTGTGCAGAGCAGGAAACCGAAGAGCCGGAGACTGCGTGGAGAAGCTGAGTGGAGAAAGACGCTGCAGAAGGAAGATAAGCTGCAGGAATGCCGGGACCCACTGAGGGACTCCTGGGCATTCGTAGATGGATGCAAGAAGCCAGAACACATTGTAACATTTAGAACCCAAAGCAGAATACAAAGTGTGGTTTAAATCAAAGAAAAAAATGCAATTATTAATTAGTTATTTCATATAGCCATTTTTACGATGATCAAACATCCAATGTAAATCTAGACCCTGAATCACTTTTTCCCAGTTAATGTAACCTTCCCTAGGGATACAGAAAACATGGATATTATTCTGTGTTTTTGTTGATTTCACCCGTGTTTCTAGCTAGGTATTTAAGACATTATCAGAAAGAAATGAGAGACTAGTACACCTTAAAAGTCAAGGAGAAAACCTAGAAAGTGAAAATTGAAATGGAATATTTATTATCAATGATGCAGATTTAGACATGTGAAGTTAAACATGATGCTATTAGGACAGAAGAACACTGGATTTTGGGTACAGCTAACAACAACAGAAAACATCGCATTGGCTGGTGCCTTTCTGACTAGGCCAGGGCCAAACAGTCTGCCAGGACTCAAGAACTCATGATGCTTTTCGGTGGCGTATAAACCACTCAACCTCCCGTAAAAAAAAACATTTGGAGTCATTATAACTTTGCCTTTGCGGTAATAATTTGCCAGTAATTCTGTTTAACAGCATGTTACTGCACCGGCAAGGTACAAGTATGCTGGTGAGGTGGTCAGAATGATCTTCAGCTAAAAGCTTACAGCCAGTTTACATGCAATAAATAGCCAGCATTATGGTACGGGTATTACCAGTGTCATTAATACCGCCAGTCCACGTATGGAGTCCTATGGGACTCCATGGAATGCAGATTTATCACTGTTACCAGCATTTGGAATATGGTGGACAATACCAACAGCATACTGTAAACTCATAATGATCCCCATTATCATCATATGCTTTATTACGGAAAATCATAAGAAGACATACAAATCAGAGCCCAATTTATGACAAAAAAATATTAAAAACATAAACTAAAAAATCTAATTAATATATACATTAATCTAATTTAAATTAATGAATGTGCCTAACTAGCAGTCCCAAGAAAGTACATAAGCAATACCCATGATGAACTACTCGGCAATCCAACACATTGTAGATTTTGCAAAGATGTTCAGATAACAGAAACTCTGAAACACTGGATCATTGCTTGTCCCTTTTTTGATAACATTAGGTAATGTTGTCTCAAGTGACAACTTAGATACCTCAACACACTTGTTCTGGTGTAGGTTAATGTGGGGGACGAATGTATCACTGATTTTAGCTTCAAACCATTTTTTCAAAATAATTCTAGATAATTTGGTAGATAATGTATGATTTTTTGCTGTTTCGGTGTCATTGAACGTTTGATTCTGTACATTCCGTTTTGTTGTGTAAGGTTTTCTGTAAATTACAAATGCAACAATAAGAAAAAGGTGTCAGGTAATATTATCCCCACCAATAATATTGCCGTAAATATGGTCGTGGGGTAAGGCCATAGGCAATATTATTAGTGGGGATAATTTATGGGGTTATTGGGACTGGGAGTTGTCCCCCGCTCCATTAAAAAATATGGCGATATTCTTGTATGGCGATATTTTTGCAGGGAAATTTATACATGGAACAAAAAAAAATCCTTGATTATTTGCAAAACTTCATTCTTTTCCCACATTCTTAAGTATGTAGGAACTGAAAAGACGGCATTCTCATTGGATGGTGTTCTACACATAATATATCCTTTAAGGTTGGAACCACGCTGCAGTAGCGGGACAAGCCAAATTGTCTTAATTCTTTAAGGGTGGGCCACCAAAATATCAATAGTAATCATGTTCTTAAGAGCATAAACACATGGGACACATTTCCAAAGAGGCCCAAAAGATAGTAAAACTTGCGAAAGGTGAATGAAATATCCGGTAATTATACATTTCTCTACGCTTTATTTGATATACTTAATTCATTATATAAAATACATAACGTACATGATAACAACACAGAGTGATTAAGACTAATTTTAAAATCATAAAATAATTAAGAGATACACCAAGATAAAATAGCATGCATATGGGCATGTATCTAAAAAATCCTTCATACTTACTAGGCTCTGTGTACACATTGGACAATAGCAGTGACCATAGATGGATCGGGAGTCCGTTTGCACAGTATGACTCCATGCAATGTTCTGCAAATTACACTGGTTTTATATATAGTCTTATAAGATTTTCATATAAGGGACAATTTAACATAAAATGATATGATGATTCTTTGGCAGTGTTACAGAAATAGCAGCAAACAGTTCTGGATGCAGCCCAATTATTAGAGACCTTAACCAGGGGTAGTATGTCTCTAATGAAGATCCCGGGATTGAACACAATCTCTTCAAGGTAAGTTTATGAACAGTTCAGAAGATATTGAAGTTGCATGGACAGTGTCCCCACCAGCTACACCTCTCCATCTTCCACCATCCTCAACTTCTTTCTCCAGAATCTCTCCTCCAGCAACATTCTAATCTTCTAGATCAATCACTTCACAACTGCTCTACCACACAGAAACCTATTTACATATTCACACCACACACTTCCCTTCTTTATTTTACAATACACACGTTCACCCCATCCAGGGTCCTCAAACATTTACCACTCTCCCAAAGTTCCACACCTGACCACCACTTACCCTAAAAGCCCCTGGATATACCTCTTCAACCTGCATAGAATCATTGTACAATCTAACTTCAAGAGACCGGAGGTACTTCATTTACCGACCACTTATAAACAGCCCTCCAACGAACTGGTATTTAAACAATACAATATGTTTATAAGGTCACTTGCTTCCCCACTGCCATTTTTTGGTTATTATTCTCTTTTTACATATGATTCACAATCATTATATTGTCATATACAACACCAATTTGTATCAAAAATAGTAATTTATTATTTTTTAGAACACATTGTTATTAAAACACTTTTTTCAATTTACTTTTTTATAATTGCAGGGGTTCTCCATGCAAATTTATTTTTACAAACATACATTAATCTAAATGATTTTGAAATTCACAATGCATATCTAATGACATGTAGTAATACACCTTTTAACAATTTTATCGAAATAAAAATTTCATAGGGATCTGTTATTTGCTCCCCTCTCTCATAGAGCAGTGCAACACAGTCCATAAAGCATTTCACTCTGTATTACCATCACCCATGCTTACTTTCATACCGCATTCAAACCATACCCGACATGTTTCATTCCTAATACACTTTCATACAGCTCACAAGGAAATTCTTCAGGGGTAAAAACTTTTTTATACCACATTTCATTTTGGTGTACAATTTTGTTTGTCTTCCTATAGAATTTTCTTTCTAGGGATCTACTGTCAATAAGGTTCCATTTATCTATCCATAAGATCTCACCATCAAACGGACAGCTTAATTTTATTCACTTTGACTTCTCAATCTTCTAAGTCTTAGATTTTCGGAGAAATGGCTCTGTTTGCTTAACCTAGATGGTTGGCCAACGGATGCTATCTTAGAACACCCTCCGTTCTTATCCCCTGATCTTATTGTAGAACTGGTTCCTAAACGCGGGGTCTACTAACAGCTACTGCGATGTTGTCATTCGCTGGTAGGTTGGAACACCGTTCTCCAGTCCTCCCTTTTTGCCCCAGGCACCACATCAACTTTTCTCTATGCTGTCTCTTTTTGTTGTCCGTTCTTCCAGGCTCCAAGATTTCGGTTTTCTAACCCGTCTCCCTCGAGCGCGTTAACTTGCTCGGCTAGCGTCTTTATCAACTTCTGGCCACTCTTGGTTACCTGAATCATTGTACAACACTTCCCCCTTTCTCCTCACCACTCCCTTCTTCACTCTCACCGAATCAGCCTTCTTTATTTCCAATTCCACTACTCCCTTTTCTTCATCCTTTATGTCTCTCACACCTCCTTCTTACCTCTTTTAAATCCACCTCCCTAACCTTCCACCTACCCATCCAGGCCAGCCACATACAGAAATTCCCTTTCTCCCTCTCATCAATTCAAAAGGCACCTCCCCATCACAGCGTTGACTGACATTATAAACCCTCTTATACTCACCTCCACCATTTCCTTTGTTTCCTTTTCCACATGCCTCAGCCATCATTATAACCTCCTTTATACTACAATTCACACTTTACACAACTCAATTACACTCTGGATGATATAACAATGTCCTCTTGTGCTTGATCCCACGGAACCTCAAATATTCCTTCATTACCCTTCCACAAAATTGCGTACCATTATCCATCAATAAAGTTGCTGGATATCCTTCCCTAGCAAACACATCTTTGATAAATGTAACAATCATCCCGCCACACACCTCACTGACAAATGTTTCCTTCAGCCACCGAGATAGTAGATCTACCAAAACCACAATATATTTTCTGCTTTCGCCAATATCCATCGGACCCAATATGTCCACCGCTAACTCTTCCCACACATTCTAGGGTACAGAAAAACAAGTCATGGGCCTGGCACATGTACATACTCTTTTACCACTACTCTCACATTCTAAAAAAGCCTCTAACTTCTTCTTCACCATCCATCCAAACTAAACGTGGCCACCAATAATCAGCTTTCAGCACCCCATTTGTTTTGTAAATACCAACATGCCCAACATGCACCATGTCTACCAATTTGTCATGCAATCCAAACAGGGTAACCACTTTCCCCAAATGGTAAAGTATCCCATTCTCTATACTCAATTAATCTATTATCTCCCAATAAGCCCTGGTATCGCTAACCATGCTATCCTTCCGCAGACATACAGACTGTAATCCCTGCATCACTGTGACAATATTTATATGTTGTCTCATCACCTCTATCCACTCTCCCTTTCATATAACCCCATCATGGGTCACAAAAATCTGCTCACACCATTCCTTTTCCTCACTGTCTTCTTTCCCTCCCAAGCTAGACAAACAGTCATCAAAAGTATTATCCTTCCCTGCAATCACTTCCACACTATATGAATGACAATGCATTTTTGCAACTTATCCTGCCAATTTTCTAGAGATCTTATCTAACCCCGTTAAAACTCACAAATTACCTTTATGGGATGATGATCAGCAGGCAAAATAAAATCAAAGCCCCATTTACAAGTAAAACACTTTTCCGCATCCCAATGACACACCAATGCTTCCCTTTCTATCACTGAATATCTTTTTTCTGGACCTTTCAACACCCATGATGCATGCACAATTACCTTCCCTTCCCCACTTTCTCACTTCTGAGATGGCAGAGCACCAAGCCACACATCACTAACAATCACTGTGACAATAGACGTCCTCCTTTTATCAAATTGGGCCAACAAAGCTGCTTAGTCTATATCGTTCTTTATCTTGCAAAACTCATTTCCGCACCTCCATTTCCACTCAAATTCCACTCCTTTACGTAACAACATCCTCATTTCGACTACCTTCTCTGCAAAATTGTTTACACATTTGTTATAAAATTCTATTGCACCCAGAAAGGAATGCAATTTCCCTTTATTTTCGGGTGCCTGCATCTTCTTAATTCCTTCAACCAATTCTCTTTTCAGTCGGAAACCTCCCTGTGATACCTCATGCTCCAAATACTCTAAAGCCTCTTTTCTCAAAACACACTTTTCCTTGCTCAACATCTAACCTCTCTTTTCCAAAATGTGTAAAACCAATTCTAAATGTTCTTCATGCTCCTCATTCGACTCAGCAATCACCAATATGTCATCTTGATAACACAGCACATTTCGTACATCAGTAAATAACCTATGCATTGCCTTTTGGAAAACTCACGAGGCTGATACCAGTCTGAATGGCATTCGATGAAATTGAAACAACAATTTATTAGTTATTAAGGCTGTGAGTTTTCGTGACTATGGTTCTAGAACAATCTGATGATATGCAGATGATAGATCTAACTTTAAAAATACTTTTTCCTTACCAATCATATGTAGCATTTCCCCTATAATAGGTAGGCTAACACACATTTGTTCAGTTGCCTGAAATCTACAGATAGCCTAATAATTCCATTAAATTTGTTTTCAATGCCAATTGGTGACACCCATTCCACAGCTCCTGCTCTTTCTATTATTCCTGCATCACACAACTTGTTGCCTTCTACTTTCACATTATACTGATCCAACTTTATATGCTACAGGAACACATTTGTTTCAGAATAATATGGTATGTGATTCCTTTTGGTCTTCCAATTTTCTCAGAAAAAACAGATGCATGCTCTCTCTTCAACAAATGTCCTTTGCTTGTCTGTGAAAGCAATATCTGTTCCTTAGTAGTGGAGTCCAGTTTCCAATGTAGTTATTTTTGTTCTCTCCATCCCCAAAAAGATACACCCTTATTTGTCACATAAATCTTTCCCAATGTCTTCCTTGCCTTGAATTCAAAAGTACTTACAAAATACCACAGGTGTACAATATGATTCATTTTATACCATGCAGTTTTAATATCTGGAGTTATCAAATTCTCCACCTTCCCTTCCAGTTCCTTCTCAAATACTCTGCTTTCTATCAAAGGCAGCTTGGCACAAGAGTCAGCCTTGATCCACAATGCTTTTCTATTCACCAAAACACTTGTCATCAAACTCTTACTATAATCATCCACATCACATCCAACAATGTTCACTGTAACAACTTCTGGGTTTCCACCATCCTCAGAGGACATACTAGTGTATCATCCGACTAATTGTATACTCGTTTTTAAGAATGCAGAGTTTCCTTGGATGTTTTTACAACAATTGCCAAAAGACCCAATTGTTTACATTTTGTACACATCCATTTTCTTGCTGAGCACACAGGTGCACTGGCCAACTGATTTCTGCTGCCACATCAGTAACGCAAACATTAAGTTACTCGTCAACCTGAGGGAACTTGTTTTTGGGGTCCACCACCTCTTCTGCAACACGTAGTACTGTATCTTGAAGGTCTTTGTGCTTTGTGTTCAGATTCTACATTGAGAATCTCAGTAGAAACTTTCTTTCGTGCCACCTTACTAAGTTTAGCAACACATGCCATTGAGTGTTCCACCCTATTTGCAATTTTGTAGCACCTTGTCCATAGACAAATCGTCCTTGAGCCTAATTCTTTTCTGATGCTGCTGTTTCGATAATGTATCATGAATTGATCACATATGTGTTCATCTAAGGTATTCTCAAAATTGCAGGTGATCACAAGATGCCGTAGCGCTACAATATTCTCCTAGTCTTGAGGTTAAAGCGAAGATCTGACTTCAATAAGGCAACATCCAGCACATTATTCTCTTTCCTCTTTTGCTTTTAGGGCTCTTTTCTTTCCTGCTTCTCTTCTTACCTCTCTAACAGAACTTATTCAGTTTCGTGGGACGGGAAAACTTCATACTTTTCCTATCTTTCGCTTCCTTTACACCTGAAATTCTCCACACTTCCTCTTCCTGTCTCTCTGCTATTACATCTTGGATGTCGCTGCACTTTCTTACCTTGAATGTTGGGAAAACTGAGGTTCTATTTTTCCTTGGCAATTCCATTTCACTGCATCCATCTGTTTCTTTTTCACTCTCTACCCTTTCCATTTCCCCCACTGCACGAAATCTTGGTCTTTATTTGGATTCTAATCTTTCTTTTATTCATCATATCTCCCTTACTTCCTGGTCTTGCTGTTTTAATTTGCATAACATCTGTAAAGTGTGTCCTTTCTCATCCTTCACGCAACCAAACTGCTTATTTCCTCTCTTATTTTTTCTTGACTTTTCTACTGTTCTGCCACGCTTTTTGTTCTCCCTTCATCTCGTCTGGCTCAGTTGAAATCCATTTATCATTCCTCTGTCGGTCTACTTTGTCTTCTCTCCTATCAGGATTCCATTTCAGTATCACTTGCCTCTCTTGGCTGGTTTCCTTTTCACTCTCAACTTAAACTTCATTTTCTTTGTCTTGTCTTTAAATCTCTCTATGGGTTAGCCCCTGATTATCTTGGTGCTCTCCTGTCCTTTTACACCCCCTCATGTTCTCATCATTCTTCGTGTCTATTCCAGTTGTTGGTTCCTCGTCCACCCTGTGCTCAGTCTCGCTTTTGCTCTTTTCAGCTTCTCGGTCATCTCCACTGGATTCCTCTTCCTCTTCGATCTATTACTGTCTTTTCTCTTTTTAAGGTCTCTTTAAAAAATCATCTTCTCCGCTGTCCTTGACTGTCTGCTTTCAGAATCGATATTTGATCCTTCCTCATCCTTTCATATTTTTTGTACTGTTGTTTTAATACTCTGTGCAGCACTTTGGATAAAAGCACTACATAAGCTCTAATAAAATACGAAATAAAATGCAAAATGAATGCCATCTACATTATAAGGATTGACTGATATTTTTGGCAAGGTTTCATACATTTGTTGCTCCCATGCCCAAGGAAGTGCATTATCAAAGAAACCTCCTTTTCAATGTCAATCCCACTTCCACACATGGTCCATATATAATGAAAGAATCCCTTCCATTACACGAATACCTTCAATTGACTCCACATTATTTCGGTTGCTCAAGGGAATTGCAGCAAAATAAACGGGCCAGGCAAGTGCTGCATGGCCATCCTTTGACATATTGCATGAAAGTACCAGTTACCAATACCAATATTCAAGAGCACACTTGACAACTTGGTTGTTTAATTAAGTCCAGGTGCTTGCACTCTCATGTCACTGCACCTTTCCTGACCCCAACCTTGCCATGGTACTTGGTATGCAGGTCTCCTTCTTAAACCTTCCTCTACGACATGTGCAGGTTACCACTCCACAGACTTGGTTCATCGGGTGCCGCTATCGCACAGACAGTGCTACACAGTGGGGGAGCTGGAAAGAACTCTTGTTGCTGATGTGATGAAGATCCAAGGATGGAACAGGATCTCTTCAAGGTAAACGTATTAACAGTTTACAGGATATTCAAGTTGCATGGAAAGCACCCATACCAGCTACACCTCTCCATCTTCCACTGTCATCAACCGCTTTCCCCTAGATTTATTCCTCCATCAAGACTAATCTTCTAGAATACTCACTTTGCAACAGCTCTACAACACAGGAACCTATTTACATATTCACATCACACTTTAATAATGCCAGTTAGATATATCACCTAGATGGCAATAAGGGTGCTACATATGGTGCCAAATATGTAATGCCAGTAAACATGCATACCTCCTTCTTCCATTGAAAAGCCTACTTCATGAATCCCTTTTTGGTCTCTGCATACAGGAGCAATGGGCACATATCCAGGCCCAACCTCGGGGCATCTGACAATGAGGCCACCACACGATCCACAACCTCATTTTTCATTGATGTGAATGCAGAAAAGTAATGGGGCTAAGATGCATTCCTGCCATAAACCCTTTTGGACTTCAATGGGAGCAGTCACCTCAACACCAACCCCCAACGAACTCCTTTGTTATGTGAAGTGCCCTTGTAGCAAAGAAGAGAGGATGGGGTAAATCCAATTTCCTCAGCGTTCCCCATAGCTACCCTTTGCATAACTGCATCAAAAGCTATGTTATGTCAATAAACACAGCATCAAACCTCATTTTCTGCAGGACAACATACTTATGAATTTGCATGTATAACCTAAAGCCCTCAACGAGAGTGCTTGTCATCTGACGAAAGGCCACTTGCAAGTGATTGATAACATCATGTATGGCCACTCTTTTCTTTAATCTAGTGAACAAAAGCCTTGTATTGATCTTGCCAGCAACATCTAATAACGAGATTGGGAAGAAGTTGATTGGATAATTTTTTCCATCCTTTTTAAAAATGGTGACAATTTCTGCCAGTACTAAAAATGTAGGTACAGTGGGTGAGGCAGCAACGGCATTAAGTAATGTTTGGTTAAGAGTACGCATGTTGCAGGTTCTATTTTAAAAGGTTCTGCAGCCAATGCAGCCGGACCAGAAGACTTTTTATTATTTGTTTGGCCAAAATGGCTCTATTTATCTGTTCAAGATTGAAGAAAAGTGGGTCTATGGACGTCCTGTTTGTATCAAGATCAGTTGGTTCCTGGATAAAGGGCTTTCTAGATTCATAATAGAGTGCCTGTAAATTCTCTAGCCACTTATTTGCTGTGATGTACCCTGGAGTTTATGGTTCCACTTGTTTACTCCTACTGAAAACGATTTCCTGAATTTATCAATATTCCCTTTGTTCATTGTATCTAGGAGGGCTTCCCAGTTCCCTTGAGCATAATGATAATTATTATTGGTGAAAGATAGTTCAATCAGCTATAAATATGTTTGGAAACATGAACCTTTTGCATGTTAAAAAACGTTCCACAAGAGGGTTAGCCCTTGATTTCCTGAATATATCAGCTATGGTCCAAACACAATATATCCCTTTTATTTTCTGGAGGGAGGAGTGTTCTTTATTACCAGGTTTATCCCACTGATTGTTCATGCTCATCTTTATCAAGACTGGTTGGATGTGCAGAAAAAAAGGCTTCCCTATATACCAGCAGAATAAGATTAGGCCATATTCTAAACCATAACATTATAGGCCTATTTCTGGTCTCATATTCAATACCCAATGGGCCTAGTTCTGGATCTAAGTGGATTGTTGGCATCACCACTGAGAGAGATAGAAGCATTTGTAGAAGGTAATTCTACATACCACAAAGTACTGTATGTATATATGTCCCAATCAAATGTCTGCACCATATAATATGGATTTTTGGTTTATACACCTCAACAGTTGAAGCTATTGTGCACACCTAATATCGTTTTGAGAAACCCAGCATCGCCCCTACATGTTGGTTCATGATAAGCTTACTTTTGACAAGTTGGAACTTTCAAGTCCCCTTATTGTAAAAAGAAAACTCCCAGGTAATCAAAAGTCTCTGCACACTGAATCCTATCACCCTTTAAATCAAGGGGCACATTCAGGGATTTCCCTTTATGGCAGCCCACAGATGTATTATTAGATGATTTAATAGTAAGGCCTTTGGTTTCACACATGTGTGTTTACCTTCCAACGAGCATGAGTAATGCCAGAGGAATTTTTGAAAAAAGGACTGCACTATCAATGAATTTAGGATTGGCAATTATTTCTGCATTGAGCAATGGGATATCTTCTACAAAAAAGAATATAATGGTAGCACTATCATGAAAGAAAATTCTAAACAAGTCGGCTAAGATGCACTCTTGTCATACTCTCCAATTTTGGAAGTCAGTCAACTGAACCACAACAGGACTTCACCCTCGAAATTATGCTCACCAATAAGGTGCTCCTAATCCAGGCTCTCTGTGTAACTCCATGCCTCCACCTGTCCTATGTATTGTAGGATCACATTGTATTCATGCTGCTAGTGCAAGCCATCTTCTGATTCAGCATTTTACCAGGTTGTTCTGGTCTCTCTATTATGCCTGACTGTTCCCAATAGCTCACCAGATAGAAGGCACAGAGGACAGGGCCCGGTGGTGATTTTGGATATTAACCCATCTCCCACATACACCAGACAGCTTGTGTGTTTCAACAGGTCCTTTGGTATCAGCAGAACATGGCATACATCTGTAAAGGATTGTCCTGTCAAATGGCATGCACTATGCTAATTCTGAAAGCAATTTAGAAGTGATGCCCCATTTAACAGTGTGCTTCACTAAAGTAGGAAATACAATAATTATTCCCATCAGCCTTATTTTTAATGCCAACTTTTGCAAAACCTAAGCAACTTATATTGCAAAATTGTATATCCTTTCCCCTTTAGACTACCTGCTCAACTTTAACTCTTGCATTGAAATAACAGCAGAGCATTTAAGCAATGCTTGTTGATGGCCAAATACGGTGGTGAGAATCTTATGTAACCTCAATTACATTCCTGTTCTTAAACTGTCCTCCAGGCCATCTGAGAGCCATTCTTCTACTCATATAAAACTGAGCCAAGACACAATTGATTGCTGGGTCCTTTAGGGAAATATATCTAGGCCACTTTCACCATGTGCAAGAATATGTGCTTCTCTGCAAACATCTGTATAAACTTGTTAGATGTAGGGAATTAGTTCATTGGCTATCAATTTCCTACTGTGCTTTAATTCCAGGATTCCTGGCTAGTGACTTGCAAGACTTAGTGCTGATTTAAGCACACTAGATTTTCCCACTGATGGTACCAGATACACCAGACTTTGACATTGCATATGATAGATTGACTAGGCAGAACTACAAATAGACTATCACACAGGCTTTCATAATCATGCACCTTTATAAACTCATTTGAAAATTCCAGCAACACAAAGAGTCGTTTACATACACAAACACATGAGAAAAACATTAGCAAATCATCAACATGGATATGCCTTTTGTAAAAGAAAGAACAACATAACATGCAATTTCTCATTTTACCATATACTTTGCATTGGGAAAGAAACCAATTCTACACATTGCAGATTAGCACAATTTCACTTGCTTTTAATATCCCTGCCTCAAATACTTTTAGTGGACTGATGGTAAAATTGGAATACACCTTCACACACCATCCAGTGAGAGAAGTACACTTTATACATAGTCTCACTTGCTGTCACCCCCTTTTGACCACAGCTAAGCTTACAATAAATCAACAGATCCATCCATGCATGTTATCAACAGGAGACAGTATTCAACTTTCAAGTGCACATTGTTCGTAATTCATAAGAACATGTTTTATTTGCACTTGTATTAGCACATGTTTAAACTCCCAGGATAAACCCCCACCCAAGACAGAAATCTCTATTTTCTTGTGCATTCTGTATCTATAACCTTGGGAGTAAAACTGACAAACTTTTAGCACTCCTGCAGAACACCGCCCCTTTTCAATAAGTTATTATTTGCATACAGGAAAACACACTTGTTCTCTGCTGCAAAGAGAACAAGTGGGTTTCCACCTTTCGTGCCTAATTTGACACTTCACTAATTAGGAGATGAGTTATCTCTAATTAAATATTTCTCTTTCATTTTGTCACATTCTCACCAGTGTTGCAATGCAGATTTTGCCTGCACAGCTGCATGCCTTTCGTCTCACAGGGACTCACCCCCTCTCTCACCCACACTCAGCTGCCTGAAGGAGCACAATGAGGACTCTTGGCACCCGTCTCCCTCCTTTATGCAGCCTGGCTCAGCTCACCGCTCACCGCTCACCTTCTCTGGCCAACCCCCTTTTCTCTCCTCCTCACCAGCATTTTGTATGGATTCTTTACCTCTTTCTCCTCCTATTCTTAATGTCATTAGTCAATCGTCACCTCCCCTTTTTTCCAAACCCCTCAGTAACTTTCCAAATCCTTTCTGGTTTCCCACAGTGACCTTTGTACAGCAATGTTTTAAAACCCAGATGAAATGTGCAACATGGCATCCTGGCATCCTTTCTGGCTTTCCTTTTTGAACAAAGGAGCTGTTTTTGCAAAACATATTTTTCTGCCTAATTGTGCTCTGGATCTAATGCCTGCAAAGCGCACAGCTGTTCAGCTTTCAATGTTCATATTTTTCTTCTAGGCCCATACTGCATTGTGAATTCATGCACTTACAGCCCCCGGTCCAATTACTAATGTCAGTAGGATTATAATTAGTGACTATTAGTGGTGTTTGTAATGTTATTTTATTTGTATATATTTTATTGGACATTTATAATGCACTTATACAGCAAGAACAGTGTTTCGACGTGACACAAAGCAAAGGAAAGGGAGCATGGGAACAAGAAATAGTGAAAAGACAAATAAAATAAAATAAAATCATAAAGCAACAGCGGTCCTGCTAGGCCTTGTGACATTCAGAGCGTGCAACTGCATAAAAAGAGAATGGGGGAGGGAGGGTGAAGGGTGCGATTTGCAGGGGCAACAGGTAAGGGCGGTAAGGTTGGAGCCATCACAATTGATGGCGGAGATCAACCACCCAACAGGTAGGTCCAGTTCTGAGACAGCACCCAGGCATGTGTAGGCACATGGCCAGTCTACGGGGTGGCAAATGCCAGTGACAATTGGCCAGGTAGCCAGGACCCTATCGGACTCTTGCGGGACCAGGCTGCCAATCTCAGCGACTGTGTGGAGGGAGAGAGGGAAGGAGGAGGAGAAGAGAAAACCCTTGAATTGTTTGTGGAACTTGAGGAGATCCAATTCAAGATGGAGAGAGAGAGAGGGGGACTGTTCCAGAGGAGGGAGCCAGCCGAGGAGATAGATCTGCCCCCAGCTTTCTGCTTGGAGAAGTGTTTTGACCAGCAGAGAGTTAGAGGAAGACGATCAAAGGGATCTTGAAGGGGAGTATTTAGTAAGAGAGAGCTGCAGATAGTGCGGTCCCAGGCCCCAGACAACCTTATGTATTGTAATTGTAACTGTAATGGATGCAGCGGGTCTTGTATTTGATCCTTGCAGCAACCGGGAGCCAGTGGAGGAATATTAGGGCTGTAGACATACGGTTCCTGGGCTTGAGGCCAAGGATTAGTCTTGCAGCCCTATTCTGGATTAGTTGAAGAGGATGGACGGAGAAAAGAGATAGGTTAAGGAAAAGGCTGTTGCAGTAGTCTAGCCAGGAAAGGACCAGGGTTCTAGAAATATTGAGCTTCTGCAGAAAGGAGAGGAAAGGGAGAATGCCTTTGAGGAGGTAAACCTGAAAGTGGGCCTTCTTGGCAAGGTCCAAGATGTGAGGATTGAAGGATTGAGAGGAGTCAAAGATGACCCCTAGATTTCTGGAGAAGAAGGAGGAGAGCCCATAGAATGTGGCCAGAGTGCAGGGAGGAGGCGGGGAACAAGTGTACAGATAGGAAAATTCTTGCTGGCATTAAGGTAGTGATCATTGGAGGTGCACCATGACTGGATAGCAGACTAGAAGTCAGGGATAATGGAGAGGGAAGAAGAAGAGGAGGGGAGCTTGAAGAAGAGTTGAGTGTCATCTGCGTAACTCTGGAAGTGAGGAAAGAAGGCGGAATTCAGGTAAGCAAGAGGAGCAAGGTAGATCTTGAAAAAGGTCACTAACATTCTGAGGGAGTCAATGATCGAAGTAGCATTGGAGACAGGAAGATAGGGAAAATAGGTGTACACAAAAGCTACTACTGCTCGGGCAGAAGCTTCTGTGCCTGTGACCGACACTCAGGTTGATGCACAAGTACTGAGACAAGAGGCCTGGAAGGGTACACTGGCATTACAACTTGAGGATTAACATTCCACTGAGGCAACAGATAGCTAACAGATAGCAAGAATCCAGGGACAGTGGTGGCTTGGTCCATGCATCTCACAACATTGTGGAAACCCTCCCCAGTGTTGGGCATTTCAGCCTCGCCATCTGCTGCAAGACGATCCACTTTCTGCTATGACTTTGCTTTTGGCCCATCAGAAGCATCCCCTTTTCCAAATGTTAGTGTTGTTGGGCTACTGCGTACGTATGGGGTTTGACAGGCAGTTGATATCTGGGAGAGGGGGTATTTCAGAACATTTGCACCAGTGAGAGTGCAATTAGCACTAATGTCGAAACATATTATTTGATTGTCTTTTGAAATGTTTGCCCTTTTCCAAGTCCTTTGCCCTAGCTCAAAAATATAGTGAAAGAATATGTTTTTTGTACTGGGACAATTTTTGTTCTAGTGCTAATTGCACTTGCAAAACGTTTCTGTAATATGGTCCTGGATGGGTTGCAAGACTTTATTAGCTCGACAATAGCAGCACCTCAGACACCTATTTGTGGTAGGTGCAGTAAGACATTAGAAAAGAGTTAAGAGGAAGGTGATTAATGGCCACTGCCAGCCTTGCCCGTCCAAACAAACTGCCTGATGTTGCTTGCCTCAATGAGTACGCGCTAGTCTCAGTTAGTATGCATGCCTAGGTAAGTAGAGGTTTTAAATTGCTTAAAATAGAAACATTTTCCGTGACTATGATGTGGATTATCTGAACAAACAATGGCATTGTGTTCAAAATAAATGCATTCATCATTCATGTAAGAATGTAATAAGCATGTCAATGATCAGTGAAAAAGATGTTTTATATTTATGTACCATTGTTCAAATAAGTGTAAAGAATTATTGCATATTCAAGCATTCATGTTATGTTTTCATGACATGTCATAACATTTCCAAATAAATATATAGTTCATTTAATTTGATTATGAAGTATACAGTCACATTGAGTATAAATAAGGCACAGAGCTGTAGTCAAGGGTATATGTGCCACTGCAGAAGCAGCCTTTCAGTAGATTAACAATAATGACTACCAGTAGCCTACCATTTCTATAACACTCAACGCAATCTTTTTTTAAATTAGTTTATTAACCTTTGCACCCATCACGCAACTGCCTGATTACAGATAATATTTCAAAAGGCATCTGAGGAGTAATTGTGTTTGATTTGCTGAGTCATTATTTGTTTAATGCAATACCCCAGCATGACCGGAATTATTTAAAGTTCAGTGAATCACTGAAGCACACACTGTCTGTTCAGTGAAAATGTGCACACCATCAGCTTCTATCTGAGCCTTGCTTCTGGTGTGAAATGAAGAGGGGGTGCACAGATCTCTGTGTCTCTCGGTTAACATAGGGAATGCCTTTTAATTATTTTCTATGGCTCAGTTAAGTGGATAGGCGTCCCTATTTACTGCTATTTCCATTATTTTACTATCTGTTGCATGGTGCTGAATACAATCACATAACAGCTTTGAGGGGAGGAGAAAATGAAATCTGGAACCAATATGTTCCAGGGAACAAGTGGATCTTTAAGTCTCATAATTTTTGCTCATTCACATCGCGGTGCAATGGCAGTGGCAATGAGTTTCAAAGTGAGTAGCCTTTTGTGGTGAAAGGCTCTCCCTCAGTAGCATGCTAGAGATAGATGGCAGGAGTCTGTTTGACTGGTTGGGGGTAGACACATTTGAGAGGGAACAATCCTGGACATAGATGGAATTGTGGCTCAACCAGAGTATCTAAACGTCAATGGGGCTGATTCACAAAGGTGTCAATGGCAGTACTGGCAACTCTGTGTTACACTTGGAGAGAGATTATTCAAGTCACGAAGAGGTTACCAGTGGTAACCCTGTCTTACTCCCGAGTACTTATTACTTTACAATGGGCTTCATTACGAGTTCGGTGGTAACTGAACCAGAAAAACCGGCAGGTTACCGCCGGACTCGTATTACCATTCCGCCTCCGTGATTCCTGGAATTAACGGGGCATTACGACCCCGGTGACCCAGGAATTTCAGAGGCAGAATTCTATAAGTCCCCATTCCCAGGACTCCATGGGGATGGGGACCATGGAAACACTGGCTCCGTATATGACAGAGCCGGTGTTTCCATGTCCGCTTGCAGGCGGGTGGTGTTAAACCCGCCAGGCCAGACCTGGCGGGAGGGACACTTCCCGCTTGCAGGACTCTTAATCAGCTGGTCCGGAAAGAACGGTGGGGGCGGATTTACCACCACTGTTCTTTCCAGACTGGCAGGGTCGTAATGAGGCCCAATTACTCTTTGTAAATTCTTAATCAAATAACCTCCAGCCAGGAACAGGTCAGGAGTAAGTCAGAGCTGCTACCGCTAATTTCTTAGTGAATCAGCCCCAGTTCTCTCTTGTGAAAGCAACCACTGAAGGGACTTTCAATTCCAGCTGAATTGATCCATGTTATCAGACCAAAGATTTGTCTGGCGTCATAGTTCTGAACTCTTTGCACTTTTCATAGTGCTTTGTAAGTCCAAAACAGATGGCATAGCAATACTGAACCCAGGGCATTGCCACTGTCAATACAAGTACAGTAATTGGAGAATTGTACCTCTCTCAACAGTCTCAGACAGTAGTAGTCTGGTATTGTGATATCCTCTGTCAACAAAAAGACAATAATCTGTCAAATAAAAATCTACACCCAGGCTTGAGAAATGGAGGTATCAGCTGTACCTAATGCTTGAGAATGAGAGAAAGAAATGTGGACTGTGTCAATCAGTTACAGTAGTGTTTAAACTTTATAGATTGGCGGCCCTCAAATCATATAAATTAAAGTAGCAGTCACCACCAGGCTGGCAACTGCCAGGGTCCTCCTGGAGATAAAGAAGCAGCTGTGTGTAATCAGCATTCATGTGCAAGTCAATGGCATAACTATTTAGAATTTGACCTTTTGGAATATGCAAATGCTGAAAATGAAAAGAGATAGGGCTGACCATGGGTGTCTCCACAATGGCAAACTTCAATCATCTGAATGGGAAGCTGTGCTCCACTCTATCAAATGCAGTGGACAAGCCCAGCTGCATTAAAGCAAAAAAGATGTTTGCATCCCCAGCATGTGCAGTTAGACATCCCTGATATCTTTGAGTACCCTCAGTGGTGTACATATCGGTAGTCACTGTGAAAATAATATGCCCAAAGAGGGAAAATAGTCAGTAACATCCAGTTCCAAGGCTTTAGCCAACGAGGGGAGACCAGAAATGTGTTCATAGTTCCGTAGGCTTTCAGGGTCAGCTCAGATTTTTTAGAGATAGGTGGGTGACAACAGAGATATTAATATGGATTTTGAAACATTGGGCCAAGAATGTGACAAGCAGCATGGCTTATGGGTTGAAGAACTTAAATAAACCAAATCAGTCTAACTTCACAATCAGTCCTCATACATGCTTATCGGTAGCACCATTAACCAAGGTACGGCAATCACCTAATATGCAGGATCGTTAGCTGTAGATGTTTCTACATGATCAGAATGACCCACATTACATCATGACCTTCAACACCCCACCAACGCAACCCCTAAAAACCCCTAAACCCTCACATACACATATATGCATATGTATTGTTCAGAGGTGGACTGGCCTATAGGGAACTCTGGAGATTTCCCAGTAGGTTTCTGCACCACGGGCCTCTTTGTGTGGTAACCCATTTTATTTCATATTTATCTCATAGAAAAAGGGCTGGGTTTGCTGAAAGTGGTTTATATGGGTCCATTTTAAACATTATTTCCAGGGCCCTCTGTGGTTTCCCGTCCACCCCGGGTATTGTTCAATAACATTTAGTTCTTTCACAAACTTGGCTTGTCTTTTGGGTGGTTAATATAGCACTGCAATTAGTAGAGAGTAGGCAAGATTAATGAAAAACTTAACAACCATATATTTTAAAGAGTTATTAATAGACGGGTGATCTGCTTGGACGTGAGAGGTGTTGCCAAGATAAGTGCTACCTCACCACCAACTGGAATGAATATTGTGTTCCATGTGGAGCAAATCATTGATCTTTTCAGGTGCCATGCATGAGATTTGTCCTGCTTTTGATCATTTCCCCATCTACAGTATCATCGGGTGCCAATGCATGTTGGGTGGTAATATGACATTTCCAGATGAAGAGATTGAAAGGGTTTTCTTTATGGATTTGGCATAATCAGTTTGGGTGACACAATAGTGGGAGTATGTCGATAATAACATGTACTGGTTGCCAGTGTTTGGGTGCTAAGGTTGGGCTAACACATGGGGCCTCATTACACGGCATGCGGTAACCAGGTTGCTGCCGGTATTTTACCGTGTCCGCCTTGGGGGATGGCAGAATTACCAGCCTACTCCAAGGTGAGCGGGGCGCGTAATTGCCCATTCACCAAGGCACTTCCCCATTTCCATTTTTGCCCCCATAGGGCTCAATGGGAATAGGGAAGGAGCTAATTACGGTACCGCAAATTGCGGTACCGTAATAAGCACCAAGGTCCCTTTGTGGGCCCGTTCCTTAATGGCTAGTAAAACCAGCCGTTGAGGTTGGGTCCGGCAAAGGGACCTCGTAGTAAGGCGGTAAGGGTTTACCAGTACCGGTGCCCTTACCGGTACTGGTAAACCCTTACCGCATACCGTGTAATGAGGCCCATGGTCTTATAATTCAGGTAGGATATTTGATGGAAGAGATTGCGTACAAATCTATTTAATGTGCATGAAATGGTGTTGTCCGTGTGTGAGGGGGCAAGAGTAGCACATAGGTTGGTTTGATTAGCAATAGTTAGGGATTCAGTGCAGTCAAGAGAAGTACCAGTAATATAAGGAACGGGAAGGAGCCCCTTGTATCTGTGGGAAAGGAATGTTGTGCATGTTGACCATTTATGAATGCAGTATTCTTGAATACATTGATTATTTAAAAAAAGCTACATTATGGATACTTCCTTGGATTGTAATCTTTCCAGTCTTGTGTTTGTTAATGCTAAACACAGATTAATTTTTGACTTTGTCTCAACATACAATGCTCGTCCATCAGGTATTTAGATAATGCCTCATGTGAAAGCATAGTGAAGGACTTAAAATTAGAACTCTGCGTTATCAATGACCAAGACAGGTTGGCCTTCATCGGCCCAAGTAGTGAACAAAGACAATGGTCTGCAAGTGTTTTGGGATGCCCTATTTTAAAGTTATTTTAAAATGCTTGTTCTGTTTTTTTAGTCACCTATGAAAAACCAGAGGGTATTTCACAAACTAATCCCCAGGGATCCCATACTCAGGTGGCCAGTGAAAGGCCATTGCTTTTGGATCCCAACCCTGTTGGTGGACAATCAAAGGAGGATCACCTGGGTAGGTGGTCCTCAGGGAGTGGAGGAGAAGCATCTGATGGTGAGACATGGTATCCCCCTTTTTCCATGACCCATCTAAACCCTATCCCTACTTATTGCATGGGAAACTACAGCTCAAATTATTCCTCCCCACATTACATTAGCAACACTACAGGGTCAGGGAAGATGAAGAATACGGTCAGGCAGATTACCTCTACTGACTTGCAAGGGCTATGTCCCTGTAATGAGGCCAGGCTGAGTCAGACATATCATTTTAAATATATGCACCTGTCACTTTTAACAATCCTGTTCAGGCGAATAAAAGGTGGCATGCACAAGTACACTTTGAGGGAGGCTGGGTATGAGAAGGAACAGCTCTTTTGGGGATGATGCGAACCAGGCGATGGAAGTTGGAAGGCCAGGGGGCTGATCTGCAGTTACGACGATCGAGAGAGAGCAGGGTGAAAATCCCACACTTTCCAGAAGCTGTAAGCATTCAAAGACTGCAACCGAGTGAGCGAAAGAAAAAAACCTTCAAGGTACTTGAGAGCAGCCTGTGACCCTGCCGCGTGAACAACAGAATTGGAGAGGAGCAGAGGAGCCGTTGGAGATGGCCTTGACTGCTGCATGAAGAGCATTGATGAAAGAAGGCTGATTTACACAACCAGTGAGTTATCGAAGGCAACAAAGTTCTGATCGATGTTAAAAGCGAAAGTAACTGTAACTCAAAGTTGAAGGTTGCATGTATGCTGATAAAATACGTAATGGGAATGACAATTGCTGAATTGTAAAAAGGAATGGAAACAAAGTAACAGATTGGTCCTGCAAGCCAAAATCGCACTTTCAAAAGTCTCTGTGAAATGTTCTCAGTTAATTGGAAATCAGAGGCAAGACAGTAATTGCGATCCCGAAGGAAAGTTGAATGAATGAAAAGCAAAGTATGTGAACTCTGAATATGCCAAGAGGGCAAAATATAAGAACTGTGATAAAGGCCAAGAACCAAGAAGGCAATCCAAAGAGAATAAGAAACTACAAGTACCAAGAGGCATTGGTGTTGTAAGAGAAGGAAGATTGTGGATTGTAGAATTATTGAAAGAGAGGACGAAGTTGTCATGCAGAGGTCTATGTAAAATCCTTGCAGTTTCAAAGGTCTTCAACAGTGAAAAGACACCCGAGACAAAACGTGGGGAAGAGAACCCCCATGAGGAGAAAGACAGGCTCAAGCCCGGCATAGGGAATACTTTGCAGAACGGTGTGATAAAGTGAAGGGTGAAAGACAGACTTGAGCCCGGCAGAGGGAAGCCTGTGCAGAACTGTGTGATAAAGGGAAAGGTGAAAAACAGGCTCGAGCCCGGCAGAGGGAAGCCTGTGCAGAGCTGTGTGACAAGGTGAAAGATGAAAGACAGTCACGAGCCTGGCAGAGGAAAGTCTGTGCAAAACTGAGTGATAAAGTGAAAATTGATAGACAGGCTCGAGCTGGCAGAGGGAAGCCTGTACAGTAAAGTTCAAAGTGGAACTATATATGTGTGACGAGGCGGGCGAAGCCTAAGGAAGTGATTGAACTACCAGAAGTTTGAAGCCCAAGCCGGAACTGTTAAATTGTACCAGTAAGCCAAATTGTGCAAGACTGTGAAGAGGGGACAAAATTCGAAGGGCCTTCTCAACCTCCCTACATGGCTTATAACTTTGTTGCTGTTTGACAAATGTGGACACAAGTTTCCATAAAGATTAAAGACCCAGCCTTGAATGTTTATGCAATGTCTGAATGGATTTTGTCAAGTGGGAGCGAAGTTACATGACTATTGTATGTATGTACATTTTGACAATTTTGACAAAATAAAATATGGGCAGATTTGCAGTAAACTTGTGTAAGGAGCATTGGCAAGGACCTGAAAGCATGGTTTTGCAAATGTGTCTGTGTTTTATTTTTTGAAAAGTTTTATAATATAGGTACAAAAAATGCTGTTATACTTGTGGTGATTGAGGTATAGGTTGTGGCCACGGGCAGTGGCCAGATTGTCTGGGGCATGGGATAAGTCTACGACCCGGACAATCTGGCTATTGGCCATGACCATAAGGGGTCAGCAATTGGGTTAAAGTGGGCATGGCCACCAATCACTATGTTGTAAAGTTTTTCGAAATTGGGATAGGTTTGAATGGGGAAAATAAATCTGCTCGTGGGTACAGGTTGAAGTGCTGATGGGGAATGCAGCAATATGCACAAGGAGGGTCAGCAAGAATTTAAAAGCATGGTTTTGCAAATAGGACCGGTGTTTTATTTTTTTCAAAAGTGTAACATGTAAGTACACAACACAGTGATATAACATTGGTGTTTGGGCAAGAGGGCCTCGCCGTCATCAAGGAGAAATGTGTACTGTAATGTGCTCATTTGGGCAGGCAGCATGGACGAAGCAGTAGGTTTGAATGGGAAAAAATACGCTGTTTGTGGTTACAGACTGAAGTGGGGAACTAGAGTACTGTCTCTTTCTTAAAGTATGATTGCTGCAGTCCATTTGCTTGAGGAGGCTGTTCCATGAGTGAAGTGTTCATAGTTGGAGTGCTTGTTCCAAGAGGTGGTTTCTGTGTCCTCTATGTTTGGTGTCGCTCATGTGTAATGTTTTCGGTGCAGCATTAGGGGGGCCTGTCATCTGCTGGAAGAAACATGTCTCTTATTAGGGCCTTCCATTCCTTGTATGTGATGTTTATGTCGCCGTCGAATCCAGTAATTCCTGCACTCCAGGCCTCCGTCTCTGCTGCAGCCCAGCAGGCGAGTTCATTGTTCCATCTGCTCCATTGCGGACCTCCGGGTGTCTCCATGCCATTGCTATTGCCCTTTTTGCTAGTATACACAACATGTCCATTAATTTTACAATGTGGTTGTGTTTGCTCAGCCTGGGGTATGTGCCTAGTAGGCACTCTGTTGGGGACCAATCATATCTTGTCACTCCTGCTTTCCCACATGTTTGTTCTATTTTTTCCCAAAAGCTCTGTATTTTGTTGCATTTCCATAACATATGCATAAGTCCTGCACCCTCATTGCTGCACCAGGGGCATGTTGATTGTGCTTGCTTATTGAAGCCAGCCACTATGAGGGGGGTCATGTATGTCCTATAGAAGGCGCTCAATTGGATTAGCCTAAATCTGGTATTTCTGGATATTTCTTTCGGATATATCAGAACCCTATTCCCATTCTTTCTCGGTGATGGTGTCTTCTAGGTCTTTCTCCCATTTTTCTTTTAGCGTAGCACTTTGGGGGTTAGGTCTGTTCAGTAATTGGCCATACAGTCTGTACACAGGTCTCCAGCCGTCACTCAGGCCGTACATTTCATTCAGCAAGGGGTTGATCGTTGGCTCCTCCGGCCATTCGCCCCATTTCCCTTTGGCTGTGTGCTTTATTCGTTGGTACCATAGGAATTGTCCACTTGCCAGCCCCTGTTGTGTTTGCAGTGAATCAAAGTCCCTACAGGCCCCTTCCTCGAACATATCTCCCCAGGTGTACAATCCCACTGTTTCCCAGCTCCTCATAATGGGTATGTCTGTAGATGTTTTCATGCATCTGCTAGCATTGGGATGTCAGGTGACTGGCAGGTGGTTCAGGTTAAGCAGTACTCTGGCCCTTTTCCACACTAGTCTGTCGAGAGTTGCTATCATGGGGGCGTTCTCTTTCTCTATCTGTGATTTCCAGAGGATTTCTTTGAGGTGCGCTGGAGCAATTAGTTTTTGCCGTATGCCAGTCTCTGCAGTGGTCTCATCTGACAGCCATTTGGCTACGTGGCTAAATTGTGCTGCCAGCTAGTATTTCTCTAAGTCTGGCAATTGTATCCCCCTTCTCTGTGCTGCAGTGTCAGTATGTCTAAGGACAGTTTGTGTCAGGTTTTCCCATAAGAATTCCCTGAGCAATACATCTCGTTTTTTGAAGAAGGCCGGCCCTATGTGATAGCATACATTCTGAAAATAGTACAGGAATATTGGGAGAATGATTATCTTGGTGATCGCTGCCCTGCCCATCATTGATAGGGGTAGTTTGGACCAAAATTCATAGAGTTACGGAGGCCCTTAACTACAGCCACCGTGTTGTTCTCATGGGTTTGCTAAGGTGTGCGTTTGATGTTAACCCCCAAGTACTTGAATACCTCTAGTTGCCACTTGATTCCACCTATGGCAAGTTGGTTGTAGTCGTCTCTCTTAGCCCTGCCAACGGAAATGCACATGACTTTTACCTGCTGAATCGTATCCCGGAAAAGTTGCATAATTGTCTAATATCTCTAGTGCTAATGGGGCGTTGGTGTGCGGGTCATCGCCGGCATAGAGCGATATTATATTGTATTTTCCTCCAACCCTTATCCCTACATCAAAAATGTGTTTCCTGAAGTATATGGCTATAGGTTCTAGCCCAAGGATGTATTGCATGGGGGATAGAGGGCAACCTTGACTGGTGCCCCTCTGTATTGCCCAGGCTTTCGACACCACTCTCCCAGTTTTCACCCTAGCTGTTGGGTCGTTATATAGCACTTTGATTCACCTCACAAAGCTCTCTCCAAACCCGAATTCCCTCAGTACCTCTATCAGCCGTTCCCAATAAATAGAGTTGAATGCCTTAATGGCATTTATTGATAATATTGCCATATGTTCCTTGTTGTCTAGGGTTTGTGCCATGATGTGTTGAAGGTGGCGTAAGTTGGCCGTTGTATTTTGGACCTGTACAAAGCCATTTTGGTCCTCCTGTACTAGGCTTCCTACCACCTTAGCTAGGCCAATATGGTGGTAAATATTTTGCTGTAGTAGTTTAGCATCGCCAGTGGGCGATACGAGTCACACTCCTCTGCAGGTTTATTTGGCTTGAGTATCGGGACTATCAATGTTTCTCTCATGGTTTCTGGTAAAATCCCCGTCTTGTATGCTTCCATGAACACTTCGTGCAGCAATGGAGTCAGGGTCCTCTCATAGGCTTTATAAAACTCTGATGGGAGGCCATCGCTTCCCGGGGTCTTACATGTGGCAAGGGATCTGATAGCCTCTATCACATTTTCAGTGGTGATTGCCTCATCTACTGCTTCTCTGTGCTTTGTTTAGTTTGGGGAGTCCTATCACTTCTAATGTGTCTTGTATATCTGTCACCTGAATCGGGTTACTGAGTGCGTATAAGCTAGAGTAAAAATCTGCAAAGGTGTTGTTGACAGATTGTTGTGTTTTGTGTGTCACTCCATTTTCATTTTTGAGTTCAGTTGGTAAATGTTTTGGATGTTCTCGTTTGCATAGCCATGCTAATAGCCTGCTCGGTTTGTCTGCCTCCTTGTGTGCTCTGGTGGTGCGGGTTGTGTAGTCGAATTTCGCTAGTCACCCCCATGCTTCTTGATATCTGTCTCTGGCCTCTTTTAGTTTTATCTCCTCCTCTCTGGTACCCTGGGTATTAGTTTCCAATTGCTTTATTTCTTCCTCCTGGGTGTCTAACTGTGTTTTAGCAGTTTGCGGATACCGCCTGCACCTGCTATTATTTCCCCCCTTTTTACCACCTTCATTGTTTCCCATAATGTGCTCCTTCTTGTTACGCTGCCTTTGTTAATACTGACACATTCTTCCAGTCTTTCTCCCAGTCCCTCTCTGAAGGCTTGGTCTGTTGGGGCTGTTGTGGGCATTTTCCACATTGGTATCGGGGGTCTGGGGCCCTTAATGTCCCTGGTCATAAGTAGGGGTGAGTGGTCTGATATTGACCTGTCCAGGTACTGCACTGCATCTACTTGCGTTAGTTGGTCTCTGTCTATAAAGAAGTAATCTATTCTTGTGTATCGGTTGTGTGGAGATGAGTGATATGAATAGCACCTATCTGTGGGGTGTGTCTCTCGCCAGGCCTCCACTAGGTCTAACGGTCAATCATCGCATTTAGTGCTTGGGGAGCTGGGTTTGTTTGGTGTTGTGGTGGTTCGGGTCTGTCTAGGATCCCATCTTTTACACAATTGAAACTCCCCAGATGAAAAAAACATCTCTGTGGTGGGTTATTTTGGTGCATAGCTGTTTAAGGTGCTCTGCTATGGCGTATTTGGGGCAGTAGGAGTTCACTATACAGATCTTGGTTTGTTTAACAATCCCCCACATTATCATATATCTACCTTTTTTGTCGGCCTCTGTTCCGAGTAGTTGGAAGGACACCTCTGGGTTCATCCACGTGAAAACCCATCTTGCATATTTGGAGTAGTGCGTACCATACCCTTGTCCTCTCCAGCATTCTCTTAGTTTGTCCGTGGCTTCTTCTGTGAGGTGTGTTTCTTGGAGCAGGGCTTTCAATATTTTCTTTCTTTGTAAAAAGGATTTAATCCCGTTTCTCCTCAAGTATGTGCCCAATACCCTCACATTCCATGTCATTATTCTAAGTTGTGTCGACATGTTCAAGCGTGTGCACCTCTGTAGGCTTTCTCCATTCTCCTCTCACATGTATTTGGGTTTTTACTGTTTGATTTCCATCCCTCCAGGTTGCACCCTTTCTTATCGCTGATTTCTCTCAAGTTTGTAGAGCCTGCCACGCTGCATTTTCGTATCTTGTAGACAGTGTAACAGTCATAACAAATAACATAAACCGAACAGTTGTACCTAGCAGATGCATTTCTCTTGCAGCGCTCAGGCGCCCTTGCACTGTCTTTTGGAGCACAAGTAGTTTTGTGCTGGCAACGGGTCCGCACTGATTGGTTTGTGGGTTAGGCCTGTGTGTACAGTTGGGGAGGCTGAGCATGTCTCTCGGCCTTTTCGTGGCTTCTCATTGTTTCTGTGGTTGTGTCTCATCTATAAGCTGTTCTTCCTTTGGTGGATATAGAAGCTTGCAGTACTCTCCCATTACTGTCTCCGCTTCTGGGCAACATGGCTTTGACGGGCCCCCAGCCATTATAGCAAACCTGCAAACCCCGGTTGATGACGGTGGACGGAATGTCCGGTGCTTCTCTTCGTTCCCCTCGGCAGTCCACGTCTCCGGTCGGCAGCCTGTCGAGAGTCTGACTTCCAGGGAGCTTCGGCAAAGGTTAGCGGCCCTCGATGCTCCCTCGGAGCTCGGGAAGAGGGAGCTTAACCAGGTCCTCTCTTAGATCAGTCTCAACGTCATGGTGGCTTTCAGATTGCGGTGAAAGTAACAGCAGTCAACCTTCTTCTTCGTGCTCGGCTGCAAGATCAAGCATCAGTATCGACTTCAGCTTCTGAACGAATTCTAGCAGTGAGAGGCCCCAGATATACTGTTGATCTCCCATTCATTATTCTGGGTCACATTCAGGCAACCAATCACTGCGAAGGGCATTCAGCAGTCAGTCAGCCAATCAGGCAGACAGTGCATTCAGGCCATTCTCCTCCCTCTCAGAGACTAAGAACAAGGAATGTGTATTGGGACAAGTACCCAGCAATTCAACACTACACACTGCATTCATACCAGTGTTGGGCAGACATCCACAAAAAGAAGTGTATATTGGTCACACACTCCATTCGCCCAGGTCCCACCCACAGGATGTATCCACAACGTACAGTCACTGGGAAGGCTCCAGCCAGTCTGGCTTGGACTTCACTACAATACGATATATGGAACTTCCAGCCAACAGCCAGTCTGGGGGAAGAGACAGAGTCAGGGCTTCCCAGGTCTTTGGGAAAACAAGGTACTAGGCAATAGAAAGTGAGAGGCCACAGGGGCCATCATGTTTCGTATCAGGAATCAACTGATTCCAATGGCAGGTCCTGGGTTTCCCCAAAATGGAGGATACTCATAGCACTTGTCACATTCAGCATGGAGCTGCCACCAGCCCATACCCTGCTCTGTCGGCCACACACAGGTGCCCCAAAACATACATTAGGGGCACAGGGTAGTACCCCCATCCATGGGTGCCATAAGGGTATCCCATGGGTATGTACACCAAACCAAAAATAGGAAGAGCTGCACTGCCAGGAGTTCCACATGGACTCCTGGGCAGAAAACAATATAGAACACAAATAAAAAGGACTACAGGACAAGGGCAATGAGGCCCTGTCCCTCCAATGCATTTCCAGCATCACAGCTGCCTACACCAGTTGTTGGCAATAACTGCACGTCCTTCTGCACGTCCTTCTGTCCACCAGCATATCTATATGCCCAGACCACCTGCAGAAAGGCAAGCAGTGGTCCAGGATTTGTATGGGGTGGCACACTTCCGAAAAGTGCTAGGTGCCTTGACTGCACATGTTGCTCTATGTCCACATCAAGCAACAGAGCATATCTACCATAACCTGAAATCGCTGGCACTCCATCAATGTTCAGGTTGTGTGTGATGACAAGGGCATCATTACTGAAGGAAATGCCAACTATTGTGGCAGCACCCATGATAGTTACATCTTCAGGATGTCCCTCTACACTATGCCCTTGAAGCTGGGAAGCATAGCAACACATGGTTCATTGGTGAGTATGAATAGCCATGCACATGCATACATGTTGCACACAGACCAATAGACACTGTCAACAAATGACAATGACAACCATTCTCAACTCTACAGGGGAGGTGACTTGAAATGTGAAACGCTGGAATGACCTAAAAAGAAAAAGCATTATGTGATATGCAGTGGCACCCACAAAACAAAAAATCTATATGGGAACCCCGGAAATCTATCGCACCCAGAGAAGGAAAAAAGCATATGCGACTCAGCGTAAGCCTCTAAAAATACAAAAGTAGACGCATGTATCTGTGAAGGTAAATCCCCCATCAAAATAAGAAGTTTGTACGGTCCCTGAAGCGAACGAATTGTGTGGCACCCCAAAGTCCTGTCACTCTGTTTCCAGCTGCCCACGGATTAATACACAGAAGACCCACTCTCCTGCCTCTGAGCTATTTAACCTGCCTCCCACTGCCGTAAGCTGCATCTGCATCCTACCTATCCATCTGCTGCTGCCTGTCCAGTGTGTGTGTCTGCTGCCCACCTACACTGCTTTTGGAGTTCCTGCTGTCCAGCCATTGCCAGTGTTCCTGTCCTTGACCCTGTGACCACCTCAGCTGCTTCACTGGACTCCCACCATGCCATACCACCACCACTGTTCCACCACCCATCTCCAGGACCACCTTGCACACCCACACCTGCCTAGGGGCTTGCCATGTCTGCACCATCATCTTCAGACCAGAGCAGCAAACCCATGGCAGCGAGGAAGAGGGCTGTCAACTTCACAGGGAAGTTAACATCCTGGTGGAAAAGGTGCTGGAGAATTATGATGCCCTCTTCAACCCAGTGATACAAACAGCAAGGAAGGACGTCAGCAGATCTGGGACGGGATTACGGATGCCATCAATGCAGAAGGGGTTGCATCCCGGACCTTCAAGACCATGTAAAAGCACTGGGAGGACCTGAAATCCAGGACCCATAGCAAGGCCCTGCGCTTCCTTGAGGCTGGTGCCACCACAGAGGTGCACTGTGCGCTCAGGTGCCTGTTGTCCATTACCAACATGCACATCCTCAAGAAGTTGTACCCGGTGCTGCACACTCAGGCCTGCGAGATGCGTCAACGTCTGGAGTCGACTGGTGAGTATCCATTTGTTGCAATGCTCTACAGTGCATGTGCATGTTGCTGCATGTTGGTAGTGAGCCGCTCAGGTTTGCAGCAAGTATGCCTCTTAGACGGATGTCTGCCTGCATGCCCTAGACATTGCTCTCCATGTGTGCATTGGACCATATTTATTTTGAATGAGATATCACTTACATTGTGTGCTGTACTACTGCCTTTCATACCGTGTACATGTATTGTTACTTGTGTCTGAGACATGTACATGTGACAAGTGTGACAGTTGAGGTAGTGTTGTCTGTGTCATGTGCATGCATGATGTTCATGTGTATGTGCCGAAGATGGGCATGTGTGACTAGCCATCACTCACGCCTGGATGCAACACATGCTTTTAGATGTCTGACGTAGTCATGTAGATGGATTACATTTAACGGGACTCTGATGTGATTGCTCATTACACTGCTTGAGGCCTCTCTGTTGATGTGTGTGTGCATGACATGTGTATGTGCACATGATGCATGTGTGGTTAGCAAATGCAATTGCTTGGTTGTGAGAGTGTCACATAGCCTAATGTGGATGTTGGGAGTGATGAGCACGTATGTATCTGCATGGATGTCGATTGCATGTCCATGTGTGTGGGGGTGGAGGATGATGGTTGTTCCCTTGACTATTCATGTTCATGTTAATGTTGGTATTGCCAGACACACATTGGTACACTACACTTATGTTTCTGTTCTGTGTCTTCTTTTCCACAGTTGTCTCTGATGAAGAGGGCAGAAACAGTGCTGTGGAGCATGGCAGCAGGGATACTGCCACTAGGCTGAGGCGTAAAGCCCAGCCACGCCCCCATGAGAGCACTTCTTCAGGGAGTGAAGTGGCTGTGGCCATGCCGCTACCATCAGGCAATACTGGTGGGGGTAAGTACAAGAAGGCGAAGGAGCGAGTGGACATCTCGGCAGCAGGGCGGACAGGTGATGCCACACAGGGGCCATCCATGGTGGAAGACGCCCAAGAGTCATCCAGGTTGTCGGGGGGGGAGTGGGCGGAGTTGGCCGTTGAAGCACAGCCCATGGGGTCAGGTGGGGGTTTTGAGGTGGGCGTTCCTATTACAGTCCTGTCCCAGGAGCATGCAACTGGACAGGGCACTGTCGACGTGCCTGTGTAAATTCTTATCCCTGGGCCATCAGATGCAGCTGTATGTGCCTGCTGGGATGCTTCCACCCAGACCCACCCGGCAGTGTCTGCTTTGTCCACCCAGATTGCCACCCCCTTACCATCTGGTGTTGCCATCCGGGACTATGTGATACCCCTGCAGGCCGTTGTGGCGAGGCATATAGCCATCATCCATGATGATGTGTAGGGGTGCCTTCCAACCCAGATACCACCAGGACCCCCTGTGCACCAGTCCCACCCACATTGCCCAGTCTGGTGGAGCCAACATCACTGCCAGAGTTGGGAGTCCAAGCTCAAATCGGCTAAGGTGTCACCATACCTACCCAGGCACTGACAGGGTCGCCGGCAATGGAGAGACAGTAGGCACCCAGAAGCAGGGCATGGGCCATACGCCCCTGGGTATCGTCATCAGCCCAGAGGGCATACACACAAAGCAGGCACTGGGCAGTAAGGCAGCAGCTGGCAATCAGGAGGAGGCTACAACTCTCGTGGAAAAACACTCATAGGGGGCAGGTGCACAATGTGAGTCAGGTGAAAAACCGTGGACCTGCGGGACAGGATGTTTTCTGTGTTACTGAGAAATGGGCAGCAGATCGGAGCAGAGAGGCAGCAGGCTTGGAAAGCAAGTATTGTGTTGGCTGGGACTTGGATTGCGCTGCGTCGGGCAAGGAGGCGGGTTGCCATCCTGGAGGCCACTTGCAGGGAAGCCGAGGTGATAGAGACACAGATGCTTGAGACCCTTCAAGCCATCTAGGCAAGAATGGAGGGCCGCATCAGGAGTGAGGATGTGGTGCTGGACTCAGCCCTGGTATAAAGCCTGAGTGAGATTTGTGAGGATGAGACTGACTAGCCCGCTGCCTGTGTAAACAGTTATTTAGGTGTAGGTTTCCTTTCCTTCTTTATTTTTGAAGAGCCAGTCACAAGTAGGTTTAGTATGTTCTGGCTTTTTTAAATAAAATGAGATGCGAGTGCATTACAAAGGAGTAGGTGCAGAAGATACAGTGGATGGGTTGTGAAGTTGCCAGCACATTTAATTGAGTGGAGGCGTGATGTAAACCACTAGAATGCAAGTACACAAATACTCATCTCTTGCACTCCTGTCAGGACCATGCTTGACACATAAATTCACAGAGCTCCATGTCACAATGGAATGCTGGCCACCAAGAAAACTGCTATGGAAAGCATAAGCAGACAAAACAAAGCAATGTGATACAGCAAGCAACAATAAATGCATGCTAAATGTGGGATGCAAACCAAAAGAGTGTGGTCAATGCAGACTTCATTGTCACAGCATATACCTGGTCACATACTGCATTCAATAAAATGCAGCAGTACCATGCACCCAGCTGAAGTGAACTTGATGCTACAAACACCATGGTGCAGCACACATGGTACATGCATGCAAAGGCACCAACACCACTAACCCTAATGTGCTGGTAGAGAACATAACATCCCAAAAAAATGCATAAATAACCACATGTCTGTGGTTTTAAACAGGTGCTGCACACCATAATGGTTGATCCATTATCAAGACAGGCAAAATGTGCTTTCGATCCATAAACCCACAAACATTGCAAGGGATGTGAAGTGTCACTCATTACACATGATCAAAGTGTCATGAGAAACACATTAGCACAAATAGCAACACCTGTCACAGGCCACAAACAGTCAGCCATGTTATCCACTCCCAAACATCCATGAAAGGCCAACACAGTTAGAATGCCCACATTTTAGAATGTGAAAACAGTGGCCCACCAATCCATTGAAACTACATAACCAGACCGATCATCAGAAGCACACCCTGTGAAAAATGCCCCCATTAAGAAGTACTGGTGGCCCACAAGACAAGTGAATATCAAGTGAACACACACAGTGCTAGACTCCCAAACACCACACAAGTGTCTGCTAATGCCCTTCACTTACCTGTACAGGGAACCCACCTGCCTTGCATACAATGCACACCATCGCAAGACGATTCCCCTAAAAGAAATCACATGTATAGTAACAACAGAAACAACATGCACATTCATAACAACACATGATTTGATACAGAAAATATGCAGAGACCGCCCACTGCAGGAGTAACACAGGGTGCCAGAGGTTGACTGGAAATAGATTGTAATGAACCCAGGAGTGCAGTGTACCACATCAGAGTGAGGGAGAGAGAGTGACACTGTGAAGGAAATGCCACATCAGGGAGTACACTGGCTGGATTGAAGATGGACAATGACATGTTGTAAAGCACAATAGGTGCGGCCAAAGAGGAATACACAAAGGTAGGTAACGCAGTGACATGAACACCACTTAAATAACTATCTGGCATGTTAGCATGCAAACCACATATAAGATAAGTAAGGCACGCAGCAAACAGTCAAACCAATGACGCATGCTCGACATGTACAACGCTGACTACACCAGCATGGTGTCAATCCCGCATCACCTTCACCCGGAACTGTGTCTCCTAATCAGGTACACGACAGACAGTGCCTGGTGGAGGGCATGAGGAGCATGGACGTCAAAGGGTGAATATAAGTATCTAAAAATGTTTAAAAAAAGAAATAAAATAAAATGAAAAATGTCCATCATAGTCCTGGGATGAGGGGGTCCACCCAGGAGGGCAGAGGAGCAGGGTGCATGTCAAATTCCACATGGGTGAATGTAAAAAAAAAAGAAAACCTCCATGTGCTCATGGACCACACCGCTATGGTGGACTGGGAGTCATGTCTATACTGGCACCACCATCCTGGGTTGAATCAGACGGTGGTAGTGGTGCTTAAAGCTCACCACACAGTGCTTTGGCCTGCTCCTCAGTGGTAGCAGCCATGTGTGACATTGATGAATGCACCAGCACATTGAGGAGTCGGAGATCGCCATGCATAACCTCAGAGATATTCTGCCTCAATGTTAGCATCTCCTGTTGGAACAGTCTCCTGGTGGTTGCCTCTTCCTTATGGATTACAGCTCTGTGGGCCAGCAACTCTTGCCTCAGGGATTCCCTGTGTGCCTGACCCTCTGCAAGCAGAGATCTCTGCCGAGACCTCAGATCTACACATCGGCTCCTGATGTTGGCCTCCATACACAGCCTGTGTGAGCGGCATGTGGACTGCATTACCTGCAGCTGTTGCTCCACCTGTGTTGCTTGTGGGATCATGGAACTGGCCATCCTATGCATGCCCTAAGTCAAACTCTCATAGGGAGCACACTGTCGGTGCGTGGCATACAACATCTGCTGCTCCCACAATGTCTGCCCAGCCTGCACACGTCCCCCACGTGTGTGGGGCCCAGACCTGCCTTACCCAGTGGAGCATGGCCCTTGCTGTGATGCCACTGTCTCTGGCTGCAGGACTGCAACCCTCCCTTGAACATTTGCCCCAGGACCAGAAACCAATACATGAAGCATGGCCTTGCATCTGTAACCAACACAGACGGCCCTGACACCGCTGACTGGCCTTGTGAAGGCACCTGTCACCCTGCAGACAATAATTGGTGCACTCACCTCCGCCAGCATTGAGGACTGCACATCCAGCTCAGCATCAGAGCTACTGGAGTCCCAAGAGTCAGAATCATACGCAGAAAGCCTCAGGATGGTCTGTTGCACCAGTGGATTCTCACATCCTGCCATGTCACGTCCTCCACTGGTGGGCTGGACAGTCACAGACTTTTCTTCCTCCTCTTCCTCCTCCTCTGCATCTAGTGCCTCCTCACCTGCACAAGGACAGAAAAAGACATGAGGAGTCATGTGAAACGTGACTACAGTAAACATGTGTATCAAATTGCTGTCATGCAACAAAATGCAGGGCATGCCACCATGATATAAACAGTATGAACCGTTAGCTCCTTTTTTAAAATAAGGAAGCGCATTACTACATATATGAGGGTGCAGAATAGCATTCATATCAATAACCATACCGACTCAGGAAGTTGGCAAACAAACACTGTTTTATTGTCAATTGTCTAAAACAGGGAGTACAACGGACATCAACGGATGTCTCACAACATAATCTCAAAGCATAACATGAAAAAACATCCTTATATAGCAAAAACATGTCATAAGTGACATCATACTACGTGGCAAACTGAGAAAACTTATACGGGATTGTGATAGGTCTACGGGGAACATCTAGGTATACTTTCTGTAGGGTATTGGATTGTGACTGTGTCTCTATAATCACCCTTTGTGCAAGTCATCCTCAATATTTATTAGATACACGACACACCATTGGTTCTTAAACTATAGGACTCTTCAATACATGGCCCTCTATAATTGGTTGGCATGCTTGTACCCTTCTGGAATATTAGACTCGCTAGCAGCACGTAATCTAGTACCCCAGGTGCGTGTCAGTTGACTTGACCATGCCTCCCCACCCAATTAGCCCACCATCCATCATCACTCATGCTGTCTGCCATTCTAAGCATCATCGAAAATTATCACTGCTCCTGAGAATAGAAGGAAGTGTGAGTACATTCTTATTTTCACATCCTGATGCAGCTTGCCCGTTTTATATTTCCATCCATCCCACGTGACAGGAGACCACATTTGAGCTCCTTTCTTTGTATTTAATGATATTAAATAAATAAAACATGGTACTCATAGTGTTTCCGTTGCACCTTAACAGGAGCTCACCTTGTTTCTCACGTTCTTTGTATCTCCTTGAGTAGATAACCAGTTCTTGGCTGCCCCAACACTTGACGCTAGGCCAGACAGCCTTCTTGATCCTTCCAAGATTGTCAGCTGCTTTTCTCCACTGCACCACATTTTCAGCCCTTCTCGTTCATGGGTCCTGGCTTACTAAAGTTGCAACTTTGAATATCCAGACCGTATACATTTATATATATTTATATTGGCGGCACCGCCTGCAGTCTATTCACTACGTATAACCAGCCTTCATGGTCATTTAGTCTACTTGTGTTGCAGCATCTGTACAGTTATAAAGCGACTTATATTTTCTTCAGTGTTCTTTGCACGTGCAATCTTCATTTTGCACATGAACTGTTACTCGATTCTTTATCTCAACATCATATTCCATAAGGTCTATTCATTCTCTTCTCTGATCTTCCTTCTCAGTGTGTCTCTCTCATTTCTTGTGACATCACCATCCTCTTGCGTTCACTGCTTCACACTTCAGGGGTTTCCCCTAAGAAGCTGTCACCACTCTGCCTGTACATCTTATAGGGCCTTCTCAATGATACCTTGTTTCAAAGACGTTTTGCAGCATTGGGTCACTATTGGTGTTGTGCATGTCACAATTTCTGGCTTCCATTATATAGGCAAAATAGGGGCGAGATTTCCGGTAGAGGCATTTGGCTCCTCCTCTACAGCATACACACACTATGTACAAGAAGCCATCTGATCATGGCATATGCAGACTGGCAACAACATTCCCTGCTCAGGATCATGCAGCCAGTGTACTCATTGTCAACAAAAATGGTTGTTAGGAAGCACATTAAGGCATAGGACATTGCAAACATTTGACTAATACCAGTGAAATGGCATGGTCATGTGACTCTGTGACATGCTATAACATGACTTGTCAACAGGCAGACACAAATATTCACATCGAAATGTGCATCCATCACATGCCACACCAGTGGTGACCTGGCACAGGGACTGCACACAATGGGAACAAGCCCTAAATTTGGAAAAAAGAAACAGTCCCATCTGAGGTATGACTGTAAGAGTAACACCTAATCAAGGTCTGTAAAGTGGAGAGAGTAAGTAACTGCAGTTGGAGATAAGAAGAAGGTACTGTGACCCACAAGAGGCACATGGGCGTGGACCCATGGAGTGTGTGGTGAGTGTGGGAATTTAACAGGGACCAGTCCTCACAACGACTTATCTCCAGAATCATTGCCATAGGGGCAGCAGGGATGTGCACAGTCTAGAAATATGCACACTCACTCATGGCACACCGGGAGGCATGTTGGTAGTGTTCTTTAAATTGCTATGTAGCATGGAAGCACCTACGTACATGCCTGAATAGAGAATCTACGCCGTCTAGTGCATGAAGTGCATACATACCAAGAAATATTACAATTAACAATTACATAATACATAAGTACATTAAAAAACAAATTTATTTTGTTGGAGATATAGTGCTCAATCAAATGAATTTCTGTTTATGTGTGTACATATTTTCTTAGTGTATGCAACTTGAAGTATGCTGTTAACATGATATCCCTGCCTTGGGCCTTTTCTGCCGCTAATAGTATGTTACCATTGTTGAAATAAATATTGTGTTCACCTGGAAGACGAACTTGAAGTGTTATTGTTGTATACGAAAGGCAACGGCTCCCTCTAGCTGTGGTAATGGGTGAAGTGGGCAGGACGGCTTGGGACAAACATACATCTGGCCTGGCCTTTAATTATACAGTATGAGAGTTATTAGTTGTTGTAAAGAGCAAGAGGTCTTCCATGTTAGAATATGCCATTGTTAAAGGCTGTAGATTTCACCATTCTGGTGTGATAGCCTGCATTTCTGAGCTATGGTCATTTAATTGAATTGTATTTCTTCGGTTGGGCAGAAAGCTCCAAGCAGCCAATGCCGGAAAGGGATGCAGTACAATTTTTAGCTAATTGTTCTGAGAAAGGAAGTTCTCAGTGGCCCGAAATGAGACTCGAGGCAGCAGGTGCCTTCCAGATTGAAAGACAAATGAATACACAATGGTTGTGAAGAACACTGTGGGATACGCAAGAAGGTCCCGGATAGCATCATTGGCACAATGAAGAACTCGGCTGTGAGCACAGCGTCCCCATTGAAAGTAGGTCACTTGGTGCAGTGATACAGTACCTTGGTAAAAAAAAAAATAGGTGGTTGCTTCTAGAGTTGGCCTCATGTATCAAGATGTGAGTTGCATAGTGAGCAGGTGTAAGTGGCGAGAAGCCAAGAGGGCTAATTATGGGGAAAGGATTGTGGTGTTCCATGGGTTGCAACAAAATTTTGATCTCGCTGATTTCCACTCACTATATCATTGGTTTGTCTTGGTGGGATGCTACAGCCAGAGCTGTCTCAGATGTTGCTGTCCATTTAGGGTAGAGCTTTTTTTTAATCAATTGCACATTGAAAAGTGCCAACCAATTAAAATGATGTTTATTATGCTGATCATAAAATTATGTCATGTTCATGGGGTGGTGTTTTGATGGCCACGAGAAAGGAAACTTCCAATTATATTACTCAATGTATAGTGTTCTTTACGGCTCAATGCCAAACAGCCAATAGAAATGTTAGAATTAGAATTAATGTTGCACTTGTAGAACATGTTAATTTTGCGATTTCTTGCTTTAAATATTGTAGCCCCAAGTGGGTCTGCTGATATGGTTCTCAGTTCAGATCCACAGAGCTGTTTGATTCTCCCAGCCGTATTTTGCATAAAAAAGCATTTTTTTCATGAAATCTGTATACTCTATTTTTGATTACTTTTGAATTACCTTTGTATTACTTTGGGGTACTTTACCTTTACACTTTTTTCAGAACAGCAACACCCAGAATGCATCTGGGTGAAAGCAAGTACACCAGACTGAAACCAGGGGAATGGAATTTAAAACAGGAACGGAATGGACTGGTATTTTTCTTGCCAAACATAGTTGAGGCACCCATCATCGAACATAACAAGCCCAGGTGGATACCAGGCGAATTCTGGGGAAACAGAAAATTAAATGAAAATGAAAAGGGACCGAGACACAGACCTCCTATGCACACATTTCAATAAAACAGATCAGCACAGCAAGAACACCACAAGGAAAACAAGCTTCCTGAGCACTTGGAGATTAGCAGGGGGCAGGGCTAAGAAGGTTTTTTAGGCTTTGCACCTGTGTGAGTTTTAGGACCGAGGTCAGGGGGTGCACTGACAGACCAGGAGGAAGACAGTTGGTTAAGCAGAAGAGCTGGTGGAGTTGGAGCAGAGTGCAGCTGAGGTGTTGTTGAGAGAGACAGTGGCACCTGTTGTATGTAGTGTAGTTTGAGTAGGGGTGTGTGAAAGGAGAGTGTAGATTGAGAGAAAGGGTTGAGAGCAAAAGCATAGAGTGAGAGTGATAAAGAGAGTGTATGGTAGGATGGTTTAGAGAGAGTGCCAGGTTATAGTGGGTGTAACGGTGAGTGCAGAATGAAACAGGATGGGGAGTAGTTAAAGAGATAGGTGGAAAGTGTTTGGTAATTGTATGCCCAGTAGTGTAGATATGGAATTGTGCATGGGCGATAGGTGAGGAGTGGACTGGGGAGAGTGGGGAGGAGAGGTTTAAAGAGAGATGTGAGGAGGGTGTTGAGAAGAGACGGTCAAAGAGGGATCTCTGTGGAGTAGAGGGGGAGTTGGTAGAGAAAGTGCAACCATCAGAGGGACAGAGTTTATAGGAAGAAGACTGCAGGGTGTGCGAGAAGGTGGAGGAATGAAAGGGGAGAGTGAGAGGAAAGGCGAGTAGAGGGTGTGGGGAGTAGGAGCACTGAAATCAGGGAAAGTAGATAGAAGGAGCCTGTGATTGAGAGAACAGATCAGGGTGTCTGTTTCTGTAACAAGAAAAATTATCATTTTGTATTCACAAACATGGGGAGTGTTCAGTTAGGAACCCCATTGAAGAACTTTGAAGAAGCCCGGAGGGAGTCAGATAGACACGATTTCTGCATTAAGTCATAACCTGTAGCTAGCTCTTGGATAGCAAGGGTTACTGATCGGTAGTTGACAAACCTGGGGTTACGGAACTCACGGCTACGGAGGTGGGAGCCTATGGCAGGTCAAAATAGTAAAGTAATTTAAGCCATTTTATAACCCTTGAACCTTCTTTTGGAGTCTGACAGTTACTCATGCCATCCATGACAATCCTTGTATCATCCATCAGCAAAAGAGCTACTTAAGGGAATACGCTGGTTTGAGAAGAACAGCATACAAATAGCACTATAAAGCTCACTAGACTGGAAGGAAGTTCTCTGGGGGATATTATGTGCATAAAGACCAACCCCCCCCAATTAAGCATAGGCGTGAAACAGTGAGGGGTGATGACAGGTCAGGAAGCCGCAACCAAGCCAGGAAAGGTCATCAAGAAATGAAGGGCTGAATGTAGATATGAATGATATTCCTGGATGCATGAGGATGAACATGATCACATTGAAATGAGGAAAATGGTGGTTCTTCATGATGGTCCAAAATTAAACTGATGTGGCTGCCAGATAGAAAGTTTAATGATGATGATTGCACCCAAGAGACCATTGTACTGGAAAGAAGCACTCGACAAAGAAGTCCACCTACTGTATTTCTACTACGACGACAATACTGCTGCATTACCTGACTGCTGTAGTACAGGTTTAGTGCAAAGGTGGGTGATTTACCTCAAGCAAAATGCTGAAGGTAAATCTTCCACCTTACCACCAAAAATGAGCAAAATTGGTGTAATCACTGCCAGAATTACTTTTTTTTTAATTTTATTTTTATTTGATTGGCTGAAGGAATTCAACCTTACAAAAAGAAACTTTGTTACAACATAATTTAGATAATGACAAAAGGAAAATAACATATTGTTTACAGATTTACATCAGTTGCATACAAGCATACAAAAATACAACAACCCCACTATTATTATTATCATCATTAAAACACCCAAAAAAGAAAAACAGAAGAGCTAAAAGGATTGTTTAAAACTAAAATTTCAATTTGGACCGATGTGTGTAATTTCATAAAAAAGGATAACAAAGCACTTTGTATTTAGTAAAGTACCTATTAAAAGGAGCCTAAACCAAAAAATGTATGGGGTTATCTTGTGACAAGAAATCATGTGGCAGAATTGTTTTTATGAATTGCGTTAATGCAATGTGAATCGCAGTTTGATTGCTCGTGATTAGAATTGTCCATATTTCAAAGGACGATCGATCGCAAAATATTTGCAATAAATTGCGAAAGTAATGTTCTCGGAGCCCAGAGAGTGCAAAACATTCAGCTACTAAATGAGATAGTGTTTCCACTTGTTTGCAGTTTTTACAAAATCGGCAGAAATTATGATTTTTTGGAATTAATCCACGCCTAGCTAAGATCTGGTTTGTTGGATGAAGATCCAAACGTAATCTTAGCATTTCTGCACGAACTTAATGTGATGGACACTTTATAAGGTAATGGGCCATTTGTTTGAACTTTTTAGGGGGAAATAGGTTAAAATCAAAGTCTACATAACTTGTACACAGTTGATGCGTCAAAATACAATCATGCCAATAGATTTTTTTCTTAGCTTTGTCGGGATTAGTAATTAACAAATCAATTGAAATATCAGCATCAACTAACGAACTCAAGATGACTTTTACCCACTGTTTAGGGAATGCATCATGAGATGAGCAGAGATACATAGCTAGTGATCGCAAAATGTTCGTGTTATTAATTCCTAGCAAATATTTGCGGTAAATGTTACGCATCTTCCATAAGACCAAAGCAGAGAGTGTGATCAAACCTAATTCGTACCTTAATAAACAAATCGGAGTACACAACGGTAAGCAGAACACTGCTTTCCAAAATTTACCTTCCAGGTGATCCCAAAATGTTCTGGGCTGTGTTATGAAGGTCTCAGCTCCGTATGAAAGAATAGGGACAACTTTTTGGTTGTAAAAGGTGACAACATGAGTAGATGCGAATTTTCCATATTTATGTAGTATTATCCTTGCTTGTGATGTTAAAGTCATAGTTTTTGCCCTTAATGTATCTGCATAAATTTGCTTTTTACAGAGCCTGAAAAGGGAAGACCTAAATATTTGTAATTAGTTACAATTTTTAGAGGTAATTTCTGCAAGAACCATTGAAAATTAGACATTGTTGTGTTCTTTCTTTTTTGACAGGTAACTATCTGCGTTTTACTCTTGTTGATAGTCAGATTGTTATTACCAACATACTCATCTAATTTGTTTAGTAGTTCTTGCAGTCCTTTTGGGGTTTGTGAGATTAAGACTAAATCGTCGGCATACAAAAGCCATGTGATTTTTTGGGACCCTAACTTGGGAGCATCAGAGAGCGCTTCCTCAATGGAGATTCCTATGTCTAATAGGAAAAGACTAAATAATGTTGACGCTAAAATGCACCCTTGTTTTAGGCCTCTCAATGTCTCAATTTTCGCAGATAATAAACCCTCAAGAGATAGTCTGACTTGCATAGTTGTGTTTGAATGAAGCTTTTTTGACTATGGTTAGTACTGATGATGGGCAGCCATAATTTTGCAGTTTCTGAAAAAGCAACATTCTATCCACCGAATCAAAAGCTAAACGAAAGTCTGCAAATGCCATATATAGTGGTTGATTAATCTTGGCATATTTCGACTTTAGCATGTTTAGCGTGATTAAGTTTATCGAGGTCCCTAAGCCTGCCACAAAACCAGATTGAAACGGGTCTCGTTTAAGATCAGCTTAAGTCCATCTGTTCAGTTCTTGTAATATGATGCGACAATATAATTTTCCAGGGGTATCTAATAAGGCGATGGGTCTGTAGTTCTCAGGTAGACTCAGGTCTCCATTTTTGTGGATAGGAACAATTAGGGAGTGTTTCCACGAGACAGGAATCTCTTGTGTGTCATTTATATGCTCAAAAATTTGATACAAAATCGATGTCCATAACTCAGGATGCTGTTTGAAAATTTTGTTGGATAGGCCATCTGGACCCGGAGCTCTGGAATGACTTATTTTGTTAATAAAATATATTATATCGGATTTAGAGATGTCAATGTGAAATGGTTTATAAGGAAGTGTCCTAGAATATTGCATACAGTTAGGTGGAAGAGCATACATTTTGGAAAAGTGATTAACCCAACTCACTTCCGGGACACTCTGAATTTGGGACATCGCCTGCACCGGAGATATGGCACCCGTTAAAACTTTCCAGATTTGAGCCGAGTTCCTACCTCGAGTGATTTTTAACATCAACTCGCCATCACGCTGGAAAAGTTTACTACGATGGTGGCGCCGCCAATTTCTGTATGCATTTTAAACTTTGTTTAGTGTTTCATGGAGCTTTAACGCATTCCTTTTTTGAAGTCGAAATTCTGTTTTTTTATTTTGCGCTTCTATGTCAAATCGATGAGTGCGCCTAGGGGCCAGTGTTTTATGAGCCCTGTTGTCTGGAAAATATTGCATCAGATCATAGTAGGGAGTGTCTATGGAAGCTGGAGCATTCCGCGAGTGGCAAAAGGCAACTCGCAAAGAGTTGTCGAAGTTACTTTCATTCCAATATAGGCGATTCAACTGGTTTGAAACGGACATTTGACTGGAGATCACCATGGAGTTATACTTGGTATGGGAAGCAGTAGACAACCATTTGATAGAGAGAATGCAATGGTCGCTGTTTGCATTTGAGTCAATGTTAAAGGCTTGGATTTTAGAGAACAATCTATCATCTGTGTAAATATAATCAATTGTGGCTTTTAAGGAACTCTGTTGCCACGTATGATCAAGCACACCAATGTCTAGTCTGCTCCCATTCAGCATACAAAACCCTCTATTTGACATAAGTTTTTCCCACATTCTTTGTCTCGAATTTTTCAACACATACTTTTCTTGTAGGCAGTGCAGATTGAGATCACCGGCAACAATAGTATGCTGAATATTCGGAACTAATACAATAAAGTCCAGCATGGTGGATAAATCAGTCAAAAACCTCTGATTTTCAATGCCTTTGGGATTCCAGCATAAGTTTACTATCGCGTACAAGATTTTCTCAATTGCTATTACCGTTAATTGGGCAAAATAATTTTGAGAATATGTAAATACTATGCTGGTGTTCGAGGTCAATTTGGAACCCGTCAAGAGGCCAGACATCGGCCGACCTTTCTCTCCCTTCATTGCTGGTAAAAAATGTATGCTGTGATTTTCCCAGGAGGGAGCAGACATAAACCAGGTTTCTTGTAAAAGAATCACATCATAGTTAATGAAGGGATCTTGCGTGTTATTAAGTAGGTGGCGGAAACCCCATGTATTCCATGAGGCACGACTGATGGATCGTTCATTTTTAACCTTGTACGGAAGTTAACTTCTGGAGTCACAATTACAATGGCATTTGGAGGGAACATTTGTCCCTGTTTTAGCTTCTCTGTCACTCATAGGGTTCATGATCTCCTTCAGGGCAGAATCGATCCAGGCATCTGCACTGTAGGTTCCCTCACTCAGATGGATTTGTAGGGCCCAATAAAAGAATGAAACCTAGCGCTAATTGTTGATCTTTGGCTTCCCATATTAGATTCCTAATAACTCAGGATGTCAGCCATATACACGCCGTGCTCACTAGGTTATCATTAAAGAACTCCACCTGGGCTATGTCTGCTGACCCAATGTCTTTTAAGAGTGGTATATCAGAAAACACCTCTAAAATGCTATGACGATTTAATACATATTGAGGATGCGGCGCTGGCCGACAGCCTAGCACTAAGGCAATATGATTCTCTTTGTTCGCTTTTGTTTTCAAGATGGACTTTGTGGCAGGATTCTTAGGAGGAACTGAGACCAAAGAGGACTCAGAATTAAGTGGCACTGGGCATATCGATTTTAACAAGGTGGCAATTTCTGCATTGTGATTTGGCGATGAAGGTGAAGAAACTACTGGTTTCTTATCATCGCTACTCTTAAAAGTAACCGAGCGTCTGGGCACAAGAGACTGGGTTGTAGAGGTTTTGCACTTGCCTAAATCAAGTGTTGGGGCTTTGAGTGTTGGTTGGATACGAAGGCACTCATTTAAGCATCAACTTCCTTTCTGATTTCTGATCTTTGGATCGCCAGCATATCTTGCTCATAATCATCAGATGTATTGGATTGCGAAGTTGACGCTAGACTCATTTTGGAGCTCTTGGAAGTTCGGTTAACAGTTTCTCTCAGGGCAAACTTCTGCGGTTTAATACTGACCACCCGCCCGGATAGCTGAGTCTCAGAACTATCTTCCTGCGTGCCAATGTTTTTATAATCTTGGGCTGCTTGAACTAAAAGGTCTAAAGGAGCATAGGGAGTAGCTGCTGTGAGATTTTTGTTAGCACAGTTAAGCTTCAGTTTCCGCATTTGGTTCAACTGAATGTACTTTTTTGTGATGGCACTGGAAGTTAACTGGCTGTGCTTTTTAGGGAGGGTGAGCATGTCAAAAAAGGGATTGGAGCTTGCTGGAGCAATTATTTCCGATTTCTTAACATTTTTGGATTTTTTACAAGCAACCACGGCCTTTTTTCTTTGTTTGGTGTTCCCACCAGAGTCAGATTTGGTTTCTACCAAAGCGGGATTTTTACAGAAAATTGTATAGAGCACTTGAGTAGGGGCATTGTTGGTAGTACCAACTGGACACTGGTTATTATCTGGCATAATTTCTCTAATAATTTGACCAATATACGGAAGGGAGCACAAAATGCCTGAGTTATCTACAGTAATTGGTGATATTTGACTCTCAGCATGTTGGTGCAAGATTGAATTTTCGACCGCTATTGGTAGTACATTGGCAAGAGCAGGATTCGGAGCCAAGGTTAAGTCGATCATAGGTGCAAATTTGATAGGTGATACGCACTGATCGACGGTCGTCTTTGAAGGTATAGGTATTTCATTTGTAAGAGACGGAGAATTTGCCCAGAGTATTTCTTGCTTCGCCTGCCAGGCTAAAACAGATAATAATTGGGCACTTTGAACATCCAGTTTAGTATTCAACGTATTAAACAATGTAGTAATTGTTTGCATAGTTAGGTTCATTGCTCCCAACGTTAATTCAACTACCTTGGAAACATTATGTGGCAGCTGCGGTTTCTCTGCCAGAGAGCATTTACGCAGAGTCGGATGTAAAAAGGAAGATGTTAAATTAGATTTTGTGCAACCTCCATTTGAGTACAGCTTTGGCAAAAAGGACAGATTGCCAAGAGTTTGTTGCAACATAAAATCCGAATCAGAAGAGGGCAAATCAATCACTGCTACATCTTCAGGAATTCTCACTGACGATGAGCTGTGTTTGTTTTCAGAGTTTGGAGCCATTGAGTCCCCTCTTAACACTGTGCTGTCAGATAATGATACATGCACCGCCGTACAACACTCTTGATTATTTATAACTATAGGCAGAGCAACCTGAGAACTGTCTTTAGGAATCTGCACAGTTGGATTTTGTGTCACACAATCTGGGTAAAATAAACGTATATCCTGTGTACTTACAGATTGTTTCTTAAGGTCAGTAGCGTGAGATGTGATACGCTTTTTTAATTTCAGGGTACGCTGAGCTTTAGCTCCTAAGCCTACCGCACGAGGAGTCGATACACAGGGAACTGCCTTCACTTGCATGTTGCTTGAGTTCAAGTTCATATTCGTAGTGAGCAAAGAAGGCATTTCAGTGCATAAAGTGTATACATTTTGTTTCAGGATGCCTCCAGGGAGCGAAAGTCACAGACACTTGACCAGTGAAGGTCAAAACCAGGAGACTTTGTCACGACTACCACTGCGAAGCACCAGGATCTCAAAGTTTCTAAGCAAATAAATGGATAAACAAGAAAGCACAACTAGCGTTTTTTCCCAGAAACTCGCGGCCGTGGCGAAGCGGCAAAGCGGGACTTTACGGGACTTTGCCGGTGCTCTTATATAGGCACGCCCACAGAGGGAAATACAAAGCCTACAAGTAAGTAAACACAGAGTTAATATATATATAATAAATATAGTCTCTTAAATGCTGGGTGTTGAATCTTCAAAGTGCGTCACCTTATGGATGTTTGAGTCCGTAATAGTCCGTAGTAATAACAGTGATCGGATGCAAACGTCAGTTGCAAAAAAGCAGCACAGAGCAGCGGGCAAAGCGGGACTTTACGGGACTTCGCCGGTGCGCGTGCGCAGTGCGCGCGCGAGTCCTCTTATATAGGCACGCCCACAGAGGGAAATACAAAGCCTTATGGATGTTTGAGTCCGTAATAGTCCGTAGTAATAACGGTGATCCGATGCAAACGTCAGTTGCAAAAAAGCAGCCTAAATTACTGCTGGCGGTAATTCTGCCAAAATCCCCATGGTGTGCTATAGATTACGAACTTGGGGATTAACAGCACCTTACTACAACTTGTGATCATGAGGGTAAATCCACAGACCATGTAGCAATAACGGTAATCGAGTCTGGCAGTAGTCTGGCAGATTTACCACCAAACTCTTAATGAGGCCCTTGAATACAGAGGCATGATTTCTGCTGTTTGTCTGACTCCTTCTGAAGCCAGCATTTTGGAATCAGTCAAAACCAGTAGTTAGGAACAGCATTACTACACATTTTATTTGGCTGACAGGAGGTCAATATTGGTGTCCATGGGTTAATAAAACAATAAAACCACACTTCTTCTTTGCACTATTTCCCCACAGTGCTCCAATGGATAAGTTCCAGAATAGAGCCGATTTACAAATACGGGGAATGCTGCCTAACATTTACTATGAAAAGCAAATAACCCTTCTACTCTATAAAAATACATATTTAAAAAATGACTGAACCCTGACATGCTAAACTTCTAAAGTATGTCCATACCTCGGCTTCTTTTAGTGAAATTACAGATTTTCTTAAATGTATTTTTATATCTTGCCTCAAACATTATGCACTTTGGTATTGCTTGTTACAAAACCCGCGTTTACAATGTTGATGTCCGGACAACTCGCTCCACAATCATTTTTGTCATACTTGTAAATAATGAACACTCGTGCAGATTACAGTGAAACTGTCATAAACCAGACACAATACACACATAAGAATAACACGATTGCCACTTTAGCAAACGTATTCAATTGAGAAACACCTGGCGTATTTCAACACATTTACAGGCAAGGGAAAATGCTGTTCACAAGTGTTGAGCGGAACATGAAGAAAGGTGAATGGATGCATACTTGTATTCCAGAGAGCCAGGAGCAAAATTAAATCCCGTGCTCGAGGGATTTATGTTTACTGCCCACAATCAACACATCTTGAAATGTATTTGCTGTCGGTTTGGGCACCGCGCTGCTCAACTCACTCACCCATACAGCACAGAGAGCCTTGTCTGAGTGCCAGAACTGAAGACCCAAACCGAAAATAATAAGGAACGCGAAGTAATTCAGTGTCAGCACAAAGTTGACAGCGAATGATTATAACAGCTTGGAAGCTTGAAAAAGAGTGTAAATAACTAGGATCCCCCGCGGGCCCTCACAGACTGCATACATAACAAGTGTGATGGACAGCCCGTTTGGCAAAATGCACAACAAGGGTCACTCTGCAAAGATGCAAACATTCCTCCTGATGCTGGTCCTAACTGTCGCCTTTTTTGAATAAATCAGCTACTTTCACAGAGAAATGGCACATGCTGAAAGCTTTTTCATGTTGACTGCAGGTGGAATCCCTTTTGTTTCAGTTGCTTTAATTGGAATGCGTACCCGTTTTAATCACCAGGATCAATGAATATGTTCAACGCTCTATGCAAAACATTATATACAATCACTGTGAATTTATGCTGATTAGACTGGAGGTAGGATTTGAAAACCATGCAGAAATAGATTGACAGGATAATGAGACCTTTATTGTCAATCCCATATCATTGAACATCTTGCACTTTTATAGGTGTGTGGAAAAGGGTGATGATGTGCACCTATAAATGTTATCATACTGTTGTTTGCTGATTGCGGTAACAAACACAAGCCTTTATAGGTGACGTTGTTTTGACAATTTTGTTTTCATTGAAGGAGCAATTTTTTATAAATTGCATTTTTCAGAACATTATTAGTGGTTAGCGAAAATTGTTCTTGGGGGTTCTCATTATTTACATAGGACATGCGTGGTTCAATTTTGAGCTCAGTCTAGTTGGGCAGAGATAGAGGGAGATGGTTGCTAGAGCAGATGTGGGAATCGACTTTAGTTGAAGAATGAATAGAATGTAGTTGAAGGAGACAGAACATTGAAATATGCTTCATATGAGCAACGGGTTGAACATTAAAATACGATTTACTTGAGGCACAGGTAGACAATTATTACACGAGTTTTTGAGGGGAAGTTGGTAAATTGAAATAGGATACAACATCTTTTTATTCACTATTGCTCCACTACTGCTCACTCTACTACATCCAAGTGATAACCTTGCACAATATACATTTCTGTGACATTTCGTATCAGAGTAAGAAGAACAGCATCACAGAATTGTTTTCAGGCAGGACATGTGGCTGTAAAGTGGGCCATCTTTACGTGTACAGATCAAATAGTAGTTGCCTGTAATGTTGCGTATAAAAAGTAATACAACTGTTTCTAGGCAGTAGGTGTAGGTGTGCCATATTTTGTAGCCTTGCGAAATACTATTTGCATAGAGAAATCACATTTCCTGCTAGGAAGTTATTACACAGAGTGGCTGTAAAACAATATGACATACGTTATTGGTCAGACAAAATAATTGTCAGATGAGAAGTTGAGAATAACGAACGTTAGAATTCCCATTAGGAGAGGGATTAGGTTCTTTGTCGAGGGAGTCGTTCTTTGAGTTACAGGTCTTCTAGTGGCCAAATCAAATACAAGTTGCAGTGAAAACATCTTATAATTCTTGGCAAGTAGAAGGAGAAAGGAGAAAGGAGAACATTCCAGTGACTGACCATCTTGCATGACATTATCGCACCTGAATAACTTTGTGAGCAGAAGAACATCAAAACATTTTTTTTGTAGGCAGGTTGGAAATAGCTACATTGAGTGACTATAAATAACAGTGCCATTTTTTAGAGGTCAGACCAAGTACTTGTTGCTTACTAAGTAGCAAATGACACCTTGGAAAATCATCTGCAGCATTTAGAGCAAAAAATGGATCAATTAATAACTAATTTCATTATTTTGAAAAACTTTGTAGAGGACCATATAAAGAAAAAAAACAAATATCACTGTACCCCTTCTCCATGTCCCAGCCAATCCTCACCAAAAAATCCCCATCAAGAAAAACTTTATGATGAGACTTCCATCCCTTCCCCCCACCATCCAACATGTACAAACCTCTAATTCGCCTGTATTTGTATCAATTTCTGCTTCCCCCTCTTTTTCATAATTTGTATATTTTTATACAATAATGAAATATGATGTGTGCTGTTACGATATTCCTCTGTGTCTTGTTTAAAAAAAAAAAAGGCAGTTAGGGTGTCCGTGGACAGCGCGGGTGTCCGGGATGTCCACAATTAACCAAAATGGGGGTGTACTCAGGATACTATGCCTGTTTGCACTGTCCGCAATCAAAATGGAGGTGTCAACAGGACACTAAATCCGTCCGCATGTCCGCAACTATTCAAAATAAAGTGTCCTAAGAACATGCTCCCTGTTCGCATTGTCCGCAACCAGAATGATTATGTCCGTAGAACACATAGCCTGTCCGCCAGTCCGCAAAGTTGTGATTCACATTTAATTTGTTCGGGGACCTGAACACTGTCCGTAGAACACCCGCATGTATGCGTATTACACCCTTGGCTCCTAAGAACCTCGAGCCTGTCCTTAACCGTCCGGCGCACTTGTGTCGCACTTTTAATTAGTTCGGGGACACACACTCTGTCCGTAGAACACCCACACGCATGTGTACACCTGACCCCGCTCATTTGTTGTCCTATGGACACCCGTTCCATTAGCGAACGTGTCCGTGATGTCATCATGTGACTGCACCCACGCTAGACGTGGGTCCTTGTTCATGAACACAGTCCGGGCCCCCGGACATCAAAAAAGTGCTTTTCGAATCAATCCAATGTATTTCCCTGTGTAAGTTCACCCTTGCACATGTCCCAGAGAATGTCCCTAGCGATCTACATACTTTTTGGAACTTTTTGAGCCCTTTTTTGGTGTTCGAAGAGTTCGCAGATAGCGCGGGTGTCCGCGAAGCATGCCCCAGCAACCCTATAAAAAGTGACACCCCAGAGCTGATCCTCATTCTGATTTTGGATTTCCAAGCAAGACAGAGCATTGCTGGACATTGATCCTTGGTGGACCTGCTTTTGCTACTGCATTAATTCCTTTTGGAAAATTCCTGACAGCTGTACTGATGGCATCTATGGCTGCTGCTGGTGCTACTTCTGTCTCAGCACTACCCTCAACCCCTCCACCACCACCACCTTCCCAAGGGCCTGCAGAGGAAACAGGCATGAGGATGCAGAGGAGGATGAAGAGCATGAAGGGGATGAGATAGTGGAAGTCCCTACTAGTAGCACTCTCTGTGAGTCTTGGGTGTGGAGGTTGTTTGCCATTCTTGATGCAGTACCGAAAGCTCGTGCAAACAAGGTGCTCTGCACTCAGTGCCAGTTGGTGCTGAGTCATGGCGAACTAGGTTTGTGCAGCTATGGGACTACCCCAATGAAGCGACACCTAAAGTCATTCCATGGTGGGGCTATTTGTAAAGTTGTACCTTGCGATAAACATACTAGGTTGAGTTCCTCTGCAGCATCCTCCATTTCTGCTCCTGCCACCACAAGAGACACTCCTGTGGGGCACCACATCCCTCCAGCAGCCTCGCGGGCCATACGTGCCGCTGTAGACCATTAACTTTCGAGGGTCACAGTATTGTGTATGTACTGCGATGCAGTACTCTGCATGAGGGAGACCCTTCCAAGTGCTTTTGAGGCTGCTGTCCAGGAGCATGAGAAGGACTGCCAACTATCTGATTAAGGCCCACCCTACATCTTCCTCTCTCCACCTGCCCTTTCTTATCCCTGTGGTTGGTGCCCCTTCCATACCCTCCCTTCCCTTCCTTTCCTTATGTGTCATGTCTGAAAAACCAAAATAAAATACAAAACAATAAAAAACAAAAAAAAGGCTCATTCAGAGCAACTTTCACAGTTCAAAAATAGAAATGCCAATGAAATGCTGCAGGGCCCTGTACACTTTAGAAGTCTGCGAATAGTATGTTACATTTTTTTGTGGTGCTTCCCTAGCAAAACCATTGCATTGCCAAGTGGTGGCTCTGAAAAGAGCCTTTTGGTGGTGTTTCTTGAGTTCCGAAAACTTCAAATGGTCAACACCTACTGGAAAAAGCATTGCTATAATACCAAAAAGGGTCGCAATGCATTTTGTATATTTCACAGAAAAATCTGATTGCCAGCATAATTAAAATGTACTCCGTCACTGCGAAAAATGTGTGTACTACGAAACATAATATTTTCATTGTGAAAAGAGGAAAAGCCAACATCTCTCAAAAAGGCACAAAGAGCCTTGTTGACATTGAGCCTCGCTTTCTCCATTTGTTAACCAAATGAAGAAGAACGCAGCCACATTCTCTGCGCCATACGAGAAAAAAATACTCAGGACTTTGGATACATGTCCATGACTTTCCCAAGTCCTTCTTTCATTGCAAATTGCAAAGAGATTCCAGAGACATGTCCTAAACTGTTCCCTCCACAATGAATAATAATAAAGTCTGGATGACGCTGTGTCACCAAATTAGCACAAAGAGGTACCAAATCTAGCCACTTCATTCCACGCACTCCATGCCAGTGCACTTCCACATGAGGGAATCCAAGATGTGCAGCCACTCCTCAGCGATCTGCATGCACCTCCAACCAATTTATCCATGAGTCTCCCAAAATCCAGACAATCTGCCTTCTGAAAGACACAGCCATAGCTATCTGCTCTCCTCTCAGGAAACAGACTTTCTATCAAAGTCTCTCCTTACACATCACACCCAGTAAACCTTATTGACCAATCCCTCACCATGCACAGTCTCATTTGCATGCCTCTAAGCCTCAAAATCCCCTTATGTAATATGCAGTGTCCACTGACAAATCGTAAAACTTGAGCGTGGGGAATGAAAATTTAAATAGTGTGCCCCATTTCGCCTTTCAGGTTGGCTCTGAAAAGAGCCTTTTTTGGTTTTTTTGAAGATGCTTCAGAAACACCTTTTATTTTGTATTTTTTTTTTTTGGTTTCCTTATTTTCCTCCAAATATCTTCACATTAGCTTCTCCAAAGCAATCCTTATATTGTAAAATAGCATGGCATTTCCCATGAAATATAAAGACATGCCATCTGCTTTAACGTAAACAACATTACCAGTTTCAATGTTGTCATTATTGCAAAAGAACATCCCATTTCTAATCATAAAAGCAAACATGCCTTGGTTAAATAAACACCTAGCAACATGTTGCTGAGGACAAAAAACAGAACATTGTCCCATACTGCCCTAGGTAACAAAGCAGAAAAAATAACCTTGGCATTTGGAAGGACTTTCATGACTGCCTGAATCAGGTTTTGCAGATCTTGCAACAAACTAGGGGCACTGACATAGCCCAAATGCACAGCACCACAGTGCAGGACAACAACATCTGGACTATTGAACCTAGCCATATCCTGACAAACCTCCAGCATTGCCGACAAACTAAAACCAGGCACAGTGCACCATACCACCTCCACTCCTTTTATGTCAAAATTGTTAGCCACATTCCTACATTTGGCATACTTCTCCAAACCATTCACAAATATATCTCCAACCACCAACACCCAGACTTTCTCCACCTCTGCCATCTTCACTACACACAGCCTCTCACAATACAAAGCAGAACCTCAACACCTGAATGGCCAATCCCCAAAATATACTCCCATTTCATGCTCAAAAGCCCCGGATGTGGCACGCCCTGTCCGCAGACAGCCGCAGTGTTCGCGGAGCGTGTAACACTGGGGCAGCCCTTCTACCCTTTCCACTTCACTCTATGCACCATTCCCTCATTGGCTACTGTTAAGCAGTCACACAACCATCCACCAATCACATCAAAGAACTCTTCATCTAAATCCATCATCATAGTTCAGCACTTTAGATGTAGTGTTGATCACTCTGAGTACAATTGGACTGTGATTGCATAGCACCTACAGCAACAACTACTGTGAAACTCTCCAAGATTTCTGCTTGCAGATTCATGCTCATCCACATGTATGAACACAAACTACAGGTATGAATATTTTCTGCACAGTACATGTACATCTCTTGTATAAATGCATGTAAACAGGGTAACTGCCACTTACCCCGTATAACCGGTAAAACAAGCTTACTGTCATTTCTCCCATCTGCTATGATCAAGTGTCACTTGCAAAGCTGTCTGCTCTCCAAATATGTATCTACCCATATTACTAATTGTAATGTGCAAACTGTTATTCTCTTCATTCATTCTGTCATTTGTGTAGCCACTGCCACCTATTTATCCACATTTCAAGCATATTAGCATTTAATGCATTATAGTGCATAGGATGTACATACAATTTCCTTTCTATACATTCTGGATATTTTACATACAATCAATCATTTCAACTTCATTTAGGAATGATTATAATAATAATCAGATACAACACACACAGCTGTCTAACAAAGTGTCATTTCATGTTAAAAGATGGGAGAAATAACAGTATAATTGTGGGAAAAGGCTTTGTAAGGTGTGATAAAGTGACACGCAGCCAGGATGAGTACATGCAACTTTATTTGTGCACACAGATAGCCAATATCATTGCAAAGGCTCCCAACTGAAACAACACCATTGTCTCTACAACTGTTCTTCCGATCTAGACAGCTCTCACATTCCAGCTTTTTGCCCATTCCGTTCTACAATTTACAGCAGCATTCAACTATACACAGGTGCAGTCATGTTTATCACATCATGTACAACTATGTACAAACAGTGCAGTAAACCGACACTTGTAACATCTCCCTCTTCCGTTGAGTCTACAACGCAAGCACCAGACACTTCATTTCCCCCTACTGTATTTCAGACTCTCCCATCTCCAAGCACCACAGGATCACCCAGTAGTTTGCTAATCACCTACACTCTGGTAAACTTGCTTTGTCCCTTTGCCACTTTTCCAGGTTTTCTTATTTGAACCTTCTCCTCTACAACTATCCTGGATAGTAATAAACTGCTGAACCCATCAAATCCTTTTGCATCATTTCCCACCCCTTCACAAATGCACACATGGCATTCTCTCCCCACAGTTCTTGCCATTTACTCTGTATACATAGGAAGAAAAGCATTCTGTTATTTCTCCTATCTCCTAACACCCAATAACACTGCCGTAAGAAGCCAAGTGTGTGCTGTGTGCTTACTATTGTAATAATGTCTAAGGAAAGTTCAACTGACAGATTCCAAGTAAAATATACAGAATGCACATAGACAAAGAAAATTGCATCTACATGCCATGCACAGTTATCAGAAAGCACTACTACTCCAGAAATAAACAAATTCATGTCTACATTAACAGTGCTATTAACACACATATTTACTAACTTATTTCTTTCACAATTGCAGTAAAGACCACTCTCCTGAAAACCAGCAGTGTCTAAAGTACAAACCAGAACTCAGAAGAAATCTACTCTTTCCATCCAAAAAAGTAAGTGCAATACTTCCATAATTTTCTAACTGTTACTCAAACACTGTAGAATTATAGTATTGTTGAACAAACCATTGTATGAACCCTGCAGTATTAGATTCAGTATTACTGCTTGGCCCTCAGCAGGTGCATACTTTGTGTTGTCATCTGAGCACCAGTACTGTAACACACAAATACAAGCATAGCCTTCCCAATCTGAAGTAACAGCCCATTGCACAATCACACACCTCTGCATACATGCTTACCATCATACTCAGACACTCATGCACAAAGGACAAATACATTGCACAACATCCCAACCCACACTTTCTTTTTTTCTCCAACAGACCCCAAAGAATGCCTACCAAAAAACAACTCTGTAGAAAGCAAAGCAGAAGTAGACAAAATCAAAATAAGTGTCCAAAATAAGCATCCACCTCTAGCAGAATGTGTACAAAAAGTTCAAACAAAACAGATAATACAGTCTCTAATCGAAACTAAACCAGCTTCAAGTAAAGAAACTTTGCCTCCTCTTTCAAAATGTAAAACGAAACAGAAAGTGATTAACAAAACTGCAGCTACCACTAGTGCTAATACTGCACCTATAAATCTCGATGTAGCCACAAGTAAGCATACCAAAAAAAATATGTTACAAAATATGTTCTGCCACAGAGTCCTTCAGAACCTTATAAAAATAGGAGAGAAATCACGCACAACCCATAAAACCTACCGTAGAAAATTAATCCTAGAAACTATCATAGAGAGTGCAATCCTTCTCAAAAGGAAATATTTATTTTAGTTTTAAACTGAATGAAACCACTAACAAAACTAACTACTAAACTAATAAAAAAAACTTCTCAATAAACAGAATATCAACAAAGATAGCTTTGCAAACATCTGTAGACGTGAATGGAGTCACACCACCAGCACAGAAGCATATTTCAATGAAGAAGCATACAAACAAAAGCAAAGAAACTCAATATCCATACATAGCAGTGGACGAGGGTATGAAAAACCTAACAGTACCATTAAGGAACAAGAAACTCTGCTCAAAAAAATATCCCCAGAAAACATATTATCAACTCTCCATTGCACTGAACCAACGTGTCCAGTCTACAAATGGCTGTGCATATCAATGTGTAACATAGGCAAAAAATCTTTCTGATCTGTATGCCAGTTCCTCAATCAGTATGTGAAAGGCAAAGACAAATTGAAAATAAAACTATTACAAAGTATGGACTCCTGTCCAGTGCGCAAATACACAGGACTACAAGGACATTCATTAGCCTGCATTTCAGGACCTATTTGCAAAAGCACCATCTACCATATCAAAATGATATCAACACACCATTCAACCATAAGAAATCTGGTAATTAAACTGTACGATGCCAAAAGTCCTGCTTTAGCACTAGCCAATTTAAATAACAATCTTCTACATGGTACAGCCAAAGAACTACTCGAAGAAATAGATCACATCCAGAGAAACGATTTTGGTAGTGAAAGACACTTACAAAATGCAATAGCTCTACAACAGACTTGCAACAACTTTACAGATGGCAAACTTCTACTACAGACATAAAAAACAGAAATACTAAAGTTTAAAAGTACATCTGCTGAAGTACCAAACCATGTGTGTATGTGTTGCAGCAGGACTTTTGATAAGAATAGCACAAACACTGTAGACATAATGTACAAAATAGAAGACAATGAAGATTCCAAGTGGTTCCAATTAGCTCTCTATCTTATAGCAGAAAACAAATACGAAATTACTGACCCCTTAATACTTTGCAGTTCCTGCACTGCAAAACTTGACAACAACCAGACACCTTCACGTGCTATCACAAATAACTTGGCATTATTCCCACTACCAAAACCCTTGCAACAGCCGAACTTATATGAGAGCATAATTGAAACAGTGCACCCATTTCAAGCAATAATACGCCTTCAACCAAAAACAGCAAAATTACCTCACTCTGAATTACTGAAAGGCATTTGTGGCAAAGTAGTTTATTTGCCATTAGATCTCAAAGAAAAGGTAGGCAGTCTGGGAGTGCAACGTCCAATAGATGAATCTTTAATTATCTTAGTAAATGGTGTACCTACAAAAGACAAAAGAATTTGGCAACAACTTGTGGACTTATTTAAAGTTAGACAAGCCCTGTAATATCTAAAAGACAACAATGAATACTTCAAATAAATAAATATTGAAGAAAACCTGAGGGAAACCACTGAAATAATCAAGACTCATCAGAAACTGGCCAATTTCAACATCTAGATCCTGCTACAGAATCCAATATTTTAGACCATTATATAATTCACCCATTACACTCTAAAGACACCATAGATGATGCACTGGAAACATACCAAATGCGACAAGCCAAAGGATCTCCAATCAGTATATGGGAAAAAAGTATAGCAGCACATGCCTTTCCTCTACTCTTTCCTACTGAAAAAGGAGAAAGGTACGATGAAAGACCCACACAAATAACAGCATCAGAATACTGCTCTTTACGAATGTATTCTAAAGAACCCAGATACAGACAAAACCTGGAATACATATTCCACCTTCTCTTTGAAGGTGAACTAGCAACTCTATGCTACAGGGTTGCACACACATTGAAGGGGTAATTCATAGAATTTAGCGCACAAGTGGCGCACGCGGCTGGCGCACAGTGTGCACGTGCGAATCCCTGCGCCAGCCGCGTGCGCTAAAATCCATTTCCGCGCACAGCGTATTCATGGATTCCAGCTACCAAAACCAGCCGTGGCGCACAGTGGCGCAGCGACCCTGCAGCAGCGCCAGTTACACCCCCAAGAATGCCTCTCGTGCAGGGAAAAGCCATCAAAATCCCCAATCCAGCGCAAAGGGCTACGTGTATCACTGGGGTGCGCGGGAAGTACCGCACGTCATTTCAGCTGGGTACATGTATTTCAGGGGTGCGCTGGAAGTTCCACACACGATTCCATCAGGGTACGTGTACATCAGGGGTGCGCGGGAAGTTTCACACATGAATTAAGCAGGGTACGTGTATATCAGGGGTGCGCGGGAAGTTCCACACGCGAATGTCTTGGGTACGTGTATTTCGGGGTGCGCGGGAATTTTCACACGCGATATCAGCAGGGTACCTGTATTCCGGGGGTGCGCTGGAAGTTCCACACGCGAATGTCCTGGCTACGTGTATCTTGGGGTGCGCGGAAAGTTTCACACGCGATATCAGCAGGGTACGTGTATTACTGGGGTGTGCTGGAAGTTCCACACGCGAATGTCCTGGCTACGTATATCTTGGGGTGCGCGGGAGGTTTCACACGCGATATCATCAGGGTAGGTGTATTTCAGGGGTTCCGTGGAGTACTACACGTGAATTGGCCGTGTGGGTCCTCCCAGGTGTTCGCTCCACAACCTCCACGGCCCCTGCAGGCAGCCCACACCACGGGGGACTAGCCTGCACCCCCAGTCGTCCCCCTGCACACCCACCCCCCAGCACTGTGGGGCACCTGCCAGCAGGCGCCCACTCATGTCCAACTCATGTCTCCCATCACCCCCACCCCCCAGCACTGTGATGCACCCTCCAACAGTCCCCAACTCATGTTCCCCTGCACCCCCACCCCCAGCACTGTGGTGCACCCTCCACCAGTCCCCAACTCATGTTCCCCTGCACCCCCACCCCCCAGCACTGTGGGGCACCCTCCACCAGGCCCCAACTCATGTTCCCCTGCACCCCCACCCCCCAGCACTGTGGGGCACCTGCCAGCAGGCCCCCACTCATGTCCAACTCATGTCTCCCATTACCCCCACGCCCCAGCACTGTGGTGCACCCTCCATCAGGCCCAACTCATGTTCCCCCGCACCCCCACCCCCCAGCACTGTGGTGCACCCTCCACCAGACCTCAACTCATGTTCCCCTGCACCCCCACCCCCCAGCACTGTGGGGTACCCTCCACCAGGCCCCAACTCATGTTCCCCTGCACCCCCACCCCCCTGCACTGTGGGGCACCTGCCAGCAGGCCCCCACTCATGTCCAACTCATGTCTCCCATCACCCCCACCCCCCAGCACGGTGGTGCACCCTCCACCAGTCCCCAACTAATGTTCCCCTGCACCCCCACCCCCCAGCACTGTGGTGCACCCTCCACCAGGCCCCAACTCATGTTCCCCGGCACCCCCACCCCCCAGCACTGTGGTGCACCCTCCACCAGGCCCCAACTCATGTTCCCCTGTACCCCCACCCCCCAGCACTGTGGTGCACCCTCCACCAGGCCCCAACTCATGTTCCCCTGCACCCCCACCCCCCAGCACTGTGGTGCACCTTCCACAAGGCCCCAACTCATGTTCCCCTGCACCCCCACCCCCCAGCACTGTGGGGCACCCTCCACCAGGCCCCAACTCATGTTCCCCTGCACCCCCACCCCACAGCCCCCACTCATGTCCAACTCATGTCTCCCATCACCCCCACCCCCCAGCACTGTGGTGCACCCTCCACCAGTCCCCAACTCATGTTCCCCTGCACCCCCACCCCCCAGCACTGTGGTGCACCCTCCACCAGACCCCAACTCATGTTCCCCTGTACCCCCACCCCCCAGCACTGTGGGGTACCCTCCACCAGGCCCCAAATCATGTTCCACTGCACCCCCACCCCCCAGCACTGTGGGGCACCTGCCAGCAGGCCCTCACTCATGTCCAACTCATGTCTCCCATCACCCCCACCCCCCAGCACTGTGGGGCACCCTCCACCAGGCCCCAACTCATGTTCCCCCGCACCCCCACCCCCCAGCACTGTGGTGCACCCTCCACCAGACCCCAACTCATGTTCCCCTGCACCCCCACCCCTCAGCACTGTGGGGCACCCTCCACCAGGCCCCAACTCATGTTCCCCTGCACCCCCACCCCCAGCACTGTGGGGCACCCTCCACCAGGCCCCAACTCATGTTCCCCTGCACCCCCACCCCCCAGCACTGTGGGGTACCCTCCACCAGGCCCCAACTCATGTTCCCCTGCACCCCCACCCCCCAGCACTGTGGGGCACCTGCCAGCAGGCCCCCACTCATGTCCAACTCATGTCTCCCATCACCCCTACCCCCCAGCACTGTGGGGCACCCTCCACCAGGCCCCAACTCATGTTCCCCCGCACCCCCACCCCCGAGCACTGTGGTGCACCCTCCACCAGACCCCAACTCATGTTCCCCTGCACCCCCACCCCTCAGCACTGTGGGGCACCCTCCACCAGGCCCCAACTCATGTTCCCCTGCACCCCCACCCCCAGCACTGTGGGGCACCCTCCACCAGGCCCCAACTCATGTTCCCCTGCACCCCCACCCCCCAGCACTGTGGGGCACCCTCCACCAGGCCCCAACTCATGTTCCCCTGCACCCCCACCCCCCAGCACTGTGGTGCATCCTCCACCAGGCCCCAACTCATGTTCCCCCGCACCCCCACCCCCCAGCACTGTGGTGCACCCTCCACCAGACCCCAACTCATGTTCCCCTGCACCCCCACCCCCCAGCACTGTGGGGTACCCTCCACCAGGCCCCAACTCATGTTCCCCTGCACCCCCACCCCCCAGCACTGTGGGGCACCTGCCAGCAGGCCCCCACTCATGTCCAACTCATGTCTCCCATCACCCCAACCCCCCAGCACGGTGGCGCACCCTCCACCAGTCCCCAACTCATGTTCCCCTGCAACCCCACCCCCCAGCACTGTGGTGCACACTCCACCAGGCCCCAACTCATGTTCCCCTGCACCCCCACCCCTCAGCACTGTGGGGCACCCTCCACCAGGCCCCAACTCATGTTTTCCTGCACCCCCACCCGCCAGCACTGTGGGGCACCCTCCACCAGTCCCCAACTCATGTTCCCCTGCACCCCCACCCCCCAGCACTGTGGTGCACCCTCCACCAGGCCCCAACTCATGTTCCCCTGCACCCCCACCCCCCAGCACTGTGGTGCACCCTCCACCAGGCCCCAACTCATGTTCCCCTGCACCCCCACCCCCCAGCACTGTGGTGCACCCTCCACCAGGCCCCAACTCATGTTCCCCTGCACCCCCACCCCCCAGCACTGTGGGGCACCCTCCACCAGGCCCCAACTCATGTTCCCCTGCACCCCCACCCCCCAGCACTGTGGGGCACCTGCCAGCAGGCCCCCACTCATGTCCAACTCATGTCTCCCATCGCCCCCACCCCCCAGCACTGTGGTGCACCCTCCACCAGTCCCCAACTCATGTTCCCCTGCACCCCCACCCCCCAGCACTGTGGTGCACCCTCAACCAGTCCCCAACTCATGTTCCCCTGCACCCCCACCCCCCAGCACTGTGGGGCACCCTCCACCAGACCCCAACTCATGTTCCCCTGCACCCCCACCCCCCAGCACTGTGGGGCACCCTCCACCAGGCCCCAACTCATGTTCCCCTGCACCCCCACCCCCCAGCACTGTGGTGTACCCTCCACCAGGCCCCAACTCATGTTCCCCTGCACCCCCACCCCCCAGCACTGTGGTGCACCCTCCACCAGGCCCCAACTCATGTTCCCCTGCACACCCATCCCCCAGCACTGTGGTGCACCCTCCATCAGGCCCCAACTCATGTTCCCCTGCACCCCCACCCCCCAGCACTGTGGGGCACCCTTCACCAGGCCCCAACTCATGTTCCCCTGCACCCCCACCCCCCAGCACTGTGGGGCACCTGCCAGCAGGCCCCCACTCATGTCCAACTCATGTCTCCCATCACCCCCACCCCCCAGCACTGTGGTGCACCCTCCACCAGTCCCCAACTCATGTTCCCCTGCACCCCCACCCCCCAGCACTGTGGTGCACCCTCCACCAGGCCCCAACTCATGTTCCCCTGCACCCCCACCCCCCAGCACTGTGGGGCACCCTCCACCAGGCCCCAACTCATGTTCCCCTGCACCCCCACCCCCCAGCACTGTGGGGCACCCTCCACCAGGCCCCAACTCATGTTCCCCTGCACCCCCACCCCCCAGCACTGTGGGGCATCCTCCACCAGGCCCCAAGTCATGTTCCCCTGCACCCCCACCCCCCAGCACTGTGGGGCACCTGCCAGCAGGCCCCCACTCATGTCCAACTCATGTCTCCCATCACCCCCACCCCCCAGCACTGTGGTGCACCCTCCACCAGTCCCCAACTCATGTTCCCCTGCACCCCCACCCCCCAGCACTGTGGTGCACCCTCCACCAGTCCCCAACTCATGTTCCCCTGCACCCCCACCCCCCCAGCACTGTGGGGCACCCTCCACCAGGCCCCAACTCATGTTCCCCTGCACCCCCACCCCCCAGCACTGTGGGGCACCCTCCACCAGGCCCCAACTCATGTTCCCCTGCACCCCCACCCCCAGCACTGTGGTGCACCCTCCACCAGGCCCCAACTCATGTTCCCCTGCACCCCCACCCCCCAGCACTGTGGTGCACCCTCCACCAGGCCCCAACTCATGTTCCCCTGCACACCCACCCCCCAGCACTGTGGTGCACCCTCCACCAGGCCCCAACTCATGTTCCCCTGCACCCCCACCCCCCAGCACTGTGGGGCACCCTCCACCAGGCCCCAACTCATGTTCCCCTGCACCCCCACCCCCCAGCACTGTGGGGCACCTGCCAGCAGGCCCCCACTCATGTCCAACTCATGTCTCCCATCACCCCCCAGCACTGTGGTGCACCCTCCACCAGGCCCCAACTCATGTTCCCCTGCACCCCTACCCCCCAGCACTGTGGGGCACCCTCCACCAGGCCAGGCCCCAACTCATGTTCCCCTGCACCCCCACCCCCCAGCACTGTGGGGCACCCTCCACCAGGCCCCAACTCATGTTCCCCTGCACCCCCAGCCCCCAGCACTGTGGGGCATCCTGCACCAGGCCCCAACTCATGTTCCCCTGCACCCCCACCCCCAGCACTGTGGTGCACCCTCCACCAGGCCCCAACTCATGTTCCCCTGCACCCCCACCCCCCAGCACTGTGGGGTACCCTCCACCAGGCCCCAACTCATGTCCCCCTGCACCCCCACCCCCCAGCACTGTGGTGCACCCTCCACCAGGCCCCAACTCATGTTCCCCAGACAACATGTCATCACAATCTAGATCCCTGGTCCCTATGGTCAGCCTCCAAATGCAAAACACCCACCCGAGTATTGCATCCACCCACTTAGAAATGGCAATAACATGATAGAACACCAATTGCAAGTTTGGAAAAGAACACATGTCCCTCACATACACCCAATGGGTGTCAGTGAATCTCAAAACCCATATCATGATATGCATGAAACCAATGAGATGATACTAGACATTGAAGTTTGATCAAAAAATATGTATTAAAGGAAACATAAATTGAATCAAAAATAAACAAACAGAAATGGGAATGTAAAAAAATAAAAAGAAGCATGTCCGTGAAAAAATGCAAAACCAAAAATCATAATCCAAAGGAATGGTGTCCAAAGTCACAGTCCACAAAAGAAAATCCAATGGAAAATTATAATTGAAAGCCATTGCTCCATGGGTAAATTGTAAAATAAAAAGAAAATCCAACAGTCAACTATGTACAGATGAACAAGCCAGTGTCCATGATCCCAACAAAAGAAATGAAACCTATCTAACAACACTACCTAATAAAAAAAAACTATATACAAAAATGTGGCCCATTGTCCAAAAGGTCCAAAAAAAATGCAAAAACAAAGGAAACCTAACACTAACTACAGAACTATGTACAAAGGCAGCGGGCTAGTCCGACGGCTCACTTTTGGATGTTCCTGGCCAGGGCATCATCGAACTCCTGCTCAATGTCCCGGAGGCGGTCCTCCTCCATGGCCCCGAGGGTCCGCAGGGCCGTCGACGTGTCCACCTCCAACCCCCTGCGGATTGCCTCGAGGCACTCGGCCCGCCTCAGGGCCCTCCGCATGAAGTTCTCCGCCCTGACCATCGTGAGCCGTGCCTCTTCCGCCCGCTGCCGCTCCGCATCTATGGCGTGGCCCAACCGCTGCCACACGGAAGACACTTTCTGTCCTGGGTCCTCCTGCCCTCCGGCCGATGCCTGCCCCTCCGATGTCGAAAGCCCGAGCCTTCATGGCTCCCACCACGTTGCTGCTGCTGCTGTGCCTCTGCCCGTGCACTGCCTCCTGCTGCCTGCACATCCTCCGCTGGCTGGGGTGCAGTCGTTGATGTGGCCACCCCTGCTGGACGTCCGACTCCCGACTGTGGCAGGGATGCCTCCTCCACCAGCCTGGCCGCACCGTCAGAGGCAGCTCCACAGGGCACCCAGGTGACTGATGGGTGGGAAGATGGCACGGAGGACGACTGGCGCATAGGGGGTTCAGTTGAGGAGGGGGTCGCAGCAAGCCCAATCAGACGGAGGAATCCGGCCTGGGTGACCTGTCCCAGTAGGCCGACGCGGTCAACGAGCCATTCGAGATGACATGCAGTCTCCGCATGAAAAGACTGCAGGTCACCTCGCATGGCCCGTTGATGCAACGCCACACCAGTCAGGACAGGCTCAACCCGGACCCGGATAGCCACGTCCGCAGGCAGAGGAAGGCCAGTTGTCGTGAGCTCATCCCGTGCCTGAAAACGGGTCTGGACGTAGGCATCCATGCTGGTGCAAGATGATGCAGGGACAGGATCATGGACAGGATTGCACACAGGCACCTCCGCGGCGGCCTGTGCTGCCTCCTGTCCCTGGTCCTGCACTGCACCACTAGCACTAGTGGAAACCCCACCTCTAGACCCCGTCTCTGTTGCTTGCACGGCCTCCTCCTCCAGCAAACCCCCCACCAACCTGGATGACTCTGTGCCATCTTCCCCCGTTGGGCCCTGTGGGGTCCCAGCTGCCCCTTCTGCTGCCGAGGAGTCCAACTCCAACCTCTGCCTCTTGGACCTCCCCTCGGCAGCTGCGGCCTGGGACGCGGCACCGGACTCCTCACTCCCCGACGAGATGACAACATGGGAGGGGAGCCGCGCCTTGCGTCTCCGGCTGGTGGTGGGATCCCCACCGCTGTGCTCCACAGCACCTTCTCCGCCCTCTTCATCAGTTGACGCTGCAGACAGGGAGAAATAAAACACAGGCATCATGGCACTGTACAATGGACACATACACACATGACAGTTGTACATGAGTGGCATTGGCAAACCTCAGACATGCCATCACAATCCCCAACACACATGTCATTTCAACTCGCACACATGAGCCATACCACAGCCATATTGCAACTGCCAGCACCATCCATACACATACAACAGCATGAGCAGGCAAAGCTGAGCCAGACATCACATGCAACACAGGAAGTGCACTACACATGTACACACACCACCACACTTGCATGCATGTCTACACCTCTGCCAAGTGTCGCAGTGTTCAGATGGGCATCCATGTCACATCTGCCAATCAGGCTTCCACATCCCGCTGTCAAATGCATCCATGTTGCATCACTGTTGCACCCTTGTCAAATACACACAAATGCACATGTACACAGTGCTGATACATGCAGCTGAAAACAACATACATGCGTGACATCACAAACATGTCTACTTACATACACATTCATCCAAACATGTGTGCCCACACAACTGCATTTGGCATGCAAGCCTATACACACAAGCACCATCCATGTCTCACACATTACAACCCTCGCATGTGTTAGCCTCACGGCCCTGTACACCCCCACCCATACTCGACCCCATACAAACAGATGTGCAACCTGCACACTACTGAAACATCACCATATTCACAGCTCACAATCAGGATGCATGTACACTTACCGCTCCACTCCAGACGGGTCTGCCTCTCAAGGACCTGGACGTGGAGTGCTGGGGATATGCGTTCCAGGACCCTCATCTGATCTTCCGACAAGTGGCCCCGGCGCCCCTTAGTATCCGCTGCCTTCAAGAGGCGCCGGGCCTTGTTCAGGGTCCTGGACCTGAAGTCCTCCCAGCGCTTCTTGACATGTTGGAAGTCACGGACTGCCACCCCCTCCGTGTTGATGGCAGTCACGATGTCCGTCCAGATCCGAGTCCGTCCTTCCTTGTCGGCGCGGGAACTTCCGAAGAGGGCATCATACTGCCCCAGGACTTGCTCCACCAGGACACCAACTTCCCTGGAACTGAAGCTGGTGCCCCTCTGTCTCTCTGGCCGGGGGTTGTCAGTGGGGCCAGATGTTGCAGTGCCCGACATGACAACCCCAGAGGCAGGAGTGGGTGGGCAACTGGGTCCTGGGGCTGGGCTGTGGAGTGATGGAATCCCAGTCGGGAGTCTTCGGTTCCAGCAGGGATGGTCAAAGCAACAGCACCCCTGGCTGATGTGCAGGCAGCAAATGGCAGGGCACGTGGGCAGCAGGCAGTCAGGCAGCAGCAGATGGCAGGTGGGAGCGTGCTCGGGGCTCTGGGGGGCAGTAATTCGGCTTTCTGGGAAGGAGCGTGGTCTTCTGTGTGCTTACGCGTGGCCAGCTTGATACGGAGTGATTTGGCACGTGTAATTCGAGGAAAGGCCCTTAGCGCGTAAGCGCGTCTGCGCGCATACGCAATTTCATTTGACAGAAGGCCCCTCAAGCGCAAGCGCCCCTGTGTACACCTCCCATTGGCACCACTCCATCTGTGGCGGTACTACTACATCTGTGCCATGGTTGGGAGGCCACCAAAGGTGAGGGGTGCCTCAGCTGGGCGTCCTCCTCGTGGTGGGTGTGGTCGGGGACGTGGCCGTGGTGACCAGGGAGTAGGGGGACTCCAGGGTGTCCAGGGCGGCCACAGAGGGGGAAGAGGCAGGGGTGCGCCACTTGAGCACAATGTTGTGCCATGTGTCGGTGCAGTCATGCCACCACCCCGTGTGGTTCCCGGGGGATGCAGCTTCTGCATCTGGCACTAGCGCCCATGTGACCCGGCAGTCTGTACCATTGACTGCCACGGGCCCAAGGGTAGTGGTAGCTGCAGGTGCAGCTGTGGACACCGCCACCCAGGCTCAGGGTCTGCCAGCGCAGGTTGCGTTGGCACTTGAGGAGCCCTTGGTAGATCTCCAACAGGCCAGGAGGGAAACCATAGGGGCAGGCCGGGCTTCTCAGACCAAGAGACGTGTCCCTGGGGCAGTCATGACATCTGCTGCCCCGAACAGCCGGGTGTTGGCAAGTGCAGGGGCAGATGCACCCAACAACACCCCGGTTGTGAGTCTGCCAACCAGGACTGTTGCGGTCAATGACCCTGCCACAGCTAATGTTGCTGTGCAGGGTCCATTAGAGGGCACCCAGATGCCACTGACACAAGTCAGGCCTTTGGTCGTCCCTCCACCTGCCACTCCCTTGGCTCAATCCACTGAACCCACTGGCCATACTGGTCAGGGCGGCATTAGCCAGCCAGGGTCTGCGTCACAGTCCAAGAGGAGGAAGGTTGCACCTGCAGCACAGGCTGGGACCCCACATACAGCCACGACCTCCTGCACATCGAGGAAGAAGCCTTTCTGCAAGCAGGAACTGGACTTCCTCGTGGACTACGTGCGGGGCCACAGCCGTGACATGCTAGTGGGTGCCAATAGTCAGACTACGGCTGTCCAACGTGACACCCACTGGAAGCATGTTGCGGAACATGTCCGTTCATTCGGCCATGAGGTGCGCACCATGCAAGAGTGCAAAAAGCGTTGGAATGACATCAAATGCAGCACTAAGGCTAAGCGTGCCTCTAATTACAACTTGACTCTGGTGACTGGCGGTGGGCCTGCACCAGAGGAGGAAGTGCTCACTCCGCATGAGGCACTCGTTGCGGAGTTCATACTACCTGAATTGGTCGAAGGAGTGGGAGAGATGCTGGACTTTGATGCCCAGTCTAGTGAGTGTTGATGGGTGTTTGTTGAGGACGTGTGTGTTTCACTTGTGGGATGTGTTGTGCATGATTGCCACTACATGTGACGTGTACATGGTTCTGATGTGTAAGTAATGCAATGCTTCCGTGATGCATGTCTCCTCTGCCTGCATGCGGGGGATCCATGTAGGCATGCTCCCTTGCCCCTCCTCCGCCACTCTGCACCCCAGTTCCACCTTTGCACTGGTCTGCTTCAATCTTGCCAATGTGTACTTTCTTGTTCATGCATCCTGTGTAGATGCTAACTTCCAGCGTAGAATCTGCCAGACATATGCCGTGTGGTACAGCCTTAGTACTTGATGCAGGGTATCTCACTTGTACTGTGCATAGGTCAGATGTCCCGCAGGGACATGAGTGCCCATTCATGCTCCATGTGCATTGCACGCATGCCCCTATGTGTCCTTGACTGGATGATCACTGTAATACAAGTCCTTGGTTACATACATTGCCTGACATCTCATCAGCCTTCCCATGTCAACTGTGGCTCAGTCCTGCGTTGCACACATGTTTAGGGTCTGACAATCTGTATGGCTCACAGGCCTCAGCCTGTTCAATGGCCAATGACTCTGTCCAACTATTGTTGTGTCTTCTTCACACATGGGCGGCATCCAGAGTTTTCATCATGTGTCCTGCTTACTGTCACAGCATCATTTGCAGTGTGGTCACTTGAATCACATTAAGCTGTTGATGCCAGTCAACACTGCCTGTCAATACACAGGTGTATGGTCAGCCTTTTGATAACATGCTAGGCATCCCTGCTTTGGTACTGGGGTGGAGGGGTGCTTAGCTTCTAGATATGGTACACATTGAATGCACAATGCACGTGATGTCTGAATTTGACATTGCACTGCCTTCACATTTCCTGGCACACACCATGGAGTCCTTGTACATGTAGGTAGTGAGTGGCGTACACATTTTCTGCACTGCATAGACCCTCTTCCATGGAAACTGCCACCTTTCAACAGGTCTGATCACAGAAGCAATTCAATGTTGACCCAGCATGCATGCCAGGTTATATGTTGTGTGTGACATGTCTGCCTGATGCGTTTGCTGTCGGTGTGTGTGTGTGTGTTGTGTGCTTCTGACATGTGTAGTGACCATTTTTCTCTATATTTTTCAGGTGATGACGCAATGGAGGCAGAGGATGGTGTTGTCATGCCAGACACAGGGTTGTTACCACTACATCAACCCGGCACTAGTGGGGGTCGTGGGGTGGTAGGCCACGAAAACCCCCAAGTGCTACAGTCCATCTTGTCTCTGGCTGCCAATGAGTCCAGCCTTGATGACGACTCTGACGTCCATGTTGAGTTGGATGAGCATCAAGTCCATGTGTCAGGGGTGAGTGATTCTGATGTGGACACTCCTCTGTCCGTGACACCTGCACTGAGGGATCAGACAGTCTTGGTTCCTCCGTCCGTGGTGGATCGGGACGCAGGGTCACCCTCCACACCAGTCACTGATGTGCCTGGGACATCAAGTCGACGGGGGCACGTTGTCGTGCAGCCGCGGGCGGTGCCAACACAGCGAGGCCCCCCGGTCCTTGGGTCCCGCAGGGGTCAAGCCTGTCAACACGGTCGCCGCGCGCAACCGCAGTATACTGAGTGGGAGCAAGACATGACTGCCAATTCTGAACGGCAGGGGGCAGCAATGGAGAACATCGCTGAGAGCATGGATCGTGTGGCCCGATCTGTGCTCCCCCCTGCTAGCCAGGTGCTTCTCCAGCAGCAGGCGGCACGGTCCATGGCCCACGGCCCGCTCGCTCAGGCTGGGCATGGCGGCCTCAGACAGGGCACGCCAGGCTGAAATGTTGTCTCTGCGTCAAGCAATTGCTGCTCACTCAGAGGCGCACATGGATGCCCTGAGGGAGGAGTATGCTTCCCTCAAATCCACTCTGGGTGTCCTTATGATGTCCCAGAGGCAGCGGGCAGAGGAGAGGTTTGAACAGCTTGAGCGTACCATCTCGGCTGAGCTACAGGCTTGCCGGGAGGTGCAGCGGTTTTCCAGCCAGGCCTTGCAGGAGGAACTCCGTGTTACACGTGCTACCTTGCAAGAGGAAGCACGTGTATCACGTGAGGTTCTGCATGCAGACCTACGTCACATCGCCACACAGAACCAGGCTCACCCGTCCGGCAGACTTGCTGCCGACGAGGGGCAAGCTGCGGCTAGGCGTGGCCAGGCTACTGTGCCATGTCCTCCTTTCCAGGATGAGCCAGACTCGGACGACCATCTATCTCCCACATAGGCCGGGCTGTGCAGGCGTTGAGCCCATGGAGGTTTTTTTTTTGGCTCAGCATCATCGCATGTGGATGTTGAGCAGCACCCTGTACCTCCCCCCTCCTGGGTGCCTCCCCTCCCCCCCGGGTCGTATGTGGCCATTTTTGATTTTTCTTTTAGTTTAGTTAGTTAAGTTTCTGTTTGATAGTTAGTTTAATTAGGTAATGTAGGTTTTCCATAGTTAGTGTAATTAGTTAATATACTTTAAAATTGCTTGACTATTGTGCTTTCATGTGACGGTGCAGTGCTTTGTGGCTTTTGAAGGCATCCACTGTCTGTTCCAGCTGGGCCCTTCAGGCTTGTCTTGTGTATGTGTTTGCTGCTTGGGGTCCTTGACTCACATATGCCACTCCTGCCTCCCTTATCCATGGGCTCGCAAGGATGGTTCGGTGTCACAACCTTTTACACAAGGGCTTTGGACTGTCATATCTGTGGCATGTCTGGTGCTGTGTGACTTGTGTTTACACCCCTAGTGGGGATGATGTTGGTGTTATTGTCCACTGTTCATCTTTTGCTAGATGGGGTGTTTCATGGTTAATGTGTACATTCATTGCTATGCATTGTGTAGTATGTTTCTTATCTTTACTGTACATGTGCTTGTTGCAATTCATGCTGTAGATAGTGTTCCACACTTTGGATGTGAAAGATGGACTGATGGCGTGATTTATGATGTGACTCTCTGACATGGTCAAGTAATGAGATGCCTGAAGAGATACACACAGATGACTTTGAAGCATTAATCATGTGTTTCATGCCCTTTCTGCAGGGGGATGAGCCTCCAGAGTACCTTTGCCAGCAGACATGGCCCATTGGACGACAGAATTCTGGACACGTTTGTTGGTGCCCACATGCACATGTGTGCACAAGCAGAGGCACAGGGATTGCAGACCTACATCCTAGAACTGCTGACGTGTTCCAAGGAACTCCAGGCAAGGTGAGCAGCACAGGGGGGCCACAACACAGCAAAGCTTGCACCAGGCGAGTTGCACATGCAGGCTTAGTCACAGCACTGAGGGTGAGCTTGCAATGCAGCTCAGATGTGTTGGTTGACTGATGGCTGTTGATTGTAAGGTTGTCTGGGACACCTGCAGGGGCAGTGGCACATACCCACCGGTACACCAAGGTCCATCGAGGCACTTGTATCAACCATGTAGCCTTCCGAGACATGGAAAGGGGCAGCTCACAGGGATATGCAGCAAGAGACATACTCGGGTGCAGTGCATTTCATTTCCATGTACATTATGATAAATGCACTGCCAACTTTGTTTCGGTCATGGTGGTACACAACTTGCTCTGAACTCATGGCTTGCTATATGGGCATGTCTGCTTACCCAGGGAACATTGCATGTTGTGTGAATTGTGACACATTGGTGTTCCATTTGCCACGCACCCACCGGCGGCTGACTTACTGCATTGACTGTGTATGACCCATCACAGGGGTAATGTTATATATGGGTACGAAGCATCTACACCAGATTGTCTGTTTGTAGAATAGTGTTTTGCTATGGGGCATGTTTGGTGGTGTGTTTCTGTGTAATTAGCACATACAGGTTGTTGACTGTGGCTCTCTTTGCAGCATTGCAGTGCTCCTGTAACCGGACCTGAGAGTGCGCAGGCAGGAAGCCAGCACTCAAAACCAGAGCTAAGTGTCTGGTTGTTTTTCTTTCAAACTGCTCTGCATAAGCTTGCTGGGGGGTGCACTAATGCATGGATGAATGTGTAATTCAATTTGGTATGTTTTTTTCCCCCTAATCACCCGGAATCCTATGCAATTTTGAACCCTGTACCCTCTACCCGGTGTTCCTGCTTCCCGTACCTATCCAAGCAACGTTCCCTAACCCTCTTTCCCCGCTGGGGTTGCGGATGCCTGTGTAAGCCCCAAACTTGCAGCCGGCCAAAACCCTAGAGGGGGTGGTTGGTTCGTGCCACTCCTAAGCCTGGACTACAGAAGGCCATGACAATGATGCCCAAGTTTGTTTGGATTGTGTATGTGTTCATGCAGGTAGTACATTTTCGTGCATTCCCTACTTCCATGTCTCATTCCTCCTCCCCTCTCCTGCCACTCATTCCAGTTATCCAGAGTGCCAACACCTGTCCCGACTGCATATCCCTGACCCTCCTTCCCCACCAGGGTCTCAGGGGTCTGTGTGAGTTTGACCTTGCAGGCACCTGGGACACGGTTGGGGTGGTTGTTTCCCGCGCCTGTACATGGGACCTGTGACAGTACACATCCGTTCATGGTGCATCATTCTATGTTATGTACCACACATGGTTCACATCATGTTGTGACATTGTTTTACTGTGCTACCTTGGTTGTTGCATCATTGTGGTAGTACTTGGCCTTTGTGACGTACTGCTACGTCAAGTCATCTACTGGAGGGTGTTCTGGTTCATTTTTTATACTTTGGATTTTGTGATTTTGGAAATGAGTGTGGATTCTGAGGGTGCAGGCACCTTTTTACACACAAGGTGGGAGATGTTGACGAAGGGGAAAGGTGATCCTGTGGCCAGGTGGAATTGAGGGTTGAAGGCTCCATGACCTAGGTGCAGTTGTTCAGTGGGTCATGGTCATTTGTGAGGGAGGGGTGGGGTTGTTGTTGATACTTGGCTTGCCCTGCAGTGTGATGGGAACCCCGACATTGTAATGGTGGTATCCTATGTACATGTTGTGTTCTGCTGATCAATGCCTGTTCATGTGTTGTGTTTACCTTTCAGGTGTGAGGGGATAGTTGTGGTTTGACATGCTGGGGTGTACACATGGTGAATGTTCACATGTGATGTGTAGAGAACACTGATGGTCACTTGATTGCACATGCATATGTGGAGTGCATGTCCTTGCTGACCCACACACTTTCACTCTGATGTACTACATGTACTACCACCCTTGCATATCCACGTGTACACTGTTTGCCTTCTGGTGCCCACTGTGTCCCTGCAGCACATGTTCTGTGACCAATTATGGATCCTGTACATGCCTAATTTGCTTTTTGATGTGGTCTGTCGCTTAGATGTGATGCTCAGGGTGTGCATCACACACAATGGCTGTTCACTGTGCTGTGCACTGAGCAGTGTGTTGCAGGAGTAGGACACAGCACACAGAAGCTGCAGTGTTGATTTTGCAATGCACAATGTGCATGTAGACAGGCATTCATTGTTATGTTACGTCTACAACTCTTGTGATGCATTTGGAAATGTCTTATTTTGGGTGGGAGGTTTTTGGTCAGTCATTTCATCTGATTCCAGGTCAGGCATCATTGTCTGATGCCACTGTACATTTTGGACATGGCAATGTGTGCCTTATTGTTACTGTGTTGGTGTATGGGTATTGCTTGCCATGTCATGTTGTGGTTTGGGAGGGTTTGAGTGACATGACAGTGATGGCCATGGCCTGTTTTGCAGGTGTGTGTGATTCACACCTTGCATGCCAGGGTCATCCGCTTCTCAAAGCAACTAGCTGGGGGTAGATCTCTCTCCGCGGCAGGGCCCTCCTCTGGAACAGCCTTCCTGCCTCACTGGAATTCGAGGAGAACCATCTCCGGTTCGGGAAGCATCTCAAGACCTTCCTCTTTACTTCTGCTTTCTCTCTGCCTCTCCCTTGCTAAATTCTTCACTGGAACTGCACTGAATCTGCAACTGGGCCACTCTCACCAACCTCGGTCCCTGGCCCAGCCACTCTCCACTTGCACTGCCTCCCTGGCAACCCCTGCACTGCGGTACTGTCTCTCTATCCCTACAGCCCCCCCTTCCCAGCACTTGTCTGCACTTACCTTTGCAGTTGCCACCAGCTGGGCTATGTATTCGTTTTTTGGTCTACTAACCCTTTACTGCACTCCCCCCCTCCCCTTACCCTTCCACTTTTCCCTTCCCCCTACCCCTGCACTTGCACAATCTAAATGACACCTGGCCTAGTAGTACCGTTGTCTGTCTTACCTTGTTCCCCCCTCCCTGCCTCATCGCACCTTGGAATACTTGTGTATAGGCCATATCATGTCATGTCATATGTGTGCCTTTTGGTCACACAGGATAGCTTGTGTTTAAGTAGCTAGGGATGCAGACAATGTGGCACTTCCATGGCAACTATCTCAGGGTGGTAGGGTTGTGACAGTTGACTGTCTCTTTGTCATCATCGATTGTCACCTGTTATGTGCCAGGCCTGTGTGCACTCCGCGGGGGTGGTAGTTTAGGTGAAAAATGTGGCCACTAGCTGGGTCCGGGCTTCCTTGCCACATGCCCTGTCCCCTCCCATGGGCAGTGCCTGTGCCTGTGGTTGGGGATGTGGGGGCACCACCATGTCCACCGGGACGCCCTGCCGTGTTGCAACATTGTGCAGGACACATGCTGCCACAATGATCCTGCACACTACTGGTGGTGCATAGAGTAGCTGGCCGCCAGAGCCGTCAAGGGAGCGGAAACGTGACTTGAGCACTCCGAATGTGCGCTCCACTAGGGCCCTGGTTGCAATATGGGCGGCGTTGTATGTTACCTGGGGTGGTGTGGTGGGGTTCCGGATTGGCGTCATCATGTGGTTGCTCAGAGGGTAGGCACTGTGCCCTGGGGAGGTGTAAATGGTTGTGATTATTGGGGTTTGTTTATTTGTGTGTGTGTGTGTGTGACATGCATGCATGTGCAAGGGCATTTGTACTCACCTAGGAGCCATGTGTCGCCATGCTGCCCAGCTTCCAGGGCCCGGCTCAGGGCAGACATTCCGTATATGAAACTGTCATGGGTGGAGCCAGGGTCGTTTGCATAGACAGAGGTGATGATTCCCTTTGCATCGCATACCACCTGTACATTGATGGAATGCCAGTGCTTGCAGTTTCGGTAGATGTGCTCAGTGGCCCTAGGTGGACGTAGGGCCGCATGGGTGCAATCTATGGCACCGAACACTTTGGGGAAGTGTGCCACCCTGAAAAAATCCAGGACAACGGCCTGCCTTTCTGCGGGTGTTCTGGGCATGTATATGTGCCTGCGGACTGAGGGGCGCACTGTCATGATTGCCAGTACCTGGTGTAGGCAGCGTGACTGCGTGGCCTGTGAGACCCCCCCCCACTATGGCAGTAGTCCGCTGAAATGACCCAGTGGCCAAATAATGCAGGACATTGAGCAGCTTCTCCAAGGGGCTCAATGCTTGGGAGCAAAGGGTGGGGGATGTAAGGTCATCTTCCCACTCCCTGACCAGGTCTACGATGATGTGGGGTGGAAACCTATACCTGCCATAGACCTGGTCATCAGGCATCCCAAAAAGGCTTGTCCGTGGTGCGGAAATGCGTGCCCTGGCTATTCTCCCACGATCAGTGCTGCGACAAATGGGGCATTCATCATAGCTGTATATACGTGTTTGTTGTTTGCGCGCACTTTTATACTGTGCGTGGGGATGCTTCCACCTGCCTTCGTGTGGCGGACGCGTTGACGCCTGTGTGCGTCTTTTGCCGTGCGCGGGTTTCCCGTATTCGAATCCATGTATACGGGTTGTTCGCGTGCGTGTGGGCGTTCCGTGTAGTTCCCTGCAGTACTTCCCCAGTTACGCCTTCTTCTTCACGCGTTATTCCCCATTCCGCGTGTTACGTCCACTGTTCCGCCCACTTTGGTTGTGTGCGCCGCGCTACGTGCGCTTTTGCTGTGCGCGTAGCGCACGCCGTGCATGCCTGCGTGCGCCATGGCTGGACAGCGGGAAACACGCGCAGCGTCTTCCTTGAATCGCACACGTGCGCGTGCACTGCGTTTCTCGTGCTTGCGCTACCTTGCGCCTGCTTGCGCTGGGATTTTCGGCGCACGTTTGCTCCATGAATCGACCCCTAAATCAGGTACCAATTTTCAAAATATGTCAGCTATGCAATTACTACAAAAAGTGCAAGAAAAAGATGAGGTTTTACAGTCAAGCATTACAAATCTTTTAGCAAACATGCGTAGTATAAATGAATACTTGTTCTGATGTCACAGAGATGTACGCTGCATGATAAGAAACCCTTGCCCACCCACTTGGCTTGTGACATTAAGTTGTGCAGAATATGCATGGGAATATTAACATGATTTCCTACGGATAGCAAACAAAAACAAAACAAATATATATATAAAAACACCAAGAAAACTCTGCTCTCTAGATCCTGTAAATGTATCTAGACATTTCTATCATCGTTTCATTGCTATACTACACTTCATTTGTAATAAAACTGTTCCTCCCCTCTGAGAAGTGCAGCACTTCTTTTGGAAAAAAGAATACCAAGCCAGAGGAGAACCACACATCCACATGCTTTTGTGGATTAAAGATGCTCCTAAATTTGTTCAGGACGGTGATGCCACTGTTTTGCAGTTCATCCAAAAATGTGTCACTTGTGAAATCCCTTCACAAATGACACAAAGTGACCTTCATGTACAAATTTTACAATTTTAAAGACACAAATGTGGGAAGTATTTTTGTCACAAATATGAAAACCAAGGGAAATATTACACCAAATGCCTCTTTGGTTTCCCTAGACCAGTTTCAACCACAGGTCAAGTAAACAACTTCATGTCTTCAGTTAGACATAGGGCCTCACTACACGGTATGCGGCAAGGGATTACCGGCACCGGTAAGTGCACCGGTGCCGGTAATCTCTTACTGCCCTACTACGAGGTCCCCGAGCGGGTCCCTTCCTTAACGCCTGGTTTTAGCAGGTGTTAAGGAAGGGCCCCGTTGAGGGACTTCAGAGCTAATAACGGGCCCGCTAATAGCGGGCCCGTTATTAGCTCCTTCCCCATTCCCATTGAGTCCTATGGGGGCTCAAATGGGAATGGGGAATGGGTCCCGGAATGGGGATTTACCGGTCCCGCCAGGGTCGGAATGACCTGGTAAATCCCCATTCCGTGAACGCGTGCCTGGAATGCGGTAAGGGTGGCTACCGCCTACCGTGTAATGAGGCACATAGTGTCTAAGGTAAATCACCTAGGAACACATATTACAAAAAAATAACACAAGGATCAAAATACATCAATGATTACAATGCAATCATTGCCCTCCTATGGAATGCAAATATAGATGTGCAGTACATTGCAGACAATTCCACTGCAGCTGCATGATATGTCACAGCCTACTTAACCAAAGCAGAACAAACATAGCTCCAAGACCTCTGGGATGACATATCATCTGACAAAACACTATCTCAGAAATTGTACATCTTAGGTATACAAATGCTCTCCCATAGAGAATGTGGCTGCTATGAAGCTGCAGACAGTTTAACCAGTAAAGCCTTGTATGGAAAATCTGAAAATATAGTATGGCTAAGCCTTGGTCCTGCTAGATGTAGAAAAAGAGTTCTCAAATCCTGTGAAGACATAGAAACAATAGCCAAAAATGATCCCAACAGCCAAGACATTTTGAAAAAAAACAACTTACTGGACACATACTACCCAAACTGAAGTACCACTTTGCAAACCATGTATCTATACCACATAGCCCAAAACTTCACATACACATTTTTTAAACCAGATGAGAAGAAAGGTAGATACAGAGTGTAAAATTGTGAAGGTAGCTTAGTGAAACTTACCAAACTAAGCTTAATTAATCATATCAAATTGTCATTAAAAACTCCTCAACATAAAGAACTGTATTACATGTCCCTGCTACAACTTTTTAAACCGTGGAGAAAAGAAGAAGATTTACTAACTACCTATGACTGCTATGAAGACGCTTTCAAATCAAATGAAAACACTATAATAGTCGTAAACTTTACACAGTACAAAACAATTTTGCACAACGAGCAGCAACAAGAAGAAGAACACCAGGCGCAACTAGATGTGAACACTCCTGACAGGAGTCAACCTTCTGTAACAGGAAGCCAAGAACCACTTGGACAGCCAATAATAGCAAATGAGGCAGCATTAGCCATGACTGAAGTAGAAAACACCATGGGCCTCATTACGAGAATCCCGCTAAAAACAAGGTCTTTACCGGCATGGGGAAAGTAGCGGGTCCATGCTCCGTAGACGCTGCTAATATCGGCTGATTACGAGTGTGCGAGCATGAGCGAACCCCCGTGCCGGTAATGGCCATACTGCCATGTCACTAAAGGCCCTCCAACCCCCCGATAGCAGCATCACGGGACCCACCGATACCACCTCCACAAAGGAGCAACCCCTTAATACTGACCCGGTAATAACATCATGTTAATACCGGGCTCGTAATACCGGACCCAGAAGTAACCTCATCGCGTCAGAACGGGAAAATCGCTGGTGGCCATCTTTAAAAACACAATCCATTGCAATCCTCCCAATCCACAGTGCTGCAGAGGAGAGACCAGGGCCATTGTACACATCATGTCCAAGGCTACCCATAAACCAACCCCTGCCTGCGCAAGAAGCGCTTCTCTGATGAGTAGTTAATATGCTCGTAGATACCCTTGCTGCCCATGCAGAGGAGGTTTTCACCCATAACCTCAAAAGGGAGGTGCAGCTAAGGAAGAAGGAAATATGGGAGGAGGTAACAGGCAAGGTGTCAGCGGTTGGCACCACCTCATGCACAGTCAAAGGCTGCCAAAAAAAGATGGGACGACCTCCGTCTCAGGGTCCGGAACATCTCGGCCAGCAATTGTAGGGAAGTCATGGCCACAGGTGGGTTTGCCCACTCCCCGGTGAAACTCATGTGCTTGGAGGAAACCTGCAGCACATCCATCCAGATGGAGTCGATACAGGGCTTCGAGGAAATGGTGACGGGTGCCGCAACATCTGGAGATAGAGGTGAGTGAACTTGCAAACCCCAGTAGGCCAAACCATGACGTAGCACAAGTGATGTGAAAGTGAGGCAAGACAAGCCAATGCATGGCCCATCAAACACACACTTACAGATCCATGTCCAGATAGAGGCCCAAACCCTGCCACACTGAAATGCATGATGTGTGCCAATCCCATTACCAACAGACACCCAACACACAGGGACCATTTGCATGTCATGCATCACACACACCCCAATACAATGGCATACCACCTGGCACGCATCATTGCAGAATTGAGATGCCACGGCTAATGCCAATATGCACCCCCCCTTGAAACTACCCTGTGTGACACACCTGTAAGAGTCCAATGCATGAGAAATGAAAAACTGTACAGCACCATCTCATGCATCTTGTATGTAACACCATCACTGATGCCCTGCATCTCTTCTTACCCCACAGGCACTGATGGAGAAGATGGGAGTCAGGACCCTGCCACAAGGCCATCCACGTCCAGACCACCTGGCACTGGTCAAACCACCTCTGGGGCAGCATCGCGGCCCTCAGTGCAAGCCAGGGAAAATGCACAGGCCATGCAGGCACATGAGGACCCCACAGGTTCGGATGAGACTGTGACCACAGAGCTGCCAACCACATCTTAAGGAGAGGCTAGTGGCACCCATTCGACTGCCACAAGTTCAGTGGGTGAGGCAGCAACCACAGCCCCACTCAGTGACGTGGACACAGGAGCGGAGGAGTACGTGGACCTAGAAGGAACAATCCATGTGGCATGTCCACAGACCCCAAGCCCCCCGTCCATCCCACAACACACCACTCAGGCTTCACTCTCCAGCCCCATGCTGGATTCTGCAGTTCTACTGCACAGTTCAGACATCACTACCACCCCAGAGGCTAGCCCTGCAATGGCCCACCCTGCCGCAGCACCATCAACCTCAGCCGCCCACACTGACATAGAGGCACGCCTGTTGAGGGTGCAGGCAAGGCAGGACATGATAATAGAGCTGGTGCGCCAATATGTGGCTGACGGCCTGGAAACACGCAGGGAGATCCGTCAGGCCAATGCTGCGACCATTGAGGCAATTAACACCAGTGCAGTCATGATCCGTGACAGTTTGGGGGCTGTCACACAGGTTCTGACCAGCATGGTACAGCACATGCAGCGCCAAGAACTAGCACCGCCGGTGGCAATACCATGTGTATCAACCCCCTCATCCACACTTGAATCCTCCACCCCCTCCAGCCCTGTGCGTATGACAAGGCAAAGTGCAAGGCAGACCAAAATGCTGCCCCTGGACACTAAAAAAACCCGCAAATAGTGTGGGATGACATTGGCTGAGGGGGGAAGTGGTGTAGGTGGTATAGAGGGGATTAAGTGGTTGTTAATTGGGGGTATGGGGTGTTCATTGGGGATTAAGGGGTTGTTAATTGGGGTGTATGGGGTGTTCATTGGGGATTTTTGGGGGGGTGGGAAGGGCGTGTGACTAGTGAAGGGAGAAAGCACTGTTTTGTAAATAACCTTAATACACCCGTTGTGTTTGAAATCATTTAATCACTGGACATTGTTCATTTCGAGTGTGTCCATTCAATTCATGACAGCGCACAGTGCCCAACTCCCTACACACCCTGTGTCCATGTTGACATGGTCCCAGTGCTCAGTGTAGCACTGACACATAACCATCAATGTCCCTGTGGTTCAAAATTAATCATCAATCAGTGACTGACATACAGCACGGCCATCTTGTGCATCACGTACTGGCAGTGTGCTGCTTCTCCGCCATCATCATCATCATCATCCTCACCGGGTGCATACATGTCAATGTCAGGTGGCAGTGGTACATTTCTCCGGATGCACATGTTGTGCAGCATGACATAGACCATGGTGATCTTTGCCACCATCTCAGGGCCATAATGGAGTGCTCCACCAGACCTGCTTAGGCAGCGGAACCGTGCCTTCAACAGGCCAGCGGTCTGCTCAACCACGACACGGTTACGGGTATGAACCCGATTGTACTCCTCTTCGTGCCTGTTGCGTGGGTTCCGCACAGGGGTAAGTAGCCACGGCTTCAAGGGATATCCTCCATCACCTGCATGGGGGCACAAGGTGGTTTCTGTGAGTCAATCTGAGCTGTACTCCTTAGGAATCATGGCCATGACCGCAGCTATGTGATGTTGATATGCACATGTCCCTGTATGCATGCACACAGATTGGTTTGATGCATTGTGTACTGCAATATGGCCTGCTTGTGCATCTTGCATGTTGTCAGTGATGAACGGCATTGGTCTTATGTATGGCATTGATGTGTCATGTTCAGGTTGGGATGTTCAGGTCAACAGTGTTTAGCTCTGAGTGCATGGTCCACTCACCCCTCAATCCCACCCAGGTGGAGTATGCATCCCCCCCAATCCCACCCAGGTGGAGAATGCATACCCCCCAATCCCATCCAGGTGGTGTATGCCTCTCCCTAATCCCACCCAGGTGGAGTATGCATCCCACCCAATCCCACCCGGGTGGAGTATGCATCACCCCCAATCCCACCCAGGTGCAGTATGCATCCCCCTAATCCCACATAGGTGGAGTATGCATCCCCCACCTCACCACCCTGATGCACTGACATGGACCAATCAGGCAATTTACCGAGCAGCCAGTGTGACGGGGTAGCGTGGAGTTACGCAGCACCATGACATCATGTGTAGATCCGGGAATATCGGGCGCAACAATGTGTGATGATCTTGCTGGAGTCACATACCATCTGCACATTAATGGAGTGGTATTGCTTGCGATTGCGGTACACTGCCTCTATTGCATGAGGGACAACCAATTTGACATGGGCGCAGTCGAGGGCACTGATGCAATGGGCATGCCTGCCAGTGAATGGAAGCCTACTTTAGTGTCAGCAAGCTCCTGGGCAGTCCGTGGTAGCGATATGTCGGTGCTGGCATGCTTCAGGAGGGCATACAGCACTTTGGTAAGCATGCGTGAAAAGAGTGGTTGTGATATACCATGCAGCTGGCCCACTGTGGGTTGGTAGGTGCCTGGGGCCAGGATGTGGAACACAGACACCACGTTTAGTAGCGGGGGAAGGCATGCGTATTTCTATGAGGCTGACAATGTCGTTTATCATGTCCACTATGGTGGTGATGATGTCCCTGTCCAACCGGTACAGGGAGTGGATCTGCTCAGGGGTTAGATTGAATGGACTCGTTCTGATGCGAGGAATTGGTGGCTGCCTACGTGGTAACACTGGCTGCACTGGTGGAACTTGCTGGGACTGTCTCACCCTCCTTCTCCTCCTGCATCTCTTCTGTGCTGCCTGTTGTTGTAGATATAGTTGTTGTTGTTGTTGCTGTTGTTGCTGTAGTTGTAGCAGTACAGGCATGTCCTCCAGCCCCATGATTGCAACAGCTAGTGGTAGCATTTTGGTGTGGGAAGGGGTGTGGTGTGTGGGTGTACTCCTTTTGTACTGTGTGGTGTGTGGGTGTACTCCTTTTGTACTGGGGCAGGCTCCATTGACTCCACCTGTGGTGATTGTGTGCACCTGTGGCAGTTGCCTACACTGCAGGTTGCTATTTATGGGTGGTCCGCAATGCCTGTATTGCCACCATCACGCAGGCCCTAATTACCACCTTTTGGATGCCAGTAAGTGCATGCCCGCGTAACTTGTGATGTCCTCCTATTAGCGGCATCCCGGTATGAAGGGTTGTCGGTTCGTAATGGTCCGGACCCGTTAACGATGTCGGTAATATCATTCCGCCTTCCTATTTTCATTACCTACATGCTTTTAATGAGGCCCCATGTGTCAGTATGAGCAATCTACAGAAGACTTTGCTCTACTAAAATGACAATTAAACAATGGGCAGCGTAACATTTTCCAAGAAATAACAAAACAAATTGAACATTGTGTGCCTCATGAAAGTAAAAATTGTACCTGCCAACACTACAAACCTATACTGCTATACATGAGTGGTCAAGGTGGCTCAGGCAAAACGTTCTTAATCAAAATCAGCAAGTTCCTCCAACAATTGACAAACAACAAACTGTCAGCTGTTGTAGCTGCCCCCACAGGTTAGCTGCCTACAACATAGGCAGTGTCACGTTACACCGATTACTACTCCTTCCAGTAAACCACCAAAACAAATTAGACTATTACAAACTTTCTCCAGAAGATGCAATGGATCTACGCAGAGTTTTCAAACAAATGAAAATGCTGCTAATAGATGAGGTAAGCGTGGTTTCCAATCTAATGTTAGCCTTCATTCACCTCAGATTACAAGAGGCCCTGAAATCAGACTATGAAGAACTCTTGAAGAACTCTTTGGAGGAAAACACATTATAGTTTTCGGAGATCTTCTTCAATTAACACCAGTTAAAGGTGAACCTACTTTTAAAACCTTAGGGCACAAACTATGCCGTAAAACTCTTGGCAGCATAGGAAATGTCAACCTTTGGCAACATTCCAATACAAAGAATTAAATAAAAACATGTGTCAGTCTGCAGACCTCACATACGGCAACATTTTAAAAAGTATTAGAGTTGGTGTACTATCTCAAGAAGCACAATCTATATTAGAAACTAGGCACATCCATGCACTCTATGGCCATAACTCATGTGCTACTGATGCCATGGAACAATTAGCACACACAAATGTAAACTGTATGTCCTTGATGCCAACTCCTGCAAGCTGATCAACATGTAATGAAACAATGTTAAAAAAAGAAATGCAAACAACATTTGATCCACAGACAAACTGGAAGTACATGGTATGGCACTACCCATGTGTCAACAAGCCACAACAAGGCTAAATACCTTAGAAAACTCTTTCTCTAACACAGCTGGTTTGGAGAAAATATTAAAATTATCTTTAAACTGTAGAGTAATGCTAAAACGTAACCTTGACATGGACCAAGAACTAGTTAATGGAGCACTTGGTACAATTGTTGTCTTTCAAACATACCCACATGACAACAACATCCAGTTTGTCAATATTCTCTTTGACAAACTATCAGAAGTTAAAAGGATAGGACGCTCAACAGCCCACTTCCTTCTTTTCAAAGACATGTATGTACGCAGAGAACGGTTTTCTCTAACTCTAGCATACGTAGTCATCATTCACAAATCACAAGGTCTTACTCTAGATAAAGAATTGTTAGATATTGGTAGCACAGTTTTTAAAGAAGGCATGAGGTATGTAGACTATCACGCTTATGTACACTTGACGTAAAATTGCTAATCAACTTTGATGCAAGTAAAGTAAATACTGATATTCCTTGCATTCTAGAATACAATAGACTGCGTTCACTCTACACCCCCATCTAAAAACCTATCCTGTTCTGCAAAAAGAAAAACTTTGTAAAAGAATACTACTTCAGACTCAAATTATGCAGGATCTCACAGCAATTCCTCCAAAGAAATTAAAATAAGCTAGTACATCATCAAGGATCACAACCAAAGAAGAATCCACTGCACAAACAAAGTAAACTACCTCTTCAAAGAAACAACACGCACTCTGAACAAATTACTTGGACACAGGTCCATTCAAATTTTCAAATACAACTGGTGTAAATTGCTACGCAAATGTAGCAATCAATATTCTATTCCAATTGCCACAAACTATTGACAACATTTACTTACACAGGACAGACTAATTGTGTTTGAAAATGTTAGTCCTTCATAGAAATGCAACCAACAACCCTGACAACACTTACATAGTTTCTGGAATAAGGCAGGAATTGGACTAGTGTGCTTTAATGGTCAAATTCACTATAAACACACATGAAGGTCCACAAGAATTTCTAATGTACTTACTACAAGCACTAGAAAACAAACATACCTATGAATGAAATCTTCCAGATTTCATACATGTGGAAACATAAATACTCTTTGCAGCCATGTCACACAAGAGCAAGTTCCTAATGAATGCTTTGTGTATGTATCCATACCTAACTGTGAATCCATTCAATTTCAGCAACTTTTACAACATGCAAACCATGGCAGATTATGTACTACCTGCAATTCAGATAATCGCTCCACCTTAGAAATACAGACACATCGTAAATACCTAATAGTAATGCTTTTACGTTACAATGCATATGGTACCAAAAACAACTGCAAGCTGACTGGATTCACACATGGACAAGTATCACTTGGTAAATAAACCTTGACAACAATAGGTATAATCTACCACGCAGGAGCCACAACTGATGCAGGTCACTACACTGCATATATAAAAAAGATCTGTGGATGGTTCGAATGTAATGATACTACCATTACTCTAAAACAGAGATTACTAATCTGTGTATGAACATCAACAAAACTTCAACTTCAAAACTATGAACAGTTAGAATACGCCAACAGGTATCTAACTGCCCCAAGATTATTCAACAAGCAAACAGATAAATGAATACCATTAAAATGAAACAAGAAATAAACAGTTAGAATATGCCAACAGGTAGCTAACTGCCCCAAGATTCTGCAACAACTAAACAGGTAAACCAATACCACTAAAATGAAACAAGAAATAAACAGTTAGAATACACCAACAGCTATCTAACTGCCCCAAAATTCTCAACAAGCAAACACATAAAAAATACTGCTAAAAAGCAACAAAAAAGAAACAGTTAGAACCAACAGGTCTGCAACAAGCAAACAGATAGATGAATACCATTAAAATGGAAAAAGAAATAAACAATTATAATACACCAACTGCTATCTAACTGCAACAATACTACCATCACTTCCATATCCAAAACCATACACCTATTCAATTCATACTATTGAAATCAATGAAAGAAATATATTGTACCACAATGTAGAAAGTTTTTTTTTTTAATCCAGCATGGATTTTTTTCCCACAGACCCAATGATTAAATGAACAAACACAGGAACTGAGCAAATTGAAAGGTACGCTGGTTTGAACTATAGTACTTCTAAAGTACTAACTATGAGGGTCGACAAAATACAGAAATGTCTACTATGCAATGCAATACTCATTATCAACTACCTACACTAACATGTGATCTTTTCTTTTATCACAGTGATTGAAAAGAAATGTATGCTCCAACTACCCATGTAATGTAAAAACTGCATACAACCACAACAAGTCAAACAGTAAGTATATAATGATTGGATTCACAAACACCACAGCATAACACACCCATTCAAGCAAACACCTGACCATAGACCACAATACAAAATGTTTGCTTCCATGTGTATCTTATGCTGCAGTGCTTGTTGCCAAACACTGCATTCTTGACTGCATGGCCTGGCCAACACTCTACATACAGCCTCAACAAGGGAAACAGTAAGTATATAATAATTAGACTCACAAACACTGCAACATAACACAGCCATCAAACGAACACCTCAACAATAAATACAACCCAAAATGCGAACAATCTTCAATACCAACATTCTGAACACAATCCAACAAACAAATTAACAAACATCATCACACTATCCGATAAACACTATTACACTACTGCCAATCAGTACTCACATTTCTGAAAACATATCCCCTAAGCAGCCCACATACCATAGTCAAAATGTTTGGTAGCATTGGTGTGTTATGCTGCGGTGGTTGTGGCCAGGGCCTAGAGTCTTGGGTGGATGGCCATGCAACCAAGATTCTAGGCCCTGGCCACAACCACCGCAGCATAACACACCCATAGAAGCAAACACCTACCGAATGACCACAACCCAAAAACATAACACATCCACATCAAAACCTATCCACTTCAATTAACATTCTAAAATAATAATTACAACCAACGCACAAACTCTTGAATACATACCCTTACCCAGCAACTTACCCAGCAACTTACACCAATTACATTTGAAAGTTTAAATGGACCAGGTAGTTCTGTATCTGAGTGCTATTTTTGGAGTTTGTCTTCCTTTTTTGAAGAAGTACCTGGTTTACTTTCCCTAATAGGTTCTTTTTTTGTTGTAGTACTTGATGAAGTATTAGTTTCTTTAAATCTCTTTGGAGGATTTGCAGTGACATCCTGTTGCATTTCTGTTTGATTTAGTTTTCTTTTAGAACATTTTACTTTTTGTGGAATAGGATATGTTTTTAGATGGAGGGTGCATAGTGAACGAAGTCGACTATATTCTGAAATGCAAGGAATATCAGCGTTTACTTTACTTGCATCAAAGTTGATTAGAATAGACCGTCAAGTGTACGTAAGCGTGATAGTGCTACGTAGCTCATGCCTTCTTTAAAGACTGTGTTACCAATGTCTATCAATGCTTTGTCTAGGTTAAGACCTTGTGATTTATGAATGGTGACTGCGTATGGAAGAGTTAGAGAAAATTGTTCTCTTCGTACATACATGTCTTTGAAGAGAAGGAATCGAGCTCTTGAGCATCCTATCCTTTTCAATTCTGAAAGTTTGTCAAAGAGAATATTGACAAACTGAATGTTGTTGTCACGTGGGTATGTTTCAAAGCCAACAACTGTACCCAGTGCTCCATTAACTAGTCCTTGATCCACATCAAGGTTAAGTTTAAGCATTACTCTGCAATTTAAGGATAATTATAATATTTTTTCCAATCCAGCTGTGTTGGAGATTGAAATTTCTAAACTATTTAGTCTCGTTGTGGCTTGTTCACACATGGGTAGTGTCATACCATTTATGTCTAGTTTGTCTGTGGCGCTAATTTCAATCATTGGTTGCATTTCTTTTTTTAACATTGTTTCATTGAATTTGAAACAGCTTGCAAGAGTTGGCATTAAGGCCATACAATTGACATTTTTGTGGGCTAATTGTTCCATAACATCCGTAGCACATGCATTATGGCCATAAAGTGCATGAATGTGCCGGGTTTTCAATATTGCTTGTGCTTCTTGAGATAATATACCAACTCTAATACTTTTTAGGATGTTGGCATACGTGAGATCTGCAGATTGCCACATGTTTCCTGTTAATTCTCTGTAATGGAAATGTTGCCAAAGGTTGACATTTCCAATGTTGCCAACAGTTTTACGGCAGAGTTTGTGTCCTAAGGTTTTAAAAATAGGCTCACCTTTCACTGGTGTCAATTGAAGAAGTTATCCGAAAACAATAATGTGTTTTCCTCCAAAGAGCTCTTCGTAGTTTGTTTTGAGTACTTTTTGTAATCTGAGGTGAATCAAGGCCAACATTAGGTTGGAGACCATGCTCACTTGATCTATTAGTAGCATTTACATTTGTTTTAATACTCTGCGTAGTTCCATTGCAGCTTCTGTAGAAAGTTTGTAATAGTCTAATTTGTTTTGTGGGCAGTGACAACAGCTGACAGTTTTTTGTGTGCCAATTGTTGAAGGAATTTACTGATGATTTTGATTAAGAATGTTTTGCCAGAACCAGCTTCACCACTGACGTACAGTAGTATAGGTTTGTAATTTTGGCAGGTGCATTCTTTGTTTTCATGTTGCACACCATGTGCAATTTCTTTTGTTACTTCTTCAAACATGCTACGTTGTTCATTGTTTAGTTTTGATTGTAGTATAGTTAAGTCTTCTTTATCTTCATACCGACACATGGTGTTTTCTACTTCTGTCATAGCTAATTCTGCCTCCTTTGTTATTAGTGGCTCTCCCAGTGGTTCTTGGCTTCCTGTTACAGAAGGTTGACTACTGTCAGGAGTGTCCTTATCTAGTTGGGCCTGCAGTTCTTCTTCATGTTGCTGTTCATTGTGCAACATTGTTTTGTACTGTGTAAAGTTTACATCAGTTATAGTGCTTTCATTTGCTTTGAAAGCGTCTTCTAAGGAGTCATAGTTGTCTAGTATTTCTTCTTCTTTTCTCCATGGTTTAAAGAGTTGTAGCAGGGACATGTAATGTAGTTCTTTATGTTGAGGAGTCTTTAATGACAATTTGATATGATTAAATAAATTTGGTTTGGTGAGTTTTACTAAGTTGCCTTCACAATTTGTCACTCTGTATCTACCTTTTTTTCATCGGGTTTTATATTATTTTTGTATGTGAAGTGTTGGGCTATGTGGTATAGACACATGATTTCCAAAGTGTTACTTCTGTTTGGGTAGTATATGTCCAGCAAATTGTTTTTTTTTTAAATGTCTTGGCTGTTGGGATCATGTTTGGCTATTGTTTCTATATCTTCGTATGATTTAAAACTCTTTTTCTAGATTTAGCAGGACCAAAACTTAGCCATACTATATTTTCAGATTTTCCATACAAAGCAGTACCAGTTAAACGATCTGCTGCTTCATAGGATCCACATTCTCTATGGGAGAGCATTTTTATGCCCAAGCTGTATAATTTTTGAGACAGTGTTTTGTCTGATGACAGGTCATTCCAGAGGTCTTGTAGCTCTGTTTTTTTGCTTTGGTTAAGTATGCTTTAACATATCGTGCAACTGCAGTGGAATTGTCTGCAATGTACTGCACATCTATGTTTGCATTCCATAAGTGGGCAATGATTGCATTGTAATCATTGATATATTTTTCTTCTTCTGTTCTTTTTATGTAATATGTATTTTTAGGTGATTTACCTTTAACACTATGTCTAACTGAAGACATGAAGTTGTTCACTTGACCTGTTTTTTGTAACCGGTCTAGGGAAACCAAAGTGGCATTTTGTTTAGTATTTCCCTTTGTTTTTGTATTTACGACGACATTATTTGCCACATTTGTGTCTTTGAAATTGTAAAATGTGTGCTTGAAGACCACTATTTGTTGCTTCTGATGGAATTTGACAAGTGACATATTTCTCAATAAACTGTAAAACAGTAGCGTCACTGTCTTGACCAAATTTAGGAGCATCTTTAATCCATAAAAACATGTGGATATGTGGTGCTCCTCTGGCTTGGTATTCTTTTCTCCAAAAGAAGTGTTGCACTTCTCCAAGGGGAGGAGCAGTTTTATTACAAATAAAGTGTAGCATAGCAATGAAGCGATGGTGAAAATATCTTGAAACATTAACAGGATCTAGAGAACAAAGTTTTCCGGGTGTTAGTATATCTATGTTTGTTTTGTTTTTGTTTGATATGCGTAGGAAATCATGTAAATCTTCCCATGCATATTCTGCATAACTTAATGTAACAAACCAAGTGGGTGGGCCAAAGTTTCTTATCATACAACATACATCTCTGTGACGTCGAAACCAGTATTCTTTAGTACCACGCATATTTGCTAATAGATTTGTAATATTTGATTGTAAAACCTCATCTTTTTGTTCCACTTATTTTAATAATTGTGTAGCTGACATATTTTGAAACTGGGATCCTGATTTTAATGTGTGTGCAACTCCGTAACATAAAGTTGCTAGTTCACATTCAAGGAGTAGGTGGAATATGTATTCCATATTTTTTCTAAATCTGGGATCTTCACAATACATCCGTAATGAGCAATATTCTGATGCTGTTATTTGAATAGGTCTATCATCGTACCTTCCTCCTTTGCCAGTAGGAAAAAGTAGAGGAAAAGCACGTGCTTCTACACTTTTTTCCCATATGCTGATTGGTGATCCTTTTGTTTGACGCCTTTGGTACGTTTCTAGTGCATCTTCTACGATGTCATTAGAGTGCAATGGGTGAATTGTACAATGGTCTAAAGTATTGGATATTGTAGCAGGATCTAGGAGCTCAAATTGACCAGCTTCTTGTGTCTCTTGAATTATTTCAGTGGTATCCTTCAAGTTTTCTTCAATATTAATTTCTTTGTAGTATTCATTATTGTCCTTTAGATATTGCAAAGCTTGTCTAACTTTATGTAAATCTACCAGTTGTTGCCAATTGTTTTGTCTTTTGTAGGTACACCATGTACTAAGATAATTAAAGATTGCTCCATTGAATGTTGCACTCCTAGAGTGTACACATTTTTATTTAGATCTAATGGTAAATACACTACTTTTCCACAAATACCTTTCACTAATTCAGAGGGGGGTCATTTTGTTGTTTTTGGTTGAAGGCTTATTATTGCTTGAAAGGGGTGCACTCTTTGAATTATGATGCTCTCATATAAATTGAGTTGTTGTAGAGGTTTTGGTAGTGCAAATAATTCTAAATTATTTGTGATAGCACGTGAAGGAGTTTGGTTTTTGTCAAGTTTTGTAGTGCAGTAACTGCAAAGTATTAAGGGGTCAGTTATTTCGTATTTGTTTTCTGCTATAAGGTAGAGAGCTAATTCAAACCATTTAGAATCTTCATTGTCTTCTATTTTATATGTTAGGTCTACTGTTTTTTGTGTTACTTTTATAAAAAGTTCTACAACAACATACACACAAATGGTTTGGTACTTCAGCAGATGTACTTTTAAATTTCAGTATTTCTTTTTTGTATGTGTGTAGTAGAAGGTTGCCATGCATAGAATTGTTGCTAATTCGAAGGAGCTAATTTGCTTTAAAGCTATTTCATTCTGTAAGTGGCTTTCACTTCCAAAATATTTTTTCTGGATATAGTCGATTTCTTCAAGTAGGTCTTATGCTGTACCATGTAGAAGAATGTTATTTAAATTGGCTGGTGCTAAAGCAGGACTTTTAGCATAGTACAGTTTATAGACTAGATTTCTTAGATTGATGTGTTGATATCATTTTGATATAATGGAAGGTGGTTTTGCAAGTAGGTCCTGAAATGCAGGCCAATGAATGTCCTTGTGTGATTGAGGAATTGGCGTAGAAACTTGAAAGATTCTTTGGGAATGTTACACATTGACGTGCATGGCCATTTGTATACTAGACGTTCTGATTCAGTTGAATGGAGAGGTAATTCTAAGTTTTCTGGGGATATTTTTGTAAGCAGTATTTCTTGTTCCATTATGGTATTATTAACTTTTTCATAACCTCGTCCACTGCTATGTATGGCAATTGTATTGGTTTGCTTTTGTTTGTATGCTTCTTCATTAAAGTATGGTTCTGTGCTCGTAGTGTGACTCCATTCACCTCCACAGATACTTGAGAAGTTATTTCTGTTGACATTTCGTTTTTTGAGAAGTCTTTTTTTGTAATCTTACTTGTGCTCGCCATCAGATTTCTTTGAGAAATGTACAAAATGTATTGCAACCTTTTTTGGAATTACAGAATCCTTTTTATAATAAGTGTTGAGCATTTCACATTTTTCAAACACAAATAAACACCACCAAAAGGCTCTTTTCAGAGCCACCACTTCCTCCCAGATAGAACTGCAATGGTTATGATAGGGTAGCACCCCAACATTTTAGATGTCCGCGGACTGTCCGCAGACTTCTAAAAAATACACAGGGTCCTGCTTCATTTATTTTCACTTCTATTTTTTAACTGTAAAAGGCGTCTCTGAAAAGAGCCTTTTTTTATTTTTGTTGTTTTACATTTTTTTGGGTTTTTTATACAAGACACACTAGGAGAGGAGGGGAAAGGAGGGTAAAGGGGGGACACCAACCACGGGAAAAGAAAGGGCGAGCTGAGAGAGGAAGATGTACAGTGGGTTTCACTTGGCTAGTGAGCAGACCTTCTCGTGCTCTGAAACGATAGCCTCAAAAGAACCACAAAGTCTCTCCCCCCTGCACAGTACTGCGTTGCAGTAAATACACACAACTGTGACCCTCGAAAGGTAAGGGTCATCAGCATTGCGTATGGCCTGTGAGACAGCTTGAGGAACACGCTGTCCCACAGGAGTGTTCCTTGTGGTGACAGGATTGGAAACAGAGGATGAAGTAGAGGAAGTCAACCTGCTACGCTCCTCACAAGGTACAACCTTGCAAACGGCCCCCGAGTGGAATGACTTTAGGTGTCGCTTCATGGTAGTTGTCCCAAAGCTGTATGAACCATGCCTCCCGTGACTGAGTATCATTTTGCACTCATTGCAGGTGACTTGGTTTGCACACGCCTTAGGACCATTACCACGAATGGTAAATAACCGCCACACCCAAGACTCATGCCGAGTGCTGGTAGTAGGGACTTCCACTACCTCATTCTCGTCATCCTCTTCTTCCTCCTGTGCACCCTCACTCCTGTTCCCCTCTTCAGGCCCTTGGGGAGGTGGTGGTGGTGGAGGGGGTAGCGGTGGTGCTGAGGCAGATGCAGCACCAGGTGGCAGTAGTGGAGCCACGGATGCCATCAAGTACGTGATGGAAATCTGCAAATTGGCAGCAGAATCCGCTGTGCTCTGTAGGAAAGCCAGAAACACAATGAGAATGAGCTCTAGGGTGTGGTCTTTTATAGGGGTGCTTGTGCACGCTTCGCGGACATGCACGCTGTCCGCGGACAGATCGAACAGAAAAAAGGGTTCAAAAGGTCACAAAAAGTATGTAGAAACTCAGGATTACTATGTGGGACTATGGTGAGTTTTTGTTGGAAAATATTGTAGATTACTTGAAAATGTAGTTTTAAATTGTTCGGGGACACGAACAGTGTTCGCAATCAGAACATACGCTGATCATGGGCGCGGACACATGATAGCTTCGCAAACATGTCCGTGAAGGGAGCGGGTGTCCGCAGGACACCAAATGCACTGAAACAATTTTGCGCATGTGCGTTGGTGTTGTACGGACACTGTTCGGGTCCTGAAGTGATTAAAAATGCATCGCAAGTGAAAAGAACAGTTACGGACAGGCGTTTGTTCTTAGAACAGTTTCAACTTGTCCGCGAACAATATGGACAGGCATAGTGTCCTCAGGACACCCCCATTCTGTTTATTTACGAACCTTTCATGACACTTGATGTGTTCTTTGAACAGTTTCAACCTGCCTACGAACAATACGGACAGGCATTGTGTCCTCAGGACACTCACTTTTCGTCCATTGACGAACATTTTAGGACACCGCTTGTGTTCTTAGAACAGTTTCAACTTGCCTGCGAACAATATGGACATGCATACCGTCCTCAGGACACCCCCATTTTGTTTATTTACGAACATCCCAGGACACATAATATGTTCTAAGAACACTTTGATCTTGCCAGCGAACAATACTGACAGCGTCGTCGGGACACCCACATTTCATCCATTGACGAACATTTCAGGACAACGCGTGTGTTCTTAGAACAGTTTCAACTTGCTAGTGAACAGTACGGACAAGTATAGTGTTCTTAGGACACCTCCATTTTCGTTTCTTTACGGACATTTCAGACACCCGCGCTGTCCGCGGACCCCTGAACTGCTTTTTAAAAAAAAAAACAAGAAATGAATTAGGACACAATGGCCCTCATTACGACCCAGGCGGTAAGGGGTTTACGCCAGCGTAAACATCGCCGACCCTTACCGCCTGAGTACGAGGTCCCTTTGCGTCATGGTGATTTTAACGCCTGCTTTTTGCAGGCGTTAAAATCCATGGCACTAAGGGACCTTGATGTTAATTACGCCACCGTAATTTACGGTGGCGTAATTAACGCCTTCCCCACTCCCATTATGCCCTATGGGGCAAGAATGGGAATGGGGAAGGGCAAAATGGGGATTGGGGACTTACCGCCCCGCCAAGGTCGGAATGGGGCGGTAAGTCCGCCAACCACCATGGCGGAATTGCACCCTTAGCGCCATGGACCATGGTGCTAATAGCACCATGGTCCTCCGCCAAGGTCGTAATGAGGGCCAATATAATAATTTTACTTTATTTTACATGCATGTTTACTTTATGACAGAAGGTGAGGCAGAAACTGAAACAAAAACAGGCGAATTAGGGGTTTCAACAGGATTTATAAGAGGTGAAGAAGGGATGGAAGTCTCAACAAAACGTTTTTGTTCATGGAGAGGGTTTGGGGATAATTGACTGGGATATGGTGAGGGGGGACAGGTACATGTGTGACAATGGCATGTAGTTGTTTGTTTGAAGTGATCCTTGACAAAGTTTTTTAAATTATTAAAATCTGCCAAGAGTAGGTCAATTATTTCTTCTATGTGCTGAAGAGTCTTATCCAATACAGCTTTTTCTTTAGTATTTTCAATTTTTGTATGGTCAGTTAAAAAAACAAATATATGTTAAATGTATATAAAATAATATTAATTAATTGGTTTATATAGTAAAGTGTCTACCATTAGGTTCACTATCTTCTGACATTTCCTCACGTGGTTAATGCTCCTCTAGTCACTCCAGAGTACTAGACATTTCTGTGAGAAAAAAAACATAATATCATTTTTTTTGTATCTAATACAGAAAGTTTACAAATGTATGAATAAAATGCAGTACACTTGTTCTGAGTGGTCTATAGATCTGCTGTTGCTCTTAGTTGTGGAGTTTCTGTGGGGTAATTATGTTGGAAGCCTATCTTTCTTCTTTTGGTATATTCCATTTTAGAAAATATTGTATTTAAATGAATGGTTGGTGTGTTATATATATGGGTTACACTTCTTATTTATTACTACAAATAATGTGTATGTGTGCTGGTTTGTGAATTTTTAAAATGTTCGTATGTTATGATATAAGAATTAAACATACACCCCCAGACTTTTTGGGTAGTGGTGCTGTTGTCCGAACATGTCCGCGGACATTAAAAGAGTTCACAGACATCAAATTCAGTAAAGGGGGTTCAGTATGTTCCATATTACATGTACATAAAGTCAGAGTTATTATTGTTAAGTTGCGCGACTAAAAACCTATGAAATTCAGTGAAAAAACGTTGTTAAAGGGACATCATGGTTAAGTTGCGCTACTAAAAACCTATGAAATTCAGTGAAAAAACGTTGTTAAAGGGACGTTATGGTTAAGTTGCGCTACTAAAAACCTATGCAATTCAGTGAAAAAACTTTGTTAAAGGGACGTTATGGTTCCAAGTAAAACCGAAAAACCCCTGAAATTCGCCAGTTATGGTAAACTAAGCAACCATAACTTGCACCACCACTGTGCAGTGCTAAGACTAACACCTATGACCTCAAAGATGACATCACACATGCAATTGATGACATCACTGATGATATCACATGTCTGTCTCCCTCTTTTTTCCTTTACTGACATATCTAGGCCACATGGTTTTCTTCAGTAACAGTCATGAACTAAAAATTGTAAACGTACTATATTTGTAGACTTATCCTTCAAGTATGTTCTTACAATATTTCCCTTAGGGTCCAGTCATATCATATGAAACATATACATATGGGAAGACCCAAGCTTGGAAAACAGCAATTATTTCTGTGCATGAAGATAATCAGTAGAGTTATCACACTTTCTGATAGTTCTGTTGTTTTTTTATTACTGTATTTTCCCTGTATATGCTCATATGTGTATACATTGTACTCACACTACTTTTCTTAGGGTCCAGTCACATCATGTAATACATGTAAAAAGGGTAAATAGCAGCTTTGAAACAGAGCAATTATTGATTTGCATAAAGATAATCAGTTAGGTTATGAATTATTTCTGCTACTACTTCTGCTTTTTTGTTTACTTCACTTTCCCTGTATATACCCATATTTGTATGTGTTATTGTGTCTTTGTGTTTTGTCTGTAATAATGCAATTATATTATACGTGGGTTTTATTAGCTACTTATTACGTATTTCACAGTACACAAAACTCTAATAAAAAACACTTATCATTTCATTATTCAACATATCAACATTATGAATATACCACCTTCATCATGTATGCTGCACACAATGCCTATGTTTCTGCATGAGTACCTTACTATATTGGATAGAACTTCATAATATAATGCTAGTTATATCAATGCATCGCTTAATGCACTAATTAGCTCTTGATATTTATTCCAATAATCTTTGACACTTTTTTCTCAACATTATAATAAGAATCCCTTGTAGAGACATTTCATGAAAAGTAAATGCACATGTGATGTCATCACTGATGACATCAATGACATTTGTGATGTCATCTTTGATGTCGTGGGTGTTAGGCTTATCAGTGCACAGTGGTGGCGCGAGTTATGGTTGCTTAGCTTACCATAACTGGCGAATTTCAGGGGTTTTTCAGTTTTACTTGGAACCAAACATATACACAGGGAAAATACACACTTGAAAGATAGCAATGCTTTCTGTGTATGAAGACAATCAGTAAGGCTATCAACACGTTCTTATTGTTCTTCTGTTCTTGTATTACTGTAATTTCTCTGGATATGCTCATATTTGTATTCACATTACTTTCTTTAGGGCGCAGTCACATCATGTGATAGTTATACATAGGGAGATGTAGTAGGTTTGAAGCAGCACAATCATTTCTGTGCGTAAAGATAATCAGGTAGGTTATGAACACTTTCTAGTTCTACTGCTGCTCTTTTGCGTACTTCCCTTTCCCTGTATAGGCTCATATATGTATGTGTTGTTGTGTCTTTATGTTTTGTATGTAATCATGAAATTATATAAGAAGTGGGTTTCATTAGCTACTTATTACATGTTGCACAGTACACAAAACTCTAATAAGAAAGTATTTACCATTTCACTATTCAACATTGGAAGATTATGAATATTGCACCTCCATCATGTATGCTTCACACAATGCTTATATGTATACATGAGTAGCTTAGTATACTGTAAAGAACTTCATAAAAGAATGCTATTTATATCAATGCATTGCCTAATGTACTACATAGCTCAAGACATCTATTCCAATGATCCTTGACACTTTTTTGTCAACATTATAATAAGAATTCCTTTTACAGAGTTTTAATGAAAAGTAAGTGCGCATGTGATGTCATCAGTGATGTCATCAAAGACATTTGTGATGTCATCTTTGATGTCCTGGGTGTTAGTTAGTATTAGCAATGCACAGTGTTGGCATGAGTTATGGTTGCTTAGCTTACCATAACTGCCGAATTTCAAGGGTTTTTCAGTTTTACTTGAAACAATAACGTCCCTTTAACAACGTTTTTTTACTGAATTTCATAGGTTTTTAGTAGCGCAACTTAACCTTAACGTCCCTTTAACAAAGGTTTTTTACTGAATTTCATAGGTTTTTAGTAATGCAACCTAACGATAACGTCCCCTTATCAAAGTTTTTTTTTACTGAATCTACATATACATACTTTGAATTTGATAATGTTTACTAGAATTCCCTTACTTTATATACATATAACATGCTGAACCCCCTGTTAGTGATTTTGATGTCCGCAGACTGTGCATATGTCCGCGGTCGGATGCGGACAACATCAGCAGTACCCAAAAATTCAGGGGGTATCTTAGATTGTTCTATCATGCCATATACACACTGAACAAGTTCAAAAAGCAGCACATAAACACATTATATGTAACAATAAATAAGAAGTGCAACCTATATATTTAACACATCAACCATCCATTTGAATACCATGTGTACTAAAATGGAATATACCAAAATAAAAAAGATATGCTTCCAACATAATTACCTCACAGAAACTGCACAGCTAGGAGCAACAGCAGACCTACACAACAGTAAGAACACAACTTTCCAGAAACTAGTTAGTAAACTTCATTTTTCTTATATATTTCTAAACTTTCTGTATTTGGTACACGAAAAGTAATATATTTTTATTTACACAGAAATGTACAGTATTTTGGAATGGCTTAACGATCATTTCCCACGGGAGGAAATGTTTGAAGACAGTGATACTAATGGTAGACACTTCTCTATATAAGAAAATTAATAATCATTACTTTATGTGTACTTAACATATATATTTTTTAACAGACCATACAAACATTGAAAATAATACAGCAAAAGAGACATTAGAAAATACTGTAAAGTGCATGGAACAAAAAATGGATATGCTAATGGAACATTTCAATCTTTTGAAACATTTTGTAGAGGACCACATAAAATAAAAAAATAAATATCATTGTCCCACATGCACCTGGTCCCCCTCTCCACGTCCCAGCAACTATCCCCAAACCCTCACCACCAAGTAAAACGTTATGATGAGACTTCCATCCCTTCATCCCCTCGTGTCGGTCCTCTCCAAACCCCTAATTTCCCTGTATTTGTGTCAGTTTCTGCTTCCCCCTCTCTTTAATAAATTTTATATTTGTATATAATAATAAAATATTATATGTGTTGTTACTTCATTCCTTTGTATCTTATTTATTTTTAAAGGCAGTTAGCGTGTCCGCAGACAGCGCGGGTGTCCAGAATGTCCGCAATTAACCAAAATGGGGTGTCCTGAAGACACTATTCCTGTCCATACTGTCCGCAGGCAAGATGAAACTGTTCTTAGAACAAACAAGGTGTCCGGAGTGTCCTCAATAAGCCAAAATGGGGGTGTCCTAAGGACACTATACCTGTGCGTACTGTCTGAAAGCAAGATGAAACTGTTCTTAGAACAAACTTGGTGTCTGAAATGTCCATAATTAACCAAACTGGAGGTGTCCTAAGGACACTATACCTGTCCGTACTGTTCGCAAGCAAGGTGGAACTGTTCTTAGAACATACTTAGTGTCCAGAATGTCTGCAATTAATCAAAATGGCGGTGTCCTAAGGACATTATACCTGTCTGTACAGTTCGCAAGCAAGATGGAACTGTTCTTAGAACACATTATTTGTCTGGAATATCCACAATTAACCCTAATGGAGGTGTGCTAAGGACACTATACCTGTCTGTACTGTCCGTAGAACATCTGCATACATGAGAACCACACCCATAAATCCTACGTACATGGCTCCTCTCCGTAACTGTCCGTCTCATGTGTGTCACACTTTTAATTAGTTTGAGGACCCAAACACTGTCTGTAGAACAACCTCGCTCATGCGCAGGACCCTTCCTATGCATTTGGTGCCTTGTGGACACCTGCCCCATTCGCGGACGTGTTCGCGACATCTTCATGTGACCGCACCCATGCTGAGCATGTGTCCTGATTTGCGGAAACTGTTCAGGTCCCCGAACATTTAAAAAGTACTTTTTTAGACAATCCAAAGTATTTTACAGTACAAATTCACCATTTCACATGTCCCAGACAATGACTCTGGCTTTCTACATACTTTTTGGAACTTTTTGAGCCTTCTTGGGGTGTTCGATCTGTCCGCGGTTGGGGCAGCTGTCCGTGGAGTGCACCTGCACCCCTATAAAAGGCCACACCCCAGAGCTCATCCTCATTGTGCTTCTGGATCTCAGACAGAGCATTGTCTATTTTAGCTTTTGCTAATCTTCCTGATTTTGCTGCTCTTGCTGTTTCCCATCAGACCTGATGGCATCTATGCTTGCTGCTGCTCCAGCTGGTGCTACTAGTGCCTCAGCTCCACCCCCACACCCTCCACCACCAACACCTCCCCAAGGGCCTGCAGAGGGGAACAGGCGTGAGGATGTGAAGGAGGAGGATAAAGAGGATGAAGAGTATAAGGTATTGCAAGTCCCTACTACCAGCACTCACTGTGAGTCTTGGGTGTGGCGGTTGTTTACCATTCATGGTGATGTACCAAAAGAATGTGCGTACAAGGTCACCTGCAACCAGTGCAGAATGGTGCTGAGTCGTGGGAGGCCTGGTTCGTACAGCTTTGGTGCGACATCCATGAAGCGACACCTAAGGTCGTTCCACGGTGGGGCCGTTCGCAAGGTTGTACCTTGTGATAAACGTAGTTTGAGTAAGGCTGAGTTCCTCTTCAACATCCTCCGTTTCCGCTCCTGTCACCACAAGAGACACTCCTGCATCCCTCCATCTGCCTCACAGGCCATCAATAATGCTGTTGACCCTTACCTTTCGAGGGTCACAATATTGTGTATGTACTGCGGCGCAGTACTCTGCAGAGAGGAGCGTCTTTGGAGTGCTTTTGAGGCTGTGATCACGGAGCATGAGAAGGTCTGCCCACTACCCAAATAAGGCCCACCCTACATCTTCCTCTCTCCACCTGCCCTTTCTTATACCCATGGTTGGTGTCCCTTCCTTACCCTCCTTTCTCCTCATTTCCTTGTGTGTCATGTGTAAAAAAACCAAAAAATATAAAACAACAAAAACCAAAAAATGGCTCTTTTCAGAGCCACCTTTCACAGTTAAAAAATAGAAGTGGCAAATAAATGGAGCAGGGCCCTGTACATTTTTTAGAAGTCCACGGACAGTTTGCGGACATCTAAAATTTTGGGGTGCTGCTCTATTAAAACCATTGCACTTTTCTCTGGGAGGAAGTGGTGGCTCTGAAAAGAGCCTTTTGGTGGTGTTTGTTTGTGTTTGAAAAACTTCAAATGGTCAACACCTACTGTAAAATGGACGGCTGTAATTCCAAAAAAGGTTGCAATGCATTTTGTACATTTCTCAGAAAAATCTGATTGCCAGCATAAGTAAGATGCACTCCATCCCTGCGAAAAATGTATGTGCTAGGAAACATAATATTTTCATTGTGAAAGGAGAACATGCCAACATCTCTTAAAAAGGCACAAACAGCCTTATTGACATTGTGCCTCGCTTTCTCCATTTGTGGACCAAATGAAGAAGAACGCAGCCATATTTGTCTCTGCGCAATACGAGAAAAAACTACTTAAGAATTTGGAAACATGTCTATTTGCTTCTTTCATTGCAAATTGCAAAGAAATTCCAGACACATGTCCTAAACTGTTCCCTCCACAGTGAATTATAATTATGTCTGGATGATGCTGTGTCTCCAAAGTAGCACAGAGAGGTACCAAGTCCAGCCACTTCATTCCACGCACTCCATGCCAATGCACTTCCACATAAGGGAATCCAAAATCTGCAGCTACTCCACAGCGTTCTGCAATCACCTCCAACCAATGTATCCATGAGTCTCCCAAAATCCAGATAATCTGTTTTCTGAAACACACAATCATAGCTTTCTGTTCTTCTCTGAGAAAAAATACTTTCTGACAAACTCTCTCCTTACACAACACAACCAGTAAACTTTTATTGAACAATCCCTTGCTCCACTCATTCTCATTTGCATGCCTCTCCACCCCAAAATCCCTGTATGTAATACACGGTGTCCACGGACAACTGTTATGTCCACGGACATATCGAAAATCTGAGAGTGGTGAATGTAAATTCAAACAGTATGCCCCATTTCCACTTTGAGGCTGGCTCTGAAATAGCCTGTTTTTGTTTTTTTTGCAGATGCTTGACAGACACCTGTTATTTTGTATTTTTTTATTATTTATTTTCTTACTTTACTCCTAAATTCTTCACATAACCTTCTCCAAAGCAACCCTTACATTCCAGAACAGCATGGCATTTCCCATAAAAGATAAATAAATGGCATCTTCTTTAAAATAAACAGCATTACTGGAATCAATATTCTCATTATTACAGAAGAACATACCAGCTCTAAGCATGAAAGCACACATGCCTCGGTTGATTGCACACCTAGCAATGTTTTGCTGAGGACAAAAAGCAGATCTATTGTCCCATATTGCCCGAGGTACTAATCCAGAAAAAATAAGTTTGGCATTTAGAAGGATGTTCATTACTGCTTGAGCCAAGTGTTCCAAATCTGCCAACAAAGTAGAGGCACTGACATAGCCCAAATGGAAAGCACCACAGTGCAAAACAACCACATGGGGACTGTTCATCATGCCCATATCTTCACAAACTTGTACAATTCCCTGTACGTTGCAATCAGGCACAGTGCTCCACACCACCTCCACTCCTTTAACATCAAAATTGTTTGCCACATTCCTGAATTGAGCATACTGCTGTAAACAACGCACAGACATATCTCCAAGCACCAACACCCTGACTTTCTCCACCTCTGCCATCTTCACTACACACAGCCTCTTTCAACACAAATCCACAACCTCAACACCTGATTGGCTAATCCCTACAGTCCCCTTTCCATGCTGGATTTGCTGGAAAACCCTGGATGTGGGACGCCCTATCCGCGGACAGCCGCAGTGTCCGTGGACCATGTAACTCTTGGACAGCCCTTCTACCCTTTCCACTTCACTCTCTGTGCCATTCCCTCATTTGATACAGAGAAGCAGTCACACAACCATCCACAAATCACATCCAAGACCTCTACATCTAACTCCATCATCAGAGTTCAGCACTTCAAATGTACTGTTGATCACTCTGAGTACAAGTCTCATATCATTGGAAAGCACCAACTACAAAAACTACTGTACAAGTCTCCAAGATTTCTACTTGCAGCTGCATGCATATCCACATGCATGAATACAAACCACAGGTATGCATATTTTATGCAGAGTACATGTACAACTCTTATGAATGCATATAAACAGAGTAACTGTCACTTAACCTGTATAACCTATAAAATGAACTTACTATTGTTTTTCCCATCTGCTATAATAAACTGTCGCTTCCAAACCTGTCTGCTATCTAAATTCTTTTTTCACACACAGAACTATCTAAAAAAATATAATATTAAATGATGGGAGAAATACCAGTATAATTGTAGAAAAACACTTAGTAGTGTATTATAAAATTACACACAGTCAGGATAACTTCATGCATCTATAGACACTATCATTAAAAATCTCACAGATGAAATAACACCAGTGCCTGTACATCACATCCTTCTGCTTTATTACCCACACCTTCACAAACACATACATTCTATGTTTTTCTATACAGTTTCTGCCATTTACCTTACAAAAATTGGAAAACAAGTACATCATTATTTCTTCTATCTCCTAACATGCAATAACACAGCCCTAGGAAACCAAGTGAGTTTCATAAACTTAGTATTCTACTCATTTGCAAAGCATGTTGAACTAACATATTGGGCCTCATCACGACTTTGGCGGTAACTCTTAAATCCGGCGGTAGCGCTATTACCGCCGGATTTAAGGGTCCGCCAAATCAGGACTTCGGCGGATTTCGCCCCAGCTGTTGGCTGGGGGAAATCCGCCGAAAATGTGCGCTCATACTGCCAGCGGGAAATCCGCCGGCAGTATTAGTGCGAAATTTCCCCATTGAGCCCAATGGGGAATGGGGCATTCCCGAATGGGCTCAATGGGGAATGGGGATTAACATTACCGCCGAACTCGTGATCCGGCGCTATTAGCGTTGGGGAGTTTGGCGGTAGGGCAGATAGCTCCGGTGCTAATAGCGCTGTCGTTACTGTCCAAGTCGTGATGTGGCCCATTGTAAGTAAAATATAAAGGCTGCACATAATCAAAGGAAACTGCATGCACACACTATGTTCAGTTATCAAACAAGAATAATACTACAAAAACATAAACATCAACGTCTAAATTAACATCAGTGCTATAAACCACAAAAATCCTAACTTCTTTCTTTTACAATTGCAGTGAAGACCACTCTCCTGAAAAGCAGCAGCATCTGAAGTACAAACAACAACTCAGAAGAAACCTGCTCATTCCAAACAGAAAAAGTAAGTAGAATACTGCCATAATATTCTTACTCTTACTGAAACACACTGTGGGGTTGATTCATGGAATTTGTGAGCCAAAAAACAGAGATGTGTGCACCATTCTGCCCACAAATCCCCATTTGTTAAACAGGGGTTTGCAGGCACAATGGCACACAAATCCCGTTTTCTGGCACACAAATGACATAACTCAGCCCCTAGAATGTTAGTATTGCAGAACAAAGAACTGTTTTAATTCGATACTTTCTACTGTCATCTGAACCCCAGGATACTAACACACAAATACAAGAATAGCCTTCCCAACTAGTTGTAGCTGTCCAATGCACAATGACACACCACCACTTACATCCTTAACATCATACTCAGACACTCATACACACAGCACACATAAAGTGCAGAACAGCCCAACCAATACATTCTTTTGTTTTCAAAAGACCCCAAAGAATGCCTACCAAAAAGCAAGTCCATAGAAAGCAACGAAGAAGTAGAGAAATGAAAATAAAAGTGTCCAAAATAAGCATTCATCTCTAGCAGAATTTGTACAAAAGGTTCAAACAAAAGATCTAATAGAGTCATTAAGCGAAACAAAACGAGCTTCCAGTACAAAAACTTTCCCTCCTCTTTCAAAATGTAAAAAGAAACAGAAAGTGATTAACAAGAATTCAGCCACCACTAATGCTAACACTGCTGCTATAAATCTTGATGTAGAGGAAAGTAACCATACCAAAAAAATAAGTATTTTAGAAAAAAATGTTCTGCCAAAGAGTCCTTCAGAATCTTATAAAAACAGGAGAGAAAGCATGCACAACCCTTAAAACCTACTGTAGAAAATGAATCTTAGAAGCTCTCATAGACAGTGCAATCCTTCTCAAAAGGAAGTTATTTATTTTAGTGTTAAAAAGAATGAAACCACTAACAAAACTAACTACTAAATTACAAAAAAGACTTCTCAATAAATGGAATGTCAACAAAAATAACTTCTTAAATATCTGTGGAGGTGAATGGAGTCACACCATGAGCACAGAACCATATTTCAATGAAGAAGCATACTAACAAAAGCAAACAAACACAATTGCCATGCATAGCAGTGAACAAGGGTATGAAAAACTTAATAATACCATAATGGACAAGAAATACTGCTTACAAAAATATCCCAGAAAACTCAGTATCACCTTTCCATTCGACTGAACCAGAATGTCCAGTATACAAATGCCTGTGCACGTCAATGTGTAACATTTCCAAAAAATCTTTCACATCTTTACACCAGTTCCTCAATCAGTATGTGAAAGGCAAAGACAAAATCAAAGTCAAACTACTACAAAATATAGATACCTGTCCAGTGTGCAAATAAATACACAGGACTACAAGGACATTCATTAGCCTGCATTTCAGGACCAATTTGCAAAAGCACCTTCCATCATATCAAAATGATATCAACACATCATTCAACTATAAGAAATATAGTCTATAAACTGTACTATGCTAAAAGTCCTGCTTTTGCACTAGCCAATTTAAATAACAATCTTCTACATTGTACAGCAAAAGACCTACTTGAAGAAAAAGAGCATATCCAGAGAAAATATTTTGGAAGTGAAAGCCACTTACAAAATGCAATAGCTTTACAAGAGACTAGCAACAATTGTACAGATGGCAACCTTCTGCTACACACATATAAAAAAGAAATTCTAAAATTTAAAAGTACATCCGCTGAAGTACCAAACCATGAGTGTGTATGTTGCCGCAGAACTTTTTATAAAAGTAACACAAAAACTGTGGACGTAACATACAAAATAGAAGGCAATGAAGATTCCCAATGGTTTCAATTAGCTCTCTACCTTTTAGCAGAAAACAAATACGAAATAACGGACCCCTTAATACTTTGCACTTATTGCACTACAAAACTTGACAACAACCAAACTCCTTCATGTGCTATCACAAATAACTTGGAATTATTCCCACTACCAAAACCCCTGCAACAACTCAATTTATATGAGAGCTTCATAATTCAAACAGTGCGCCCATTTCAAGCAATAATACGCCTTCATTTGACAGCAAAATTACCTCCCTCTGAATTAGTGAAAGGCATTCATGGCAAAGTAGTTTATTTACCATTAGATCTGAAAGAAAATGTGCACACTCTGGGAGTGCAACGTCCAATAGAGCAATCTTTAATTGTCTTAGTAAATGGTGTACCTACAAAAGACAAAAACATTTGGCAACAACTCGTAGACTTACATAAAGTTAGACAGGCCCTGCAATATCTAAAAGACAATAATGAATACTACAAAGAAATGAATATTGAAGAAAACTTGAGGGAAACCACTGAAATAATTCAAGAGTCACCAGAAACTGGTCAATTTGAACTTCTAGATCCTGCTACAGTATCCAATATTTTAGACCATTATATAGTTCATCCATTACACTCTAAAGACACCATAGATGATGCACTAGAAACATACCAAATGCGTCAAACCAAAGGATCACCAATCAACATATGGGAAAAAAGTATAGAAGCACGTGCTTTTCCTCTACTCCTTCATACTGGGAAAGGAGGAAGGTACGATGATAGACCCATACCGCTCGTTACAAATGTATTCTGAAGATCCTAGAATTAGGCAAAATGTGGAATACATATTCCACCTACTCTTTGAAAGTGAACTAGTAACTAACTCTATGCTACAGAGTTGCACACACATTGAAATCAGGTACCCACTTTCAAAATATGTTAGCTACCCAATTACTACAAAAAGTGCAAGAGAAAGATGAGGTTTTACAATTAAGCATTACAAATCTGTTAGCAAACCTGCGTGGTACTAAAGAGTACTGGTTCCGACGTCACAGAGATGTACGTTGTATGATAAGAAACCTTGCCCACCCACTTGGTTTGTTACATTAAGTTGTGCAGAATATGTATGGTAAGATTTTCTACGCGTATCAAACAAAAACAAAACAAACGTAGGTATATTAACACCTGGAGAACTTTGCTCTCTATTTCCTGTTAATGTTTCAAGATATTTCCATCATCGCTTCATTGCTATGCTACACATTATTTGTAATAAAACTGTTCCTCCCCTCGGAGAAGTGCAACACTTCTTTTGGAGAAAAGATTACCGAACCAGAGGAGCACCACATATCCACATGCTTTTCGGATTAAAGAGGATCCTAAATTTGGTCAAGACAGTGATGCCACTGTTTTACAGTTTATCGAAAAATATGTCACTTGTAAAATTCCAACAGAAGAAAACAAATAGTGATCTTCATGCACAAATTATACAATTTCAAAGACACAGATGTGGGAAATATTGTCGTCGCAAATACAAAAATCAAGGGAAATACTACACCAAATGCCGCTTTCGTTTCCCTAGACCAGCTACAGAAACAGGTGAAGTGAACAACTTCATGTCTTCAGTTAGACATAGGGCCTCTTCACAAGTTGGGCGGTAATGCCGGCGGTATTACCGGCGGCCGTATTAGCCCTACCGCCAAACCCCCCCGGCGCTATTAGCGCCAGATCACGGGTTTGGCTGTAATGGAATTCCCCATTCCCCACTGAGCCCATTCGGGAATGCCCCATTCCCCATTGATCTCAATGGGGAAATTTCATGCTATTACCGCTGGCGGAAATCCACCAGCGGTAATAGCACACATTTTTGGCGGATTTCTCCCCAGCTCAGAGCTGGGGAGAAATCCGCCAAAGCCCTGATTTGGCGGACCCTTAAATCCTGCGGTAATAGCACAACCGCCGGATTTAAGGGTTACCGCCAAACTCGTGATGAGGCCCATAGTGTTAAAGGCAAATCACTTACTAACACATATTACATAAAAAGAACATAAGAAGCAAAATATATCAATGATTACAATGCAATCATTTCCCTCTTATGGAATGCAAACATAGATGTGCAGTACATTGCAGACAATTCCACTGCAGTTGCACGATATGTTACAGCCTACTTAACAAAAGCAGAAAAAACAGAGCTTCAATACCTCTGGGATGACCTATCATCGGACAAAACACTGTCTCAGAAATTGTACAGTTTAGGCATAAAAATGCTCTCTCATAGAGAATGTGGCTGCTATGAAGCTACAGATCGTTTAACCGGTGCTGCTTTGTATGGAAAATCTGAAAATATAGTATGGCTAAGTCTTGGTCCTGCTAAATCTAGAAAAAGAGTTCTCAAATCATACGACGACATAGAAACAATAGCCAAAAATAATCCTAACAGCCAAGACATTTTGAAAAATAATTTACCAGACACATACTACCCAAACAGAAGTACCACTTTGGAAACCATGTGTCTATACCACATAGCCCAAAACTTCACATACAAAAATAATATAAAACCCGATGAAAATAAAGGTAGATACAGAGTGACAAATTGTGAAGGCAGCTTAGTGAAACTGACCAAACAAAGCTAAATTAATCATATCAATTTGTCATTAAATACTCCTCAACATAAATAACTATATTACATGTCCCTGCTACAACTTTTTTAAACCATGGAGAAAAGAAGAAGAGTTACGAGATATCTATGACTCCTATGAAAATGCTTTCAAAGCAAATGAAAGCACTATAACTGATGTAAACTTTACACAGTACAAAACAATTTTGCACAATGAGCAGCAACACGAATAAGAACTTATCTGGATTTTGGGGGACTCATGGATACATTGGTTGGAGGTGCATGATGCAGAACGCTGTGGAGAAATGATTATAATTCATTGTGGAGGGAACAGTTTAGGACCTGTGTCTGGAATTTCTTTGCAATTTGCAATGAAAGAAGGACTTGGGAAGGTCATGCACATGTTTCCAAATTCCCAAGTAATGTTTTCTCATATTGCGCAGAGACAAATGTAGCTTCGTTCTTCTTCATTTGCTCCACAAATGGAGAAAATGAGGCGAAATGTCAATAAGGCTGTTTGTGCCTTTTTAATAGATGTTGGCATGTCCTCTTTTCACAATAAAAATATTATGTTTCGTAGCACATACATTTTTCGCAGAGATGGAGTCCATCTTACTTATGCTGGCAATCAGATTTTTCTGAGACATGTACAAAATGCATTGCAACCTTTTTTGGAATTACATTCAATCCATTTTGCAGTAGTGTTGACCATTTGAAGTTTTTCAAACACAAAAAAACACCACCAAAAGGCTCTTTTCAGAGCCACTACTCCTCCCAGAGAAAAGTGCAATGGTTTTGATAGGGCAGCACCCCAAAGTTTAACAGGTCCGCAAACTGTCCGCGGACTTCTAAAAAACGTGCAGGCCCTGCTCCATTTATTTGCCACTTCTATTTTTAAACTGTGAAAGGCGGCTCTGAAAAGAGCCTTTTTTTTGTTTTTGTGGTTTTATAATTTTTTGGTTTTTTAACATGACACACAAGGAAAGGGGGGAAAGGAGGGTAAGGAAGGGACACCAACCACAGGGATAAGAAAGGGCAGGTGTAGAGGGGAAGATGTAGGGTGGGCCTTATTTAGGTAGGTAGGTAGGTAGGTAGGCATGAGAAGGTAGCAGACCTTCTCATGCTCCGTGACTGCAGTTTCAAAAGCATTCAGAAGATTCTCCCCCCTGCAGAGTACTGTGTCGCAGTACATACACAATATTGTGACCCTCGAAAGGTAAGGGTCAACAGCATCATGAATGGCCTGTGAGGAAGCTGGAGGGATGCGCTGTCCCACAGGAGTGTCTCTTGTGGTGACAGGAGCAGAAACAGAGGATGTTGTAGAGGAACTCAACCTACTACGTTTATTACAAGGTAAAACCTTGCGAATAGCCCCACCATGGAACGACTTTAGGTGGTGCTTCATTGATGTCGTACCAAAGCTGTACGAACCAGGCCTCTCATGACTCAGCACCATGTGGCACTGATTGCAGGTGACCTTATTCACACATGCTTTTGGCACTCCACCAAGGGTGGTAAACAACTGCCACACCCAAGACTCATGGTGAGTGCTGGTAGTAGGGATTTCCATTACCTCATCCTCTTCATCTTCCTCCTCTACATCCTCACGCGTGTTCCCGTCTGCTGGCCCTTGGGGAGGTGGTGGAGGGGCTGGGGGTGGGGGTGGTGGTGAGGTAGAAAGAGCACAAGCTGGAACAACAGCAGCCATGGATGCCATCAGGTTTGATGATGCAACAGTAAAGGCAGAAAAAGCAGGTCAATCTTCAATAGTAGAAAGACAGAATGAAGAAGAGCTCTGGGTGTGGCCTTTTATAGGGGTGCAGGTGCATGCTCCGCGGATGCCGCACTGTCCGCGGACAGATTGAACACCCAAAAAAGGCTCAAAAGTTCCAAAAAGTATGTAGAACGCCAGGGACATTGTCTGGGATATGTGCAATGGTGAATTTTTATTGTAAACTACTTTGGATTGTCCAAAAAAGTACTTTTAAAATGTTCGGGGACACGGACAGTATCCGCAAATCAGGACACACGCTCAGCGTGGGTGCGGTCACATGATGACGTCGCAAACACGTCCACGAATGGGAAGTGTATCTACAGGACACCAAATGCGTAGGAATTGTCGTGCACATGCACACGGGTGTTCTATGGACAGTGTACGGGTTCTCAAACTAATTAAAAGTGTGACACACATGAGGCAGACAGTTACGGACATGCGCGATGTTCGTAGGACCTATGGGTGTGGTGTGCATGTGCATAGATGTTCTATGGACAGTACGGTCAGATATAGTGTCCTTAGGTCACCTCCATTTTGGTTAATTGTGGACATTCTGGGCACCGAGTGTGTTCTAAGAACAGTTACATCTTGCTTGCGGACAATACAAACAGGTATACTGTCCTTAGGACACCTCCATTTTGGTTAATTCCGGACATTCTGGACACCGAGTGTGTTCTAAGAACAGTGCGGTTTTGCTTTTGGACAGTACTGACAGGTATAGTGTTCTAAGGACACCTCCATTTTGGTTAATTGTGGACATTCCAGACACCAAGTGTTTTCTAAGAACAGTTACATTTTGCTTGCCGACTGTACGGCAGGGATAGTGTCCTTTGGACACCCCCATTTTGGTTAATTGCGGACATAATGGACACTGATGGGGTCATTACGACCCAGGCGGTAAGTACACCAACTTTACCACCATGGTGTAAACTACGTTTACACCATGGTGGATGGCGGATTTACCGCCCCATTCCAAGGTGAGTGGGGCGGTAAATCCCCATTTCCCATTTACCCTTCCCCATTCCCATTTTTGCCCCATAGGGCATAATGGGAGTGGGGAAGGCGCTAATTACGGCACCAAGGCGGTTTAGCGCCATGGATTTTAACGCCTGCTAAAAGCAGCCGTTAAAATTGGAATCAGGCGTTAAGGGTTAACGACGGCGTTAACCCTTAACGCCTGAGTTGTAATGAGGCCCTGAGTGTGTTCTAAGAACAGTTCCATTTTGCTTGCGGACAGTATGGACAGGGATAGTGTCCTTAGGACACCCCCATTTTGGTTATTTGCAGACATAACAGACACCCGGGCTGTCCGCAGACACCCTAACTGCCTTTTTAAAAAAAATAAGACAAAAAGGACTAAATTAAAAGACACTTCATTTTTTAAAAATTAGATACAGATATACAATGTATGAAAGAGAGGGGGGAGCAGAAATTGACACAAATACAGGGGATTTAGGGGTTTGGAGAGGATGGATGGGAGTGGATGAAGGGATGGAAGTCTCATTATAACAATGTTCTAGGTACTGAGGGTTTGGAGATAGTTGACTGGAACATGGAGAGGGGGAATAGGTGCATGTGGGACAATGATATTTATTTTTTTCTTTTATATGGTCCTCTACAAAATGTTTTAAAAGATTGAAATTTTCCATAAGCATATACATTTTTTGTTCCAGAGCATTTTTTAATGTCTCTTTTGCTCTATTATTTTCAATGGTTGTATGGTCTGTTAAAAAAATATATATCTTAAGTACACATAAAGTAATGATTATTAATTTTCTTATATAGAGAAGTGTCTACCATTAGTATCACTGTCTTCAGTCATTTCCTCACGTGGGAAATTTTCTTCAAGGCATTACAAAGTACTGGACATTTCTGTGTAAAAAAATATATTACTTTTAGTGTACCTAATACAGAAAGTTTAGAAATATATAAGAAAAATGAAGTTTACTTACTAGTTTCTGGTATGTTTTGTTGTTACTGTTGTGTAGGTCTGCTGTTGCTTCTTGCTGTGCAGTTTCTGTGAGGTAATTATGTTGGAGGCATATCTTTTTTGTTTTGGTATATTCTATTTTAGTACATATGCTATTTAAATGGACTGTTGATGTGTTACATATATAGGATCTACTTATTATTTATTATTACATATAATGGGCCTCATTACGACCCTGGCGGAAGACCATGGTGCTATTAGCACCATGGTTCATGCCGGTAAGTTACCGACTCCGCCATGGAGAAAGGGGGAATTACCACCCCATTACAAGGTTGGCGGGGCGGTAATTCCCCCTTCCTCCATGGCCCTTCCCCATTCCCATTTTTGCCCCATAGGGCTCAATGGCAATGGGGAAGGCGGTAAGTACGGTGCCGCAAATTGCGGCACAGTACTTAGCACCAAGGTCCCTTTGCGGGTCCCTACTTTAACGGCTGGTAAAACCAGCCGTTAAGGTCGGGTCCCGCAAAGGGACCTCGTAATTAGGCGCTAATGGGTTAACGGCGCCGCAGCCTTTTACGGCGCCGTTAACCCATTAGCGCCAGGGTCGTAATGAGGCTCAATGTGTATAAGGGCTGCTTTTTGAACTTGTTCAGTGTTTATATGGTATGATAGAATAATTTAAGATACCCCCTGAGTTTTTTGGTACTGTTGATGTTGTCCGCGTCCGTCCGCGGACATACGCACAGTCCGCAGACATCAAAATCACTAGCAGGGGTTTCAATATATTCTATGTTACATGTATATAAAGTAAGGAAATCCTAGTAAACACCCATCAAATTCACACCATGAATATATATATTCGATAAAAAAAACTTTGGTAAAGCGATGTTTTGGTTAAGTTTTGCTATTAAAAACCTATGAAATTCAGTAAAAAAACTTTGTTAAAGGGACGTTATGGTTCCAAGTAGAACCGAAAAACCCCTGAAATTCCCTAGTTATAGTAAGCTAAGCAACCATCACTTTCGCCACCACCGTGCATTGTTAATACTAACACCCAGGACATCAAAGATGACATCACAAATGTCATTGAGGACATCACTGATGACATCACATGTGAATGTATTTTTCATGAAAAGTCTGTACAAGGGATTCTTATTATAATGTTGACAAAAAAATGTCAAGGATCATTGGAATAGATGTCATGAGCTATGTAGTGCATTAAGCAATGCATTGATATAAAAAGCATTCTATTATGAATTTCTTTACAGTATAATAATTTACTCATGTATAATCATAAGCATTGTGTGCAGCATACATGATGGAGGTGCAATATTCATAATCTTCCCATGTTGAATAGTGAAATGATAAATGCTTTCTTATTAGAGTTGTGTACTGTGCAACATGTAATAAGTAGCTAATGAAACCCACTTCCTATATAATTTCATTATTACATACAAAACACAAAGACACAACACATACAAATATAAGTATATACAGGGAAAGTGAAATAAGCAAAAAAGCAGCAGTAGAACCAGAAAGTGTTCATAATCTACCTGATTATCTTTATGCACAAAAATTATTGTTCTGCTTCTAACCTACTACTTCCCTATGAATAACTATCACATGACGTGACTGCACCCTAAAGATAGTAATGTGAATACAAATATGAGCATATCCAGAGAAAGAACAGTAATACAAAAACAGCAGAACAATAAGAAAGTGTTGATAACCTTACTGATTGTCTTCATACACAGAAAGCATTGCTATCTTTCAAGTGTGTATTCTCCCTATGTATATGTTTCATATGCTGTGAGTGAACCCCAAATGAATTACTGCAAGAACATATTTGAAGTATACGTCTACAAATATAATACTTTTTCATTTCTTTGTTGCTAAGTATTACTGGCTAAGATATATCACTAAAGGAAAAAAGATAGCGCCAGAGATGTGATGTCATCAGTGATGTCATCAATGACATTTGTGATGTCATCTTTGATGTCGTGGGTGTTAGTCTTAGCAGTGCACAGTGGTGGCGCGAGTTATGGTTGCTTAGCTTACCATAACTGGCGAATTTCAAGGGTTTTTCGGTTTTACTTGGAACCATAACGTCCCTTTAACAAAGTTTTTTCACCGAATTTCATAGGTTTTTAGTAGCGCAACTTAACCATAACGTCCCTTTAACAAAGTTTTTTCACTGAATTTCATAGGTTTTTAGTAGAGCAACTTAACCATAACGTCCCTTTAACAAAGTTTTTTCATTGAATTTCATAGGTTTTTATTAGTGCAACTTAACCATAACGTCCCTTTAACACAATTTTTTTTTACTGCATTTCATAGGTTTTTATTAGTGCAACGTCACCATAACATCCTTTTCAATAGATGAAGACCACTACCATCTTAGGTCCTCAAAGTGGGAACCCCAGGTGGGAAAAAAAGAGTTTTCTTCCCAAACCGGGACACCTGCGGAGTCCCAGTGCAGGAAGGAACATCTTTTACCAAGATGGCCACCATGGAAAGGGAAGGCGGGGTGTATAAAGGGAACACAACAGGGCATGAGTGGGGGGTGGGGGGGAACAGGAGAGAGACACGGGTCATGAGCAGGGGGTGGGGAGCAACAGCAGGGAGACACGGGGCATGAGCGGGGGGTGGGGGGAACATGAGGGAGACACGGGGCATGAGAGGGGGTGGGTGGTATCGGGAGAGAGACACGGGGCATGAGAGGGGGGTGGGAGTAACAGGAGAGAGACACGGGATATGAGCGGGGTGGGAGGGGAAACAACAGGGAGACACGGGGCATGATCGGGGGGTGGGGGGCAACAGGAGAGAGACACGGGGCATGAGAGGGGGTGGGGGGGTAACAGGAGAGAGACACGGGGCCTGAGAGGGGGAGTGGGGGGTAACAGGAGAGAGAGAGACGCGGGGCATGAGCAGGGGGTGGGGGCAACAGCAGGGAGACACAGAGCATGACCGGGGGTGGGGGGCAACAGGAGAGAGACATGGGGCATGAGAGTGGGGTTGGGGGTAACAGGAGAGACACGGGGCATGAGCGGGGGGTGGGGGGCAACACCATGGAGACACAGGACATGACCGGGGGTGGGGGTAACAGGAGAGAGACACGGGGCATGAGCGGGGGGCAACAGCAGGGAGACACGGGGAATGACCAGAGGGTGGGGGGCAACAGGAGAGAGACACAGGGCATGAGAGGGGGTGGGGGGCAACAGCAGGGAGGCACGGGGCATGAGCGGGGGCAACAACAGGGAGACACAGGGCATGAGTGGGGGTGGGGGGCAACAGGAGAGAGACATAGGGCATGAGCGGGGGGTGGGGGGAACAGGAGAGAGACACGGGGCATGACCAGGGGGTGGGGGTAACAGCAGGGAGACACGGGGCATGACCGGGGGTGGGGGGTAATAGGAGAGAGACACAGGGCATGAGTGGGGGGTGGGGGGCAACACCAGGGAGACACGGGGCATGACCGGGGGGTGGGGGGCAACAGGAGAGAGACACAGGGCATGAGAGGGGGGTGGGGGGTAACAGGAGAGAGACACGGGGCATGAGCGCGGGGTGGGGTTAACAGGAGAGAGACAAGGGGCATGAGCGGGGGGCAACAGCAGGGAGATACGGGGCATGACCGGGGGGTGGGGGGAACAGGAGAGAGACAAGGGGCATGAGAGAGGGGTGGGGGGTAACAGGAGAGAGACACGAGGCATGAGAGGGAGTTGGGGGGCAACAGCGGGGAGACACGGGGCATGAGCGGAGGATGGTGGGTAACAGGGGAGAGACAAAGGGCATGAGTGGGGGGTGGGGGGCAACAGCAGGGAGACACGGGCATTAGAGGGGGGTGGGGGGTAACAGGAGAGAGACACGGGGCCTTAGAGGGGTTGGGGGTAACAGGAGACAGACACGGGGCATGAGCGGGGTGTGGGGGCAACAGCAGGGAGACACAGGGCAAGAGCAGGGGGTGGGGGCAACAGCAGGGAGACACGGGGCATGACCGGGGGTGGGGGGCAACAGGAGAGAGACACGGGGCATGAGAGTGGGGTTGGGGGTAACAGGAGAGACACGGGGCATGAGCGGGGGGTGGGGGGCAACATCAGGGAGACACAGGGCATGAACGGGGTGGGGTAACAGGAGAGAGACACAGGGCATGAGCGGGGGGCAACAGCAGGGAGACACGGGGCATGACCAGAGGGTGGGGGGCAACAGGAGAGAGACACAGGGCATGAGAGGGGGGTGGGGGGCAACAGCAGGGAGACACAGGGCATGAGCGGGGCGGGCACAACAACAGGGAGACACAGGGCATGAGCCGGGGGTGAGGGGCAACAGGAGAGAGACACGGGGCATGAGAGGGGGTGGGGGGTAACACGAGAGAGACACAGGGCCTGAGAGGGGGGTGGGGGGTAACAGGAGAGAGAGAAGCGGGGCATGAGCAGGGGGTGGGGTTAACAGGAGAGAGACAAGGGGCATGAGCGGGGGGCAACAGCAGGGAGATACGGGGCATGACCGTGGGTGGGGGGAACAGGAGAGAGACAAGGGGCATGAGAGAGGGGTGGGGGTAACAGGAGAGAGACACGAGGCATGAGAGGGGGTTGGGGGGCAACAGCAGGGAGACACGGGGCATGAGCGGAGGATGGTGGGTAACAGGAGAGAGACACGGGGCCTTAAAGGGGTTGGGGGGTAACAGGAGACAGACATGGGGCATGAGCGGGGCGTGGGGGCAACAGCAGGGAGACACAGGTCAAGAGCAGGGGGTGGGGGCAACAGCAGGGAGACACAGAGCATGACCGGGGGTGGGGGGCAACAGGAGAGAGACACGGGGCATGAGAGTGGGGTTGGGGGTAACAGGAGAGACACGGGGCATGAGCGGGGGGTGGGGGGCAACATCAGGGAGACACAGGGCATGAACGGGGTGGGGTAACAGGAGAGAGACACAGGGCATGAGCGGGGGGCAACAGCAGGGAGACACGGGGCATGACCAGAGGGTGGGGGGCAACAGGAGAGAGACACAGGGCATGAGAGGGGGGTGGGGGGCAACAGCAGGGAGACACAGGGCATGAGCGGGGCGGGCACAACAACAGGGAGACACAGGGCATGAGCCGGGGGTGAGGGGCAACAGGAGAGAGACACGGGGCATGAGAGGGGGTGGGGGGTAACACGAGAGAGACACAGGGCCTGAGAGGGGGGTGGGGGGTAACAGGAGAGAGAGAAGCGGGGCATGAGCAGGGGGTGGGGTTAACAGGAGAGAGACAAGGGGCATGAGCGGGGGGCAACAGCAGGGAGATACGGGGCATGACCGTGGGTGGGGGGAACAGGAGAGAGACAAGGGGCATGAGAGAGGGGTGGGGGGTAACAGGAGAGAGACACGAGGCATGAGAGGGGGTTGGGGGGCAACAGCAGGGAGACACGGGGCATGAGCGGAGGATGGTGGGTAACAGGAGAGAGACAGGGGGCCTTAAAGGGGTTGGGGGGTAACAGGAGACAGACATGGGGCATGAGCGGGGCGTGGGGGCAACAGCAGGGAGACACAGGTCAAGAGCAGGGGGTGGGGGCAACAGCAGGGAGACACGGGGCATGACCAGGGGGTGGGGGCAACAGGAGAGAGACACGGGGCATGAGAGTGGGGTTGGGGGCAACAGCAGGGAGACACAGGTCAAGAGCAGGGGGTGGGGGCAACACCAGGGAGATGCAGGGCATGACCGGGGGTGGGGTAACAGGAGAGAGACACAGGGCATGAGCGGGGGGCAACAGCAGGGAGACACGGGGCATGACGAGAGGGTGGGGGGCAACAGGAGAGAGACAAAGGGCATGAGAGAGGGGTGGGGGGCAACAACAGGGAGACACAGGGCATGAGAGGGGCAACAACAGGGAGACACAGGGCATGAGCCGGGGGTGGGGGGCAACAGGAGAGAGACACGGGGCATGAGAGGGGGTGGGGGATAACAGGAGAGAGACACGGGGCCTGAGAGGGGGTTGGGGGGTAACAGGAGAGAGAGACGCGGGGCATTAGCAGGGGGTGGGGGCAACAGCAGGGAGACACAGGGCAAGAGCAGGGGGTGGGGGCAACAGCAGGGAGACACGGGGCATGACCGGGGGGTGGGGGGCAACAGGAGAGAGACACGGGGCATGAGCGGGGTGGGAGGGGAAACAGCAGGGAGACACGGGGCATGAGCAGGAGGTGGGGGGAAACACCAGGGAGACACAGGGCATGACCGGGGGTGGGGGTAACAGGAGAGAGACACGGGACATGAGCAGGGGGGGCAACAGCAGGGAGACACGGGGCATGACCAGAGGGTGGGGGGCAACATGAGAGAGACACAGGGCATGAGAGGGGGGTGGGGGGCAACAGCAGGGAGACACGGGGCATGAGCGGGGGCAACAACAGGGAGACACAGGGCATGAGCGGGGGGTGGGGAGCAACAGGAGAGAGACACAGGGCATGAGCGGGGGGTGGGGGAACAGGAGAGAGACGCAGGGCATGACCGGGGGGTGGGGGGTAACAGCAGGGAGACACGGGGCATGACCGGGAGTGGGGGATAATAGGAGAGAGACACGGGACATGAGTGGGGGGTGGGGGGCAACAGCAGGGAGACACGGGGCATGACCGGGGGTGGGTGGTAATTGGAGAGAGACACGGGGCATGAGTGGGGGGCAACAGCAGGGAGACATGGGGCATGACCGGGGGGTGGGGGGCAACAGGAGAGAGACACGGGGCATGAGAGGGGGGTGGGGGGTAACAGGAGAGAGACACGGGGCATGAGCGGGGGGTGGGGGTAACAGGAGAGAGACAAGGGGGATGAGCGGGGGGCAACAGCAGGGAGATACGGGGCATGACCGGGGGGTGGGGGGAACAGGAGAGAGACAAGGGGCATGAGAGGGGGGTGGGGTGTAACAGGAGAGAGACACGAGGCATGAGAGGGGGTTGGGGGGCAACAGCAGGGAGACACGGGGCATGAGAGGGGGTGGGGGTAACAGGAGAGAGACACAGGGCATTAGAGGGGTTGGGGGGTAACAGGAGACAGACACGGGGCATGAGCGAGGGGTGGGGGCAACAGCAGGGAGACACAGGGCAAGAGCAGGGGGTGGGGGCAACAGCAGGGAGACACGGGGCATGAGAGTGGTGTTGGGGGTAACAGGAGAGACATGGGGCATGAGAGTGGGGTTGGGGGTAACAGGAGAGACACGGGGCATGAGCGGGGGGTGGGGGGCAACACCAGGGAGACACAGGGCATGACCGGGGGTGGGGTAACAGGAGAGAGACACGGGGCATGAGCGGGGGGCAACAGCAGGGAGACACGGGGCATGACCAGAGGGTGGGGGGCAACAGGAGAGAGACACAGGGCATGAGAGGGGGGTGGGGGGCAACAGCAGGGAGACACGGGGCATGAGTGGGGACAACAACAGGGAGACACAGGGCATGAGCGGGGGTTGGGGGGCAACAGGAGAGAGACACAGGGCATGAGCGAGGGGTGGGGGGAACATGAGAGAGACACGGGGCATGACCCGGGGGTGGGGGGTAACAGCAGGGAGACACGGGGCATGACCGGGGGTGGGTGGTAATAGGAGAGAGACACGGGGCAGGACCGGGGGTGGGGGGCAACAGCAGGGAGACACGGGGCATGACCGGGGGGTGGGGGCAACAGGAGAGAGACACGGGGCATGAGAGGGGGTGGGGGGTAACAGGAGAGAGACACGGGGCATGAGCGGTGGGTGGGGGTAACAGGAGAGAGACAAGGGGCATGAGCGGGGGGCAACAGCAGGGAGATACGGGCATGACCGGGGGTGGGGGGAACAGGAGAGAGATAAGGGGCATGAGAGGGGGGTGGGGGGTAACAGGAGAGAGACACGAGGCATGAGAGGGGGTTGGGGGGCAACAGCAGGGAGACACGGGGCATGAGCGGAGGATGGGGGTAACAGGGGAGAGACACGGGACATGAGCGGGGGGTGGGGGGCAACAGCAGGGAGACACGGGGCATGAGAGGGGGTGGGGGGTAACAGGAGAGAGACACGGGGCATTGGAGGGGTTGGGGGGTAACAGGAGACAGACACTGGGCATGAGCGGGGGGTGGGGGCAACAGCAGGGAGACACAGGGCAAGAGCAGGGGGTGGGGGCAACAGCAGGGAGACACGGGGTATGACCGGGGGGTGGGGGGCAACAGGAGAGAGACACGGGGCATGAGAGTGGGGTTGGGGGTAACAGGAGAGACACAGGGCGGGCGGGGGGTGGAGGGGCAACACCAGGGAGACACAGGGCATGACCGGGGGTGGGGTAACAGGAGAGAGACACGGGGCATGAGCTGGGGGCAACAGCAGGGAGACACGGGGCATGACCAGAGGGTGGGGGGCAACAGGAGAGAGACACAGGGCATGAGAGGGAGGTGGGGGCAACCGCAGGGAGACACGGGGCATGAGCGGGGGCAACAACAGGGAGACACAGGGCATGAGCGGGGGGTGGGGGCAACAGGAGAGAGACACAGGGCATGAGCGGGGGGTGGGGGAACAGGAGAGAGACACGGGGCATGACCGGGGGGTGGGGGGTAACAGCAGGGAGACACGGGGCATGACCGGGGGTGGGGGGTAATAGGAGAAAGACACGGGCATGAGTGGGGGGTGGGGGGCAACAGCAGGGAGACACGGGGCATGACTGGGGGGTGGGGGGCCACAGGAGAGAGACACGGGGCATGAGAGGGGGGTGGGGGGTAACAGGAGAGAGACACGGGGCATGAGCGGGGGGTGGGGGTAACAGGAGAGAGACAAGGAGCATGAGCGGGGGCAACAGCAGGGAGATACGGGGCATGACCGGAGGGTGGGGGGAACAGGAGAGAGACAAGGGGCATGAAAGGGGGGTGGGGGGTAACAGGAGAGAGACACGAGGCATGAGAGGGGGTTGGGGGGCAACAGCAGGGAGACACGGGGCATGATCGGAGGATGGGGGTAACAGGGGAGAGACACGGGGCATGAGCAGGGGGTGGGGGGCAACAGCAGGGAGACACGGGGCATTAGAGGGGTTGGGGGGAACAGGAGACAGACACGGGGGATGAGCGGGGGCAACAGCAGGGATACACGGGGCATGAGCGGGGGGTGGAGGGCAACAGCTGGGAGACACGGGGCATGAGCGGGATGTGGGGGGCAACAGGAGAGACACACAGGGCATGAGCGGGGGGTGGGGGGAACAGGAGAGAGACACGGGGCATGAGCAGGGGGTGGGGTGTAACAGCAGGGAGACATGGGGCATGACCGGGGGGTGGAGGGTAACAGGAGAGAGACACAGGGCATAGGTGGGGGTTGGGGGAAACAGCAGGGAGACACTGGGCATGACTGGGGGTGGGGGGCAACAGGAGAGAGACACGGGGCATGAGAGGGGGTTGGGGGGTAACAGGAGAGAGACACGTGGCATGAGCGGGGGGTGGGGGTCAACAGCAGGGAGACACGGGGCATGAGCGGGAGGTGGGGGGTAACAGGAGAGAGACACGGGGCATGAGCGGGGGGCAACAGCAGTGAGACACGGGGCATGACCGGGGGTGGGGGGAACAGGAGAGAGACACGGGGCATGAGAGGGGGGTGGGGGGTAACAGGAGAGAGACACGGGGCATGAGAGGAGGGAGGGGGGCAACAGCAGGGACACACGGGGCATGAGCGGGGGGTGGGGGGCAACAGCAGGGAGACACGGGGCATGAGCGGGGGTAGCGGGCAACAGCAGGGAGACACGGGGCATGAGAAGGGGGTGGGGGGTAACAGGAGAGAGACACGGGGCATGAGAGGGGGGTGGGAGGGCAACAGCAGGGAGACACGGGACATGACCGGGGGTGGGGGGCAACAGAAGGGAGACACGGGACATGACCGGGGGGTGGGGCGCAACAGGAGAGAGACACGGGGCATGAGTGGGGGGTGGGTGGGTAACAGGAGACAGGCACGGGGCATGAACGGGGAGGTGGGGGGCAACAGCAGGGAGACATGGGGCATGAGCGGGGAGTGGGGGAAAACGAGGGAGACACGGGGCATGAGAGGGGGGTGGGTGGTAACAGAAGAGTGACACGGGGCATGAGTGGGTGGTGGGGGGAAACAGGAGGGAGGCACGGGGCATAACCGGGGGTGGGGGGCAACAGGAGAGATACACGGGGCATGAGCGGGGGGTGGGGGGTAACATGAGAGAGACACGGGGATTGAGCGGGGGTGGGGGTACACGAGGGAGACATGGGGCATGAGAGGGGTGTGGGGGGTAACAGGAGAGAGACACGGGGCATGACTGGGGGTGGGGGGGCAACAGCAGAGAGACACGGGGCATGACCGGGGGGTCGGGGGCAACAGAAGGGAGTCACGGGGCTTGACCGGGGGGTGGGCGTAACAGGAGAGAGACACGGGGCATGAGAGGCGGTAGGGGGTAACAGGAGAGAGACACGGGGCATGAGAGGGGGGGTGGGGGCAACAGAAGGGAGTCACGGGGCTTGACCGGGGGGTGGGGGTAACAGGAGAGAGACACAGGGCATGAGAGGCGGTGGGGGGTAACAGGAGAGAGACTCGGGGCATGAGCAGGGGGTGGGGGGCAACAGCAGGGAGACACGGGGCATGAGCGGGGGCAACAACAGGGAGACACAGGGCATGAGCGGGGGGTGGGGAGCAACAGGAGAGAGACACAGGGCATGAGCGGGGGGTGGGGGAACAGGAGAGAGACGCGGGGCATGACCGGGGGGTGGGGGGTAACAGCAGGGAGACACGGGGCATGACCGGGAGTGGGGGATAATAGGAGAGAGACACGGGACATGAGTGGGGGGTGGGGGGCAACAGCAGGGAGACACGGGGCATGACCGGGGGTGGGTGGTAATTGGAGAGAGACACGGGGCATGAGTGGGGGGCAACAGCAGGGAGACATGGGGCATGACCGGGGGGTGGGGGGCAACAGGAGAGAGACACGGGGCATGAGAGGGGGGTGGGGGGTAACAGGAGAGAGACACGGGGCATGAGCGGGGGGTGGGGGTAACAGGAGAGAGACAAGGGGGATGAGCGGGGGGCAACAGCAGGGAGATACGGGGCATGACCGGGGGGTGGGGGGAACAGGAGAGAGACAAGGGGCATGAGAGGGGGGTGGGGTGTAACAGGAGAGAGACACGAGGCATGAGAGGGGGTTGGGGGGCAACAGCAGGGAGACACGGGGCATGAGAGGGGGTGGGGGTAACAGGAGAGAGACACAGGGCATTAGAGGGGTTGGGGGGTAACAGGAGACAGACACGGGGCATGAGCGAGGGGTGGGGGCAACAGCAGGGAGACACAGGGCAAGAGCAGGGGGTGGGGGCAACAGCAGGGAGACACGGGGCATGAGAGTGGTGTTGGGGGTAACAGGAGAGACATGGGGCATGAGAGTGGGGTTGGGGGTAACAGGAGAGACACGGGGCATGAGCGGGGGGTGGGGGGCAACACCAGGGAGACACAGGGCATGACCGGGGGTGGGGTAACAGGAGAGAGACACGGGGCATGAGCGGGGGGCAACAGCAGGGAGACACGGGGCATGACCAGAGGGTGGGGGGCAACAGGAGAGAGACACAGGGCATGAGAGGGGGGTGGGGGGCAACAGCAGGGAGACACGGGGCATGAGTGGGGACAACAACAGGGAGACACAGGGCATGAGCGGGGGTTGGGGGGCAACAGGAGAGAGACACAGGGCATGAGCGAGGGGTGGGGGGAACATGAGAGAGACACGGGGCATGACCCGGGGGTGGGGGGTAACAGCAGGGAGACACGGGGCATGACCGGGGGTGGGTGGTAATAGGAGAGAGACACGGGGCAGGACCGGGGGTGGGGGGCAACAGCAGGGAGACACGGGGCATGACCGGGGGGTGGGGGCAACAGGAGAGAGACACGGGGCATGAGAGGGGGTGGGGGTAACAGGAGAGAGACACGGGGCATGAGCGGTGGGTGGGGGTAACAGGAGAGAGACAAGGGGCATGAGCGGGGGGCAACAGCAGGGAGATACGGGCATGACCGGGGGTGGGGGGAACAGGAGAGAGATAAGGGGCATGAGAGGGGGGTGGGGGGTAACAGGAGAGAGACACCAGGCATGAGAGGGGGTTGGGGGGCAACAGCAGGGAGACACGGGGCATGAGCGGAGGATGGGGGTAACAGGGGAGAGACACGGGACATGAGCGGGGGGTGGGGGGCAACAGCAGGGAGACACGGGGCATGAGAGGGGGTGGGGGGTAACAGGAGAGAGACACGGGGCATTGGAGGGGTTGGGGGGTAACAGGAGACAGACACTGGGCATGAGCGGGGGGTGGGGGCAACAGCAGGGAGACACAGGGCAAGAGCAGGGGGTGGGGGCAACAGCAGGGAGACACGGGGTATGACCGGGGGGTGGGGGGCAACAGGAGAGAGACACGGGGCATGAGAGTGGGGTTGGGGGTAACAGGAGAGACACAGGGCGGGCGGGGGGTGGGGGGGCAACACCAGGGAGACACAGGGCATGACCGGGGGTGGGGTAACAGGAGAGAGACACGGGGCATGAGCGGGGGGCAACAGCAGGGAGACACGGGGCATGACCAGAGGGTGGGGGGCAACAGGAGAGAGACACAGGGCATGAGAGGGAGGTGGGGGGCAACCGCAGGGAGACACGGGGCATGAGCGGGGGCAACAACAGGGAGACACAGGGCATGAGCGGGGGGTGGGGGCAACAGGAGAGAGACACAGGGCATGAGCGGGGGGTGGGGGAACAGGAGAGAGACACGGGGCATGACCGGGGGGTGGGGGGTAACAGCAGGGAGACACGGGGCATGACCGGGGGTGGGGGGTAATAGGAGAAAGACACGGGCATGAGTGGGGGGTGGGGGGCAACAGCAGGGAGACACGGGGCATGACTGGGGGGTGGGGGGCTTCAGGAGAGAGACACGGGGCATGAGAGGGGGGTGGGGGTAACAGGAGAGAGACACGGGGCATGAGCGGGGGGTGGGGGTAACAGGAGAGAGACAAGGAGCATGAGCGGGGGCAACAGCAGGGAGATACGGGGCATGACCGGAGGGTGGGGGGAACAGGAGAGAGACAAGGGGCATGAAAGGGGGGTGGGGGGTAACAGGAGAGAGACACGAGGCATGAGAGGGGGTTGGGGGGCAACAGCAGGGAGACACGGGGCATGATCGGAGGATGGGGGTAACAGGGGAGAGACACGGGGCATGAGCAGGGGGTGGGGGGCAACAGCAGGGAGACACGGGGCATTAGAGGGGTTGGGGGGAACAGGAGACAGACACGGGGGATGAGCGTGGGCAACAGCAGGGATACACGGGGCATGAGCGGGGGGTGGAGGGCAACAGCTGGGAGACACGGGGCATGAGCGGGATGTGGGGGGCAACAGGAGAGACACACAGGGCATGAGCGGGGGGTGGGGGGAACAGGAGAGAGACACGGGGCATGAGCAGGGGGTGGGGTGTAACAGCAGGGAGACATGGGGCATGACCGGGGGGTGGAGGGTAACAGGAGAGAGACACAGGGCATAGGTGGGGGTTGGGGGAAACAGCAGGGAGACACTGGGCATGACCGGGGGTGGGGGGCAACAGGAGACAGGCACGGGGCATGAACGGGGAGGTGGGGGGCAACAGCAGGGAGACATGGGGCATGAGCGGGGAGTGGGGGAAAACGAGGGAGACACGGGGCATGAGAGGGGGGTGGGTGGTAACAGAAGAGTGACACGGGGCATGAGTGGGTGGTGGGGGGAAACAGGAGGGAGGCACGGGGCATAACCGGGGGTGGGGGCAACAGGAGAGATACACGGGGCATGAGCGGGGGGTGGGGGGTAACATGAGAGAGACACGGGGATTGAGCGGGGGTGGGGGTACACGAGGGAGACATGGGGCATGAGAGGGGTGTGGGGGGTAACAGGAGAGAGACACGGGGCATGACTGGGGGTGGGGGGGCAACAGCAGAGAGACACGGGGCATGACCGGGGGGTCGGGGGCAACAGAAGGGAGTCACGGGGCTTGACCGGGGGGTGGGCGTAACAGGAGAGAGACACGGGCCATGAGAGGCGGTAGGGGGTAACAGGAGAGAGACACGGGGCATGAGAGGGGGGGTGGGGGCAACAGAAGGGAGTCACGGGGCTTGACCGGGGGGTGGGGGTAACAGGAGAGAGACACAGGGCATGAGAGGCGGTGGGGGGTAACAGGAGAGAGACTCGGGGCATGAGCAGGGGGTGGGGGGCAACAGCAGGGAGACACGGGGCATGAGCGGGGGGTGGGGGCAACATCAGAGAGACACACGGGGCATGGGCTGGGGGAGAGACACACGGGGCATGAGCGGGGGGTGGGCGGTTCGGGATAGACACACGGGGCATGAGCGGGGGGGTGGGAGGGATAGAGACACACGGGGCATGAGCGGGGGGTGGGTGGGAGGTATAGAGGCACACGGGGAATGAGCGGGGGTGGGTGGGAGGGATAGAGACACACGTGGCATGAGCGGGTGGTGGTGGGGAGAGGAGAGACACACGGGGCATGAGCGAGGGGTGGGTCGGAGGGATAGACACACACGGGGCATGAGCAGGGGGTGGGGGAGGGATAGAGACACACGGGGCATGAGCAGGGGGTGGGGGGAAGGGATAGAGACACACGGGGCATGAGCGGGGGGTGTGGGGGAGGGGAGAAACACACGGGGCATGAGCGGGTGGTAGGTGGGAGAAATACAGACACACGGGGCATGAGCGGGGGGTGGGTGGGAGGGATACAGACACATGGTGCATGAGCACGTGTGTGGTGGGAGGGATACAGACACACGGGGCATGAGTGGGAGGTGGGTGGGAGGGATACAGACACACAGGGCATGAGCGGGAGTGGGTGGGAGGGATACAGACACACGGGGCATGATCAGGGGTGGGTGGGAGGGATACAAACACACGGGGCATGAGCGGGGGGTGGGCGGGCGGGATAGAGACACACGGGGCATGAGAAAGGGGTGGGGGGAGGGGAGAGACACACAGGGCATGAGCAGGGGATGGGTGGGAGGTATAGAGACATACGGGGCATGAGCGGGGGGTGGTTGGGAGGGATAGAGATACACGGGACATGAGCGGGGGTGGGTGGGAGGGATAGAGACACACGGGGCTTGAGCGGGGGGTGGGTGGGAGGGATAGAGACACACGTGGCATGAGCAGGGGGTGGGTGGGAGGGATAGAGACACACGGGGCATGAGCAGGGGGTGGGTGGGAGGGATAGAGACACACGGGGCATGAGCAGGGGGTGGGTGGGAGGGATAGAGACACACGGGGCATGAGCAGGGGGTGGGTGAGAGGGATAGAGACACATGGGGCATGAGCGGGGGGTGGGAGGGATAGAGACATACGGGGCATGAGCGGGGGTGGGAGGGATAGAGACACACGGGGCATGAGCGGGGGGTGGGTGGGAGGGATAGAGACACACGGGGCATGAGCGGGGGTGAGTGGGAGGGATAGAGACACACGGGGCATTATCAGGGGGTGGGGGGGAGGGGAGAGACACACGGGGCATGAGCAGAGGGGGTGGGGGTAACAGGAGAGAGACACGGGGCATGAGAGGCGGTGGGGGCAACAAGAGAGAGACACGGGGCATGAGAGGGGGTGGGGGGCAACAGAAGGGAGTCACGGGGCTTGACCGGGGGTGGAGGTAACAGGAGAGAGACACGGGGCATGAGAGGCGGTGGGGGTAACAGGAGAGAGACACGGGGCATGAGCAGGGGGTGGGGGGCAACAGCAGGGAGACACGGGGCATGATCGGGGGGTGGGGGGCAACAGCAGAGAGACACACGGGACATGAGCAGGGGGTGGGTGGGAGGATAGAGACACACGGGCATGAGCGGGGGCTGGGGGAGGGGGAGAGACTCACGGGGCATGAGCGAGGGGTGGGTGGGAGGGATAGACACACGGGGCATGAGCAGGGGGGTGGGAGGAATAGAGACACACGGGGCATGAGCGGGGTGTGGGTGGGAGGGATAGAGACACACGGGGCATGAGCGTGGGATAGAGACACACGGGGCATGAGCGAGGGGTGGGTGGGAGGGATAGACACACACGGGGCATAAGCAGGGGTGGGGGGAGGGATAGAGACACACGGGGCATGAGCAGGTTATAGAGACACACGGGGCATGAGCGGGGGGTAGGGGGGAGGGGAGAGACACACGGGGCATGAGCGGGTGTGGGTGGGAGGGCTACAGACACACAGGGCATGAGCGGGGGGTGGGTGGGAGGGATACAGACACACGGGGCATGAGCAGGGGGGTGGGTGGGAGGGATACAGACACACGGGGAATGAGCAGGGGGGTGGGTGGGAGGGATACAGACACACAGGGCATGAGTGGGGGCTGAGTGGGAGGGATACAGACACACAGGGCATGAGCGGGGGGTGGGTGGGAGGGATACAGACACACGGGGCATGAGCGGGGGGTGGGTGGGAGGGATACAGACACACAGGGCATGAGCGGGGGTTGGGCGGGAGGGATAGAGACACACGGGGCATGAGCAGGGGGTGGGGGAGGGGAGAGACACACGGGGCATGAGTAGGGGGTGGGTGGGAGGGATAGAGATACACGGGACTTGAGCGGGGGTGGGTGGGAGGGATAGAGACACACGGGGCATGAGCGGGGGGTGGGTGGGAGGGATAGAGACACACGTGGCATGAGCAGGGGGTGGGTGGGAGGGATAGAGACACACGGGGCTTGAGCAGGGGGTGGGTGGGAGTGATAGAGACACACGGGGCATGAGCAGGGGGTGGGTGGGAGGGATAGAGACACACGGGGCATGAGCGGGGGTGGGAGGGATAGAGACACATGGGGCATGAGCGTGGGGTGGGTGTGAGGGATAGAGACACACGGGGCATGAGCGAGGGGTGGGTGGGAGTAATAGAGACACACGGGGCATGAGCGGGGGTGGGTGGGAGGCCTAGAGATACACGGGGCATGAGCAGGGGGTGGAGCGGAGGGATAGAGACACACGAGGCATGAGCGGTGGTGGGGGGAGGGAGAGAAACACACATGGCATGAGCGGGGGTGGGGGGGAGGAAGAGAGACACACGGGGCATAAGCGGGGGGTGGGTGGGAGGGAGAGAGACACATGAGGTATGAGCGGGGGGTGGGGGGAGGGAGAGAGACACACGGGGCATGAGCGGGGGTGGGGGGGACAAACAAAAACACAGACATGCCGCACGAACATGAGTTTGTGCGGCAGATCCCGCTCCTCGGCCCTCCGCTGGCCACCTTGTGCGATGGCGTGAGCGAAGGGCTGGAGGAACAGGGGGCACACGGAGCGGGGGTGGGGGGACAGGAAGGACACATGGGGCATGAGCAGGGGTGGGGGGGACAGAAAGGACACACGGTCATGAGTGGGGGGTGGGAGGAACAGGAGACAGAAACGCTCCTGCTGACCTGACAAAGCCGCTCATGCGGGAAAGAAAGGTGTCGGGCGTCTCTGAATCCAGACGCACTGCACGCTTTCACTGCATCCAATGAGAGAGCATGTCAGATGTCCGCGGACATCACGCAAGCTGTTGGCCCAAGCACCGTCCTGTCCGCGGAGCGAACAGGGAAGTGTGTCCGCGAAGCGAACACAGATATCACTAATTTTTTTCACTTACATTTTTGTCATTTTTTAAAAAAACTACTGGACGGATTTACACCAAATACAGCAAAGCATGCTTTTGGGACCAAGCCGCCGCTCCTGCTGCAAATTTGGTGTAAATCCATCCAGCGGTTTGGGCTGTAGGCGTGAGCAAAGTTTTTTCCCATTATGTCTATGGGAAAAAAAAAGGTTTTGTGACCCCCCCTATAACTTTGCCCCCCCTGGACGAATCCTCACCAAACTTTGCAAAACGATTCAGAGTGACCCAAATACTTTTTTTGCAAAGTCTGGTGAGGATTCGTCCAGGGAGAGCGAAGTTATAAGCCGCCCAAACAGTGCCCCTCCTATGGAAACAGCAACTTAACCATAACTACATGGCCACTACTGTGGCCATGTAATATATATTGGTTCCTTACTGAACATACATCAGTCAATGAGCGGCACTCTCTGTCGTCACTAATAATCTTCAGGATGCAATTCCAGTTTAAAAAATACATTCTTCCTTTATTTACTCACTTCATAGAGCAGTCACAGCAAAAAAGATTAAAAACCAAAAGTTTGGTACTCCCATAGTGGCAAAATAAATGGCGTTTACATGTTTCACATTTCCCTCGCCCTTTGTTCACAATATTAGCCCACATTTAAAGCGCACATTAAAATACCCGATGTGTTTGGGGAACAGGTAAACATTGAAAAAGGACTTGTTTTTCTGTCCAACAATTGCAAGATTTTGTGTCGGCTATCTTTAACTTTTTCTAACCTTGGAACATAGTACAGTTAGCAATGCATTCAAACTCACAGCGCTCCTTACTAATGATCAATCATCTTCCCCATTAGAAACCATGACAAATGTTATTGTTGTATTGCATACATGTTTAGAGATAGCAACCTGAAACATGTTCACATTTAAAATAGCGTGCAACATGCTTACATCATGCAACAGCTATAAAAAATACATAGTAAAGTGCATAGTGCCTATTCCAATCCTTTTCCAATCCTTTAAACCGACAGCCATCATTCAATTTTAAAGTGCATAGTGCTTCGTGCAATCTATTCAGATAGCAGCTATTATCCGGATATCACTATCTCAAAAGTGCATAGTGTTTTGTTCGAACAGTTATAAAAAACAATATTTTTTTATATATAGTTATGTGCTATAATCAGCGCCTTAAGGCGTCTTTCTCTCATGAACTAAAATGCAACTTGTTGCCAACAGTTTTCAAATAAGCAACTGTAAAGTGTATAGTGCATATTACAATCCTTTCAACTGACAACCATCATTTTAAAACATTCAATTTTAAAGTGCATATTGCTTTCTGCAATCTGTTTAAATAGCAGTTTTTGTCCAGGTCTAAATGCATCGAATCAAAAAGCATAGTGCTTTGTTCGAACAGTTACAAAAAACAAAATTTAGCTGCCTTCTGTGTTATAGTCAACACATTCAGTCATCTTTCTCTCATGAAGTAGAATGCAACATCATGGCGACAGTTTCCAAATAAACAGCTGTAAAGTGCATAGTGCCTTACGCAGTAATCCTATTTAACTGTTGTTGAGTCAGTGTGCACACATATCCTAAAGTGCATAGTGCTCCATTAGTCTATACCATTTGCTAGACATGAGTCATCATATCTATGACTTACTTTTTGACAACTGTACTTCAACAATTCTAAGCATTCAGCTATAAAAATGCATGGCACCTCGCACATCATTTCTATTTTGACATTTTTGGACCAATGTGAATGTATACATTTGAATGAATAATGCTCCACTCGTGTAACACCCATTAGTACAGGTCTTAATTATTTATCTGATCTTGTCCATTTTTAAACCAACAGTAACATGAGCCTTGACTCATGTATGAACAAAGAAAGTGCTTAGTGCTAAGAAAGAAATAATAAAAAGAAAATAGAGCTATTTCCAAAAGAGAAAAAGGATTTTAAAATATGTGCTATAATGCTATATAAGCCTAGCTTTATGTTTCTATGATTTTCTATTTAGTTGTTCAAATGTTATATGTATACAGAGGGTTCCAGTTACTTACCCTGTAATAAGCTTTGCAATAAGCATATTCTCTTATTTAAGTGCTCTTGCAAATGCCATGCAGTGCAGCATTCCTCACCTGCTCACATGAAGCAGCAAACAATTAGAATGCTCTGCATTTCAAAGTTATTATTTTACAAGAATTTTGATGAAAGTAAAAAAAATGCATTTGTGTATGTACAGCAGCACTGTCACAGGTCCTTAAAATAAAGGAAAACCAGATAAAATAGACCTGTACACCATTTTGAAGTGGAACGTTGTGTCTCACAGTTTAATATCTTGGCAGCACATGCATACATGCCAACAACGTACATTCCAATTAAGTCTCTCTTTTTACCTTTGCATTCGGTCACTTCCAATTGTCTGTGCTCATTACAAAACTACAAGTCCCGGAATGCAAAGAAAAAAAGACGACTAAACTTCACAAATTGAAACAGTGACATGTATATCAAATAAACATCTGAAATGCTGTGCCTTTTAAAATATTTTTTGTAACCCTTTTTAAGAAACTTAAAAAATGCATATCTGTATTTCCGGCAGCACTGTGTCACTTTTTCATAAAAGCAGAAAAAATAGATTTGTATACCATTTGTAATTATCACTCAGTGTGTGCCAGTTTAATATATTAACAGTACATGTGTACTTCCTAACATAACCCATTCCAATCTTCAACTGCTTATGGAGTCCCACTTTTTTCTCTAAATTCTGTGACTTGCACTCCAACTTTCACAATGGTAAAATGGGAACTACAAGTCCCAAAATGAAAACAAAAACTCTTTGACTACATAAACACCTACACAATAGAATGCATCATGTTGGCAAGTATGCATATACTCCTTACACATTAAACGTATAAACACCAACTGCCATTTAAAAGTGTACTACAACTCTTTTCCATTAATATTTCCTCTCTTTTACTCTTTTTATAAAATGTTACAGAGCTTCTGTAAATGCACATACACATTTCTTAAATTTCATGAAAATCAAAAGCAACTACAAATTTTATTAACTTTTTCCCCACTACTCCTCCTTCCATTGTAAATATGAACCTAGCTTCCAAACAGTACTTCACCATTAACACATATTCCCACCAACTTGCTTTTACACTTACAAGAAAGGAACACATCACTGCAATCAACAACTGGAAAACAAATACCCTTTTGCAGCCAACAAAGTAAGTACATTAATGAACCAAGTGTAAGTATGTAATTATAGCAGCACAGTTGGACTATATATATTACCCCAGACTACTCATTTCAAGCCAACATTTATTTCACTCAACCCATTATATTCCACCATTCACACTCCTACTATTCCCATCTACACACCACCCTTGTAACACCCATTCTCTTCCTCACTAACCCAACACCAGCACACTCTGTACACTCATATTCTTACAACCTTCCCAACCACACCTAATATACTACCTCACAATCAAACAGCACTCTTTTCATCTCTACAATTACACCCAGACACCCATGCACCCTACATGCATATACATTGCACAACTTTCCAATACAACCTTTCTCTTTTCCCAACAGACACAGCAAAATGCCTACTAAAAAGCAACTCCATAGAAAAGAAAGAAAAAGTAGATCAAATAAGACTAAAAGTACACCACATAGTCAACCACCTCTAAAACAATGTATAGAACACATTCAAACGAAAGAGCTAGTAACCTCACTACAAAAAACTATACCAACCATGACTAAAAAAGGTAAGACCCCTCTTGCAAAAACAAAAAGTAAAACATTATGAACAAAGGAATGCAGACCTACTAACAAACCCAATCCTCTACCTACCAGTGTTAACGTAATCACAGTAAAGCAATCCAAAAAAAATATTTTATAAAAAATGATCCACTGTAGAGTTCTTTACAATCTTATAAAAACATCTGAAAAGTCATGATCTACCCTTAAAAACTACAACAGGAGACTAATCCTGCAAGCTCTAATGGACAGCCCTTTTCTACTGAAGATAACATTGTTTATATTGATTTTAAACAGAATGAAACCACTAACTAAATGGATCAATACATTCCAAGAAATGTCTAAACATGAGCAGTCTCAATATAGAGACCTTTTCAAACTTCTGTGATGGTAAATTGAATCACACAAGTAGCACAGAACCATACTTCAATGAAGAAGCTTATAAACAAGAACAACAAAAAACAATAGTCACAGACAATAATGATCGAGGGTATGAAATGGTGGAACAAACCATTATGGCATAAGAAACCCTTATAGGAAAAAAAGTGCCCAACAAACTTTGAACCAAATGTTCCTTTCATCCAAACAAACCTTCCAGTGTACAAATGGACATGCAGCTCAATGTGTAATGTACGTCAACAATCATTTAAATCTTTACAACAATACCTCAATCACTATGTGAAACTAAAAGACAAAAGTAAAATGAAAAGTTTATATCCTGTACAGTGCGCATCCACACTGGTCTGCGAGGACATTCATTAGCCCGCATTTCAGGAAATGCTTGCAAAAGCACTTTCCAACACATGAAAATGTTAGCAAGACACCATTCTACTATACTATGTAAAATGTCTTGCTCTACAACTGCAAAATCTAAATAACATTCTCCTACATGGAACAGCCAAAGAACTCCTTGAAGAAATAGAGCGCATCCAATGTAAATACTTTGGAACTGAAGATGACTTATAAAATTCTGTACCTTCAGAAAACATTACCGAAAACCTCATGAACACCAACCCTCTAATAAAGACATACAAAAAAGAAATAGCTAAGTTTCAAGACACTTCGGTTGAAATACCAGACCAAATATGTGTCTGTTGCCACAGAACTTTCTATAAAAAGAGCACAAAACAGTAGATCCCAATGGTTCTAATTAGCATTATATCTAACATCAGAAGCTAAATACAAAATGCCTAACCCCTCAACAGTGTGCACGTACTGCAACACACAGCTTGACAATAACCAAATGCCATCACGTGCTATCACTAATAACCTAGAAATATGCCCACTTCCGAAAGCTCTCCAACAGCTCAATTTGTATGAGAGCATTGTAAAACAAACAGTGCACCCATTTCAAGATATCATATGCCTTCCACCAAAATCAGCCAAATTACCTTCATCTGAGCTACTAAAGGGCATCCATGGCAAAGTAGTATATTTACCATTGGATCTAAAAGAACATTTTCAAACTTTAGGACTATGATGGCCAATAGATCAATCTTCAATTGTACTAGTTAATGGTGTGCCAACAAAAGACAAACAAATTTGGCAACAACTAGTTGACTTAAACAAAGTTAGACAAGCCCTACAAGAACTAAAAGAAAACAATGAGTACTACAAAGATATAAACAGAGAGGAAAACTTAAGAGAAACCACCCACTTTAGTCTAGAGTCACCAGAAACTGGCCAATGACAATGTGTAGGTCCTGTTACAGCAGCCAACATTTTAGACCAGTATTCACTTCCCCCACTGCACTCTAAAGAAGCAATTGATGATGCATTATAAACATATCAAATGCATCAAGCCAAATGAACCCCAATGAGCATATGAGAAAAAAGTGTAGAAGCACGTACTTTTCCTCTACTCTTTACTACAGGAAAAGGAGGACCATATGATCAAAGGTCCACACAAATTAGTGCATCAGAACATCGCTCTTTACAAAAGTATTCTGAAGACCACAGATTCAGGCAAAATGTCAAATACATTTTCCACCTCCTCTGCGAAAGTGAAGTACCAACTCTATGTTACAGAATTGTACATACATTAAAACATTTTTGAAACATGTCTGCTACCCAACTGCTTCAAAGGATAAAAGACAGTGAAGTTTTGCAGTCAAATATCACAAATCTCTTGGCAAATATACGTGGTACAAAAGAACACTGATTCCGACGGCACTCTGATGTACGTTGTATGCTAAGGAACCTAGGCCCACCCACATTGTTTGTTACTTTACATTGTGCAGAGTACAGAGGGGATAACCTGCACAACTTCATACACACTGCAAACCAAAATAAAGATGGAATAGACATAAAAACACTAGGAGAACTATGTTCACTGGACCCTGTAAATGTATCAAGGTAATTTCCCCATCTCTTCATAGCCCTGCTGCATTTTATCTGCAAAAAAAACTACCCCTCCTCTCGGGTGAAGTGCAACACTTCTTTTGGAGAAAAGAATATCAATCCAGAGGAGAACCACATATCCACATGCTTTTGTAGATAAAAGATGCTCCAAAATTTGACTGTGATTCTGATGCCACTGTTTTACAGTTTATTGAAAAATACATTACCTGCAACATCCCTTCATAAGCCTACATACACAAGTGTTACAGTACCAAAAACATAAATGTTGCAAATACTGCTGACATAGACATAAAAACAAAGGTACCTCTGATATCAAATGTCGCTTTGGCTTCCCTAGACCAGTGTGAAAAAAAGGACAAGTAAATAGCTTGATGTCTTCTGTTAGACACAGCGTAAATGGCAAATCCCCTAAAAATACATACAACATTAAAAGGAACGTAGCATCCAAGTACATCAATGATGACAATGCAATCATTGCACTCTTGTGGAATGCAAACATATACATACAATACATTGCAGACAATTCCACTGCAGTTGCAAGATATGTCACAGCCTATCTCATCAAAGCTGATAAAACAGCTAAAAGACCTTTGGGATGACATATCATCTGACAAAACACTATAACATAAATTGTGCAGCTTCGGCATACAAATGCTCTCCCACAGAGAATACGGGTCCTACGAAGTTGCAGAACGTTTAACAGGTGCTGCCTTATAAGGCAAATCTGTACACACTGTCTGGCTGAACCTTGGACCAGCCTCCTCCCGGAAAAGAGTATTAAAACCCTACCAAGAGATAGAATACATTGCCACAAATGATCCAAACAGCCAGGACATTTAAAAAAACTATTTACTTGACATATATTACCCAAACTGAAGTACTGCTTTGGAAAACATGTGTCTGTAGGACATTGCCCAAAACTACCACTACAAAAACAATGTCACACCAAATGAGACAACTGGAACACATTTGGTTTCAACTTGTGAAGGAAGCCAAGTGAAACTAACCAAACCCAGTCTAATTAATCATGTAAAGTTATCCTTTAAAACTACACAACATAGAGAACTATATTACATGGCCCTACTCCAACTTTTTAAACCTTGGAGAAAAGAAAAATAATTATTAGATGCTGATGACTCATTTGAAGCTGCATTTAAAGTAAATGAAAGCAGTATAACAAATGACAATTTCAAACAATGCAAACAAATGTTGGACAATGAATGCCACCAAGAGGAATAAATTGAAGCTCAACTAGACAAATACACTTGTGAGGGCAGTCAAACTTCCCTTAAAGGAAGCCAAGACCCTCTTGGAGAACCACTCATTCTAAATGAAGCAAACATAGCCACGACTGAGGTAGAAATACCATCTATCAATCTAAACAATCTGAAGACGACTTGACAGTGCTAGAATCTCAGCTAAATGATGAACAACTCACAATTTACCTAAATGTCACTCAAGAAATTGAGCATGTACCTGTGAAAATTATAAACCTCTGCTCCTGTATGTAAGTGGTGAAGCTGGTTCAGGCAAAACATTCTTAATTAAAATAATCAGCAAATTTCTACAAAACTTAACAAGCAACAACCATTCGGCTGTAGTAACAGCCCCCACAGGTTTAGCTGCTTACAGCGTAGGTGGTGTCACTTTAGACTGCCTACTACTCCTCCCCGTAGAACATCAAAACAAATTAGAATACTACAAATTGTCAGCAGAAGCGGCTACTGAGGTACACAAAATTCTAAAACAAATGAATGTGCTCCTGATAGATGAAGTAAGCATGGTGTCCAACCTCATGTCGGCTTTAATTCATCTCAGAATGCAAGAAATCCAAAAAACCACTACGAGGAACTGTTTGGAGGAAAACATTAGGACACAAGGAATGCCATAATATTCCCGGCAGCATTGGAAATGTAAATCTCTGGCAACATTTTTACTATAGAGAACTAAATGAAAACATGCCCCAGTCTGCAGACCTCACATATGCAAACATTTTAAAAAGCATTAGAACTGGGCTGCTTATTAAAGGTGCAAAATCCATCTTAAATAGTAGACTAATCCATGAGCTATATGGTTGAAAAACATCTGCTCCTGATGCCATGGAACAATTAACCCAACAAAATCTAAAATGTATGTCCTTACTGCCTACTCTTGCAACCTGTAGTCAATTCAACGAGACAATGTTTCAAAATGAAATGCAACCTATACTGCATATCAGTGCTACAGAGAAATTAGACGTGTACGGCAAAACACTTCCTATGTGTCAACAAGCAACAGCACGACTAAATAACTGTATCTCCAACACAGCCGATTGGAGAAAATATCAACTTTGTTTCTGAAAAGCTGAGTAATTCTAAAACGTAAACTTGACGTAGAACAGGGCTTAGTCAATGTAGCAATTGGTACAGTTGTTGGCTTGCAAACATATCTGCATGACAACATTCAGTTTATCAATATCCACTTTGACAAACTTGCAGAAGTTAAAACATTTGGCCGAACAATAGGACGTTCCTTCTTTTCAAAGGCATGTACGTATGCAGATAGCAATTTTCTCTGTCACTTACATATGCTGTCACTTGCATATGCTGTCACTATTGGCAAATCACAAGGTCTAACCCTAGATCAAGCATTGATTGACATTGGCAGCACAGTCTTCAAAGAAGGTATGAGTTACGTGGCACTTTCATGTCTGCCTACACTCAATGGTCTATGCCTAGTTAACTTTGATGCAAACCAAGTCAATGCTGACATTCCTTGCATCCTACAATACAACATGCTATGGGCACTATACACCCCCCCATATAGATATGTACCCTGTACCTCAAAAAAAGAAATCTTTTAAAGGACATATACAGGCCGATTCATGGAATTAATGTGCACTGAAATGTATGGCGCAAGCGTGCGAAAGTGTGCGAAAGAGTGCGAATCGCAGCGCAAGTGTGAAAATCGCATCGAAATCCGCGCACAGCGATTCACGGAAGTCCGTGCGCATGTAAATCCCTGGATGTGCGGCAAAATTCTGCGTGGCGCATGCTGGCGCACACGTCTCCATACAGCGTGCGCTACGCGCCCAGCGAAATCGCACATAGCGCGGCGCACACAACAAAAGTAGGCGGAACAGGGGGCGTGACACGCGGAATGGGGAACAGCGCGTGAAAATGTGGGCGTCATGGGGGAAGTACAGGAGGCAAATGCTCGGAACGCCCACACACACGTTCAAAACACGTATTTATGGAATCGAACGGGGCTAACGCGAGTGCCAAAGAAGACGCGCTAATCCGGAAACACGTATGCCAGCAGAAAGCAGGCATACGTGGACCTGCGCAGCATAAAAGTGCGCGCAAACAACAAACAAGCTCAGACGCCAGGATGAATATACCGTTCCTAGCAGCAGTGGTCGTGGGATACCGCAGGAGGAGGAGGAGGATAGTCAGGACCTGAATTTTTACAGCCAGAACCAGCCTTTTTGGGATGCCTGATGACCAGGTGTATGGGAGGTACAAGTTTCCACCTCACATAATACTCGACCTGGTCAGTGAGTGGGAGGATGACCTCACATCACCCACCCTGTGCTCACAAGCACTCAGCCCCCTGGAGAAGGTCCTCAATGTACTGCACTTTTTGGCCACCGGATCATTTCAGCGGACAAGTGCCAAAGTGGGAGGGCGTGGCACAGGCCACGCAGTCACGCTGCCTACACCAGGTGTTGGCCATCATGACTGCACGCCCATCAGTCCGCAGGCACATATACCTGCCCAGAACACCTGCAGAAAGGCAGGCTGCCGTCTACGATTTTTACGGGGTGGCACAATTCCCCAAAGTGCTAGGTGCCATTGATTGCACCCATGTGGCTCTGCGTCCCCCCAGGGCACCTGAGCACATCTACAGAAACCGCAAGCACTGGCATTCCATCAACGTCCAGGTAGTATGTGATGCCAAGGGAATCATCACCTCAGTATATGCCAACTATCCATGGTCCACCCACGACAGTTTCATTTACAGAATGTCAACCCTAAACCGGGACCTAGAAGCTGGGCGGCATGGCGATACATGGCTGCTTGGTGAGTATAAATGCCTCTGCACATGCATGCATGTCACATACTGAGTAATGTCACAACCCCACTAATGATACCCATCATCACCTCTCCAGGGGACAGTGCCTACCCTCTGAGCACCCACATGATGACGCCAATTCAGAACCCCACCACGCCACCTGAGGTAAGATACAACACAGCCCATATTGCAACCCAGGGCATAGTGGAGCGCACATTCGGAGTGCTCAAGTCATGCTTTCGCTCCATTGACCGTTCTGGTGGGCAGCTACTATACGCTCCCCCAGTAGTGTGCAGGATCATAGTGGCAGCATGTGTCCTGCACAACGTTGCAACACGCCGGGGCCTGCCGGTGGACATGGTGGTGCCCCCACATCCCCAACCACATGCACGCCTGCTGCGCATGGGAGGGGAAAGGGCACGTGGTGAGGCAGCCCGTACGCAGCTGGTGGCTAATTACTTCACCTAAAATCACACCCCTGCAGAGTGCACACAGCCCTGGCACATACCAGCTGACAATCAATGATGATGACATAAGGGACAGCCAACTGTCACTACCATACCAGCCTGAGATTGGTCACCTGGAAGTGCTACATTGTGTGCATCCCTAACTACTTAAAGACAACCAATGATGTGTGATAAAAAGACACACATATTCATGCTGCATGAATGACTGCCCACTTGCAAAATACAACATGAAACTAGTGCCATGTCACCCAACCCCTCCCCATCTCAGCTACCCAACACACCATGGCATGTCATGCAATGTGAAAGCAACCAAATGAATGCACAACACATGACACAAGTGTCACAAAGTGTACTGTCCGAAATGGAAACAGGCCACAGACAATATGCTCCCAGCAATCAATAAGAAACAGCACACATATACAAATACTTACCAGCAACACAATACAGAAACTCAGGATGAAACAGTGGCAAAATATGACAGTGCAAAATCAAAGTAGTGCAAATCTTACAACCTGAATACGCCAGCACATCAACCCCTTCCAACTGTACAGAGTTACTGCCACGCAAATGTCTCAGTGTACTGCATACAACATGAACTCCATCTGCAAAGTAGACGGCCTTGTGAAGACATGAGGAAGGAACCTGCAAATTAGGAATAAGACATGGATGCACAAGCACATATCAATACACCATGCAGTGTACAAAACAACAACAATATCCACTAGGAATGTCTACACAGCTCATGGGAGCCCAACGTCACTGTGTAATTCACTGTCACTTGGTCACACCCTTTGCAAGCCCATGGAAACGGGAAGAAGGAGGGGTGTGTGTCTCACGAACCCAAGCATCTAACCCAAACTCAGGACAAGTCTGTATGTGCTCAGCCGGAATACAGTGGATGCCCAAGGGAGCCACACAAGGCAACACACTGTAAAAAAAAATAAAAAAATCAAAAATGGCCTTGTAGGGGCCAGGGAGGGAGGGGGAGGCCACCCAGGAGGTTCGAGGACATGGTGAACACCAACACCCACCTGCGTGGATGTTGCGGAAAAAAAAATACCTCTTTGGGCTCATGGCCTGCATGGCTATGCCATTGTGGGAGAACTGCTGTCGCTCTCATCACCCTCTGCTGCTGCCACAGGAGGTGGTGGTGCTATGGGAGGCAGCCCACGCAAAGCCCTGGTATGGTCCTCCATGGCAGCAAGCATGCGGGTGTGGAAGGTCTCGTTCTTTAGGATTATAGTGCGGAGATCCCCATGCACCACCTTACGTGATGCCCGGATCTCCTCCCGAGTTGCCTGCATCTCAGCTGAGAGTGAACGTGTGAGCCGCTCCAGCTGCTGTTCTGTCCTCAAGTTAATGGAAGCCTCAAGGTCAACAAGAGTATCCCTGAGGTGATGGAGTTCTACCCTCAGGGGTTCCCTGTGGCCCTGTGACTCTATTGATATCGATTGGCGTAGAGTCTCCAGTGCCGCCCGTCTATCCCTGTTGGATGCCAACATGTCCTCCCTGTGTGATTGGCAAATGGAGTCTGTTGCCTGCTGTTGTTGCTTCATCTGCCTTTCAGGGGGCAGAATGGAAGTGGCCACCCTCTCCATTGTCTGAGCCATCATTTCTACTGATGCTGCCTGTTGGGTTGCAATACCGTACATGGAGTTTTCCCATACAGTATTGCCTGGTGGCGCACGGCCACTGCGTTGACGGGCACCACACCTTTTTGGGGAAAAGCGACCTGCACCTTGCTGTGCTGGCACTGCCCGAGGCTGCAGGACTGCATTCCCCCTCTGATCTGCTATCCCTGGAACTGGATCGGATGCTGTCGAGTGTGACCTTGCATCCATAACCGCCAAAGGAGGACCTACCAACACTGACATCCCCATAGAGGGTTCTACCCCTGGTCCAGGTGGGTTGGACAGAACAGAATCCCTGCCAGAAGCACTTACCTGCGACTGCACATAAGTCTCATCATCCGACTCAGCACCTGAATAGAGGTCTGGGGAGGTGCACCCAGAGGCACCCCTGGACAGTATGGTCTGCAGTAACATTGGGTTTTCACCCACCACCACACCACGTCCCCCACTGGTGCCCGGTCGTGCCTGAGATTCCTCCTGGGTCTGCACCATCTCCTCAACCTCAACACCACCAAGTGCGTCATCATTTGCAAAAACATGAAAGACAACAAATGGAAACAGTCATGAGCACCATAGCACACACATAGGCCGTGACAAGCCAGAGATCCAGTACATGAATTACACATGTCCCACATGACTATAACCCTGCCATGCATGTGCTGTCAAAGAGTTGGAAGTGGAGTTAAAAAGGTAGACACTGGGGAGAGCAATATGGATATTCAACACATTTGCAGCATGTTGGGTAGCACTGGCATCACACATCAGGCTGGGAGTGGCATGTCCAATACACAATCATGACACATGCCACCACACAGATGTCATATAGCATAGCCACGGTAAATTACAAAACGACAGCAATATGTCAGTGAATGAGTAATGTCACACATCCATGTCACATTGACATGATGCGAAGATTGATGCTGAATAGTGTTGTAAAATATGCATGTGCCACACACTGAAACACATCCAGTGTCCAATAAGACAGTCATTGTGGGCCGATCAATGGTTGGTCCCTTTGACTTCACAGGAAACACCTGTCATCTTCCACATGCAAACAGGCCCTTATGAAAATGTTCTGCAGGCCAAGACTCCATCGGCTTGAATGGTCTAATCATTAACATAACCATGTGAAAATAGTGCCCCAGTGCGGGCTGTGAACAATGACCGAAACATAGCACATATGTCGAAATAGTGCAGAAAAATGTCTAGCAAAAAGGGGAGAGTGGAAACAATCAGCCTGAATGAACACTTACAAAATGTGAACTATGTAGTTGCAAGATCACAGTTCAAGGTAAAGTGCACTAATGTGTGCCTAATTGGCAACTGTGGGCAGAAGGGATACAGTCATACCCAAATCGAAGGCACGTGAATGTATGGGAGGAAGTAAATGGGTGACCCATAACACTCAGGAGTACAAACCCTCACCTAGCACTCAATCAGAACCCGTCACCCAAACAACATACACATGGATTAAACACACACGCATGGCCACTCACCGGACAATGCTTCCTAATCAGGTAGATCTCCCACACCTTGGATCTGTTCCTCTGTGACGAAGGTCCCCGCAACAGACTCATGTTCAGTGAGTTCGTTGTCCTCTTGTGGAGACCCACCGCCAGTCACCAGAGTAGCGGCATGATTTGAGGCCAGCTTCTTCTTTGCTCTGCGTTTCAGGTCATTCCACTGCTTGTAGCAATCATCAGCTGTGTGCCTCACAAATCCAAGGGCACTTATGCGGTCCGCGATGGTCTGCCAGTGTGCCCTACATTGACCAGGTGTGGTCTTGCACCCTGCAGTCACCAACATTTTGCGGCTATGTGCCGACACATAGGTCACAAGTGCATCAAGTTCCGGATCATTAAAGCTAGGCTTCTTTGACGTGCCAGAGTGTGTAGCCGCGTCTGGGGTCTCAGCCTGTTGTGCCAGAGCACCCTTCTTCCTCTTCTTTAAAGGTGGAGCGGAACCAGAGTGGCTTACGCCGCTCTGGTCAGTAGGGGCAGAAGCACCGGTGGACAGGGTAGTAGGAGTGTGGGAATGCACAATGACCATTGGTCTTGGTGCAGGCATTGGTTGCAGGGTAATGTTGGCAGGGGGAACGTCAGTTTGATGGACCTGGACCGACACTGTCCTGGCTGGGAGAGTCAGAGCTGGGGCGGATGGAGCTGCACCTGCCCCTGCAGCCTCCCCAACCTGCATACTTGGGGCAGCAGATGACATAGCTGCCCCAGATCCACGTGGCTTGGTGACAACAACTTGCACCGCCACACTTGGCCTAGACTTGCTGACCTGGAAGTCAGCCTGGGAGTCATCCTGTGCCAGATCAGGTGCCACAATGGGCTGGTGCAACAGGGGCTGAGCTGGGATGTTGTCAGCCACGTTTCCCTCAACCATGGGGGGGGGCATGGGTGTCCCTGATTGGTCCTCTACACATGGGGGTATAGGGACACCCTGCAAATCCTGGCCACGTCCCCTACTGCGCCCACCACGCCCACCTCTTGGAGGTCGGCCACCTTTGCCTCCCTTACCGCTTGGTCGCCTCCCAACCATGGCACTGATGTTGTTGTGCGTATGGGAGTTGCAGTAAACTATTGTCCTGGGCATTTGGGGGTCAAAGGGTTAGGGTACTAGCTGGAATTCATACCCTAGTGCACTAACAAGGCTGTCTGTGACCCCTGGGGGAAGATGACGGGTCACGCAACGCACAGGCAGCCCAAAATCAAAAAATAACGTGCACGCAACCCCTCGTAGACCACGTGCGTGAAATAATGAACCCGCACTTAGCTGTGGCACCCAGAAACACAAAAATAAGTGTACGCGTAATACACGCAGCCTACAATGACCTCTGATTGGGTACGCGACACACGGGGCAAGCACAGTTGTTAAATACGTGCGCAACTCACCGTCTGCTTGGAAAAAGAACATGAAAAATACACGCATGTGCGCGTTGGCAACACCTCTGCCAAAAGAAGAATTGTACGCTGTCTGAGGAGACAGGACAAAAGAAGAAGTGAACGCTGTTTAAGGAAACAGGCCCAACAAAAAATCAGAAAAGAGCTGTCAGAGCTAACAGGGAGTACGAACTAGAAACGCTGTGAAGTAATCGCGTGTGAACTGACAAGAAGTACAGATTTCACCCACTGGCTCTAAACGAAAAGCACGTACAAGGAAATGGTGTCCTGCACGTAGCTTTTAAACTGGCCCACACGTACACATCACATACGCGTGTACGCGGCCCTTTCCTCCAATTACACGTGATGACACTCGAACGTGCAGTTTTTCCATGTGTGCTCTGTCATCACGTGCTATGAGGGAAACGCCCGCGCGCGTAATGTAACTTACGCGCTTACGCGCTAAGGGACTTTGGTCCAACGAAAACGCGTACGTGTGCTGACGCGCTTGCGCGCTAAGGGCCTTTCCTCCAATTACACGCTGATGTGCAATTTTTTCACATGCCAAAACTCCGTATCAAGCTGGCCACGCGAAAACACACGGAAGACCACGCTCCTGCCAGAAGGCCGATTTACTGCCCCCCTGTGGCCCGAGCAAGCTCCCACCTGCCACCTGCTGCTGCCTGACTGCCTGCTGCCCACGTGCCCTAATATATGCTGCCTGCACGTCAGCCAGGGGTGCAGTTGCTGTGACCACCCCTGCTGGAACCGAAGACTCCCGACTGGGATTCCATTGCTCCACAGCCCAGCCCCAGGACCCAGTTGCCCACCCACTCCTGCCTCTGGGGTTGCCATGTCGGGCACAACACCATCTGGCACCACTGGCAACCCCCAGCCAGAGAGGCAGAGGGTCACCAGCTTCAGTGCCAGGGAAGTTGGTGTCCTGGTGGAGCAAGTCCTGGGGCAGTGTGATGCCCTCTTTGGAAGTTTGCGCGCCAACTATGAAGGACGGACCAGGTTCTGGATGGACATTGTGACGGCCATCAATGCAGAGGGGGTGGCAGTCCGTGACTTACATCATGTCAAGAAGCGCTGGGAGGACTTCAGGTCCAGGACCCTCAACAAGGCCCGGCGCCTCTCGAAGGCAGTGGATGCCAAGGGGCGCCGGGGCCAGCTGTCGGACCACCAAATGAGGGTCCTGGAACACATATGCCCAGCACTCTACGTCCAGATCCTTGAGAGGCAGACCCATCTGGAGTCGAGCGGTAACTGTACATGCATGGTGATTGGACGCTGTGCGTGTCGTGGTGTGCCAGTAGTGTGCAGGTTGCACATGTGTTTTTGTCGGGCCATGTAGGGATGTGTATGAACATGGGCGTGAGGCTGCCACATGTGAGTCCTCTCAGGTGTCAGACACATTGATGGTGTATGTGTTGGTAAGCATGCTGGGCAAATGCAGGTGTGGGAGCACACATGTTTGAATTTCTGTGTATGTACATTGGCATGGTTGTGGCATAGATGGTGGTTCATAATGCATGTATCTGCACTGTTTACATATGCATGTGTGTGTATTTGACTAGTGTGCAACTGTGATGCAACAGGGATGCACGTGGCACTGATATGTAGAAGGCTGAATGTCAGATGTGACATGTATGGCAATATCATCACTGCAACAGTTGGAGGAGATGTAGACATGCATGTAAGTGTGGTGGCATGTGTGCATGTCTGTCTAGTGCACTCCCAGTGTTTCATGTGATGTCAGGCTCACCTTTGGCTGTACATGCTGTTGTATGTGTATGGATGGTGCTGCCTGATGCAATTTTGCTGTGGAAATGCTCATGTGTGTGAGTAAAAATGACATGTGTGTCGTGGAGTGTGATGCCGTGTCTGAAGTTTGACAATACCACTCATGTACAACTGTCATGTGTGTATCAGTCCAATGTACAGTGCCCTGATGCCTGTGTTCTATCTCTCCCTGTCTGCAGTGTCGACTGTTGAAGAGGGCGGAGAGGGTGCTGTGGAGCACAGCGGCGGGGATCGCACCACCAGCCGGAGACGCAAGGCCCAGCTCCCCTCCCAGATTGTCATCTCATCGGGGAGTGAGGAGTCTGGTGCCGCGTCCCAGGCCCCAGCTGCCGAGGGTAGGTCCAAGAGGCGGAGGTTGGAGGTGCACTCCTTGGCAGCAGAAGGGGCAGCTGAGACCCCATAGGGTCTGACGGAGGAAGATGGCATGGAGTCATCAGGTTGGTGGGGGGTTTGGTGGAGGAGGAGGCCGTGGAAGGGACACACACGGGGTCTGGAGGTGGGGATTCCACTGGTGCTAGTGATGCAGTGCAGGACCAGGGACAGGAGGCAGCACAGGCCGCCGCAGAGGTGCCTGTGTGCAATCCTGTCCCTGATCCTGTCACTGCATCATCTGGCACCAGCAGGGATGCCTACGTCCAGACCTGTTTTCAGGGAGGGGATGAGCGCACAACAACTGGCCTTCCTCTCCCTGCAGATGTGGCTATCCAGGACCGTGTTGAGCCTGTCTTGGCCGGGATAGCGTTGTGTCAACGGGGCATGCGAGTTGACGTGCTGTCTTTTCGTGAAGAGACTGCACGTCATCTCGGGTGCCTCTTTGACCACTTTGACCTGCTGGGACGGGTCACCAGTGCTGGATTCCTCGCTGTGCTGGGCCTTCTTGCGACCCCCTCCTCACCTGAACCCCCTATGCGCCAGCCGTCCTCCATGCCATCTTCCCACCCATGTATCACCTGGGTACCCTGTGGAGCTGCCTCTGACCCTGCGGCCAGGCTGGTGGAGGACACATCCCTGCCACAGTCAGGAGTCGAACGTCCAGCAGGGGTGGCCATCTCAACAACTGCACCCCAGCCGAAGGAGCATGTGCAGGCAGCAAGAGCCAGGGCACAGGCAGAGGCACAGCAGCAGCAGCAACAAGGTGGGAGCCATGATGGCTCGGGGCCTTCAACATCGGAGGGGCAGGCATCTGCCAGAGGGCAGGAGGACCCAGGACTGGAAGTGTCTTCCGTGTGGCAGCAGTTAGGCCATGCTATAGATGCGGAGCGGCAGCGGGCAGAAGAGACACGGCTCACAATGGTCAGGGCGGAGAACTCCATGCGTAGGGCTCTGAGGTGGGCCGAGTGCCTCGAGGCAATTCGCAGGGAGTTGGAGGAAAACATGTCATCGTCCCTGCGAACCCTAGGGGCCATGGAAGAGGACCGCCTCCAGGACATTGAGCAGGAGTTTGATGATGCCCTGGCCCGGGACATCCAAAAGTGAGCTGTCGGACTAGCCCGCTGCCATTGTAAATAGTTTTTAGAGTTAGGTTTCCTTTTCCTTTTCCTTTTATTTGTGGTCAATGGACAATGCCACACACATTTGTATATAGTTTTATTTTTAGGCAGTTTCTTATGTAGGTTTCATTTGTTTGGTTGGGCTCATGGACCCTTTACATCGTTGGACAATGGATTGATTTCTTTTTAGTAATTTTGCACATGGATTAATGGATTTCTATTTTGGACAATGGATTGTATATAGTTAGATCATGGATTAATTTGGATTTTTTTTTTCATTATGGACATGGAGTAATGGATTTTTTTTTCAGGACAATGTATTGTAAATAGTTGGACTATGGATTGATTTCTCTTTTTTATTTTTCATTATGAACATGAAACAATGATATCTTTTTTTTACCTTTCCTTTGGATTTGCGTTGGTGGAGGGAGAGTTTGGACTGTTTTTCTTTTAAATTTTTTATGGATTGGTTATCATTTTCATTCACTCTTCTTTTTCACATGCTTTTCATTTCATGTTTGATATTTTGGTATGCTTTCATTTCATTTATTTATTCATGTACATAATACATTTTCATATTTTAGTTCCATGTGTGGGATTTGCTCATTGGGTTGATGCATGTGAAAATGTGGGTTTACACAAGCAATGCCAACCAGTGTATGTGTGTGATGGAAATGTGTTGATGTACATAGTTGAGTTTTGGTTTGTGTCTTGAGATAGGCATGTCAGTGTGGGGTGGATTGGGGAATCATTGCGTCTCAAGAATGGGGTGGCGTGATGTGGTTTTTTGGTGTAGAAGTGGGCCATGATTGTGCATCTTTATTTCGTGTAGGGGGGACATGAGTGGGACATGAGTGGGGGCCTGCTGGAAGGTGCCCCTGACTGGTGGGGGGTGGGGGTGCAAGGGGACATGAGTGGGGGCCTGCTGGCAGGTGCCCCTGACTGCTGGGGGGTGGGGGTGCAAGGGGACATGAGTGGGACATGAGTGGGGGCCTGCTGGCAGGTGCCCCTGACTACTGGGGGGTGGGTTTGCAAGGGGACATGAGTGGGACATGAGTGGGGGCCTGCTGGCAGGTGCCCCTGACTGCTGGGGGGTGGGGGTGCAAGGGGACATGAGTGGGACATGAGTGGGGGCCTGCTGGCAGGTGCCCCTGACTGCTGGGGGTTGGGGGTGCAAGGGGACATGAGTGGGAGCCTGCTGGCAGGTGCCCCTGACTGCTGTGGGGTGGGGGTGCAAGGGGACATGAGTGGGACATGAGTGGGGGCCTGCTGGCAGGTGCCCCTGACTGCTGGGGGGTGGGTTTGCAAGGGGACATGAGTGGGACATGAGTGGGGGCCTGCTGGCAGGTGCCCCTGACTGCTGGGGGGTGGGGGTGCAAGGGGACATGAGTGGGACATGATTGGGGGCCTGCTGGCAGGTGCCCCTGACTGCTGGGGGGTGGGGGTGCAAGGGGACATGAGTGGGACATGAGTGGGGGCCTGCTGGCAGGTGCCACGGACTGCTGGGGGTTGGGGGTGCAAGGGGACATGAGTGGGACATGAGTGGGGGCCTGCTGGCAGGTGCCCCTGACTGCTGGGGGGTGGGGGTGCAAGTGGACATAAGTGGGACATGAGTGGGGACCTGCTGGAAGGAGCCCCTGACTGCTGGGGGGTGGGGGTGCAGTGGGACATGAGTTGGTGATTGGTAGTGCAAGCTGACATGTGGCTTGGCTGGGGGGCATGCCCATGGTGGATGGGCTGCCTGCAGGACATGACCAGGGATGCAGGGTAGTCCCCTGTGGTGTGGGCTGCCTGCAGGGGCCGTGGAGGGTGTAGAGGGAATATCTGGGAGGACCCACACTGCCAATTCATGCGTAGGACTCCTTGCGCACCCCCAAAATTCATGTACCCCACTCTGACAGCAAAATCGCGTGTGAAACTTCCAGTGCACCCCAGGAATACACGTACCCCACTCGCACAGGGTCAATCGCGTGTGAAACTTCCCGCGCACCCCAGGAATACACGTACCCCACTCGCACAGGGCCAATCGCTTGTGAAACTTCCCGCGCACCCCAGGAATAGACGTACCCCACTCGCACAGGCCCTTTCGCGTTGGAAACTTCCAGCGCATCTCAGGAATACATGTACCCCACTCGCAGAGGGCCAATCGCGTGTAAAACTTCCTGCGAACCCCAGTAATACACGTTCCCCGCTTGCCGTGTGCTGTGTGGCGGCCCTGTATACTGGTCCAGGGTTATCGCAGCCCTTTGCGCTGGATTGGGGATTTTGATGGCTTTTCCTTGCGCGAGGGGAGTTCTTGGGGGCGTAACTGGCGCTGCTGCAGGGTCGCTGCGCCACTGTGCGCCACATCTGGTTTTGGTACGGAAATCCATGAATACGCTGTGTGCGGAAAAGGATTTTAGCGTACGCGGCTGGCACATAGATTTGCCGTGTGCGCCACTTGTGCGCTGAATTATATGAATTACCCGCATAATAGAAACAGAAGCTATAGCAGATTTCCCAACAATACCACTAAAAAAACAATGACCAACTCCTGCATCAAAGAATCCAACCACAAAATTTTCTAGAACAAAGTCAACTTCAAATCCATCAGAAAAGAAAGACACAAAGATCTGTAGGCCCATTTACCGTTTATCCACAAACAGAACTCTCTGTTCTATTTAAATTCAGAAACCCGACTGCATCAATTGTTCACAACATTTACTTAAATGGCTCAGACCAGTTGTGTTTGCAAATGCTCGCCCTTGACAGAAATGCCACAAATAATCCTGACAACACTTGCAGTGTCTCAGGAATAAGGCACCAATTAGACTACTGTGCAGTAATAGTAACAATTACCATAAACACACAAGAAGATTCACAAGAATTCCTAATGTACATACTCCAAGTACTGGAAATCAAAAACATCCATATAAATATGTGTAAGCATACATGCATTCTCTGCAACCATGTTTCACAAGACCACATCCCTAATGAACATTTTCTATATGTATACATACCAAATTGTGAATCTATTCCATTTCACCAGCTTCTGCAAAATGCAAATCATGGCATATTATGCCCTTTTTGCAGTTCAGACAATCGTTCCACCATACAAATAAACTCACAAAGCTGATAGCTCATACTAATGCTGCTATGGTACAATGCAACTAGTACCAAAAATAACTGTAACCTTACATGCTTAACACATGGACAAGTATCTCTTGGAAAGAAAACCTTCACAACAGTAAGTATAATATACCACGCTGGTGCCGCAACTACCTCAGGGCACTATTTGTATATGTAAAATAAAAAATGTGTTGGTTTGAATGTAACAATACCTCAGTTACCCCAAAACATAGTTTACCTGCACATTTAACAAATGCCTTCTTAATATTCCTTCAACCCAAATTTTGTCACAAAACTATAGCACAATTAACAGTTCGAATATGCCAGCAGGTATCTAAATACATCCATAATAGTGCAAGAACACGTTTGAAAGTCAACCTAGTTAGAATATGAAAACAAGTACCTAACTACTTCAAAAACCACCTTCATGGAAAGCACTTCAAATATGCCATCTCATTCTTAAATAACAAAATATCTTTGAAACACTTGTGTATAGGCACATTATAAATACCATATCATATCATATCATATCATATCATATCATATCATATCACATCTTCTAACGTCTAGTTTAGCTAGATTCCAGCAGGTATCTATTTCAAGCAGTCCCTCAATTACAACATACTTCAAACAAACATACTATTACCTTTACACTCATGTAACTGGAATCGTGTTTTTTTTATCCAGCACATATTTTTTCTCAATGACGCAATGATTATACAATGGCAAAACAAGAGCAGTGTGTCACACACTAATGATGTACCAAACATATTACTTAGAATGAACTGTTTTTCAGGGCCTAAAAGAAGCTGCATATTGAAAACTGTATAACACTACAGCTTTTGAAATATCATGCTTAAACAATTGTACTGGGTTTTTTTCCACAGAAAAGAAACCAAAGATTGCAGCCTTATGACACTACAACACTAAGTAGGCACAGCAATCTTAATCAAATACATATTCTGGGAGCACTATCATCAATTGTACTACAATAATAAGTACTGTATACAGTTCAAATACATCATTCCTCCATATTACAAACACTGAGAACTCCCATTGCATTACTACAGTGATGATTGTGCCCAGTGTACATATTCTGGGGCCAAGCCCCCCAGAATCTGGCCACTAACCACAATACAATTAACTGTGTAACAAGTACATTTCATACACGGTCAACTTATAAAACTCACCCCCACGCAATTGAAATAATGTCTGCGGACAATGAAATTGACAGTGGAATTTCCAAACCCTTTTTTCACCTATGAAAACAGCTCCACAGTACCTTCATTCCACTTCCCTAACATGTCTATGCCCTCTTCTAGCCATCAAATAACCCCAAATGTCTTTTCCAAGATGTCCGTTCACTGTGCTGTCTGCAAACTACCATGGTGTCCGCGCATAGCTACGACTCCTGCCAGCCTTTTTCAACCAACTAAAACAACCCCATATCATCATTTTTTCACTCCTCCACCCTTGCCAGCTCCACTTTCCACCACCAAATGACCCAAAATGTATTTTCCAGACTTTTTCCCCACTACTCCATCCGCAGTCATTTGAGGCTATCCGCAGATCCAACATGGCAGGCATTTCCAAAAATCTTTTGCATCTCATGTTTTGTATTGACCCATCAGCGGGTGCATCTGATGTCCTCGGACATCACGTCACACTCTGGACCAATCGGAGGCCCGTCCACGGACTGAACAAAGACGGATTTACACCAAATTTACAAAAGCATGTTTAAGGGACCAAGTCTGACTAGGTCATATTCTGTTTGTGCAAAGTTTTGTCAGGATTCGCTCAGGGGGTGAAGTTATTAGGTGCCCAAATGGCGCTCTTGCTATGGGTTGAGCAACTTTAACAAAACTACAGGGCTGCTACCGCAGGCCCCGTAATTACATGGCCACGGTGGCCATGTAGTTATGGTTAAGTTGCTGTTCCCAGAGGAAGAGCACTTTTTGGGCGGCTTATAACTTCGCTCTCCCTGGACGGATCCTCACCAAACTTTGCAAAAAAAGTAGTTGGGTCACTCTGAATTTTTTGCAAAGTTTGGTGAGGATTTGTCCAGGGGGGGGCAAAGTTATAGGGGGGGTCCCAAAACTTTTTTTTTTCCCATAGACTGAATGGGAAAAAACTTTGCGCACGGCTACAGCCCGAACCGCTGGACGGATTTACGCCAAATTTGCGGCAGGAGCGGCGGCCTGGTCCCAAAAACATGCTTTTGTAAATTTGGTCTAAATCTGTCCAGTAGTTTTTTTAAAAATGACTAAAATGTAAGGCAAAAAAATTAGTGATATCTGCGTTCGCTTCGCGGACGGACTTCCCTGTTCGCTCCGCGGACAGCACCCCGATTAGCCCATGGGCTTGCGTCATGTCCGCGGACATGCGACGTGTTCGCTGATTGAACGGCGAGGGGCGTGGGGCGTGTCAGATTTTCTGTGGCGCCCGCCATCTTGTATTCGCAGTCGACCGCGTACAGCGCAGTGAAACGTGGATAAATATTGTATTTAGTGCCGTGTGTTGGTGTGTAAGAGTGTTTGGGGAGGGTGGGGGAGTATGAGATAGGTTCAATGCTTTGTTTTTTTATGTGCTAGACGTTTTTGTTGCGTTCGATTTGTCCGCGGAGAACACGGCTGTTCTGACATTTTGTAAATAAACTAAATGGTGGGGTGTTTAGAGGACGGAGTATGTGTCATTTTTGTTCGCAAGGAAGGTAAAAATGAGCTATGAACACTCGCGGTGTACTTAATTGTTCATAAATACACAAACTGGGGGTATCCTCAGGACGCTGTCCGTATTGTAATCTGTCTAGTTGAATGTGTTCTAAGAACACTTGCAGTGTCCCGAAATGGTTGCAATTACACAAAATGGGGGTATTCTGAGAACGTTGTTTGTATTGTTCGTTGTCAGGGTGAAAGTGTTTTAAGAGCACTCTTTTTGTCCGCTAATAGTACAATTTCCTAGGGGCGTCAACCGACTTTTTGTCCAGTAAAGAAACGATAAATCCGGCTGGTGTGCGTCGAGATTATGTGATAATCCTATGACTGGCGCTATTGACCTGGCTGACTTGCTTTTGCGACACTAAATCATATGTCCCGCCACTAATCCTGATATTATCAAAGCATTCGTATTCCCCGCCTCTCTCCGTGACGTTACAGGGTGCGTAATGAAACGCGCCCAGTCATCTCCAGTACTACGCGACTTTACACAGAACCCGGAAGACAACACACATTATGTCACAACACAGCGCGCCACAATTCAGAATATGAAACTGTGATTTAGGGTACACCCCCTTTTGGCGCGGCCTTTTCGCCGCGGGCCGGTTCGGCGCGGCCAGTTGGCCGCAGCGGCCAGTTCGCCGTGCCCATTTCGGCGCGGGAGCCTTTCTGGCGCTGCCGATTTGGCGCGAGGGACGTTTGGACGTGGCTGACATTGCAGCCACATCTAAACCCCCTCACGCCAAATTTTAAAGCATAATTATTTTCAAATGCAGCACGTTGACAGGAACTGTGCCTGACAACGTGTTGCATTTGAAAATAATTTGGGGTCAAGTGACTGCCGTGAAGTGCAGAATTTTTCATTGTGATTTTCCCAAATGCTTTATTATTATTTTTTTTTATTGGACTATTCAATTATGAGAGTTAAATATGCAACTTTTGCTGCCTCAGGCACAAGGCCAGTGTGGTCTTGTGGTTAAGTTCCAAGCCTCAAAATCTTGCAGGCCATGGTTCGTGGCTGGGATAAAGCTTTTAATTTTATTCTATTTGAAAAAAAAATAATGTGATATTTTGCAAATAGAATAAAATTAAAAGCTTTAGCCCAGCCACAAACCATGGCCTGCAAGATTGTGAGGCTTGGAACTTATCCACAAAACCAAACTGGCCTTCTGCCTGGGGCTGCAAAAGTTACATATTTAACCCCCATGATTGAACAGTCTGATAAAAATAATAATAATAAAGCATTTGGGCAATTCACAAAAAAATAACCCTCTGCCCACTACCACCCCCCTCCTCCCACCACCTGCCCACTACCACCTGCCAGCTACCACCCCTCTCCTCCACCCCCCTCCCACTACCACCTCCCCCTTCCCACCCCCTGCCCACTACCACCTCCCCCTCCAACTCCTGCCAGCTACCACCTCTAACCCCCTGCCAGCTACCACCTCTCTCCTCCACCCCCTGCCCACTACCACCTCCCCCTTCCCACCCCCTGCCCACTACCACCTCCCCCCTCCAACTCCTGCCAGCTACCACCTCTAACCCCCTGCCAGCTACCACCTCTCTCCTCCACCCCCTGCCCACTAGCACCTCCCCCTTCCCACCCCCTGCCCACTACCACCTCCCCCCTCCCACCACCTGCCCACTACCACCTGTAACCCCCTGTCAGATACCACCTCTCCCCTCCACCCCCGCAAGATGCCACGAACCACCTGCCCACTACCACCTCTCTCCCCATGCCAGGGATTACAGGGATTCGCTGGAGGTAGTGGCCTTGCGGTAAATTCTCTACCCCAGAGTCTTGCAGGCCATGGTTTGTGGATAAACTGAACCTTTCTTTAATTTCCCCTTTTAAATAAAAATAATGTGATATTTTGCAAATACAATCAAATTAAAAGCTTTAGCCCAGCCACAAACCATGGCCTGCAAGATTGTGAGGCTTGGAACTTAACCACAAGACCAAACTGGCCTTGTGCCTGGGGCAGCAAAAGTTACATATTTAACTCGCATGAGTGAACAGTCTAAGAAATAAATAATAATAAAGCATTTGATATGATATGATAGTTTATTTATATAGCGCCTATACACAATGTGTTTCATGGCGCTATATAAATAAACTATCATATCATATCAAATGCTGTATTATTTTTTTTGGGCAATTCACAATAAAAAATACGGAACGACGCAAAACAATGACAATTCCCACCCCCCCCGCGCCAAAACATCCCCGCGCCCAAATGTCGCAGCGCCGAACTGGGCGCGCCAAATTGGGCGCGCCCAATTGTCTCCTGCGCCGAATCGGTTGCGGCGAATCGGCCCGCGCCGAACTGGCCGCGCCTAATCGTCCTAATCGTTGAAAAAAAATAATGTGATATTTTGCAAATAGAATAAAATTAAAAGCTTTAGCCCAGCCACAAACCATGGCCTGCAAGATTGTGAGACTTGGAACTTATCCACAAAACCAAACTGGCCTTCTGCCTGGGGCTGCAAAAGTTCCATATTTAACCCCCATGATTGAACAGTCTGATAAAAAAAAATAATAATAAAGCATTTGGGCAATTCACAAAAAAAGAACCCTCTGCCCACTACCACCCCCCTCCTCCCACCACCTGCCCACTACCACCTGCCAGCTACCACCCCTCTCCTCCACCCCCCGCCCACTACCACCTCCCCCTTCGCACCCCCTGCCCACTACCACCACCCCCCTCCAACTCCTGCCAGCTACCACCTCTAACCCCCTGCCAGCTACCACCTCTCTCCTCCACCCCCTGCCCACTACCACCTCCCCCTTCCCACCCCCTGCCCACTCCAACTCCTGCCAGCTACCACCTCTAACCCCCTGCCAGCTACCACCTCTCTCCTCCACCCCCTGCCCACTACCACCTCCCCCCTCCCACCACCTGCCCACTACCACCTGTAACCCCCTGTCAGATACCACCTCTCCCCTCCACCCCCGCAAGATGCCACGAACCACCTGCCCTCTACCACCTCTCTCCCCATGCCAGGGATTACAGGGATTCGCTGGAGGTAGTGGCCTTGCGGTAAGTTCTCTACCCCAGAGTCTTGCAGGCCATGGTTTGTGGATAAACTGAACCTTTCTTTAATTTCCCCTTTTAAATAAAAATAATGTGATATTTTGCAAATACAATCAAATTAAAAGCTTTAGCCCAGCCACGAACCATGGCCTGCAAGATTGTGAGGCTTGGAACTTAACCACAAGACCAAACTGGCCTTGTGCCTGGGGCAGCAAAAGTTACATATTTAACTCGCATGAGTGAACAGTCTAAGAAAAAAATAATAATAAAGCATTTGATATGATATGATAGTTTATTTATATAGCGCCTATACACAATGTGTTTCATGGCGCTATATAAATAAACTATCATATCATATCAAATGCTGTATTATTTTTTTTGGGCAATTCACAATAAAAAATACGGAACGACGCAAAACAATGACAATTACCACCCCCCCCCGCCAAAACATCCCCCCGCCCAAATGTCGCAGCGCCGAACTGGGCGCGCCAAATTGGGCGTGCCCAATTGTCTCCTGCGCCGAATCGGTCGCGGCGAATCGGCCCGCGCCGAACTGGCCGCGCCTAATCGTCCTGCTCCGGTGATTTAAAAGCAAAGAGCAAGATTGTAAATGTTGTAAAGTACATTTATTTGACATCAAATGTTTAGAGAATATTCAGCAATTTGCATTTGTCTTTGTTGTCGATCCGCAAAAGTTCATGTTGAGACACGCGATGTTCCTTTGCGGTACAGAGAGTGTTAGATCAGGTTACAACTCAGTGCGCCACAATTCGGAATATGAAACTGTGGTTTAAAAGTAAACAGCAGGATTGTACATTTGGTAAAGTACATTTATTTCACATGAAATGTTTAGTGAATATTCCGCGATTTGCTATTGTCTCTGCTGTCGATCAGCAAAAGTTTATTTGGAGCTGCGCGTTGTTCCTTTGCGCTAGATAGGCTGTTGGTTTATGATAAAAGCAGTAAATGGTCTCTCTGATAATCGGAAGGTTGCTCCAACAACGAGCCATTAGACCACCGTATTGGTTGGTATGTTGTTTGTAGCCGCTAGTACTGCGTAAGGGCATATTGGTCCTTGGCGATTGTCCCATAAAATGGTGAGGGTCATGAAGTTGCATATTTGGACTTGCACCTGGCAGTTGAAGACCCCATCCGCTGGAGTCTGTAAATCGTGACATAGACAAAATGGGGCCACGTACCTGTTTTAAAAAACATGAATTATTCTCATCAGCCGATCTTCATTAAAAATCATCATTTTATTTATTAGGGCGTGAAACTATTTGCTATCGAAGCTAGTGCAACAGAGTATGTTAATAATAAAATAACAATATTTTCCCATTCATATAGCGCTAAGAAGTGTGAGGTATCTAAGCGGTGCTTATTATTAACCACGGTGTGTGGTGCTCATTTATCGACCACGGAAGGATGAAAGGCTGAGTTTGGGCTTGCCGGGATTCGAACTTGCGTTAGCAAGCTGTGCACGGATGTGAAAGCGAGCACTGTACTCGCTGTGCCACTTGACAGGCTACAGTAAAGTGGCACAGCGAGTAGAGCGCTTGACCGCCTATAGACCGGTTAAATTATTTCTATTAACCCACTCTGTGTCGTCTGCCTTTTTCAGAGCCCTCTAAACGACAGGGGATCAATTCGGCGGTGATAGTACGCGGTAGAAAACATTATGCCACTTTCAACGAACAAGTTCAACTTCAGCGGTCTTTAATGCTACGCTATTGTAATTATATTTGGTATAAAGTAATGTAAAGGGTTACTTACAGTACAATTGCAATTTCCATTGTCTACGAGTGGTGCAGTCCGAAAATACGACTCCGCGTGTGCCAACGATCTTTCGCATAGTGATATAATATGTAAAAGTGGTTTCGTATCAGAAATTTCATCTTTATCTTCTCTTACGTTTTAGCAACACTCCTTCAAGAGAAGTCTTTCATCACAATCTCTGTCTGTCAAGGTCAAAACATAATACAACCTTATAGTCTGCTTCGTGAGCCTCTCCGGGGCCCGAGAAAAAAATGAAGCAGCTGACCTTCACTGTGAACGAGCATAAATTCTTACTTTGCAACATTCTGTGTAAAGCCATCTGTAGAAGTTGGTTTTTGCACGCCATGTTTGTATATTGTTTGCGTGATATTAAAAAAAGTTTGTTTAAAGGACGTTATGGTTCTAAGTACAGCCGAAAGACCCCTGAAAATAGCAAGTTATGGTGAGCTATGAAAAATAACTCGCGCCAACACCATGCACTGCTAAGACTAACACCCAGGACATCAAAGATGACATCGCAAATGTCATTGATGAAATCACTGATGACATCACATGTGTATGTACTTTTTATGGAATTTGTGTACTAGGGATTTTCATTATAATGTTCCGAAAAAAGTGTCAAGGATATTGCAATAAATATCATACCGTTATTAGTGCTTTGAACGATGCATTTATATCAATAAATAGCATTGTATTATGGTATTCTATGTAGTATACTGAGCTGCTAATGGAGAAAGATAGCATTGTGTGCAGAGTACAAGATAAAAGTATAATATTTGTAATGTTAATATGTAGAATAATGAAATGATAATTGTTCTGAAATGTTGGAAAATTCACAAAATGGGGGTGTTCTGAGGACGTTATTCGTATTGTGTGATTGCTTAGCTGTATGCAATGAGGGAATGGTACAGAGAGTAAAGTGGACGCCGTCCGCGGACACCGCGGCTGTTCGTGGACAGGGCGTGGTAAATCCGGGTTTTTCCAGGAAATCCAACATGGAAAGAAGACTGTACGGATCAGCCAATCAGATGTCGAGGTTGTGGATTTGTGTTGAAAGAGACTGTGTGTGGTGAAGATGGCAGAAGTGGAGAAAGTCAGGGTGTTGGTGCTCGGAGATATGTTTGTGCATGGTTTACAGCAGTACGCTGAATGCAGGCATGTTGCAAAGAACTTTGATGTCAAAGGAGTGGAGGTGGTGTGGAGCACTGTGCCTGATTGCAATGTACAGGGAATTGTACAAGTTTGTGCGGATATGGCCACGATGAACAGTCCGCATGTGGTAGTTTTGCACTATGGTGCTTTCCATTTGGGCAACGTCAGTGCCCCTACTTTGTTGGCTGATTTGGAATGCTTGGTTCAAGCCGTAGTGAAGATCCTTCCAAATGCGAAAGTTAGGGCAATATGGGACAATAGTTCAGTTTTTTGTCCTCAGCAAAACATTGCTAGGTGTGTCATCAACCGAGGCATGTGTGCCTTCATGCTTAGAGCTGGTATGTTCTTCTGTAACAATGAGAATATTGATGCCAGTAATGCTGTTAATTTTAAAGAAGATGGCATTTCTTTATCTTTTACCGGAAATGCCTTTTTATTTTGGAATGTAAGGGTTGCTTTGGAGAAGGTTATGTGAAGATTTTAGGAGTAAAGTAAAAAACAAGAAAAAAATATAAAATAACAGGTGTCTGTCAAGCATCTGTAAAAAAAAAAAAAAACAGCTCTTTTTAGAGCCAACTTCAAAGGGGAAATGGGGCACACTATTTAAATTTACATTCACCACGCTCAGATTTTCGATGTGTCCGCGGACATGGCGGTAGTCCGCGGACATGAAAATCACTACGAGGGGGTTAGTATGTTCTATGTTACATATCAGGGATATTATGGTTAAGTTGTGTTACTAAAAACCTATGAAATTCAGTGAAAAAACTTTGTTAAAGGGACGTTATGGTTCCAAGTAAAACCGAAAAACCCTTGAAATTCGCCAGTTATGGTAACATAAGCATCCATAACTCGCGCCACCGTGCACTGCTAACACTAACACCCAGGACATCAAAGATGACATCACAAATGTCATTGATGACATAACTGATGACATCACATGGCTGGCTCTCCCTTTTTATCCTTTACTGACATATCGAAGCCACATAGTTTTCTACAGTAACAGTCAGGAAGTAAAAATTGAAAAGGTACTATATTTGTAGACTTGGGTTCCTGTCACATCATATATGAAAAATATATGTAGCGGAAGATACAGGCTTGAAAGAGAGGAATCCTTTCTGTGCATGAAGATAATCATTATGGTATCAGCACTTTGTCATAGTTTTATTTTTATTACTCTACCTTCCCTCTATATGCTCATATTTGTATACATTATAGTCAATCTCCATAGAGTGAATGGGAAAAAAATTTTGCTCGCGTCTACAGCCCAAACCGCAGGACGGATTTCCACCAAATTTGGACCAGGAGCAGCGGCTTGGTCCCGAAAGCGTGCTTTTGCAAATTTGGTGAAAATTCGTCCAGTAGTTCTTTTTTAAAATGACCAAAAAGTAGGTAAAAAAAATTAGTGATATCTGTGTTCGGTTTGCGGATACACTTCCCTGTTCGCTCCGCGGAAAGTGTCCTGATTGGCCAATCGTCTTGCGTGATGTTCGCGGACATGCAAAGTGTTCGCTGATTGGACAGCGTGGAGCGTGAAGCGCGTCAGATTTTTCGGTAGCGCCCGCCATATTGGATTTGCGGACGTCCCCGGACAGCGCGGTGAAACTTTGTTCAAAATGTGTATTTTGTCGAGTGTGTTGGTGTGTAGGAGTGTTTGGGGAGGGTGGGAGTGTGTGAGATAGGATGAAAGTTGTGTTTTTTATGTGTTAGACGTTCTTTTTGTGTTTGATTTGTTTGCGGACATCACGGGTGTTCTGAAATTTTCTAAATAAACTGACTAGGGGGTGTTCTAAGGAGTCAAAATGTGTCCGTTTTGTTTGCAAGCAAAGTGAAGCTGTTCTAAGAACACTCGCGGTGTCCGGGGAGTGTTCGTAGGTGGTGTCCTGAGGACGCTGTCCGTATTGTTCCCTGTCAAGTTAAATGTGTTCTAAGAACACGCGCGGTGTCCTGAAATGTTTGCAAATAAACAAAATGGGGGTGTTATGAAGACACTTCTAAGAACACTCGCGGTGTCCGGGGAGTGTTCGTAGGGGGTGTCCTGAGGAGGCTGTCCGTATTGTTCTCTGTCAAGTTGAGTCTGTCCTAAGAACACTCGCGGTGTCCTGAAATGTTCGCAAATAAACAAAATGGGGGTGTTCTGAAGACGCTTCTAAGAACACTTGCGGTGTCCGGGGAGTGTTCGTAGGGGGTGTCCTGAGGACGCTGTCCGTATTGTTCTTTGTCAAGTTGAATGTGTCCTAAGAACACTAGCGGTGTCCTGAAATGTTCGCAAATAAACAAGATGGTGGTGTTCTGAAGACGCTTCTAAGAACACTCCCGGTGTCCGGGGAGTGTTCGTAGGGGGTGTCCTGAGGACGCTGTCCGTATTGTTCTTTGTCAAGTTGAATGTGTCCTAAGAACACTCGCGGTGTCCTGAAATGTTCGCAAATAAACAAGATGGGGGTGTTCGGAAGACGTTTTTGAGAACACTCCCGGTGTCCTGGAATGTTCGTAGGGGGTGTCCTGAGGACGCTGTCCGTATTGTTCTCTGTCAAGTTGAATGTGTCCTAAGAACAATCGCGGTGTCCTGAATTGTTCGCAAATAAACAAGATGGGGGTGTTCTGAAGACGTTTTTGAGAACACTCCCGGTGTCCTGGAATGTTCGTAGGGGGTGTCCTTAGGACGGTGTCCGTATTGTTCGTTGTTAAGTTGAAAGTGTTCTAAGAACTATCGCGTTGTTCTGAAATGTTCGTAGGGGGTGTCCTGAAAACGGTGTCCGTATTGTTCGCTGGCAAGCTCAAAGTGTTCTAAGAACACTCACATTGTTCGCGGACATTAAAAGTTTCCCATAGATCATAGTTGAAATGTTTGACTCTATGGATGTGATATGCTGCAGTGGTTGTTGCCAGGGCATAGAGTCTTGGGTGCATGGCCATTTGGCCATGCACCCAAGACTCCCATGCACCCAAGACTCTATGCCCTGGCAACAACCACTGCAGCATATCACATTCATATTTGTTTATAACTTTGGGTGAAAAACAAATGTATAAGGAACAAAGGTATTAGATACTATGGATGTGATGTGCTGCTATGGTTGTCCTTATTATTGTATACTTACTGTTTGGTCTAGTAATCGGAGTCCATGTTTTTTTTCTTCATTTCTGTGATAAAAGAAAATAGCATGTTAGTATTAGTATTTTGTAATGACTTATTACATTGTATAAGCAATATACTTTTATTTTTTTTCGACCCTCATATTTAGTAGAGTACAAATCAGAGTACTGTGCAATTTGCTCAGTTTCTGTATTTGTTGCTAAAATCATTGGGTCTGTGGGAGAAAAAAAAATCCATGTTGGATTTAAAAAAAACCCTTTTTCTGTTATGCTACAGTTTATTTGTTTGTTTGTTTTCAGTGTTCACTTGTTGTTTCTGGCTAATGCTTTATACTTTGCTTTGTTGTATTTCTTTTGGAACAGTAACAGATTCTTCATTTGTTTTGATATTATAACATTTTGGAGCAGTTAGATACCAATTGGTGTATTCTAACTGTCTATTTTTTAATATATTGTAGTGGTTTTCATTTACCTTGGATAGTGTTAAATTTTGGGACAGTTAGATACCAATTGGCGTATTCTAACTGTGTATTTTTTGGCCTAATTTAGTGGTATTCATTTATCTGATTAGTTGTTGTAGAATCTTTGAGCTGTTAGATAGCTTTTGGAGTATTCTAACAGTTTATATTACTTTAACACACATTTATAATTTTGGGACAGTTAGATACCAATTGGCGTATTCTAACTGTGTATTTTTTGGTCTAATTTAGTGGTATTCATTTATCTGATTAGTTGTTGTAGAATCTTTGAGCAGTTAGATAGCTTTTGGAGTATTCTAACAGTTTATATTTTTGTAACACAAATTTACTTAAATGTTAAAATACAGTTTATTTATCAAATTTTGGTTTTAAGAACATCAAATAAGCGTTTGTAAGATTTTCTGGTAATCTCTGCTTTAGAGTAATGGTACTATCATTACATTCAAACCATCCACATTTCTTCTTTATGTATGCAGTGTAGTGCCCTGAATTGGTTGTGGCTCCTGCGTGGTAGATTATACCTATTGTTGTGAAGGTTTTCTTACCAAGTCATATTTGACCATATGTGAATCCAGTCAGCTTGCAGTTGTTTTTGGTACCATCTGCATTGTAACGTAGAAGCATTAGTATTACGTATTTACTATGTGTTTGTATTACTAACGTGGAGCGATTATCTGAATTGCAGGTAGAGCATAATCTACCATGGTTTGCATTTTGTACAAGTTGCTGAAATGGAATGGATTCACAATTTGGTATTGATATATATATATGAAGCGTTCATTGGGGATTTCTTCTTGTGTCACATTGTTGCAGAGAGTGCATGTATGTTTCCACATGTATGCAATCTGAAAGATTTCATTTATAGGTATGTTTTTGTTTTCCAGTACTTGTAGTAAGTACATTAGAAATTCTTGTGGATCTTCCTGTGAGTTTATAGTGAATTTCACCATTCCAGCACAGTAGTCCAATTGTCGTCTTATTCCAAAAACACTATATGTGTTGTCAGGATTGTTTGCTGCATTTCTGTGAAGTACTAACATTTGCAAACACAATGGGTTTGTACTGTGTGAGTAAATGTTGTCAACAATTGGTGGTAATTGAAATAGAATATTCATTGCTACATTTGCATAGCAACTTACACCAACTATATTTGAAAATTTAAATGGTCCAGGTAGTTATGTATCTAACTGCTTTTTTTGGAGTTTGTCTTCCTTCTTTAAAGAAGTACCTGGTTTACTTTCACTAATTGAGAAAGTGTTTGTGGTACTTGATGGAGTATTAGTTTCTTTTACTCTCTTTGGAGGATTTCCAGTGACGTCCTGTTGCATTTCAGTTTGATTTAGTTTTCTTTTACAACGTTTTAGTTTTTGTGGAACAGAATATGTGTTTAGATGGGGAGTGTATAGTGAGCGAAGTCTATTATATTCTAAAATGCAAGGAATATCAGCGTTTACTTTACTTGCATCAAAGTTGATTAGAAATAGACCGTCAAGTGTACGTAAGCGTGATAGTGCTACGTAGCTCATGCCTTCTTTAAAGACTGTGTTACCAATATCTATCATTGCTTTGTCTAGGGTAAGACCTTGTGATTTATGAATTGTGACTGCCTATGCAAGAGTTAGAGAACATTGTTCTCTGCGTACAAACATATCTTTGAAGAGAAGGAATCTAGCTGTTGAGCGTCCTATCAGTTTTACTTCTGAAAGTTTGTCAAAGAGTATATTGACAAACTGAATTTTGTTGTCACGTGGGTATGTTTGAAAGCCAACAACTGTACCCAGTGCTCCATTAACTAGTCCTTGGTCCACGTCAAGGTTACATTTAAGCATTACTCTGCAATTTAAGGATAATTTTAACATCTTTTCTAAGCCTGCTGTGTTTGAGATTGATTTTTCTAAATTATTTAGTCTTGTTGTGGCTTGGTCACACATGGGTAGTGTCATACCATGTACATCTAGTTTGTCTGTGGCGCTAATTTCCATTATTGGTTGGATTTCTTTACTTAGCATGATTTCATTGAATTTGAAACAGCTTGCAAGAGTTGGCATTAAGGCCATACAATTGACATTTTTGTGGGCTAATTGTTCCATAACATCTGTAGCACATGCATTATCGCCATAAAGTGCATTAATGTGCCGGGTTTTCAATGTTGCTTCTGCTTCTTTAGAAAGTATACCAACTCTCAAACTTTTTAAAATGTTGTCATATGTGAGAGCTGCAGATTGGCACATGTTTTCTGTTAATTCTCTGTATTGGAAATGTTGCCAAAGGTTGACATTTCCAATGCTGCCAACAGTTTTACGGCAGAGTTTGTGCCCTAATGTTTTAAAAATAGGTTCACCTTTTACTGGTGTTAATTGAAGCAGATCTCCAAAAACAATAATGTGTTTTCCTGCAAAGAGCTCTTCATAGTCTGTTTTGAGTACTTCTTGTAATCTGAGGTGAATCAAAGCTAACATCAGGTTGGAGACCATACTCACTTCATCTATTAGTAGCATTTTCATTTGTTTCAATACTCTGCGTAATTCCATTGCAGCTTCTGCAGAAAGTTTGTAATAGTCTAATTTGTTCTGGTGTTCAACTGGTAATAGTAGTAATCGGTGTAATGTAACACCACCTATGTTGTAGGCAGCTAAACCTGTGGGGTCAGCGACAACAGCTGACAGTTTGTTGTTTGTCAATTGTTGAAGGAACTTACTAATGATTTTGATTAGGAATGTTTTGCCAGAACCAGCTTCACCACTGACGTACAGTAGTATAGGTTTATAATTATGACAGGAACATTCTTTATTTTCATGTTTTACACCATGTGCAATTTGTTTTGTTACTTCTTGAAAAATGCTACTTTGCTCATTGTTTAGTTTTGATTGTAGTATAGTTAAGTCTTCCTTATCTTCATACTGACACATGGTGTTTTCTACTTCTATCATAGCTAATTCTGCCTCATTTGTTATTAGTGGTTCTCCCAGTGGTTCTTGGCTTCCTGTTACAGAAGGTTGACTACTGTCAGGAGTATCCTTATCTAGTTGAGCTTGGAGTTCTTCTTCATGTTGCTGTTAATTGTGCAACATTGTTTTGTACTGTGTAAAGTTTACATCAGTTATAGTGCTTTCATTTGCTTTGAAAGCATCCTCATATGAGTCATAGTTATCTAGTAATTGCTCTTCTTTTCTACATGGTTTGAAGAGTTGTAGCAGGGACATGTAATATACTTCTTTATGTTGAGGAGTCTTCAATGACAATTTGATATGATTAATTAAATTTGGTTTAGTGAGTTTAACTAAGCTGCCTTCACAGTCTGTCACTCTATATTTACCTTTTTTTCATCGGTTTTCATATTATTTTTGTATGTGTAGTTTTGGGCTATTTGGTATAGACACATGTTTTCCAAAGTATTACTTCTGTTTGGGTAGTATGAGTCCAATAAATTGTTTTTTAAAATGTCTTGGCTGTTGGGATCATGTTTGGCTATTGTTTCTATATCTTCATATGATTTTAGAACTCTTTTTCTAGATTTAGCTGGACCAAGACTTAGCCATACTATATTTTCAGATTTACCATACAATGAAGTACCAATTAAACGATCAGCTGCTTCATAAGATCCACATTCTCTATGGGTGAGCATTTTTATGCCCAAGCTGTATAATTTCTGAGATACTGTTTTATCTGATGACAGGTCATTCCAGAGGTCTTGGAGCTCTGTCTTTTCTGCTTTAGTTAAGTATGCTGTTACATATCGTGCAACTGCAGTAGAATTGTCTGCAATGTACTGCACATCTATGTTTGCTTTCAATAAGTGAGCAATGATTGCATTATAATCATTGATATATTTTTCTTCTTCTTTTCTTTTTATGTAATATGTATTTTTAGGTGACTTTCCTTTAACAGTATGTCTAACTGAAGACATGAGGTTGTTTACTTGACCTGTATTTGTAACTGGTCTAGGGAAACCAAATCGGCATTTTGTGTAGTTTTTGCCTTTGTTTTTGTATTTGCGACTACAATATTTTCCACATTTGTGTCTTTGAAATTGTAAAATTTGTGCACAAAGATCACTATTTGTGGCTTCTGATGGAATTTGACAAGTGACATATTTTTCAATAAACTGTAAAACAGTGGCATCACTGTCTTGACCACATTTAGGAGCATCTTTAATCCATAAAAGCATGTGGATATGTGGTGCTCCTCTGGCTTGGTATTCTTTTCTCCAAAAGAAGTGTTGCACTTCTCCAAGGGGAGGAACAGTTTTATTACAAATAAAATGTAGCATAGCAATGAAGCGATGGTGAAAATATCTTGAAACATTAACAGGATCCAAAGAACAAAGTTCTCCAGGTGTTAGAATATCTATGTTTGTTTTGTTTTTATTTGATATGCGTAGGAAATCATGTAAATCTTCCCATGCATATTCTGCACAACTTAATGTAACAAACCAAGTGGGTGGGCCAAGGTTTCTGATCGTACAACATACATCTCCATGACGACGAAACCAGTACTCTTTAGTACCACGCATATTTGCTAATAGATTTGTAATATTTGATTGTAAAATCTCATCCTTTTGTTGCACTTTCTCTAATATTTGTGTAGCTGTCATATTTTGAAAGTGTGATCCTGATTCTAATATGTGTGCAACTCCGTAACATAAAGTTGCTAGTTCACTTTCAAAGAGTAGGTGGAATATGTATTCTACATTTTGTCTAAATCTGGGATCTTCAGAATACATCCGTAATGAGCGGTATTCTGAAGCTGATATTTGAATAGGTCTATCATCATATCTTCCTCCTTTGCCAGTTGGAAAGAGTAGAGGAAAAGCACGTGCTTCTATACTTTTTTCCCATATACTGATTGGCTATCCTTTTGTTTGACGCATTTGGTAAGTTTCCAGTACATCTTGTAGGGTGTTATTACAGGATGAATTGTATACTGGTCTAAAGTATTTGATATTGTAGCAGGATCTAGTAGCTCAAATTGACCAGCTTCTTGTGTTTCTTGAATTATTTCAGTTGTATCTTTCAAGTTTTCTTCAATATTAATTTCTTTGTAATATTCATTATTCTCTTTAAGATATTGGAAGGCTTGTCTAACTTTATATAAATCTACCAGCTGTTGCCATATTTTTTTGTCTTTTGTAGGTACTCCATTTACTAATATAATTAAAGATTGGTGCATTGGACGTTGCACTCCTAGAGTATGCACATTTTCTTTTAGATTTAATGGTAAATGAACTACTTTTCAACGAATGCCTTTTACCAATTCAGAGGGAGGTAATTTTGCTGTTTTTGGTTGAAGGCGTATTATTGCTTGAAATGGGTGTACTGTTTGAATTATGATGTTCTCATATAAATTAAGTTGTTGTAGAGGTTTTGGTACTGGGTATAATTCCAAATTATTTGTGATAGAACGTGAAGGAGTTTGGTTGTTGTCAAGTTTTGTGGTGCAATAACTGCAAAGTATTAAGGGCTCAGTTATTTCATATTTGTTTTCTGCTAGAAGGTAGGGAGCTAATTCAAACCATTTAGAATCTTCATTGTCTTCTATTTTGTATGATAGGTGCACAGTTTTTGTGTTACTTTTATAAAACATTCTACGGCAACATACACATACATGGTTTGGTACTTCAGCTGATGTACTTTTAAATTTTAGTATTTCTTTTTGTATGTGTTTAGCAAAAGGTTGCCATGTGTAGAATTGTTGCTTAATTGGTTTTAAGCTACTTCATTCTGTAAATGGCTTTCACTTCCAAAATATTTTTTCTGGATATAGTGAATTTCTTCAAGTAGGTCTTTTGCTGTACCATGTAGAAGGATGTTATTTAACTTTGCTAGTGCTAAAGCAGGACTTTTAGCATAGTACAGTTTATAGACTAGATTTCTTATAGTTGAATGATGTGTTCATATCCTTTTGATATCATGGAAAGTGGTTTTACAAGTAGGTCCTGTAATGCAGGCCAATGAATGTCCTTGTAGTCCTGTGTACTTGCACACTGGACAGGTATCTATATTTTGCAGTAATTTAATTTTGGTTTTGTCTTTGCTTTTTACATATTTATTGAGGAATTGGTGTAAAGATTTGAAACATTGTTTGGGAATGTTACACATTGACGTGCATGGCCATTTGTACACTAGACGTTCTGATTCAGTTGAATGGAGGGGTAATTCTAAGTTTTCAGGGCATATTTTTGTAAGGAGTACTTCTTGTTCCATTATGGTATTATTCACTTTTTCATAACCTCGACCACTGCTATTTATGGCAATTGTATTTCTTTGCTTTTGTTTGTACGCTTCTTCATTAAAATATGGTTCTGTGCTCGTAGTGTGATTCCATTCACCTCTGCAGATACTTAAGAAGTTCTTTCTGTTGACATTTCGCTTATTGAGAAGTCTTTTTTGTAATTTAGTTTTTAGTTTTGTTAGTGGTTTCATTTTGTTTAACAGTAAAATAAATACATTTCTTTTGAAAAGAATTGCACTGTCCATCAATGCTTCTAAGATTAATTTCCTACGATAGGTTTTAACTTTGAACCTGATTTCTCTCCTGTTTTTATAAGATTTTGAAGGACTTTGTGACGGTATATTTTGGCTAAAATACTTTTCTTGGTATGCTTACTTTGCACTATATTAAAATTTGAAGAAGTAGTTTTATCTGTACTGATAGGTGATTTTCTGTTAATTGTTTTTTGGTTTGTTTTAAATTTTGATAGAGGAAGCGAAGTTGTTGTACTTAAGCTGCGCTACTAAAAACCTATGAAATTCAGTGAAAAAAACTTTGTTAAAGGGACGTTATGGTTAAGTTGCGCTGCTAAAAACCTATGATATTCAGTGAAAATAACTTTGTTAAAGGGACGTTATGGTTAAGTTGTGCTGCTAAAAACCTATGAAATTCAGTGAAAAAACTTTGTTAAGGGGACGTTATGGTTCCAAGTAAAACCGAAAAACCCTTGAAATTCGCCAGTTATGGTAAGCTAAGCAACCATAACTCACGCCACCACCGTGCTCTGCTAAGACTAACACCCAGGACATCAAAGATGACATCACAAATGTCATTGATGACATCACTGATGACATCACATGTCTAGTTCCGCCTTTTTTCCTTTACTGACATATCTAGGCCACATGGTTTTCTTCAGTAACAGTCAGGAATTAAAAGTGGAAATTGTAGTATATTTGTAGACTTATCCTTCAAGTATGTTCTTACAATAAGCTATGGCTAAATTGCACTAATAAACACCTATAAAATTCAGTGAAAAAAAATGTTGTTAAAGGGACGTTATGGTTGCAGGTAAATTTGAAAAAAACAGTTACAGTAAGGTAAGTAACCATATCTTGCACCACCACTGTGCACTGCTAAGACTAACACACAGGACATCAAAGATGACATTGCAATTTTCTTTGGTGACATCACTGAGGATAACACAAATCTGGGCCACTTGGTTTTGATCACTGACATATCTGAGCAGGCCGGTTTTGTTAACTGACAGTAGAATTTTTTAAATGGAAAAAGTGCAATACATCTAGACGTTATTCTTCTTGTATATTATAGAAGTACTTTCCTCAGAGTTTGGTGTCAGCTTTTCAATCTGCATTGTTTTTAAGGTTTGCATTAGCTAATCCATTCATTCATTAATGTAAAATCTATTTAGCAACTGGTTTTGTTCTGAGCTATCATGGATCAACATTTGCTGAGAGCCATGCAGAAAGATGCTTGCTATTATCTATAGCGAAAATTCTAATTTTCTAAGGGCTAAATGTGGTCTGTTTTTGTCCATTATGAATCAGGCTTTGCTGAGTAAGAAAGGAAATGTGTTAATGCTGAATGCAGCTGAACAGTGTATAGATGTTATTATAACAACTTGTCTTTTGGCAGAGAGTCAGCTAATCTCTAGCAGAGAATACAGCCTTGACTGCGGAGTTGCATGACACATGTTTCTGCAGACTTGTACAAGAGAAAGAATATTGTCACGATATGCCTTGCTTTAATAGAATATGTCCATTACAGTACATGGCTATATTGAAATTTATGCATGTAGGTAGAAGCATGCTGTTTCCATGGAATGCTTCTACGCATGTAATGTACGTCAGTGCCACTATGTATAAACAGTGGATTTTTGTTCAGTAGAAGAGGGAGGGAGCTCTCAGTGCTGTGGTGTGCTGCGAGGGTTAATTGCTAGTGTGACAACTGAGTGCTGGGGGCATGGCTTTTGTTAGTGAGCAGCTGACTTCCCCTGCCATGCATAATAAACTGTTTTCTGTTTAAATATCTATCTCTGTGTCTTGTGATCTTATTTTGTTTCCATAGTATATATTTATGAACTTACAAATGGTGCCAGAACAGGGACCCTTCCAAGGATGATCGAAGACATCCTTTGGACCAGAGGGATCGCTGCCAAGTAGGACGAAGTTCCTTGCAGTTGCTATTCCTGATTTGCGATCATCTCTGGCGAGGGTTTTGAACCATTGCAGCTGTGATGCTGTTTTGCATCTTTTGAATGAAGATCACCAGGCACATAAATTGAGTTGTCATTTTATGGGATTTAGCGTTGCTTCTCTTTGATATTATGTGAGCTTCCTCCAAGTTATTTGTTTGTTTGAAAAAATATATGCATATATTTTGCCAGGCTAGAAATGTTTTATAAAGATGCCCGATGTTAGAAAAATTCACACATGCTGTGCATATTTTTACAATGAGAAAAAACCCACAGGGTTAGAGAATGAAATACCCCGTACCTTATTGAACTGAGAGCAAAAAGGGGGAGATTGAGGAGTATGTTGGACAATTGGGATGTGGTCCCAAAGTTAGTACACCAGGTAGTTCAAAAGAATGAGAAGATAGGGGTTGTCCAGGATCACCAGTTACCTAGTGCACACCCATGTTTGATAGATGCTGGGTCACATAAATGTTTCATTGACAACCCATTGGTTCCAGATATTGCCCTGTCAGGGCAATAGAAGGTTTCTGTAGGTGTTGTATGTACACCAGAAATATGCCCTGTGTTTCAGCCAGTAACCATTACTGTTAGCCCTTTACAGATAAATGACACTTCTTGCTAACATCCAATTATGTAGAGAACCTATTGAAGGAAAGAAATTGTACACAATGATTCATTCTAGCACTGATGGTGTATCAATGCCCCAGCAGAAACATATTTCTTCACAGTATTTAGCATTGTCTTCTGATTTGGTTAGGAAAGGTGTAATTGAGGAAATATCTGACAGCATTTGTAACAGTGCCATTTTGCCAGTTTTTAAAAAGGGTGACAATGTTTTGCCCTACCATTTTGCAATTTATTTAAAGGACACATTGACCATGATTCCTGATCAGGGAACATACTTTTCTGTGATTGATGCATTGACCTTTGCTAGAATACCACGAGGATACACTGAGAGTACTAGCATTTACAGTAGGGCTCTACAGAAACAGGCTGATAGATTACAGTTGCCACATTATTGCACATTGTTACTAGTTGCAGCAGGCTCCTGTGAAGTATGTAAGAATAGCACTATTAGCTTACTAAAGGACCTTCCAAATGCAGGTCAAAATTGTCAACATGCGGTCGCCTATGTAGGGTACCTCATGTTGAAAGAAGGTAGGAGACTTGATCTTGAGAAAGTACATGTTGCATCACCATTGCAACGTGATGCTCACTGTCAGAACACTTTTGTCAGAGTAAAAACAGTTTTGTGTTGTGCTCCAATCATGGGTTGTCTAATTATGTGAAAAGGTTTGTTGTGTTTGTATATGTAAAAGATGGATGTGCGTTAGCCGTACTAATCCAGGAAAATGATGGGAGAAATAGTCCATGGGGACATTTTTCCTTCACATTGGGTCCTGTTGCTTATGCGCTACCTGAATGTCTTAGAGCAGTAACTACAGCAGTTGCATCATACAAAGAAAATGAAGACATGGGTTTGGGCCACTGCTTAACCATGGTGCCTCACTCAGTTGTTGTGTTAGTTGTTGTGCTAGTTATAGACACATGTCACATCACCTCGAATTATTAACTTAGTCTGTTCACAGCACACATTAGGATCACAAGATGTAACCTATTGCAAAATGAGGGAATGAGGGCGACCATGATTGTATGTGTATTACTGAACTAGAGAGCAAAGAAATAATTGATTTGTTTGACACACCTTTGTCAATTCCTGATCTAGCACACATTAAGTTGGAATGGCCTGACACCCAGAATCTAGCATTGCTGTCTCTGCTGTCTCTGCCACAGACTAGAACAGGTCTCGCCTTGTATAAAATTGAATTGTGAAGGTCACTGCTTATGCAGTGTAATACAGGAATAATTGGCTTTGCCTTGTTTGAAAACGGTTTACCAATATCTGCCATACCTGATATTCCACTTTGTTTTTGGTTTCTTGAGATACATCTGATGCAGGAAGACTTGCCTACTGATCCACATACAGATTGGCCTAACATCTGAATATCCATGCCAAGTGAACTCCCGAGCAAGCAATGGCAGCACTGTGGAATGCGTAGTGCCGAGCATGATAACAGCTCCGCCTGAGAAGTAAACAGTCATAAAGCTACTGGCTCGAATCCCAGAGTGCAAGACGCTTGTAGAAACTGCCTGCAATTGAGAGAATTCCCTGATGTGTTTCGAAATGCACATTTTTATCATGCGTACATTATACAAGCTGTTTGCATGGATGCCAAAGGAAGAAATTGGATCCACATTGAACATCTGAAATTAATACCTTTGCCTATACACCTACGACAACTGGTTAAAGGAAGGCGTAGGGGAAAGAGAAATACGTACCAAATACGTACCCCGGTGTGCATTGAGAAATAAAAATACCAACCCTGGTTTTGAGCAACCTGAGGGTCTGTTAAGATCTGAATAATCCTAAATTGTTCCAAGATCACTCTGTGCACGGAGTGCCACGATACAATCTGTACCAAGGAGAGATAAGGAAATACTTTTGAGGAAGGAAAGTGTTGCAGCAATTTGTGCAGTACCCACAAGAAACCATACTCGCCCAAAGATGCCTGGATGTAGAGAGGGTAAGGAACAAAAGACTAGAAGGACATGTGGTCAAGTGCCACCAACGGATGAACTTATAGAGCCTATATCAGTGAGGTTCTTAATGGACACTGATAAACTATGCCCATGGTTCGGTTGTGCAGAAGTGAGGATATGGACACTTTTGCACAGAAATGATCAGGTCCAGGAGACCACGATCAGCCAGAAGAAATATGTGATAAATAGTCTGCTAATGACTGTTGTAATGATAATAATAACTGTTGTTTGGGTACTAGAGACTGCACTATCTCAGAAAACTGTTGCCCAAGTCCATGCCACTTGCTATGCTATGCTATGCTGTGCTATGTTTCTTTTCAAGTACATACACCCATGCTTGATAGTTTTCATTTTGAGTGCATACTTTTTACACAGCTTGCTTTGCTCTGCTTAGAGCATTGTTTTCCGTTTAATGAAATTATAGCACCCACATTTTCGTCACCATTGCAGTGCTTGCAGGCATCATCCTAGGATGCTGCCTATATATACAATGCTTCAATGTCTTAGCTTCCATGCTATGTGCATGTTTCCTGAGATCTGACATGCTTACCAGCTTTCATGATAAATTGCCACAGATTTGCCTTCTTAGACTAAGAGAATATTGCATTGTCCATATTTCTGCCTTAGTATGCCTTAGTATCTAGCTACACTTCCTGTTTTTTTTCTATCCCTGTTTTGACTAACCTCTGTCATGTAACTTGCCTGATGTCATTGTACCGTCTCGTCCACATTACTGCCTAGCTTAGCTGTTCTAGAATCGATTAGCACATGCTAAAAGGAACGTTTGTCATTATGCATTTTATTTATGGTTAGCATATGCTAATCCATTAATTCATTTATGTAAAATCTGTTTAGCACTATGGTTTGTTCTGAGCTATCATGGATCAACATTTGCTGAGAGCCATGCAGAAAGATATACTTGTTATTATGTATAGTGAAAATTCTAGTTTTATAAGGGCTAAATGTGGTCTGTTTTTGTCCATTATGAATCAGGCTTTGTTCATTATGAAAGGAAATGTGTTAATGCTAAACGCAGCTGAACAGCAAATAGATGTTATTATAACAACTTGTCTTTTGACTGACAGTCAGCTATCCTCGAGCAGAGAATACAGTCTTGACTGTGGAAATAGCTTGACAAATGTTTTGATTTCTATAGAGTTAGGATATCTTGTATGAGAGAAAGAATGTTGGCACAATATGCCAAGACATTCAAATGATCAGTTCCCAGGGCATTGGATAGATCCTCATAATCAATGAAGGAGTTCCCCCTGAACAATTGGGCTATCCTCTCAAGTCCTTTGTCCAACCACTGATGTGTGTTTTGGAAGCCCTTGTTTTTCAGGTCCAGTGGTGGGCCCCACAAAGAACTTGAGGGTCAGGAGGATAGGTGTAAGTTCTTTCAAGGTCTTTGTTGTGTGCCCAGAGACACCACAGTACTGAAAGGGTTGGATGGGTCCTGATGTGAGGTGGTCTTTCTTTGGCATTGGTTAACAACAAGCCCCTAACTATTTTTGGGTGGGTGTGATTGTCCTCGATGTAAGTGCAGTAGGTGCCCATGTTGTCGGAGCTGTGCTGCTTTATAATAAATTGTGAAGTCAAGGAGGCCGAAGCACCCAAAATCTCTGGGGAGAGTCAATGTGGCGAGTTTGATTTTAGGCCTCATAACTTTCCATAAAAACTGGCTCGCCATGGTTTGTAGTTTTGTAAAAATAAAGGTCTCTGGGAGGGGCAAGGGGGGGAACATAAATAAGTACAGGAGTCGGGGAGACTATTCATTTTCACCGATACCATTCGCCCGAGCCAAAAATGAGTGAGGGGTGCCCAGCACAGGAGAGCTAATCTTATAGGCTATAGAATGGGAGTGTAGCTAACCTCTACTAGTCTTGTCAAGTCTCTAGGGAGGCAAATGCCCAAGTACAGGGAGGACGAGTCCTCCACTCTCTTTCCACATGCTGTCTTCCCTTGGTTGCTGAGTCATCTGCTCTTATAGGCATCACACTTGATTTGGAGAGGTTATTTTAATGCATGAGAACCTGCAAAAGCATCATATCTGATTTAAGAGTTTGGGGAGACACACTGGTCTGGTAGATTTGTCAGGTAGCAGAGGATGTCATCGGCAAAAAAGGATGGCCTAAAGTCAACCTCACCACATTGAATTCCCTTAATCCCTTGGCTTTCCCTAATGGCAATTGCCATGGGCTCCATGGCCATGGCGTACAGCAGGGGGAGATGGGGCAGCCCTGCCTTGTCCTCCTAGATAGCAGCAGGGGGGAGGAGACAGTGCCATTGACAGCCACTTTTGCCATGGGGCCATTGTAGAGAGCCGATATCCACTGCCTAAAGTTGGCTCCAAGCTGCATCTTCTGCAAGACTTTACCCATGTACTGCCACTCAACACAGTGAAAAGCCTTCTATGAATCAATTGAAACCAGGTGTGCTCTGAGCTCTCTAGGTTCTACCTCATGCATTAGGTTTATGGATGTTCTTATATTGTCTGCTCCCTATCGACCCGGGATAAATCGCACCTGGTCTCTGTGAACCAAATAAGTAATCTGCCACCCGATTCTTTTGGCCAGCAATTTTGCCATTATTTTGACATCAGTGTTCTGCAGGGAAATGGGTCCATAGGATTGGCATTGGCGGGGTCCTTTCCTTCTTTTGGGATCACTACAATAAGTGCTGCCAGCATTGACTGTGGGAGAGAGCACATCTCCAGTGCATTGTTTTTAATCCCCCCTCCAGCTGAATGGACTCCATGTTTCCCCTAAGGTTCCTCTCCCCGAGTCCCTGTTCCCTCTTTCTCCTTGACCTCATTCCTATCAACACTACCCTAGGCATGGCCTTAAATGCTTCCCATACCCCTTTGGTCCCAACTTCCCCGTTATTGTTAATTTCAAAGAATTCTCTGATCGCCTTCAGGAGTGTAAGGGATAACTCTTTCTACCATAAGAGCTGATCGTTATATGACCATCTATAGTTATACTGCTCCTGCGGGGGTGTCCCCATTCGGACACTCACCAAGTCATGATCAGACCATGGGATTACCTCTACAGTGACTTCACTTACATGTTCTTGAAGGGACGGTTCTACGAGGATATAATCTATTCTTGAGAAAGTGGCATGTACCTTTGAGTAGTATGTGAATAGAGGGTCCTGGCCTTGACCCTTCCTGTGGGTGTCTGTCACTCTCAGCTCCTTATTCACTCTCTGGAAGTGGGCAGAGGTCCTCCACTGTGCTTGAGTTGCCATGTAAGTACCTAGCCTCTTTCTGTCACTCTCCGGGTGGAGGACCATGTTGAAATTACCCCCTATAATCAGTGTGCCTTCCGAAAATGTTTCACCATCACAAGGTGGCCCCCTGGGTCTTTTGACTGTGACTTCAACATGAAATGTTACTTACTAGATACCAGAAGGGTAACTCCTTTTTTGTTTGTTGGACCGGAAGCATGATATACCTCCCATATTGACCTCGCCTTCAAGATCGGTTCCCTCCCCCTTTGCCAGTGGGTCTCCTGCAAGAACATAAAGTCCAGTTTTAACTGGTTAAATTCTCACACAGTTAAGGACCTCTTGTGTGGGGAGTTTAAGCCTCTGACATTTAGTGAGCCCAACCGCAGTGTATTTGTTGTGTCAGCCATCGGGGGAGTGCAGTTTTCTGTTATATCTCCCCGCTTTGGCATCTCAGAGTACCCTCCCCCTAAGCCATGGACACAATCATGTTACTGAATGTGTTACAACCCCCCTCCAGATGGTCCTGGTTTTTGGTAGCTTGCAAAAATTAAACTCCACTCTGATGAACAACACATCCCTCAACTTCCCCCCACCCCCCTCTCCGGGGCATGGACTACTTGCAACATTAACAGTGTCTCTGGGCCAGGCCACCATTCCCCACCCCCCTCTAGGCCTGTAGGAAGCAAAGCAATTCTCCTGAGCCCCCGCCCCATTTAGCCCGGTTTTGGTCAACATATTCAGATTATCCCCCCCAATGGATCACAAAGCATCAATGTTCCCACCAATAATAGCCGGAGGATACACTGCAGCATCGCCTAAACACCAGAGTCACAAGTCAGGGCCCGGAAGAACCCCATGCCTCTCACAAGGCTAACTTTGTGTGATCCGCTGCACCCTAGAGGGTACGATTTCTTCAACATTGAGGCACCGGGACCTTGCAAATTGTTGTGTTGTATTGCCCCCTCATTGGACCATCAAATGTTCAGCCTCACTCCTCAGGGTGCAACGTTAATGCCGTATTTAGTTTTTTAAAATTCCTGTGGCCCCGAACGCAGCATCTATCCACAAATCCATTGGCCTTCTGGGATTAACTCAGTTCTTTCTCTCATGCCAAAACTGTGGCATGGGAGGCATTGCCCAGCAGTTCATGGCTCACTCTCTGTATGTCGTCTTCTGATACAAGGTTGTATTTGTATCCCTCATACTCAAAGGACAGGGAGAAGCAGAATCCCCACATATAGCGGACTCCTTTGGTGTTAAGCCACTTTGTTAGGGGGCCACAGAGCCTTCTCCTTGTCAAATTGAAGGGGGAGAGTTTGTGGTACACAGTTATTTGGGAGTTCCCCCACTCTTTCATGCCAATTCTAGAATCTTTGAATTCTCAGATAAGTAATTGTCATGATCTCTGCTTCCAAAAGGTCAGGGTTTTCCCATCTCCCTTGGAAGAAGATTCATAACCCAGGTTCCGAGTGCCAACCAGTCCCAATTGGGACCTTTTGGACCCTGTCCTGGCGCCAGTGGCACCAGGCTCATAAATATGCCCAGTCCCAGCGCTGGAAGCGCCGGGCTCATAATGCTTGGGTGGACTTACCTGCAGCAGACCATGCTGCTTACTTGCCTGCCAGTTGAGCCTCTGATCCTCTTCTGTTTGGAACTACTTTTCCTGTTGGGTGGGGCAGGAGCCACTCCCTAGGTTCAGAACACTGGAACTCTTCTGGAAAGCAGGAACTCTTTTCTTACCTAGGCGTGGCTGTGGAAGGAGACACCTAAGCACTACAGGAGGCTATTTAAACCACACCCGATGGATGAATCTTGCTTTGCGTTATTCTGCATCCTCTGCAGCAGAACGCTCATCGTGTCTTCTGCATCTGATCCTGGGCCTAAGGAAAAAGGCTTACCATCCTGAATCCAGTCTTAAGCAACACCTATAAAGACAAGAAAGAACAGGTTAGCATTACGGTCTTCAGTGACAGCTCTTCACTTACCTGGGCCATCGGCTGTCACCAACGCCTCGTGCTGCATTCTGAAAGACCAAGGCTTACCTACTCTTCGTGCGCTCCGGAGGTCTTCACACTGCATTCCGGCATCTGAAAGACAAAAGCTTACCAACTCTTCGCACGCTCCGGAGGCCTTCGGCGCTGCATCCCACATCTGAAAGACAAAACAAGGTGCGTTTAAAGACATTGGGGAACTTTAATACTCACGTGCCATTACTCCTTTCCACATCTAACCCAGTGGGTATTCCGGCACCCTGCAGCCGCTCCGAACTTGTACCTGCAAAATAAAAAGACAGTTAGAGCGCATCGTGAAGCAGGCAACAAGCGCTTACTCACGTGCTTCCAGGCGCTTCTATTCATCACACGGGCTCCATCTTCAACTCACTTCAGCCCGTCATCAACATCGCCGGAACCCTGCAAAACAAGAGACATCATTACTAAAGACTTTAAAGACATTAGAATTACTCGAAACTTACCGTTCGTGCAGTAAACGACGGACAGCAGTCCTCTGAAGTCAAGAGGCCTGCTCCCCTTATCCAGTGAAGAAACTGGTTACAGCACCCTGCCCCGAGGCAGATGGAGAGCACGGCGTTCTCTTACCTAAGGTGAGAGCGTTAACCTTCGGGGTTCTACAGGAGAAGAGAAAGGGAAGAAGAGAGAGACATTCAATAACCCAGTTCATTAATCCCATATTTTCTATCTGCAGACATCTTACCCTTCGAGTCAAACATACAGTGCACAGAGGTCCAGCCCAAAGAGCCAGCCGTGTGTTACACATCACCTTTGAAGATACGGTATACGCCCAGTCAAGACCGGCGCCTCTACGGGAATCAGGTGAGCGTTACAGTAATTGAATCTTGTCAGTATTGGTCTTGGCCCCCTGGGGCTCCTTCCTGCTCTATTGCCCCTCTATGGCTCTATGGCCCCTGTCTATGGTAGGTTTGTTGGTGTTCCCTTCATTAAATATCTTACTGACCACTGCATTTATGGCTTTAATAATGTCACTCTGGGTCTCCCCTTTGGGATCTTGAAAGCCAAAAAACCTTAAGATTATTTCTGTGTTCATGATTTTCAAAATTATCACAATTCTCCTCTCTCCTATCCAACTCCATGAGTCTCATGTCAATTTAGGTTTCCATAAGGCCTGCGGAGGTTCAATTGGCTTCTAGGTCTTGGATGTGGTCATCCATGCTGTCCACTTTGTTGTCCAATCCAATCCATCTAACCTCTTTGGAGAGAGGTTGCCCAGTTCATGGGAGAATGCAAAGAGATTGTTCTCCTAGGCTTGGTCTGAAGAAGGCCCCCGATATGGTGCTGGGTAGAGGGGGCGAGGCAGCGGTAGTCCTCCAATCCTCTTCCGGGTGGATCACTGGATTGCAGGGATGCCGGAACCTGTTCATTTGAGTCTTACAGTTTGACAGGGGTGGGATAGGGAGGCTCAATTTAGCCCAGATTGGAGGTTGGGGGTGGTGTCACTGTTAACTGTGGTCGCGGTCTCTAGCCACTTCTCCGTTGTCTGCTCTGCGTCGGTGGGCTCCAGAAAGGGAGAGAGGGAGTCTCCATGCAGTCAAAAGTCCCTGGCATACCATACCAGGGCTCGTTGGTCCAGATGAGAACTATGGTTGGGGAGACCAGTAAAGGCTATAATCCCCCTTGTGGTGTGTGGGGTGAGGAGTGGGGCGCACCTGAGGTATCGAGTCCCCACGACTGGGGGGCACAACTCTAGCAGTCTCTAGTTGTGGGGCCAAGGGCAGGATTGCATCCACAAACACAATCTTGGTGCTCCCGGCAGCCCTACAGTAGTTTTGCTTCCCCTCCGCTCGCAGGCTAGCAGGGGCGACGCCCTGGGTGGTTAACCTCTCCTTGGAGGGACCACCAACCCACACCCACTAGTGAATCTGCAGCTGGGGGTGGAAGCCTATAAGCATGGCCTCAATGGGGGCCCAGTGCCAATGCCACATTAAGGTAGAGGGGGAGCCACACCCCATTATGGCTGGTGAAGGGCCTTCCCAGGTGACATACCTATTGACTTGTTTGGCAGCCCCAGTGATGGAGCTCCATCTGCTGTCCTGCTCCTGGGCATTCTGGCATCAGTCTGAAAGTTTTTTTTTCTGCTCCCTCTCATGGGCGAGAAGGGAGGAAATGTCCCTGTCGGCCTTCTGTTCCATGGAGGGGCTGATGTTAATCATCGAATGCTCCCATTGCAGATGAAAGTGGGGGAGAGACTCCTTTCAACGCTCCTTTGGAAAGGGCTCGAGCTACGTAGAAACTCAAGGGGAGCAACGGTCATCTGTGCAGCGCTTTTGCCTTCTTAGGTGGGGTGCCCTCTGCCCCCAATGTGCTTCCCCCTCGGGCTGGCCCAGGCTGCAAGCGTCTTCCACCTACCTCACCGCTTGTAGCTCAGAAGTGTGCCTTCACTTCGCCCTCCACCTCTCGTTGCCCCTGGGGCCTCACTACGTCTCAGACCGTGGGTGGGGGGGCAGGGGAGGGCAGCAACGTCTCAGGTTATCCCAAGCAGCAAAGAGGGGCCACACCAACCCAGCAGGCCGCCCACAGACTGCACAATCTTTGTTCCACTTCCTGGAACACTGCGTCGGCACGTAGACACAGTTATCCCTGCTGTTGGCCATGATGCACTCCCTCTTGGTCTCCCTTCACCTCATGCGAATGAGAGTTAAACCGGAGGATGCCCCTGGTTTTCACATGCCACGAAGGGGCAAATACCTAAAGTGGAGGCTTCGTGGGGGGGGCTCTACCCACTGTTCGGCTCTTGGGAGCTGAGCAAGCGGCAGAGACTACTTCATTCCTGCCCCCGCTGGTGGCCAATCTATTGAAATTTTATATTGATGTTCTTTCTGTCTTCCTTACTTTAGTTTCTTTGTATGTGCCTCTAATTTGTATGCATTGTGGGGTTTTATATGTATTGATTGTACTAACACGGGTATGTAGTAAGTGTTGATTTATTAGCTATGTATTCCATGCTTAACATTACTCAAAACTCTGCAAGGATAGCTTTCATTATAATACCAGCCAAAATTACCAGAATAAAAATATTGTACATCTACAGTGAATGCTGCAGCTTTTTCTTATGTGTAGGTATGATTAGGTTCCTATATTAATGACAATTCTCCAATATGATATAATATGATATAATAGTTTATTTATATAGCACCTATAATGATATTATATGATATGATATGGCATTTATAACGCGCCTATACACAATTGTTTCAAGGAGCGATGAGGCAAGGGAGGGGAAACAGACGGAAGAAAGAAATAGCAATCCTACTAGGCCAGGTGATATTGAGATTGCGCAAGTGCAGGGGAGGGGGGAAGGGGAAAAGTGCACGGGGAAAGGGGAGGGGCAGTGCATTAGATAGCATAACAGTACAATAAATAAAGACAATAAATAATAAATAAATGAAAGTGCGGCCAGCTGGTGGCAAGTGCAGGGGTAAGTACAGACATCAGTTGTCAAGTGCTAGTAGGGCTGTAGGGATACAGAAACAGTCCCCGAGTGCAAAGGCTGCCAGGGTGGCAGTGCGGGTGTGCAACTGGTGGGGAGGGTACATGGGCCCAAGATCAGAGGGTAGCCAGGTAACCAGTGCAGTTTCAGATTCAGCCAGGAGATCAGCAGGAGAGAGGAGGAGAGAAAGCAGAAGCAAAGAGGAAGGTCTTGAGGTACTTCCGAAACCAGAGATGGTTCTCCTCAAGTTTCAGTGTTTCAGGGAGGCTGTTCCAGAGGGAGGCCCCAGCAGAAGAAAGTGATCTACCACCAACTTGCTGCTTGGAGAAGAGACTAACCCTATGGGAGTTGGAGGCGGATGAGCGATGTGCTCGGGAAGCAAGATATTTAGGAAGAGAGAGTTGAAGGTATCGAGGCCTACAACTGTCTATTCCTAAATATCTTCCAGAGGGCTTTTTGGACAATGCAGAGGGTTTTGAACTTAATCCTCCCCGCCACTGGGAGCCAGTGCAGAGATTTCAGTCCTGTGATGTGTTTCAAAGCGCTTCAAGGCAAGAGAGGGAATAAGGGAAAAAAAAATGACATTCTTACAGGCCATGAACAGTAAGCATGTGAAATTAACTGTCGTACTCGGCCTGACGACATTTCAGATAGTGCAAGAGCTAAGACATAGATAAGGAAAGGAGGGGCAAAGTGGGAATGAATGGAAACAGACAGGCGACTATCGTACTAGGCCTGACTACATTTCTGGTACAGCCGGAGAAAACAAAAGGTGATGGAGAGGGGTGCAGAAAGGGAGGGGAGGAACAAAACAAGCGACTTTTGTACTCGGCCTGACAACATTTCAGATAGTGCTGGAGGGGGTGAGGGGAGGAAAAAAACAAGTAAGGGGAGGGGGGAGGAGGCAGACGATGTTGCTATCATACTAGGTCCAGGAACAATTCTGATAGAGTAAGTGCATAGAAGAAAGTAAGGAGAGGATGGGAGGAGCTAGGAAAAGGGAGAAAGGGAGAGGGGGAGAGAACAGAGAGTAAGCAGAGTAAGCAGTCAAAAAGAGCAGAGAAGCAAGAGGGGAGAGCAAATGCAATTGCAGAAGTCAGTAGTAACACATGTTTCAAGCCTGGATACAAGATGAAGATGGGAACAGCATGATTCAGGGCCACCTTGAGAAAGGGTGACGCACTGTGAATCAATGAAGTCCATTAAAGTCAAATCCAGCATTGGCCACAAGACAGTGATGGTGAAACCAGAATGTATCAGGACAAACTCCTGCAGAAGTAGTCCGGTAACGGGGGATGGGAAGCAGTGTAGAAGAATCAAGCAAAACAGGCAACACCTGTGTGAGAGAAGGGGGGGCACAAGGAGACATCACGGGGGGACCAGAGGGGTGGGGGATGGCCTGTGGGGACAGAGGGACTAAACACAGATTGGTGCATGCTTACCTGCTGCCTGAGCAGGGGTTCAGGCCCTGGATCCTCCTGGTCAGAACAGTCAGTCAGTCTTTGCTTCGGATGCCCGGGTGAGAGACCACCTTGATTTAAGAGCTAAGAACAAGAAGGAAGAGGTAGGGCTAAGAAGATGGGTGGTGCTTATGCAAGGTGACCTAGATCCTCTTGCACCTGTTCCCCATCTGCAAAGGAAAAGAGGCTGGAGGGCTCCTTAAGTAGGGAAAAACAGCAGCAACCAGGAAGGTACCAGGTGGGCGGGGCTTAGGCCATGTGACCAATATCCACTTGCATCTGCTCCCACATCATATAATGTTTTGTTTAGATAAGTACATTCTTTAATATATTGAGTAGTTTTTTTCACTGAATTTCATGGATTTTTACAAGGATACCCTTAATTTTCTACATGTCCCTTACATCATACTGACCCCCTGCCTCAAACATGATAGTCAAAGAGTCCTCGGACCGCACGAATGTCTGCGGACTTCGGACAACATTCACACTGCCCAAAAGCACAGGGGTTATCTTACAAGGTTGTATCCTTCAACCGACAAAGACATATACATAAAGTGATAATAGATATTTGTACTACATCCAAAAATAAACATTTATAGGAAATCTGTACTTCAAAAACGACAACTATGTTTTCATTTAGTGCACAATATAATGGAATACACCAACCACAAAGCTTAGCTGTACACCTCACAGTATCACCAAAGTATAACCCTGTGTACACTTATTTTGGAAGAAGATATTAGGACATAGGCAGTACACTATATTTCTTTCTCTTTTATTATCATTTTCTATGCATACATAACTTATAAGAAATAGTATTATTGTGTTGTTTTAACAGAAATGACAAGCACACTGGAATGGTTAGAGGGATATTTCCCAAAAATGAAATGACTGAAGAAAAAAGTACTGTGATTTGATCAAATGTCACTATAATATGCTTTTCTTTTTAACAGTACATAGTGGTAATGGGGAACCAGGGCTCAATTCCATTTGAGAGAACCTGAAGATTTACACAGAGAACCCCAAACCCCAAATGTACATAATGACCTCATCAGGTTATCATCAAAAATGGATGAACTGAATAATAATGTCATGCAATTGCTCACATTTGTCAACAATTATGTCAATGAAAATGTCCTACTTGTACCTGTACCTGTTCATCGTTTCCCAACCAATTATCCACATCAAATTCCCTGAATGTAAATGAAAGACGCTAAGATGACACCTCACTCCCTTCCTCCCCTCTTGAACATGACACCTCACTCCCTTCCTCCCCTCTTGAATATCTCCCAATTGAACTCCTCCCTCGTCTACTATGTCCATCTTCTCTCCTGTTTCCCCTTCTGAAGTCTCCTCCCTTCTTTACAAAGCCCACCCCATGTCTGCCCCCTCTGTCCCCCTCCCCTCCGTTCTTATCCCCAAGATCTACCCTCGTCTTATCCCTTACCTTACCACCTTCTTCAATTCTTGCCTCTCCTCATCAATCTTTCCCTCTGCGTTCAAACATGCAACGATTATTCCTATTCTAAAGAAGCCCTCTGCTGATCCACTGCTCACTGCTAACTACAGACCTATTTCTCTTCTACCTTTCCTCTCTAAGCTTCTTGAGCGCCTTGCCTACTCTCAACTCTCATCCTTTGTTACCTCTTCCTCTCTCCTTCCTCCCTTCCAATCTGCCTTCTGTCCCAAACATTCCACTGAAACTGCTCTCACCTCTATCCTTAACTCACTCCTCTCTGCTCGACATGCTAAGCAATCCTCTATCCTTATTGTACTTGATCTCTCCGCAGCGTTTGACACTGTTGATCACCCACTCCTGCTTCATACTCTTTCCTCCTTTGGGTTTAACGGCCCTGTTCTATATTGGCTATCCTCCTACCTCTCCTCCCGTTCCTTTGCTGTATCGTGGGGAGGCCAGTCCGCTCCTTCCTTCCCTCTTAACTACGGTGTTCCTCAAGGCTCTGTATTTGGTCCTTTCCTTTTCTCTCTTTACACCTCTCTCATTGCCCCTGTCACCTCTTCGTTTGGCATTTCTCACCACTTCTATGCTGACGATACTCAACTCTTTCTTTCTTTCTCCTCCTTCTCGCCTGACCTCCACCTTAAAATCTCCTCCTGTCTCCCTGCTATCAAGAACTGGATGTCCTCCCGCTTTCTCTCTCTTAACACCGATAAAATCGAAGTCCTTTTCTTCCCCTCTAACTCTTTTCCCCCTCCCTCCCCTCCTCCTTTCATTCACTTTCCTCCCTCCAATCTCCCTATCTCCCCCCAAGCTCGCAATCTAGGCGTTCACTTTGACTCCTCTCTCACCTCCTCACAACAAATTTCACTCACCTCCCGCTCCTGATACCACCTCTACAATATACGCAAAATCCATCCCTCCCTCACATTCCATGCCACAAAACTCCTAATTTCCTCTCTCATCTTTTCCCGCCTCTTCTACTGCTCCTCTCTAATCTTTGGACTTCCAGCATCTCAGCTTACCCCTCTAAAATCCATATACCACTCTGCTGTCCGTACCCTTTGTCTCCTTACCTCCCGTGACTCCATCTCTTCCTCACTCTCTCACCTTGGCTGGCTACCTTTCCACTCACAACTAAAGTTCTACTTTCTCTGCCTTGTCTTCAAATCCCTCCATGGTCTTGCTCGTCCTTATCGCTCCTCCCTCCTCTCCTTCTACTCCCCCTCCCACTCCCTTCGCTCCGTTGACCACTTCCTTCTCACTGTTCCTCCTTCCCTTGCGCTTCCTCCCGTTTCCGCTCATTCCAACTCCTTGCACCCCTGCATTGGAACTCGCTCCCGCTTACAATCCGCTCTACCACAACCTTCACCTCATTTCGCACTTCCCTTAAATCCCTCCTCCTCCATTCCCCTCCTTAAAAACTTCTCCTCTGCCCTCTTCACTTCCCCTCACCCCCCCTTCTTACCCTCATCTGATTCCTCTCTCCCCTCTCCTACTCCCCTCTTTTCCCCTTCCATTCTCCCTCGCCCTGTCCATCTCCTACTCCCCCCCACCTCTTCCCTCTCCCCTTTCCACCCCCCACCTAAGTTAATTGCTCTTTGCACTGTTTTGTTGAATGATTCATGATGTAATTTTGCTCTCATTGTTAAATGTTGTTGTTATTTTGTATTATGTTGTTCCACTGTACAGCGCCTTGGTATAAAGCGCTATATAAATAAATAAATCAATCAATCAATCAACATTGTATAGAAAATCCCAATTCTTCCATGTATGTTTCCATTCCGATTCCCCATCTCTTTGTTAATTGAATGTATGTTTTTTTCAATAGATATGTATGTGTATAGTCTTGCTGCTTGTTTTTTTTAAAGCCCAATTATGGGTCTGCAGAGTGTGTGACTGTCTGGGATATCTGTAACTGAAATGTAGGTGCCCCCAGACACCAACAATGTCTAGACATGTCTATTTTCTCATGACACACTTTCAATGAGTCTGCAGACCCCACGCCTGTCCTGTGAACACTTGCTTGCATGTGCAACTTGTCTCCCAGTGGTCCGGGAAACTGCGCCTGTGCAGACATATCCGCTCTCATGTGGTGCACTTGTAATTAGTTTGGGGACTCAGCCCCTGTCCTGCGGACACTGGCATGCATGCACACCTCATCTCACTGTGCCCCTGGACAATGTGCCTATTCAGACATGTCTGCTCGCGCGTGGTGCACTATCAATTATTTGGCATCTGCGCCCCGGTCCCGCGGACACCGGCATGCATGCACACATCATCTACTGCCCAATAAGTGTTGACAGGACAGCCATAGTTTTCCCCGAACACATCATCATGTGACCACACCTGCGCGACGTGACAGAAGTGTTTGCGGATGGTGTCCAACCCTCGGACAGTTTAAAACTGCATTTATGGCCAATCTAGGGCATTTCAACCTCAAACTTTAACCTTGCAGAGCACCTAGACCGTGTCTTATTTGATCTGGCACCTTTTTATAACTTGTTAAGCCCTATTTGTGGATCAATAGACCACGGACAGTCGCACGGTCCCTGGACAGTCCCTCTAATGGGACCCACCCATTACTGTTCCTCATTCTCAATCTGGCTGTCCAGGAGAGAGCACCTGTTGGTTGTCTGTGCAGATCTTTGCAGTACATTTATTGGAGACCAGAATTGCAACTGTTACGACCACTTCAGCTCCCCAATCTCCACCACCACCATCTGGAGGGCCTGCAGAGAGGAACAGGCGTTGAGATACAGAGGAGGATCAAGAGGAAGATGAGGTACAGGAAGTCCCTCTCTCCAGCTCTCGTTGTGAGTCCTGGGTGTGGCAGCTGTCTACCACCATAGGGGGTGTACCAAAGGCTCAGGCAGACAAGGTTTGGCCGCCTCCACGTGTTTAGTAAATGCCAAACATTCTTGGACTTGTGTAACTATGATATCACGTACTTCTTTTGCCAAACGATTTAAAGGGGTCATATTTATATTGTGACTTGAAAAAGTTGCCTCTGGTGGAAGTTTAGTTTCCAGATTGTCAGTGCTTTCACATACTCTGCCAATGCACTTGTTAAAAGTTGCAGTAGCTTTCTGCACATACACAGAATCAATATCTCACTTCTGAAGCTGGTTATATAGAATGTCAACATGCAGCATTATGTAATTGAACAAAAAAAGGGAGAAAAGGAACTCCTTCTCTCTTAGAGTTCTAATGAATCCACAGGCCTCATGTACAGTAACTACCTCAAAATCATCCTGTTTTCCAATGATCTCAAAGCATCTACGGAGTGTGTCCCTATGCTGATATATGACTTCTACTACCAAACTATTTTAGCTCCAGCGAGTGTGAGATGGTCTTGGAAATCTTTTAGTTGAATGATCATCTGGAACTTTGGTTCTTTTTGGAGAACGAGAAAAACAAGTACAGATGCCAGAGATATTGGTAAAGAAAATTCAAGCTTCTGATATTTTGGAAACAGCTTGTTGCATAATGAGTTTATGCTGGTGTGTATAGCAATGTACATAATGGGCATTTGGATACACTTCAGCTACTTTCTTTTAGACTCCACCCGATACCCCCCTCATTACAATCACACCATCATATGTTTGCGCAATTACATTTTTTTGTGGCGATCTTCAGGGAATACTTTGTCCAATTTTTCCATTATGGCAGTAGCAATGGTCTGCGCACTAGAGTCTTTCAGATGAGTACATCCATAAAACCTTTCAACAATTCTTAATTGTTCATCACTGTTGCAATAGACTAGCACAGACTGGGGTCATTTTAAGGTTGCCAGGCCGGAAACAACGGTAAGCTTGCTGGTACCGTTGTTTCCAGACTGGCAAACTATGAGTCTGCAAGTGGGTGCATTTCAGCCTGCCAGGTCATACCTACAGTGATAGCCGTGCTGTTTTTACCAGCAAAGCTACTGCCGGAATCATAATGAGACCCACTGAGTCTTAGTGGAAACATTGGTTGTATCATCTGCCTGAATAGCCACATAATCTGTACGTTTTAGTGGCTCTACAAGGTTCTCACAGAGACTGTGAGCATGCAGCCCAGCAGCTAATTCTGAATTGTTTTTGAAGTGCCCTTAAATACTGTTGCATTCTGTAAATGCAGTTCAATTGCACTGTCTACGCTGGATACAAAATCCACCAGGCCTCTAAACACACCAGGATTCAAAGATTCTTCAGTTTCATCATGGCCACGTGAAGCCAATTCAAATGCACAACAAAAATGCATACAGTCGATTAATTTGACAAGATGTATCGGTTTTTATCCACATCCTCATTATGCTTCATCACGCCCGGTGATGGGAATCATCCAGCTGTGCTGCAATGTTTACACTTCCCAACATGCACAACTGTAAAATATTCTCAATATGAGATTTGCACGATTCACGTCTCTTGCTTTTTTCTGAGAAATGCTTTAAGTCAGTGACTTCTGCATTTGTCCAGGCCGTTTCACCTCCAAACAGCAGGCATAATTTGTCAATACTAGGCAGTGATTAACTCTGTAACTATACCCAACTCACCTATACTTGTCATTGACCAGTACAGTTGAGTTGGGTATATCTGCTGATGTTATCTGTGCATGAGTGAACACACATGCCCATTAGCAACTGTGACACCAGCCACAGGGTAAATATTGCAGCTTGTTTGGCAAATGAGTGCTTACGGAAGAAATGAGGCAAGTGTGTTCTGTTAATACAAAAAAACATTGTTTACAATGTGGGGAGAAATGCACTTAGATGTTTCTGACTGCGTCACAACCCCTACCCCTCTCAAGCACTATGGGAGCAAAGGTGAAGAAAGAAGACATTCTGATGTTTCAAAGTATATGAGATTTCTCAGCTTTAAAACTGAAATCACTGTATACCATTCAACTGTAAGATACCAGGACATCATGAGGTAAGTGGGAACAGACAACCCAGTCCTATCCGTTCCAAAAACAGTTTCCAAATGTACAATATGTTTGCTTGTGTTGACCCATATGCAGGTTTTTATAGAATGATAGGTCTTATGTTATGACTTTTCATTTTCACATGTCACCCTCCATAGATACCATTCTTTATTCTGTACTGTTCATCTGATTTTCCCTACCACTTTGGTCCTCATAAACATGGGCTTCTTTTCTAATTTTTTGAAAGCAAGATATATGTATGCCTTCTTTACTAAAGAACCCAAAAAGACTGAGTTGGAGTGCCTCAGCATCCAACCCTAAAAAAGACTCATGCTAGCTCACCCAGCTTGTAGATGAATGGTCACTGCAATTAACTCCTTCTCGGGCACTGGGACAACCAATATCCAGAAGATGCAGAAAGGATGTTGAAGTCCGATGTTTTTCGTTTCACAATTAACCTGGAATGGTTGGATGTGTTCAATCGAGGTGTTTTCGATGGTATGTAAAGAGAAAGCAAGAGACTCATCTGAGAAAGGGCAACATAGGCTCAGAGCATAATGAAAATGATTTCAGACCTGATGGAGAGAGTTAACTGCTTGGAATATTGAAGCTGCAGCCTGCACCAGAATAGTCTCATTGGAATGTGCAAAGAAGTTAGATGCACCCACACGGGGAAATGTGTGCCCTTCCCCAAAGTCTCTGAAGTTTCATCCTCTCCTACTTTTGATGGGTTAGCCCCTCTCCCCACCAAAACGTGTTGCCTTAATATATAAAATACATTATTAAGTCAACACCCTGAACAACTTAAGTCTTAGCTGAGCCACAACTCCCCTCTACCATATGGCATTCCATCTATATGCATTTTACAGCTTTTGCTGTAATATTTTTGTATGCACTACCTTCGAATATTAAATTATGAGGTCACATTTTGCCTTCATGCAGTGACATGCAGGAACATCACTGCAAGACCTCACCTGAGATAAGTTCTGTTAACAGAACAGAGTCTTTGTTTTCAGTGTAACTGCTGGGTCCACTCAATGAAATACTAATGTGGACAAATGGGTATATTGCACACATTGTAGGGCACTGCCAGAATTATTGCATATACAAGCAATGAGTGCTGCTGCATCAGCATGTTCCCAGATATAGCTGTGCTTACATGGGCATTTCTCAGCCGTCAAGAGACTTGCTGGTTTGGGGGCTTGGCAAGCCAACCCCCTCGTTTCATGCTTCTGCTTTTTACAAATATATCCTAATGCCAGTGAGTGTCATCACACACCCATGGCATGTTCCCTCTGTGTGTGCAGTGCCCCTCCAAAGAACTCAACAAAAATCCTCCTGGGGGACTACTGCAGAGAAATGGCATATGAGTAGAGACACAAAGCTTGTAGGTGTTGTTTGATCATTTACACTCCCATTGTCTGCCCATGGCCATTCCCACCTGCTTCCTGCCCCTCCAGGCCAAAATACATCCTCCTTGGATCAATTTAAGCTTTCAAGCCTTACCATAAATATTAATACTTAAAGTGCCTGATGGGACAGAGTTAATGCAAGAATGAGGGCTGGCACTGGTGATGTCTACTCTGGGCAATGACATTACAGCAAATAATTGTTGCTATGCCATTGCCGAAATGGTGACGACACTAACGTCATCATCTCCTCAGGTGCATTACTTGTGTGCACATTATACGGCCACAGGGCCCCCTCTCTAGCAGCCTGCAAGCCTCTACATTCATGGGCGTTATGTAAAGTGTGTGGAACTACAACGTGCATGCATTTTACAGTACAAATTGCTGCGTAAAATTGGACAAGCCCCTCTTTGGGGCCCAAGCAAGCCTTGATAAGACGGCAGAAAGGGGTGCCAGAAAATATAATTATTTATTTATTAATTTGCCACTACGCAGCGCAACAACTCTGCTAAACAATGATGCATATACAATTGCAGAACTGTTCTCTCTGCACTCACTGCCCTATATAAGCAGCTGCCACTGGTTACAGTACTGTGTATGTACCATGACACACCGCTTTATAGGGGGAGCGGTTTCAGAGGTCTTTTGAGCCCACTGTCAAGGAGCACGAGAAACACTGCATCCTACCTGATTAAGGCCCACCCAACATCTTCCTCTCTCCACCTGCCCCTTCTCTCCCTTCCCTGCCCCACGTTGACTTTTCAGCAAAAAAAGCCAAAAAAGTATATAAAACACAAATAAAACAGGCCCTTTAGGAGCCTCCTTTCACAGTTGAAAAATAGAACTAACAAAAAAAGTCACAGGCCTCTACATAGCCTGTAGAGTCAGCGCACAGTGAAGTAGCCCACAGACATCAAAAGAATGTGTGTGGTAGTGACATCAAAAACATTTAACTCTTTTGCATAGGAAAATGGTAACTCTGAAAATAACCTTTTTTGGTATTTTTATCTTTTATAAATATAAACATGTTTTCAAAGTAGTATAATGACTCCTCAAGACTGCGCCAAAAAGGTTAGCACAAAGACTTAATTGATTTTAATGAGTTAATTTTATTTTCTGATGCCCTTAAACTGACACGTGTTTAGGCTGGTAACAAGCCTTTTTCAAAATAGGGCATAGTCCATGATTTTTCAATTTCGAGAGATTGTGGGATACATTTTGTATCATGGGTTAGATCCCCTTGTTTCCATGCTTCTAGATCAGGGTCTGATATGCGTCGGCTCTTTCAAAATAAACTAAAGACCATTGTACTAAACGTAATTATTCAAACTTGCAAAACAGTAGGCATTTTCTTTTTCTGTGATTCCATTTTTTTTGTTACAACTTCTGAAAAATGCTTTGTATACTTACAAAAACTGCTTCAAAGTATTCTGAATGTGTTGCAGAAAAATCTGATTACCTGCATCAGTACGATGTTCTCCATCTCTGCGGAAAAAGCACACAAAGCTTCTGCCACCCTCTCTCCTTGTATATGACACCCAGGAAACCTGATTGGCTAATCCCCTGGGCTGCACAGTCCCATTTCCATGCCAGGCATCCTCAAAAGACCTGGATGTGGCACGTGCCATCTGCGAACTGCCACAGTGTCTACGACAGAACACCAAATTTAAGGGGGTGGGGAGGTTTACACTTACTTTAAATAATTGATTCTATAATGGTGTCTCTTTAAAGAACCCTTTTGTTTGTTTTTTTTCAGTTTTGATTGTTTTAGCTGCTTTTTAGAGTTGTATTTCCTACAACTACTTAGAAATCTTTTCACATGCACTCTACATCATTTTTACATAAACTTTCTGAGTGCGTTTTGAATGTTTAGGAGAAACATCTGATTTTGAAAATCCATCTGGTGTCTTCAGAATGCATGCCATCACTCCAAAAATGGTTTGCACCATCCACCATAATGTTCTAATTTTCAAAATATGCCATCCCAACACCATTCAAAATTGCACATACACCTTTATTTACAAGGTGCCTTCCTGCTTCTTGTTGGGGACAAAACACATTGGTGCCTCTCCATACTGCCCTAGAATGTATTTGTGAAAACATAATCTTCCCACATGGAAAAAGTTCCATTAATCCTTGCAACATAACTTTCAATGCAATCTGCAAAGATATTGCACTAACGTAGCCCAAACCATTTCCTCCATAACGTACCACAATCAAATCTGAACATTGACAATGAGAAACACTTTTGCAAAATGCTAATAAACTCACCCAATTTTGCCCAGGCACACTATACCAACACACCTCCACTCCCTCAAATCCAATGTTACCGGATATGCCACACATTTCTGTTTACCTTTTCAAATTAAGCATCCAAGAATCTCCAACCATCCACACAGTAAGCCTTCTCATGGCCATAGCCAAATCCATCTTCCCTACACACAGCAATCAAAAGAACTGCTACCATCCCATCCTATAAACCACAACCAGAACACCCCATTGGCAAATCCTCATGGTCCACTTTCCATGCCTGGCATCGTCAAAAGACCCTGATGTGGCATGCCCTGTCTGCGAACTACCACGCTGTCTGCAAACTCAATAACACAGAGCAGCCCTTCTTCTGTTTCCACTTTAATCTTTGGAGCACTCCCTCATTGGCTGCTTTCAAGCAGTCACACATCCATCCACCAATCAAATCCAAACACTCTAAATCTTATTCTGTCATCTTAGTTCAACACTTCAGATGTACTGTTCAACTTTCAGAGTACATGTTTCTTGTCATTTACAAGCACCTGTATCAAAAACTACTATACAAATTTGCAGATCCAACCACATGTGCCTCTATCAAGACAAAGTACAGGTATGCTAATATTTGTAAATTATATTTCCAACTCTTTTACAAATGCATTTAAACAGGGTTGCTGCCACTTACCCTGCATTAACCTAGTCAATATTCATACTCTCTTTTGTCCAATCTCCTGACATCGAGTGGCAGTTACTTACAATGCTGTGTGTTTACAAGGTTTTCTTTTAATGAGAATTTTCATAACATTTTAAAAATACATATTTGCAATTCCAGCAGCACTGCCTGTGTCTTTTTTCTACAGCATGTTTAAATGACAGATGCTGTGTGAAAGTTCAATACACTGGCAGTACATGCCAATATGACCCATTATAATCTACCAAGTGTTATTTTTTTCTTTAATTCTGTCACTTTTAATAGCACTTCTCCAACTAAGAAGGTTACACTAGAACTCCAACATTGCAAAGTCAAAACGAAAACTGCATGTGAGTTACTAAAGCATATCATGTACATGGAATGAAAAATGGCAAAATGCAATGCGTTTAAAAATATTTATTTCAGCACCATTTCAAGTAAAACTAATAAATGCATGTATACATTTACAACATTACAGTGTGTAATAAAAAAAAAAAATGAAAGCAAATGGAAATGATTTGTGCAACATTTTGAAATGACACTCAGCGTGTGCACTTTTATTAACTTTGACACACATGCATACTTGCTAACATTCCCCTTTCTAATCTGCACGTGCTCATTGGCTCCTACATTTTTGTCTGCATTGTGGGACTTGTAGTGCACCTTTTCTAATGCAAAAAGTGCAACCACATTACAAACAAAAGAACCATAATTTAATAAGCAACTACAAATTGGAATGCATCACATTAGCAAATATGCATGTACTGAAAACATAATAAACTTTCACACAAGTGCCATTTAAAAGTGTTCTACAAATATTTTCCATCTCCATTTCTTTTTTTTAATAAAACGGTTACGCACAGTGCTGCTATAAAGCCACAAAACCATGTTTTACTTTCATTTACAGCCTCCCAAAAAGGACAGCTTTTTAAATGCTCAGCATTTTACATTATGCATTCTATAAAAAGGACATATTTTCTTGCTGTGGCTCTGTTAGGCATACTTATCATGGGATCACCAGCCCCATTAACAACGGTGCCAGTGCTCCTGTGTCCCCGTTCCCGTAGAGTCCTATGGGACTCCACAGGAATAGAGACTAATATTTTCCGGCACCTGATTTGCCAGGCCAACGGGACATGTAATGTCCTGGTGGTACCGGGAAGCTAGGTGCCAAACAATTATTATGAATCTGATAGCAACCCACCTGCAGCACTGGCAGGGTTACCACCATACTCATAATGAGGCACAATGGTATTAACTTTTCTTCCCAACAACTCCTCCTACATTCATACATAATGTCTTCTTGTACTAAAATTACTTCATCATTACCATATATACTCACTCATTTTCTTCTTTTGCAATTGCAGTGAACAGCAACCTCTGGGAAGACAACAACCTGAAGAAAACTACTCTTCACATCCTCCAAAGTAGTGTTATTGTTTCTGTTACTCGTACAGTATAGATTAGCTACACAGAAGCCTACAAAATTACTTTCAAATCAACAACATTTATTTCACTCTTACTTATTACATTTCAACATGTACACTCTTTCTATTCTCACCTAAACACCATTATTATAACACCCACTATTATTGTGAAAACATTGCAATCTCTTCACATATTCATTCACACTACCACTCTCTTACGCACTAACCCAAGCCCTTTACACATCTACACACACAGCTACTCCGACAACCTTCCCAACCACAACTATACACCCATCACACAATCACACATCCCTCTTTTTATCTCTGCCATCATATTCACACGCTCATTCACAATACATCCATATATACTCCACAACCTACACTTGCCTTTTTTCCAACAGACAGAACAGAATGCCTACTAAAAAGCAACTTTGTAGAAAACAAAGAAAAAATAGAACTGATAAAAATAAAAGCAAGCCAAATACTCATCCACCTCTAGCTGAAAGTATAGCAAATATTGAAACAGAACTGCTAATACAATCAGTCAACAAAACTAAACCAGCAACCTCTAAAAAATCTAGGGCCCCTCTTCCAAAAACAAAACAAAAAAAGTATATAAAAGAAGGAAACTACTAATGACCCTAGCACTATATCTAACAATGTTAACGTAGCCACAGTTAAGCATTCCAAAAAAATTCTTTTACAAATGTTTTTCCTCTGTAGAGTACTTCACATCTTATGAAAACAGCTGAAAAGTCACAGTGTAACCTTAAAAATGACTGCAGAAGACTAATCCTCGAAGCTCTAATTGACAGATAAATTCTGCTGAAAACAAAATTGTTTATATTAATTTAATTATAATGAAACCACAAACTGTACTTTTAAACATGCGCAATGTCAACATAGATACCTTTGCAAACGTATTTGAAGGTGAATGGATTCACTCAAGCAGCACAGAACCATATTTCAATGAAGAGGCTTACAAAAGAAAAAACTATTGTCATGCATAGTAATGGCTGAGAGTATAAAATGGTAGAAAACACCAGTATGGCACAAGAAACCCTTATCGAAAAAACATCCCCAATAAACATTCAATCAACTGTTCCTTTCACCCAACCAATCCATCCAGTCTGCAAATGGCCATGCAGCTCAATGTGTAATGTATGCCATCAATCGTTCAAATATTTATGACAATTCCTCAATCACTATGTGAAAGTAAAAGACAAAATTAGAATTAAAACTTTACAAACCATGGACTCCTGTTCAGGGCTCAACTACACTGGACTGTGATTTTGGGAACTGCTTGCAAAAGCGCCTTCCACCACATCAAAATGTTAGGAACACACTATTCCACTATACACAATCTTCTGCAGAGACTGTACTATGCAAACAGTCCTGCTTTACAACTGCAACATTTTAATAACATTCTCCTAAATGGAACAGCCATAGAACTCCTTCAACAAAGAGAACACATACAAAGTTAATGTTTTGGAAGTGAAGATTACTTTGAAAATTCAGTAACTTTAGAAAACATTAGCAAAAACCTTACAAACACCAACCTTCTAACAAAAGCATACAAAAAAGAAATAACAAAGTTTAAAAACACATCAGCTGAAATATCAAACCAAGTATTTGTCTGTTGTTACAGAACTTTTAATAAAAAGAGCACAACAATTGTAGATATGACTTAAAAAGAGAGGGCAATGAGGAATCCAAATGGTTACAATTAGCTTGATATCTTATAACAGAAAATACATTCAAAATAAGTGACTTCTAAATACTTTGCACATACTGCAATAAAAAGCTTGATAATAACCAAATGCCATAGCGTGCTGTCACTAATAACTTGGAAATATGCCCACTTCCAAAAGCTCCCCAACTACTTAATTTGTATGAGAGCATTATAATCCAAACATTACATGCATTTCAAGCTATAATATGCCTTTAACCCAAAACAGCCAAACTGCCTCCTTCTGAATTATTAAAAGGCACTTGTAGGAAAGTAGTATTTTGCCATTGGATCTTAACTAAAATGTAGCAACTCTAGGAGGTCAACAGACAATAGATCAATCTTGCATTATCCTAGTTAATGGTGTACCAACAAAAGACAAAGGAAATTGGCAACAACTAGTAGACTTAAACAAAGTTAGAAAAGCCCTACACTATCTAAAATTGCTAAGTTACCAGGGGACTCCAGGCGTGGACCCCTTCACTGCTCTTAGAGAGACAATGCTTCACCTCACTGATGATGCCCAACAAGGTAGAAATGCATGTATGGGGTTGCTGTGGTACTCTTGTTCAGAGGAGAATTGCCTAGAATTTCGGTGCTGGACTGCCGCTGGGCCGGAAAAAGACTGACATGTGGGGAAATGTCTTCTCTGTGAAAAGAACAGTGAGCTAAAGACTTGGTTGAGACTCTCCCAGGGACCATCCACCCAAGAACAAGTCAATGGGCTGTGTTTGTGCTGGTAGAGAGTTTCCCAGACCCCCCCTGTTTTGCATACCATGTAACTTTCGGTCTCACCCTAAATTACGAGGGGACTCCAGACGTGGATCCCTTGCTCACTGCTCTTAGAGAGACACAGCTTCACCTCACTGATGATGCCCAACAAGGTTGAAACATGTGTATGGGGTTGCCGTGGTACTCTTTTTCAGAGGAGAATTGCCTAGCATTTCGGTGCTGGACTGCCCCCGAACAGGACAAAGACTGATATGTGAGGACATTTCTTCTCTGTGAAAAGAACAGTGAGCTAAAGACTTGGTTGAACTCTCCCAGGGGCCATCCACCCAAGAAAAAGTCAATAGGCTGTGTTTGTGCTGGTAGAGAGTTTCCCAGACCCCCCCTGTTTTGCATACCAAGTAACTTTTGGTCTCACCCTAAGTTAACAGGGGACTCCAGACGTGGACCCCTTGCTCACTGCTCTTAGCGAGACACAGCTTCACCTCACTGGTGATGCCCAACAAGGTTGAAACACAAGTATGGGGTTGATGGGGGGCACAACTCTAGCCGTCTCTATTTGTGGGGCCAAGGGCAGGATTCCATCCACCAACACAATCTTGGTGCTCCTGGCAGCCCTACAGTAGTTTTGCTTCCCCTCTGCTCGTGGCCTGGTGGGGGCGACGTCCTGGGTGGTTATACTCTCCTTGGAGGGGCCACCAACCCACACCCACTAGTGAAGCTGCAGCTGTGGGTGGAAGCTTATAAGCATGGCCTCAATGGGGGCCCGGGACCAATACAACATTAAGGTAGAGGGGGAGCCACACCCCATTATGGTTGGTGAAGGGCCTTCCCAGGTGGCGTACCTATTGACTTGTTTGGCAACCCCAGTGATGGAGCCCCATCCATTGTCCTGCTCCTGGCGTCAGTCTGAATGTTTTTTTCTGCTCCCTCTCATGGGCGAGAAGGGAGGAAATGTCCCTGTCTGCCTTCTGTTCCATGGAGGGGCTGATGTTAATCATCCAATGCTCCCATTGCAGACGAAAGTGGGGGAGAGAGTCCTTTCAACACTCCTTTGGAAAGGGCTTGAGCTGCGTAGCAACTCAAGGGGAGCAGAGGTCCTCTGTGTAGCGCTGTTGCCTTCTTAGGCGGGGTGCCCTCTGCCCCAATTTGCTTCCCCCTCTAGGCTGGCCCGGGCTGCAAGCGTCTTCCATCTCACCGCTTGTAGCTCAGAAGTGTGCCTTCACTTCGCCCTCCACCTCTCCTTGCCCCCGGGGCCTCACTACATCGCAGACCATGGGTGGGAGGCCGGGGAGGGCAGCAATGGCTCAGGTTATCCCAAGCAGCAAAGAGAGGCCACACCAACCCAGCAGGCCGCTCACAGACTGCATGATCTTCGTTCCACTTCCTGGAACTCTGCGTCGGCACGTAGACACAGTTTTCCGCTTTGTTGGCCATGATGCACTCCCTCTTGGTCTCCCTTCACCTCACACGAATGGGAGTTAAACCGGAGGGTGCTCCTGGTTTTCGCATGCCACGGAGGGGCAATCACCTAAAGTGGAGGCTTCGTGGGGGGCTCTACCCACTGTACGGCCCTTGGGAGATGAGCAAGCGGCAGAGACTACTTCATTCCTGCCCCCGCTGGTGGCCAATCTATTGACATTTTCTATTGATGTTCTTTCTGTCTTCCTTACTTTAGTTTCTTTGTATGTGCCTCTAATTTGTATGCATTGTGGGTTTTTATATGTATTCATTGTACTAACACAAGTATGTAGTAAGTGTTGATTTATTAGCTATGTATTCCATGCTTAACATTACTCAAAATTCTCCAAGGATAGCTTTCCTTATAATGCAAGCCAAAATTACCAGAATAAAAATATTGTGCATCTACAGTGAATGCTGCAGTCATTTCTTATGTCTATGTATGATTAGGTACTTATATTAACAACAATTCTCCAATATGATAGAATATGATATGATAGTTTATTTATATAGCACATATAATGATATGATATGATATGGCATTTATAATGCGCCTATACACAATTGTTTCAAAGTGCGATGAGGCAAGGGAGGGGAAACAGATGGAAGAAAGAGATAGCAATCCTACTAGGCCAGGTGATATTGAGATTGCGCAAGTGCAGGGGCGGGGGGAAGGGGAAAAGTGCACGGGGAAATGGGAGGGGGAAGTGCATTAGATAGGATAACAGTAAAATAAATAAAGACAATGGGCCTCATTATACGGTAGGCGGTAGGAGATTACCGGCACCGGTAAGGGCACCGATGCCGGTAATCCCCTACTGCCCTACTACGAGGTCCCTCAGCGGGTCCCGTCCTTAACGTGTGGTCTGCCCAGGCGTTATGGACAGTTTCCGCTGAGGGACCTCAGAGCTAATGACGGTACCGCAATTTGCGGTACCGTTATTAGCTCCTTCCCCATTCCCATTGAGACCTATGGGGGCTCAAATGGGAATGGGGAATGGTTCCTAGAATGGGGACTTAGCGGTCCCGCAAAGGTCGGAATAGACCGGTAAATCCCTATTCCGGGAACCCGGACTCTGATGGCGGTAGGGGTAGCCATGGAGCTAATAGCGCCATGGCTACGGCCTACCGTGTAATGAGGCCCAATAAATAATACATAAATAAAAGTGCGGCCAGCTGGTGGCAAGTACAGACATCAGGTGTGAAGTGCTACGAGGGCTGTAGGGATACAGAAACAATCCCTGAGTGCAAAGGTTGCCAGGGGGGCAGTGCGGGTGTGCAACTGGTGGGGAGGGTACCTGGGCCCAAGATCAGAGGGTAGCCAGGTAACCAGGTAACCAGTGCAGTTTCAGATTCAGCCAGGAGATCAGCAGGGGAGAGGAGGAGAGAAAGCAGAAGCAAAGAGGAAGGTCTTGAGGTGCTTCCGGAACCAGAAATGGTTCTTTTCAAGTTCAGTGAGGTTGGGAGGCTGTTCCAGAGGGAGGCCCCATCAGAAGAAAGTGATCTACCACCAACTTGCTGATTGGAGAAGAGACTAACCCTGAGGGAGTTGGAGGCGGATGAGCGAAGTGCTCAGGAAGCAAGATATTTCGGAAGAGAGAGTTGAAGGTATTGACGCCTTCAACTGTTCATTCCTAAATATCTTCCAGAAGGCTTTTTGGACAATGCAGAGGGTTTTGAACTTAATCCTCCCCGCCACTGGGAAGCCAGTGCAGAGATTTCAGTCCTGTGATGTGTTTCAAAGCGCTTCAAGGCAAGGGAGGGAATAAGGGAAAAAACAATTACATTCTTACAGGCCATGAACAGTAAGCATGTGAAATTAACTATTGTACTCGGCCTGATGACATTTCAGATAGTGCAAGAGCTAAGACAAGGAGGGGCAAAGTGGGAATGAAATGGAAACAGACATCGACTATCGTCCTAGGCCTGACTACATTTCCGGTACAGCCAGAGAAAACAAAAGGTGAGGGAGAGGGGTGCAGAAAGGGAGGGGAGGAACAAAACAAGCGACTTTCGTAGTAGGCCTGACGACATGTCAGATAGTGCTGGAGGGGGTATTTGGAGGAAAAAAACAAGTAGGGGAGGGGGGAGGAGACAGACGATGCAATTGCAGAAGTCAGTAGTAACACATGTTTCAAGCCTGGATACAAGATGAAGATGGGAACAGCATGATTCAGGGCCACCTTGAGAAAGGGTGACGCACTGTGAAGCATTGGCCACAAGACAGTGATGGTGAAACCAGAATGTATCAGGACAAACTCCTGCAGAATAAGACTGGAGCGGGGGATGGGAAGCAGGGTAGAAGAATCAAGCAAAACAGGCAACACCTGTGTGAGAGAAGGGGGGGCACAAGGAGACATCACGGGGGGACCAGAGGGGTGGGGATGGCCTGTGGGGACAGAGGGACTAAACACAGATTGGTGCATGCTTACCTGCGACTATCGTACTAGGCCTGACTACATTTCTGGTACAGCCGGAGAAAACAAAAGGTGATGGAGAGGGGTGCAGAAAGGGAGGGGAGGAACAAAACAAGCGACTTTTGTACTCGGCCTGATGACATTTCAGATAGTGCTGGAGGGGGTGGGGGGAGAAAAAAAACAAGTAAGGGGTGGGGGGAGGAGGCAGACGATGTTGCTATCATACTAGGTCCAGGAACAATTGTGATAGAGTAAGTGCATAGAAGAAAGTAAGGAGAGGATGGGAGGAGATAGGAAAAGGGAGAAAGGGAGAGTAGGTGAGAACAGAGAGTAAGCAAAGTAAGCAGTCAAAAAGAGCATAGAAGCAAGAGGAGAGAGCAAATACAATTGCAGAAGTCAGTAGTAACACATGTTTCAAGCCTGGATACAAGATGAGGATGGGAACAGCATGATTCAGGGCCACCATGAGAAAGGGTGACGCACTGTGAATCAATGAAGTCCATTTAAGTCAAATCCAGCATTGGCCACAAGACGGTGATGGTGAAACCAGAATGTATCAGAACAAACTCCTGCAAGTAGGGGGATGGGGAGCAGGGTAGGAGAATCAAGCAAAACAGGCAACACCTGTGTGCGAGAAGGTGGGGCACAAGGAAACATCATGGGGGGGGGTAGAGGGGTGTTGATGGCCTGTGGGGACAGAGGGAGTAAACACAGATTGGTGCATGCTTACTTGCTGTCTGAGCAGGGGTCCAGGCCCTGGATCCTCCTGGTCCGAACGGTTCAAAACAGGAATTGCCCTTTTCTCTGCTTTGGATGCCTGGTTGAGAGACCACCTTGATCTAAGAGTTAAGAGCAAGAAGGAAGAGGTAGGGCTAAGAAGATGGGTGGTGCTTATGCAAGGTGACCTAGATCCTCTTGCACCTGCTCCCCATCTGCAAAGGAAAAGAGGCTGGAGGGCTCCGTAAGTAGGGAAAAATAGCAGCAACCAGGAAGGTACCAGGTGGGCGGGGCTTAGGTCATGTGACCAATATCCACTTGCATCTGCTCCCACATCATATAATGCTTTGTTTAGATAAGTACAATTTTTTTAATACATTAAGTAGTTTGTGATAGGTCTCCCAATCACCCCTGAAATATTGTTACCAACATTATAAACACAACCCCTTGTAAGGAGTTGTCATCAAAATGTATTTCATAGGTGATGCCATCAGTGATGTCATCAATGAAAATTGTGATGTCATCTTTGATGTCCTGGGTGTTAGTCTTTGCAATGCACATGGCGGTGCGAGATATAGGGGATAATTCATAGAATACAGCGCACAAGTGGCGCACGCGGCTGGCGCACAGTGTGCGCGTGCGGCAGCCGCGTGCGCCAGCCATGTGCGCCAAAATCCATTCCCGTGCACAGCCTATTAATGGAATAAAGCATCCATAACCAGCCGTGGCGCAGAGTGGCGCAGCGACACTGCAGCAGCGACAGTTACGCCCCCAACCCCTCCACGTGTGCCATGAACAGCGCACAAATCCCGTACATGGCGCACAGGCCAGTGGACCAGCATACATCCCCCATCCATGAATGCGAGTGGGGTACGTGTATTTTGGGGGTGCGTGGGAAGTTTTACCCATGATTGGCCTTGTGCGAGCGGGGTACGTGTATTTCGGGGGTACGCGGAGAGAATCACACACGATTGGCCCTGTGCGAGCGGAGTACGTGTATTTCGGGGGTGCTTGGCAATTTTTACACGCGATTGGCCTTGTGCGAGTAGGGTACGTGTTTTTCGGGGGTGTGCTGGGAGAATCACATGCGATTAGCCCAGTGTGAGCGGGGTACGTGTATTTCAGGGGGTGCGCAGCAAGTTTTACACGCTATTGGCCTTGTGCTAGCAGGGTACATGTATTACGGGGTTGCGCAGGGAGAATCACACTCGATTGGCCCATTGTGCGAGCAGGGTATGTGTATGTCGGGGGTGCGCAGGAAGTTTTACACTCGATTGGCCCTGTGGGAGCAGGGTACGTGTATTTCGGAGGTGCGCAGGAAGTTTTACCTGCGATTGGCCTTGTGTGAGCGTATTACGGGGGTGCGTGGGGAGAATCACACGCTATTGGCCCTGTGCGAGCGGGGTACTTCGGGGGTGCCCCAAAGAATTTTTAGTGTGTGTCCTCCGAGGTGTGCCCTCTCCCCCTCCCCAGGGCCTGCATGCAGATCACAACACAGGGGAACACACTGCACCCCTGGCCATGCCCCACAGACAGCCCATCCACCCTGTGAAGCCCCCCAGCCAGCCCACATGTCACCACACACAAGTGAGCACCAACACATGTCCCCCAGCACCCCCATTCACCCAGCATTGAGGGTCAGACCCCGACTCATGTCCCAGAGCACCCCCATCCACCCAGCATTGAGGGTCAGGCCCCGACTCATGTCCCCCAGCACCCCATCCACCCAGCATTGACGGGCACCTGCCAGCATGCCCCGACTCATGTTCCCCAGCACCCCCATCCACCCAGCATTGACGGGCAACTGCCAGCAGGCCCGAATCATGTCCCCCAACACCCCCTCCCACCCAGCATTGAGGGTCAGGCCCTGACTCATGTTCCCCAGCACCCCCATCTACCCAGCATTGAGGGTCAGGCCCCGACTCATGTCCCCCAGCACCCCCATCCGCCCAGCATTGAGGGTCAGGCCCCGACTCATGTCCCCCAACACACCCACCCACCCAGCATTGACGAGCACCTGCCAGCAGGCCCCGACTCATGTCCCCCAGCACCCCCATCCACCCAGCATTGAGGGTCAGGCCCTGACTCATGTCCCCCAGAACCCCCATCCACCCAGCATTGAGGGTCAGGCCCCGACTCAGGTCCCCACCCAACATGTCATGAAGATGCACATTCATGGGCCTCATGTCCACCAAAATCCCACTGCACGCCGCGCCAGTCTTTAGACACAATCAAGTTTCCCATCCACCCCACACTGAAAGGCCTATTACTTGTCACTAACCAAAAGTCAAATATGCACATCAACACATGTCCGATACACACTGGGTGTGAGTGATTGTGTAAACCCACATTGTGACATGCAGTAAACCAAAGAGCAAATACCACACATGGAATTAAGCAATCAAAATGTATTGTGCACAAAAATAATAAAAATGATTCAAAGCATGTAAATAATCATAAACAAGAAAAAAAGCCATGTCCAAATTAAAAAAAAATAATAATGATGACACAATCCGAATGAATCCTAAATAAAGTTTGTCAAAAATCCTTGTCCACCAAAGTAAATCCAAAGGAAACCAAAATCCCAAAAATCCATTGATCCATGGTGAGGGTAAATGATGTTCGAAAAAATATCCACTGTCCAACTATGTACAAATATTACAACAAGGGTTCATGAGTTCAACAAATCAAATGAAACCTATATACAAAACCCTACCTAATTTACAACTATATACACAAATGTGGGGCATTGTCCAAGAGTCCCAAAATAATAAAAAAAAGAAAGGAAACCTATCACTAACTAACTATAAACAATGGCGGTGGGCAAGTCCTGCGTCTCACTCTGTGATGTTGCGGGCCAGGGCATCATCAAACTCCAGGTCTATTTCCTGGAGGCGGGACTCTGTCTTGGCCCCGAGGTCTCGCAGGGATGCACTCAGGGCCTGTTCCAACTCCCTGCGAGTTGCCTCGAGGCACTCAGCCTGCCTCAATGCCTGACGCATGGAGAACTCCGCCCTGACCATGGTGAGCCACGCCTCTTCCGCCCGTAGCCGCTCCGCAACTATAAGCTGACCCAACCGCAGCCACACGGAAGACACTCCCATTCCAGGGTTCTCCTGCCCTCTGGCCGATGCCTGCCCCTCTGATGTTGATGGCCCCGAGCCATCATCGCTCCCACCTAGAGCCTGCTACTGCTGCTGCTGTCTATGTGCCCTGTCCCATGATGCCTGCACATCCTCCATCTGCTGGTCTCCAGTTGTTGGGGTGTCCACTCCTGCTGGACCGCCGACTCCCAACTGTGGCAGGGTTGGGATCTCCACCAAGCTGGCTGTGTTGGGCGGGCCAGGTCCACAGGGGGCCCTGGTGGAATCTGGGCCGGAACACGGCAGGGAGAACAACTGGCGCATAGTCTCCACAGAGGTGGAGAGGTCCGCCAAAGTGCACGACACACGTAGGAACCCACCGACCAGGACCCCTCCCAACAGTGCCACGTTGCCACGCAGCTCTTCGTGATGGCGTGCATGCTCACCCCAGGAAGCACGCACGTCATCACGAATGTCACGCGTGCGCAACGTGACACCAATCAGGACGGAGCCCATACGGTCATGGGACTCCTCGTCCGCAGGTAGTGGAGAGCCAGATGGCGTGGGCCTCCCCCTACCTGCGAAAGGGACTGGGACGGGGCATCCCTGCTGGTGCATGGTGGTGCAGTCACAGGGTCAGGGACAGCGATATGCACAGGCTCCTCTGTAGTGACCTGTGCTGCCTCCTGACCCTGGCCCTGGACTTCCCCACTTGCACCAGTGGTACTACCCCCACCAGGCCCCATGTGCGGCTCAGTAGCGGGCTCCTCCTCCTCTGTGGAGACCACCAACCTGGATGTCTCTGCACCGTCTTCCGCCATTGCAAGCCCCTGCGGGGGCTCACCCGTCCCTTCCGCTACAGCTGTAGTGGCAGATGCAGCACCAGTCCCCTCACTGCCGGATGATGGCAATACCTGGGAGGGTGGCTGGGCCTTGTGTCGCCGCCCGGTGGAGGCATCCCCGCCGCTTGGCTCCACAGCGCCATCTCTGCCCTCTTCTTCACTCGACGCTGCATAGAGGGAGACATAGAACACAAGCATCAGGGCACTGTACAATAGTCCGCTAGACAGGAAGCAATAACACATGAGTGGCACTGTCAAACGTCACTTCCATCCTGTCCCTCCAGAACACATGGGTCAATGCACGCAACACACATGCAGAAACAGGCACGGCGCATGCAATCAACATCAGCATCCATGTACAAGGACCTCCATGGACATTAGTGTTGCCTTCAAACTCACATGCATCATGGCTCATACTGATCCCATGCACACATATCAACGGAGGGTCATGCATCATGGCTCGTACACCAGAGACATAGTTGATACAACAGTGACCAGACTGTGTGAGTGAATCTACACATCGTCACGGACATGTGTCATGCATCCATGGTGTTTCAAAGTCACAAACATGCTTCTCAGACACACAGGCATGCACAACATACATGTACATGAGAGCAGCACCCATCTCTCACCCACCACCCATGTCCAAGAAAAGGGACTGGCATGCATACATGTGTGCATTCCGCATGCAGCTCCCCATGTCCCATTGGAACACATGCACCATCCATGTGGTTAAGGCATTACTGGTCTCACATGCATTTCCATGATGTCCTGGCGCACACACATCCATTAATGGCCTATGTTACACATACAGGCACGTTGCTGACTACCAGCACACTGCAACATGCCCTGTTTCACACAGCAATGCATAGCCACTTATCGCTCAACTCCAGATGGGTCTTCCTCCGAAGGATCTGGCCGTGGAGCGCTGGGCTTAGGCGTTCCAGGACCCTCATCTGGATGTTGCTCAGGTGGACCCGGCACTACTCTGAATCATCTGCCTTCACAAGGCACCGGGCCTTGTTGAGGGTCCTGGACCTGAGGTCCTCCCAGCACTTCCGGACGTGCTTGCTGTCGCAGGTTGCCACCCCCTCCACGTTGATGGCAACCACGACGTCTTCCCAGATACTCTCCCATCCCTCCTTGTCAGTGCGCGATGGTGTGAAGAGGGCATCATAATGCCCCAGGACATGCTCCACCAGGACACCAACTTCCTCCTCTGCCTCTGTGGCTGGGGGTCGCCAGTGGTCCCGGATGGTGTTTGCCCCAACATGGCAACCCCCGAGGCAGGCGTGGGTGGGCAACTGTGTCCTGGGGCTGGGCTGTGGAGCGATGGTATCCGAGTCGGGAGTCTTCTGTTCCAGCAGGGGTGGACACAGCAACTGGACCCCTACAGATGGCTGATGTGCAGGCACCAAATAGCAGGGCATGTGGCCAGCAGGCAGGCAGGCAGCAGCAGATGGCAGGTGGGAGCGTGCTCAGGGATCTTGGGGGCAGGAAAATGGCCTTTTGGGCAGGAGCATGGTCTTCCGTGTGTTTTCGCGTGGCCAGCTTGATACGGAGTGATTTGGCACGTGAAAAAATTGCACGTCATTGTGTAATTTGAGGAAAGGCCCTTACGCGTAAGCGCGTCTGTGTTGTAGTGTGCACAGGCATTTCCTCAACACGGGTGCATAGTGGATCAGCACGTGACAAAACCACACGTTTGTGTGTGAATGAGTGTAATTTGAGGAAAGGGCCTAAGCCTGTAAGTGACGCGACGCGCGGGCGTTTCCCTCAGCACGGGTTAAAGGTGAACGGAGCCAGCAGTTCGCTGTACGTGCCTTTCGTGGAGACCGACGTGTGTGTTGTTACTTCGTGTTTTTTCGCGCACCATCACAACTTCACAGCGGATCAAGGACATATCTCTTCTTTTGGCGGGGGTATTGGCTACGCATGATTTTCATCATCACGCTAGTCTGACGGTGAGTCGCGCACGCTATTTTTCCCACTGCGGGTGCCCCTGTGTATCGTGTACCCATTTTCAAGGTCATAGTAGCCTGCGTGTCCCACGCGTAGGCATTTTTCGTGTTCCTGGGTGCCACCGAGTACTGCGGGAGGTTAATTCCATGCACCTAGGCTGCAGGGGTTACGTGCACGGTTTTACTGCAGTTTTGGGGTGCATGAGCATTGCGTGACCCGTCACTTCATCACCGGGGTCACATACAGCCTTGCAGGTGCAAGGGTGCTGTTATCATCTTGCATCCCACCCCCTTCACCCCAATTGCCCAGGATAATTGTGGTGTACACCTCCCACTGGCACTCCTCCATGTGTGCCGGCACTACTCCATCTGTGCCATGGTTGGGAGGCCACCAAAGGTGAGGGGCGCCTCAGTTGGGCGTACTCCTCGTGGCGGGCGTGGTCAGGGACGTGGCCAGGGTGAACAGGGAGTAGGGAGACTCCAGGCTGTCCAGGGTGGCCGCAGAGGGGGAAGAGGCAGGGGGGCGCCACTTGGGCACGATGTTGTGCCATGTGTCGGTGCAGTCATGCCACCACCCCCTGTGGTTCCGGAAGATGCAGCTTCTGCACCTGGCACAGGCGCCCATGTGACCCGGCAGTCCGTTTCATCGACTGCCACGGGCCGAAGCGTAGTGATAGCTGCAGGTGCAGCTGTGAACACCACCAACCAGGCTCAGGGTCTGCCAGCGCATTTTTCCAACAGGGCAGGAGGCAAACCGTAGGTGCACACAGGGCTGCCCTGACCGAGACACGTGTCCCTGGGGCAGTAATGTCATCTGCTGCCCCGACCAGCCGGGTGTTGGCAAGTGCAGGGGCAGATGCAGCCAACAACACCCTGGTTGTGAGTCTACCAACCAGGACAGTCGCGGTCAATGACCCTGCCACAGCGGATGTTGCTGCACAGGGTCCATTAGAGGGCACCCAGCTGCCAGTGATGCAAGTCAGGCCTTTGGTCGTCCCTCCACCTGCCACTCCCTTGGCTCAATCCACCGGTGCCACTGGTCATACTGATCAGGGCGGCATTTGCCAGCCAGGGTCTGCGCCACAATCCAAGAGGAGGAAGGTTGCACCTGCAACACAGGCTGGGACCCCACACACAGCCACGACCTCCTGCATGTCGAGAAAGAAGCTTTTCTGCAACCAGGAACTGGACTTCCTCGTGGACTACGTGCGGGAACACAGCCGTGACATGCTAGCGGGGCCTAATTGTCAGACTACGGCTGCCCACTGTGATACCCACTGGAAGCAAGTTGCAGAACATGTGAATGCATTCGGCCATGAGGTGCGCACGGCGCAAGAGTGCAAAAAGCGTTGGAATTACCTCAAACGCAGCACTAAGGCTAAGCGTGCCTCAAATTACAACTTGACTCTGGTGACTGGCAGTGGGCCTGCACCTGGGGAGGAAGACCTCACTCCACACAAGTCACTCGTTGCGGAGTTCATACCACCTGAATCGGTCGAAGGAGTGGGAGAGATGCTGGACTTTGATGCCCAGTCCAGTGAGTGTTGCTGCGTGTTTGTTGAGGACATGTGTGTTTTACTTGTGTGATGTGTTGTGCATGACTGCCACTACATGTCATGTATACATGGTTCTGATATGCAAGTAATGCAATGCTTCACTGGTGCAAGGCTGCACTGCAGGATGGTGGGCATGTGAAGCAGACGGGGACTGTCCGCATCACCACTATTGCACTCTACTTACATGCTGGCCACCAGGATGCCCCTCCAGTCCATGTTCCAGCTCACTGGCCCTTCTGCATGTAGCGTGGGGTGACCTTCCTCTCAGCCCTGGGACTATGTCATAGCATGACTGACGTGCATGTGTCCTTTGACTGCATGCGGGTACTCCACGTAAGCATGCTCCCTTGCCCCTCCAACCCCCCTCTGCACCCCAATTTCACCTTTGCACTGGTCTGCATCAATTTTGCCATTAAGTACTTGCCTGTTCATGCGTCCTGTCTACATGCTAACTTCCACCAGTCAACCTGCCATACATATGCTGTGTGGTACATCCTTTGTATTTGATGCAGGGTGTCTCACTTGGACTGTGCAGATGCCTGATGCTCCGCAGGGACATGAGTGGCCATTCATTCCATGCATGCCCCTATGTGTCCTTGACTGGATGATCTTTGTAGTACGTGTCCAGGGGGACCTACATTGCATGGCATTTCATCAGCCTTCCCATGGCCACTGTGGCTCAGTCCTGCGTCGCACACATGTTTAGGGTGTGACAGTCTGTGTGGGTCACAGGCCTCAGCCTGTTTCATGCCCGATGACTCTGTCCAACTGGTGTAGTGTCTTCTTCACACGTGGGTGTACTCCGGAGGTTTCATTATGTGTCCTGCTTACTGTTCCATCATCATCTGCTGTGTTGTCACTTGACTCACATGATGCAATTGATGCTAGTCAACACTGTCTGTCAATACACAGGTCTATGGTCATCCTTTTGATACCATGCAAGGCATCCCTGCATTTCCACTTGGGGGCAGGGGTGGTTTGCTTGTAGCCATGCTACCCATTGCATGCAAATTGCACCTGATGCCTGAAGTTGACATTGCACTGCCTTCACATTTTCTGATACATATCATGAAGTACTTGTACATGTAGATAGTGAGTAACGTACACATTTGCTGCACTGCATCGACCCACTTCTGAGCGATATAACACCCTTCTACATGTCTAATCACAGAAGCAGTGTTAAGTTGACCCAGCATGCATGGCAGGTTCTTTTTTATGTGTGACATGTCTGCTTGATGTGTTTGGTGTCTGTGTGATGTCTATGTGTGTGTGTGTTGTGTGCTTCTAACATGTGTAGTGACCTTTTTTCTCTCTACTTTTCAGATGATGACACAATGGAGCCAGAGGATGGTGTTGTCATGCCAGGCACATGGTTGTTATCACTACAGCAACCCGGCACAAGTGGGGGTCGTGGGGTGGTAGGCCATTGAAACCCACATGTGCTACAGACCATCTTGTCTTTGGCTGGCAAAGAGTCCAGCCCTGATAACCACTCTGACGTCCATGTCGAGTTGGATGTGTATCAGGTCCATAAGTCAGGGGTGAGTGATTCTGATGTGGGCACTCCTCTGTCCACGACGCCTGCACTGAGGGGTCAGACAGTGTTGGAACCTCCGCCTGTGGTGGATCGGGACGCAGGGTCACCCTCCACACCAGTCGCTGATGTGCCTGGGCCATCACGTTGACGGGGGCATGTAGTCGTGCAGCCATGGGTGGTGCCAACACAACGAGGACACCCGGTCCTTGGGTCCCGCAGGTGTCAAGTCCAGCAATGCAGTGGCCGCGCGCAACCGTGGTATACTGAGTGGGAGCAAGACATGACTGCCAATTCTGAACGCCAGGGGGCAGCAATGGAGAACATCGCTGTGAGCATGGAGCGTGTGGCCCAATCTGTGCTCCCCCCTGCTAGGCAGGTGCTTCTCCAGCAGCGGGCGGCACGGTCCACGGCCCGCTCACTCAGGCTGGGCATGGCGGCCTCAGACAGGGCACGCCAGGCTGAAATGTTGTCTCTGCGTGAAGCAATTGCTGCTCACGCAGAGGCACATATGGAGGCCCTGAGGGCTGAGTATGAGTCCCTGAGATCCACTCTAGGTGTCCTCTTGATGTCCCAGAGGGCGCGGTCAGAGGAGAGGTTTGAGCAGCTTGAGCGTACCATCTCGGCTGAGCTACGTGCTTGCCGGGAGGTGCATCAGTTGTCCAGCCAGGCCTTGCAGGAAGAACTCCGTGTTACACGTGTTACCTTGCAAGAGGAAGCACGCGTATCACGGGAGGTTCTGCATGCAGACCTACGTGTCATCGCCACACAGAACCAGGCTCACCCGTCCGGCAGACTTGCTGCCGATGAGGGGCAAGCTGCGGCTAGGCGTGGTCAGGCTCCTGTGCCACGTCCTCCTTTTCAGGAAGAGCCAGACTTGGACGACAAGTATCTCCCACATAGGTCGGGCTGTGGAGGCGTTGAGCCGATGGAGGTTATTGTTTTCCTCAACATCATCGCATGTGGGTGTTGAGCAGCACCCTGTACTTCCCCCTCCTGGGTGCCTCCTCCCCCCGTGTCATAAGTGGCCATTTTTTATTTTTATTTTAGTTTAGTTAGTTAACTTTCAATTTGATAGTTAGTTTAATTAGGTAATGTAGGTTTTTCGTAGTTAGTCTAATTAGTTAATATAGTTTAAAATTGCTTGTCTACTTTGCTTTCATGTGACGGTGTGGTGCTCTGTGGCTTTTGAAAGCATCCACTGTCTGTTCCAGCTGGTCCCTTCAAGCTTGTCTCGTGTATTTGTTTGCAGCTTGGTGTGCTGACTCACATATGCCACTCCTGCTTCCCTTATCCATGGGCTCGCAAGGATGGTTCGGTATTACAGCCTATTACACAAGGGCTTTGGACTGTCATATCTGTGGCATGTCTGCTGCTGTACTACTTGTGTTGACACCCCTAGTGGGGATGATAGGGGTGATATTGACCACAGTTCTTCCTTTGCTAGATGGGTGGTTTCATGATTCGTGTGTGCATTAATTGCTATACATTGTGTAGTATGTTTCTTATCTTTGCTGTACAAGTGCTTGATGCAATTCATGCTGTAGACAGTGGCTAACACACTTTGCCTGTGAAAGTCGCACTGAGGGAGTGATTTCTGATGTACGTCTCTGACATGGTCCAGTCATGACATGCCTGAGGAGACACACACAGGGAAATTTCATGCATTAATCATGTGTTTACTGCCCTTTCTGAAGGGGGATGAGCCTCCAGACCACCTTTCCCAGCAGACATGGCCCATTGGACATCTAGAAGCTGGCCACGTTTGGTGGTGCAGACATGTGCATGTGTGCGCAGGCAGAGCCACAGGGATTGCGCTCATACATCCTACAGAAGCTGACGTGTTTCAAGGAACTCCAGGCAAGGTGAACAGCACAAGGGGGCCACACCGTAGCCAACCTTCCCCCAGGCCAGATGCACATGCATGCTAAGTAGAACCACTGACGGCGAACTTGGACAGATATTGTGGTTGAAGCACACATTACAGCTAAAATGCGTTGGTGGACTAATGGCTAGTTGATGGGAAAGTTGTCAGGGGCACATGCAGGGGCAGTGGCACATATCCTCCGGTCCACCATGGTCCATTTAGGCAGTTGTATTAGTCATGTAGTGTTCCAAGACAGGGAAAGAAGCAGCTCACAGGGACAGACAGCAAGGGGCAGACTCGTGTGCAGTGCATTTCATTTTCATGTTGAAATTGCCACATGCACTACCTACTTTATTTAGGTTATGCTGGAACACGACTTGTACTGAAGTCGTGCCTTGCTAAATCTGTCTGGCTGCTTACCCAGGGAATATTGGATGTTGTGTGAATCTTGACACATTGGTCTTCCATTTGCCACGCACCCACCAGCGCATGACTTACTGCATTGACTGTGTATGAACCATCATGGGGGAATCTTACGTATGGGTATGAAGCACCACACCAGATAGTTTGTTTGTAGAGTACTTTGTTACTTTGGGGTATGCATGGTGGTGTGTGTGTGTGTTATGGGCACGCACAGATTAGTGACTCTGGCTCTCTTTGCAGCATTGAACTGCTCATGTTACCAGACCTGAGAGTGCGCAGGCAGGAGGCCAGCACTCACCCCAGAGATAAGTTTCTCTTTGACTTCAATTTGAGTAATTTGGTACTATGTGAATTTTGTACATGTTTGGTCTGATTGTGTATGTGTTAATGTGATTATTATATTTTTGTGCATTCCCTACTTTCCCTTGTCACTCCTACTCCCCTCTCCTGCCCCTCATTCCAGTTATCCAGTATACCAATGCCTGTCCCGACTGCATATCCCTGACCCTCCTTCCCCACCAGGGTCTCAGAGGCCTGTGTGAGTTTGACCTTGCAGGCACCCAGACCACGGTGGGGGTGGTTGGTTCATGCCACTCCTGCGCCTGTACACGGGAGCTGTGACAGTACACATCAGTTTGTGGTGCATCATTCTATATTATGTACCAAACATGGTACACATCCTGGTGTGACATTGTTTTACTGTGCTACCTTGGTTGTTCCATCATTGTGCTAGTACTTGTGCTTTTTGACGTACTGCTACTTCAAGTCATCTACTGGAGGCTCTTCTGGTTTGTTTTGCTGCCTGCAGGCTTTTTGCTTGGCTTCTGTGTTTGCCTGCTTTCAGTTCTCTTTGATTTGGTGTTTTTGCAAGTCAAAGTGGCCTCTGAAGGTGCTGGACACTTTTTACACGCAAGGTAGAAGATGGAGACAAAGGAGAAGGGTGATCCTGTGGCCAGGTGAACTTCAAGATGAAGGCTACATACCCCATGCACAGTTGTTCAGTGGGTCATGGTGATATGTGAGGAAGGGGGGTATTTTGTTGTTGGACAGTTGCCTTGCCCCACAGTGTGATGTGCACCCTGACATTGTAATTGTGGTATCCTAAGTACATGATGTATTCTTCTGATCAATGGCTGTTCATGTGTTGTGTTTACCTTTCAGGTGTGAGGGTATAGTTGTGGTTTGACATGCTGGGGTGTACACATGGGCAATGTTCACATGAGATGAGGACACTGATGGTCACTTTATTGTACATGCATGTATTGAGTGCATGTCCCTACTGACACACACACTCGCACTATGATCCACAACATGTACAACCACCCTTCCATGTCCACATGTGCACTCAGTTTGCCTTCTGGGGCCCACTGTGTCCCTGCAGCACATGACCATTTGTGGATCCTGTACATGCGTGATTTGTTTTTTTATTTAGTTTGTCGTTTTCATGTGATGCTCAGGGAGTGCGTCACACGCAATGGCTGGTCACTATGCTGTGTGCTGAGCAGTGTGTTGCAGGAGATGGACACAGCAGTTGTATTATGCAGTGTTGATTTTGCCGTGCACAATGTGCATGTGAACAGGCATTCATTGTTATGTTCAAGCTACAACTGTTGTTATGCATTTGGGTATGACTTGCTTTGTGTCGGAGGTTGTTGGTCAGTCATTTCATCTGATTCCATGTCAGGCATCATTGTCTGACGCCACTTTGCATTTTTCACATGTCAATGTGTACATTATTGTTACCGTGTTGGTGTTTTGCTATTGCTTGCCATGTCATGTTGTGGTTTTGGTGGCTTTGGGCGACATACCAGTGATTGTCATGGCCTGTTTTGCAGGTCTGTGTGATACACACCTTGCATGCGTACCTTTTGGTCACACAGGATTGGTTAGGTTTGAGTAGCTAGGGATGCACATAATGTGGCACTTCCATGGCAACATTCTCAGGGTGGTAAGGTTGTGACAGTTGACTGTCTCTTTGTCATCATCGATTGTCACCTGGTATGTGCCAGGCCTGTGTGCACTTCGCAGGGGTGGGAGTTTAGGTGAAAAATGTGGCCACAAGCTGGGTCCGGGCTGCCTCACTACGTGCCCTATCACCTCCCATGGGCAGCGCCTGTGCCTGTGGTTGGGGATGTGGGGGCACCACCATGTCCACCAGTACGCCCTGCCGTGTTGCAACATTGCGCAGGACACATGCTGCCACAATGATCCTGCACACTACTGGGGGTGCATAGAATAGCTGCCCACCAGAGCGGTCAAGGTGCGCTCCACTATGGCCCTGGTTGCAATATGGGCAGCGTTGTATCTTGCCTGGGGTAGGGTGGTGGGGTGTCCGGATTGGTGTCATCATGTGGTTGCTCAGAGGGTAGGCACTGTCCCCTGGAGACGTGATAATGGTTGTGATTATTGGGGTATGTGTATTTGTCTGAGTGTGACATGCATGCATGTGCACGGGCATTTGTATTCACCTAGGAGCCATGTGTCGCCATGCTGCCCAGCTTCCAGGGCCCGGCTCAGGGCGGACATTCTGTATATGAAACTGTCATGGGTGGAGCCAGGGTAGTTTGCATAGACAGAGGTGATGATTCCCTTGGCATCGCATACCACCTGCACATTGATGGAATGCCAATGCTTGCGGTTTCGGTAGATGTGCTCAGTGGCCCTAGGTGGACGTAGGGACACATGGGTGCAATCTATGGCACCAAGCACTTTGGGGAAGTGTGCCACCCTGTAAAATTCCTGGACAATGGCCTGCCTTTCTGCGGGTGTTCTGGGCATGTATATGTGCCTGCAGACTGAGGGGCGCGCAGTCATGATTGACAACACCGGGTGTAGGCAGCGTGACTGCATGGCCTGTGAGACCCCCCCACTATGGCAGTAGTCCGCTGAAATGACCCAGTGGCCAAAAAATGCAGGACATTGAGCACCTTCTCCAAGGGGCTCAATGCTTGGGAGCAGAGGGTGGGGGATGTAAGGTCATTTTACCACTCCCTGACGAGGTCTAGAATGATACGAGGTGGAAACCTATACCTGCCGTAGACCTGGTCATCAGGCATCCCAAAAAGGCTAGTCCGGGGGAAAAATATGCGGGCCCTGGCTATTCTCCTCCAACTGCGGTGTCCCATGATCAGTGCTGCGACAAATGGGGCATTCATCGTAGTTGTATGTACGTGTTTGTTGTTTGTGCGCGCATTTATACTGTGCGCGGGGACGCTTACACATGCCTTCCTGTGGCGGATATGTTGATGCCTGTGTGCGTCTTTTAGCGTGCGTTTTTTTCCTGTATTCAAATCCATGAATACGAGTTGTTCGCGTGCATGTGGGCGTTCTGTGTGTTTCCCTGCAGTACTTCCCCAGTTACGCCTTCTTTTTCACGAGTTGTTCCCCATTCCATGTGTTACGCCCTGTGTCCCGCCCCCTTTTTGGTGTGTGCACGGACGTTGTGCGCTGTCCCTGTGCGCGTTGCGCACAGCGTTCAGGTTGTTGCAATGACGTGTGCGCCCGTGTGTGCCACGCACGGATTTGGCGCACCACCAGTGGAAAATACTCACAGCGCCTTCCTTGAATCGCATGCGTGCACTTGCGCTTGCTTTGTCACGCTTGCGCCACCTTGCGCTTGGATTTTCGGCGCACGTTTTTTCCGTGAATCGCCCCATAGTTCCTTACCTTACCATAAATGGCAAATTTCTGGGGGTTTTCGATTTTACTTGTAACCATAATGTCCATTTAACAATGTTTTTTCACTGAATTTCATGGGTTTTTACAAGGATGCCCTTAAGTTTCTACATGTCCCTTACATCATGCTGACCCCCTGCCTCAAACATGATAGTCAAAGAGCCCACGGACCGCACAAATGTCTGTGGACTTCAGACAGCATTCACACTGCCCAAAAGCACAGGGGTTATCTTACAATGTTGTATTCTTAAACCGACAAAGACATATACATAAAGCAATAATAGATATATGTACTACATCCAAAAATAGATATTTATAGGAAATCTGTACTTCAAAAACTACAACTATGTTTTCATTTAGTGCACAATATAATGGAATACACCAACCACAAAGTTTAGCTGTACACCTCACAGTATCACCACATTACAACCCTGCTTACACTTATTTTGGAAGAAGATATTAGGACATAGTCAGTATACTATATTTCTTTCTCTTTTATTACCATTTTCTATGCATACATAACTTATAAGAAATAGTACTATTGTGTTGTTTTAACAGAAATTATAAGCACACTGGAATGGTTAGAGGGATATTTCCCAAAAAATGAAATGACTGAAGAAAAAAGTACTGTAATTTGTTCAAATGTTACTATAATATGCTATTGTTTTTAACAGTGCATAGTGGTAATGGGGAAACCAGGGCTCGATTCCATTTGAGAGAAGAAGAAGATTTACACAGAGAACCCCAAACCTCAAATGTACATAATGACCTCATCAGGTTATCATAAAAAATGGATGAACTGAATAATAATTTCATGCAATTGCTCACATTTGTCAACAATTATGTCATTGAAAATGTTCTACTTGTACCTGTACCTGTTCACCTTTTCCCAACCAATTATCCACATCAAATTCCCTGAATGTAAATGAAAGACGCTATGATGACACCTCACTCCCTTCCTCCCCTCTTGAACATTGTATAGAAAATCACAATTCTTCCATGTATGATTCCCATTCCGATTCCCCATCTCTTTGTTAATTGGATGTATGTTTTTTTCAATAGATATGTATGTGTATAGCCTTGCTGCTTGTTTTTTTTTTAAAGCCCAATTATGGGTCTGCAGAGTGTGCGACTGTCCGGGATGTCGTAACTGAAATGTAGGCGCCCCCAGACACCAACGATGTCTAGACATGTCCATTTTCTCATGACGCACTTTCAATGAGTCTGCAGACCCCACGCCTGTCCTGTGAACACTTGCTCGCATGCGCATCTTGTCTCCCAGTGGTCCCGGACACTGCTCCTGTGCACACATATCTGCTCTTATGTGGTGCACTTGTAATTAGTTTGGGGACTCTGCCCCTGTCCTGCGGACACTGGCATGCATGCACACCTCATCTCACTGTGCCCCTGGACACCGTGCCTATTCAGACATGTCTACTCGTGCGTGATACACTATCGATTATTTGGCATCTCCGCCCGGTCCCGCGGACACCGGCATGCATGCACACATCATCTACTGCCCAATAAGTATTGACAGGACAGCCATCGTTTTCCCCGGACACATCATCATGTGACCACACCTGCGCGACGTGACAGAAGTGTTCGCGGATGGTGTCCAACCCACAGACAGTTTAAAACTGCATTTATGGCCAATCTAGGGTATTTCAACCTCAAACCTTACCCTTGCAGAGCGCTTAGACCGTGTCTTAGTTGATATGGCAACTTTTTATAACTTTTTACCCCCTATTTGTGGATCAATAGACCACAGACAGTCGCACAGTCCCTGGACAGTCCCTCTAATGGGGCCCACCCATTACTGTTCCTCATTCTCAATCTGGCTGTCCAGGAGAGAGCACCTGTTGGTTGTCTATGCAGATCTTTGCAGAACATTTATTGGAGACCAGAATTGCATCTGTCACGGCCACTTCAGCTCCCCAACCACCACCACCACCATCTGGAGGGCCTGCAGAGAGGAACAGGTGTGGAGATACAGAAGAGGATCAAGAGGAATATGAGGTACAGGAAGTCCCTCTCTCCAGCTCGCGTTGTGAGTCCTGGGTGTGGCAGCTGTCTACCAGCGTAGGGGGTGTACCAAAGGCTCAGGCAGACAAGGTTTGGCCGCCTCCACGTGTTTAGTAAATGCAAAGCATTCTTGGACTTGTGTAACTATGATATCACATACTTCTTTTGCCAAACGATTTAAAGGGGTTATATTTATATTGCGACTTGAAAAAGTTGCCTCTGGTGGAAGTTTAGTTTCCAAATTGTCAGTGCTTTCACATACTCTGCCAATGCACTTGTTAAAAGTTGCAGTAGCTTTCTGCACATACACAGAATCAATATCTCACTTCTGAAGATGGTTATATAGAATGTCAACATGCAGCATTATATAATTGAACAAAAAAAGGGAGAAAAGGAACTTCTTCTCTCTTAAGGTTCTAATGAATCCACAGGCCTCATGTACAGTAACTACCTCAAAATCATCCTGTTTTCCAATGATCTCAAAGCATCTACGGAGTGTGTCCCTATCCTGATATATGACTTCTACTACCCAACTATTTTACCTCCAGCGAGTGTGAGATGGTCTTGGAAACCTTTTCTTTGATACCTCATCTAGAACTTTGGTTCTTTTTGGAGAACGAGAAAAACAAGTACAGATGCCAAAGATATTGGTAAAGAAAATTCAAGCTTCTGATATTTTGGAAACAGCTTGTTGCATGATGAGTTTATGCTTGTGTGTATAGCAATGTACATAATGGGCATTTGGATACACTTCAGCTACTTTCTTTTAGACTCCACCCGATACCCCCCTCATTACACTCGCACCATCATATGTTTGCGCAATTACATTTTTGTGTGGCAATCTTCAGGGAATATTTTGTCCAATTATTCCATTATGGCGGTAGCAATGGTCTTCGCACTAGAGTCTTTCAGATGAGTAAATCCATAAAACCTTTTAACAATTCTTAATTGTTCATCAATGTAGCGATAGAATAGCACAGGCTGGGGGTCATTATAAGGTTGCCAGGCCGGAAACAATGGTATCGGTAAGCTTGCTGGTACCGTTGTTTCCAGACTGGCAAACTACGAGTCTGCGAGTGGGTGCGTTTCAGCCTGCCAGGTCAGACCTATGGTGATAGCCGTGCTGTTTTTACCAGCAAAGCTACTGCCGAAATCATAATGAGAACCACTGAGTCTTAGTGGAAACATTGGTTGTATCATCTGCCTGAATAGCCACATAATCTGTACGTTTTAGTGGCTCTACAATGTTCTCACAGAGACTGTGAGCATGCAGCCCAGCAGCTAATTCTGAATTGTTTTGGAAGTGCCCTTAAATACTGTTGCATTCTGTAAATGCATTTCCATTGCACTGTCTATGCTGGATACAAAATCCACCAGGCCTCTAAATATACCAGGATTCAAAGTTTCTTCAGTTTCATCATGGCCACGTGAAGCCAATTCAAATGCACCACAAAAATGCATACAGTCGATTAACTTTGACAGGATGTATCATTTTGTATCCACATCCTCATTATGCTTCATCACGCCAGGCGACGGGAATCATTCAGCTGTGCTGCAATGTTTACACTTCCCAACATGCACAACTGTAAAATATTCTCAATATGAGATTTGCACGATTCACGTCTCTTGCTTTTTTCTGAGAAATGCTTTAAGTCAGTGACTTCTGCATTCGTCCAGGCCGTTTCACCTCCAAACAGCATGCATAATTTGTCGGTACTACGCAGCGACAACATCTGTAATTATACCCAACTCACCTGTACTTGTCATTGACCAGTACAGTTGAGTTGGGTATATCTTCTGATGTTATCTGTGCATGAGTGAACAAACAGCCCCATTAGCAACACCAGCCACAGGGTAAATATTGCAGTTTGTTTGGCAAATTAGTCGTCTGCGAACTGCCACAGTGTCTGCGACAGAATACCAAATTTAAGGGGGTGGGGAGGTTTACACTTACTTTGAATAATTGATTCTATAATGGTGTCTCTTTAAAGAACCCTTTTGTTTGTTTTTTTCAGTTTTGATTGTTTTGGGGGCTTTTTAGGTTTTTATTTCCTACAACTACTTAGAAATCTTTTCAAATGCACTCTACATCATTTTTACATAAACTTTCTGAGTGCATTTTGAATGTTTAGGAGGAACATCTGATTTCCAAAATCAATCTGGGGTCTTCAGAGTGCATGCCATCACTTCAAAAATGGTTTGCACCATCCACCATAATGTTCTAAATTTCAAAATATGCCATCCCAACACCATTCAAAATTGAACATACACCTTTATTTACAAGGTGCCTTCCTGCTTCTTGTTGGGGAAAAACACTTTGGTGCCTCTCCATAATGCTCTAGAATGTATTTGTGAAAACATAATCTTCCCACATGGAAATAGTTCCATTAATCCTTGCAACATAGCTTTCAGTGCAATCTGCAAAGATATTGCACTAACGTAGCCCAAACTATTTCCTCCACAATGTACCACAATCAAATCTGAACATTGATAATGAGAAACACTTTTGCAACATGCTAATAAACTCACCCAATTTTGCCCAGGCACAGTATACCAACACACCTCCACTCCCTCAAATCAAATGTTACCGGATATGCCACACATTTCTGTTTACCTTTTCAAATTAAGCATCCAAGAATCTCCCACCATCCACACAGTAAGCCTTCTCATGGCAATAGACAAATCCATCTTCCCTACACACAGCAATCAAAAGAACTGCTACCCTCTCATCCTATAAACCACAATCCGAACACCCCACTGGCAAATCCCCATGGTCCGCTTTCCATGCCTGGCATCCTTAAAAGACCCAGATGTGGCTTGCCCTGTCTGCAAACTACCACGCTGTCTGCAAACCCAATAACACAGAGCAGCCTTTCTTCTGTTTCCACTTTAATCTTTGTAACACTCCCTCATTGGCTGCTTTCAAGCAGTCACACATCCATCCAACAATCAAATCCAAAAACTCTACATCTTACTCTGTCATCTTAGTTCAATACTTCAGATGTACCGTTCAACTCTCAGAGTACATGTTTCTTGTCATTCACAAGCACCTGCCTCAAAAACTACTATACAAATCTCCAAGATTTCTATTTGCAGATCCAACCACATGTGCATCTATCAAGACAAAGTAGAGGTATGCTAATATTTTTAAAATTATATTTCCAACTATTTTACAACCTATTCAATATTCATACTCTCTTTTGTCCCACCTCCTGACATCGAGTGGCAGTTACTTACAATGCGTGTGTTTACAAGGTTTTGTTTTAATGAGAATGTTCATAACATTTTAAAAATACATATTTGCAATTCCAGCAGCACTGCCTGTGTCTTTTTTCTACAGCATGTTTAAATGACAGATGCTGTGTGAAAGTTCAATGTATTGGCAGTACATGCCAATATGACCCATTATAACCTACCAAGTGTTATTTGTTTCTTTAAATCTGTCACTTTTGATACCACCTTTCCCACTAAGAAAGTTACACTAGAACTCCCACAATGCAAAGTCAAAATGAAAACTGCATGTAAATTACTAAAGCATGTCATTTACATGGAATGAAAAATGGCAAAATGCAATGCATTTAAAAATATTTATTTCAGCACCATTTCAAGTAAAACTAATAAATGCATGTATACATTTACAACACTACTGTGTGTAATTTAAATGGAAACGATTTGTGTGACATTTTGAAATGACACTCAGCGTGTGCACTTTTATTAACTTTGACACACATGCATACTTGCTAACATTCCCCTTTCTAATCTGCACGTGCTCATTGGCTGCTACATTTTTGTCTACATTCTGGGACTTGCAGTGCACCTTTTCTAATGCAAAAAGTGCAACCACAACTCCCACAATACAAACAAAAGAACCATAATTTAATAAGCAACTACACATTGGAATGCATCATATTAGCAAGTATGAATGTACTGAAAACATAATAAACTTTCACACAAGTGCCATTTAAAAGTGTTCTACAAATATTTTCCATCTCCATTTCTTTTTTTTAATAAAACGGTCACGCACAGTGCTGCTATAAATTCACAAAACATTTTTTTTACTTTCATTTACAGCCTCCCAAAAAGGACAGCTTTTTAAATGCTCAACATTTTACATTTTGCATTCTATAAAAAGGACATATTTTTTTGCTGCAGCCCTGTTAGGCATACTTATCATGGGATCACCAACCCCATTAGCAACGGTGCCAGTGCTCCTGTGTCCCCATTCCCATAGAGTCCTCTGGGACTCCACGGGAATAGAGACTAACATTTTCCGGCACCTGACTTTCCAGGCCAACAGGACTTGTAATGTCCTGGTGGTACCGGGAAGCTAGGTGCCGAAACATTATTATGAATCTGATGGCAACCCACCTGCAGGACCGGCAGGGTTACCACCATACTCATAATGAGGCACAATGTTATTAACTTTTCTTCCCAACAACTCCTCCTACATTCATAAATAATGTCTTCTTGTTCTAAAATTACTTCATCATTACCATATATACTCACTCATTTTCTTCTTTTGCAATTGCAGTGAACACCAACCTCCGGGAAGACAACAACCTGAAAAAAACTACTCTTCACATCCTACAAAGTATTATTTATTACACTCTTTCTATTCTCACCTAAACACCATTATTATAACACCCACTATTATCGTGAAAGCAATGCAATCTCCTCACTTATTCATTCACACTACCACTCTCTTACGTACTAACCCAAGCCCTTTACACATCTATACACACAGCTACTCCGACAACCTTCCCAACCACAACTATCAACCCATCACACAATCACACAGCCCTCTATTTATCTCTGCCATCATATTCACACGCTCATTCACAATACATCCATATATACTCCACAACCCACACTTGCCTTTTTTCCAACAGACAGAACACAATGCCTACTAAAAAGCAACTTCGTAGAAAACAAAGAAGAAATAGAGCAGATAAAAATAAAAGCAAGCCAAATACTCATCCACCTCTAGCAGAATTTATAGCAAATATTCAAACAAAACTGCTAATACAATCAGGCAACAAAACTAAACCAGCAACCTCTAAAAAATCTAGGGCCCCTCTTCCAAAAAACAAAACAAAAGAAATTTACATAAAATAAGGAAACTACTAATGACCCTAGCACTATATCTAACAATGTTAACGTAGACACAGTTAAGCATTCCAAAAAGATAATTTTACAAATGTTTTTCCACTGTAGAGTACTTCACAATCTTATGAAAACAGATGAAAAGTCACCGTCTAACCTTATAAATGACTGCAGAAGACTAATCCTCGAAGCTCTATTGACAGTTTAATTCTGCTGAAAAGAAAATTGTTTATATTAATTTAATCAGAATGAAACCACAAACTGTACTTTTAAACATGCCCAATGTCAACATAGATACCTTTTCAAACGTCTTTGAATGTGAATGGATTCACTCAAGCAGCACAGAACCATATTTCAATGAAGAGGCTTATAAAAAAAAAAACAATTGCCATACATAGTAATGGCTGAGTGTATAAAATGGTAGAAAACACCAGTATGGCACAAGAAACCCTTATCAAAAAAACATCCCCAATAAACATTCAACCAACTGTTCCTTTCACCCAACCAATCCATACAGTCTGCAAATGGTCATGCAGCTCAATGTGTAATGTACGCCAACAATCCTTCAAATATTTATGACAATTCCTCAATCACTATGTGAAATAAAAGACAAAATTAAAATTAAAACTTTACAAACCATGGACTCCTGTCCAGTGCACAACTACACTGGACTGTGAGGACCTTCATTAGCCTGCATTTCGGGAACTGCTTGCAAAGCACCTTCCACCACATCAAAATGTTAGGAACACACTATTCCACTATACAGAATCTTCTGCAGAGACTGTACTATGCAAACAGTCCTGCTTTACAACTGCAACATTTTTATATGATTCTCCTAAATGGAACAGCCATATAACTCCTTCAACAAAGAGAACACATCCAAAGTTAATGTTTTGGAAGTGAAGATTACTTAGAAAGTTCAGTAACTTTAGAAAACATAAGCAAAAAACCTTACAAACACCAACCTTCTAACAAAAACATACAAAAAAGAAATAACAAAGTTTAAAAACACATCTGCTGAAATACCAAACCAAGTACTTGTCTGTTGTTACAGAACTTTTAATAAAAAGAGCACAACAATTGTAGATATGTCTTAAAAAATAGAGGGCAATGTGCAATCCAAATGGTTCCAATTAGCTTAATATCTTTTAACAGAAAACAAATTCAAAGTAAGTGACCTCTCAATACTTTGCACATACTGCAATAAAAAGCTTGATAATAACCAAATGCCATGGCGTGCTGTCACTAATAACTTGGAAATATTCCCACTTCCAAAAGCTCTCCAACAACTTAATTTGTATGAGAGCATTATAATCCAAACATTACACGCATTTCAAGCTATAATAAGCCTTTAACCCAGAACAGCCAAACTGCCTCCTTCTGAATTATTAAAAGGCACTTGTAGGCTTGTAGGAAAGTAGTATTTTGCCATTGGATCTTAACTAAAATGTTGCAACTCCAGGAGGGCAACAGACAATAGATCAATCTTTGATTATCCTATGTAATGGTGTACCAACAAAAGACAAAGGACATTGGCAACAACTAGTAGACTTTAACAAAGTTAGAAAAGCCCTACAATATCTAAAATTGCTAAGTTACCAGGGGACTCCAGACGTGGACCCCTTGCTCATGGCTCTTAGAGAGACAACGCTTCACCCACTGATGATGCCCAACAAGGTTGAAACACTTGTATGGGGTTGCTGTGGTACTCTTGTTCAGAGGAGAATTGCCTAGCATTTTGGTGCTGGACTGCCTCTGGCCAGCACAAAGACTGATATGTGGGGACATTTCTTCTCTGTGAAAAGAACAGTGAGCTAAAGACTTGGTTTAGACTCTCCCGGGGGCCATCTACCCAAGAACAAGTCAATGGTCTGTGTTTGTGCTGCTAGAGAGTTTCCCAGACCCCCCCGTTTTGCACACCAAGTAACTTTCGGTCTCACCCTAAGTTACCAGGGGTCTCCAGACGTGGACCCCTTGCTCACTGCTCTTAGAGAGACACAGCTTCACCCCACTGATGATGCCCAACAAGGTTGAAACACGTGTATGGGGTTGCTGTGGTACTCTTGTTCAGAGGAGAATTGCCTAGCATTTCGGTGCTTGACTGCCCCTGGCCAGCACAAAGACTGATATGTGGGGACATTTCTTCTCTGTGAAAAGAACAGTGAGGTAAAGACTTGGTTGAGACTCTCCCAGGGGCCATCCACCCAAAAACAAGTCAATGGACTGTGTTTGTGCTGGTAGAGAGTTTCACAGACCCCCCCCTGTTTTGCATACCAAGTAACTTTCGGTCTCACCTTAAGTTACCAGGGGACTCCAGACATGGACCCCTTGCTCACTGCTCTTAGAGAGACACAGCTTCACCTCACTGATGATTCCCAACAAGGTTGAAACACGTGTATGGAGTTGCTGTGGTACTCTTGTTCAGAGGAGAATTGCCTAGCATTTTGGTGCTGGACTGCCCCTGGGCAGGGCAAAGACTGATATGTGGGGACATTTCTTCTCTGTGAAAAGAACAGTGAGCTAAAGACTTGGTTGAGACTCTCCCTGGGCCATCCACGCCAGAACAAGTCAATGGGTTGTGTTTGTGCTGGTAGAGAGTTTCCCAGACCCCCCCCTTTTTTGCATACTAAGTAATTTTCGGTCTCACCCTATGTTACCAGGGGACTCCAGACGTGGACCCCTTGCTCACTGCTATTAGCGAGACACAGCTTCACCTCACTGATGATGCCCAACAAGGTTGAAACAGGTGTGGGGTTGCTGTGGTACTCTTGTTCAGAGGAGAATTGCCTAGCATTTCAGTGTTGGACTGCCCCTGGGCAGCACAAAGACTGATATGTGGGGACATTTCTTCTCTGTGAAAAGAACAGTGAGCTAAAGACTGGGTTGAGACTCTCCCAGGGGCCATCCACCCAAGAACAAGTCAATGGGCTTGGTTTTTGCTGGTAGAGAGTTTTCCAGACCCTCCCTGTTTTGCATACCAAGTTACTTTTGGTCTCACCCTAAGTTACCAGGGGACTCCAGATGTGGACCCATTGCTCACTGCTCTTAGAGAGACACAGCTTCACCTCACTGATGATGCCCTACATGGTTGAAACACGTGTATGGGGTTGCTGTGATACTCTTGTTCAGTGGAGAATTGCCTAGCATTTTGGTGCTGGACTGCTCCTGGGCAGGACAAAGACTGATATGTGGGGACATTTCTTCTCTGTGAAAAGAACAGTGAGCTAAAGACTGGGTTGAGACTCTCCCAGGGCCATCCACGCAAGAACAAGTCAATGGGCTGTGTTTGTGCTGGTAGAGAGTTTCCCCAGACCCCCCCTGTTTTGAATACCAAGTAATTTTCGGTCTCACCCTATGTTACCAGGGGACTCCAGACGTGAACCCCTTGCTCACTGCTCTTACAGAGACACAGCTTCACCTCACTGATGATGCCCAACAAGGTTGAAACATGTGTGGGGTTGCTGTGGTACACTTGTTCAGAGGAGAATTGCCTAGCATTTTGGTGCTGGTGGGCAGCACAAAGACTGATATGTGGGGAAATGTCTTCTCTGTGAAAAGAACAGTGATCTAAAGACTTGGTTGAGACTCTCCCAGGGGCTATCCACCCAAGAACAAGTCAATGGGCTGTGTTTGTGCTGGTAGAGAGTTTGCCAGACCCCCCTGTTTTGCATACCAAGTAACTTTCGGTCTCACCCTAAGTTACCAGGGGACTCCAGACGTGGACCCCTTGCTCACTGCTCTTAGAGAGACACAGCTTCACCTCACTGATGATGCCCAATAAGGTTGAAACACGTGTATGGTGTTGCTCTGGTACTCTTGTTCAGAGGAGAATTGCCTAGCATTTGGTGCTGGAGTGCCCCTGGGCAGGACAAAGACTGATATGTGGGGACATTTCTTCTCCGTGAAAAGAACAGTGAGCTTAACACTTGGTTGAGACTCTCCCAGGAGCCATCTACCCAAGAACAAGTCAATGAGCTGTGTTTTTGCTGGTAGAGAGTTTCCCAGACCCCCCTGTTTTGCAATATCTAAAAGAAAACAATAAATACTACAAAGATATAAACAAGAAGAGAAACCACCCAAATAATTCAGGATTCATCACCAACTGGCCAATTTGAAAGTGTAGATCCTATTACTGCAGCCAATATTTTGGACCAGTATACAATTCACACACTACACTCCAAAGACACCATAGATGATGCATTAGAAACATATCAAATGCCTCAAGTCAAAGGATCTCCAATAAGCATATGGGAAAAAAGTGTAGAAGCACGTTCCTTTCCTCCACTCTTTCCTACAGGAAAAGGAGGAAGTTATGGTGAAAGATCCACAGAAATAACACAATTAGAAAATCACTCTTTACGAATCTATTCTAAAGACCCCAAATTCAGACAAAATTTAGAATACATATTCCACCTCCTATTCGGAAGTGAACTAGCAACTCTAAGTTACAGAGTTGCAAACACATTTAAAACAGGCTCTAAATTTTTAAACATGTCTGCTACCCACCGGCTTCAAAAGATAAAACACAAAGGTGAAGTTTTGCAGTCAAGTATCACAAATCACTTGGCAAACATGTGTGGTACAAAAGAATAGAGGTTCCGACATCGCACTGATGTACCTTGTATGCTAAGGAACCTCGGCCCACCCACATGGTTGTTTCCTTAAGTTGTGCAGAATATGCATGGGTTGATTTGCATGACTACTTCCGCATTGCACACCAAAATAAAGAAGGAACATACATAACAACTCTAGGAGAACTCTGTTCACTTGACCCTGTAAATGTATCAAGATACTTTCACCACCACTTGATTGCCATGCTGCACTTAATCTGCAATATTTTGGAGAAAAGAATATCAAACCAGAGGAGCACCACACATGCACATGCTTTTGTGGATTAAAGATGCTCCTAAATTTGGCCATGACAGTTATGCCACTGTTTTGCAGGTTATTCACAAATACATATCATGCAACATCCCTTGAGACACAACACATGCTGACCTACGTACACACATTTTACACTTCCAAAAACATAAGTGAGGCAAATACTACTGAAGTAGACATAAAAACAAAGATAAATACTACACCAAATGCTGCTTTTGTTTCCCTAGACCAGTTTCAGCAAAAGGACAAGTAAACAGCTTGATGTCTTCTGTTAGAAACAGTGTGAAAGGCAAATCATCAGAAATCAGACGCAACATTAAAAGAAACAAAGCTTCAAAGAACATTAACGTTTACAACACAATGATTGCCCACTTGTGGAATGCAAACATAGATATACAATATATTACAGACAATTCCACTGCTGTTTCAAGATATGTCACAGCCTATCTCAGCAAAGCTAAGAAAACAGAGATAAGAAACCTCTGAGATGACATATCATCTGACAGAACACTGTCCCAAAGAGTGTACAGCTTTGGCATAAAAATGCTCTCCCGTAGAGAATGTGTGTGCTACGATGCTGCGGACAGTTTAACAAACAGCTTATATGGCAAATCTGCACACATGGCCTGGATAAGCCTTGGTCGCGCTGCATCCAGAAAACGAGTGCTGACATCCTACTAAGACATAGAAGAAATAGCCACAAACGATCCCAACAGCCAGGACATTTTAAAAAACAATGTATTGACACATGCTACGCAAACAGAAGTACTGCTTTGGGAAACATGTGCCTATACCACATAGCCCAAAACTACTCTTACAAAAATAATGTCAAACCAGATGAAAAAAAATGAAAATATGTTGTCTCAGCTTGTGAAGGTAGCCTTGTCAAACTTAGCAAACCGAGCCTAATTAATCATATAAAATGATCATTTAAAACTCCTCAATATAGAGAACGTTATTACATGGCCCTAATTCAACTTTTTAAACCTTGGAGAAAAAAAGAATTATTAGGTAACTTTGGCTCATGTGAAGCTGCATTCAATGCAAATGAAAGCATTATAACAAATTTCAATGTCAAGCAATACAAGAGAAATGTTGGACAATGAACACAAACATGAGGAAGATGTTCGAGCACAACTAGAAGAAGACACTCCTGAGGGCAGTCAACCTTTTCTTACAGGAAGCCAAGAACCACTTGGAGAACAATTCATTCTAAATGAAGCAGAAATAGCCATGACTGAAGTCGAAAATACCATGTATCAATATAAACTTGTCAGTGCTGAAATCACAACTAAATGATGAGCAATTTACCATTTACCTAGAAGTGACTGAAGAAATTGAACATGGTTTGAAGCATGAAAGTAAAACTTGTAGCTGTCAAAATTGTGAACCTCTGCTCCTCTATGTAAGTGGTGAAGCTGGTTCTGACAAACATTCTTAATTAAAATCATCAGCAAATTCCTACAAAATTTAACAAACAACAACCTTTCAGCTGTTATAACAGCCCCTACAGGTTTAGCTGCCTAGAACATAGGAGGTGTTACTTTACACCGACTACTGCTCCTTCCAGTAGAACACCAAAACAACTTACAAACTATCAGCAGAAGCTGTTACTGAAGTACACCGAATTCTGAAACAAACGAAAATGCTCCTAATAGATGAGGTAAGCATGGTTTCCAACCTTATGTTGGCTTTAATTCACCTCAAATTGCAAGATATTGTAAAAACTGACTTTGAACAACTCTTTGGGGGAAAATACAGTATTGTATTTGGAGATCTCCTACAGTTAACACCAGTGAAAGGTTAACCTGTTTTTAAAACCTTAGGACAAAAACAGTGCCACAACACACATGGCAGCATAGGAAACGTAAATCTCTAGCAACATTTCAAATACAGAGAACTAACTCAAAACAAGCATCAGTCTGCCGACCTCACCAATGCTAAGCATTAGAACTGGTTGTCTTTCTAAATATGCACAATCCATCTTAAATAGTAGACTCATCCATTAGCTATATGGGCATTACACATCTGCTCCTGGTGTCATTGAACAATTGCCAAAAAAAGATGTGAACTGCATGTGCTTAATGCCAACCCTAGCAAGTTGTAGCCAATTCAATGAGACAAGTTAAAAAAAAGAAATGCAACCAATATTGCATATTAGCTCCACAGACAAACTGGAAGTGCACAGCAGGACACTCCGTATGTGTCAACAAGCAACAGCACGACTAAATAGCTCAGAAAAATCAATCTCCAACATTGCTGGATTTGAGAAAATGTTAATGTTGTGTCTAAAATGCAGATTCATTCTTAAGTGTAACCTTGACATAGAGCAAGGTTTAGTCAATGGAGCCATTGGTACAGTTTTTGGCTTACATACGTATCTACATGACAACTACATTCAGTTTGTCAACATCCACTTTGACTAACTTTCCAAAAATGAAAGGATAGTAGTCTCAACAGCACAATTCCTTCTTTTCAAAGGCATGTGTGTAAGTACAGAACAATTCTCTCTGTCTCTTGCATATGTGGTCACTATTCACAAATCGCTAGGTCTAACCCCAGATAAGGCATTGATTGACATTGGCAGCACAATCTTTAAGGAAGGTATTAGTTATGTAGCACTTTCACATCGAAGTACACTCAAAGTACTATTCCTAGTCAGTTTTGATGCAAAATAAAGGCTTACCTTCCTTGCATCCTAGACTACAACAGACTATGATATGTACCCTGTTCCTCAAAAAGGTTAAGTTTTAAAAAGAACATTAATGTAAACAGAACTTATAAGAGATCTCCCAACAATACCTCCAAATAAACAAAAAACAACTGCTGTTTCATCAAGCTGTACAACCACAAAGCTATCTAGTGCAAACACAACCGCACATTCATCAGAAGATATAAAGAGAAATATTTCTTCTAAAAAAAACAAGTGGAGGTCCAGCAAATGCCGCAGAAACAGAACACTGTGGTCTATTTAAGCTTTCCAACACAACCAGTGTAAATTGCTAGGCAAATGTAGCGATCAATCTTCTGTTCCAATTGCCACCAATTGTTGAAAACAGAACAGCTCAGACCAGTTGTGTTTGCAAATGCTCATTCTTCATAGAAATGCCACAAATAATCCTACAACACTCGCAATGTCTCAGGAATAAGACAAGAGTTGGACTACTGTACAGGAATAGTACAATTCCCCATAAACACACAGGAAGATCCACAATAATTTCTAATGTACATACTGCAAGCACTGGAAACCAAAAACATACCTATAAATGAAATCTTCCAAATTTCATACATGTGGAAACATACAAGCACGCTCTGCAACCATGTTTCACAAGAGCACATCCCTAATGAACGGTTTGTGTATGTATCTATACCAAATTGTGAATCCATTCAATTTCATCAGGTTTTGAAAAATGCAAATCATGGCATATTATACACTTTTTGAAATTCAGACAATCGTTCCACCATGCACATAAACTGACATGGCCAATATCTAATACTAATGTGTTTACGGTACAACACAGATGGTACCAAAAACAACTGCCAGCTTACTAGCTTCACACACGGGCAAGTATCTCTTGGCAAGAAAACCTTCACAATCGTAGGCATAATCTACCACACTGGTGCCACAACCACTGCAGGTCACTATACTGCATACATTAAAAAAGAAGTGGTTGGTTTGAATGCAACTACACTTCTGTTTCTCTAAAGTCATCAGTGATGTCATCAATGACATTTGTGATGTCATCTTTGATGTCCTGGGTGTTAGGCTTAGCAGTGCACGGTGGTGGTGCGAGCTATGGTTGCTTAGCTTACCATAACTGGCGAATTTCAAGGGTTTTTCGGTTTTACTTGGAACCATAACGTCCCTTTAACAAAGTTTTTTCACTGAATTTGAAAGGTTTTTAGCAGCGCAACTTAACCATAACGTCCCTTTAACAAAGTTTTTTCACTGAATTTCATTGGTTTTTAGCAGCGCAACTTAACCATAACGTCCCTTTAACAAAGTTTTTTCACTGAATTTCATAGGTTTTTAGTAGTGTAACTTAACAATAATGACTTTGACTTTATATACATGTCATATGGAACTGACTGAATCTCTTCTACTGTACTTGATGTCCGCGAACTCACTTAATGTTCGAAGAACAGTACCACTACCTAAAAACTCTGGGGGGGTATGTTTGATTGTTATATCATAACATAGGAACATTTAACAAATTCAAAAAGGAGCACACAAACACATTATATGTACTAACACATAAGAAATGTTACCCATATATGCAACACACTAAGCATTCATTTAAATGCAATATGAGAAAAAAAAAAAAGATAATATATTTTTTTATCTAATACAGAAAGTTTATAAATATATGAATAAAATTAAGTACACTTACTATTTCAGGTAAGATATGTCCTATGTACTCAGTGGGTCTGCTCTTGTTCTCAGTTCTGTCGTGTCTGTGAGGTAATTATGTTGGAAGCCAATTTATCTTCTTGTGGTATATTCTATTTTTCTGCTACAAGGTAGAGAGCTAATTCAAACCATTTAGAATCTTCATTGTCTTCTATTTTGTATGATAGGTCTACAGTTTTTGTGTTACTTTTATAAAAAGTTCTACGGCAACATACACATACATGGTTTGGTACTTCAGCTGATGTACTTTTAAATTTTAGTATTTCTTTTTTGTATGTGTTTAGCTAAAGGTTGCCATGTGTAGAATTGTTGCTTAATTGGTTTAAAGCTATTTCTTTCCTTAAATGGCTTTCACTTCCAAAATATTTTTTCTAGATATAGTCAATTTCTTCAAGTAGGTCTTTTGCTGTACCATGTAGAAGGATGTTATTTAAATTTGCTAGTGCTAAAGCAGGACTTTTAGCATAGTACATTTTATAGACTAGATTTCTTATAGTTGAATGATGTGTTGATATCCTTTTGATATCATGGAAAGTGGTTTTACAAGGAGGTACTGTAATGCAGGCCAATGAATGTCCTTGTAGTCCTATGTACTTGCGCACTGGACAGGTATCCATATTTTGCAGTAATTTAATTTTGATTTTGTCTTTGCTTTTTACATATTTATTGAGGAATTGGCCTAAAGATTTGAAACATTGTTTGGGAATGTTACACATTGACGTGCATGGCCATTTGTACACTAGACGTTCTGATTCAGTTGAATGGAGGGGTAATTCTACGTTTTCAGGGCATATTTTTGTAAGGAGTACTTCTTGTTCCATTATGGCATTCTTCACTTTTTCATAACCTCGACCACTGCTATGTATGGCAATTGTATTTGTTTGCTTTTGTTTGTAAGCTTCTTCATTAAAATATGGTTCTGTGCTCGTAGTGTGATTCCATTCACCTCGGCAGATACTTAAGAAGTTCTTTCTGTTGACATTTCGCTTATTGAGAAGTCTTTTTTGTAATTTAGTTATTAGTTTTGTTAGTGGTTTCATTTTGTTTAACACTAAAATAAATAACTTTCTTTTGAGAGGAATTGCACTGTCCATCAACACTTCTAAGATTAATTTCCTACGATAGGTTTTAAGCATTGAACCTGATTTCTCTCCTGTTTTTATAAGATTTTGAAGGACTTTGTGACGGTACATTTTGGCTAAAATACTTTTGTTGGTATGCTTACTTTGCATTATGTCAAAATTTAAAGAAGCAGTTTTATCTGTGGTGATAGCTGATTTTCTGTTAATTGTTTTTTGGTTTGTTTTACATTTTGATAGAGGAGGCAAAGTTTTTGTACTTGAAACTTCTTGTGTCTCACTAAATGACTGTATTAGCTGTTTTGTTTCAACTTTTTTTACAAATTCTGCTAGAGATGGATGCTTATGTTGGACAGTTTTATTTTCATTTGCTTTACTTCTGCGTTGCTTTCTATGTACTTGACTTTTGGTAGGCATTCTTTAGGGTCTGTTGAAAAAAAATAAAGAAGATATGGGTTGGGGTGTTCTTGAATGTATGTGTGCTGTGTGCATGAGTGTTTGAGTAAGATGATAAAGATGTATGTAATGGTGTGTGATTGTGCATTGGGAACTACAACTAGTAGGGATAGGTATTCTTGAATTTATGTGTTACTAAACTGGGGTTCAGATGACAAAAAAAAAGTAAGCTAGTGGTGTGGAAAAGTACAAATAGTAAATCTAATGTATACAATTAAAACAGTTGTTTGTTCTATAATATGAAAATGGTAGCGGTTCAGTTGTGTAATTTGAGAGTCCAAAAATAGGAATTTGTGGGCCATTCTGGCTGTAAATCGCTGTTTAAGACATGGAGATTTTTGGACAAAATGGTACACAATCTCTATTTTTAGGCACAGAAATAGCTTGTATTAACTTTACAGTATGTTTGAGTAATAATACAAATATTATGGTGATATTTTTTTCTTAAATTAACAGGTAACTTCTTAGTTCTTGTTTGTTCTTCAAATTCGGCTGCTTCTTTTCAGGAGACTGGTCTTCACTGCAATTGTAAAAGATTCAAATTAGTAATTTTGTTTGTATATAGCGCTGTTTTTAATTTAGATATTGATTTTTTTAATTGAAATCCTCAGCGCCTTCTTCAAAACCATTAAACTAATTTATTTACATTAGATACATTGCATCAGTTCAGTACATATGATATGTTCTTAATGAACAAATTGTATTGAACGACTAACTGTAGCAAAAAAAATATCTTTACTATGTCTTGTGAAATTTATAATATACCAGTGAATACCACTATTTCTGTAAGCTGTTCTAGGTAATAGCGCCTCAATGTCATGTCTAAATTAAAGTAATTAAGTAAATAAATAAATAAAAACAAAAAAATATGAAATTGTATAAGTATTTTTTGTTAAAGATTTAAACATAGATTGTGCAATTTTGTTTGAATATATGTAGTCCATATATTTCATTTAAAAAATGTTAGTTTAACATGATTTGAGTGTGTGTGTATCAATGATATGACACTTGTACTCAGAGAGATTCACAGTACATTTGCAGTGCTGATCTATGATGATGCAGTTAGATGTAGAGGTCTTGAATGTGATTGGTGCATGGTCATGTGACTTCTTAGCTACATCCAATGAGGGAATGGCAGAGAGAGTGAAGTGGAAATGGTAGAAGGGCTGTTCATGTTACGATATGTCCGCGGATATGGCGGTAGTTCGCAGACATCGGGAGTTACATCGAGGGATCTTTGGGTTCAGAAGTCATCCAAATGAGAATGAGTAATGAAAGGGATTGGTCAGCAAAGTTTAGTGGGTGTGTTGTGCCAGAAGAGAGTTTCTCATATACTGTTTTTGCTGAGAGAACAACAGATAGCTATGTCTGTGTGATTTAGGAAAAAGATTGTATGGATATTGGGAGATTCATGGATATATTGGTTGAAGCTGCATGCAGAAAGCTGTGGAGTAGCTGTAGATCTTGGTTTCCCACATGTGGAAGTACACTGGCATGGAGTACGTGGAATGAAGTGGTTGTACTTGCTACCACTCTGTGCTACTTTGGAGACAGAGCAACATCCAGACATAATTGTAATTCATTGTGGAAGGAACAGGTTAGGACATGTGACTGGAGTTTTTTTGCAATTTGCTATGAAAGAAGGACTTGGGAAGGTTATGGACATGTTTCCTAATTCTCAAGTGATATTTTCACGGATTGTGGCTTCGTTCTTCTTCATTTGGTCCACAAATGGAAAAAGCAAGGCGCAATGTTAATAAAGCTGTTTGTGCCTCTCTAAAAGATTTTGGCATGTCTTCTTTTCACAATGAAAATATTCTGTTTCGTAGTACAAACATTTTTCGCAGAGATGGAGTCCATCTTACTTATGGTGGCAATCATATTTTTCTGAGAAATTTACAAAATGCATTGCAACCTTTTTTGGAATTACAACATCCCTTTTGAAGTAGGTGTTAAGCATTTATAATTTTTGACTTACAAACACCTCCCAACGGCTCTTTTCAGAGCCACCACTTCCTCCCAGAGAAAATTGCAATGTTTGTGATAGGGTAGCAACCCAATTGTTTCAATGTTTGCGAACTGTCCGCGGACTTCTAAAAAATACAAAGGGCCCTGCCTCATATATTTTCACTTCTATTTTTTAACTGTGAAAGGCGGCTCTGAAAATTGACTTATTTTTTTGGGGATTTTTGTTATTTTGTATTTTTTTTGGTTTTTTATACACAACACACTAGGAGAGGAGGGGAAAGGAAGGTAAATGGGGGGACACCAACCACAGGGATAAGAAAGGGCGAGCTGAGAGAGGAAGATGTAGAGTGGGTTTTATTTGGGTAGTGAGCAGATCTTCTCGTGCTCTGAGACGATAGTCTCAAAAGCACTACGAAGTCGCTCACCCCTGCAGAGTACTGTGTCACAGTACATACATACAACTGTGACCCTCGAAAGGTAAGGGTCATCAGCATTCTGTATGGCCTGTGAGGAAGCTTGAGGAAGACGCTGTCCCACAGAGGTGGTCCTTGTGGTGACAGGATCAAAAACAGAGGATGAAGTAGAGGAAATCAACCTGCTACGTTCTTCGCAAGGTACAACCCTGCGAATAGCCGCAGAGTGAAATGACCTCAGGTGTCGCTTCATAGTAGTGGTCCCAAAGCTGTACTTACCATGATTCCCACGACTGAGTATCATTTTGCACTCATTGCAGGTAACATGGTTCGCACAAGCCTTAGGACCATTCCCATGAATGGTAAATAACCGCCACACCCAAGACTCACGCCTAGTGCGGGTAGTAGGGATTTCCTCTACCTCATTCTCTTCTTCCTCCTCTGCATCCTCACTCCTGTTCCCCTCTTCAGACCCTTGGGGAGGTGGTGGTGGTGGAGGGGGTGGCAGTGGTGCTGAAGCAGGTGCAGCACCAGGTGGCAGTAGTTCAGCCATGGATGCCATCTCGATGATGGTGTAATCTGCAGGTGGCAGCAAAAATCGCTGTGTTCTGAAGAATAGCCAGAAACACAATGAGAATAAGCTCTAGGGTGTGGTCTTTTATAGGAGTGCTTGTGCTCAGTCCGCGGACATGCGCACTGTCCGCGGACAGATCGAACACAAAAAAAAGTTCAAAAAGTTTCAAAAGGTATGTAGAAACTCAGGATTACTATGTGGGACTTGTGCCATGGTGAGATTTTAATGAAAAATATTATGGATTAATTGAAAATGTACTTTTAAATTGTTCAGAGACACGAACAGTGTCCGCATTCAGAACACGCGATCAGCGTGGGCGTGGTCGTATGATCCGTTCGTGAACATGTCCGCGAAGGAAGCGCCTGTCCGCAGGACACCAAATGCACGGAGTTTGGTTAGCGCATGCGCGTTGATGTTCTACGGACACTGTTCGGGTCCTGAAGTAATTAAAAATGCGTCACACGTGAAACGAACATTTCAGGACACTGCGTGTGTTCTTAGAACAGTTTTAACTTGCTAGCGAACAGTAAGGACAGATATAGTGTTCTTCAGGACACGTCCAATTTCGTTTATGTACGAACATTTCAGGACACCAATTGTGTTCTTAGAACAGTTTCAACTTGCTAGCGAACAGTACGGACAGGTATAGTGTTCTTTAAGACACCTCCATTTTCGTTTAATTACGAACAATACAGGACACCGCGTGTGTTCTTAGAACAGTTTGAACTTTCTAGCGAACACTACAAACAGGTATAGTGTTCTTCAGGACACCTCCATTTTCATTTACGTACGAACATTTCAGGACACCAATTGTGTTCTTAGAACAGTTTAAACTTGATAGCGAACACGACGGATAGATATAGTGTTCTTTAGGACACTTTAATTTTTGTTTCTTTACGAACATTTCAGGACACCGCGTGTGTTCTTAGAATAGTTTCATCTTGCTAGCGAACACTACGAACAGGTGTAGTGTTCTTCAGGACACCTCCATTTTCGTTTATTTACGAACATTTGAGGACTCCAATAGTGTACTTAGAACAGTTTCAAGTTGATAGCGAACATTACGGACAGATATAGTGTTCTTTAGAACACTTTAATTTTAGTTTCTTTACGAACATTTCAGGACACCACGTGTGTTCTTAGAACAGTTTCAACTTGCTAGCGAACAGTACGAACAGGTATAGTGTTCTTCAGGACACCTCCATTTTTCTTTATTTACAAACATTTCAGAACACCTGCACTGTCCGCGGACACCTACAAAAATTAAACTTTATTTAACATATATTAATAATTTATGACAGAGAAGGTGAGGCAGAAACTGAAAATAAAACAGGAGAGTTAGGGGTTTCAACATGATTGTTATTAGGTGAAGAAGGGATGGGAGTCTCATCAAAACGTTTTGGGTTATGGAGAGGGTTTGGGGACAATTGACTGGGATATGGTGAGGAGGGACAGGTACATGTGGGGCAATGGTACGAGGTTTTTGGTTTAAAATGATTTTCCACAAAAGTTTTCAATTTATTAAAATTAGTCACCAATAAATCCATTTTTTCTTCTATACTGTGAAAAGTGTTATCCATAACAGGTTTTTCTGAAGTATTTTCTATTTTGGTATGCTCTGTACAAAAAAAAATATATATATGTTAAATGTATACAAAATAATAATACTTAAATGGTTTATATTATAAAGTGTTTACCATTAGTTTCACTATCTTGTGACATTTCTTCATGTGGGAAATGCTCCTCTAGCCATTCCAGAGTACTAGACATTTCTGTGAGAAAAAAAAAAAGATAATATATTTTTTTATCTAATACAGAAAGTTTATAAATATATGAATAAAATTAAGTACACTTACTATTTCAGGTAAGATATGTCCTATGTACTCAGTGGGTCTGCTCTTGTATGAAATAACTGACCCCTTAATACTTTGCAGTTATTGCACTACAAAAGTTGACAACAACCAAACTCCTTCACGTGCTATCACAAATAATTTGGAATTATACCTAGTACCAAAACCCCTAAAACAACTAAATTTATATGAGAGCATCATAATTCAAACAGTACAACCATTTCAAGCAATAATATGCCTTCAACCAAAAAGAGCAAAATTACCTCCCTCTGAATTGGTAAAAGGCATTCGTGCAAAAGTAGTTAATTCACTATTAGATCTAAAAGAAAATGTGCATACTCTAGGAGTGCAACGTCCAATGCAGCAATCTTTAATTATCTTAGTAAATGGAGTACCTACAAAAGACAAAAAAATATGGGAACAGCTGGTAGATTTACATAAAGTTAGACAAGCCTTCCAATATCTTAAAGAGAATAATGAATATTACAAAGAAATTAATATTGAAGAAAACTTGAAAGATACAACTGAAATAATTCAAGAAACACAAGAAGCTGGTCAATTTTAGCTACTAGATCCTGCTACAATATCAAATACTTTAGACCATTATACAATTCATTCTTTGCACTCTAATGACACCATAGAAGATGTACTGGAAACGTAGCAAATGCGTCAAACAAAAGGATCGCCAATCAGCATATGGGAAAAAAGTATAGAAAAACATGCTTTTCCTCTACTCTTTCCTACTGGCAAAGGAGGAAGGTATGCTGATAGACCTATTCAAATATCAGCTTCAGAATACCGCTCATTACGGATGTATTCTGAAGATCCCAGATTTAGACAAAATGTGGAATACATATTCCACCTACTCTTTGAAAGTGAACTGGCAACTTTATGTTACGGAGTTGCACACATTTTAAAATCAGGATCACACTTTCAAAATATGACAGCTACACAATTATTAGAAAAAGTGCAACAAAAGGATGAGGTTTTACAATCAAATATTACAAATCTATTAGCAAATATGCGTGGTACTAAAGAGTACTGGTTTCGACGTCATGCAGATGTAAGTTGTATGATCAGAAACCTTGGCCCACCCACTTGGTTTGTTACATTAAGTTGTGCAGAATATGCATGGGAAGATTTACATGATTTCCTACGCATATCAAATAAAAACAAAACAAACATAGATATACTAACACCTGGAGAACTTTGTTCTTTGGATCCTGTTAATGATTCAAGATATTTTCACCATCGCTTCATTGCTATGCTACATTTTATTTGTAGTAAAACTGTTCCTCCCCTTGGAGAAGTGCAACACTTCTTTTGGAGAAAAGAATACCAAGCCAGACGAGCACCACATATCCACATGCTTTTATGGATTAAAGATGCTCCTAAATTTGGTCAAGACAGTGATGCCACTGTTTTACAGTTTATTGAAAAATATGTCACTTGTGAAATTCCATCAGAAGCCACAAATCGTGATCTTCATGCACAAATTTTACAATTTCAAAGACACAAATGTGGAAAATATTGTCGTCGCAAATACAAAAACAAATGGAAATACTACACCAAATGCTGATTTGGTTTCCCTAGACCAGTTACAAATACAGGTCAAGTGAACAACCTCATGTCTTCAGTTAGACATAGTGTTAAAGGTAAGTCACCTAAAAATACATATCACATAAAAAGAAAAGAAGAAGAAAAATATATCAATGATTATAATGCAATCATTGCCCACTTATGGAATGCAAACATAGATGTGTAGTACATTGCAGACAATTCTACTGCAGTTGCACGATATGTCACAGCATACTTAACTAAAGCAGAAAAGACAGAGCTCCAAGACCTCTGGAATGACCTGTCATCAGATAAAACAGTGTCTCAGAAATTATACAGCTTGGGCATAAAAATGCTCACCCATAGAGAATGTGGATCATATGAAGCAGCTGATTGTTTAACTGATACTGCATTGTATGGTAAATCTGAAAATATAGTATGGCTAAGTCTTGGTCCAGCTAAATCTAGAAAAAGAGTTCTAAAATCATATGAAGATATAGAAACAATAGCCAAACATGATCCCAACAGCCAAGACATTTTAAAAAACTATTTATTGGACACATACTACCCAAACAGAAGTAATACTTTGGAAAACATGTGTCTATACCACATAGCCCAAAACTACACATACAAAAATAATATGAAACCTGATGAAAAAAAGGTAAATATAGAGTGACAAACTGTGAAGGCAGCTTAGTTAAACTCACTAAACCAAATTTAATTAATCATATCAAATTGTCATTAAAGACTCCTCAACATAAAGAAGTATATTACATGTCCCTGCTACAACTCTTCAAACCATGGAGAAAAGAAGAACAAATACTAGATAACTATGACTCATATGAGGATGATTTCAAAGCAAATGAAATCACTATAACTGATGTAAACTTTACACAGTACAAAACAATGTTGCACAATGAACAGCAACACGAAGAAGAACTCCAAGCCCAACTAGATAAGGACACTCCTGACAGTAGTCAACCTTCTGTAACAGGAAGCCAAGGACCACTGGGAGAACCACTAATATTAAATGAGGCAGAATTAGCTATGATAGAAGTAGAAAACACATGTGTCATTATGAAGATAAAGAAGACTTAACTATACTACAATCAAAACTAAACAATGAGCAACGTAGCATTTTTCAAGAAGTAACAAAACATATTGCACATGGTGTAAAACATGAAAATAAAGAATGTTCCTGCCATAATTATAAGACTATGAAACAAGATGTGTACCTTTACTGTGTTCTAGTAACCACTAGAGATTTGTAGAAAGACAGGCCAATCAAATGGTTGGGCCTGTCTACTTAATTTAAATTATAAAAGCAGAAAGTGTGTTGCCTAATCTTTGGCAATCACAGAATAAATCTGCACGTGGGTATAGATTATTTCAATCTCAAAAACACAAAAATGAAAGTACAAACAATACATAAAAAGAATTTTACTGTTTTGTAAAGAACATATCAAGAGAAGGTAGATGCAGAGAAAGCATAGTAACATGTGATTATTTTGGATAATTATTTGGTCGTTATTCAAAAACAATAAACAAATTTGGGAATACAGTTTTGGAACAATTCCTATGTACAAAACATTAAGACAAATGAAATATATACATTCAAATAAGTATAATTATATACTAAACTTGAAGACAATTGAAATGTGTACATTCAAATAAGTATAGAGTATTTCGAGCCTAGTATTTCTAGGCGAGAGAAATTACAAATTCCAAGGGTCTGTTCATATTAGATATCTGGTCGTTAGCCAACGTGATCCCAAGTTGGTTGGTAACAAAGGTTGGTTTCAACTTGGTTTGGGACAGGTGTGTTGTTAATTCCTGTGTTTGTCACGTTTCGGCGGTAAAGGTTTGGGATTGGATCCTCCTTCATCAGGGCTGAGAATCAGAGACCCTGTAAGAGGGTGACAAAGGTAATGATGAGATTGGTTATAATACCCTGGTGGTCCCTATTAATGGGGCCGAGGTTGCATTTGAATTTAATCTCATGGCGACCGGATTCCAAACTTACATGCCGGTACGCCTTGTTCAAGCGTTTGGTGTGATCACGTGTCGTGGATAGGGTAGGACCATCTAGTCCTTGAACCCGAGGTATAGTTGCCTGGCTCAGGTTTGCTGGTATCCCAGTGTATCAAAGTTTACATGGGCGATCTTCAAGCTGTTAAATATAAATGGAAATTACCATCAGGTCATATTCGATCCTGATTACTCAGTAAAACATATGCAGCTTAGTACAGCATTTGGAAATTGTAACGTGTAAGAAAATTGAATTGTAGCATGTTTATTTATTGTTGTAATCATTATATAAAATTCAAAGATTTCTGGTCTCGCCACGTGAGAGTACTGTATATCAGCTTCTAATTAGAGAGGAGTATGTGTTTTTCTCACTCTCGTAGTCCTTGGGGTCATTTTCATATGCAAAAGGGCATATTAAATAAACATTTACGCCATAATGTATTTACAGTTTAGTGGCAGATGCAAAGGTATCGTAAGTACCCGTGTGTCGGCATTAATGTGTGAATATAAATACTCGCGGGTTTACGTAACAGCTGGTAGAAGCTCAAAAGGTTCCCGTGAAGCAGGATGAATTTACAGCAACATTCATACGTTTGTGAAGTTAGTCGGGAGGGTGGGGGGGTGTGGGGGGGGGGAAAGGGGAAACCTGGTCCCTAGTCCCTGAGGGTGAGATGATTTAGCGGCCTCTGGCTTACCTCATTAATCACTTTACTGGTGCTGAATCATGCTTCCTTAGTGCCTTCGTCTGCCGTGAATTGGATCGGCAGGGCGCATATTCGCTGGAGTGAAGCTGGGCTGGCACTCGCTGAGTGAACGGACGCGTAGCTGTGGACGCCCACGCATGCGTACTGGGAACATTTATTCTAAAAATGGCAGAGCAAGCATTTTCTGGATGCGCATGCTCCCTTGTTGCCTGAGAGAACTACAGGCTGGTAGTTCGTTGTGATCCTGGTGTGTGTTGCCCACATTTGTTAGGCAAGTGCTCACTCCCATATATGTTTAGGTATGCTATTGATTTACTTTTATTTATTAGGCGTATTGCGCCATGGATGAAGCTGGGCTGGCACTCGCTGAGTGAACGGACGCGTAGCTATGGACGCCCACGCATGCGTACTGGGAACATTTATTCTAAAGTTGGCAAAGTAAGCATTTTCTAGATGCGCATGCTCCCTTGTTGTCTGAGAGAACTACAGGCTGGTAGTTCGTTGTGATCCTGGTTTGCGTTACCCACTTTTGTTAGGCAAGTGCTCACTCCCATATATGTTTAGGTAAGCTATTGGTTTACTTTTATTTATTGGGCGTGTTACGCCATGGATTGGTGGTATTGAGTGGAGCGATTGGTGAAAGGAATGGCTTAGTGGTAGTTTTCTAGCCCAGGGTCACGTAAGCCATGATTGGAAGTTACATGAGCACAGAGGCACATTGAGAGAGTATAGGTCCAGCATCATTTGTTATTAGGTGATGGGTTGAAAAATTTCATTGAGGCCATGATGATAGGTATCCAGCCTATGGATCCATATGGCTTCCTTTTTGTTGAGGCTGTGGTTGATGTCTGGTCCGCCTTTTACTTTTTCAATTACCCACCACAGGATGTCATTGGGGGTGTGATTGAATTTCAAAAAGTGTTCAACCAATGGTGCAGTAATGGTTTTGCATCTAATTTTAGATCTGTGTTCAGATATTCTTGTGTTAATAGCTCGTGAGGTTTGGCCGATATAGCGTAGGCCGCATGGGCACTCTATGCAGTAAACTACATTCTGGCTTTTGCAGTTTGTCAGGTCCCGGAGCGTCCACGTTCGGCGTCCGATTTGGAAGGAGCTCATTTTTTTGGTAAGTTTGCAAGCTACACAGTTACCACATGGGTGGTGTCCTTGCAGCGGTCGGAGGGTGCGGGTGGTTTGTGAGACGGGTTGAAAAAGTGAATGCACGAGGTGTTCCTGTAGATTTTTTCCTCGTTTATAGGCAAATCTTGGAGCAGGTTCCTCAGGCAGATTCAGGCGTGCAATATTCCAATGTTTGTTAATGATCTGTTTGATTTTTGAGGTGTGTGCTCCAAATGTGACGACGCACGTTAGTTGTTTCTCCTGGGTGGCTGTGTTATCTTTATCTTCGTGAAGTAGGTTCTCCCGATTGCTGTTTCGAGCTCTCCTATTAGCTAGATTGAGTTGTTTCTTGGGGTATCCCCTGGCTAGTAGCCGTGTGGTCAGGCTCTGTGCATGAATCTTGTAGTCATCTATGGAGGAGCAGTTGCGGCGTATTCGGAGGTATTGGCCGTAGGGTAGATTGTTTCTGGTGTGTGCCGGGTGGTTGCTGGTAAAGTGTAGGAGAGTGTTTCGGGCCGTTGTTTTTCTGTAGAGGTCACAAAGTAACTTTCCATTCATGGCACGAATTGTGAGGTCCAGAAATTTAATTTCCTGGTTGTTTTGTTCCATCGTGAATTGGATATGTGTGTTACACGAATTGAGCCAGTTCCAGAAATTGGTGAGATCATTTGCAGTACCTGTCCAGATGAAGATCACATCGTCGATATAACGATACCAATTGCTAATGTTGGGTTGCCAGCTATTTTGATCGGAGAACACAAATTCCTTCTCAAATTTGGCCATGAATAGAATGGCAAGGCTGGGTGCGAACGCTGCCCCCATAGCCGTACCCTTAGTTTGTAAGTAAATGGTATTGTTGAAGGTGAAGAAATTACGTTGTAATGCAATTGTCATAATTTCAACGATGAAGTTCACCGGAGTCCTGGTGTTAGGGGGATTGGAGGTAAGCCATTCTCTTATACTTTCAATTGCGTCTGCCTGGGGAATACTGGTATAAAGAGATTTAATGTCCATTGTAACCAGTATTTGTTCCCGGGGGTTGAAGTCCAGAGCATCAAAGATATTTATTGTGTGTGTAGTGTCTCTGAGATAAGTGGGGGTTTGGATACTGATTGGTTACAGAAAAGTATCCACAAACTTGCATAAAGGTTCTATAATTGAACCACATCCCGAGACTATCGGACGTCCTGGTGGGTTTATAGAGTCTTTGTGAATTTTGGGTAATGAATAAAAGCAAGGGGTCCTGCCAACTGGTTTGGTAAGGTATTCTGCTTCTTTTTCTGAGATCCATTCACGTTGCAATGCAAAATTGACAGCTTCCGAGATTTCTTGTGATATTTCACGGGTAGGGACTTTTCTTAGTATTGAATAGCTTTCTCGGTCGTCTAGTAGTGCTAAGACCATGTTTTTGTATTGGTCTATAGTCATAATCACCAAACCTCCTCCTTTGTCCGCTGGCTTGATGATAATATTTTTGTTTGTCTGTAGTGATATTAGTGCTTGTTTTTCAGCTCGAGACATGTTATTTTTGATTTTAGTGGTTTTCTTCCGTAAGTGGTCCAGGTCTTCTAACACACATCTTTCGAAGGTTAAGAGATCTGGTGGTATTTGCCCATCAGTAGGTGTAAATGTCGATGGGTTATGTAGTCCAGTGTCTTCATTTGTTTCTTCACGTTCCAGATTGTGATTCTGAAAGAAGGTTCGTAGTCTAACTTTTCTTAGAAAGGTTCGTACTTCCATCTCAGAGTTGTACCAATCCGTTTGTGCTGTAGGCACAAAGGATAGGCCCTTCGTGAGGACTGAGGACTCAGCAGATGATAGTGGGATCTTTGCTAGGTTGAAGACTGGAATTGCCTCATGCTCTTCAATATTGCCTAATATCGTTGTCTGCGGCGTCTGGGACGTTGGTTTATTCTTCCGCCGCGTGGTAGAAATCCCCATTGTGGCGGGCCCCTGCCATAATTATAAACCTATACTACTGTACGTCAGCGGTGAAGCTGGTTCTGGCAAAACATTCCTAATCAGAATCATTAGTAAATTCCTTCAACAATTGACAAACAACAAACTGTCAGCGGTTGTCACTGCCCCCACAGGTTTAGCTGCCTACAACATAGGTGGTGTTACATTACACCAATTACTACTATTACCAGTAGAACACCAGAACAAATTAGACTATTTAAAACTTTCTGCAGAAGCTGCAATGGAACTACGCAGAGTATTGAAACAAATGAAAATGCTACTAATAGATGAAGTGAGCATGGTCTCCAACCTGATGTTAGCTTTGATTCACCTCAGATTACAAGAAGTACTCAAAACAGACTATGAAGAGCTCTTTGCAGGAAAACACATTATTGTTTTTGGAGATCTGCTTTAATTAACACCAGTAAAAGGTGAGCCTATTTTTAAAACATTAGGACACAAACTCTGCCGTAAAACTGTTGGCAGCATTTGAAATGTCAACCTTTGGCAACATTTCCAATACAGAGAATTAACAGAAAACATGCAGCAATCTGCAGATCTCACTTATGCCAACATTTTAAAAAGTATCAGAGTTGGTATACTTTCTAAAGAAGCAGAAGCAATATTGAAAACCCGGCACATTAATGCACTTTATGGCAATAATGCATGTGCTACAGATGTTATGGAACAATTAGCCCACAACAATGTCAATTGTATGGCCTTAATGCCAACTCTTGCAAGCTGTTTCAAATTCAATGAAATCATGCTAAGTAAAGAAATGCAACCAATCATGGAAATTAGCGCCACAGACAAACTAGATGTACATGGTATGACACTACCCATGTGTGACCAAGCCACAACAAGACTAAATAGTTTAGAAAAATCAATCTCAAACACAGCAAGCTTAGAAAAGATATTAAAATTATCCTTAAATTGCAGAGTAATGCTTAAAAGTAACCTTGACGTGGACCAAGGACTAGTTAATGGAGCACTGGGTACAGTTGTTGGCTTTCAAACATACCCACGCAACAACAAAATTCAGTTTGTCAATATACTCTTTGACAAACTTCCAGAAGTAAAAAGGATAGGACGCTCAACAGCTAGATTCCTTCTCTTCAAAGATATGTATGTACGCAGAGAACAATTTTCTCTACCTCTTGCATACGCAGTCACGTTTCATAAATCACAAGGTCTTACCCTAGACAAACCTATGATAGATATTGGTAACACAGTCTTTAAAGAAGGCATGAGCTACGTAGCACTATCACGCTTACGTACACTTGACGGTCTATTTCTAATCAACTTTGATGCAAGTAAAATAAACGCTGATATTCCTTGCATTTTAGAATACAATAGACTTCGCTCACTATGCACCCCCCACCTAAATACATATTCTGTTCCACAAAAAGTAAAACGTTATAAAAGAAAAATAAATCAAACAGAAATGCAACAGGATGTCACTGCAAATCCTCCAAAGAGAGTAAAAGAAACTAATACTTCATCAAGTACCACAAGCAAAAAAGAATCAATTAGGGAAAGTAAACCAGGTACTTCTTTAAAGAAGGAAGACAAACTCCAAAAAAAGCAGTTAGATATAGAACTACCTGGACCATTTAAATTCTCAAATATAGTTGGTGTAAGTTGCTATGCAAATGTAGCAATGAATATTCTATTTCAATTACCACCAATTGTTGACAACATTTACTTACACAGTACAGACCCATTGTGTATGCAAATGTTAGTACTTCACCGAAATGCAGCAAACAATCCTGATAACACATATAGTGTTTATGGAATAAGACAAAAATTGGACTACTGTGCTGGAATGGTGAAATTCACTATAAACTCACAGGAATATCCACAAGAATTTCTAATGTACTTACTACAAGTACTGGAAAACACAAATATACCTATAAATGAAATCTTCCAGATTTCATACATGTGGAAACATACATGCACTCTCTGCAACAATGTGACACAAGAAGAAATCCCCAATGAACGCTTCATATATATATGAATACCAAATTGTGAATCCATTCCATTTCAGCGACTTGTACAAAATGCAAACCATGGTAGATTATGCTCTACCTGCAATTCAGATAATCGCTCCACGTTAGTAATACAAACACATAGTAAATACATAATACTAATGCTTCTACGCTACAATGCAGATGGTACCAAAAACAACTGCAAGCTGACTGGATTCACACATGGTCAAATATCACTTGGTAAGAAAACCTTCACAACAATAGGTATAATCTACCACGCAGGAGCCACAACCAATTCAGGGCACTACACTACATATATAAAAAAGAAATGTGGATGATTGGAATGTAATGATAGTACATTACTCTAAAGCAGAGATTACCAGCAAATCTTACAAACGCTTATTTGATGTTCTTAAAACCAAAATTTGATAACTAAACTGTATTTAAATCCTAAGTAAACTTGTGTTAAAAAATATAAACTGTTAGAATACTCCAAAAGCTATCTAACTGCTCAAAGATTCTACAATAACTAATCAGATAAATGAATACCACTAAATTAGACCAAAAGATACACAGTTAGAATATGCCAATTGGTATCTAACTGTCCCAAAATTTAACAATATCCAAATAGATAAATCAATACCACTAAAATATATCAAAAAAATAGACAGTTAGAATACGCCAATTGGTATCTAACTGCTCCAAAATCTTATAATATCCAAACAAATAAATAATATGTTACTGCTCCAAAAAAATGCAACAAGCCAAGGTATAAAGCATTATCCAAAAACAACAAGTGAACACTGAAAACAAACAAACAAATAAACTGTAGCATAACAGAAAAGTTTTTTTTTTTTGATCCAACATGGATTTTTTTTCTCCCACAGACCCAATGATTTTAGCAACAAACACAGAAACTGAGCAAATTGCACAGTACTCTGATTTGTAATCTACTAAATATGAGGGTCCAAAAAAAAAAAGTATGTTGATTATACAATTTAATAAGTCATTACAAAATACTAATACTAACATGCTATTTTCTTTTATCACAGAAATTAACAAGAAATACATGTACTCGGTTACTAGACCAAACAGTAAGTATACAATAATAAGGAGAACCATTGCAGCATATCACATCCATAGTATCTAATACCTTTGTTCCTTATACATTTGTTTTTCACCCAAAGTTATAAGCAAATATGAATGCGATATGCTGCGGTGGTTGTGGCCAGGGCATAGAGTCCTGGGTGCATGGCCATTTGGCCATTTGGCCATGCACCCAAGACTCTATGCCCTGGCCACAACCACCGCAGCATATCACATCCATAGAGTCAAACATTTCAACTACGGTCTATGGAAACTTTTAATGTCTGCGGACATTATGAGTGTTCTTAGAACACTTTCAACTTGCCAGCAAACAATACAAAAGCGTTTTCAGGACACCCCCTACGAACATTTCAGAACAACGCAATAGTTCTTAGAACACTTTCAACTTGACAATGAACAATACGGACAGTGTCCTCAGAACAACCCCATTTTGTTTATTTGCGACCATTTCAGGACACCGCGAGTGTTCTAAGAACACATTCAACTTGACAGAGAACAATACGGACAGCGTCCTCAGGACAACCCCATTTTGTTTATTTGCGAACATTTCAATACACCGCGAGTGTTCTTAGAACACATTCTACTTGCCAGCCACAACCCCTATTCATATTTGCGAACATTTCAGGACACCGCGAGTGTTCTTAGAACACATTCAACTTGCCAGCCACAACCACCCATTCATATTTGCAAACATTTCAGGACATAACTAGTGTTCGACAACGTCTTCAGAACACCCCCATTTTGTGTATTTGCAAACATTTCAGGACACTGCGAGTGTTCTCAGAACACATTCAACTTGACAGAGAACAATACGGACAGCGTCCTCAGGACACCCCCATTTTGTTTATTTGCGAACATTTCAGGACACCGCGAGTGTTCTTAGAAGCGTCTTCAGAACACCACAATCTTGTTTATGTGCGAACATTTCAGGACACCGCGAGTGTTCTTAGAACACATTCAACTTAACAGAGAACAATACGGACAGCGTCCTCAGGACACCCCCCATTTTGTTTATTTGCGAACATTTCAGGACACCGCGAGTGTTCTTAGAAGCGTCTTCAGAACACCACCATCTTGTTTATTTGCGAACATTTCAGGACACCGTGAGTATTCTTAGAACAGATTCAACTTGACAGAGAACAATATGGACAGCGTCCTCAGGACACCACCATTTTGTTTATTTGCAAACATTTCAGGACACCGCGAGTGTTCTTAGAACACATTCAACTTGCCAGCCACAACCTCCCATTCATATTCGCGAACATATCAGGACACAGCGAGTGTTCTCAGAACACATTCAACGTGACAGAGAACAATACGGACAGCGTCCTCAGAACACCCCCATTTTGTTTATTTGCGAACATTTCAGGACACCGCAAGTGTTCTTAGAAGCGTCTTCAGAACACGCCATCTTGTTTATTTGCGAACATTTCAGGACACCGCGAGTGTTCTTAGAACACATTCAACTTGATAGAGAACAATACGGACAGCGTCCTCAGGACACCCCCATTTTGTTTATTTGCGAATATTTCAGGACACCGCGAGTGTTCTTAGAACACATTCAACTTGCCAACCACAACCTCCCATTCATATTTGCGAACATTTCAGGACACAGCGAGTGTTCGACAACGTCTTCAGAACACCCCCATTTTGTGTATTTGCGAAAATTACAGGACACCGCGAGTGTTCTTAGAACACATTCAACTTGACAACGAACAATACGGACAGCATCCTCAGGACACCCCCATTTTGTTTATTTGCGAACATTTCAGGACACCGCAAGTGTTCTTAGAACAGTTTCAGCTTGCTTGCGAGCGAAACGGACACATATTGAGTCCTCAGAACAGCCCCCATTCAGTTTATTTAGAACATTTCAGAACACCCGTGATGTCCGCAGACAAATCGAACACAAAAAGAACGTCTAACACATAAAAAAACACAACTTTCATCCTATCTCATACACTCCCACCCTCCCCAAACACTCCTACACACCAATACACTCTACTAAATACAAATTTTGAACCAAGTTTCACTGCGCTGTCCACGGACGTCCGCGAATCCAAGATGGCGGGCGCTACCAAAAATCTGACGCGCTTCACGCTCCACGCCGTCCAATCAGCGAACACGTCGCATGTCCGCGGACATCACGCAAGTCAATGGACCAATCAGCACACTGTCCACGGACCGAACAGGGAAGTGTGTCCGCGAAGCGGACACAGATATCACTAATTTTTTTTGACCTACTTTTTGGCCATTTTTAATTGGACGGATTTTCACCAAATTTGCAAAAGCACGCTTTCGGGACCAAGCCGCTGCTCCTGGTCCAAATTTGGTGAAAATCCATCCAGCGGTTTGGGCTGTAGACGCGAGCAAAACATTTTTCCCATTCAGTCTATGGGAAAAAAAATGTTTTGGGACCCCCCTATAACTTTGCCCCCCCTGGACGAATCCTCACCAACCTTTGCAAAAAAATTCAGAGTGACCCAAATACTTTTTTTGCAAAGTTTGGTGAGGATTCGTCCAGGGAGAGCGAAGTTATAAGCCACCCAAAAAGTGCTCTTCCTATGGAAATACCAACTTAACCATAACTACATGGCCACTACCGTGGCCATGTAATATATTACACAGCCACATTAGTGGCTTTGTAGTTATGGTTAAGTTGCTGTTTCCATAGTAAGAGTCCTTTTTGGGAGGCTTATAACTTCATTCTCCCTCGACGAATCCTTACCAAACTTTGCAAAAAAAGTATATGGGTCACTCTGAATTTTTTTCCAAAGTTTGGTGAGGTTTGGTCAAGGGGGGGCAAAGTTATAAGGAGGGTCCCAAAACTTATTTTTTTCCCATAGACTGAATGGAAAAACAACTTTGCTCACACCTACAGTTCAAACCGCGGGACGGATTTTCACCAAATTTGCGGCAGGAGCAGTGGCTTGGTCCCGAAAGCGTGCTTTTGCAAATTTGGTGAAAATCCGTCCAGTAGTTTTTTTTTAAATGACCAAAATGTTGGTCACAAAAAATTAGTGATATCTATGTTCGGTAAGCGAACACACTTCCCTGTTTGCTCCCCGGACAGTGTCCTGATTGGCTACTCGGCTTGCGTCATGTCCGCATACATGCAACGTGTTCGCTGATTGAATGGTGAAGAGTGTGAAGTGCGTCAGATTTTTGGAAATGCCCGCCATCTTGGAATCGCGGACGTCCGCGGACAGTGCAGTGAAACTTGGTGGAAAAATACTATTTAGTAAAGTGTGTTGACATGTAAGACTGTATGGGGATGGTGGGGGAGTAAGAGATGGGTTAAATGTTGCATTTATTTAGGCGGCAGGCACCCCTGTTGTGTTAGTTCTGACCGCGGACAACACGGGTGTCCTGAAATGTTCGTAAATAAATGAAATGGGGTGTCCTGAGAACACTATGCCTGTACGTATGGTTCGAAGGCAAGTTGAAACTGTTCGAAGAACACATCATGTGTCCTGGGATGTTCGTAAATAAACAAACTGGGGGTGTCCTGAGGACGCTATACCTGTCCGTACTGTTCGTAGGCAAGATGAAATTGTTCTAAGAACACATCAAGTGTCCTGGGATGTTTGTAAATAAACAAAATGGGGGTGTTCTGAGGACGCTAGACCTGTCTGTATTGTTCGCAAGCAAGCTGAAACTGTCCTAAGAACACACGCGGTGTCCTGAAATGTTCGTAAATAAACGAAATGAGTGTGTCCTAAGGACGCTATGACTGTCCGTATTGTGCGCAGGCAAGTTGAAACTGTTCTAAGAATACAGACGATGTCCTGAAATGTTCGTAAATAAACGAAATGGGGGTGTCCTGAGGACGCTGTCCGTATTGTTCGTAGGCAAGTTGAAATTGTTCTAAGAACATGTGTCCTGGGATGTTTGTAAATAAACAAAATGGGGGTGTCCTGAGTACGCTATACCTGTCCGTACTGTTCGTAGGCAAGTTGAAATTGATCTAAGAACAAATGGGGGTGTCCTGAGGACGCTATGCCTGTCCATATTGTTCACAAGCGGATTGAAACTGTTCTAAGAACAAACGCCTGTTCGTAACTGTTCGTTTCGCTTGTGTCGCAATTTTAATTAGTTTCAGGACCCGAACAGTGTCCGTAGAACAACAACGCGCACAACAGTTTCAGTGCATTTGGTGTCCTGCGGACACCTGTTCCCTTCGCGGACATGTTCGCAAAGCCATCACGTGACTGCGCCCACGCTGAGCGTGTTTTTGACTGCGGACACTGGTCGTGTCCCCGAACAATTTAAAACTACCTTTTCAGGCAATCCACAATATTTTCCAATAATAGATCACCATAGCACAAGTCCCAGACAGTAATCCTGACTTTCTACATACTTTTTGGAACTTTTTGATCCTTTTATTGGTGCTCGATCTGTCCGCGGAAAGCGCGGGTATCCGCGAACTGCTCACAAGCACCCCTATAAAAGGCCACACCCCAGAGCTCATCCTCATTATGTTTCTGGCTATCTTACAGAACACAGTGCATTTTTGCTGCCAATTTTACAGATTTATTTCTGAAACCTGATGGCATCCATGGCTGCACTACTGCCACCTGGTGCTACATCTGCCTCAGCACCGCCCCCACCCCCTCCCCAAGGGCCTGAAGAGGGGAACAGGAGTGAGGATGCAGAGGAGGATGAAGAGGATGACAAGAATGAGGTAGTGGAAGTCCCTACTACCAGCACTCGCTGTGAGTCTTTGGTGTGGCGGTTATTTACCATTCATGGTAACGTACCTAAGGCGCGTGCGAACCAAGTCACCTGCAACCAGTGAAAAATGGTACTGAGTCGCGGGAGGCCTGGTTCATACAGCTTTGGTACGACTACTATGAAGCGACACCTAAGGTCGTTTCACTATGGTGCAGTTCGCAAGGTTGTACCTTGCGAGGAGCGTAGTAGGTTGTCTTCCTCTACTACATCCTACGTTTCCGATCCTGTCACCACAAGGAACACTCCTGTGGGACAGCATATTCCTCCATCTGCCTCATAGGCCATTCGCAATGCTGATGACCCTTACCTTTTGAGGGTCACAGTTGTGTGTATGTACTGTGACGCAGTACTCTGCAGGGGGAGAGACTTCGAAGTGCTTTTGAGACTCTGGTCTCAGAGCACGAGAAGACCTGCTCACTACCTAAGTAAGGCCCAACCTACATCTTCCTCTCTCCACCCGCCCTTTCTTATCCCCGTGGTTGGTGTCCCCCCTTACCCTCCTTTTCCCTCCTTTCCTTGTGTGTCATGTGTAAAAAACCCAAAAAATATAAAACAACAAAAACCCAGAAAATGGCTCTTTTCAGAGCTACCTTTCACAGTTAAAAAATAGAAGTGGCAAATAAATGGAGCAGGGCCCTGTGCATTTTTTAGAAGTCCGCAGACAGTTCGCGAACATCTAAAATTTTGGGGTGCTGCCCTATCATAACCATTGCACTTTTGCCTGGGAGGAAGTAGTGGCTCTGAAAAGAGCCTTTTGGTGGTGTTGTTTGTGTTTGAAAAACTTGAAGTGGTCAACACCTACTACACAATAAATGCTGTAATTCCAAAAAAGGTTGCAATGCATTTTGTACATTTCTCAGAAAAATCTGATTGCCAGCATAAAGTAAGATGGACTCCATCTCTGCGAAAAATGTATGTGCTACGAAACATAATATTTTCATTGTGAAAAGAGGACATGCCAACATCTCTTAGAAAGGCACAAACAGCCTTATTGACATTGTGCCTCGCTTTCTCCATTTGTGGACCAAATGAAGAAGAATGCAGCAACATATGTCTCTCGGCAAACCGAGAAAAAATTACTTGAAAATTTGGAAACATGTCCATGACCTTCCCAAGTACATCTTTTATTGCAAATTGCATAGAAATTCCAGACACATGTCCTAAACTGTTCCCTCCACAATAAATTACAATTATGTCTGGATGATGCTCTGTCTCCAAAGTAGCACAGAGAGGTAGCAAGTCCAAACACTTCATTCCACGTACTCGATGCCAGTGCGCTTCCACATGTGGGAATCCAAGATCTGCAGCTACTCCACAGCTTTCTACATGCACCTTGAACCAATGTATCCACGAGTCTTCCAAAATCCAAACAATCTGTTTTCTGAAACACACAGCCATAGCTATCTGTTCTTCTCTCAGGAAAAAGAGTATCTGAAAAACTCTCTCCTGGCACAACACACCCACTAAAGTTTACTGACCAGTCCCTTGCTCTGCTCATTCTCATTTGCATGCGTCCCCACCCCAAAATCCCTGTATGTAACACGCGATGACCGCGGACTACCGCCATGTCCGCGGACATATCGTAACATGGACAGCCCTTCTACCATTTCCACTTCACTCTCTGTGCCATTCCCTCATTGGATATAGCTACCCAGTCACACGACCATCCACCAATCACATCCAAGACCTCTACATCTAACTCCATCATCATAGATCAGCACTTCAAATGTACAGTTAATCACTCTGAGTACAAGTGTCATATCATTGGAAAGCACCTTCTACAAGAAATACTGTACAAGTCTCCAAGATTTCTACTTGCAGCTGGATGCATATCCATATGCATGAACACAAACTACAGGTATGCATATTTTCTGCATAGTACATGTTCAATTCCTATACATTCATATAAACAGATTAACTGACTTTTAACTTGTATAATCAACTGTCACTTCCAAACCTATCTGCTCTTTAATTTCTTTTTACACACACATTTGCAAAGCATGTTGAACTAACATATGTAAAGTAAAATAAAAAGAGTGCACATAGTCAAACAAAATTGCATGCACACACAATGTTCAAATATCAAACAACAATACTTGTACAAAAACATAAAAATCAATGTCTAAATTAACATCACTGCTAGAAACACACAACATTACTAATTTGTTTCCTTTACAATTGCAGTGAAGACCACTCTCCTGAAAAGCAGCAGCAGAATTTGAAGTACAAACAACAACTAAGATGAAACCTGCTCATTCAACAAAACAAGTAATTTAAATACCACCATAATATTTGTACTAATACTCAAACACACTGTGGGGTTAATTCATGCTATTTCTGCGCCTAAACACATAGATTGTGCACCATTCTGTCCACAAATCTCCATTTGTTAAACAGATTTACAGGCAGAATGGTGCACAAATCCCCATTTTGCGGCGCACAAATGGCATAACTCATCCCCTAGAATTTTTATATTGTAGAAAACACAACTGTTTTAATTCTATACTATTAGATTTACTATTTGTGCTTCTCCTCACCACTAGCCTACTTTCTACTGTCATCTGAACCCCAGTTTAGTAGCACATAAATTCAAGAATACCCATTCCAACTAGTTGTAGTTGCCCAATGCACAATCACACACCATCACATTCATCTTTATCATCATATTCAGACACTCATGCACACAGCACACATACATTGCAGAACACCCCAACCCATACCTTCTTTATTTTTTTCAACAGACCCTAAAGAATGCCTACCAAAAATCAAGTCTGTAGAAAGCAACGCAGAAGTAGAGCAAATGAAAATTGAAGTGTCCAAAATAAGCATCCATCTCTTGCAGAATTTGGAAAAAAAAGTTCAAACAAAACAGGTAATAAAGTCATTTAGCGAAATAACACAAGCTTCAAGTACAGAAACTTCGCCTACTCTATCAAAATGTAAAACGAAACAGAAAACGATTAACAAGAATTCAGCTAACACTACTTTTAAAACTGTTCCTATAAATCTTCATATAGTACTCATACCAAAAAAAATTTTTTTAGCAAAAATGTTCCGCCACAGAGTCCTTCAAAATCTTATAAAAACAGGAGAGAAATCATGCACAACCCTTAAAACCTACCGTAGGAAATTAATCTTAGAAGCTTTGATAGACAGTGCAATCCTTCTCAAAAGAAAGTTATTTATTTTAGTGTTAAACAAAATGAAACCACTAACAAAACTAATGACTAAATTTCAAAAAAGACTTCTCAAGAAACGAAATGTCAACAAAAATAACTTCTTAAATATCTGTGGAGGTCAGTGGAGTCACACTACAAGCACAGAACCATATTTTAATGAAGAAGCATACAAACAAAAGCAAACAAATACAATTGGCATACATAGCAGTGGACGAGGTTATGAAAAAGTTAATAATACCATAATGGAACAAGAAATACTGCTTACAAAAATATCCCCAGAAAACTTAGAATTACCTCTCAATTCAACTGAACCAGAACGTCAAGTATACAAATGGCCATGCACGTCAATATGTAACATTCCCAGAAAATCTTTCAAGTCTTTACGCCAATTCCTCAATCAGTATGTGAAAGGCAAAGACAAAATCCAAATTAAACTATGGCAAAATATGGATACCTGTCCAGTGCGCAAGTACACAGGACTACAAGGAAATTCATTGGCCTGTATTTCAGGACCTACTTGCAAAACCACCTTCCATCATATCAAAATGATATCAACACATCATTCAACTATAAGAAATCTAGTTTATAAACTGTACTATGCTAAAAGTCCTGCTTTAGCACTAGCCAATTTAAATAACAATCTTCTACACGGTACAGCAAAAGACCTACTTGAAGAAATCGACTATATCCAGAAAAAATATTTTGGAAGTGAAAGCCACTTACAGAATGAAATAGCTTTACAACAAATTAGCAACATTTCTATGCATGGCAACCTTCTACTACACACATCTGCTGAAGTACCAAACCATGTGTGTGTACGTTGCCGCAGAACTTTTAATAAAAGTAATACAAAAACTGTAGACCTAACATACACAATAAAAGACACTGAATATTCTAAATGGTTTGAATTAGCTCTCTACCTTATTGCAGAAAATAAATATGAAATAACTGAACCCTTAATACTTTGCAGTTACTGCACTACAAAACTTGACAACAACCAAACTCCTTCACGTGCTATCACAAATAATTTGGAATTATTCCCGCTACCAAAACCCCTACAACAACTCAATTTATATGAGAGCATCATAATTCAAACAGTGCACCCCTTTCAAGCAATAATACGCCTTCAACCAAAAACAGCTAAATTACCTCCCTCTGAATTGGTGAAGGGCATAGTAGTGTATTTACCATTAGATCTAAAACAAAATGTGCACACTCTGGGAGTGCAACGTCCAATGGAGCAATCTTTAATTATCTTAGTAAATGGTTTACCTACAAAAGACAACAGAAATTTGCCAACAACTGGTAGACTTACATAAAGTTAGACAAGCCTTGCAATATCTAAAAGACAATAATGAATACTACAAAGAAATTAATATTGAAGAAAACTTGAAGGAAACCACTGAAATAATTCAAGAATCACCAGAAACTGGTCAATTTGAGCTTCTAGATCCTGCTACAGTATCCAATACTTTAGACCATTATACAATTCACCCATTGCGCTCTAATGACACCGTAGAAGATGCACTAGAAACGTACCAAATGCAACAAACAAAATGATCACCAATCAGCAGATGGGAAAAAAGTATAGAAGCACATGCTTTTCCTCTACTCTTTTGTACTGGCAAAGGAGGAATGTACGATGATAGACCTATTCAAATAACAGCATCAGAATACCGCTCGCTACGGATGTATTCTGAAGATCCCAGATTTAGACAAAATGTGGAATACTTATTCCACCTACTCTTTGAAAGTGAACAATCAACTCTATGTTATGGAGTTGCACACACATTAAAATCAGGAACCCACTAACAAAATATGTCAGCTACACATTTATTACAAAAAGTGCAACAAAAAGATGAGGTTTTACAAACAAATATTACAAATCTATTAGCAAACATGTGTGGTACTAAAGAGTACTGGTTCCGAAGTCATGGAGATGTACGTTGTATGATAAGAAACCTTGGCCCACCCAATTGGTTTGTTACATTAAGTTGTGCAGAATATGCATGGGAAGATTTACATGATTGCCTATGCATATCAAACAAAAACAAAACACACATAGATATATTAACACCTGGAGAACTTTGTTCTCTAGATACTGTTAATGTTTCAAAATATTTTCACCATCGCTTCATTGCTATGCTATACTTTATTTGTAATAAAACTGTTCCTCCCCTCACAGAAGTGCAACATTTCTTTTGGAGAAAAGAATACCAAGCCAGAGGAGCACCACATATCCACATGCTTTTATGGATTAAAGATGCTCCTAAATTTGGTCAAGACAATGATGCCACTGTGTTACAGTTTATCAAAAAACATGTCACTCGTGAAATTCCATCGGAAGCAACAAATAGTGATCTTCATGCACATATTTTACAATTTCAAAGACACAAATGTGGCAAATATTGTCGTCGCAAATACAAAAACAAAGGGAAATACTACACCAAATGCCGCCGTGGTTTCCCTAGACCAGTTACAAAAACAGGTCAAGTAAACAACTTCATGTCTTCAGTTTTACATAGGTAAATCACCTAAAAATACATATTAAATAAAAGGAACAGAAGAAGAAAATGATATCAATGATTACAATGCAATCATTGCCCACTTATGGAATGCAAACATAGATGTGCAGTACATTGCAGACAATTCCACTGCAGTTGCACAATATGTTACAGCATACCTAACCAAAGTAGAAAAAAACAGAGCTCTAAGACCTCTGGAATGACCTGTCATCAGTCAAAACACTGTCTCAGAAATTATACAGCTTGGGCATAAAAATGCTCTCCCAGAGAGAATGCGACACCTATGAAGCAGCAGATCATTTAACCGGTACTGCTTTGTATGGAAAATCTGAAAATATAGTATGGCTAAGTCTTGGTCCTGCTAAATCTAGAAAAAGAGTTCTCAAATCATACGACGACATAGAAACAATAGCCACACATGACCCCAACAGCCAAGACATTTAAAAAAACAATTTGCTGGACACATACGAACCAAACAGAAGTACCACTTTGGAAACCATGTGTCTATGCCACATAGCCCAAAACTTCACATACAAAAATAATATAAATCCGATGGAAAAAAAGGTAGATAAAGAGTGTCAAATTGTGAAGGCAGCTTAGTAAAACTCACCAAACCAAATTTAATTAATCATATCAAATTGTCATTAAAGACTCCTCAACATAAAGAACTATATTACATGTCCCTGCTACAACTTTTTAAACCATGGAGAAAAGAAGAAGGAATACTAGATAACTATGACTCCTACGAAGATGCTTTTAAAGCAAATTAAAGCACTATAACTGATGTAAACTTTACACACTACAAAACAATGTTGCACAATGAACAGCAACACGAAGAAGAACTCCAGGCCCAACTAGATATGGACACTCCTGACAGTAGTCAACCTTCTGTAACAGGAAGCCAAGAACCACTGGGACAGCCACTAATAGCAAATGAGGCAGAATTAGCTATGATGGAAGTAGAAAACACCATGTGTCAGTATGAAGATAAAGAAGACTTACCTATACTACAATCAAAACTAAACAATGAGCAACGTAGCATTTTTCAAGAAGTAACAAAAGAAATAGCACATGGTGTACAACATGAAAAAAAAGAACACACCTGCCAAAATTACAAACCTATACTACTGTACGTCAGTGGTGAAGCTGGTTCTGGCAAAACATTCTTAATCAAAATCATCAGCAAATTCCTTCAACAATTGACAAACAACAAACTGTCAGCTGTTGTCACTGCCCCCACAGGTTTAGCTGCCTACAACATAGGCGGTGCCAATTTACACAAATTACTACTCCTGCCAGTAGAACACCAAAACAAATTAGACTATTACAAACTTTCTACAGAAGCTGCAATGGAACTATGCAGAGTATTAAAACAAATGGAAATGCTACTAATAGATGAAGTGAGCATGGTCTCCAATCTAATGTTGGCTTTGATTCACCTCAGATTACAAGAAGTACACAAAACAGATTACGAAAAGCTCTTTGGAGGAAAACACATTATTGTTTTTGGAGATCTTCTTCAATTAACACCAGTGAAAGGTGAGCCTATTTTTAAAACCTTAGGACACAAACTCTGCCGTAAAACTCTTGGCAGCATAGGAAATGTCAACCTTTGGCAACATTTCCAATACAGAGAATTAACAGAAAACATGCAGCAATCTGCAGATCTCACGTATGCCAACATCTTAAAAAGTATTAGAGTTGGTGTACTTGCTCAAGAAGCACAAGAAATATTGAAAACCCGGCATATCCATGCACTTTATGGCGATAATACATGTGCTACGGATGTTATGGGACAATTAGCGCACAAAAATGTCAACTGTATGGCCTTAATGCCAACTCTTGCAAGCTGTTTCAAATTCAATGAAACAATGTTATAAAAAGAAATGAAACCAATAATTGAAATTAGCGCAAAAGACAAACCAGACATACATGGTATGACACTACCCATGTGTGAACAAGCTACAACAAGACTAAATAATTTAGAAAATTCAATTTCCAACACAGCTGGATTGGAAAAAATATAAAAATGATCCTTAAATTGCAGAGTAATGCTTAAACGTAACCTTGACGTGGATCAAGGACTAGTTAATGGAGCACTGGGTACAGTTGTTGGTTTTCAAACATACCCACGTGACAACAACATTCAGTTTGTCAATATTCTCTTTGACAAACTTTCAGAATTGAAAAGGATAGGACGCTCAACAGCTCGATTTCTTCTCTTCAAAGACATGTATGTACACAGAGAACAATTTTCTCTAACTCTGGCATACGCAGTCAACATTCATAAATCACAAGGTCTTACCCTAGACAAAGCATTGATAGACATTGGTAACACAGTCTTTAAAGAAGGCATGAGCTACGTAGCACTATCACGCTTACGTACACTTGACGGTCGATTTCTAATCAACTTTGATGCAAGTAAAGTCAACGCTGATATTCCTTGCATTTTAGAGTAAAATAGACTTTGTTCACTATACACCCCCATCTAAAAACATATCCTGTTCCACAAAAAGTAAAACATTGTAAAAGAAAACTAAATCAAACAGAAATGCAACAGGATGTCACGGCAAATCCTCCAAAGCGAGTACAACAAACTAATACTTCATCAAGTACAACAAGCAAAAAAGAACTTATTAGGGAAAGTGAACCAGGTACTTCTTCAAAGAAGGAAGACAAGCTAAAAACAAAGCACTCAGAAACGGAACTACCTGGTCCATTTCAACTTTCAAATATAACTGGTGTAAGTTGCTACGCAAATGTAGCAATGAATATTCTATTTAAATTACCACCAATTGTTGACAACATTTACTTACACAGTACAGACCAATTGTGTTTGCAAATGTTAGTAATTCATAGAAACGCAACAAACAATCCTGACAACACGTATAGAATTGGACTACTGTGCTGAAATGGTGAAATTCACTATAAACTCACAGGAAGATCCACAAGAATTTCTAATGAACTTACTACAAGTACTGGAAAACAAAAACATACCTATAAATGAAATCTTCCAGATTTCATACATGTGGAAAAATACATGCACTCTCTGCAACAATGTGACACAAGAACAAATCCCCAATGAGCGCTTCGTGTATGTATCAATACCTAATTGTGAATCTGTTCCATTTCAGCAACTTGTACAAAATGCAAACCATGGTAGATTATGTACTACCTGCAATTCGGATAATCACTCCACCTTACTAATACAAACACATAGTAAATACGTAATACTAATGCTTCTACGTTCCAATGCAGATGGTACCAAAAACAACTGCAAGCTGACTGGATTCACACATGGTCAAGTATCACTTGGTAAGAAAACCTTCACAACAATAGGTATAATCTACCACACAGGAGACACAACCAATGCAGGTCACTATACTGCATATATAAAAAAAAATGTGGATGGTTCGAATGTAATGATAGTACTATTACTCTAAAGCAGAGATAACCAGCAAATCTTACAAACGCTTATTTAATCTTCTTAAAACTAAAATGTATTAACTAAACTGTACTTAAACATTAACACAACTTCTATTAAAAAACTATAATCTATTAGTATATGCCAACAGCTATCTAACTGCTCCAAGATTCTACAACAACTAAACAGATGAATGAATACCACTAAATTATATCACACAATAAACAGTTAGAATACGCCAACTGGTATCTAACTACCCCAATATTTTCAATAACATGACTAAACAGTTAAATCAATACCACTACATTATAACAAAAAATAGACAGTTAAAATACGCCAACTGGTAGCTAACTGCCCCAAGATTTTACAATATCCAAACAGATAAATCAATACCACTTCATTATAACAAAAAATAGACAGTTAGAATATGCCAACAGGTATCTAACTGCCCCAAGATTCTACAACAACTAAACAGATAAATGAATACCACTAAATTATATCAAAAAATAAACAGTTACAATACGCCAACTGGTATCTAATTGCCCCAAGATTTTACAATATCCAAACAGATAAATCAATCCCACTTCATTATAACAAAAAATAGACAGTTACAATATGTCAACAGGTATCTAACTGCTCCAAAAATCTGCAACAAGCCAACATATAGAACATTAGCCAGAAACAACAAGTGAACACTGAAAACAAACAAATAGACTTTAGCATAACAAAAAAGTTTTTTTTTAATCCAACATGGATTTTTTTTTCCCACAGACCCAATGATTTTAGCAACAAACACAGAAACTGAGCAAATTGCACAGTACACTGGTTTGTAATCTACTAAATATGAGGGTAAAAAAAATTGTTGATTATTCAATGTTATAAGTCGTTACAAAATACCAATACTAACATGATCTTTTCTTTTATCACAGAAATTAACAAGGAATATATGTACTTCATTTACTAAACCAAACAGTAAGTATATTATAATAAGTACAAACATCGCAGCAAATCACACCTATAGTGACTTATAACTTCAGTGTTTATAAATTTGGTCTTGGCCATGCACCCAAGACTCTAGGCCTTGGCCACAACCACCGCAGCATACCACACCCATAATAGCTTATAACTTTGGTGCTTATAAATTTGGTCTTGTCCATGCACCCAAGACTCTAGGCCCTACCCACAACCACCACAGCATATAACACTCATACTGACTTATAACTTAGTTGCTTATAAATTTGTTCTTGGATCCCAAAGTTATAAGCCACTATGGGTGTGATATGCTGCTGTGGTTGTGGCCAGGGCATAGAGTCTTGGGTGCATGGCCATACGGCCGGCCATGCACCCAAGACTCTATGCCCTGCCCACAACCACCACAGCATATCACACCCATAGAGTCAAATATTTTAACTATGCCATATGGGCTCTTTTAATGTCCGCGAACATGATGAGTGTTCTTAGAACAGTTTCAACTTGCCTACGAACAGTACGGACAGGTATAGCGTCCTCACGACACCCCCATTTTGTTTATTTATGAACATTTCAGAACACCGCGCGTGATCTTAGAAGAGTTTCAACTTGCCTGCGAACAATACGGACAGGCATAGCGTCCTCAGGACACACCCATTTCTTTTATTTACGAACATTTCAGGATACTGCCTGTGTTCTTAGAACAGTTTCAACTCGCCTGCGAACAATACGGACAGGCATAGCGTCCTGAGGACACCCCCATTTTGTTTATTTACAAACATCCCGGGACACTTGATGTGTTCTTAGAACAGTTTCAACCTGCCTACGAACAGCACGGACAGGTCTAGCGTCCTCAGGACACCCCCATTTTGTTTATTTACAAACATTTCAGGACACTGCGTGTGTTAGTTTGATTGCGGCATCCCGAACACCGAATGTGTTCTTAGAACAGTTTCATCTTGCCTGCCAATAGTACGAACAGGTAAAGTGTCCTTAGAACACCTCTATTTTGATTAATGGTGGACATCCCGAACACCGGGTGTGTTCTTAGAATAGTTTCAACTTGCATGCGAACAGTACAGACAGGTATAGTGTCCTTAGGATGCCCCCATTTTCGTTTCTTTACATTCATCCTGGACACCCGTGGTGTCCGCGGACACCTCAGCTGCTTTTTTTTAAAAAAACAAGAAGTGAATTAGGGCACAATATAATAATTTTACTTTATTATATATGGATGTTAAATTTATGACAGAGAAGGTGAAGCAGAAACTGAGACAAACACAGGAGAATTGGGGGTTTCAAGAGAATTCATATGAAGTGAAGAAGGGATGGAAGTCTCATCAAAACGTTTTTGTTCATGGAGACGGTTTGGGGATAATTGACTGCGATATGGTGAGGGGGGACAGGTACATGTGGGACAATGGTGTCTAGTTTTTCTTTCAAGTGATCCTCCACAAAGTTTTTTAAATTGTTGAAATTTTCCATGAGTATGTCAATTTTTTCTTCCATGTGCTGGAGAGTCTTATCCAATATTTCTTTTTGTTTACTATTTTTAATGTTTGTATGGTCTGTACAAAAAAGAAATGTATATGTTAAATGTATATCAAATAATATTTATTAATTGGTTTATACAGAAAAGTGTCTACCATTAGGTTCACTATCTTCAGACATTTCCTCACGTGGGAAATGTTCCTCTAGCCACTCCAGAGTACTAGATATTTCTGTGAGAAAAAAAAATTATACCACTTTTTTTGTATCTAATACAGACATTTTAGAAATATATGAGTAAAATGAAGTACACTTACTACCTTCTGGTAAGGTGTGTGCTTACTGGTCTGTAGATCTGCTGTTGCTCTTAGTTGTGGAGTTTCTGTGAGGTAATCATGTTGGAAGCCTATCTTTCTTCTTTTGGTATATTCCATTTTAGAACATATTGTATGTAAATGCATGGTTGATGTGTTGTGTTATATATATGGGTTACACTTCTTATTTATTACTATATATAATGTGTATGTGTGCTGGTTTGTGAATTTGTGCAGTGTTCATATGTTATGATATAACAAATAAAGATACCCCCCAGACTTTTTGGGTAGTGCTGCTGTTGTCCGCCCCTGTCCGCGGACATAAGAAGAGTTTGTGGACATCAATTTCAGTAGATGGGGGTCAGTATGTTCCATGTTACATGTACATAAATTCAGGGATATTATTGTTAAGCAGTGTTACTGAAAACCTATGAAATTCAGTAAAAAACCTTTGTTAAAGGGATGTTATGGTTAAGTTGCACTTCTAAAAACCTATCAAATTCAGTAAAAACTTTGCTAAAGGGACATTATGGTTAAGTTGCGCTACGAAAAACCTATAAAATTCAGTAAAAAAACTTTGTTAAAGGGACGTTATGGTTCCAAGTAAACCCGAAAACCCGCTAAAATTCGCCATTTATGGTAAGTTAAACAACCATAACTCGCGCCACCACTGTGCACTGCTAAGACTAACACCCAGGACATCAAAGATTAAATCACAAATGTCATTGATGACATCACTGATGACATCACATGTGCATTTACTTTTCATAAAAAGTCTGTGCAATGCATTCTTATTATAATGTTCACAAAAAAGTGTCAAGGATTATTTGAATACATATCATGAGCTACTTAGTGCATTAATCAATACATTGATATAAATACATTCTATTATAAATTCTATCAAGTATACTAATGTACTCATGTAGAAACATACGCATTGTGTTCAGCATACATGATGGAAGTGTAATATACATAATTTTGCGATGTTCAATACTGAAATGATAACTACTTTCTTATTACAGTTTGCATACTGTTACACATATAATAAGTAGCTAATAAAACCTACTTACTACAGACAAAACACAAATAAATAACAACACATACAAATATGAGTATATACATGGAAAGTAAAATAAGCAAAAAAACAATAGCAGTAGCAGAAAGTGTTCATAACCTAACTAATTATCTTTTTGTAGAGGAATGATTATTCTGTTTCAAAGGTGCAATTTACCCTATGCATCACATGATGTGACTGCACCCTAAAGAAAGTAGTGTGAGTGGATTCCTGCCACTGTCACTCTTACACAGACCTACTCCTCTTTTGAATGTCTTGTCTGCCGACTCTCTCTCTCTCCTAGCCATTCCCTTACCGTGGCTACTATCTATCGGCCACCTGGTCAAATGTCCTCCTTCCTCTCTGAGTGGGCTGACCTCTCCTCCTCACTCCTGTCCTCAACCACTCAACTCCTCTTTCTTGGTGACTTCAACATCCACCTGGATGCCTCCTGTCCCCCCACTGGACTCTTTCGTGACCTATGCGACTCTCTCTCACTCTCTATTCTCCCTTCTGGGCCTACTCATTCCGCAGGGCACACTCTTGATGCTCTTATCTCTGCTGACCTTCCTCTCTCCGTCCCTCTCTCTACTCCTCTCTCCTGGAGTGATCACTTTCTCCTATCCTCCCACCTCACCCTCCCTACCCCACAGGCAAAGCCACCCTCATCACTGCCACCCACCTTCTCGGTCATCCGACCCATGAAGCGCGTGTCAGTTGAGGCTTTCGCTGCCACCTTCTTGCCCCCCCTCCCCCTTCGGCTGACTCCCACCCTGACACAGCCCTCTCCATGCTCCACTCTGCTATATCTGACACTCTTGATGTCCTTGCCCCCGTCATGAGAATCCGCCGGAAGCCCTAAGCCAAATGTAACTCCTGGTATGACTCGGATCTCGTCACCCTAAAACGCAAGTGCAGGGTGGCTGAGAGGAAATGGCGTGCTTCGTGTTCATCCTCTGACAAACTGGCCTGCCGCCTGCTCCAAAGGCAATACCGTCTCTCCGTTCTCACCAAAAAGAGAGCCCTTATCCAAGCCCGCATCTCTGCGGCATCTAACAACTCGGCCAAACTCTTTAAAATCTTCAAGGAGCTTGCCAACCCTGCTGCAGTCTCTACCTCTCCTGTGCCCTCCCAGGCCCTCTGCACTGCACTGGCCTCTCACTTCATCTCTAAAACTCAGGACATCCTGTCCTCACTCTCCTCCTATCGCCTCCCTCCCTCTCTTCCTGGATCTTCCTCTGGCCCTTCTGCAGACACCCCTCCTCCCTCCTTCTCTGCCTTTCCCCTTTTTTCTGCTGACAAGTTTCCAGACAAGTCCAATCTATGAAAGTCTCGTCTAAACAGGTTCACCCCTGTTCCTCCAAAACTATCAAGGACCACATCGACTCCCTGGCTCCTGCCCTGGCTGACTTTTGCAACCACGCCTTCACCTCTGGAGTCTTCCCATCCCCCCTCAAGCACTCCCTTGTGCACCCTCTTCTTAAGAAACCCTCTTCCGACCCCTCCTGCCCTGCTAACTATCGCCCACTCTCCATCACTCCCTTCCGGGGCAAGCACCTGGAGAAACTGGCCATCTCCCAGCTTAACCTCTATGCTGAATCTGTTGGTAGTCTTCACGACCATCAATCTGGCTTCAGAGCTGCCAGAAGCACGGAAACTGCTCTCCTGAACATCCGTGAGGACCTGCTCTTGAACCTCGACTCCAACACTCCGTGTGTTCTCATTCTGCTCGATCTCTCTTCTGCCTTTGACACTGTCAACCATGCCATCCTGCTCAACTGTCTCCGTGATAACCTGGGTATCACTGGTCAGGCTTTGGCGTGGCTGACCTCTTTCCTTTCCAATCGACCCTCCCAAGTCCAACTGGGGTCCTTCCTCTCTCACATCTTTTTCTCCACCTCTGGTGTCCACCAGGGATCTAATCTCTCTCCCTGGCTGTTCAACCAGTATCTGGCACTCCTTGCCCACCGCATCGCCGCTCTCTGCCCCAACTTTCAGTGCTATGCGGACGATACCCAGCTCATTTTCAGGCTACCCTCGGCCTCCTCCTCTCCTTCCCTCATCTCTGACTGTCTGTCTGCTATCCAGGAATGGTGTGCTGCCAATGACCTCTGCCTTAATGCCAGTAAGACTGAGATTCTACTCATCGGCACACCCACTCCCTCCTTCCCTGCAGCTCTCTGGCCAGCCTCTCTTGGCCCTCTTCCTGCTCCTACCTGCAAGGCAAAAAACCTCGGGGTCATCTTCGACTCCACACTCTCCTTCTCTCCTCATATATCTGACGTCTCTAAGAAGTCAAACTACCAGCTGCACCTCCTCAGAGGTATTCTTCCCTTCCTCTCCTTCCCCCAGAAGCTCACTGTCTCCCGAGCCCTGGTTCTCTCAAAGCTGGACTACTGTAACAGCCTCTATCTTAATCTGCCTGCTTCCACTCTCCGCCCTCTGCAACTCATCCAGAACAAAACTGCGAGACTTGTCCTTGGCCTCAAGCCCAGGGACCGTATCTCTCCAGGACTGAAATCTCTACACTGGCTCCCAGTGGCTGCGAGAATTAAGTTCAAAACCCTCTGCATTGTCCACAAGGCCTTCTGGGGCTTGGGGCCTAAATACCTTCAACTCTCTCTTCCTAAATATCTTCCTTCCCGAGCCCTTCGCTCATCCGTCTCCAACTCCCTCAGGGTTAGCTGCTTCTCGAAGCAACGAGCTGGGGGTAGATCTCTCTCCACGGCAGGGGCCTCCCTCTGGAACAGCCTTCCTGCCTCCCTGAAACTTGAGGAGAACCATCTCCGGTTCCGGAAGCACCTCAAAACCTTCCTCTTTGCCTCTGCTTTCTCTCTCCCTCTCCCCTGCTAAATCCTTCACTGAAACTGCACTGAATCTGCAACTGGGCCACTCTCACCTGACCCCGGTCCTGGGCCCAGCCACTCTCCACTTGCCTTCCTGGCAACCTCTGCACTGCGGGACTGTCTCTGTATCCCTACAGCCCCCCCTTCCCAGCACTTGTCTGCACTTACTTTGCACTTGCCACCAGCTGGCCCTATTTATTTATTTATTTTATTCTACTTACTTGTACTGCACTTCCCCCCTCCCCTTCCCCTTGCACTTTTCCCTTCCCCTTACCCCTGCACTTGCACGATCTGAATGACACCTGGCCTAGTAGGATCGTTGTCTATCTTCCCCTTGTTTCCCCCCTCCCTGCCTCGTCGTGCCTTGAAACACTTGTGTATAGGCGCGTTACAAATGCCATATCATATCATATCATATCATACAATGTATACAAATATGAATATGTACAGGGAAAGTATAGTAATAAAAAAAGAACTACCAGAAAGTGCTGATAACCCTAATGATTATCTTCATGCACAGAAACAATTGCTTTCTTTCAAGCCTGTGTCTTCCCCATGGGGCGTGGCCAGCAGCGCAATGGAGCAGACGTGAGTTCAATCGGCTCTGTGGTCGCTGCAAATATCCTGTCTTTTATAGCCTGATTCCTGAGAGATCTACACACTTATGATACCTGCATCAATAGCTGACGCACTGGAGCCCCAGGAGCGAACCCGAGGCGAGTGAAGAGCGAAGCGGAGAGGGCTCCTGCGCTACCAAGAGGACCGCCGCCGGCGCGTAGTGCAGTTCGGGGCCTGTCGGGCTGCGGGGGGAGACGGTACTGCAAGCAGACTTGACGGAAAACGCCAGACCATCTCTGCCCCCGTGGTAACAGCAGGGACGGGGTAGAGAGCTGGCCCACGAGGAGTCAACCCTGTGCGGAGGCCCTGCGGCTCGACTGCCGAGCCGGAAAGACTCCCTTACTGCGACATCCAGCGACCCTGGTGAGTTCCCCCAGGGACCAACCCGAACACACACACCGGTAAACCCGAGGTGAAAGCCCCTCTCCGAGCCACATCTGCGGGAGACTTCGGATGAAGAACTCGTCTGACCGGGACTGTCGCGGCACACGCTGAACTACCCGATCCACAGCACGCCTCGGGTCCTCCCGGGTGCACACAATCCCGCGAAACCCGCGGCCACTGGGACTAAATACCACCACGAAACCGGCGAAACTACCTCTCTCCAAGGATGGGCAAAGACATATTGAAAAAAGCCTCTACGCAAAGCAAGATGGACCAATTTGCAGTGGCACAGGCCCAGGCCTCGCAGACCCACACGTCACAGACACCCCCCCCGAGGACGAGACCGCCCTCTCCCTGAGAGACGTGATGGCCGCCATTGCCAACTCCCGCTCCTCGATGGAGATGAAAATTGATAGTATAGTGGCGGATGTCTCCTTTCTGCGCCATGACTTGCAGAAACTCTCCGCTCGTACGGGGGAGGCGGAACAACACATCTCGTGGACTGAAGATAACATTAGAGGCATCAATCAACAACTCTCACAGACACTAAATCATCTGAAAATTTTAGAGGCCCGTGTGGATGAGGGGGAAGGAAGATCGCGCCGCAACAATATACGCATCCTCGGCCTCCCGGAGGGGGAGGAAGGGCCCAGCATGGAGCTCTTCTTGGAACAATGGTTGGTGGACATCTATGCGCCTCACCCCTTCTCTAAGTTCTTCTCGGTGGAGAGAGCCCACAGCCAGATTCCTTAACTATCGGAACAGAGATGCACTTCTTCAAATGGCCTGCTCCAAGGGCACAATCACCCATAACGGCTCCTGAATCGCCTTTTTCCCTGATTACACCCGGGAGGTGCAGAGGGCGAGACAGTCGTTTGAACCGCTGAAGAGGCAACTATTCCACATGAAAGTAAGATACGGACTGCTGTTTCCGGCCCAACTCAAGATCCACCACAAGGGAACCACAGTTCATTTCACGGATGCGAAGGAGGCCTGGAGATGGGCGGAAGAGCACATTGAAGGGGACTGGACGGCAAGACCGACGGATCGGGGAAGGAGACCCCGGCCTGGGGCGGGTCGTCCCCCTCCCAAGGGGCACCCGGATGCCCAGGAACTAGCGATCCTGGAACAGGCAGCAAACCCTGCCAACTAAGGCGAGGACAACCAACTAGCACACTAAAAAGCGACGGAATACTGAGCCGAGGAGAGGCCAACGTCACACGTGAACCCTAAGAACCACGGAATGTTCAAAGGCGGTAGAAGCTGAGGACCCAGGGGGATCCCCTCTGCTCGCCTGCCAGCCAGGACCCCAAGTTTAAGCTGACACTCTAGTTCCGAGTGTCAACGATGTTCGGGCGACAGGTACTTCATGTTCGGGTGGAGTATAGGGAGGGGGATGGGCGAGTTTATGTTGTTCTTGTTTTAGTATTAATACACGTTTATTACGCATTCATAAAATTAACGAATCACACCACCCAACACACCTGACACATAACAACTCCATGAAACAACCCATAATGTCTGCAAACCTGGTACTGTACACAATCAATGGCGACCACACTGACCCACGCACCAACCCGAGAGCGCCCCAGATCTCTCAAAATAATTACATGGAACGTGAACGGGTTGGGGTCCGGAATTAAGCAACGCCTTGTTCTGCAATTCTTGAACAGACATTCTCCCGACGTCGCCCTGATAAATGAGACACACTTAGCCGGGAACAGCTGCACTTTCTTTCGCAGAACCAACTCCCGATTGGCCCTACATGCGGGATACACAATGGGATCCAGAGGGACTCTTATCCGGATACATAAACGTGTCCCATTCACATCGATAACAGTTGAACAAGACCCCCGGGGTTGCTATGTGGTGGTCATAGGAACGCTGGGAAAAGAAACACTGGCCATTGCGTCAGCGTACTCCCCGCCAGGACTGGGAGAGGAACTCCTGGATGAGTTGGTCATCCTTATGGCAAAACACCAACCTGATACATGGATGTTGGGGGGCGATTTTAATGATGTCATGTGCAATGTAAAGGATCGCACTCACATCAGGGACCGCAACACGAACACTCCCACCAAACTAGCAAAATTTGCGTCGGCCCTGGGCCTTCGGGATGTGTGGCGGCATCTCCACCCTGTAGACGAGGCCTACTTGTTCCACTCGGGAGCACACGGGTCCATGTCCAGACTGGACTACCTCTTCCTCCCAGGTAGCCCATGCAACTGAAATTGCTGACATACTAAACAACAGTAGCATTGACTTCCTTGCCGTAACAGAAACCTGGCTTCATGAGGCAGCAGGACCTGCACTGATGATAGCCGTACCTGACAATTACCAGATCCATAGAGTAGACAGACCCAATGCTAAAGGTGGTGGCCTAGCAATCATCGCGAAAACCACTTTGCCTATTAGACTCACCACCTCACCTCCCTGTGCTTCCTGCGAAGTACTCTCAGCAAAATTGCAACTTTCCAATAACCGCACGCTAACCATTCAACTGATCTACAGGCCCCCAGGTCCCTTGGGAACCTTTGAAGATGACCTTACCACCCTCATAGCGAACAATACCCAAAATCATTCGCATAAGCTGTTGCTGGGCGACTTTAACATCGGCTTTAATGAGCCAGACAACAAAAATGCCGTCTCTATAACAGCTATCCTAAATGACCAAGGCCTTACCCAAAAAATCCTCTCCCCCACACATGCTAAAGGCAGAACCCTTGACTGGGTATCTGAACTTGACTGCAACATAGTCATTACTGACATCACCCCTCAACCATGGACTGACCACTACCTAATAAACTTCACTGCCACACTTGACTTCCCCAGCCCTAAAATTATCAAAATGATACCACCATTCCCCACCAGAAGTAAAAAAGACATTACTTCAGAAAAACTCATCCTCCTCCTCCTGCCCACTATCAACGGCCTGAAGGACAACACTGACCCAGACATACTAGTAGACACCTTTAATAAAGCTATGTCTCATGCACTAGATACTATTGCACCTACAAAACTACGCAAAGCTAAGGAAGAAGCCCACCTCAATGCCTGGTTCACCCCCCAGCTTAAGGACCTTAGAAAGCAGAAACGAAAACTCCAAACTATCTGGCGCAATTCGCCTACCAACGACAACAAAGCTAAGCTCACCCAACTTACCAAACATTAAAAGTCAGAAATTATCAATACAAAAAAAACGTATTCAATGATAGAATTACCAATGCCAAATCTAACACCAAGGAACTTTTTGCCATCCACCGGGAAATGGAATCCCCTATCCAACCAACTGACACGGTCCCCAAGGACAAGACATGGTGCACTAATATACAGAATGCCCTATCGAACAAAATCTCCACCCTCCAACTTAAAATAATTAATAAAAAAGACACCCTCTCCCCTACCGATCAACAAGCACCTCTAGTGACGGAACCCAATACTATCCCCCCTTATAGCTTTAAACCTATCTCCATCATCGACACTGAAAAGGCTATCCTCTCACTGAAGCCCTCCAACTGTAAGGGCGACAGCTGCCCAGCTCAAATAATAAAGGACGCTGCCAGAGATTTAGCCCCATTCATCTCGAATCTCATTAACTCATCCTTCAAATCCAACACAGTGCCAGCTAACCTAAAAGAATCCTGGGTCCTCCCCCTTCTTAAAAAACAAACCCTCGATCCATCCATCCCGACCAACTATAGGCCTATCACCACGGTACCCTTCCTACTAAAAATGATCAATAGAGTAGCCTATCTCCAAATTCAAGATTATTTAGAAGCTAATCATCTACTAGGCTCGCGCCAATCAGGCTTCCGCCCTCTCCATGGCACTGAAACAGACTTGATAGATCTTAAAACTAAAATGGAGGAATTCAAGGATAATGGGAAAACAGCGCTGCTACTTTTACTGGACTTGTCAGCAGCTTTTGATCTGGTGGATCATGCAGTCTTATGCAACCACCTCAAGGTTGCTGCCAATTTCACAGGAGAAGCTATAGCATGGGTCCAATCCTTTCTAGCCAACCGGACCATGAGAGTGTTTTCCACTTCCACCTGTGCCGATCCCATCCAAATTACATGTGGAGTCCCACAGGGCTCCTGTGTCTCACCCACCATGTATAACATTTTCACCAAGCCATTGTTCGACAAGTTGGACAGACTGGGCGTCACCTACACTAATTACGCAGATGACACCCAGATCCTCATACCCCTTTCGGGCAACTATGGAGTGGACCTGGCTCTGGTGGATAAAATCTACATCCTCATTCAGGCATGAATGGCCACCCATGGCCTCTGCCTGAACGACGATAAAACTGAAATCTTGCTCCTCGGATCAGACCATAACCTATCTAAACTCACACCGGACTATGCCTCATTTAACATCGATAATAACACTATCAAGGTTATGTGAGAAGTTAAAACCCTAGGTTTTTACCTCGACTCAGCTCTCACCCTCAAAAAGCAAGTCAACTCCCTCGCCTCAACTACCACTTACACGTGTAAACTCATCCGTGCTGCTAGACCCTTCCTGTCCAGCGTCAGCTGCCTTACCTTGGCCAATGCCCTTGACATGTCCAGACTGGACTATTGCAACGCCTTATACTCAGGTGCAAATAAGTCGGTCACTGACAAACTCCAGAGATTACAAAATAACGCTCTCAGAGCAGCTTTGAACATCCCACGCAGAGAGCATATCTCCAATCACTGGACCGAGGCCCACTGGCTAAAGATAAAGGACAGAATCCTCCTTAAAACCATTTCCCTCACTTCCAAATGCCTCAACAATCAAGCACCCCCCTACCTAGTGGAAAGAATCAATTGGAGACCCTCTAACCGACTGACGAGATCTGCCAACACCTTCTTACTTGAAGTCCCTAGATTCAAGCTTACCGCGGCAGGTAGATCTAGCTTCCCAGTTAGAGCTGCACAATCATGGAACACACTCCCTTCTGACCTTAGACACCCTCTACCCTACTAGATTTAGATCTCACGCTCTCAAATGGCTGCACAACAACGATATGTAACGATTTTCACCCTTACCTAGCGGAAAACGTTATACACCTGTTTAGACGATATTCCTTATGCGCTTAACCCATCTTATCCTATATGTATTGTAACACCTTGTATCATTTGTTGTAAGTGACCACTGTTTTTGTAACAGCCTGTGTCAGGCACTGTGACTAAGTTTCGAGTCTACTTGTATTGTTGCGCCCAGCTGCCCACGGGCTTGGAGCGCATTACCAAATAAACAAACAAACAAACAAACAAACTGATATACATAGGGCGACCGCTGCAGACCTACTCTCCCGAGGCATCTCAGACCACTCACCCCTCATGGCGGTACTGCACATACAAAGTGAAACCCCACCCAGATCATGGAGGCTGAATAGCTACTATCTGGGCTCCCCTGATCTTGTTGACCACCTCACGGAAGTAACTAATGAATATTTTGAAATTAATACCTCTACGGTCGATGACCCAGTCATAATATGGGAAGCATACAAAACGGTGCTAAGGGGGGAGGTGATCTCCTGGGTAGCGAATAAGAAGAGGGAGCGACTTCGGAAGTTGCTGGAGGCAGAAACTGATGTGGGCGATTGGGAAGACAAATATGTTCATGACCCAAGCCGGAGACTCTCAGATCCCTTAAGGGTGCTAGAGAACACCTTCGACATATCGTATTAGACAACGCCAGGCAAGCCCATCAAGACTCCAGGGCAAGGGTCTATGAACATGGGGACAAAGCTGGGAAAATGCTGGCCTGGCTCGAGAGAAGAGATGAGGGTCAACGCCACGTTAGAGAGATTATAACCCTGCAGAATGGGAAATGCCTCTCAGACAGGGATATAGCACAGGCTTTCACTGACTTCTATGCTACTCTGTATGCCGCCCCAGTGTCAACTCTGGATCCCTCCCTACTAGACAACAGCAACCTACCATTCCTATCGGAACAACAGAGGGTTCAACTGGACTCGGCTCTCACCAAAGCGGAGATTGCTGAGGCTGTAGCCCAATTGCAGTCGGGGAAAAGGCCGGGCCCCAACGGGTTCCCGATTCGGACCTGGAAGAAACTGGGTGGGGAGAAACTGGCACCATACCTTCACAAAATGTTCCTCGGGGCCTGACACCAGGGTGCTCTCCCGCCGGACCTGCGCAAAGCCACGATAGTCGTTATTCCCAAACCAGGTAAACCACCCGAGCAATGTGCCTCCTATAGCCCTATCTCATTACTCAATAGCGAAACTAAAATCCTCGCCAAGATCCTGGCCAACCGGTTGCAAGTGGTAATTACCTCCCTGGTCCACCCGGACCAATGCGGGTTTATGTCACATAAATCAACACGTATGAATTTGCGGCGCCTCCACCTACTGCTGAAAAGGGCCCCTATCATAGACAAACCGCTTGCACTACTTGCCATAGATTTTGAGAAGGCGTTCGACTCGGTTTGTTGGGACAACCTCTGGGAAACTATGCGAAGAATGGGATTCGGGGACAACTTCCTGGGATGGGTACAACTTCTCTACACAGATCTACAAGCAGAGGTGAAGGTAAATGGGTGGCCCTCTGAGCTTTTCCCCCTGGGCAAGGGCACATGGCAGGGATGGCCCTTGTGCCCCCTTCTCTTTGCCCTCGCGATAGAGACACTCGCCCTGTGGCTCTGCCAGAGCAAGGACTGGTTGGGATTCAGGCGGCCGGAGGGGCAGGAAGACAGGGCGTCTTTGTACGCGGATGATCTCTTGGTATACTTGGGTGACCCGATACAAACCTACCCCATAGTAACGCAAATGCTCATCCGATATGGTGAATTCAGTGGGCTGAGAATCAACTGGGACAAATCTATCCTTTTCCCGGTAAAGGGCAGTACACAGGCCATCCCCCAGGAATGCCCATACAAGGTGGAACCAAGCGGCTTCCGGTATCTTGGGATTTGCATATCGGAGGACCTGACACGCTACGCAGCCCATAACCTCCAGCCGATCATCGACCGTTTTAAAGACGATGTGCGCCACTGGAGGCTTCTCCCCCTGACACTAATGGGTAAAGCCGCCCTCTTTAAGATGATTACCCTGCCCAGATTCCTCTATGTACTACAAAACGCACCACTGGAGATTCAGGACGCCGAATTTGACCGCCTTGACTCCCTCCTTAGAGAACTCATATGGGGAGGGGGACAGCCTCGTATTGCACTGGCTACACTCCAGAGATCGGTTTGGGAGGGGGTATCGGCGTGCCCTGTCTCCGAGCTTACTACTGGGCCTCCCAGCTGGCGGTGGTTAACGACCTACTACGCGGGGACAGGGAACTCCCGCACATAAAGGCAGAAATTGCAGCCATCCACGACACTGACCCATTACACCTGCTCTACCAGCCCCTCCACAGATCCCCACCCCAAACAATGGCAGCACATGTCTCAAGGGTCTGGAGATGGGCCCACGCCTATGTGGGATGGAAAGACAAGATCACCATGGCACAACCCCTTTGGCACAATAGTAACCTGGCCGAATTGGGGAAACTCAGTCCATGGCCCAAATGAGAGGAGGCTGGAATCACACAGATCGGGGATGTCCTGATAGATGGGGAAATCGCCTCCTTTTCAGCACTGCAGCAGAAATGCCAGCTCCCAGCAACCGAACGCTATCACCATACTCAACTGACTCACGCCCTACGGACACACATCCAGTTGGACCACGCTATTCCCGAGTACACACCTATAGAACGCAATATACTTCCAACACGTATCCCTACTAGAGTCACTTCTATATTGTATAATGCCATGTCCTCCATTTCTACTCTGGAACTTCCTTGTCTTAAATCCAAATGGGAGGACGATGTGGGAGCCACAGACCCGGAAGACTGGATCCAGATTCTAATGCATCCCAGGGAGATTACTATCTCCTCCAGACTCCGCTTAGTCCAATTAAAAATCCTCCACAGAATATACTACCCAAGAACTATGATGCACGGCTGGAAACGAGCCCCAAATCCGAACTGCCTCCGATGTGGGGGAGAGGTTGGTACATTCATACACATCCTCTGGGAATGTCTGCGGATCCAAACTTTCTGGGGGAAATGCTGCAATGAACTATACAGGGTGCTAGGCCGCAATATGACACTGGACCCGAAGGTGCTGTTGTTGGGTTCTCCCGACGAGAACACTACTAATAAATCGGAAGGACTGCTCCTATCCCCGGCCGCAGGACTAATGAAGCGGAACATTGCACAAAAATGGGGAGCCCCAGAGTCCCCAACATTGGAACAATGGACAGACTATATGGACACACTTGCAATGTTAGAGCACAGAGTTTATAAAGCAAGAGGCTGCCCTACCAAAGCTTCTAAGATCTGCGACAAATGGGTGGAGAGGGAATCCCAGTAACTTCATGAAGCCCTAAGACACAAGACTAAATTGTAGATGGAATGGGCGACAAATGGAGACCAATTGACTCTTACCATGCCTTCACTTACTGATTTATTCCTTGAATGTGTATGTTTTGATTTTGTTTTTCTTTTGGTTCTCGTTGATTGTGTTGTTGTTTAAATTCAATAAAATGCAATATCAAAAAATAACTGTGACTTCCCTTATGTATATGTTTCATATGATATGACTGGACCCTAAGAGAATTACTGTAAAAACATACTTGAGGGATAACTCTACAAATATAGTACCTTTTCAATTGTTATTTCATGCCTACTACTGAAGAAAACCATGTTGTTGTTATTGTTATTGTTATTTTGCATTTATATAGCGCCTTATATACCATTGGTATGGTCTGAAGGCGCTGGTAGGTTGAACGCCCTTGGGAACCGAAGTTCATATCAGTAGAGAGAGTAGAGAGAGTCAAAAGGTGCGTGTGAGCACCAGGTATGTGTACAGCTCGTGCAGTATCAGTGTAATAGCTGCTTTCTAGCGGTAGGTATGGTGGTTGAGAGGTCAGGAGTATGTGTTCGTTCTGGCAGGATTAATCCAGATCGGATGTGGCTGCGTTAGGCCTGAGGAGAACGCCTCGCTGGGGGGTGTGTAGCCAGCAGTGATTATTTAGAATGATGTGGAGTGAGCAGCGAATGTTGATATGAGAACAGTTATACCGAATGGTGTCATAGTATCTCTGTGTTCTAGTTGAGTGGTGATGTAAGGAGAGAGTAAGCGTGTTGGTGAGATATGATGGGTTTCATGCACTTTCAGAGACTTCCAATTCACAGGGAGGCTATTGGGGACACTTCTAAAATCAACTTTTACGGAGAGGCTATTGGGCACATTTCTAAATTTGACTTTTCACAGAGAGGCTATTGAGCACAATTCTGAATGCAACATTTCACAGCTATTGGGTGCACTTCTGAATTCAACTTTCTGAATGCAACATTTCACAGCTATTGGGTGCACTTCTGAATTCAACTTTCTAAATGTACTTCTAAATTCAACTTTTCACAGAGAAGCTATTGGCTACACTTCTAAATGCAACTTTCTAAATGTACTTCTAAATTCTACTTTTCACAGAGAGGCTATTGGGTACTCTTCTAAATTCTACTTTTCACAGAGAGGCTATTGGGTACACTTCTGAATTCCACTTTTCACAGAGAGGCTATTGGGCACACTTCTGAATTCAACTTTTCCCGGAGAGGCTATTGGGTACACTTCTATATTCTACTTTCCACAGAGAGGCTATTGGGCACACTTCTAAATTCAACTTTTCACAGAGAGGTATTGAGCACAATTCTAAATGCAACATTTCACAGCTATTGGGTGCACTTCTGAATTCAACTTTCTAAATGTACTTCTAAATTCTACTTTTCACAGAGAGGCTATTGGGCACACTTCTATATTCTACTTTTCACAGAGAGGCTATTGGGCACACTTCTAAATTCAACTTTCCATAGAGAAGCTATTGGGTACATTTCTAAATGCAACTTTCTAAATGTACTTCTAAATTCCACTTTTCACAGAGAGGCTATTGGGCACACTTCTGAATTCCACTTTTCACAGAGAGGCTATTGGGCACACTTCTATATTCTACTTTTCACAGAGAGGCTATTGGGCACACTTCTAAATTCAACTTTCCATAGAGAAGCTATTGGGTACACTTCTAAATGCAACTTTCTAAATGTACTTCTAAATTCAACTTTCACAGAGAGGCTATTGGGCACACTTCTAAATTCTACTTTTCAGAGAGGCTATTGGGCACACTTCTAAAATCAACTTTTCCCAGAGAGGCTATTGGGCACACTTCTATATTCTACTTTCCACAGAGAGGCTATTGGGCACACTTGTGAATTCCACTTTTCACAGAGAGGCTATTGGGCATACTTCTAAATTCAACTTTTCACAGAGAGGCTATTGGGCACATTTCTAAATTCAACTTTCCACAGAGAAGCTATTGGGTGCACTTCTAAATGCAACTTTCTAAATGTACTTCTAAATTCAACTTTCCACAGAGATGCTATTGGGTACACTTGTGAATTCCACTTTCACAGAGAGGCTATTGGGCAGTCTTCTAAATTCTACTTTTCACAGAGAGGCTATTGGGCACACTTCTATATTCTACTTTTCACAGAGAGGCTATTGGGCACACTTCTAAATTCAACTTTCCATAGAGAAGCTATTGGGTACATTTCTAAATGCAACTTTCTAAATGTACTTCTAAATTCCACTTTTCACAGAGAGGCTATTGGGCACACTTCTGAATTCCACTTTTCACAGAGAGGCTATTGGGCACACTTCTATATTCTACTTTTCACAGAGAGGCTATTGGGCACACTTCTAAATTCAACTTTCCATAGAGAAGCTATTGGGTACACTTCTAAATGCAACTTTCTAAATGTACTTCTAAATTCAACTTTCACAGAGAGGCTATTGGGCACACTTCTAAATTCTACTTTTCAGAGAGGCTATTGGGCACACTTCTAAAATCAACTTTTCCCGGAGAGGCTATTGGGCACACTTCTATATTCTACTTTCCACAGAGAGGCTATTGGGCACACTTGTGAATTCCACTTTTCACAGAGAGGCTATTGGGCATACTTCTAAATTCAACTTTTCACAGAGAGGCTATTGGGCACATTTCTAAATTCAACTTTCCACAGAGAAGCTATTGGGTGCACTTCTAAATGCAACTTTCTAAATGTACTTCTAAATTCAACTTTCCACAGAGATGCTATTGGGTACACTTGTGAATTCCACTTTCACAGAGAGGCTATTGGGCAGTCTTCTAAATTCTACTTTTCACAGAGAGGCTATTGGGTACACTTGTGAATTCCACTTTTCACAGAGAGGCTATTGGGCATTCTTCTAAATTCTACTTTTCACAGAGAGGCTATTGGGCACACTTCTAAATTCAACTTTTCACAGAGAGGCTATTGGGCACACTTCTAAATTCAACTTTTCACAGAGAGGCTATTGGGCACACTTCTAAATTCAACTTTTCACAGAGAGGCTATTGGGCACACTTCTAAATTCTACTTTTCACAGAGAGGCTATTGGGCACACTAATGTGCCCTAGATATGTTAGTAAAGGAATAAAGGGGGAGCCAGACATGTGATGTCATCAGTGATGTCATAAATGATAGCCATCGTATAGTTTAGGTGAGACGGAATCCCAAAGGAACCCATATTTCAAAAGTGATTAGGGACTTGCAGGCCCCCCAGCCTCTAAGGTTGTGTAAAGAGCTGTTAAAAAATTAAAAAGGTTATGAAGAAGACCACTGGACAGATTTTGATCAAGTCCAAAATAACTTGGGCACAAAGCGATAACTCGCGATCCATGCTTGGTTTGAGGTTAATCCGTGCAGTAGTTTTTTAAGGGAGTGCCCCCGTCTCAAAAATAGAAAGTTATATGCTCAAGGATTTACCTCAAACTGGGTGTTTTTAGAAATGAAACAGCTGCCATCTTATTTTACTCTTGATGTTGTACCACCTAGAACTGTATATATTTACCATTTTAGAATTGTTGGAGCACAAAGTGTATCATTGTGATTGTGTATGTAATGTGAACCTTATTTATAAAGAGCTGTGTTTTAGTTAACATAGTGTGTGGACATTCCTTTGTGGGTGCTTGCGGACTACACTGTACTTAAGGACCAGCCCACATCACCTCCTGAGAAGCTAGGCCTTGATTGCTCGACTAGAACTACTGTAATAGAGAATCTTGGCTGGGGTCCTCTGTGCCTCTCCTCTATCATACACAGAGCAGGACTACAGATACCCCCCTCTGGTGCTTTACACTGGTGGCAGCAGTGGAATGCTTATGGTTTTAAGAATCAGTGTGTAACCTTGCCACTTACAAAATATCTACACTTTGTTAAATTGATGTTTAGTTGTATACAAGATAATTACATTACAAGCAACGGAATCTATTGCAAATGGTAAATTGACTTGGATGAGCTTAGAGGCTCTCCAGAGTGCTTGTGAGGACAGGGAGTTAGACTTTGAGGATAAGTCTAGGGCTGAGCTAATAGCTGCCCTGGTGGACTACCAGGCAGATTGTGAAGTTCTTGAAGGGGGGATGTAACCAATGAGGACCCTTCCCCTGGGGGTGTTGTTGAATCTGATTCTGGAAACACCACAACTCATGCTGCCTCTGTTCCGACCACCAGCGATGTTTCTTCAGGGAATGCCTTGGAAGGATGAGATCGGCCTTTGAATATAAAAAGTTGGAAATAGAAGCTGAGCTTAAGAAAGAGGAGTTGGCACAGCAAGTGATACTTAAAGCCAGGGATCTGGAACTAAAGGATAAGGAGCTAGAACTTAAAAACAAGTCAGAAAATCCAGCTAGATAAAGCTAGAGTAGAGACTTCAGCTAAACCAGTTCAGAGTGTCAGGTCCCCAGCCACCAAGTTTATGAAAGATTTGGTTGGTGTGTACAGAGAGTTCTGATATCCTCATAATGGATTGAAGCATTTGAGGTGGTTTGTGGAATACATGATGTTGATAAAAGAAATTGGGCTAAGTGTTTGTTAAGCAGAGTGCCTCAGACTGGATATGACTGTATTCTAAAACTAAGTGTGGAAGAAAGGGGTCAGTATAAGTACATGAAGTCTGCTTTGATCACCAAGTTTTGCAAGACACCTACCCAATACCATAAAAGGTTCAGGGAATTTTAGAAAAGAGAGAATGTGTCTTGAGTTGACTGGGTGAGTGCTGTGCACATGAACATGATGGGGCGGATTACCTGTAAAGATAAGTCACTTGGAGTCCAGGCTGTCAGCCTGACCTACCCTTACCCCATGCCTGAGGTGGAGGCCACTGTCCTCCCCTCCTCTACAGGAATCACATTCAGTGCTCCTTTAGAGATTTCCCTAGTGTCCCTCTGGGCCTGGGACCAGTACGCAGAAGTACTGGCGACAATCCCACAGAACACCCGTAGGTTTTTGAAAAGTGTCCACTTGAATGGCCAGTCTTCTACTGGCTTGAGAGACACTGGGGCGATCATGACAGTGGTGGACAGGACCCTGCTCAAGCCAGAGGACTAGGTAGGTGCTCCTCTGAGAACCACCAGGTTAGTTGGTGGGCCTCCCAAATTATCACCTGTAGCCTTAGTCAACATTACGATTGGAGACAAGACAGCAATGCTTCCTGTCCTGGTTCAGGACAACGTGCCTACTAACATTTTGTAAGGAAATGATTTGGTGGAAATGGGGATGATCTCGGATGGTCTACACATGGCTGCTGAGGCGGTCACCCGATCACAGGTCACACCGGGTCGGGCTGCGAGTCCGGAACCCTCTACGAAGGGAAAACCCAAGGCACAAAGACAGAAGAGTAATAAGGCCGCTGCTGCGAAAGGGACCCCTTCTCTTCCTGCTGCTTCAGCAGCACCCATTTGGATTCATGCTCTGGATGTGCTGGGTCCAGTGGTAAACTCAAACTAAACTCCTGAGGGAGACAAGTCAGAAGACTCTCTTGCGCGAGAGGTGCTCAACCCAGAAGACCACCCTGACATTCAATGCCTGTTGGCTTCCTACGATGCCTGCTGTTTGCTTACCGAGAGATACCTCAAGAGGGTGTTGGTTTCAGCCCCTTTGAGTTACTCTTTGGACATCCAGTGAGGGGGTCCCTTGCCATGATCAGAGAAGTTTTGGAAGCCACCACTCTAGGTCCTGCCAAGCAAGTGGGGGACTATGTTTTAGGCCTCTGACGGAGGATGACACCGATGATGGGTCAGGCAACAGCGAATCTCAAGGCCAGCCAGGAATTGAACAAATACTGGCATGACCTTAAAGCCTCGGAAGAGGATTCGTCTTCAGGACAGGAGATCCTTGTGATGGAGCCTACCAAGCCTAGAGCTTAGGCCGATAAGTGGACTGGACCCTTCTGGATCATCTCCAAGGTGGGAGAAGTCAACTGTCTGGTTGACATGTGAGTCCCAGGGGTAGCCCCTCAGGTATTCCATGTTAACAAGCTCAAGCCTTTCCATAGGTGGCCAGAAGTATCATGTCTCTTGCTGGCTTCAGAGCAAGAAGAAGATGAGAGTGAGCCCCTTCCTGATTTGCTGCATAGCAACCCTCAGGATGGCTCAGTGGAGGGAGCGCATCTCTCTCCAGATCTGACGCCAAAGCAGCAGAGTGCCTGCAGGACATTGCTCCGGCAGTATGCCTCTCTGTTCTCACTGCCATCAAGCCTTACACTGTGGTGTAGGCATGAAATTGACACTGGTGACAGTGTGCCTGTCAAAAGTAGGTGATACTGTATGTCAGATACAGTTGAGAACCAAATCCAAGCTGAGGTCACCAAGATGTTGGATTTGGGTGTTATTGAACGCTCAACCAGTCCCTGGTCCAGTCCAGTGGTCCTTGTCCCCAAGGCAAGTTCCCAGGCAGGTACCAAGGTAGGAGGTTCTGTGTGGACTACAGAGGAGTCAATGCCATCACCAAAACTGACGCGCACCCATTGCCCAGGGCTGATGAGCTCGTGGACACTATATGTGCTGCCAAATTTGTGAGCACCTTTGACCTTACCTCAGGCTGTTGACAAATATCGCTGACAGACTATGCCAAGGAAAAGACTGCATTCTCAACACCTGAGGGGCTCTACTAGTTTAGAGTCATAGGGCCACATCACGATCTTGGCGGTAGCCATGCCGCTATTGGCGGCATGGCTGCCACCGAAATCGTGTCCGGGTTCCCAGAATGAGGAATTACCGAGCCATTCCGAGTTTGGAGGGCCCATAGGGCTGAATGGGAATGGGAGAGGGAGATAACAGCGGGCCGATTACGAGCGGCCTGTTGTTGGCTCCCTCTTCCCCTCGTGGGACCTGCTCTGCATGTCTGGTGAAACCAGACTTGCAGACCGGGTCCCACGAGGGGACCTCATAATCAGGCGGTACAGGGTTCACGGCGCTGGCACCTTGACCAGCGCCGTTAACCCCGTACCACCTGGGTTATAATGAGGCCCATAGTTTTTGGGTTGAAAAATGCACATCCAACGTTTAATCAATCATGCCCTAAGTGGGCTGGAGGCCTTTTGTGTGGCCTACTTAGATGACATTGCCATCTACAGTTCCACTTGGGAGGACCATTTGACTCACTTGGATAAAGTGTTGCAGGCCTTGAAAAGGGCTAACCTCACTATCAAGGCCCCCAAGTGCCAGATAGCTCAGGGGAAAGTCACGTATCTTGGTCATGAGTTAGGAGGGGGTCGAATTCAACCTCTCCCCAGTAAAGTACAAGATGTGCATGACTGGGAGGCTCCCACTACCAAAACCCAGGTGAAAACCTTTTTGGGCCTCACTCTGTATTATCGCAACTTCATGGCAGACTATGGAACCATAGCTGCCCCTCTGACAGCTCTGACTTCGCCCAAACAACTGAAAAAAGGTTAATTGGACAGAAGACTGTCAGAGGGCCTTTGTTGGCTTGACGGAAAGCCTGTGTGCGCCTGATTACAGCAAGCCCTTTATCGTTCAGAAGGATGCCTGTGACACCGGAATTGGAGCTGTCTTGTCCCAGTTAGAGGACAAAGGGAGGGAACATCCAATCATATTCATCAGTAGACAACTCAAGGGTAGAGAACTTAGGTGGGCTACTGTTGAAAAGGAATGTTTTAGTATAGTTTGGAGCCTTAGGCATTTTATGCCCTACCTTACAGGGTCTACCTTCAAGGTCCAAACAGACCATAAGCCCCTGAAGTGGCTTATGCAGATGAAGGTTGAAAACCCGAAACTGCTCAGGTGGTCCATTAGTCTGCAAGGGCTAGACTTCACCATAGAGCATAGACCATGGTAGAGCCATGATAATGTAGATGGCCTTTCCAGAAGGTATGTTGACCGTCTGGATGAGAGCATCAATCTTGTGGGAGATTAGACGCCCTAACCTCATTCTGGGTGTGGGGGGTGGATGTGATGCTGGAAATGCATCAGAGGGACAGGGCCTCTGTATCCTTGTCCTTTATTGCTTTATCATGTTTGTTCTGTCTTGTTTTCCCCGCAGGAGTTCATGTGGGACTCCTGCCGGTGCGGCTCTTCCTGTATTTTGTTTGGTGAACAGACCCCTGGGATACCCTTATGGCACCCATGAGTGGGGGTACGACCCTGTACTCCTAGTGTATGTTTGTGTCCTCCATTTTGGGATGACCAGGCCCTGACATTGGAATCAGTGGATTCCTGATAGGAAAAAAGATGGCCCCTGTGTCCTCTTGCTTTCTATCACCTGTTACCTTACTTTTCCCGAAGTCCCGGGAAGCCCTGAATCTGTCCCTTCCCCCTGACTGGCTGTTGGGTGGAAGTTCCATATATGGTGTTGTGGGGAAGTCCAGGCCAGATCGGCTGGAACCTTCCCAATGACTGTATGTTGTGGGCACGCCTGTGGGGTGGGACCTGGGTGAATGTTGTGTGATGAATACACATTCTCTGTTATGGGTGTCTAGTATCTGGTGTTTGACACAATGACTGAGACAGCCCTACCCGAAACTTTTATGAATGCAGTTTGTAGCGCTGAATGGCAGAGTGCTTGTCCGAATCCACATTCTGTGTTGAGAGTGTCTGGATAGAGAAGAATGGCCTGAATGCCCTGTGCACCTGATTGGTTGCCTGACTGCCTGAATGCCATTCTGGATGATTGGTTGTCTGAGTGTGACCCAGCAGAGTGAATGGGAGATCAACAGTATATCTGGGAGCCTCTCACTGTTAGAAATCATTCTGAATCTGAAGTTGAAACTGATGCTTACCTTTGAAGCCCACTGGAAGAAGAAGAACTGCTGCTGCTGTCCTTCGCTAATCTGAAAACTGCTGTGCTATCAAGGAACTGATCCAAGAGAGGACCTGGCTAGGAGACCTCTTCTCAAGCTACGAGGGGCCATTGTGCACCAGCTGATCTTTACCGAAGTTCCCTGGTAGACAGACATATGAAAGGCTGCCGACCGGAGAAGGGGACTGTCGAGGAGAATGAAGAGAAGAACCGGACAGCTGCCCGCCAACGCCGACTGCCATCGCTGACCGGCGCCACAGTGCTCCCTTTGCCTAAGACATTTGATACAAGGACTCCCTTGTTCAACCTCATCGATTACTTTCATCCTGCTGGAGAATCTCAAGGCCGCCAATGACCGAGGTGGGTTTCCCGCTATCCGAAGACATCAGAGACAACGACAAAGCTACTGAAGCCAGCCGTGGTCATGTCCCGCTCGCTGATGCCAGATGCTGACGACCTGACACCCTTGCTGGGCCATAGTTCTTCATTGACTCTTTGCGGCAACAAACACTCATCGTCGAGGTGCACCGCACGCCTCTTCTTAACAGGACAATCACAAGCTTTCAACAACGAGCACCACGAAGATCGAAGCTGCTCCCTCAACGACCAGCGTTCACATCTTTCTTCACTGAATCTCAACAATTTGCGGCTCGTGCCTTAAAGGGAGTGCGCTCAAGACGGGCCTGTCGACAACTCACCGAAGAACTCTATGAAACCAGGTATATTGGGGCAGTATAACTTTTATAGAAGGAGATAAGACTCTAATAGGCAATACATGGACTGGGCTTGCGGTGCATCTTCGTTTACAGGTTGCCCAGGTAGGGGGCTCCTCATACAGAACTGTGTCTAGGTATCGGGCCAGTATTCTGCCAATTGTCTAACCAACTTGTCTTCCTCCTAAATCTATGGTTGATATCATTTTGCTGTGTTGATTCGTATGCTATTCGAACTGGGTACAGTCGATGCATTTTAATGGAATCAAAGTAATCGTGGTACCACCTAGAACTGTATATATTTACCATTTTACAATTGTCAGAGCACAAAGTTTGTGATTGTGTTTGTGTATATAACATGAACCTTATTTATATAAAGAGCTGTGTTTTAGTTAACATAGTGTGTGGACATTCCTTTGTGGGTGCTTGGGGACTACACTGTACTTAAGGACCAGCCCGCATCACCTCCTGAGAAGCTAGGCCTTGATTGCTTGACCATAGCTACCGTAATAGAGAATCTTGGATGGGGTCCCTTCTGTCTCTCCTCTACGATACAGAGAGCAGGAGTACAGACACCCCTCTTCCAGTGCTTTACAATAAACATGTGTTACTTGTTCTGTTCTGTTTTGTTTGATTTTTATGTAAATCACTAACTTAAAAATACATATCCTGGTGTCATATTTCAACATATAAATACAATAAAGACCAGGGCTATGTCTAGGTAGCAATGGACATTGTCACCTTCTTGGGAAATGTGCAAATCACTCACTCAAACCTGACAGCAATCCCGCTCATCCCAGATAGGAAAAAGCAATGAAAGAAAGTTATGAAGATGTGCATGAGTATGATAAATATTCATCTTAACTCCATGGAAGGAGCACTGTGCCCAGAAGACTGTCACTGAAAGCTGGCATTATTTCTGTGTCAAGTAGCAATCAAATAAAAAGGAAATTAGAGAAGTTCAGTGTGTTTCTAGTGTAAGCTGTTGCAGGTGGTAGCTTCCAGTAATGTGTCCCAAACTTGTGCAACCTCTAATTTGATCCTGCACCTCATCCATTTCCATTAAAACAATGTAGTGGCACCTTATAGTAAGACCAATTTCCATCAAAATGTACAAACCCACGGCCTATAATCTGTCGACTAACACTCGGCATGCCATTTAGATGTATATAGATGTATATAGATGTGGCTGCAAAGAGTACCACTGTTAAACGTGGGTAGCAATGCTGCGCAATGGATGGGTGCTGGGTAGCCACGGTTATTAGATTACAAAATATATATATATATATATAGATATATATATTACACAGCCACAGTAGTGGCCGTGTAGTTATGGTTAGGTTGCTGTTTCCATAAGAAGAGCACTTTTTGGGCGGCTTATAACTCCGCTCCCTCTGGACGAATCCACACCAAACTTTGCAAAAAAAGTGTATCGGCAACTGTGAATTTTTTGGTAATTTTGGTTATGTTTGGTCCAGGGTGGGAAAGTTATAGGGGGGGTGTTAAGTAGTGAGCCAGAGACAGAAAGGAGTGGTAACAGATATTTATTTTAATGCCAGCAGTTTTCACGACGCTCAGTTAAATATGTCACTTATATTTCATAAGGCAGAATCAGTAACATAGGACTTTCTCCATGATTTTAAACGTTCTTCAATAAAGTTCGTCCAGGGCCAACCAGAGCGAGCCGGGTTTCAACTTAAATGCAGTCCATAAAGCCTTTCCTTTAAAAAAAAATGCAATTCGCACCTTAATAATATGTATGGAAAAACCTCCTCGAAGCCGAACGTACTTCGTACTGGATTAGAGCGTTTTCTCCGCACGCCTTCTACTCCAGTGCTTGTTTCATAACCTTTCCCCGGCTTGCTGATGGCTCTCCAGGATGCAGTTATTCCTTGCTGGCCTCAGGCTTGGAATTACTTAAACAAACAAAACGTCCGGTGTCTGTTTTCACACTGGAATCTCCTTTTACTCAGGAGCCTTCATCCGCTGAGCATTCGGTCTGCAAACAAGGTATGGGGCACTTCGGTGCGTTTTTCGTTTCCTTCTAATATGCCCACCGATATGGGGAACTGGCCTCATACCAGCCCGAGTTCGCTCCGTCAGCCTCCTTCCACTCCTGCAAGGCGAGAGAGAAGTTGAGTTGTTTTCACCTGTTTTTAACTCCCGTGGCCCTCCTCCCCAGCAATTAACATCGGGGGTTCCCAGCCATGTGTTTCTCACCCCTGAGGCTAATTCTCCTCCTCCCTGCTTAACCCTTGCATAGCCTGCCTTATTTTTAACTCCTGCCTGCAAGCATTCCTCGTTATATGGAAACGTGGTTTTCCGTCTTCCCCATCTCATTTCTTTAGCTCTTTTCAGGCTTTTATGTTGAACATGCATTGGCTGGGGCATTCTGCGATATGTAGATTGGGTCTTTGTTTGTTCACTCGTGTCCCTTCTATTTTTCCTAGTAGTTGGCTGGGGGGGCATTCTGGGATGTGTAGTTTTTCCACTTTTGACTCTTATACTTAGTATTTTGGTATCTTGGGGGACAATTGGCTTGTCCTCTTCACTGCTGTTTTTCCCCGCAATGCTGGCCGCTACTGTTTCCCCATCACAGGGGGGTCCCAAAACGTCTTTTTTCCCATAGACTGAATGGGGGAAAAACTTTGCGCACGTCTACAGCCCAAACGGTTGGACAGATTTTCACCAAATTTGAGGCAGGATCTTGGTCCCGAAAGCGTGCTTTTGTAAATTTGGTGCCAATCCGTCCAGTAGTTTTCTTTAAAATGACCAAAAAGTACATCTGAAAAAATGAGTGATATCAATGTCCGCTCCGCGGACACACTTCCCTGTTCGCGGACAAGATACCGATTAGCTAATCCGTAGCATCATGTTCGCGGACATGTGGCGCGTTCACTGATTGGATGTTGGACGGCGTGAAGTGCGTCAGATTCTGTCCCTGCGCCCGCCATCTTTCATTCGTGTTTTGGTGTACGCGGACATCGCCGCTAACACATATAAAACAACACACCATTGCACTTGTTAACCGAGGCAGGCACCTGCACTGTTTGATGGAAACAGCAGTTCTGCAAGTGTATGGGAGTAGCAGTTCTCATACATGCATTCAGATATGTTGTTGCAAAGTCAGAATGTATTTTCATTCTGAGTGAAGGTCACTTGGTTTGCTTTTTTGGTTGCGAGCTCATTAGGCCCACGCATCCGACTGAACCCATAAGGGTCAATTGTTTTTTGACCTTGAGCGAAAGGAAAAATTCTGTAAGAATTCAGGGAGTGCAAGTTTGGAAAACATAACATTTGATAAGGTTATGTATTCAAAACGTTTGTAAGACACATGTAATATCAGTTGAAGAAGATTCTTTTGCTGCAAGTACAACAGTGTCTGGGTTTAACGAAGACAATGGAGACGGTAAATATCGTGTACTCAATATATCGACTCTACACCGGAACAAGTTTTAATTTTTTATTACCAGAACAATAATTTTGGCCTTGTAACTGAGGTACTATCTTTCTGTGTAGTTGTCATTTTTTTAAACTTATGCAGAGTGCAGATTCTCGCCTTTGTAGGCTATCATTAGGTTCACCCATGTTCATTGCTATTGTTTCTTTAAAATGTCATGTATGACCACATTGATTTGTGTATCAGTTTCCACATTCTTTTTGTCTTTTTTGAAATTGTTTGGTAAAGGTTGGGTATTGATACGTATTTTCTGTTACGTTTTCAGAACAGCTACATTCTGCCGTACTGTGATTGCCATGGATTCCAGATGCCAAGTGAGGGATTCTTTGGACGCCAGATGCACGTACTCGTGACCGGCTGCCTAACCGTCACTGTATTGCGGGAAGACCGGCCCGGCCCCATTTGTCCATACGCTGGAGTGGCCATTAGGAGTAACATAACATTTTTTATGGTGGTGTAGGCGAAAGTTCTTGCCAACGTCTTGGAAATCACTCTGCGCCCGAAGCGATTGCTTTATCGAAAGCGAATACTTTGTGTATGCGAAAAGATCAACGTGTGCCTCATGATTAACAGTTTCGATGACGACTGTACAAACAAAGTTGCTATTTGATTGAAAATGGGAATAGTCCAATGATCTAAGACAGTTTATTTTGAAATTAAAGTACTTTACAAATTCTAAAATTGTTAATGTTTTCCTTTAAAAAACAGTTTATTATTTCGAAATGTAACATGCTACGTTGTACGTCACTGTGTGTTCATTTCCAGGCGTCACAGCACGTAAGTGCTTATGGCTGCATTTCACTACGATGGAGAGGAACGTCATCCAAAAAAGTGTACAATATCATTAGGGTTGGTTATGTGACGAGATGTAGGAGTGTTTTCGTATTACACAAGTGTCGTAATGTAGTTAAAAAAAGTAGCGGTATATGTTTATTGACTGAGGGGTATGTTGCAGCCATGGGGTGTGGGCAGAATGTCGGGGTCATGGTATAAGGTCATGATCCACACAATGTGGCTACTGGCCATGACCAGAAGGGAGAAAAGATAGGATTACAGTGGTCATGTGCACCTGGGACTGGCTTTGTGGTAACATTCTTCGACATTACGATACATTTTAAAGGGAGGAAAAAAGTGCTGCTGGTAATATGTTAACAGCATTTCCTTTTTGCTTTTTGCAGGTTGCCATGGAAAGCGAAGAGGGGCCATGTATGGAACAACCGCCTTCCCTTTCTATGGTGACCATCTTGGGAAAGGATTTTGTTTTCTAATCCGGGGCGCCACAGGCGTCTCGTGTTAGAACGACAAATCCTCTTTTTCAGTAGTGCACGTTACTGCTTTGCAAAAGTAGATTGTTAATGGCAAATGTTATTGCGTCTATGTCCTTTACTGAGAAATATAAAGTAGATGGAGTGTATGCGATTTTAAAAAACAATATTTTTAAACTGTGAAAGGTGGTTCTTAAAGGAACATTTCCTTTTTTTACGGATGGCTCTTTTTTGGGAAGGACAGCTAAGAAGGAAAGTTGCAGACGGAAATGAGCAAAGAGGCACCAAACAGTAATATTGGAGGGGTAGATGGACAGGGGAAAATGTTGTGCGTGTGTTATTTGTAAGGTAGGGGCAGTGTTTCTCATGCTCCTTCATTACAGCAGTGGTGCTGTTTTTTGGGTAGGCGGGATGGCCTTAGCTCATGTTGTTTTCAGATAATTAGTACTTTTGCTAAAAGTATGTACTGTGTACTACATTGTTAATGGCTGACTACGAATAAGTGTTCAGGCTGTGCAAGGGAAATGTTGAAGGTGGAAGTTCCTACATCAGTAAAAAATGTATTTCCACACTGTCCACGAGGCATACATCTTATTGTTAAGTGTGTACGGATTCTCGGACACGTCACCGTGCTGTGCGCCAGCATATGGTCATGTGGCATTCTCCGCAAGGTGTGCAATGAAGTCAGATGTTACTTTACATTATGGTTACGTGCTACTACTTCAAACCGATCAACGTTAGCAAAACAACTTTGTTAAAGGGATGTTATGGTTAAGTTGTGCTACTAAAAAACTATGACATTCAGTAAAAAAACTTTGTTAAAGGGACGTTATGGTTAAGTTGCCCTTCTAAAAACATGTGAAATTCAGTAAAATAAACTTTGTTAAAGGGACGTTATGGTTAAGTTGCGCTACTAAAAACCTATGAAGTTCACAAAAAAATACTTTGTTAACGGGACATTATGGTTCGAAGTAAAACCGAAAAACCCTTGAAATTCACCAATTATGGTAAACTAAGCAATCATAACTCGCGCCACCACTGTGCACTGCTAACACTAACACCGGGGACATCACTGATGACATCACATGTACATTTACTTTGAATGAAAACTATGAAGATGGTATTCTTATTATAATGTTGACCAAAAAGTGTCAAGGATCATTGGAATAAATATCAAGTGCTAATTAGTGCATTAAGCAATGCGTTGATATACGTAGTATTCTATTATGAAGTTCTATGCAGTATACTAGAGTACTCATGTACAAACATAGGCATTGTGTGCAGCATACATGATGGATGTGCAATATTCATAAGCTTGCCATGTTGAACAGTGAAATGATAACTGTTTTCTTATTAGGGTTTTGGCTACTGTGAAACATGTGATAAGTAGGTAATGAAAACCACTTACTATATTATGGCATTATTATAGACAAAACACAAAGAGACAACATCACATACAAATATGAGTATATACACGAAAATTGAAGTAAGGAAAAAAACAGCGGTAGTAGCAGTAGGTCTTCATAACCTAACTGATTATCTTTATGCAGAGAAATGATTGCTCTGTTTCAAAGGTGCTACTTACCCTATGCATATGTATCACATGATTTGACTGGACCCTAAGGGAATTACTGTAAGAACATACTTGAAGGATAAGTCTACAAATATAGTGGGCCTCATTACGCGGTAGGCGGTAAGTAACGGTCCCTACCGGCATGGAGTAAATAACGTGTCCGTGTAGCAACCAGCCCGCTAATTTCGTGCCATTCCAAGTCTGTGGGCACAAGCTTTGCGCCATGCCGGTAAGGACACGACCGCCATGCCGGTAAAGACCCCAAAATGTCCCTTGGTGGCATCAAGTAAAGCGCTGATAGCACTAGTGCCATCCATGAATCTGGCATTAGCGGTGACCGCTAAAAGCGGTGACCGATAATATCGGTGACCGTAAATAAGCGGAACCGGAAGTAGCGTCATCGCACAGGAACGGGAAGGAGCATGGCGGCCATCATTAAAAACACAATCCATTGCCATCCTCAACTCCCAGGACCTGCAGCAAGACTACAGCTGGCCAAATCTCATCCAACTAAACTTGAGAATGCCCAAGGCCCTAAAGAAAGGTGCAGCGTGCCAGCGCAAGGAACGTTTCTCTAATGAGGAACTAACCATGCTTGCAGATACACTAGCTGCAAATGCAGAGGTTGTGTTTGCTCTAGACATACGGCGTCCCACCCAGATAAAAAAAAAGGAGATCTGGGAGGAGGTGGCATGGAAAGTCAGTGCTGTGGCCACCACCCCCGCACTGTAAAAGATGTCCGCAAGTGCAGGGATGACCTGCGCCTCCATGTCCAGAGCATACTCGCAGCCAACAGGAGCCAGGCCATGGGTACAGGAGGCAGAGGAGGATGCCCAATTAAGATTCAAGCTTGGGAGGAGACATGTGCCAGCACCATTGGCATAGAGTCAATCGAGGGAGTGGGGGAAATGGAGCGCGGTGTGCCGTCATCGGCAGATGGAGGTGAGTGTCCACACAAAACACTGCAATGCAAAGTATGAAGTTCTCCCCCAAATGTGACCTTGAAATTAGCTAATGCATGGAGCATCACACACACATGTACACAACCCTACCAATATGCTGTGCACATCCCCATCACAACCCCATGCATGCAGCACCTCATACATGTGACACCCATACGAATGCCTGTATGACCCACCCATATTGCAGGCAACTTGTAAGTCCAAACTCGAAGTCAAAATGCTCAGAACTGCAGCAATATCAACATATGCATGATGCACGTTGACCCATCACCGATGCCATCCCTCTCTTGGTCCCCCACAGGCTCACATTGTGACAGTGAGGAGCAGGACTCCGTGACACAGGCCCCAACACTGCTGAAAAAGGCCAGGGGCATGAAAGGAGGCACCAGGCCCAGCACATCAAGGGCCACTGGCAAACCTGGACCGTCACAGAGGCCCAAAGCCACTCATGTCGTAACGTCACCAAGGCGTGGAAGGGCCACCGACACTGTGATGGCACTCACACCAGCCAGTCCAACCACACAGGAGCAACTGGCAGAAGGCTCACTCTCTGCTGCCAACAGCTCAGTTGGTGAGGCAGCTGCCACGGCACCCCAGTCTGATGTTGAGGACCATGCCATACACCTTTAGGACAGCGCACACCCAGCCCGCAGCTGTCATCCCACCACAGCCCACGTCCCACATCCAATGGCAGCGGCCATGAGCTGTCTGAGGGTGGATCATTGGCAGGGAGATGGAGTCCCATGGACAGCTCACCTGATGGCGGACACATGCCGCAAGCTGCACCAAGACCAACAAAACGCAGGGACAGAGACCAGGGACTCAGTGTCATCCAACAGCGCCAGGAGGAGCTCACTGCACTAGTTGGACAGCACGTGAGCGAGGGTGCCATGGCGGGGGAGGAGTGTCGCGAATTTGCAAAGGACATAAAAATCGCCATTGAGACAAGTATGACATGCATATGCGCTGAGTTGGCAGCTGTGAGGCAGGTGCTCAGCCGCATTGCGGATCCGATGGAGATCCAGCGTCCGGCACAGGGACTGGAGCAACCAAGCACCTCCTCCCCTGCCAGCTCCAGGCAGACCAGCCCTCTGCGCAGGTCCGCGCGGACCTTGCGTCGGCCAGACTCCCAACCACCCAATGGTGGCAGAGGACGTGGAAAGTAGGGGCAGCCTTTCATAGTTGACTCTTGCACACTAATGCCTCACTGACGTGCACGCCATGTTTGGGGGAGATGTGGGGGGAGAGGGGAGATGGTGTTTGGGGGAGTTGTGAGGGGAGGGGGGAGAGGGTGTTTGGGGGAGTTGTGGGGGAAGGGGGGAGAGGGTGTTTGGGGGAGTTGTGGGGGCAGGGGGAGAGGGTATTTGGCGGAGTTGTGGGGGGAGGGGGAGTGGGTGTTTGGTGGTGGAGGGTTCATGCACTTCATTTTCACTTAATGGTCAATACACACGTTGTGTCAAGTACAATCACATGACTGGACATTGATTATTGTGTATGTGGGCTTTATTGATGAACAGTGCACAGTGTTCATGTCGCCCCAACACCCAGTGCCCTGAGTCCCACATCCATTGCACCCTCTTCATCCATGTGTATTAGAAATATTGGTCTATCAGATTCTGGCGCACAGCACATCCCTCCTGTGCATCGCCACCTGCCTGACGTGCAGCCCCATCGCCTCCCTACTCATCCTACTCGTCAGGCGGTTGCAGTTCAACGTCAGGGGGCAGAGGCACGTTCAGTCTGATGCACATGTTGTGCAGCATGACACATGCCATGATGATCTTGGACACCTTCTCATGCCCATACAGGAGTGCCCCACCCGACCTGCTGAGGCAGCGAAACCGTGTCTTCAAAAGGCGAAATGCCTGTTCGATCACCATACGGGTATAGATATGTGCACGATTGTAGTCGTCTTCGTGCCTGTTCTGTGGGTTCTGGTCAGGGTTAAGGAGCCATCTGCATGGGTGCAACAATGGTTATGTGTAAGTGATGTCACCAAATGGAACCCGTACCTATGACACAAAAGCATGCATTGATTTCCAGTTCTCATCCACATATACCTGCACGAATTGAGCTAATCAAAGTAACTGTAATGTGTGTAGTCACATGATCGACAGGTGTGCGTAGCATTGTCTAGTGGATGCAGAGGTGTCTTATTCCTTGTGCGTGTTCATGCAATGTGGTTGTCCGCGGCAGTTGTTGCCATAATGTAGGTGATGTGTAGTTGATTGTATGCTTTGATCCTGTCACCGTTGAAGCCAGACTCTTGATGATCTACCTTTCCACGCTTGATGTCCCCATGCTGGCATGCTGCACTTCTGTGGTAGTGCACAAGTGTAATCCTGTATATTGGCTTAATGTGATTCTTTTGTACGGAATAATGGACACATGCCCGTTGTGATGCTGTTCATCAGTCATTTGCATTGGCCATACCAACAGCATGTCGCTGCATTGTGTTGCAGAGGATACGGTCAGATTATGTGCAGTGTACATGTGGATGCCCATGGAATGGATGCAGTACAGGCTTGTTGTCATTGAGGTGAAGCTTACGTCTTGCATTTTGCTTTCAGGCGTCAGGTCCAGTCTGGCCTGCTGTGGGGCACCGTGTATTGGAGTATGGCCATTGTTCATTATCCCCCCCCCCATCTCAGCCAGGTGAAGTATGCATTCCCCCCCCGATCTCAGCCAGGTTAAGTATGCATTCCATCCCCCCATCTCAGCCAGGTGAAGTATGCATTTCCCCCCCATCTCAGCCAGGTGAAGTATGCATTTCCCCCCATCTCAGCCAGGTGAAGTATGCATTTCCCCCCCCCAACACTCATCTCCCCACATCACACTGCCATGTGCTTGCCATGCAACTCACCGAGTAACCAGGAACGATGTCCTGCATGTCGCTCCATGTAGCGTGGTATCGTAGAGTTTCGCAGAACCATTGAATCATGGGTTGATCTGGGAAATCGGGCACAGCAATGTGTGATGATCATGTTTGAGTCACATACCATTTGCACGTTGATGGAGTGGTATAGCTTGCGGTTGTGGTACTCTGCCTCCATGGCATGTGGGACCACCAATTCCACATGGGTGCAGTCGAGGGCACTGATGCAACGTGGGATGCCTGCCAGTGAATGGAAGCCAACTTTGGTGTTGGAGATCTCCTGGGCAGTCCATGGTAGGGATATGTGGTCGCTTGTGTGCTTCAGGAGGGCATCAAGCACTTGGTTCAGCGTGCGTGAGAATAATGGTTGTGATATGCCATGCATCTGCCCTACTGTGTGCTGGTAGGTGCCGATGGCCAGGAAGTGGAGCACAGACACCACCTTCAGTAGAGGGGGGACGGCGGTACGGATGTCTATGAGGCTGACAATGTCATTGTGTATCATGTCCACAATGGTGGTGATGGTGTCCCGGTCCAGACGGTACAGGGTGTGGATCTGCTCAGGGGTTAGGTTGAATGGACTGGCTCTGATTCGAGGGATTGGGGGCTACCTCAGTGGTACAACTGCCTGCACTGGTGGGGCATGCTGTGCCTGTCCCACCCTCCTTCTCCTCCTGCGTCTCCTCTGTGCTGCCTGTTGTTGTTGCTGGAGTTGCAATGCAAGCATGTCCTCCAGCCCCAGTGATGCTACTAGTATTGGAATTATTTTGGTGTGTGAATGGGTGTGGGAAGGGGTGTGGTGTGCTCCTTTTGTGCTGGCCCAGTGTACATTGCCTCCACCTGTGCTGATTATGTGCACCTATGGCAGTTGAGAACACTGCACATGGCCATTTACGGGTGGTTTGCGATGGTGGTATTTCCGCCATGCCGGTATCCACTTTTAGCGCCTTCTTCATGCAGCTATTAGCATGTCCGCCTGACTTGTGATGTTCTCCTCTTTACGCCATGCCGCTATTGCCGGCATGTTTGGTTGCGTGCCCGCGCCCATGCCGCTATTAGTGGCACCGTTATTTACGGTGCCGCTAATGGCGGTTTGTTGGGACATAATAGCCCAGAGCGTTTAACGATGGCTGTAATCCTTTACTGGCATCGTTTTTCCCTTACCGCCTACCGCGTAATGAGGCCCAGTACCTTTTATATTTTTAATTCCTGACTGTTACTGAAGAAAACCATGTGGCCTAGATATGTCAGTAAAGGAAAAAAGGGGGAGCCAGACATGTGATGTCATCAGTGATGTCATCAATGACATTTCTGATGTCATCTTTGATGTCCTGGGTGTTAATGTTAGCAGTGCACAGTGGTGGAGCGAGTGTTGCTTAGCTTACCATAACTGGCGAATTTCAAGGGTTTTTCGGTTTTACTTCGAACCATAACATCCCGTTAACAAAGTTTTTTTTTGTGAATTTCATAGGTTTTTAGTAGTGCAACTTAATCATAACGTCCCTTTAACAAAGTTTTTTTACCGAATACATATATATATAAATATATGTCTGAGTATGGAATATACATGACAAAACAGTCAGTAGTGATACAAAGGTGCTTAAAAGGTTTCAATACAATAAATGACTGCTCATGGAGTTATTTAAAGTGGGTCATGATAAAGTAGTTTCAGCATTCATAAGAGACCACAACCAATTATGGATTTCAAACTACAACATACAGTTCTACATAGCCAATTTATATAGACATGACCAAGTACACCTAACCGATGAAGGAAATGCAGTGTTCCTTCATACCATCAAAACAGTACTGCAAATGTGCTAAAATACTACACTCAGTGTACCCTAAAACAATCCTTTTAAGGACTACTTATCACATATAAATACACAAATACAATAAAATAATACCCTAACACATTTTGTAAATATAACCGTGGATACAGATTTTTTGTTCAAGGGAGGGGGCTCATTCAGGTTTAATAATACAATAGAAGTTAAAAAATCAATACAGTAAAAGACTGATCTTGTAGTTATGTAAGGTAGATGAAGATAAAGAAAGCAAAGTATAATACATGACAGTAAACTAGGTGGGGATACATTTGAGAGGTACAATTACACAAGATAATAGCATAGGAGACAACACACAGGCTAAAATGTAGTGTGATGGCATCTAAAACTAGAATATGGTGGCTCCTTTGTCTATTGATTTTTCCAAACAATTTTCTTCTGTTTTTCTCCACATTCTCACATGAAATAAAGTCTGAAAACACACAGCCAAAATAGATAAGACTCCCAAATACCAACTGTGCCACTGACCATGGTCGCTGGACATGGCCACTGATTTTTCACCCCCAATGTCACTAGACCTATAAAAATAACTTTCAAAAAGAAATAAAACACTGACACCCCATATAGCCACGAGACGGAACTACTCTTATCTGTGGTTATTGGTAGTACTTTGTAGCCTGGAATATCGGCAGACCGGCCCAGAATAAATGCTTTCCTGCCCCCCAAGCTCTCAACAGCAGCCCCCTCATCTGTGCCAGATCCCACCACTCCCCAAATATGATATGGCATTTATAGCATGCCTATACACAAGTGTTTCAAGGCGTGATGAGGCAAGGGAGGGGGAACAGAGGGAGGACAAAAAACATACTAGGCCTAGTGACATTGAGATCACACAAGCACAAGGGAACACGGAGGGGCGAAGTGCTGGGGGGGATGGGCAAGTGCAGGTCAAGGAATCAATACAAGTAGTACAGCCAACAGGTGGCAAGTGCGAGGGTTAAAAGTGCAGACAATAGGTATCAATAAGTGCCGGAAGGGGACTGTAGGGTCTTTGGTCATGGCCAATGATTTTTCACCCCCCATGTCACTATACATATTAAAATACCTTTCAAAAAGAAATAAAACACTGACACCCCAAAATGTATAGCCTCAGGGACGGAACTACTCTTATCTGTGGTTATCGGTAGTCCTTTCTAGCCTGGAATATCAACAGAGCGGCCCAGAATAAATTTGAAAAGGAGCAGCCTTGTTTAATGAATAAGCTTTAACAAGGACATTCTCTACATCCAGCTCCATAAACAGATGTTGAGGATGATACAATTTGAATATTCAAAGACTACAATGATCATCAAGGTTTAATGTTGTCTCAAGACACCTCTATTGGAATGACAGTTAATTCCAAAAATGTTTAAATGGGCCTAGCAAATCCTTTCATTTGTCAAATACCTGATTATTGTTTGACAAATACTGATGATGGCAGACCAGACACTTTTTATATTCAACAAAGAGGGATTTTATGGTGGTGCACTCTGTGTGAGGTGAAGGGCATTAGCTGTGGTATTCTGAAAGAGGAAATAGTGTTCAGAGTTAACAGTAAGTGCCTCAATATAAAGGAATCATCTCTAGGGGTAGATAGCAGAAATAAAGTTCTCTTCATTTGACTTGAAACTACTTCAGAAATTGAAACTCAAAAAATATTCCCAGGTTTCTGGCAAATGGACAAAGAACAGATCAGTCTGGATAATGCTTGTGAGACTGATGAATAAAAGCAACAGTTGACACAGGATTTTCTGGATTTGTAGAACATGTTCTCAATTGATTCATATGACTAAGCCCATATGCCTCTTCATTACACAACAATACCTATGGTATTGCTACTTGTTAATCAGTAATGTTGCATCTCACATCCATGGGTTCACTCACAAATATGATCCAAACTTTGGAATTCTGTGGTATAATTCATCCAATCCATAGTATTATTAATGACCCGGTCCTAGTAAAGTAAAACCTAATGGATAAAGTAAAGTTGTGAAGCCCTAAGGGAGCTGAACAAGAGGGTACAGATGTCAAGGTGTCTTCCCCTTTATATTTATCACAGCCTTGAACAGATCCAAGGTTTTAAAGTATACTATGTTCTCGATTGGACACATGGATATGATATTGGACTAGCTCAGTACACCATGAACACCAATGAACCACCAACATAAACTTACATTTACTTTGGGGGCAGCAATATGCATGGGGTACATTAATAGTGGGAATTAATTAGTTATATTCCTAAGTAAAACCATGCCTGACCTTGTAAAAACAGGAACGTGGCCTATGAAGATAAACAAATAATCAAAAGTAAAACTGTGGACGAACACTTGATGGAGATCTGCCCACTACTGAAACAACAAGGAATGCAGGAATATAATTATCTCTTCAGAAAATACAGTGGTGTCAAACCAAGGTAAACTTTCTAGACCATAACAGCACATGCAATGCTGGTAATCCTGAGATAAAGAAGGTTAAGGATTTACTGAAGTTAAAGAGTCCCACAAATCTACATGAGTAAGGACATTTCTTAGGATTGATATGATATTTTATTTATATCATGGTCATACGCAAGTGTTTCAGAGTGTGACCAGGCAAAGGGAGGGGAACAGGGGAGAACAAAAAAAACCAAAGCTCTTACTAGGTCCAGTGACATTAAGAGCATGCAAGTGCATGGGAAAGGGAAAAAAGGGGAAAGTACATGGAAGGGGGGAGAAGTGGAAAGTGGGTAACAGAGGAGAGAACAGAATAAATAATAATAAGTAAAATAAATAATTAAATAAAGGTGATAAACAGTGGTAGTGCAGCCACTAAGTAGCAAAGTGATAGTTTTGTCATTAGGGTGTATTTGATACGTGCAAAAGAAAAGTGGGTGGGGGACTGTATCGGTACAGATACAGACCTCAGTGCAAGGGGTGGCCCGGAGGCAGTGCCGGAGGGTGGCAGGGTGAGCAGATACCTGGGACCAAAGGACAGAGGGTGGCCAGGTGCACGGTGACGAAAAAGAAAGCAGATCAGCAAGGGAGAAGAGGGGGGAAGGCAGAAGCAAAGAGGAAGGACTTGAGCTGCTTCCGGAACCGGAGATGGTTCTCCTCAAGTTTCAAGGTGGCAGGGAGGCTATTCCAAAGGGAAGCTCCAGCCAAAAACAGAGATCCACCCTCAGCTCGTTTCTTTGAAAAACGAATGACCCTGCGGGAGTTAGAGGTAGAGGAGCAAAGGGCTCGAGAGGGGAGGTATTTACAGCGAGATAGTTGAAGGTATTTTGGACCCAGGTCCCAGAAAGTATTGTGGACAATGCAGAGGGTTTTAAATTTAATCTGTGCATCCACTGGGAGCCAATGAAGGGATTTCAGAGCTGGAGACATACAACCCCAGGGCTTGAGGCCAAGGACAAATCTTGCAGTCCTGTTCTGGATTAGTTGTGAAGGGCATAGAGTGGAGGCATGTAGATTTAGAAAGAGGCTGTTACAGTAGTCCAACCTAGAGAGAACCAGGGCTTGGTAGACAGTGAGCTTCTGAAGGAAGGAGAGGAAAGACAGAGTACCTCTAAGGAGATGCAGTAAGAAGTTAGATTTTTTAGAGACGTCAGCGATGTGTGAGGAGAAGGAAGGTGTGGATTCAAAGATGACCCTGAGGTTCTTAGCCTCGCAGGTAGCGGTACGAGGAGGGCCAAGAGAGTGAGGGGAAAGGATGGTGAAGGTGTAAGAATGAGGAGGATCTCAGTCTTGTTGGTATTTAGGCAAAGACTGTTGGCGGCACACCAATTTTGAATGGTGATTAGGCAATCAGAGATGAGGGAAGGAGAGGAGGAGGCTGAAGGAAGCCTGAAACTGAGTTAGGTGTCATCAGCATAGCACTGGAAATTTGAGCAGAAAGTGGAAATGCAATAGGCGAGAGTTGCCATATATTGGTCAAAAAGCCAAGGTGCGAGGTTAGGCCCCTGGGGGACACCACAGGTAGATAGGGAGATAGAAGATAGGAAGGACCCAAGTTTTACATGGGAGGGTCGATCAGAGAGGAAAGAGGTCAGGCAGGCCAGAGACAGATCAGTGATACCCAGGTTGTCAGAGAGACGATTGAGCAGGGTGGTATGGTTGACCATGCCGAAAGCAGAGGAGAGATCAAGTAGGATGAGGGCAGAGGGAATGTTCGAGTCAAAGTTGGAGAGCAGGTCTTCACAGATGTTCAGGAAAGCAGTTTCCGTACAGCTCTGAAGCCAGATTGGTGGTCTTGGAGAGAGCCATCAGAATTAGAATGAAGGTTAAGCTGAGAGATGGCCAGCTTTTCAAGCAGCTTACCCAAAAAGGGAGCAATGGAAATTGGGCGATAGTTAGCCGGACAAGAAAGATCAGCTGAGGGTTTCTTGAGGAGAGGATGCACAAGGGAGTGCTTCAGAGGGGAGGGGAAAGATCCAGAGGCAAAGTAGAGGTTGCAGAAATCTGCAAGGGCAAGAGTGAGGGTATCAATGTGGTCCTTAATGGCTTAAAGGAACAGGGATGTACCTGTTTTGATGAGGCTTTCATAGATCTAACTGGTCTAGCGACCTCATCAGGGGAGAAAAGAGGAAAGGAGGGGAAAGAGGGAGGGGGTAGATGAAGGAGGGTCATCAATCAGAGAAGGAGAGGGGGGAGGAGGAGGTGGACAGGATATCCTGGGTTTTAGAGATAAAGTGGGAGGCAAGGGCATTACAAAGAGCCTGGGAGGCGAGAGGAGCGGTGGAGACTGCAGCAGGGTTGGACAGCTCCTTACAGATTTTAAAGAGTTCAGCTGAGTTGTTAGATGCTGCAGAGTCATGAGGCCTCATTACAAGGTTGGTGCTCTGGTAATAACGGTGCCGGTAAGGCAATACCGGCATCCATTACTGGGCCATTGTATTACGACCCTATATGCCCCTACTAACGACATCGTCAGGGACTCGCTGTGGCCGTGCACCACCATACTGGCGTGCGCGCAAGCATGTGGCCGCCATGCCAGTAATACCGGCATGCTGCAAGGAAGAGGACATTACGAGTTGTACGGACATGCACATACCGGCATACAGATGCCAGTAATAAGGGCCACCATGATGCCGGCAATGCTGGCATCGCGGATCACCCGTAAATATCAAACTGCTGTGTACCCAACTGCCACAGATGCACACAATCAGCACAGGTGGAGTCAGTCACAGCACAAAGTAGCACACCCACACACCACATCTCTTCCAAGTACATAATGATACCACTAGCAGTTGCCATAAAGGGGCTGGAGGACATGTCTGCACTGCTACTACTCCAGCAGGCACCAAACCAGGGGATGCAGGGGAGGCACATGAGGAGAAGGAGGAGACTGGGCCGGCACTTACCACCAGTCGAGGAGGATGATCGGGGAGATTGTGCATATCAGACACAGCAGAAAGTGCCTGAAGGACGTGATTCACGCCAATCTTTGATCAAACATTATTACTAATGTACACGGTAACACATTGCACTTAGAATGTTGAACACTGGGCACTGTTGACAAATAAATAGACACACCCTCAATGATGAATGTCCAGTCATGAGTACTTCATGTGCACACCAGTTGTATTAAGAAAATGTGAAATATGTACAATATGCAGGTATAATTGGGCAGCAAACACCATACTTGTTCAACAAAGTGCCCCCACCCACCACCCCAATCCCTCAACTCCCCCACACATCCCAACCCCCACCCACCAACCCCATCCCTCAACTCCCCCACACACCCCTGCCCCCCACCCACCACCCCATCCCTCAACTCCCCCACACATCACGTCCATGCACCCAATACAAGTCCAACCAGACTCCCTCCTGCATGTATGCCCGGCTACTGACAGCCCCTTTTGGTTGGAGGCTGTTTCTCCCCTGGCTGGTGCATGCTGCGAAGCGACCTACAAACCGAGCTAGTCTGAGTTGAGCTTGCTAGGATTGTGCTCGCCGATGGTGGGGGTTGGGGCTTGCCCAGTGAAGCATGAGTTTGGCGCATTGTGGCGGCCAACTGTGTCATAGATTCAATGACCTCGCATACCCGCCTGGCCGCGCAGGTGAGTGCCTGGTTGTTGTCACAGTGGGCCTGGTGTGTGGCCTCCCCATCTGCCAGGTATTGTTGCACCATATCTTGCATGACCTGCTGGCGCTACTCCATGCGGGTCATGCGGGCCTCTAGGTCCATTTGTTGTTTCCAGCTGGTGGTTGGACGGGAGATGAAGTGGTACTCCTTTGTGGGCTGAAAACGTCTCCAGGCATCTCCTCCCCAGAGATGCAACCACCAGACCCATGTCCCAGGGAGTGCTGTGGTGTGGGTGGCAGGGATGGTGTATGCACAATGTCCTCTGACATGCATAGGCCTGCTGTGTATCAGCATCGTCATGTTGGCCGTCCTCCACGCTACGTAGGGTGGATTGGGCTGCCTCCCCTAGGTCACTTGGGGCCACTGAGTGCGGCCCCTCAGCATCGCTGCATGCTGGTGAACCCTCCTCGTCTACATGAGGTGGCTGCAGTGGGGCAGGTGTTGTCTTCTCGGTGTCCAGTCATTAGTTTGAAAACAAAAGGATCGAATAAATGCAATACATTCGAGTCAAAAGGACTGGAAAAAAAAACGGAATGCCTTTTTTTTAATGTATTTATTTTTGGGGGGTTTTGGTATAGGTAAAATTAATGTTTTTTGGCCAGAAAACAGGGGCCTGGGAGGGGACCCCCCCAAAAAAAGAATACATGTCTTTTTTCAGTCCTTTTGACTCGAATGTATTGCATTCAATCCTTTTTTTTCAAATCTTTAACCTACAATCTGTCTTCTCCATGGCCTTCGGGGCCGGTGTGCCTTGTGGCATGTGTGCCATGATGGCACCAGTTTTCCCTGGCAGGGGCACATTGCCAGGTGTCGAAGCTGGCTGCTCCCCAGGTCCTCTGGCCAGTGGGCCCTGTTTGCCAGGCTGCTGTGGCTCGGGGTTGGTGGTTCACCTCGGGCCAGCCCTTGACGTGGACGACCTGGTGCCGTCCTCATCCCCTCTCTTCCTACATGCTGGTGTTGCCTTGGTTTTTGTGGTGGGCCCCACATCAATGTCTGATCCTCTGCCTGTGGGGGATGGAGAGGCAGGGCATGAGTCATGGGTGATGGTGCATCCTACGTTATTGATGTTTGTACATTTTGGGCCCTGTGCATTGGCGTGTGCATGTTGGAGGGGCGGACCTGGTGCTCACAGAAGTTGGGGTGGGGTGCAGGTTCTGTGGATCATTGTAGCACATCCATGTTGTACATGCTGTTCGTTTGGTGGCCTACGGTTGTGTCATGGATTGCGTGTGGTAGGCATGCCTCAGGGTCTGCGTGCCATGTGCTGTGTGGTTGGGGCTCAGGTGTTCGCTCGGTAGTGGAGATGTCAGCACCATGCAATGAGAGGTCACAGTGGTGAGGCCTGCATATCTACGGTGATGCATGTGTGTGTCCGCATGCAGATGGTGCTTGTGTTTGCAATTGTGGATCATGTGATTTGTGTCAGTAGTGTTGGTTGTGTGTTACCGTGACAGGGATGTGGCATTTATATTGGGGCAGACTTTAGGTGGAAGGTGATGGGCGATCTGCTTGCTGTCATCTACTTGCCATTTGGACTCCACCATTGTGTTTGGGTGTTGTGTGTGTGTTCACTTTTGTGCTGTGCTAACGGTCACTCACCTGCATCAGCCGATGATGCCTCTCCCGGCTCGGCATGGCCGACCTCTTCGATGGCCTCCATGTGAATCACAGAGCTGCACGTTTCTTCCCATCGTGCTAGCTTAATTCGTGAGGATGGTCCGCCACCTGATGCCTGGGCCTGTGTATGGTTGGCTGTCAGTATGTTGCGGACACGCAGCCGCAGATCGTCCCACCTTTTGCGACAGTCCTTTACACTGCGTGGGGTTGTCCCCACTGCAGACACCTTCTGGGCCACTCCTCCCAGATGTGTTTTTTCTGTATTTGTGCGGCACGGCGCACGTCTGTGCAGAACACCACATCCGCATGCTGGACCAGGATGTCTGCAAGCATGTTTAGCTCGTTGTCGCTAAACCGTGGTTTGCACTGTCGAGGTGTGCCTTTGCGGGTGGATTGGGTAATTCTCGGTCAGGCAGGGTTCACAGTTGCCAATTCCAGGACCTGTAGCCAAAGGATTCCAATGGATTGTGTTTTTCAAGATGGCTACCTGTGCATTTCCCGTTCCGGCGTGATGATGTTGCTTCTGGTGGCGGTAATGCCGGTACCAGTAGTAGCAATGCCGGTATGAATGGTGCCATTCATAGCGGATTGTACGATGCCAGTGGAGGTCTCTGCGCATTTGATGAGGCCGATATCAGGGGCGGCATGGCCCTTACAGGCATGGCAGTACTGCGGTTAGCGGCATGCCGGTACGCGCATGCACGTGGACTCGTGTACATCCGTTCATTACAGGCGCAGTGCAACACGGACACGTTCATCCCGGCATGCCGGTAATGACCGATTTTTACCACCAATCTTGTAATGAGGCCCATGGTCTTGAATGTGGACTCTCTTCTTGGTGCGGACAGAGAGCCGGTATTGCCTTTGGAACAGGCAGCAGGCCAGTTTGTCAGAGGATGAGCAAGAAGCCCTCCATTTTCTCTCAGCTGCCATACACTAGGATGGACCAAGTTTTCAATACTGTTAGATAGAAGCATAGTTTGAGACGACATTGTAGTCATTTTTTTAAATCTATTTTTTCAAAATATCTTTGTAGTTGAGATTGTATTAGCAAAGGAGTGGTGGTCTTATGAGCTAAGGACCCCACTACTATGCCCTCATTCTCTACACCCTCTAAGTCCACTGGCAAGTTTTGTGGTATCACATTTACAAGGTCCTGAGAAGAAATTAGGTAATTAGTATTTTGGATACCCTTATTTAAAGTCAAATCAGTTTGGCTTTCCGCATTTAGCTGGTTCAGGTCAATACCCAAGTCAGCAGAGGAAATTTGGGCAATCTTTTTTATTGCAGTATTGTGGCCTTAGATTTTTGTATTAGGTAATTTCTTAGTTTTAGGTTTCGATGACAAGGAGTTAGTGGAATTTGTAAAGAGCAGGCTAGACTGGTTACGCCTTTTTTGGGCCCTTGCATGCATTTTTCTGGCTTTACTTGACATAAAAAATGGTATTCGGGGGCTCATCCTGCTGAACATCCAGTTCATCTATCTGTTTTTCAGAGGCGTTACCCTCAGCCATATTGAGATCAATTAGGTCAGTTAACACTGAGGGGCTATCAGGGGAAACTTTGTTCACTTCCATGTTTAGGGGAATGGCTATATCCTGTACCCCCATCACTGCATCCATTGTTACTAAATTTGCTCTGAGAAGAATATTTTCAAGCACCAAAATACGGTCATGCTGAAGCTTGGCCACTTCAATATAGTCAGGCAGAGGGGACAAGTTACTTGTATCAGCTATAGGCTTCTGCTGATGACCAGTTTGAGCAAAGGATTTTACAAAGGGGTCAAGGCCCCTTCTTGGTGTACAGTTTGAGTACACTGTTCATGTGTAGAATGAGGTTCGATTTTTCCCACATCACATTAATATCCCCGTTCAAAAAGGAGTTGTGTCCTCGAGAATTCCCACTTAGGATATGCCATGTGTTAAATAAAGCCCGGTCTCCTACGGACTGTAGCTGGCAAGACTGAAGAGAGCCAACCCCAATTCAACGCCTCTTGGTAACGGGCAGCTCCTCTCTTACTGTGCAGGTCAAAATGGCATGTTACTTTGATCTTTGGTTTAACTTGGATTGAACCTCTATTCTCTGCTTGACGTGCATACACGCATTCACAAAGCCTTGAATTATAATGGCTTCCTGTTGCTCGATTATATGTTTTTGCCCCATTTTGAGTGGAAATGTACTGCAAATTTCCCCAAATGTTCGTAATCAAAAAAGGATGGACATATTGTATGTCCGCTGATGAAATTGATCTCACTTTTTGAATTGTCATAAAAAGCGCTACCAGTCTGCTTCTGTTCAGTGGGATGTTATGATCAGTGTCGTGTAGGGATTCAAAGATTGGGAAATACTCAGTCTCCTTTCTAAATAAACTGTCAGACCTTAATACATTTATTGACTGCAGGGGTGGCGTGAGAGTGGGGGGACTCTCAAACAGAGGCAAATGACTGAAAACAAGTGTTTCAAAAGTTCTTTGCTTTGCCTATCCCAGTAAAAGCAAATACATTTCCTGGAAACAGGATTTTCCGACATCTTTTCAACTGCGGCCTTGTATCAGAAGCATGGCTAGTTAATAATGTAATTTCAGATACAAATAAGCCATTATCACATGTCAAAATTCAGTTTAATTACTGCAAAAATCACTCTTGACAGCAGTGAGGACATTCAAAAACAACTGTTCATTCATCCATTGGGAGATCATATTGTAGATGAGAAATCCCACCTGCCTCTGCGGTATTTGCACACTGACCAAATACAGACTGGGAATATCTCTAATTGAAGGATTACTTATTGTAGTCTTTATATGTGAGGACACCAACAAATAATCACATATGGCCAAAATTTGTGTATGAAGAATATACCTGTGAGGGTATGCCCATAGTTTATGTCTAAAGTTGTTTGTACCATAGCAAAGAAACAGGGAGAAGGAATTTAAACCATGCATTGGAAATGCTTGGGTGAATGACACCCCTGAAACCTCAGAAAGTTATACAATTGATCACCGGACTAGTCAGGAGGCAGAACTGATGGTGAAATATCAAACTGTCCATCCTACCATAAATTACCAATTCCAAACATCAGTGATATTTATCAATTTAAATAATGCCTTGAATGGATTTGTTCAGCAACTGATCAATTGGAAAGCTAGAGGCATGGTGTATGCCAACAACAATGATGCAGCGATAGCTGGTCAATGAGGATTTAAAAAAATAAATGAATGATGTATATCGTATGACGAGCTGCTTATTGGCCACAACTTGGTCAAATTAATTGGACTGGTGATTCGTTCTGCCTGTCTCAACAAATGTATGTTGACTTTTACTTGCCTATTCAGTAAATGGATTAAATGCCCACCAGCTGGATCCAAATTATAGTGTGGATGATGTGATTATTCACCAGGAAGCCCTTTTCCATGAGCCTAGGGAGGTGCTGCCACTACCCAATAATCCTTATAGGGATGGTTTAATGTGGGAGGACCTCATAGAGGGGGACTCCCCCATCTGAGGACAAGGACGATCAGCTAGGATACAGTCCGTTGGCCAACATCACATCCCAACCTTCCCTATCCCCCTCCAACCCAAACCACTTCCTTGAGAGTAAACCTGCACATTTATGTAGTGTAGGAGAAACAGCTAAGACAGAAAGTACCAGGATGGAGAAGAGCACAGAAGAAATGAGGATTACTGACAGTGTTAGTATTGATGTGAGTTGACCCCGGGGGCGCATGAAGATTAACCTATCAAGAATAACAAAGGACTTTGACAATCAGCCAGGCAGGGACTGGCAACAATGTATAAGAAGAGAAGAAGCACTGAAGATTTGGTCATGCCCAGCCGGGAGAGGCAGTAGATGTGGAAACTATGCAGAGCGGGAGATTCAAATCCTGACCAGGGATGCTGAAGACTAGAAGACGCTGGCGAATCGCTGAGTGAGTTCTCCATTGGTCCAACTGGAGTAGGTCCAAACATAAAGAAGGAAAAGAGAGCCAAGCTGTCCATTAGAGCCCGGAGCCATTGAGGTGCCACAGAAGCAGAGGAGAGAAGCCAGAAGAGTCGGAGAGACGCACCCCAGTCCCAGGAAGACCTTGTGGCCTACCAAAGTCCCAAAGAAGCTAACAGGAGTTACGAGAGGCCAGAAAGGGACATAGGGCTAAAAAGAGGCAGGCTCGAGCGACTTTCTGCTGCTGAGTAGTAAAATTCAAACTATTAAGAAGGGTGGACCGAGCATCCGAGGAGAGCTATCTCATTGCAGTAACAGCAACAAGGCCACTGACCAGCAGAGAAGGGTATGGGACCCTAACACAAATGAACTAAACATCAAATGAGAACTTCCTCATCGCAGTGGTAAATATAAGCCCACTGCCCACCAGAGAAGGTTCTGGGGCTTCGACATAAGTGTACTAACCATCTGAGAAAAGCATCCTCATTGCAGTGGCAGGGAAAAGTCCACTGAGGCCCTGAAACAGATTTTGGACTTTGATAATTACACACAAAGGGGGCAAAAGAAGCATCACGTTGAGAGATATGGAAAATAACTCTCAAACACTAGGAGAATGGAGTCATTCTTCTGGTGAATGAACTGAAAGCCATTTTGAAACACTCAAGAGATGCCAGGAGAAGGGAGTCATTCCCCATTGTTTTGTTGTGAACTATATTGGAGTGTGCAGACCAATACCAGGAGAAGGGAGTCATTCCCCTGGTCCTGAAAGTTGAACAACCTGAAAACCCAATGATCAAGAGATGCCAGTAGGAAGGGAACCATTCCCCCTGGCTTTGGTGTGAACTATATTGGAGTATTTGAACCAAGACTAGGAGAAGCGAGTCATTCTCTTGGTTCCGATTGTTGACTGGTGCAAAGGTTTATTGGAACCCCAAGCCAGGGGAAGGGAGTCAATCCCTCTGGCATCCTTTTGCCAAATAATATTTCTGGGAATACCAGCCAAATACCAGGAGAAGAGAGTCATTCTCCTCGCGAAGTAACATTGTGTTGGCTTATCCTTTAGTAGTAGAGTAAGGGATAGAAGTAGGTTGTGACACAGGATGGTGGAGTTTGATTTTGATGGACATTTTGACAGATCATTTTGTATTTGTTTTTACCAACCAAAATGCCACCCTTGTGCAAGCATCCTTCTTTGACCCCCTTACAATGGATATTCCTACCATGTCAAGGAAAACAGTGTAAAGGAATGAATAGCAGGTAATGAGAATGCTTCGGTGAATGGCATCCCTGAACCCTCAGCCAGTTATAAAACATGTCCCCGGTGTAGTCATATGGCAGAACTGATAGCCATAAATAACCAACTTCAGAAATGTGTGATGTTTACCAATTTAAATTATGCCTTTAATGCATTTGTTCAACAACTGATCAATTGGAAAGTTAGTGGCATTGTGTGTGCCAACTACAAACCTGTTAAACACTGTAATCCCAATAATAGATTACATGGTGATGTCAAACGATGTCACTATTTATTAGAATATAATTAAAGGACACTCCGAGATAGGGAGTCCTGACAAAATGGGAAAAGATTTAGCATATCATTTAGCGAACATTGGAGATCTCCAAGGTGAATCATTTGATAAAGGACTTCTTTTGGTAGAAATGCAAATAACAGCAGCAACCTGATCACAAATGTACACTGAAAGTGAACGTTCCACTCTTAAATGGATATGAGATGCTCCAGATCTTGATTTATGTCTGCTAAAAAAAGAATATCCAATCATTAGCAGATGTTAGGAAATTCCAATCTGGTTATGATCAGTGTATATTACCAACCTCATTCTATAATATTAAATCACACCCATGATGCAGCAATAGGTGGTCATTGGGGTTTTTAAAAACATGATGGATATCGTACGTGAGGTTGATTATTGGCCACACAGGGCCAAGAATTAAAACTGCATTTAAAGGGGTGTCTGGAAAGTGCTCTGTTCCAACCAGCCCCTCCATAGAAAAGCGGAATTACATTAGTGTGGTATGACCTAGGCATCAAATTCATTAGATAGATGATTCTTTCTGCCTGCAGCAACACAGATAAGTTGACTATTAATTGCCTATTAAGTAAAAGGATTGAATACCCCCAGCTCCAAATTGTAAAGCAGAGACTGCTGCAAATTCATTCATTAACAACATGTTTCGCTTTTTATAGACTTCCTCAAAAGATTAAGTCCAACTGGGGTAGTCATGTCATGTTACCAGTGGAGACACAACTAAAATGTGATGGGAAATTCTAGGAAAGAAGAGGAAGATAAATATCACTATCCAGCAGGCACCTAATGGAGAGGTAAAGCAATATAAAAAGAAAACATTCTGAATTCTAAAGATGCTTGTAGTGGATTCTGAACCCATTTAGGTCTTATGATTACTACTGGTTGTGATGGCCCTGAGATCTACCCCTACTTCGGACACCCAAAAGTACTCTTTTGAACTCATGACTGGTGGTAGAAAAATGGTGTTACCTCAGCATCTGTTATACCAAACACAGGAACAGATTTGATCAGTGGCTTTTCTACTCATGAAGACGTTGAACATCTTCAAAAACAACACAAAAATGCATTCAACTATACCCAATGAAAGCTGGAGAAATCTTTGATTAGTTTAAAGACATCATTTTACCTCAAGACAGCAAAGTGGGCATATGAAATGGGTGACCAAGTCTATCCCTTGAAAGTGAGCATCCCCCAAAAATGCAGTGATAACTCCCCAATGAGAGTCAATAATGGACACACCACAGGAGGGAATGAGACCAGGACCAAGTGCGGGTGAAGATAAAAAGTAAAGTTTATCTAAAACCAAATAAGGCAAGCAGAGAACTCTGCAAACTCCGAGAGTGCTGTGCCCAAACATCAGAAAATGCATATTATATTACAAAATCACGTCATCTATGACGTGTGAAATAGGGGATACATTGAATTATGGTCATTGGCCGAAGGGGATAGGACTATATCCCTGCTGTAGAGGTGGTGCTCCCGGATTGGCTGGCATAAAACTGGTTACTTCGTGGAGCACGTGGGTCAGCTGGGCTCATCTGGGTGGGGTGTAAGGTCAGGCAATGTCCAGATCGTGAAGATATATACTTTCTAACATTTGCCCTTGTGGCCACACATACATACCTTGAACATTATTTATACATGTGGCATATAAGAATTTTATCACTGGACATTTCACCTGGACAATAAAAAGGAGACTACATGTGTCCAGGTACCTGATCTATTCACAATATTACGTTGACATATTCATCAAACATTCCCTTAGATCCCATGAAAGAATGGTTCATTGTTTGTTATTGTGAAGAGAATATATTGCCATACATGGGATTAGTGGTCTGGGATGAGCTGGGGTGGTATACTGATGAGGGGCATGCAACCGTTATATCAAAAGGCTTTGGGATGAGGGGCTTGTTGCCTATATTTCTTTAAACAGAGTCTGTGGGTGTGAGGTGGGTTTATGGAGACATTGTAAGTCAGTGGGCAGGGGATGGAAACTTGCTGCGGGCTCAGCGGGGTGAGAGGTTACATTTGTTGCATTAAAGCATTAGTAAAACAATGGCCTTTAGCCATCAATCCAGCATAAGTGGGAGAATGGTGGGGGCTAAGTGCACGGCGCTGCTAGAGAGGGGAGAGAAGGCCTTGAGACCTGTTAGTCCTGGTCCAGTTCGATCAATGGGATTATATGTGAATTATTAAAATGAGATAAAAATAAGTTATTGCCACCTCATTTACAACAAATAATAGTCAAGCTCTGATTACATTAAAGGCTATGCCTTCGCAATTACCATGAACATCGTGCTGCAGAATTGCTCTATTTACATTGGCCCCGTGGCCTCCTTGTTTATATTGTACGCATGGCAATCTTATACGATTTGAACATAGTTGTGAGTATACATAGTATTGAAAAACCAGTGAACATGTGGACCATACAGTTTGCATCATATCGAATGAGTATTAGTAACTGATCGTTCTGTGCATCTCATAAAATCGGTCCCCTTACACACAACCACAGAAGGGGATTTATAGCCTTGACAGAGGGGATTAGCAGTTGGTGGGTGAAACAGGGTGACACACAGTTGTAGGGTATGTATCTGTTACATCAAAAGAGGTGTGAGGTTGGGGGGTTACCCGCAGTATATACCTTAAATGTAGAGTCTGCATGTGATGAGACATGTTTGTGGAGATTAATTGTTCTTTCCAGACCCAAGCTCTTACCCGGTCATTCACAGGTCAGTGATGGACAGAGGAAGACGAAAGATACAGTGTTTGACTTGTAGCTTGTTCGCGCCTAGTCTTCTGTGAGAACAGGACTGCTGCAGGGACACGGAGGGGAGGAGGTGGCAGGAAATAACTGGCTCACTGTGTGCGATTTCAAGGGAGAGCTGCAGCCTGCCGGCTGGCTTTGCTATAAGGCCTGCTTTAATATGTACAAAATGAGGTCAGGGTTTGGTAAAATGGAGTCAGTAATCGGCCCTCTAAATGGGCTTTGCATCCATATGTGTCGTTCCGTGGCTGTCTGGCACCTCTGGCCACAGGCAAGTGGGCAGCTGTAGGACGACCATCATCTGCAAGAGGGCTGGAATGGAGGGGAGGGGGCCTAAAAGACCTTTCCTCCCATACACTCTCTTCATTTCAAGGGAACCAATATAAGGGACCTAAGCTGTTGCCTTTGTGGAAAGGAGCTTTTGAAATTATAGCAAGTTATCTCAAGTTGCCAGCAAAATAAAAATACTGAAAGAGGATCAGACAGAGGATTGCTGAGTACACATCAACCAACTGAAACCCTATCACCCTTGATCACTTATCAAACAGAGGAACCCTCTAAACCCATAGCTGAGGTGGCCACAGAATAAAAAGGGAATTTGTACTAGAAGAATAAGTTATGATTTTTTTTAACAAATTAATGAATGAATAAATGAGCAGAAGGCTAACTCACAGCTAAGGCATTCCCCTTATGACATAAGAAAACACATACTGCCAATCAAAGGAAAGAATAAGATTCTTGTTGGTTTGAGTCAGTGAAGGGAACCTATCACAGGCACTATCTAATTGAAAATTGAATCATCAAATGATGCTGCCTGTGTCAGGTGAGAGGATATTTAAAGTGAAATACATTGTAAGAAGGGGTAGTTGCATCAAAGGAAGACAGTGTTTCCAACAAAGGAAAAGCAGATTGGGATTCCACCTGATTATAGCTGATGGACATTCTCCTTAAGAAGGCCTTTTGCAGAAGAAATTGAATCAAGATGCCCTTCCCAAGACAGAACAGATTGCCTGAGAGTGATTTGGGATCAGGTGGATAGACTGAAAGGAAGAGCTTGCTTGGCAGAGTTACCTTGAACTGTTGATGTTCCTACCTATCATGTACCTTTGAAAGACAAAGCAAACATTAATTCATTAACCCTGGAAAATGTCGATAAATGTCCCAAGAATAAATTAAATGCCATATAGCACATTTATTTTTATTGTATCTTTTTTAGCGCAAACCTAGCTTGATAGAAATAGAGTACTTTACAATGTGTGGAAGCCAGCGTTGGGCATGGCACTTTCTTTTACCAGTTGCATAGTGCTGTTTTTGATGGGTTGAAAAACATCGGTTGAGTCACGTGGGAGGTATTGATGGAAAGCGAGACATGGCCTGTAAATGAAACATTGTGGAAGTATATTTAAAATAGATTTTCCTAAAATACAAAATTGTGTTGGACACATTTGTTTCTGAGGGTAATCCATTATTTATAAATTCCCTCGATTTTCAAAGGAGCAAATTACGTATGGGTTTGTGAACACAGTGTTCAACGTAACATTTTGAGGAATTTCTAAACTTCTTGACCTGTGAAAATCATAGATCATATAAATGAACATTTCTGAGCAGAGCTTTCTACTCCTCAAAGTGGAACGAGAAAGAATTTAGATTATCCCCTTCATTCCTAAGAAATCAATGCTGATTTCAATCACCAACATTTTCTGAATAATATTGCACATAAATAGAAAGATCCTGGCATAAGTAGATTGCAAATGCAAATGAAAGTCAATTACAATTTTATATTCTTATGCTTGTGTGGCCATTTAGTACATCAAAATGTGCTGCTCTCCAAAAATAAAATATTCTACCATGAACTCAAGACTTTAGAATAAGTGTAACTGTATCAAACTTACAAAAAAATTCTTGTATCTATAACCGAGATACAAGGCAATGGTGTCTGACATTTTAGAGTTAAATCAGCTCTAGAAAACAAGCGTCAATTTTATTCTCTGATGCCAACATTTGTCGATGGTTTGAGCGAAAAGTAAATTAATTCTATTGTGCAAATGTAGTCTATGAAAGGTTTTGTCTTTTTGAATCCAACAACTTATGACAATTTGTTTGTAAATATAGAAATGGATTTTACTATTTTTTTCTTGAAAAGTTATTTAGATTTGGCTTTATACATATGTATGTTTGTATACATGTTTAATGTAAACAGTAGCGAGTGTTAGGTTGCAGAAGAAGTAGACTGACATAAAGGTGGCATGTTTGGGGCTAAAGACTTTTATTAAAGAAGAAAGCAAGAGAAAACCTGTCTTTCCCTATTCCTAAAGTGGGTGTGAGTGGTCCCGTTCCCTGCCTCGACTAAAGATAAGTTGTCTGTCAGGATGTCTTGTCAGCTCAAAAGTGTCCACCGTCCTCAGTCAAGAAAACCCTACTTCTGTCACTTACACTAGAAACTAAAGAATACAGTATTTCTATTTGGCCACTGGAGAATGACTCCCTTCTCCTGGGTTATGGTTCCTGGTTAGTCAAAACAGTTCTCAAATCTTAGAAAAGTCTCATGGCTCGCACAATGTCAGGTGGAATGACTCCCTTCCCCCGATAGCAAAATTCCATACAATACTTTGTTGGTGGGTCAGGAGAATGTCTCACTTTCCTGAACAATAGCCCGGGGGGACTGGCTCCCTTCCCAGGCATTGTGGACATTCCCGCTGATCCAGCTCACCAGAAGAATGACTCCCTTATGCTGGTATCCTATTATCAGTTCCTTACAACCAGGGGAATGTCTCCCTTCCCCTGGTCTTCCTTCTCTTTAGACTTCACACCTACACCTGCCGGTCCGAGTTATCAGAATAATGACTCCCTTCGCCTGGTATCTTGTTATCAGTTCCAGTGTCAGCACAGGATGTCAGAGGGAATGGCGCCCTTCCCCTGATAGTAAAGTTCCACAAAATACTGTCTTGGTGGGCCAGGAACATGGCTCCCTTCTCCTGACAAATAGCCCATGGGAAGTGCTCCCTTGCCCATGTCTTGTGGACCTTCCTGCCGATTCAGGGGACCAGGAGAATGACTCCCTTCTCCTGGTATCCTATTATCAGTTCCTTACAACCAGGGGGAATGACTCCCTACCCCTGGTCTTCCTTCTCTTTAGGCTTTACACCTACAACACCCACTCTCAGTGTTAGGAGGGTCTGCAGCCCTGGATCACTTTTTCTTTGACCTGGCCCACTTGATTAATTTCCATGCCAAATACTGCCCAGTGGAAGATGACACATATTTCCCTGTTGCTTTTTGTGCCAATCCCTGGTTTCTCTTCTTATTTGAGCTGGGTTACTAGCTTCACTTCCCTGCCGAGTACTGCCAAGAGGAAGATGACTTGTATCTTGTTTAGTGGGGTTATCCCTGCTACTGTTGTGAGGGACTCTCTCTCTCTCTCAAGTTCTCTTTATGTTTCTTAGGGTCCTTGACCCTTGCCTTGTGATCAATGGGCTTTGTTTCTGTACTGTAATGAGGAGGAGAAAGTTTGTAGGCTTTCTGCCCCTGCTGTGCCACCCAAGCATCATTGTTGCAAAGGAGCCTAGGGATAACTGCATGTGCCCTCTTGGTAATCCGCCCGCAACCCATCCAGTTCTCCCATGCCACCCTTTTCCTTGTTGAGGGATTCAGCATGTTGCCGGGGATTTCCTGTGGCTGTGTGTGGTTTCCTTCTGCACTCCTGCCTTCTCTCAGCACTGCAGGGCAACGGTCTGCTCCTGCAGACCCCCAGATCATCAGATGTGGTGGACTGCAATGGTCTCTGGAATTCGCTCACTCCGGATCAGCCAAGCAGGTTGGAGTCTCCCAAGTTCCATGCACAGCACACCTGCAGTCCTCTGCGGCTGCCCGGGACACAATGTCCATCATTGCCTTTTATACAATGCTGCCAGCAGTGTCTGGGCCCATTGTATAAGTACTTCATCCATTTCACGTGTTTTATCTTTATTTCTCTGCCGGGCCAACTCCTCCCGGTTGATTTCTTAGGTTCCTGTTGTTCTTCTTCATCTCAGTACTTTCCAGAACCTTAAAGTACTCTGCCTTACAACAGTTGATGGGTCTACTGTCTACCAAGAGGTTAGCAGAGGGAGGACAGACTAGTATGTGGAGGAGTGATGTTCTCATGAGGGCTGTACCCTAGATGGTCGTCCTTATCCCTAGAGGGGGAGTCCCTACCCAAGATCCTCCCACATTATACCACCCCCGGGGGACTATCGGGTAGTAGCCTCCTCTCCCTGGTCTCATGGGAAAGGTCTTGGGAAGAAGAGACATCTTGTGATTCATCACACGAGATAATAGCAGGCAGGTCATTTGTTTCTGTAGATAAGAGTGCTGTATTCATATGGACAATTGTGGGTGTGTTCCCCAGAATTAAAAGTTTGAGGATCCTCCACAACTTCTAGATTTCTTCTTTTAAATCAAAGGCATCTTCAGATTAAAAACAGACTTTTTCTTGCCTCAGATTTTGGGGTGGGACTGTCATGGTGAGAGGGTGTTAGAATAGGGATATTTCACTGTAGAAAGAATGAAACACTAGAAATGTTGATATGTTCAAACATTTCTTTAATAAATGTCCAGTCTTGCTTAGCTCCTTAAATGCCAATTAACTCTTTATCTGTACAACCTTTTCCTCCCATTTTCAGCCTTTCAGACAGAGTTGAAACGTTGCAACTTATGTATCAGATTGTGACCTTCGCTTGCCATTGGAAAGTCACCCCTGTATTATCTGAGGACAATCCTGCTGGTTCCCAAGTCTGACACTTTTGTCCTTTTCCATTACACTTGTCTAACACCTAATTAGTTACCTACAAGATGGGAGTCTTGTAGGTAACTAATTAGGTGCCTTTCAGACAGAGTTGAAGCGTTGCAATTTATGTATCAGATTGTGACCTTCGCTTGCCATTGGAAAGTCACCCCTGTATTATCTGAGGACAATCCTGCTGGTTCCCAAGTCTGACACTTTTGTCCTTTTCCATTACACTTGTCTAACACCTAATTAGTTACCTACAAGATGGGAGTATGGTGCAGAGGCATGTGCTCGTCCATGCCATCCGCCTGTGTTGTGGGGAACAGCTTCCTCCAACTGAAGGTTATCTGGCAAAGTAGGCCATACTGGACAGCATAACATATCATTTGGTCCACCTGTGTCTGACCACACGGTGCCACACGTGTCGTGTATGGCTATCACAAGAACAAACATGGTGCAGTGTCAGTGGTGGCAGTGCTGCTATTGCTTACAGGACTCTGATGGTGGTTACATGACCCTGCTTGTGGATGGTGCCAGTGGGATAGTATGCAGGTATTTCATAGGTGTTTGGGCAATATGAAGTGTTGAGAGGAATTAGAGCTGATTATGAATGTGTGTCCAAATCCATTGTCGGGTGTGTCCTCCTGTAAAGACACTCCCTCATAGCCCTTTGCACTGCCAGATGGGTGTTGTGAAAGTGTGGTCAGTGGATGCATATTCACATTCATTATGACTAATGAGAAAATGCTTTCATTTCATATGCTTGCCCATTGTTGTTATCCCAAAGGAGTAACCCTTCGTTTGTGTACCCCACTGCACTAGTCGCTTGCATGTGCTTCATATCACAATATTTTCCTGCCCTCTATTAGTCTTGCCTTCCAAGCAAGATAAAGTGGCCCATGGTCCTTTACCAGTTGGGCAGGTTTTGTATGTCCACTGTCCTACTGAAACTTGAAAAGCAAAGCCTATCCCTACAGTGTCTCCAATGCAAGAGCAGGCAAAATGTATGCTTTCTCTTGAGGCATTTTCCGGGGCCCACCGCAGTCTCCTCCACCTATCTCTGGGAGCCCAACGTCTTTGCTGTACATTCTCTCTAGCCTTGTTGTTTGATTCCTGGTTGCTTTGAAGTTGGTAATGTGGGTAATGGTAATGTTTATTTATAAAGCTCCTATACACAGGCAAGTGTTTCAAAGTGCTCAAGGAGGTTGGGAATATGGGGAGAAACAACAGTCACTCAGAGCCCTTGAAATGCTGAGACGATAATAGTCTGCACTTGCAGAGTAAGTGCATATAATGCATTTAACACTTTGTGTTGGGGTGCACTGTCAATTGACAATGGGTCACAACCCAATCCAGCGCCAGCGTACAACAGGGTTCCAACCCCACACAAAGTACTTAGCCAGAACGTGGAATGCAGGAGCTCTGTCCATTTGGAAACCCACATACAGGCAGCTGGAGATAACCTGTCCACATAAAATTAAGTACCAACAAAGACTCACAACCTTGCGCAGAGATCCACAGTTCCTACAAGCTCCACCAGCTTTTCACAAATAATACATTTAACAGTTGAGACACAGCAAATAGGCATGACGACGATTATGCAGTTTTACCAAGTGCAATTAAGGGGTGAGGACAAGGGAGAACAGACAGACGATTTTCAGGCACGGTGCTTTCGGATCGTGCAAGACCTGTGAGACTCTGAGGTACACCAGGTGGCCAGTCAGCAAACTGTAAGGTAGAGGAGGGAGGGAGGAAACGAGCAGAGAGCTAGGTTAGCAGGATAGAGGGAGAGAGAAGGAATAGGTGAAGAGGAACGTCTTGAGGAGTCTCAGGAACTTAAGGAGATCAAGCTCAAGATGGAGGGCAGCAGGGAGGCTATTGCAGAGGGATGCACATGCTAAGGATAAGGATCTCCCTCCAAATCTCTGCTTGAAGAACTGGCTCACTCGCAGAAGGTTGGAGGTAGATGAGCGTAGGGCTCGTGAGGGACAGTATTTAGGTAGGCAATGTTGCAGGTAGGTAGGACCCAGTCCCCAGAAAGCCTTTTGGGCAATGCACAGGGTCTTGAACTTGATCCTTGCAGCCACAGGGAGCCAGTGAAGTGATTTTAGCACCAGAGAGTTGTGGTCCCTGAGCTTGAGGCCAAGGATAAGTCTCACGGTTCTGTTTTGTATGAGTTGAAGAGGGCGCAGGGCAGAAGCAGGGAGGTTAAGGAAGAGGCTATTGCAGTAGTCCAGCCGCGAGAGAACCAGGGCTATGGAGACAGTGAGCCATTGGGGGAAAGTGAGAACGGGTAGAGTACCTCTGAGGAGGTGTAGCTGATAGTTAGACTTTTTAGAGATGTCCGAAATGTGGGAGGAGAAGGAGAAAGTAGAGTTGAATGTTTTTAGCCTCACAGGTGGGTGCGGGCACAGGGCCAACGGAGGCCGGCTAGAGTGAGAGTGGGAAAGCAGGAACAGTGGTCCCAATGCAAATGATCTCAGTCTTACTAGTACTGAGGCAGAGGTTATTTGCAGCACACCATAACTGAATAGCAGACAGTCAGATATGCACAGCTGAGGGTAGCCTGAAGGATAGTTGCGTGCCATCTGCATAACAATGAAAATTAGAGATGAAAGTGGCAATCACATGTGCCAAGGCAGCAATATAGACATTGAGGAACCAGGGGGATAGGTTGGAATCCTGGGGAACGCCACAGGTTGAAAGAGTGATTGTCGAGAGAAAGGCTCCGAGTTCCATCTCGGAGGGGCGTTCAGAGAGAAAGGAGATTAACCATGCCAGAGCTTGACCTGTGATTCCCAGGGTGTCACAGAGACGTGTGATCAGAAAGTTGTGGTTAACCGTGTCAAAGGCAGAGGAGAGGTCAAGGAGAAAGAGGACAGAGGGAGTGTTAGTGTCAAGGTTTGAGAGAATGTCTACACGGGTTTTCAAAAGAGCAGTTTCCGTGCCTCTCGATGCTCTAAAGCTAGACTGATGGTTGTGGAAGCAACAAACAAATTCAGTATGGAGGGTCAGCTGAGAGATAGCCAAATTTCGAGGAGTTGGCCCAGGAAGGGAGTGATGGAGATAGGGTGTTAATTTGCTGCAATGGAGGGGTCGGCAGAGGGTTTATTGAGCAGAGGGTGCACACGTTAGTGTTTAAGAGAATTTGGGAATACTCCAGTGGAAAAGGAAAGAATGCAGAGATCAGCCAACGCTGGGGTGAGGGAGTCTATATTGTCTTTAATGGTTTTGGAGGAGCAGGGGTCCACTTGTTTGAATAAATCCTTCATAGACCAGACTTGTCTGTTGACCTCATCAGGTGTGATGAGTGAGTGTGAAGAGAGGGGAAGAAGAGGGGGAGCCAAGGGAGGCTCTGGTGTTGGTGTGTGCTGTGGTGTGGAAGAGAGGGAGGAAAGGATGTCTTGGGTTTTTGTAATAAGTGTGCAGCCAGGGTCGAGGGTGGGTGCGACAGAAGAAGAGGCTAATGCAGGATTGGCTAGTTCCTTTCAGACTTTGAGAAGTTTTGTTGTGTTGCTTAGAGAGATTGAAGTTAACAAGGGCTATATCAGGGTTGGAGTCAGACGCAGGAATGGGAGTAGGAGAGTAGGTGGTGGCAAAGGCAGCCACTTTTATCATGGGTCTGGTGACTTTGAAGCCGAATGGCCAAGGAGAGCTTCCTGGTGTGCTGATGCAAAAGGAAATGAGAGCTTCCGGTGTGTTGAGAGAAGAGAGTGGTCAGTCCATGAGAGAGAGGCAGTGTGCTGATGCAAGAGGAAAGGAGAGCTTCTGGTGTGTTGAGCGAAGAGAGTGGTCAGTCCATGAGAGAGAGGCAGTGAGAGGATAGAGAGAGGGATGTCAGTAGAGATGAGAGCATCCAAAGTGTGGCCCGTGGTGTGCATGGACCCAGAGGGTAGGATAGAGAGGGAGAGAGAGTCGCAGAGGTTGTGGAAAGGTCCTGAGGAGTCAGGAGAGTCCAGGTGAATGTTGAGATCACCCATCAGGAGGAGTTGAGAGGTGGAGCAAAATAGAGAGGAGGCCAGGTCAGCCCATTCTGAGAGGAAGAGAGTATACTCTTCTTGTGGCTGATAGAAGGTGGCCAAAAGGATAGAAGATTTAGGAGAGAGTGAGAGCCTGCTGACTAGGCACTCAAAGGAGGAGTAGGCCTCAGTAGGTATGATGAACACAGGTATCCATTCTGGGAAGATCAGAGCCACTCCCACCCATCTTCTTTGGCCTGGGTGCAGAGAGAATGTTGCAGCCTTCAGGGAGGAGTGTGTCAAATCTTGTGACAGAGCTGTCCTTGAACCATGTCTCAGTGAGGGCGAGCACATCAAGATCCATGTGTTCGAGGAGGTTGCAGATGTCAGAAGAGTGTTTGACAGCAGAGCGAGTGTTGAGCGTGGCAATGTGGAGAAGCTTGCAATCTTTGAGGGTCTCCAGCGAGGCACATGGGACAGTGGAAAGGAGGATGGCAGAAGGGTCAGAGGGATAGTGGCAGATGGTGTAGGAGCCAAGGCTGACAAGGGTGTTGGGTCAGTGCAGCAAGGCAAGGGCACCTCTGCAGAGAAGGAGGAGGAAGGCACAGTGGGCAAGGGAGCCTGTACAGAGGAGGAAGTAGGCACAGAAGCAAGGGAGCCTGGCCAGAGAGAGAGGTAATGTTAGAGAAAAGAGGGAGGTTATAATAATAATTATTATAAGTTCATAATTAGTTACTGCACTATTAAACCACGTAGTGTACAATACCTCTGGTGTTACAGGTTAATACAAATAATAATAAAAGGTTGAGGCAGCCTTTTCTAAATCTGTATCTTTGGTCATCATTCTAGTGCCTTTAACTGATTGCATGTATTACAGGGCTGACTTCAAGGCACTGGAATCCAATGTAAGAAAAGCACATAGTCATAACAACAACTAAAGAGGAAGCCGCCATCTAGAAGCTTTTCATGTCAGTGATTACTTTGTAGGTGCTGTAATGCTTTTGTATGAACTCTTACGCTATGTATACATGTAGGTAGCTATGTGATCTTCAATTATGCTGAGTGTATACTTCCCAATCCCAGTACCCCTAAATGTATAGCAGGAGTAATGTAAATTATTTTCTAAGGGTCAGAGGATGTGAAGAACTTGAAGTCAAAGGACATGGACAACTCTCTGAAAGTTGGTACACCATATCCTCCGGAGTCTGCACGTTTGCAGCATGAGTACAGTGAGTTATCATCAGTGGGAGATTATGTTACAGTCAAGGGAAGTGCACCACATCCGTAAGGATGATATGGCTTACTGTGTGGGTGGGTCCAAATAGGTCAATTGAAGTCAAAGGGGAATTACAAATATGTAATTAATTTGTGAAGTTTACTCTTTTCTTACTCTCCTCTGAGTGCATTGTCATTGTTTGACTAACCTTTGTTCCGCAAACGAATGAACTTGTCAGCCTTATAGTAATTCTATTGAGGCACTACAATTTATTACTTTGCTTGAATGTATTCACTATGGAACAAATATGCCATATTAACTGTACCCTTGACTTCCAAGACCTGTAACATATGCACAGGTGCCCTTCTGTATGCTTCTTCTTTTCATTGATCTCTAAATTCCCCCTCCCTACTCAATGTGCCAGGTCATCCTTATCCCCCTCCTCAGATGACTCGGACTACACTTCTTATGGGGCCTTGATGCACGCGCTAGGATGGTATTTCTTCTACCATCACCTTCCTCCCTATCATACCCATCCTGTTGCATCACATTGCTCGCAAAAAATAGAATGCGATGCACACCTGTCTAGATCCAGTGAGGGCAAAGAGGCCATCATAGTGGCAGAAGATTCTCTATACGTTTAGTTACATTAAAATACAGAAAACTCTTTTACCCCCATATCGTCCACCTGAAAATTATTCTCATCGTCCTTGCTCCGGCCCCCACTGATCTTATTACGAGACTTCATTGCTAACTGGCTTCTTTGACTCTCAACAGCAGAAACTCACTCCAAAGCCCGACATGGAAACACCATGAGGCTGCATGACATAGCCAGAGCTGCAGCACTTCACAGTGACTCTGCTAACTTCTCTCAGCTGGCTAATAGTGATGGCAGTGTAGGCTCTATTTATTTATTTATTTATTTATTTATTTATTTGTCTATTTATTTAAATTCTTAATAGAGCACCAAATCGCCCGCAGTCTAACCCATTTCTCCCCTGGCACCATTTAAATGTATTGATCTCTCCTTTAAGGACCCTGTTTTCAGATCCTTTCCCTCCCTTGCCATTCCATGCACATACAGGCTTTCTTCATCACTATACTCCTTCTTTCTTGATCTAAACCTTTGTGTGTCTCTACCCACTAAGGCCCCTGTCATACTAACATGGGGAATTCAACCTCTGAAATCTGCAATACCAACTGTCTTGAACATGACTCTATTCTTCATGGCCACTCTCTTGCTACCTTCCAAAACTCCATGGCTATGGGAACACTTTTCATTTCACGTGTACCTCATCCCTTCTTGTCTCATCTGTTCTCTCACTACCAAACATTTGTCATCTGACCACTCCCTTTTAAACCTGACCATCTCATTACCACTCTACCCTTTCGCCATGCTAGCACACCCTAACCACGATCAGATGCCACCTCCATTAAACAGTCGCCTGGCTTGTACTTTGCTCTCGGCTCTCTCTTTTAACACCACTATCCAGTTTTAACTTTCACTTCCTCTCCTCCTTCAGCACAGCCCTTCATCATTACTACAATTAATGGTCTAAAGACAATCTCTCGACTCGACCAAATTGCTGGCACAAGCCCCCACTCTTGTGCTCCGTGGAACATACCACAATAGTATATATGGCACATCTGCTACCCTGGATCCTGCCCAGTCCTTTTACACAAACCACATCTCATCCGCTCCACTCTAACTGAAGCTATCTTACACCTACCACCCAAGATATGCAGGCCACACACCTACATGCACCGTCTGCTCTCCTCACTATTCCAAGTATTTGTCCTTTATCTTTCATCAAGAATGTCCATGCTAATTGCATTCCTCCCTCCCTCCTTCCTCCTGCTCTCCACAACATCCTATAGCTACATCATTCTTTCTTTACTCATTTTTAATGATCATTCCCTGTGAAGTATTGCCCAACATGTGTTCCTTAACTGCAATTACATCACCTTAACTGCACTTACCTTACCAATTTTTTAATCAATCTCTTCCTTTCCCCTCGGCCGATTTTCCCATGCTACAAGAAGGCTCCCATATTACTAATATTATAAAAACAAATCTGTAAACCCCTACAATTCTGCCAACGTTTAGCCTTTGTCACACTTCCCCTACTACTCTTCAATTATTAAATGTGTAATGTTGATTCAAATCATTAAATACCTGGAGGCCAATGGACATTGAAAACCCCCTCCAATTTGCATTCCACAACAGACACTCAACATAAAAAATACGGATCCATGTCTCCAAATGTCGCACTTCTGCTAAGTATTTGAAACTGTTGTTGATTCCTATCCTATTGTATCTCTCAGCAGTCTGTGATATTATTGGTCAATCGGTCTCTCATTCTCACACTAACCAACCCAATTGTACAAGACTCTGATCTCAAATGGACTGCCTGCTGCATGTCAAACCCTGCCTCCCCCTTCCCATGGAACATGATCGTTTTCAATCTCAACCCCTCCCCTTTGGGATTACTCCAAGTCTCTCTTTCCCTTCCCCTAACACCTTTTTTACTGATTAAGCCCAGTTCTTCTTCACTTTTCTCTCTTTTACCTCTGATAATGATCATGGATACCAAATCTTTGCCCTCTGCCCCTGGAAGGCACTTCGATATCTTATGCTCCACCCTTCCAAGACAAAAGCCATCCGTCACGATGCTTCGAATAATTCACCCTTCCTCCCCTGCTGTACCCTTTCATCAAAACCTCCATTCCAAGTTCCCCAATACACACATGTTCTGAGTTATTTCATTCAGAAAATGTAAGCTTCAGCAATTCAACCCGTCACACTGTAGAGTGGCTAGATTACATCATGAACTTCAGGAGAATGTGATGCACCTCACCTACCATTCCCCGAAATTCCTGAACCCCACTCTTGTGATAAGTCCTCTTGACTATTGATTAAACCTTCTTTTAAGCCTCCTGCTGTACTATGTGTCCCTACACAACATAATACTTAAGTTTCCAACTCATGCTTTTTACAACCTCCAATGCTCCTCTCTCTCTGCTCACTACATCACCACCAGATGGCTCTCTACGTACTAGTGCAACAGATTTAAAATCCTGCTTCTAGTAGTTGTATTTCTATTGCTATGTATTTAAATGTATGCAGTGTGGCAGCCGGTTTTGCTGGTTCCTTTGTACTAAGAAGTAAGACTGAGCTTTGAACATCGGCCAATTAAAGCTTTTTGATAGATCAGTAATACCTGATAATGAGTTTGGCAGAGAACTCCATACCCTTGTTGAATTAACAGGAAAAAAAGACCCCCCTCCCACAAGCGGCAAGTTGACATTTTATACAAAACAAGACTTGCCGATAGCGACCAAAGCTGCCTTTTGAGTAGATGATGACAGATGTATGTAGGGAAAAACAGATGACAGTGAAATTAAGAGCCTTCAAAACAAATCACAGTGACTTGACTTGGCTAGTTTTTCAATGGTAATCCGACGAATGGAGCAGTTTGTGGGGGAACATTGTCTGAAGTCTATTGGCCCAATAAGCACCTATCTGCAAAATGTTGTATTCTATGAAGCCAATGGATGTCTTGAGAAGCCCCAGAACAAAAGCCCTCAGTAGTCAGTCTTACTAAATATGAAGCTGTTGAGTATCATGACCATGATTTTAAATGATGAAATCAAGTATTAGTTGAAAGTAAAAGAAACGGGCTTGGACATGACCGACCCCTGGGAATATCAGAGTATCTTCACCCCATCTGCTATACAAAGGGACAAGAACACAGCCTGAGAGTGTTCCGCTAAATAACCAGTCCAGAAATGTCTATAGAAGGGAGACCAGAAAGAGCTGTCTGACCTATGGAGCAATTAAACACCCCTTATAGTCAATGCTTTATATTTTTTAAACCATAGCACGAATTTGCACGAAACCCTCAGAATTTGGAAATTCAGTGAACAAAAGTTAGTTTCCAGTGATGTCATCATGGTGTCATAATTGATGACACCTGTGATGTCATCTGTGATAGCATCTGTCATATCATCAGTCTGTTCATGGGCACTCCAAGGTGGCTCAGAGTCAAAGTGGCGTAGCTTGCAACACTTGCCGAATGTTAAGAGTTTTGTTGCATTAATAACTGCTGAACCCATATGTATGCATTAGTATTGGCCGATCCCTAAGCCCTCACCCGCAATAATTGGCTCACAACTTGTGTCAAGTGTTGGCATTAAAAGGCTGTAGGATTTTATTGTACAGATATGGTCATGGCAGTACAAAATATCACATATCATAATAGTATCATACTTTTGGCACCGGGTCCTGAGGTTACCCCCTCTGGCCCGTGCCCGCCTTCTTGTGTCCCACGACTTGTTGTGGGCACCGTACAGTGCACTGTACTTCTTTTTGTTCTTCTCCCTTTTTTTGTAGGGTGGGAGGGTTCTGTGGTAAAGAAGCAAAAAGATTTGGAAGACACTGAGTAAACAGTGAACCTCCTGTTTGTTTGGGTCCCCGTTCAGGGTCCACAAACAGATTGTGTTTACTCAGAGCATGCTGCTCTTATTTATAGGATCCAGGGAGGCCCTGGGTCTTTGTTATGTATGTAGTGGGGGCTGCTGTTGTCACATCCCCTGGCCGGATAGCCGACTGTCTGGCCCCCTGATTGGGGCAGGTCTTTGAACCTGAGCCCTGCCTGACTGTTGGTTTCCTTATGGTGCGTAGCACCTTGTTGTTTGGAGGAAGGGTGAGGTGACTGTTCACACCTCACCCTTCCTTGGCTTTGTGCTGCAGAGACTGCGTGTCTCTGTAGCTGGGGGCGGAGAGGAGCAGGCTGAGATAAGGTTGGGGCTGCCCCTCTCCCAGGCTGCTGATGGTAACAGCAGTTACCCTGCCTCGCTTTTGGGATGCCCTGCAGCATTGCCCAGCCTATCCCATAGCAATACTTTAACGTGTTTTACTGAATGTAAATGCTTTGCCGTCAGTCCTGTGCAGTCTCCAGTAGGCCGCAAATACATGCTGGTTGTGATGCAATAAACAGAAGGGGAAAATGGCAAAGTGCAAAAAATGCTGCCAAACCAAACCAATTAGTATATAAGAAAACGAACATAAAATAACATACTTCTTAATAACTGTTCGGTGATCATTCCCTGTGAAGTATCACCCAACCTTAACTGCACTTACCTTACCACTTTTTTAATCAATCTCTTCCTTTCTCCTCTGCCCATCTTCCCATGCTACAAGAAGGCTCCCATATTACTAATATTATAAAAACAAATCTGTAAACCCCTACAATTCTGCCAACGTTTAGCCTGTGTCACTCTTCCCCTACTACTCTACAATTCTCAAATGTGTAATGTTGATTCAAATCATTAAATACCTGGAGGCCAATGGACATTGAAAACCCCCTTCAATATGCATTCCACAACAGACCATTCCCCGAAATTCCTGATTTCCACTCTTATGATAAGTCCTCTTGACTATTGATTCAATCTTCTTTTTAGCCTCCTGCTGTACTATTTGTCACACAACATAATACGTAAGTTTCCAACTCATGCTTAGGGAATTAAGTACATTATAATGTTCAATTTCTGTGCAAAGGCTGGGCATTATTCTCAGAGTGGGAACACGATCATGCCAGAGATAGAAGAGGTTCAGCAGCTCTTGTCAGCTCCTGGTGGAGGCCTCGAATCGAATGAGCTGCGTTCTCAATAGACAGCAGGTAATGCGAGATTGAAGGAGACCTCCGCAGGTTTACGTTGATAGGGAGGACATGAACATCCTCTGTCTGAAGTTGAGAGGGTAATTTATATATTAAAAAAAGTAATAGAGAAGAATGTGCTTCAATAAGTGGGCCTCGTTTACAGAATCGTACACATGAGGGTCTGTTATGCTATTTTGAGTTCAAGGGATATAAGCTGAAGGAGTCTGGCCTGAAGTGCTGCATACTATGGGATGCTATACTCAGGAAGTGCTGCATACTAGCTATACTCAGGAAGTGCTGCATACTATGGGATGCTATACTCAGGAAGTGCTGCATACTATGGGATGCTATACTCAGGAACGTTTTTTTTTCATTGTTTGTCCTAAACCCGGTGAGTCTTATTTGTTGTTTTTTGACGTAAAGTGTTCTTTTTCTTTTTCTTATTTCTTTTACATTTGCTATAGTGAACACAAGCAGCTCGGCATCTCCCGACATACCTAAAGCTTTGCAGATGTGCTAACACTGTTGTGAGTCTAATATCTGCGTCTTGGTTGTGAGTCGTTGATGGTGGGGTGCTGGTGCTGTACTTCTGTCCTTTCCCAGCCAGGATTGTGAATACCACACTTGAAACGTTTAGTTCGTAAGCTTCTGAGAATTTTCTTGTACTGTCACATGTATTTGTCCGCCCCAACTTTCCTGGCACACCATTTTGTCCCACTTATTTGGCAGGGGCCCCTTTCCTTTATATGCCAGGCTCCCCCAGCCCCCTCAACACTTTCAGCAAAGTTACTCCACTGAGTATGGCTTCAACCATCTGACAGACCAACACGGCTAACAAAATGCCTTGGTAGTAAAATGGGAAAAACTGATTCTTCTCTCACTGTTATCTATGATATGATATGACATGATATGATATTTTATTTATAACATCTTACTAGGCCTAGTGACATTGAGATCACGCAACTGCAAGGCGGGGAAAAGGGGAGAAGTGCCAGGGGAAGGGGGAGAAGTGCAGGACATATGATCGACAACACAAAGCAAATAGAATAACAACATGACTCATGGCCAGCACTTCAGCCTGTTTCATAGGCTACCAGATGTTGTTGGAATTCCATTAGCTGGCTTGAATAACATACATGATTAGTGAAGCAGCGTGTTGAGATCATGCAAAACCATCACAACCAAAAACCGTAACAAGGTATATATGCTAACTGGATTGGAAGCTGTACCTTAACATCTTGCACTGTATTTCTGGCATTCTTTTGATATCAAGAGCAATACCAGGATGTGAAAAATATTTACATTAATACAATAATACAAACAATAGACTTAAATAATGGAATTACATTTACTGCTGTTGTAAAATGTATAATGCACATATTGTTGCATTCTAGCCTGTGTGTCGTAGGAGAAAATGGAGTGCCTACGGCTTCGAGTTCCTGGGATGAGGGGAGTAGAACCGGAGGCTGTAACGGCAGGATGTGTCAACATAGCGCACAGTGTTTGCTAATGCATTTTAAAGTTTTTAAAGTCGCCATACTCTGAAGCGACACAAACCTATATTTCTGGCGGACTGACAACGTCACGAATAGTGTCATGAAATTTTTCTGTCGAATGCACATCATTCAACATAAACGACTGCACTTCACGGAGACGACAGTTCTTTTCCCTGCCACTATTATATTACACACATTTCACCCAACCGCAGTGCAGATTTGATTGGTATTGGCATGGGGGCAAACAGGGCAAGCAGGGCCCCCTTGAGACATGCATTGGAACAATACTGCACAAAATGCACTTCCTATTGTTCAAAGCATCCAATGAGGAAACCGGTAAAGGGAGGCTGGAGGTGAGCTGGGTGCATTACCTTGGAAGCGGCTGTTGCAAAACATGTATGGCAAATTAGAAGCTCCGCCCCCAAACAAGGTTTAAACCAATGAGCGTCCAAAAAGGCCATTTGTATTACTTATGTAAAATAGGCGTGCCTAGATCTCTCTTTCCGCGGAAAAACAGGCAGGAAACAGAATGCAACCAAGGGCGTTTTCACTCTAGAGTTAGCCTAATCCAACACATCATACTATTAAATGTTAACAAGTATTTCAAATGGTGCTTATTTCTTCAGCACACTCATGTGACTGAGATTCATTTTTATTGGCTTTGCGGTTTGGTAGTAATTGTATCAATATTTTAATGCCCGATGCATTCTGTCGGCGATTCACTGCCAGCATAAATAACTAGTAGCAATTTTCCGTTGTCAAAGAAATAATCACGCATTCTAGATCTTTATTAAATCATGCATTATTGAATTATAATATTCAGAAACACTTTGAAGGTAAAACATGATTACAAAGGTTTTGTTTTATTGGATCTATATTTTTGATTTATATTTTATATGTTAGCTTTACATTAGCAATTTATAAGGCATCATTTTCGAGGATGTTATCAGAGAAAGGTTTATTTCTTTTTATAATTAGCATGGTAGCCTTAACGTACTCTGGTGGAGAGAGATAATATTTCAGAATTGTAATGAGATTTTTAAGTGTAATTGATGTAACAATTATTAAATTGCATACTGATACCTGAAGAATAATGAAGGAAACATTTTAATGAGAATTTCTATAATTATGAGCAAATGATACACTAAACTGTCATTTTCGGTCAAGGCAATGCTAAATTGCAGACTGCGATAGATTGTATAAATCATTTTCCGAAGGCTTAATTTCATGAGGTCCTCTTCATGCTCGTACTTTGTAAAAAGTTACTGGCCCAGCAAGTCATCTGTCTTGCCAATGGTTGTGTTGGGCACTGTAGGAATCCCCATCCAAAAACAGGTCATACAAAATAAACTGTTCACGATTCTGTGGCAGAGTGAACATCTATACTAGTGATAGTGACACTAACTGCACATCAATGCTAGGACCTCATACAAATGCATCATGCAGAACAAAGTACAACACCACATCAGACTATGAATCAAGAAACGTGGAGATGCCATGGACCTGAGCAAAGACTAGCCCTAATAATATGGAGAAACCTCCTGCTAGCAGGTTCCCACGAATACCAACAAGTGATTTAGACAAGGTTTCTTCAGAACAACAACACAATGTTAACTACATTTGAGCACTCTTAAGGACATTGCCAGCCGAGCTCCACTGATACATTATTAAAGAATGGGAGGATTATTTCCTAAGTAACATAGTGACAATATATATATTTTATATAGATGTATATACATGGGGCAGCAATAACCAAGGAGTGACAATACAATTCAAAAATAAGCAAAGCAATTGAATTCACTTATACTAATGCAGAATAGAAACACAGGAAAAAGAACAGTTTTGGTTTGTGAACAGATAGCGTTTAGGTTGATATTCTCCCTGCAAAGTTCTTTAAATAAAAATTAACAATCCTACACAGATGTAAGTAATCAGGAGGCATTCAGGAATGAAAGACAATGGGCCTCATTACGGGATTGGTGGTAGTCATGGCGCTATTTGCGCCATGACTGCCACCAATAACATGTCCGGCACCGGTCTCGTTCAATGGGGACTTACCGGTGTAGTGCGACCTTTGTGGGACCGGTAAGTCCCCATTGAAAAAGCCATTCCCCATTCCCATTTGAGCCCCTTTAGGGCTCAATAGGAATGGGGAAGGTGCTAATAACGGTACCGCAAATTGTGGTACCGTTATTGGCTCTGAATTCCCTTACCGAGTCCTGTCCATAACGCCTGGTCAGACCAGACGTTAATGGCGGGACCCACTAAGGGAACTCGTAGTAGGGCGGTAAGGGATTACCGGCACCGGTCTCCTTACTGGTGCCCAGTATCCATTACCGCCCTACTCGTAATGAGGCCCAATGTCTAGAGTTTAAATGCAATCTTCCCCCCCAAACAAGAGAGAAAACCGTTTTTGAAAAATGACACTTTTAAACTAACAGGTGAAAATTGCTTTGTAAAATAATGCAAAAGGGTGCAAAAATGCTTAAATGGAGAAACATTCTGAGGAAAGCAGCACTAAACAGGTCCTAACACACATGAGCTATAATATAAACAACAATACACACTTTAGATCAGGATGGGATTGAAGAAGCACTTTGAAATGGGGAAAAGACATGTGTAAACTTTTGAAAACTGCAAATTCGCGGCAAATTTTACTATGTGATATTGGAGAAAAACGGGTCAAATAGTTGTGGATGTAGCTAAGGGTTTTAGGTATCAGTGAGAGATGAAATTTTGTTTCTATCTATACATTTGAAGAAGTTATAGAGGTTTTAGTGAGAGGTGTTTTTACAAAATAGGCTCGAAAATGGATCAGGAATTTGTTTTTAAAAATGACAGATATGTTTTATTACACTATATGAATGATTATGAAAAAGAGGAGGCCACAAATGAATCTTCACAGCTATGTGGTCAGCGCAACCATTTACGTCATGGATACTGGATTTCGTTCTGGGATTTACTTTAGTTACTCAAAATCACTAAGGAGTTATGGTTTTATAACACAGTTGAGAAAAATCAGTGCAAGAAGGTTCTAACAATTAAAAATGGGATGGATTTGAGATGGGATAAGACAATGTAAATATACTATGGGTCACTGTTCTTCCTATCAATAGTTACAGTCCTTTGTAATTAAATTGGACTGTCAGCTCTGGTCATTGGATCGGATCAGGTCTATTGGCAGCAGGGCACATTGAAGGGATTGGATCAGCGATGCGGTTCTGGTCAATTTTGGACTGCACCTCAGACTGGATTATGGATGGGCCCTTCTGGTCACTGGACACGGCAGATTACAGGATGCAAGTTTCAGCTGGCAAACCTTAATGGTAGCAAGCCCAGCTGAATCAGAATTATTCTTTTAAATTTTGGATGTTTGAAATTTGGCCTAGTTAGCAAGAGTTCAGCAATGCTAAAGTCTAGATTCTGCAAGGAAATCTGGATCTTCAAAGAAGGCTGGAGTCAGCTACAAGATGAAGAGTTCTAGAACAAGGTGCTGCACGGAAATTTGGATGGGTTCTGGAAGCAGTGTGTATGTGGAGTGAAGTTCCTATATTTATACTATCAAATGTCATCACCAAGTTTTATGGTGTGGGCAGAATTTCAAAACACGCCCCCACAGCTGTGAGTGGCCACAGGCACTTGCCTTGTCCTGGTTGGCGGTCTGAACAGAGCTGTCATCTTTATGATGCAATTTAGGAACTCCCACATTGATTTTGACCATAATTTAGCTTTCCTATAAATACACATTTTTACAATTATGTCCTCTACTAAAATCAGACACATGCATTACATTTTTTATGGTTTATCATGGTGTCCAATTCCCATCTCAGTGAGAGCTGTCTTTCTCAATCTATGGGATTTCATCAATTTTAATCATATCATATTGGTTTAATAATTTCTAATTCGGTACACCGCTGGGCGCTTATCAGTGGATCATGTACATCAAATCTTAGGCTTGCAACATTAATAGTTCTGCTACCATGAGGATTTTTTCATAACTTTGGTTCCTGAAGTGGTACAGATTTCATCAATGTCTTAAAAGCATTGGCCTAAAATTAGGTTAACATCTACCAATTTTTAGATTTATACTCCTTCATGTTGCACAGTTAAATAGTTTCAAACTTAATCACAAATACAGATTTAAACACCAAGAAGTTCAGAGGTTTTTTTTCCTTCTTTCAACAAACAACAGCTGTCAGATTCCTTGGATCAGGGAGGTGTGGCCTCTTCCTGGAGAGGGAAGCTCCTGCCCCTCCCAGCAGAGGTCAATGCTCAGCCTGTACTTTGTTATTGACTCAGCCAGAGACGAATGTATAATGCACCTCATTGTGCTCCTTGTTGTCATTATGCAGGAACCATTAGGCTTCCTGTTTACAAGGGAGTGTCAAGCTGAGATGTGAATCTTTCCCAGGCTGGGCTGTCAGATCAGAATTAAATAGTTGATTAGCTCCAGACTGGGTTCCTTTAAATTAAAGTCTTTTCATTTCACACACATAAAATATAAGCACAATTTATAAGGGATTTGGACATTAAAAAGAATTAGCCCTTTACAAGCATGCTTTAAATAGGAACATTTTGCCATTTTAATCAGGAAACAGAAACACTTTAAACTGGCTTTGACAGCTAATTTTCTGATGCAGCTGTCAGTCAGTGAGGCCTGGATTCCTCTGACTGCACTGGAAAATCTATGATTTCAGCATCCTTTTCCTTTCAATAATTCACTGGGGAAATGACTGAATTTAGCGCCAAAATAGCACTTTGAAGGTTGCCCTTGATTAGGGAGCTGTATTTAAGGGCATTTTCGGATTTTAGCCCACCTTTGTGGCCTTGATTCATGTGACAGGTAACAACACCCACTGGCATTCTCTCGCAGGGAGTTCTTGCTTTGACATCAACTTTGCCTGTGTGTGGCAGGGTGTGCAGCTCTTTTGTGGTTTATGAACCATGCACAGTTCTGCAGATTTGGCATGCACAGGGGTTAGCGCCTCAATTTTTGGCAGTTTTCTTTCCCCCATTTGGCAAAGGGATGTAGTGTGGCGCATCGGCATGGGTTGAAATATCCCACACACCCCACTCAACTTCAGCATGACGTCCAGTCATGGGGGAGTTGGGCACATGGGATTATTTTTCCTTCGGTCCATTTGAAGAAATCCAGTTGCTTCTCCCATCAGCGATTGATGCGATACGCTCTCCTCACTGGTTCTGGTTGAAAGTTTGGAGCGACACTGCAGATCTCTAGGGCTTTTTCTTCCCGGCCCCCGAGGATGTCCTTGTGATGCTGGAAATTCATCGGAGGGACAGGGCCTCCGTATCCTTGTCCTTTACTGATTTTTATCGTGTGTTCTGTCGTGTTTTCTGGGCCGGAGTTCATGTGGGACTCCTTGCGGTGCAGCTCTCTCCTTTGGTTTTGGTGAACAGACCCATGGGATACCCTTATGGCACCCATGGGTAGGGGTGCAACCCTGTGCCCCTAGTATATGTTTTTGGGCACCTGTGTGTGACCCACAGAGCAGGGTATGGGCTGGTGGCAGCTCTGTGCTGAATTGACTGGTGCCCTCAGCGTCCTCCATTTTGGGAACCACAGGCCCTGTCATTGGAATCGGTAGATTCCTGGTGGAGACAAAATGGCCCCCATGGCCTCTTGCCTTCCATCGCCTGTTACCTTGATCTTCCTGAAGTCCCGGGAAGCCCTGACTCTGTCCCTTGCCCCTGACTGGCTGTTGGGTGGAAGTTCCATATATGGTAGTGTGGGGAAGTGCTGACCAGACTGGCTGGAGCTTTCCCAAAGACCGTATGTTGTGGGTACGCCTGTGGGTGGGACCTGGATGCATGGAGTATGTGACGAATATGCATTCTATGTTGTGGGTGTCTAGTGTCTGGTGGTTTGGCACAATGACTGAGACAGCCCTACCCGAAACCGGTATGAATGCAGTGTGGAGTGTTGAATGGCTTGGTACTTGTCCCAATACACATAACTTGTTGTGAGTGTCTGGAGAGAAGTGAATGACCTGAATGCACTGTGTGCCTGATTGGCTGCCTGCCTGCATGAATGCCCTCTGCCGTGATTAGATGCTTGAGTATGACCCTGCGGAATGAATGGGAGATCAACAGTATATCTGGGTACCTCTCACTGCTAGGAATCATGTTCAGAAGCTGAAGTCCACTACGACGATTAATTGGAGTAACTGAAGCTTGACCTTGAAGCCCTGCTGGATGAGAAGAATTGCTGTTGCGCTCCTTCACAATCTGAAAGTGGCTGTTCCTCCAAGGAAGGACTGTCCCAGAGAGGACCTGGTAAGGCGCCTTCTTCCCGAGCTACGAGGGACCATCGTGCACCAGCTGATCTTTGCCAAAGTTCCCTGGTAGACAGACCTTCGACAGGCTGCTGACCTGAGATGGGGACCGCTGCGAAATCACAAGGAGAAGCGCCGGGACTGTTGTCCACGACTGTCGACGACCGCTGTCGCCGACTGGAGCTGCCGTGCTATTGTTTGCCTAAGAACATTCGAATCCAAGGATGCTCTCGTCCGCATCGTCGCTGCTGTATCCTGCTGGAGAAGGCCTGCCCGTCTACGTGCCGAGGTGCATCCACCGGTGGGTTTCCCGCCACCCAAAGACCACAGAGACGCTGACGACTCGACACCCTTGCTGGTCCACAGTTCTTCAAACTCTTTGCAGTCCCAAACTATCGACACCAAGGTGCCCCACACGCCTATTCCTTGCAGGACGTTTACACTTCCCCATCAACTAGCACCGCTAGGAACAAAGCTGCCACTTCACTGTCATAGCTCAACCTGTTCTCCGTCGGACGTTCGACGACCCGTGACTCCTGCCTTAAAGGAAGGGCCCTCAAGAAGGGCCATCGATTCCCTGACGAGAAATGCTACAACGCCAGATACTTTGGGGTTGCAGAACTATTGGGAAGTTTAGTGTGAACAATATATGGACTGGGCTTGTATCTTTATTCTACAGGTTGCCCAGGTGGGGGGATCTCCATACAGAGCTGTGTTTAAAGGTAGTGACCAGTATTCTGCCAATTGTTCAACCATCTTGCTTTCCTTCCTCTCTCTACTGCTGGTTTCCTCTTTATTGATCTGTGTGGCATTGTGACCGTACAGTTGATGTACTTTAATGAGATCTAATAATCGTTGTGGTACCACTTTAGAACTGTATATATTTACCATTGTTGATTTCCTGAGCACAAAGTGCGTTATCGTGATATTGTATATAACCTTTGAATATTAATTATATAAAGACTATGTTTTAACCGATACAGTGTGCAGACATTCCTTTGTGGGTGCTTGGGGACTACACTGTACTTAAGAACCAGTCTGCATCACCTTCCTGAGAAGCTAGGCCTTGATTGCTCATCCATTACTACCACAATAGAGAATCTTGGCTGGGGTCCTCTGTGCCTCTCCTCTACCATATAAAGAGCGGAAGTACAGACACCCCCCTCCGGTCCTTTACAGTCCTCCTTGGTGATTAGGTGGTTTTAGTTCCAGTACTATAAAACAGAATATAGCACAGTTATGGAAATGTCCCCACTACTGTTCCCCGAGGGGTGTAGTGGGGGAATGCATGCATTGAATACAATTTACAATATTCCCGCCTATATATAATAATGGTCTTAACACTCTTTCCTCGTACGTACTCAATGCACTTTTAATAATTCTTTTTAGATCTCTGGATTTTCCCCCTCTGGGTGTCTGGTAGGCTCTTCTATTTGCCGCAAAGTATCACTGGAATGGCAAATCTTTAGCTGGTTTATGTGGATCCACTTGTCTTTCAGCCAGCAAGTTACCTCTGGGACGGTGGATTCTGTAGGTGAGGCCTGGATGGTGACTTCTCCTGCATTTCTGAAATTCCATTTCCTACCGTAGCACTAGTGCTGACCGGAAGGATTTCTTTAGGTCTGCCAGGACCCTGAGATTTACTCTCCAGTTGGGAACAGGCTTGGCAATAACTGGGGTCCAAATTAATCTCGAGTTGGTTGAGGAGGTGACGACTCATATAAAAGATGGAAGGTACACCTTGCACGACCCAACAATTATGTACTATGCTTTTCTTATCTCTAGAAATTTTGATCATGCAACTGCTAAGCAGAGGATATTTGGAGCGGGGCGTTTCCAGGTCCTGTACCCATGGCTGCACCGACTCTACGGCGGGTAGTGTCTAGTCGTTTGGGAGTTTTTTGAACAATACTTCACTGATGAAGCTTTCTTCGCTATTCAAGTCAACTCGGGCGAGGGCAGACTTCTTCCTGTCATTTAACTGAATTGGGAGGAAGAGTTGTTCACCCTTCTTCAGATGCCAGCTGAGTTTTGTGCTGGTTTGATATCAATTTTGGCTATGGAGTTGGGATTTTCTGATTGTGAATTTGTATAGAATTTTAGAGTATCCTCTCCAAGTGTGGAATGCCACTTGAGACTGGAAGGAAGGTTCATTTGCAGAGTTAGAGAGGCTTTCCCATCACCAGTTTGTTGTCCCACAGCTATGATGGTGACATTGGATATGTCATTGTTTTGAAGGTAGAACTTAATTTGGTCCGGTTTTTGTTCAACCATGTGGCATATGCTATTTAGACTAACATGGTTGACACTTGGTTTTAATTTATTTGGCCTGTAAGTCTGGGTCTAGAGTCCCTTATTCACACAATCTATTAGGGGAGACAGCCTACTGAGGATGTCATTCCCTAATAGACTGGGGGTTCCCTCTGGCACCACGACTAGGACTGGGTGCTTCATTTTGTGTTGCCCAATTTTAATGTCCAGTTCTGCAGACCCTTCAACAGGAATTTCCTTCCCGTCAAAGTTCTGGAGCTGTCCAGGAAGAGGAGTGAGAGGGATCTGATATCTTTCCCCCCTTCCTGAATTTAGCTGCTCAAAGATCCTCTTTGACAGCAAAGTTGCTTGGGATCCAGTGTCCACCAGTGCTGGAATTGCACATTGCCCTTGCACTTGGATGGAGGCGTAGAATCTACCTTCCTTCTCCTCCAATATGCAAAAGTAATGGGTGTTCTTGATAAGCTGGATGGTTAATTGGCTTGTTTCTGACTCTGACACCGGGGTAGTGTTGGAGTTGGGGAATCTGGCAAAGAATTTTGATACACCGCTATTTGGGGAGTTCCGGGCTCCCCTTGTTCTCGGCTGCCCCCCCTTTCTGGAAGGAGACAACAGAAGTGGTTGGTGAGGTTTGGGGTTCCTCTTGTGCTGGTTCTGGGCTGCCCCCCCTTCTAGGAGGCGGTCCCCAGAATTGCTTTGGGGAGCTAGGGAATCTTCTTTCTCTGGTTCTGGGCCACCCCGCCCCTTTTTGGAGGCAGTCCCCAGAATAGGTTTGGGCCTGATCCTGTGTGGGAGCTTCGGGATCTGCAAAAAAAATATGACAGTTGGATATTGGGGAAGTTTTGGGCCCCCCTGTTCTGGGCTGCTCCCCCTTTTTGTTGGCAGTCGCCAGAATTGATTTGTGCAAGGTGATTTTCAGGCTGGTCATTCTGGGGTTCAATGATGGGCAGTTTTAACTTAGTTCCCACATTTACCCAGTCTTGATCAGGATCTCTTGGGACCCATTTTTCTTTAGGAGGAGTTCCCTCATCCCTGAAGGAGAAGATCCTTTTCTCAAAGGACAAGTTTTAATTCTTGCACACATTCTTGTGGCGCCTGGTCTTCCCCACATTGCAGGTTGTAGGCCGCTTTGCGGGCCTCTTGAGGGTTCCTATGTACAGAAAAATATTTTAAGATGGCTGCCCTAAGGGTGGACCATCTTGAGTGTTTATGATCCTCCAGCCCCACAAAGAAGCTGGAGTATTCACGGAAAAATGTCCACTTGACATATTGAATGCAACTCTTGCTATCTTTCAAATGGAAAGTATCCATTCTTTGCTCGGATAACTCGAGGTGCTCCCAAACTGAATACTTGGCATTTTTATGATAGGGAATTATGACGCTCCTAATGGCCTTGATCTGTTTCAGGGGATCTTTCAGTAGGGCCCTCTTAATTTTGTTGGCCTTTTTCGTCTTAGTCACCCTTGTCCACTCATCCTCTGACTCAGAGGCACTGCTACAGGAGGTGCCTATCTGATCCTCTAGGCTCTCCCTGATTCTGCGAGCTTGGGAATAGCTTGCAGAATGTTGGGGCCTAGTTTCTTGAGACCTGTGGCGCTCAGAAGAGTCTTACAACTCTCCCTTGCTCCCAGGATTACCCCCCACTGCCCTAGCTGGGTAGAGGTCTTTAAGATACTCTTTGTGGGCCTAGTTTCATGGAGTTCCCCACCAAATTTGACAGACTGATCCTTTGGTAGGCAGTATTTTTGAGGATCCAGTTCCCTGTTTCTCCCCTCACTGGAGTCTTCCTGATCAGAGAGGCTAGCCCTAACATTTGGGAATCTGTACATAGATGCCCGCCCATCCATTTCTGGTAGGCGCTGATCTGTCAGTCCCATGTTTCCCATTCTGCTGAAGTCTACCATCCCTGTGGCCCTTGGTTCATATGAGCCAGTGGACATGAGGGCAGCAGAGTCCATGGTACTGAAGGGGTTAAAGTCCCTGATGACAGGGGTCCTGATGTTATGCTCAGGGGTTTCTCTGTCCCTTCCTACCTCATCTCTTTCAGCCCCTATTCCCTGGTGACATGCCAAAATCGGACTCTTTTGCTCCTCTATTAAGGCCTTACTGGTCTCAATGATTTGCTCTTGCATGGCTATCTGTTTGTGGAGCCTGTCGTTCTTTTCACAGAAATCCTCATTGTCTCTCTGTGCTTCCTGCCTGGATTGGAAATACTGGGCCAATTTTTGCTGCAGGAGACTCACCTCCTGCGTTTTGTCATTATTGGTCTGAAAGTTCTTTTCCAGAGCATCCTCCACCCGCCTAGTGTGCTCTAGTAGCTTCTCATATTCGGTTTTAACTTCACTAAATTCCTGAAGGGCCACCTTTCTTTCCTCTAACTTGTGGATGTCTTTAATAATTAAATTATTGTTTTCCTCTTTTAGTTTGTCTATGCGGTCTTGTAGGATAACTACCTGTTCTGAACAGACTCTGTTAAAAGTTAATTGCTGCTCCAGTTTCTTTTGACTCTGTTGTAAAGAGACAGCCGTTTCCTGATATTCTTTTTGCAGTGTCTGTACTTGGGTATTTTGCTCTGCCTTCTCTTGCTGTAAGAGAGCCAGATCTTCCTTCAGTTTGGTAATATACTGCCTAGCCTCTGTTTCTGATTCTTGGCTCTTCTGGAGCCTTTGCTCTGCAGAATCCAGATTAGTTTGGATTTTCTGCAGTGTTTCCTCTTGCTTCTTTGCCAGAACTATATTTTCTGCATGCTTTTCCTGTATTATTCCTATGTGGAGGTACAGGTAGGCCACTATTTTGCCAATTTTACACTGCTCCTCTTTTATTTTTGGGGCCATGTACAGTTTGCTAAGCGCTTGGTGTAATGGACCCTTGTCCGCCATGCATCTAGGTCCATTGCAGTGATGTGTTCTTTTATTTCCTTTAGCCATACCTGTTCATCCTGCACGGGCCACTCACCCCTGACAAACAGTTTGTGCAGGACGTGTTCCCTAGCAATATTAATCTCTGCTGGGATCGCCATTTCAGAAATATCTATTTCCTTCTGACTTATTTCAGGGTTAATTTACTTTTGCAAACAGGCCTGATTTTGTTTTTGGAGTATTTATTTTGAGAAGTGCTTGTACAGTGTAGCACAGTACCCCAACCCAGCAAGGTGTCAGTACCCTGCAGGCTAGTATGCTGTGTTAGACTGTCATGGGTGCTACTTCAAATTCAGAATCATGGCACAAAACCCCCCAAACTGTTAAGGATTTCAATCAGGCACACACCCAGGTCTCGCCTAGCATGTAGTGCGCAATGAAACCCTTATTTATTTGTGTCTATAAATTCAATATTCTGAATGATATACCACTCATATCACACCCTTCTTAAAATACCCCCCAGGTCACACTGAACCAGGAATCAGGCTAGTTTGTAAAGGTAAATATTTGTTTTATTTATTTAATATACAAATCACACATAATATTTTATATATATATTCAGTAAAAATAAAATTGTTAAAGGGATGTTATGTTAAAGTTGCGCTCCTAAAACTTTGTTAAAGGGACATATGGTTACAAGCAAAACCAAAAAATGCCTGAAATTTGCCAGTTATGGTAAGCTAAGCAACCTTAACTCGCCGCCACCATCATGCATTGCTAAGACTAACACCCAGGACATCAAAGATGACATCACAAATGTCATTGATGACATCACTGATGACATCACATATCTGACTCACTCTTTTTTCCTTCAGTGATATATCTTGGCCAGTAATAATTAGGAACAACAAAATCAAAAAGTACTATATTTGTAGACTTATACTTCAAATATGTTCTTACAATAATTCATTTAGGGACCGCTGACAGCATATGAAACATATACATAGGGAAAATACACACTTGAAAGATAGCAATGCTTTCTGTGTATGAAGACAATCAGTAAGGTTATCAACACTTTCTTATTGTTCTGCTCTTTTTTTATTACTGTACTTTCTCTGGATATGCTCATATTGTATTTGCATTACTTTCTTTAGGGTGCAGTCACATCATGTGATAGTTATACATAGGGAAGTAGTAGGTTTGAAGCAGAGCAATCATTTCTGTGCATAAAGATAATCAGTTAGATTTTGAACACTTTCTGGTTCTACTGCTGCTTTTTTGTGTACTTCACTTTCCCTGTATATACTCATATTTGTATGTGTCGTTGTTTCTTTGTGTTTTGTATGTAATAATAAAATGATGTAGTAAGTGGGTTTTATTAGCTACTTATTACATGTTGCACAGTACACAAAACTCTAATAAGAAAGCATTTATCATTTCACTATTCAACAGGGGAAGATTATGAATATTGCACCTCCATCATGTATGCTGCACACACTGCTTATGTTTAAACATGAGTAGCTTAGTATACTGTAAAGAACTTCATAATAGAATGCTATTTATATAAATGCTTTGCTTAATGCACTACATAGCTCATGATATCTATTCCAATGATCCTTGACAATTTTTTTGTCAACATTATAATAAGAATCCCTTGTACAGACTTTTCATGAAAAGTAAATACACATGTGATGTCATCAGTGATGTCATCAGTGACATTTGTGATGTCATCTTTGATGTCCTGGGTGTTAGTCTTAGCAATGCAGGGTGGTGGCGCGAGTTATGGTTGCTTAGCTTACCATAACTGGCGAATTTCCAAACGTCCCTTTAACAAAGATTCTTTACTGAATTTCATAGGTTTTTAGTAGCGCAACTTAACCATAACATCCCTTTAACAAAGTTTTTTCACTGAATTTCATAGGTTTTTCATAGCGCAACCTAACCATAACCTCTCTTTATCGAAGTTTTTTTTTACTGAATATGCATATACGTATTGTGAATTTGATAGATGCTTACTAGGATTCCCTTACTTTATATACATGTAACATAGAATATACGGAAACCCCTGCTAGTGATTTTGATGTCCGCGGACTGTGCATAGGTCCGCGGATGGACACGGACAACATCAACACTACCCAAAAACTCAGGGGGTATCTTAGATTGTTCTATCCTGGCATATAAACACTGAACAAGTTAAAAAAATCAGCACATGAGCACATTATATGTAATAATGAATAAGAAGTAGAACCTAAATATGTTACACATCAGCCGTCCATGTAAATAGCATATGTACTAAAATGGAATATAACAAAACAAAAAGGTATGCCTCCAACATAATTAAATCACAGAAACTGCACAGCAAGAAGCAACAACAGACCTATACAACAGTAACAACAAAATCTAGCAGAAACTAGTTAGTAAACTTCATTTTTCTTATATATTTATAAACTTTCTGTATTAGGTACACTAAAAGTAATATATATTTTTTTTACACAGTAATGTCCAGTACTTTGGAATGGCTTGAAGAAAATGTCCCACGTGATGAAATGAGTGAAGACAGTAATACTAATAGTAGACACTTCTCAATGTAAGCCAATTAATAGTCATCACTTTATGTGTACTTAAAACATTTTTTTTAACAGACCATACCATACAAACAGTGAAAATCATATAGCAAAAGAGACATTAGAAAATGCTCTGCAGCGCATGGAACAAAAAAGGGATATGCTAATGGGAAATTTCAATCTTTTAAAACATTTTGTGGAGGACCACATTAAAGAAAAAAATAAATATCATTGTCCCACATGTACCTGTTCCACCTCTCCATGTCCCAGTCAACTATCCCCAAACCCTCACTACCACATCCCTTCATTCCCTTCCATCCATCCTCTCCAAACCCGTAATTCCCCTGTATTTGTGTCAGTTTCTGCTTCCCCTCACTTTCATACATTTTAAATTTGTATATAATAAAAGAAAATAGTATGTGTGTTTTAATTCGGTCCTCTGTGTCTTTTTTTTTTTAAAAGGCAGTTAGGGTGTCCGCGGACAGTGCGGCTGTCCGTAATATCCGCAAATAACCAAAATGGCAAATAACCAAAATGGAGGTGTCCTAAGAACACTATATCTGTCCGTAATGTCTGCAATCAAAATGGAACTGTTCTTAGAACACACTCGATGTCCGGAATGTCTGCAAATAACCAAAATGGAGGTGTCCTAAGTACACTATACCTGTCAGTAATATCTGCAATCAAAATGGAACTGTTCTTAGAACGCACTTGATGTCCGGGATGTCCGTAATTAACCAAAATGGAGGTGTCCTAAGAACACTATACCTGTCCGTAATGTCTGCTATCAAAATGGAACTGTTTTTAGAACACATTCAATGTCCGGGATGTCCGCAATTAACCAAAATGGAGGTGTCCTAAGAACACTATACCTGACCGTAATGTCTGCTATCAAAAGGGAACTGTTCTTAGAACACATTCGATGTCCGGGATGTCCGCAATTAACCAAAATGGGGGTGTCCTAAGGCCACAATACCTGTTCATACTGTTCATAATTAAAATGGGAGTGTCCACACTGTCCATAGAACATCTACGCACATGGGCACCACAACCATAGGTCCTACAAACATCGCACCTGTCCGTAACTGTCCGTCGCACGTGTGTCGCACTTTTAATTAGTTTGAGGACCCGAACACTGTCCGTAGAACACCAGCACACATGCGCTCAACTGTCCCTGCACATTTGGTGTCCTGTGGAAAGCCGTCCCATTTGCGAACGTGTCCGCAATGTCATCAAGTGACTGCACCCACACTGAGCATGTGTCCTGATTTGCGGACACTGTCCGGGTCCCTGAACATTTTAAAAGTACTTCTTTGGAGAATCCAAAGTATTTTACAGTAAATGTTCACCATTGCACAGGTCCCAGACAATGTTCCTGGCGATCTACATACTTTTAGGACCATTTTGAGCCTTTTTTTGGTGTTCGAAGTGTCCGCAGACAGCCCGGGAACGCACACCAGCACCCCTTTAAAAGGCCACATCCTAGAATTGCTCCTCATTGTACTTCTGACTACCTGACAGAGCATTGCTTCAGACCTGCATTGAGTGTCTGCATTGCTGGTGACTCCTGCCTGGTGTCTTCCAGATGGCGAACATGGCTGCTTCAACTGCATCAGCACCCCCACCCCCTCCACCACCACCACCTCCCCAAAGGCCTGCAGAGGGGAACAGGTGTGAGGATTTAGAGGAGACGTATGAAGAGGATGAAGAGGATGATGTAGTGGAAGTCCCTACTACCAGCACTCGCCAAGATTCTTGGGTGTATCGGTTGTTTACCACTCTTGATGGAGTGTCAAAAGCACGTGGGAATAAGGTGACCTGCAATCAGTGCAAAATGGTGCTGAGTTGTGGGAGGCCTGATTTGTACAGCATTGGTACGACATCAATGAAGCGACACCTAAGGTCGTTCCACGGTGGGGCTATTTGCAAGGTTGTACCTTGTGATAAACGTAGTAGGTTGAGTTCCTCTACAACATCCTCCGTTTCTGCTCCTGTCACCACAAGAGACATTCCTGTGGGACAGCGCATCCCTCCAGCTGCCTCACAGGCCATTCATGATTCTGTTGACCCTTACCTTTCGAGGGTCACATATTGTGTATGTACTGCGACGCAGTACTCTGCAGGGGGAGAATCTTCCGAGTGCTATCGAGACTGCGGTCAAAGAGCACGAGAAGGTCTGCCAACTACCTGATTAAGGCCCACGCAACATCTTCCTCTCTCCACCTGCCCTTTCTTATCCCCGTGATTGGTGTTCCTGCCATACCCTCCTTTCCCCTTCTTTCCTTGTGTGTCGTGTTTAAAAAAACAAAAAAAATAAAATAAAATAAAGGCTCTTTACAGAGCCGCCTTTCACAGTTTAAAAATAGAAGTGACAAATAAATAGTGCAGGGCCCTGTGCATTTTTTAGAAGTCTGCGGACAATCCACAGACATTTATTTTTTGGAAGTGCTGCCTTATTAGAGCCATTGCACTTTTCTATGGGAGGAAGTGGTGGCTCTGAAAAGAGCCTTTTGGTGGTGTCTTTTTTGTATTTCAAAAACTTCAAATGATTAACACCTACTGCAAAAAAGGTTGCAATGCATTTTGTATATTTCGCAGAAAAATCCGATTGCCAGCATAAGTAAGATGGACTCCATCTCTGCGAAAAATTAATGTGCTACGAAACATAATATTTTCATTTTGAAAAGAGGACATACCAACATCTCTTAAAAATGCACAAACAGCCCTATTGACATTGCACCTCGCTTTCTCCATTTGTGGACCAAATGAATAAAAACGCAGCCACATTTGTCTTTGCGCAATACGAAAAGAAATTACTTGGGAATTTGGAAACATGTCCATGACCTTCCCAAGTCCTTCTTTCATTGCAAATTGCAAAGAAATTCCAGACACATGTCCTAAACTGTTCCCTCCACAATGAATTATAATTATGTCTGGATGATGCTGTGTCTCCAAAGTAGCACAGAGAGGTACCAAATCCAGCCACTTCATTCCACGCACTCCATGCCAGTGCACTTCCATATGAGGGAATCAAAGATGTGCAGCTACTCCACAGCGTTCTGCATGCACCTCCACCCAGTGTATCCATGAGTCTCCCAAAATCCAGATAATCTGTTTTCTGAAACACACAGCCATAGCTATCTGTTCTTCTCTCAGGAAAAATACTTTCTGACAAACTCTCTCCTTACACAACACACCCAGTAAACTTTATTGACCAATCCCTTGCTCTACTCATTCTCATTTGCATGCCTCTGGACCCCAAAATCCCTGTATGTAATACGCGGTGTCTGCGGACAACCGCCATGTCCACGGACATATCGAAAATCTGAGCATGATGGATTTAAATTTAAATACTGTACCACATTTCCCCTATGAGGTTGGCTCTGAAAAGAGGCGCTTTGTTTTTTTTTTGCAGATGCTTGACAGACATCTGTTATTTTGTATTTTTCTTTTCTTACTTTACTCCTAAAATCTTCACATAAGCTTCTCCAAAGCAACCCTTACGTTCCAAAACAGAATGGCATTTCCCATAAAAGATAAAGAAATGCCATCTTCTTTAAAATAAACAGCATTACTGGAATCAACATTCTCATTATTACAGAAGAAAATACCAGCTCTAATCATGAAAGCAAACATGCCTTGTTTGATTGCACAACCAGCAATGTTTTGCAGAACTATTTTCCCATATTGCCCTAGGTACTAAACCAGAAAAAAATACTTTGGCATTTGGAAGGACGTTTATTACTGCTTGAACCGACTGTTCCAAATCTGCCAACAAAGTAGGGGCACTGACATAGTCCAAATGCAAAGCACCACATTGCAAAACTACCACATGGGGACTGTTCATATTACCCATATCTTCACAAACTTTTACAATTCCCTGTACATTGCAATCAGGCACAGTGCTCCACACCACCTCCACTCCTTTAATATCACAATTGTTTGCCACATTCCTGCACTTAGCATACTACTCTAAACCATGCACAAACCTACCTCCAACCACCAACAGCCTGACGTTCTCCACCTCTGCCCTCTTCACTACACACTGCCTCTTTCAACACAAATCCACAACCTCAACACCTGATTGGCTAATCCCTACAGTCCCCTTTCCATGCTGGATTTTTTGAAAAACCCCAGATGTGGCACGTCCTGTCCGTGGACAGCCACAATGTCAGCGGAGCGTGTAACTCTTAGACAGCCCTCTACCCTTTCCACTTCACTCTCTGTGCCATTCCCTTATTGCATACAGCTAAGCAGTCGCACAACCATCCACCAATCACATTCAAGACCTCTTCATCTAACTCCATCATCATAGTTCAGCACTTCAAATGTACTGTTATTCACTCTGAGTACAAGTTTCATATCATTGGAAAGCACCTACTACAAAAACTACTGTACAAGTCTCCACGATTTCTACTTGTAGCTGCATGCATATCTACATGCATGAATACAAACTACAGGTATGCATATTTTCTTCACAGTACATGTACAACTCTTATATATGGAAATAAACAGAATAACTGCCACTTAACCTGTATAACCTATAAAATGAACTTACTGTCATTTTTCCCATCTGCTATAATCAACTGTCACTTCCAAACCTTTCTGCTATCTAAATTCTTTTTCTACACACACAGTTATCTAAAAAAGTGTAATTTAATGTTAAACGATGGGAGAAATAACAGTATAATTGTAGAAAAACACTTAGTATTGTATTATAAAATTACACACAGCCAAGATAAGTTCATGCATCTTTATACACTCACGGAGATAGACACTATCATTAGAAAAGCTCCCAGCTGAAATAACACCACTGCCTCTACATCATATCCTTCTGCTTTATTACACACACCTTCACAAATGCATACATTCCATGCTTTTCTATAGTTTCTCCCATTTACACCATACACTTAATATTATACTCATTTGTAAAGCATGTTCAACTAACAGATTATAAGAAGAATATATAGGCTGCACATAGTCAAAGGAAACTGCATGCACACACTAGGTTCAGTTATCAAACGACAATACTACAACAAAACATAAAAATCAACGTCTAAATCAACAACAGTGCTCTAAACACACAAAATTATTAACTTCTTTCTTTTACAATTGCAGTGAAGACCACTCTCCTGAAAAGCAGCAGCATCTGTAGTACAAACAACAACTCAGAAGAAACCTGCTCATTCCAAACAAAAAAATTAAGTACAATACTACCATAATGTTCTAACTGTTACTCAAACACACTGTGGGGTTGATTCATGGAATTTGTGCATTGAAAAACGGGGATTTGTTCGCCATTCTGCCCACAAATCTCCATTTGTTTAACATGGATTTGCGGGCAGAATGACACACAAATTCCCGTTTTTTGGTGCATAAATTCCATGAATCAGCCCCTAGAATGTTAGTATTGCAGAACAAAGAACTGTTTTATTTCTATACCACTCCATTTAGTATTAGTGCTTCTCCTCACCACTAGCTTACTTTGTATTGTCATCTGAACCCCAGTATAGTAACACACAAATACAAGAATAGCCTTCCCAACTAGTTGTAGCTACCCATTGCACAATCACACACCTCCATATACATCCTTACCACCATACTCAGACACTCATGCACACAGCACGCATACATTGCAGAACAGCCCAACCCATACCTTCTTTTTTTTCCAACAAACCCCAAAGAATGCCTATCAAAAAGCAAGTCCATAGAAAGCAACGCAGAAGTAGTGCAAATCAAAATAAAAGTGTCCAAAATAAGCATCCATCTCTAGCAGAATTTGTACAAAAAGTTCAAACAAAAGATCTAATAGAGTCATTAAGCAAAGTAAAACAAGCTTCGAGTACAGAAACTTTGCATCCTCTTTCAAAATGTAAAACAAAACAGAAGTGATTAACAAGAATTCAGCTACCACTATTGCTAACACTGCTCCTATAAATCTTGAAGTAGTGGCAAGTAACCATACCAAAAAAAGTATTTTACAAAAAATGTTCCACCACAGAGTCCTTCAGAATCTTATAAAAACAGGAGAGAAATCATGCACGACCCTTAAAACCTACCGTAGAAAATTAATCTTAGAAGCTCTCATAGACAGTGCAATCCTTCTCAAAAGGAAGTTATTTATTTTAGTGTTAAACAGAATGAAAACACTAACAAAACTAACTACTAAACTTCAAAAAAGACTTCTCAATAAACGGAATGTCAACAAAAATAACTTCTTGAATATCTGTGGAGGTGAATGGAGTCACACCACGAGCACAGAACCATATTTTAATGAAGAAGTATACAAACAAAAGCAAAAAAAACCACAATTGCCATACATAGCAGTGGACGAGGGTATGAAAAACTTAATAATAACATAATGGAACAAGAAATGCTGCTTACAAAAAAATCCCCAGAAAACTCAGTATCACCTCTCCATCCGACTGAACCAAAACGTCCAGTGTACAAATGGCTATGCACATCAATGTGTAACATTGACAAAAATCTTTCAAATCTTTACGTCAGTTCCTCAATCAGTATGTGAAAGGCAAAGACAAATTCAAAATGAAACTACTACAAAATATGGATACCTGTGCAGTGCGCGTATACACAGGAATACAAGGACATTCATTAGCCTGCATTTCAGGACCTATTTGCAAAAGCACCTTCCATCATATCAAAATGATATCAACACATTATTCAACTATAAGAAATCTAGTCCATAAACCGTACTATGCTACAAGTTCAGCTTTAGCCTTAGGTAATTTAAATAACAATCTTCTACATGGTACAGCCAAAGACCTACTCGAAGAAATAGAGCATATCCAGAGAAAATATTTTGGAAGTGAAAGCCACTTACAAAATGCAATAGCTTTACAACAAACTAGGAACAATTGTACAAATGGCAACCTTCTACTACACATATACAAAAAAGAAATACTAAAATTTAAAAGTATATCCACTGAAGTACCAAACCATGTGTGTGTGTGTGTTGCCGCAGAACTTTTTATAAAAAGTAGCACAAAAACTGTAGACATAACATATAAAATAGAAGACAATGAAGATTCCAAATGGTTTAAATTAGCTCTCTACCTTATAGCAGAAAACAAATACGAAATAAATAACCCATTAATACTTTGCATTTACTGCACTGCAAATCTTGACAACAACCAAACTCCTTCACGTGCTATCACAAATAACTTGGAACTATTCCCACTACCAAACCCCCTGCAACAATTCATTGTATATGAAAGCATCATAATTCAAACAGTGCACCAATTTCAAGCTATAATATGCCTTCAACCAAAAACAGTAAATTTACCTCCCTCTGAATTAGTGAAAGGCATTTGTGGCAAAGTAGTTTATTTAACATTAGATCTGAAATAAAAGGTACACACACTTGGAGTGCAACGTCCAAAAGATCAATCTTTGATTGTCTTAGTAAATGGTGTACCTACAAAAGACAAAACAATTTGGCATCAACTCGTAGACTTACATAAAGTTAGACAAGCCTTGCAATATCTAATAGACAATAGTGAATACTACAAAGAAATTAATATTGAAGAAAACCTGAGGGAAACCACTGAAATAAGACAAGAGTCACCAGAAACTGGTCAATCGAACTTCTAGATCCTGCTACAGTATCCAATATTTTAGACCATTATACAATTCACTCCAAAGACAGCATAGATGATGCACTAGAAACGTACCAAAGGCGACAAACCAAAGGATCACCAATCAGCATATGGAAAAAAGAATAGAAGCACATGCCTTTCTTCTACTCTTTCCTACTGGGAAAGGAGGAAGGTACGATGATAGACCCACTCAGATAACAGCATCAGAATACCACTCGTTACAAATGTATTCTGAAGATCCCAGATTTAGACAAAATGTGGAATACATATTTCACCTACTCTTTGAAAGTGAACTAGCAACTCTATGCTACGGAGTTGCACACACATTGAAATCAGGTACCCATTTTCAAAATATGTCAGCTACGCAATTACTACAAAAAGTGCGAGAAAGAGATGAGGATCGACAATCAGGCATTACAAATCTGTTAGCAAACATGCTTGGTAAAAAAGAATACTGGTTCCGATGTCACAGAGATTTACGTTGTATAAAAAGAAACCTTGGCCCACCAACTTGGTTTGTTACCTTAAGTTGTGCAGAATATGCATGGGAAGATTTACATGATTTCCTACGCATATCAAACAAAAACAAAACAAACATAGATATACTAACACCTGGAGAACTCTGCTCTCTAGATCCTGTTAATGTTTCAAGATATTTTCCATCATCGCTTCATTGCTATGCTACACTTTATTTGTAATAAATCTGTTCCTCCCTTCAGAGAAGTGCAACACTTCTTTTGGAGAAAATAATACCAAGCCAGAGGAGCACCCATATCCACATGCTTTTATTTTCAAGAAAGTGATGCCACTGTTTTACAGTTTATCGAAAAATATGTCACTTGTGAAATTCCTTCACAAACAACAAATAGTGACCTTCATGCACAAATTTTATAATTTCAAAGACACAGATGTGGGAAATATTGTTGTTGCAAATACAAAAACAAAGGAAAATACTACACCAAATGATGCTTTGGTTTTCCTAGACCTGTTACAGGAACAGGTCAAGTAATCAACTTCATGTCTTCAGTTAGACATGGGACCTCATTACGAGTCCGGCGGTAACTGAGGCGGTAAAACTGCCTGGTTACCGCCGGACTCGTATTACCATTCCGCCTCCGTGATTCCCGGAATTACCGAGGCATTACAACCCCAGTTTCCTGGGAATCACAGAGGCAGAATGGTGTTAATCCCCATTCCCATTGAGTCCTATCGGACTCAATGGGAATGGGGATCATGGAAACACCAGCAGCATCTCGTGATGCTGCCGGTGTTTCTTCTTCCACCTGCAGGCGGGCAGTGTTAAACCCGCCAGGTCAAACCTGGCAGGAACATCACCTCCCGCCTGCAGGAGTCGGGATCAGGCAGTCCAGACCGCCTGATTTGTAATGAGGCCCATATTGTTAAAGGTAAAGAACACATATTACATAAAAAGAACAGAAGAATCAAAATATATCAATGATTACAATGAAATCATTGCCCTCTTATGGAATGCAAACATAGATGCACAGTACATTGCAGACAATTCCAGTGCAGTTGCACCATATGGTACAGCCTACTTAACCAAAGCAGAAAAAACAGAGCTTAAAGTCCTCTGGGATGACCTATCATCGGACAAAACACTGTCTCAGAAATTGTACAGCTTAGGCATAAAAATGCGCTCTCATAGAGAATGTGGCTGCTATGAAGCTGCAGACCATTTAACCGGTACTGCTTTGTATGGAAAATCTGGAAATATAGTATTGCTAAGTCTTGGTCCTGCTAAATCTAGAAAGAGAGTTCTGAAATCATACGAGGACATCGAAACAATAGCCAAAAATTATCCCAACAGCCAAGACATTTTGAAAAGCAATTCACGCTTACATACACTTGACAGTCTATTTCTAATCAACTTTGATGCAAGTAAAGTAAATGCTGATATTCCTTGCATTCTAGAATACAGTAGACTATGTTCACTGCACACCCCCATCTAAAAACCTATCCTGTTCCACAAAAAGCAAAACGTTGTAAAAGAAAACTACTTCAAACAGAAACGAAACAGGATCTCACTGCAAATCCTCCAAAGAGAGTAAAATAAGCTAATACTTCAACAATTACTACAACCAAAGAAGAATCTACTACTCAAAGTAACTCAGGTACTTTTTCAAAGAAGCAACACACACTTCAAAGAAATGACTTGGACAGAGAACTATCGGGTCCATTCAAATTTTCAAATATAACTGGTGTAAATTGCTACGCAAATGTAGCAATAAATATTCTATTACAATTGCCACCAATTATTGACAACATTTACTTACACAATACAGACCAATTGTGTTTGCAAATGTTAGTCCTTCATAGAAATGCAACCAACAATCCTGAAAACACCTACAATGTTCATGGAATAAGACAATAATTGGACTAAAGTGCTGAAATGGTCAAATTCACGATAAACCCACAGGAAGATCCACAAGAATCTCTAATGTACTTACTACAAGTACTGGAAAACAAAGACATACCTATAAATGACATCTTTCAGATTTCATACATGTGGAAACATACATGCACTCTCTGCAACCATGTGGCACAGGAACACATCCCTAATGAATGCTTTGTGTATATATCAATACCTAACTGTTAATCCATATCATTTCTGCAACTTGTACAAAACGCAAACCATGTCAGATTACGTACTACCTGCAATTCAGATAATCGCTCCACCTTACAAATACAAACACATAGTAAATACGTAATACTAAAGCTTTTACGTTACAATGCAGATGGTACCAAAATCAACTGCAAGCTGACTGAATTCACACATGGTCAAGTATCACTTGGTAAGAAAACCTTCACAACAATAGGTATAATCTACCACGTAGGTGCCATAACCAATGCAGGTCACTACACTGCATATATAAAAAAGAATTGTGGATGGTTTGAATGTAACTATAATACCATTACTCTAAAGCAGATATTACCAGCAAATCTTATAAACGCATATTTAATATTCTTAAAATCAAAATTTAATAACTAATCTGTGCATAAACTTTAACAAAACTTCAATTAGAAAACTATAAACAGTTAGCATATGCCAACAGGTATCTAACTGCCCCAAGATTCTGCAACAACCAAACAGATAAATCAATACTACTAAAATATAAGAAGAAATAAACAGTTAGAATACGCCAACAGGTATCTAACTGCCCAAAAATCTGCAACAACCCAACAGATAGTTGAATAACTTGAAAATATAAATAAAAAACTATAATCAGTTAGAATATACAAACAGGTATCTAACTGCCCCAAAAAATCTGTAACAAGCCAACAGATAGCACGTTAGCCAGAAACAACAAATAAACACTGAAAACAAAGAAAGAAATATGTTGTACCGTAACAAAAAAAAATGTAATCAACAGATTTTTTTCCCACAGACCCAATGATTCAATAAACAAACACAGAAACTGAGCAAATTGCAGAGTACACTCATTTGTAAACTACTTAATATGAGGGTCGAAATAATGCAGACCTATCAATTATGAAATGCAATAACTCATTATGAACTACCTACACTAACATGATCTTTTCTTTTATCACATAATTTGAAAAATAATATCTGCTCCAGTTACCCGTCATGAAAAAAATATATCCAATCACAAAATAGTATATAATAATTCAACTCACAAATATTGCTCCATAACACAACCATTGAAGCAAACATCTAACCATACACCACAATCCAAAATGTTTACTTCCATGGGTATTTTATACTGCAGTGCTTGTTACCAAACTCTACAATCTTAATTGCATGATTTAGCCAAAACTTCACATACAAACTAATCAAATCAAACAGTATACAAACTTTATATTTGTGGATATTTGATGGATGTTTGATTCTATGGGTGTGTTATGCTGCAGTGATTGTGGCCAGGGCCTAGAGTCTTGGGTGCATGGCTGAAGGCCGTAGGCCGTAGGCCATGCACCCAAGACTCTAGGCCCTGGCAACAACCACCACAGCATAACACACCCATAGAATCAAACATTTTACCTGTGCTATATGGGCTACTTATACAGGATATTAATTACAATCAACGCTGTACTAAAAACCCAAAACCAATATCATACTGAAGTAAAATAGCCAGAAGTGCATTTTTCATGTTTTGGGACGGCCGCAGTGACCGCAGACATGACAAACACATCAGGGGCATCTGCCATCTAAAGAAATACAGCATTTGACCCATCTCTTACTCCCCCACCCTCCCCAAGCACTCTTACACACCAACACACTCCACAAAGTTGTATTTTTCCCCCGTTCATTGCCGCGCTGTCCGCAGATCCAAGATGGCGGATGCATCAAAACAATACGACGCACCTCACGCTTCAACCCAGCCAATCAGCGAACACATCATATGTCCACGGACATGACGCAAGCTGATTAGCCAATCGGTGTCCTGTCCACAGAGCGAACAGGGAAATGTGTCCGCAGAGCAGACATAGATATCATTATTTTTTTAGACCTACTTTTTGATCGTTTTAAAAAAAACCTACTGGAAGGATTTACACCAAATTTTTAAAAGCATGCTTTCGGGACCAAGCTACTTCTCCTGCCACAAATTTGGTGCAAATCCATCCAGCGGTTTGAGCTGTAGGCATGAGCAACGTTTTTTCTCCATTCACTCTATGGGAAAAAAAAGAAATGTTGGCACCCACCTTAAAACTTTCCCCCCCTGCAACAAACCTCCCTATACTTTGCAAAAACTTTCAGAGTTGGCCATATACTTTTTTTGCAAAGTTTGGTAAGGATTCATCCAGGGAGAGCGAAGTTATAAGCCACTCAATAAGTGCTCTTCCTATTGGATTAGCAACTTAACCATAACTCCATGGCCACCACCGTGAGCCGTGTAATATATGGGGCAGCAATCACCAAGGGGTGAAAATACAATTCAAAAATAAGCAAAGCAATTGAATTCAATTATACTAATGCAGATTACAAACACAGGAAAAAGAACAGTTTTGGTTTGTGAACAGATAGCGTTTAGATTCATATTCCCCCTGCAAAGTTTCATCAGGTATTCAGGAATGAAAAACAATGGGCCTCATTACACGTTGTGCGTTAAGGGATTAAAGTTATCGGCAATGGAATGCCGGTATCATTAAATCCCAACCCCAATTACGACCCGGGTTACCGCTATTAGCGGCACTGCTAAGTACGGTGCCACTAATAGCGGCTAGTTTGCGGGCGAATGACCCTTCATCCCGTAAATAGTGTCATGTCTCTAATAGCACAGCATCACAAGCGATGCGGGCATGCAAATAGCGGCATGGTAAAGCCCCAAAAACCCCTTACCGGCATGGCGCTAATACCAGCATCGCGAACCACCCGTTAAGAGAACTGAGTAGTGTTCCCACCTGCCACAGGGGGACACAATCATCACAGGTGGAGGCAATGGAGACTGTGCCAGCACAAAAGGAGCACAACACACCCCTTCACACACCCCTTCCCACACCAAGATGGTTCCAATACTAGTAGCATTACATGGGCTGGAGGATATGATTGCAGTGCAGCAGCAACAACAACAGGCAGCACAGAGGAGACACAGGAGGAGGAGGAGGAGGAGGAGGGCAAGGCAGGCGCAGCAAGCACCACCAGGGCACCTAGTAATACCCCAGAGGCAGCCACCAATCCCGAGGATCCGAGCCAGTCCATTTAACTTAAACCCTGAGCAGATACACACCCTGTACCATCTGGACCGGGATACCATCACCAGCATCATGGACATGATACATGACGACATTGTGAGCCTCATAGACATCAGAACTGCCATCCCCCCTCTACTGAAGGTGGTGACCATGCTCCACTTCCTGGCCACAGGCACCTACCAGCATACAGTGGGGCAGATGCATGGCATCTCACAACCAGTATTCTCACGCACGCTGAACCAGGCACTCGATGCCCTCCTGAAGCATGCACGTGAACACATATTCCTGCCACAGACTTCCCAGGAGATCGCAAACACCAAAGTTGGCTTCTATTCACTGGCAGGCATCCCAAGTTGCATCGGGGCCATCAACTGTACACATGTGGAATTGGTGGTCCCACATCACAATGAACTAGTCTACCGAAACAGAAAGCAATTCCACTCTATCAATGTCCAAATGGTATGTGACGCAAACAAGATAATCACACATTGTTGTGCCCGATTTCACGGATCAACCCATGATTCAATGGTCCTGCGGAACTCAACCATACCACACTACATGGAGCAACAAGCTGGACAACGTTCGTGGCTACTTGGTGAGTAGCAGGGCAAGCACATGGCAGTGTGATTTGGGGGGGAGAGATACATACTCCAACTGGGTGTGATTGGGGGGGAGAGATACATACTCCAACTGGGTGTGATTTGGGGGGGAGATACATACTCCAACTGGGTGTGATTGGGGGGGAGAGATACATACACCAACTGGGTGTGATTGGGGGTGGGAGATACATATTCCAATTGGGTGTAGACAGCCGTCCGTAGGACAAATGGACATACAGATGTACGCCAATGTCCATCAGGAAAGGCCACAATGTACTTGAGAAGAACCCACATGCAATTTGAAGCTGCACAATATTGAGAACAAACCAGGTTTCCAAATATCACACATCCATCCATATCCACATTGCACATCATGCCACACCACATAATACACAAATCTGCAACATGGCGTCAAGATAGTTATACAGAATTAGCACAGCACAACATCAATAAAGCAATGTGCCCTTGAATGCATGCAAGGGATCACCCCTAGCCATAGCATTGAACCACGCACCTATAGAACCACTGAAGTGATGCTTCACAGCATGGCAACATCGATGTCGGAATGGCAGTACACTAGCAGTGTGGTACCAATTTTGCCTGGGCCCAGGGACACCTAAGACCTGGCCTCACCCAGGACATGTCAATTACTGTTGGAGGCATGAATCGGGCATGTCCACTTGCAGGGTCGAGCTCACCTTTGCACATTGCAGTCACAGAGATCGTCTGCATGCATGCTGGTAATCGTGGATTTCAATCACAATGCAAAGTCGATTTGTGTGATATGTACAGGCCGCTCTGGAGGCGAACAGTACAGGTCCCCTTTCTTCCCCCCATACAGGTTTCTTCCCCCCATACAGGTGATGCCGGCTATCCTCTGAAGAGGTGGCTTCTTACCCCTGTAAGGAACCCACAGAACAGGCACGAAGAGGACTACAATCGTGCACATACCCGTGCCCGCATTGTGATTGAGCAGACTTTTGGCCTTTTGAAGACACGGTTTAGGTGCATTAGCAGGTCTGGTGGTGCTCTCCTGTACGGCCATGAGAAGGTGGCCAAGATCACCATGGCATGTGTCATGCTGCACAATATGTGTATCAGACAGAATGTGCCACTGACCCCTGACGTTGAAATACAAGCACCTGATGAGGATGATGAGGGTGATGAGGACGGAGGTGACAGGGATGCAGGTCATGCAAGAGGCGATGGCCAGGAGGGACGTGATGTGAGACAGCATCTGATCAACCAAATATTCTGAGTAACATGGTTTCACTCTGTAGGATGGATATGGGTAGTAATGCACTGGTGTCTGTGTTGAAGCGCACAATGGACCCTGTCACCAATAAAGTACACATACACAATGAAGAAGTCCAAGCCTGTGTTTTGAGTAATCACCAGTGTATTAAGGAATATTAAGATGTAAAAGTGCATGTCCCCAACTATCCCAACACCCTTCCCCCTCCCCCCACAACAGTCCCGAAACACCCTTCCCCCCTCCCCACACAACAGTCCCGAAACACCCTTCCCCCCTCCCCCCACAACAGTTCCGAAACACCCTTTACCCCCTCCCCCCGACAACAACCCCTTATGTGTCTGGCACAATATTGTTGTCCTGCTGCACATGTGGAAGGTTGACCCTGCAGTCCCTATTCCCCATTGCCACCACCAGCATTAGGAGGCTGGGTTGACGTGCACCTCGTGGTGCGCGTGGAGCGGCGGAGGGGGCTTGTCTGCCTCGAACTAGCAGATGATGATGTGGCTGTCTGTCCCTGTGGTGGTGGTGGGAACTGGCGGTCCATCACCTCCGCTATACGCGTGAGGACCTGCCTTAGTTGGCCAATCTCCACGCACCGCCTGTTGGTACAGGCTTCAATCGCCTCCCTCAAGTGCCTGGCAGTCTCTGTTATCTCCCCCCTGAGACGGGCAGCCTCTTCCACATGCTACCCAACCAGCACAGTAATGTCCTCTTGGCACTGCCTGATGCTGGCCAGGTCAAGGGCACTGTGCCGTGCTCGTGGTGTGGCTGCTGCGCCTTCTTCTGCAACCAGGACATCTGGTGAAGCCACCGGTGGGCTACTGCACCCTCCCGTGTTGTCCTTGCCAGACTGGCCATGGACACTGGACCCTGGTGTTTGCTGTGGAGTTGCCTCTGGGGTTCCTGGGGGGTTTGGGGTGTGCATTTCCATGGAGAACTCTATCAGGTCCTCCACATCTGAGAGCGGCACTGTGGCTGCCGCCTAACCTGTGGAACTTGTGGCAGCGGAGGGTGGGCCCTCCGTGGCTGGAATCTGTGGTGAGGGGTTCACATCTGAAGGTGTGGCAGTTGTTTCTGGTGTGGACTGCGGTATGGTAGCAGTGGCGCTCCAAAGATGTTTAGCACTCTGCATGGGAACACTTCTCCCTTTGCCCCTTGATGTAGTGGGGGTGGCCCCTGTGTCCTGTGGCCTTAGTTTTTTCTTGGCAAGGGGTGCCTGAGTCGCAGTGCCAGGTTCTTCACTGTCTGTATGTGAGCCTGTGGGGGACAAAGAGGGGGGTGGCATTGGTGATGGTTCAATGTACTTCATGCAGAATACGTTAATCATGCTGTTGTGTGCATTGGGACTTCATTGGTAGGGATGCAGGTGATGGGTCTGTTCAGTGGGTAATCCATGCATGTTTCTGTGAGTCACTTGTCTGTGGTGATGCGTGCATGTGTGTGTATTTGGGTTTGACACTGACATGGCCAGGGTTGTATGCATGTATGGATGTTGGCGCATCCATGAGGTGAATCTGGGCTCAGATTTGGGGGGGACCTCAACATTCACAGTGCATAGTTTCATGTGTACACTCACCTCCATCTGATGTAGTGGCCACACCATGCTCCATGCTCACGACTCCCTCGATTGATTCAACACCAATCGTGTTGGCACAGGTCTCCTCCCACTCCTTCAATTTTATTGGCGAATCGGCTCCACCTCCTGTGGCCATGGCCATTTTGCGGTTCGCAGACAGGATGCTGCGGACCAGGAGGCAGAGATCGTCCCACTGCTTTCTGCACTCCCGGACAGTGCGGGTGGTGGTGCTCACCGCACTCACTTTCAGGGCAACCTCTGCCCAGATAGCCTTCTTCCGGATCAGGGTCTCCCGCTGCATGTCGTTGGAAAATACTACGTCGGCATTCGCTGTAAGGGTCTCAGTGAGCATTGTTAGCTCCTCGTTGGTGAACTTCTCCTTGCGCTGGTGGTCAGTTGTTTTTTTTATAGCCTTAGGCATGGCGAGGGAATCCTTGTGGCTTTGGAATGGCAATGGATTGTGTTTTTAAAGATGGCCACCAGGCTCTTTCCCGTTCCTGTGCGATGACGCTATTTCCGGTTCCGCTATTTAACGGTGACCGCTAATTGCGATGGCCGCTATTAGTGGTGACCGCTGTTTGCATGTTACGGGAGGTCGGAAGTGCTATCAGCGCTTTCATCGGTGCCGTTAAGGGTCTTTTTGGGGTCTTTAGCGGCATGGTGGTAGGGTCATTACCGGCATGGCGCTATGCTCGTGTCCGCGTACTTGTAATGGTACGCTATTAGTGGCCTCTTGCCAAGGTGGACACGTTAATAGCACCATGCCGGTAAATGTCGATTTTTACCGCACAACGTGTAATGAGGCCCAATGTCTAGAGTTTAAATGCAATCTTCCCTCCCTAAACAAGAGAGAAAACCATTTTTGAAAAATGACACTTTTAAACTGACAGGTGAAAATTGCTTTGTAAAATAATGCAAAATGGTGCAAAAATGCTTAAATGGAGAAAAATTCTGAGAAAAGCAACATTAAACAAGTCCTAACACACATGAGCTATAATATAAACAACAGTACACACTTTAGATCAGGATAGGATTGAAGAAGCACTTTGAAATGGGGAAAAGACACGTGTAAACTTTTGAAAACTGCAGATGAAACAAGATGGCAGAATCTTCACCACACTGTAAAGATCTCTCCCTGGCTATACTAACCCCACACACTTCCCTTCTCAATAGAATCAAAGGCCTCTAGAAATGCAGCACCATGGTGTGAGGCCTAAACCTTTGATTCCTGTTCCCATGCCAGCTTCCTGTGGAGTGGCTGTCTCTGGGGAAAGGGTGTTGCCTTCTCTTGGAAAGGAACACAGAGAGGCAACCCCCAAAGCTACAGTCCTAAAAGTGCTCAAGAGAAGCCTTGTTTGGAATTAATACACATAACCGTTCCCCAGGTGAACTGGGCCCACAGGACTGGCACATGTGTGATATCAATTTAATGTGGCTTGGATTATTATGAGATAACTTCAGCACTGTATCCTAATTCAGGTTTGGCTTATATTTACACTTTTCTGTGCCACCAGGACAGGATCCTCAGAGTAATGCCATTTTGGGACAAGTGTGCATATCTTAAATGCCGCCCCTGCACTGTAAAGACTTCACTGTCACTGCAGCTGTCAAGGTGGCACCTATGACTTCTGGACCTGCTCTGTGCCATTGGAAGGGCAGGTCCAGCAAATCTAGATACTGGTGCATCAGGGCATACTATGCTTTTGGAATGGAGCTTAGGAAAAGGGAATCTGATTAGCAGATGTCCTTTCCAGAGATGGAATTACCCCCATAATTGTATTTTATTTTTAAAGCCAAGACATCTACACCACTGCCAGATGGCAATTCCTAACAGCCATCATTCTATGCCTCTATTTCTGACTTTAGTCACACTAATACTGAAGAAGCCTATCTCTACCGATGAAGGCTAACCTTTCTTGTGCTGCATCTGACCCTCTTTTTCCTCAGCTAGTAAAGCCTATTGGTCCTTTAGTGGCCTCTCACCTCGCTGAACTCTTAAACCTATCCTTCCACACAACTTGCTTTCCCTCTATTTTTGAAATGGACATGGTCATCCCTCTTCTAAAAAACGAAGGAGCTGCCCCGAACTGGCAACTGCAATGTGATAGCAGATTGGTTTGAGACAGTTCAGGAGCATGCGCGTGTCAGATGTGGCCTCACTGTGCTGCTTGACATGCTGATTGCCCATTAGCCTTGTCACACTATCATGTCGTGAACTCCATTCCTCAAGTTCACGGCTTGGTCCATGTGAAGCAGGCTGGGTGCTGGATCTGCCTGGTCTGGAAGGATAGGCTGTTGAAACCTAGAGAGTATGTTGTTGCTGGTTAAAGGGACGACTTTCAGAAAATTGAGTACCCAGCGATTAGCCGATCACACCAGACCACAGGCTGTGAATTGGAAAGGTGACTTACATAAGAATTGAAGAGGGAGTCAGGGGTTGATCCAGTAAAGAGCTATTAATGGCACAATTCAGCAGTCTTTGATATGTGTGCAGATCAGCCAGTCAGCCCTAACAGCCATAAGAGCTTTTAGTTTCTAACTTGCACCTAACGTGCCATCAAGAGAACTAAATCGATATTTAAATTTATTGTGCCGGGAGCACGGCTCCTTTTCTGCTTTCTGCCCCCTCTTCTTCAGCCTCATCTGCAGTCTTGCAGCCTCAACCCAAGAGTTAGGTAGCATATGCTGTCAACAAAGTCATTGATTTTGATCCATCTCTCTTCCAGTGTCAGATACACTTCTGGATATTAAGAAACTATTATCCACTAAGAATGACAAACTTAAAGAACAACCTTTGTTGGAAAATGTTTGGGGGGTTAACACGCTGGTATCATGTCTGTTAACCACACAAGATTGTCTGCAGCATTCGACAGGAGCTAAGTTGTTGGCACCATCGGAACATAGGCAATGTGTAGACATCTTTGTTTACCAAGGAATTAGCAGAGAGTGCCCCAATGATCCAGAAGTTGCAACTGATTGCTTCAGGGATGCTCTTACAAAGGATGTTGGGGCACTCATAAAACGTTTACAGAGAAAGGGGGCTCATTACTGCAATTTGAGGACAGAGATGGAAAGACCCTCTAGTCTGTTTTGGATTCCAAAACAGCACTTAATGGATTTGACTCCCGGACAGTGGGAGCTTACTACAAGAGCATCAGAGAGGGAACAACTGTGTGTAAGAAGGAAGATCCTGCTACTCAGGTTCTTAAATCTCCATCTTAGGTTTCTGCATACCAAGAGATTCCTGAGACCCCACCGTCCCCCCACATAATAGCACCAAGGACTTAATTAAGGATTCCCTGGAAGGGTGGGGACCACTAAACCTGATATACACTTTCAAAGGACTGACACATGGAAATCAAACCTCTTATAAGAGATCATTTATAAATGCCTTACACTCAGTCCTTGGGATTAGTGATATATCTTTCAAGATATTCTCCACAATCCGTATACTCTCATACTGTTTGTTCTGTGGGAGGTGCAATCTGTGAATTGGCCTCAATATCCCATATATAAGTGCCTGGGTTAAACAATGTAGAGGTATTTTGGCCAAGATGGGTATAAAGATTTTTTTAGACACTAGGGACCACCTATGCCACTGTCATGTCACTTGGTATGACCCGCTAATGTATCACTCTGGCTCCAATTATGATACTGGGCCAGATTCAGAGGTACCGGAAGGATGGGGAGGGTTTCGCAACCTGCCTATAATCAATATGTCATCCAAAGAGCATGAGCAATCTCTTCATCAAAGAAAGTATGTTTTAGAGATTTGAAAGACAGCCAGAGAGCAGGTATACGGGTACATGATTGTTCCCCCCTGGGGTGCCTTATGTAACGGCTGCTAAAACAGGGTTCTCCACTCTTAAGTTGATCTATTGGTTTGTAGCTGGGCTTAAGGACAAAGTCATTGACTCAGACTGGGTAGAATATAATGCAGACCATGATATTTTTTGTTTTCAAGAGACGATCTCGGAGGAGGAATTTACTACATTGGGCTTTGAAAAGAGAAGGTCCAACCGTATGGGAGCATTTTAACCTGAAGCCGGACCTTTTTTCCTTTTGTGATTTAAATGGTTAATGTTGGTTCAGTGGAGGCAGACACAGTACTTTTAAAAACTGCTTCGAATATGATGCTGACATGAATGGACTGCTGGTTGTGAATGTTTATCTGCATCCTAAAAATGGTACTCGGGTCAGTGAGAATAGGGAATATAGGAGCTGTTGGCAGAGAAAGAATTCACTACCACTATATTAGTGGGGGATTTCAATGCAATGCTGGTCCCCACAAACAGTAACTGTAGAAAAAGGATTCTGTGAGAGGCTGTATCACAGTGAGGAATCAACTGAACAACAAGGAGGATGTGAGAGCAAAGGCATTGGACCAAGTATTGAATGAGTTCTCCATGGTGGAGTTAAACAAGAGTTGTATGGGTGACTATCCACCAAGATGTACACTCCAACAAGGTACGAGGAACTCAATAATTGACTATTGCCTGGTGGATTGCTATATGAATGAAATGGTCTCAAACCTTGTGTGGGCAATCACATTTATAGTGATCATTTCTCATTTATATTGGAGGTTTCTACTTACTCGGCTGTTGACTTACAGAGAGTTGCTTATCCATTGTTGCAAGAGGTTGGGAAGGAACAAAAATATCCTGGCTCCATGAGGCTTCAGGCCCAGCACTATCCTTAGCTGTTCCAAACAATTACACTATCCTCAGAGTGGATAGATGTGAAGCTCGAGGCGGTGGCCTAGCCATTAATTCCAAAACTGAGCTCGACATGAGAATAACTCCTACACCTGCCACTGAATCCTGTGAAATAATGTCTATCAAAATCCCCACAGCCAACTCTCAAACATTGAATATTCACTTGATATATAGACCTCCTGGCCCTATCAAGACTTTCATAGAAGACCTATCCGCTATTCTTTCAGAAAACCTAAAAGATACATCCCAAACAGTATTGCTTGGCGACTTTAATATTGGCTTCAATGACATCGATGACCAGCAAGCCACAGCAGCATCTAACATACTAACAGAACTGAGTTTCACCCAAAGAGTGAATGAGTCAACTCACAACAAAGGGAGAATCTTAGATTGGGTTGCCGACCATAACTGCAACATCTCTACCCTAACTATCTCACCCCAAATTTGGACAGGCAAACACCTGATATCCTTTACATTAGATACTAAAGCTCCTACCCCACAAAAACTCTTTGCGCCTCCCATACTTACCAGAAATAAAATAAATATGACAATAGAAAAACTAATCCCTGGTATCCTGCCAAACCCTCAATGCTGTACCTGATAATTTAGATCCAAACCTCCTAGTCGAAGAATACAACATAATTATGAACAAAACTCTTGATAACATTGCCCCTTTAAAACTTAGAAATAGTAAACCTCATAACCATCTTAACAATTGGTTCACCCCCCACTTAAAAAACCTCAGACTAGAAAAAAGAAAATGCAAAAATGCTCGGAAACTTCACCCTACTCCAGAAAATAAACTGAAACTAACTAACATATCATCTCAATATAAGAAAGAGATCCTCCTAGCTAAACAAGAGACATATAACAATAGAATCACTCAAGCTAACTCTAGCATGAAAGAGCTGTTCTCCATACTCAGAGAACTTGAAAACCCCATAACAGCTCAAGATAATTGTGTTAAAGACAAAACATGGTGTTCTGAAATCCAGCATGCGCTAACAAACAAAGTCCTAAACCTCCAAAAGAAAATAGAACTAAAGAAAGAGTCATTAGCTACTGCCTCACCGCCTAAAACTACAGTACCTTCCAAAACCAAACCACACACTCAATTTCACTTCTCCAAAGTCTCCATACTAGAGGTTGAGAAAGTAATACTTGGTTTCAAACCTTCCAATTGCAAAGGTGATCTATGCCCAGCACAATTGATTAAAGATGCGGCTAGGGATCTAGCTTCATTTATCACTAAGCTAATCAATGCCTCCTTTACCACTGGCACTATTCCTAGCAACCTAAAGGAATCATGGGTACTCCCACTCCTTAAAAATCAAACTTTAGACCCGGCTATACCTACCAATTATAGACCGATTACAACTGTACCATTCTTGCTAAAGATTCTGGATAAAGTAGCATACATCCAAATCCAGAACTTCTTAGAATCTAACCAGCTATTAGGCTCCCATCAATCTGGATTCCGTCCCTTACATGGCACTGGAACCGCAGTTATTGACCATAATGCCCAAATAGATAAACTAAGAGACAATGGAAAATGTGCATTACTTCTCCTACTAGTCTTATCTGCGGCGTTCGATCTAGTGGATCATAAAGTCTTATGCAACCACTTAGATTCAGCAGCCCACTTCTCCAGTGAGTCTATAGCATGGATTCATTTATCAGTGATCGTACCATGAGGGCTTTCTCTTCCCTCCGCAGCTGCTGACCCTACCCCCATCACTTGTGGAGTGCCACAGGGCTCATGTGTTTCACCAACAGTCTATAACATCTTCACTAAACCTCTGTTTGATGACTTGGACCATCTGGGTGTCACCTACACCAATTATACAGATGATACCCAGATCCTCCTGCCACTCACAGGGGACTACAGTGAGGACCTAGCAATGCTGAACAGAATCTACAGCATCGTTCAGGCATGGATGGCCGTTCATGGTCTCTGCCTGAACTATGAGAAAACAGAGCTTCTCATCTTGGGTACTACACCCCTTCTCAATAAACTAGGTGCAAGTTACTCTTCCTTCATCATTGATGAGAACCTTATTCAAGTAGCTAAGGAAGTAAAAACGCTAGGTCTATACTTAGACACTACTCTATCATTCACCAAACAGGTAAATACCCTAGCCTCATCAATGGCCTATACATGCAAACTGATTAGAGCAGGCAACCATTTCTTATCCCCAGACAGCTGCATGACCCTCGCCAGAGCCTTGATTATCTCCAAACTAGATTACTGCAATGCCCTCTACATTGGAGCAACCAAATCCACGATCAATAAAGTACAGATACAACAAAATAATGTTCTTCGAGTTGCACTGAATATCACTAAGAGAGAACATATCTCTGAAACAAGAAGGAAGCACAAATGGCTCTCCACCTTTCAGAAAATCAGACTTAAAACTGCTTCCCTTACATACAAAGGTCTTAGGATAGCTCAGCGGCAGCGTGCACGTCTTGGAAGCAAGACGACACGAAGCAGCAAAAGGTTCGATCCCCGGGTCCGCGCTTAGAAACCTACGGGTGTTTAAGCGCGTTATAAATACGTAACTAAGACAAAAAAAAAAAAAAAAAAAAAACGCAATTTCGCAACTAAGAAAAACAAACAATTCCTGTAACAGCGCCTCGATGCCTGCGGACTGTGTGAGCGCTTTATAAATGTAAAATAAATAAAATAAACAACAAAGCCCCACAATACCTAGCAGACAGATTCTCCAGAATTGTATCGTCCAGACTAACAAGACTAGCTAATACTAATCACCTTCAGGTACCCCAATTCAAACTCTCCACGATTGGAGGCTCCAGCTTCCCTGTCAAAGCAGCCCAACTGTGGAACAAGTTACCCACATCACAGAGAATGGAACAATCCTACCCCAAATTCAGGCAAAACCTGATCAGTTGGTTAATAGAGACAAACGAGAAATGAATGTACAAACCTGTTCCTTATTGTATATATCTCCTGCATATTTTTCTGATCCTGATTACAACTGTTACTTCCATACTGTTAATTTAAAGTGTTGCAATGTCTTTTCTTTGTTCACTATTGACAACTTGTAATTTGTAACTATTGCACCAAGCTGTACACTTTCTTATGCTTTCGCGCCCTTATACCGTTGGGTCTGGTGTGCATAATAAATACTAAAAAACAAACAAACAAACAAACATCTGGAAAGTATTATTTTCCTATCGGATATTGGTAATATCATTGATGAGCTGGAGCTATTGCATCCAAATGGAACTGCTCTGATATAATGTTATGAAAATCTGTCTAATGCAATGCGTTTGAAATGCATAAATGTTTGTAGCAATTATTCCATGATAACAACAAGGGTGGTCAAGAGTGCCCGGTGGAATGATAAAGAGTAAAGACGTATGAAAGGAGTACTACATTAAGCAGTTAAGGAAGGGCCCCTGAATGCAGAGAAGCTATATCAACTTAAGACAGTTTACAAAAAATGATATGCCGGAACCGGGGTGAGTATGCAATGAAGCAATGGGATCATATGGAGAAGACTGTGATTAGATCCTCCTAACCGACAAGAGGATGGAGTCAAGATAGCTGGGTAAATCATTTTTAGAAAGTCTTCTGTGATCTTGACCGGATAGAAATGGTTGCAGGGGTTGATTATAGTAACAGTGACTTTGTTTTCTCAAAGTAGGACACATTTGCCTGTATTAAGTCTCTATCCACAGGGAACGTGACTGGCCCAGACAGCCTGAGGTCAATTTCTTTATTACAGTTTCCGAACAAGTGATTTTTGAAAAATGTTTTGACAACCCAATTAAAATTCAGAGGGGTAGACAAGTTGGGTATTTGAGTTATGAAGTCTCATGGGAAAGTCCACAAACCACCCTAGATGACCTACCTCATGACCTACCCTATGAGACCAAGACCCTAGAAAAAAGTTCAGCATTTAAAAGGGAATGCTAAGCCCCACTTTAACTTGGAGTATGATAATGCCAAAGCAAAGCTGCATGCAAAAATAGCAACCTTCCCAATTCCCTAACCTTCTGGCAAGCTGGAGTGAGAGGGACTGGGAATCCGAGAGGGAAGTCTGGGACCCCCACCCATATGGGAGTCAAAAGTTTAAAGTAACAAAGAATAAGAGGGTCTGGGACCCTGTGAGAGAAAGAGAGACCATCAATGAGAGGACAGTTGCTTGGCAGGAGAGTAAATCAAGCCGTTCAGAATATTGCAAGTCTGGAACCCACACTTACATGAGAGGTTGAGAATAAGAGGGTCAAGAACCCTTGAAACTAAAGAGGGCTAATTAATGAGAGTCTGATAATAAGTGGGTCAAGAACCCTGGAACTGAAAAAGATGAATTCAAAGGAATCCTACGCTTGGTAGTGACGTGTTCCATGTTGGTGGAATAAACAACATATACTTGTGAATTGCCCAGTAAAAGGATACAGCCCAAAAGGAAGAAAAGTAGAATGAGAATAGGTCTAGGGGAAAGGAACACAACCCTGTCCCTGGAGTCTTATATTTGTCATCAGTTTTGATTACCCGAGAAACTGGGAACATATTTGTTAGTCGGAACTACCATGAACACTTTACTTTGGGAAGAGATCATCCCGTTGATGTAAGTTATTAGTGTTAGGGAAAGAGGTAGGATTTTGAAACACAACAGTGACAGACCTTTTAATTTTGGACATCCCAACAATTTCACTAATTTTCTTTGAGGCAGGGAAAACCATCTCAGCTTTAAGAGGCATTTTTACAGCCTTACTTCTGCATCCTTACAAGCTGCAAACAAGTGTTTTGGAGAACCCAAATATTCAAATGATCTTAGCAGAAATTGTAAACTCCCTGCGAGAAACAGATATGAGTGGAATAACAAGAGATGCTAATTATTCATGAAATGGGGGCTACTAGAAGTGAATATATTGATGGAAACCTCCTATGTTCACCTCATAACAGTTCTAATGTAAAGAGCTCTGTTTGCTGATAGGGAGGAAGACAGGAGAATGGTGAGCAATTTAGGATCTCTGAGAATATTTGCCCGTCTGCGGACAAGCACAGTCATAGGAGGTGAAGTGTGTAATATAATGTAACCAGACTGCAGAAGAGCAGTTCTGAGGACCCGTCTTAATATGCTGCTCCCACCAAATGCACATATTAAATGGGGAGTGGGTGGAAATGCTTTTGTATGTTTTTGTAACAAGGATATGCCCGAGGACAGGGGTCATTTTTTATTGATCTGTAACTGTTTTGTTAATTTACAAAACAAATTGCTGAAGCCACATTTTATCACGAACAACATCAGGTGGTATGGGGAGGCAATGTGTAATGTTCATTAAAACCATTAAAGCAAATTACCCGCATCGGACATATTCCATCATGGCCGCCCCTGAATGTGGTAACATTACTATCAACGGGCTAGTTGCTTTTTCCCAGGATGCATCGCGAGACGCTGAGGTCACTTCCTTTCCAGCATATCTGCAGGGAATTCCAAGAGTTCGCCGCGTTGGTACACTCATAGGAGTATACAAACGCTGCGTGAGTATAGGATTAGTTTCTGTCTGATTACTCCTGAAGATCTTAGACTTTGCTATTACTTTTCCTTACCTTCCTAATTACCATCTTTTCATACTTGCTATTTCCTTAGAAACACACAGGGTGTTCAGGACCTGAAAGGAACAAGCCACGCCCCTTTAGGGCACGGCTGCATTCGACTTCGTTCTCTCTTTACTATTCAGGTCAGTTTCTCTCCTCACAAGACCGCATTGTGCCCTATCCCTTCAGTGCCTTCATTTCCACCTTAGCACCGAGGCAACTTTTTTTCGATTTCAGTGCAGACTCCTGCGCTCGGAAAGAAAGCTCCAGGCAGGAAGTCGTATTCCTGTGTTTAGCCGCCAAGTACTTTCATACAAGGTACCGGCTGGTAGGATTCTTTCATTCCTATTCGATTACTCCTCTTGAACTGCTCTTTCTTTGTAGTCATCTCTTTTCCCATTTAAAACCTGTTCTGGTTATTTCTCAGTTGTTTCTATCACTCAAGGACACGTCTTCCAGCAGTTATATGGTTCAGGTCTACTGCCACCTGTGGTAAACCTCTAGATATCCATATTATCCATATTAGATCTACTCTTGTTTTCAGATTAATACCCTATACTAAATTCTTAACTTTCTCTCATCTTCTGTCTAGTCCCTGACCAGTGCTTATAAGACCAGATATCAGAGGCAGACCTCTGTTCCATCTCTGGTCGTCTCGCGGAGACTACGCACCCCAGCAGCTCTTCGCAGGGTTTTATTCCCCGTGAGCGTTTCCCTGCGAGTTTCTCGGCAGCCAAGCCTTCGTGCCGGGCCGTGGAGGGGCTTTCAGGGGGATTTCTTTAATTCAGCTGGGAAAACAAACAAGTCTACTGACTCCATCAACCTACTAAACATCAATTGGACCAAGAACCTACGTTCTCTCAGTCCAGGTAGGTGATTCTTTGCTTCTGGTCCATTTGGTTAGGACATTTGTATAACAAGAACAGTTTTGGAACCTGAATATAACACAATGATGTATACCATGGATTGTAACAATGTAGATTTGATTTGGAACTAGCACGAGTAGGAATGCATTTTTATACCATAAAGGGTATATTAAATGTCAGTGTTTTCATTGATGTTTTGAAGAGTTTTAAAATGATTAGAAGCTCTGTTTGATATGGATTTTAAGTAATGTCGGGTAAATTAGGTGTTGGGTTTCACTAGTAATTGATTTTGTGTCTATTCTTTACTAAATTGATGTTTTATTTATTGTTAAAGGAGAAATCCAAACCCAATAAACTATTAAATGTACCAGAACATTCCGGGGAACCTTCAGCCAGTGTCTTTCCTTCTGCACTACTCTAAAGTGCTGGAAAAGATTGTGGTCAACCGCCTTACCAATTTCTTAGACATTCACATCCTTTGAGACCCCCTACAATCAAGTTTCTACTCCTGTCACTCCAAGGAAACTGCACTCATGAATGTCTCCAACTTCATTGCCTCTGCTAAGCACTCCAGCACTCTATCCTAATTCTCCTTGACTTGTCGACTGCCTTTGAAAATGTCAATCACTCTCTACTCCTTAATATTCCCTCTCTTCTTAGGATTTCCTATTAGGCACATGCCTGGATTTAATCCTACCTACCACCTCACCAATTCTCTATCTCCTGGAACAACAACACCTCTGAACTCACTCCTCTAACTGCTGGTGTTCAACAAGGCTGTCTTCGGTCCTCTCCTCTTTGCACTCTACACCTTTGCTCTTGGGGCACTAATCTCTTCCTTTGGTTTCTCATACCAACTCTTTACATCCGTCACCCACATCTTCTTTTTTCCTGGAATCTTGTCTGCTCTCTCTATCAAGTTGTCCAACTGTCTCTCTTCCATTAAATATTGGATGGCAATGCACTCTCTGATGTTAAATTCTTCCAAAACAGAGGTGCTTTTCTTTCCTGCCAAATACGCTATTTCATCTCATCCCCTTCCTATGCAGTACTCAACTGACACTTTTCCCTACTCCTCTTTAGCGATAATCCCAAGCATCCCCTATTACTCTTCTCACACCTTCTCTGCTGTCATCTCCAGAACTGCAACAGCAGCTCGCCTCAATCTCCAAAATATTAGGAAAATCAGGCGCCTCCTTCCTTTCAACACCACTAGGCATCTCTTAACCACTCTTATCTTCTGGGCTACTGTGCCAGCATCCTCTTGGGTCTCCCTAATTATGCTTTATGTCCTCTGGACAATATCATTGAACTTTCTTTGAACTCCCTCACTTCACACCTACTTCCTCTTACCATCACCAGGACGGATGGCTGATAATTCAAACCATGGCAAGATTTAAATTTCTTCTCCCTTTTTGCACATCTATCAACTGTAAGGCACCACTCTATCAATCCTCCTCTATCCAACTCTACAAGCTTTCTAGTAATTTCTGCTATGTCTCCTTGACTACTCTTGTGGCACCTCACCATCCCTATTCCTCATTGCTCTTTCTCTCTTCTTGCTGCACTTGCATGGAATCTCTTCCCCCAGACATCCAAGAAACAGTCCGCACTGATTTGTTAAAAGTCTACCTATTTGCTTCTGAGTTATCCCCATAACCTACCTCCTATTTGCCTTTGTGCTATCATGTTCCCCTCGCCTTTAACCTGCCTCTGTCCCTCACTTTCTCTACCTCCACTCTAACACTTCATCCATCATGGTCACATCCCTAACATAGCTGAACATATGGCCTATCTGCACTTAAAACGGACCTTAATCTATGTAAGTTCTTTAATCTATGTAAGTTCACATATGTATCTAGTGTATGTTTGTATGTTCTTCTTTTGCGATCAAAAGAGCATTGCTATTCCCATTAAATATGTAATAATATATATATATATATATATATATATATATATATATATATATATATATATATATATATATATATATATATATATATTCAGTGTCAAAACTTTGTTAAAGGGACGTTATGGTTAAGTTGCGCTACTAAAAACCTATGAAATTCAGTGAAAAAACTTTGTTAAAGGGACGTTATGGTTCCAAGTAAAACCGGAAAACCCTTGAAATTCGCCAGTTATGGTAAGCTAAGCAACCATAACTCGCGCCACCACCGTGCACTGCTAAGACTAACACCCAGGACATCAAAGATGACATCACAAATGTCATTGATGACATCACTGATGACATCACATGTCTGGCTCACTATTTTGTCTTTTGCTGACTTATCTAGGCCACATGGTTTTCTTCAGTAACAGTCAGAAACTAAGAATTTTATTTTATTTGTAGACGTATCCTTCTAGTAGGTTCTTACAGTAATTCCCTTAGAGTACAGTCACATCATATGAAACATATACATATGGGAAAACACAAGCTTGAAAGACAGCAATCCTTTTTGTGCATACAGATAATCACTAGACTTATGAGCACTTTCTGATAGTTCTGTTGTTTTTTTTTATGGCTGTACTTTCCCTGTGGGTCCAATCACATCAAGTGATACATATACATAGGGTAAATAGCAGCTTTGAAACAGAGCAATCATTTATTTGCATGAAACTAATAAGTTAAGTTATGAGTTGTTTCTGCTACTACTTGTGCTTTTTTTGCTAACTTCACTTTCCCTGTATATACCCATATTGGTATGTGTTCTTGTGTCTTTGTATTTTGTCTATAGTAATGCAATTATGTAATACATGGGTTTTATTAGCTACTTATTACATATTTCACAGTACACAAAAATCTACTAAGAAAACAATTATCATTTCATTATTCAACATATTAACATTACGAATATCATACCTTCATCTTGTACGCTGCACACAATGTTATGTTTCTATATGAGTAGCTTAGTATACTAGATAGAACCCCATAATAGGATGCTATTTATATCAATGCATCGTTCAATGCACTTATTAGGGTATATTTCTTGCAATGATTCTTGACACTTTTTTCGCAACATAATAAGAATCCCTTCTACACATATTTCATGAGAAGTACATACACATGTGATGTCATCAGTGATGTCATCAATGACATTTGTGATGTCATCTTTGATGTCCTGGGTGTTAGTCTTAGCAGTGCACGGTGGTGGCGCGAGTTATGGTTGCTTAGCTTACCATAACTGGCGAATTTCAAGGGTTTTTCGGTTTTACTTGGAACCATAACGTCCCTTTAACAAAGTTTTTTCACTGAATTTCATAGGTTTTTAGTAGCGCAACTTAACCATAACGTCCCTTTAACAAGGTTTTTTTCACTGAATTTCATAGGTTTTTAGTAGCACAACTTAACCATAACGTCCCTTTAACAAAGTTTTTTCACTGAATTTCATAGTTTTTTAGTAGCACAACTTAACAATAATGACTTTGACTTTATATACATGTCATATGGAACTGACTAGATCTCTTCTTATGAACTTGATGTCCGCAAACTTATTTAATGTTCGCGGACATATTCGGAGAACAGTACCACTACCTAAAAACTGTGGGGGGGGTGGTGGTGGGGTATGTATGATTGTTATATCATAATATAGGAACATTTAACAAATTCAAAAAGCAGCACACAAACACATTATATATAGTAATACATAAGAAATGTAACGCATATATATAACACACTAACCATTCATTTAAATACAATATGTTCTGAAATGGAATATACCACAAAAAGATAAATTGGCTTCCAACATAATTACCTCACAGACACAACAGAACTGAGAACAAGACCAGACCCACTGAATACATAGGACTTATCTTACCAGAAATAGTAAGTGTACTTCATTTTACTCATATATTTATAAACTTTCTGTATTAGATTAAAAAATATATTATCTTTTTTTTTTCTCACAGAAATGTCTAGTACTCTGGAATGGCTAGAGGACAATTTTCCACATGAAGAAATGTCACAAGATAGTGAAACTAATGGTAAACACTTTATAATATAAACCATTTAAATATTATTATTTTGTATACATTTAACATATATATATATTTTTTTGTACAGAGCATAACAAAATAGAAACTACCTCTGAAGAAGCTGTTATGGAAAACACGCTTGACAACATAAAAGAAAAAAATGATTTATTGTTGATCAATTTTAATAATTTGAAAACTTTTGTTGAAGATCATTTTAAAACAAAAACGTCATACCATTGCCCCACATGTACTTGTCCCTCCTCACCATATCCCTGTCAATTATCCCCAAACCCTCTCCATAATCCAAAACATTTTGATGAGATTTCCATCTCTTCTTCACCTAATACCAATCACGTTGAAACCCCAAATTCTCCTGTTTTTGTTTCTGTTTTTGCCTCACCGTCTCTGTCATAAATTATTAATATATGTTAAATAAAGTTTAATTTTTATATTGTATTGTGAATAGTTTCCGTTTTTTTTTTTTAAAAAACAATAAAAGTGTCCGCGGAGTGTGCGAGTGTTCTGAAATGTTCGTACATAAACGAAAATGGAGGTGTCCTGAAGAACACCACACCTGTTCGTACTGTTCGCTAGCAAGTTGAAACTGTTCTAAGAACACACGTGGTGTCCTGAAATGTTTGTAAAGAAACAAAAATTAAAGTGTTCTAAAGCACACTATATCTGTCTGTAATGTTCGCTATGAACTTAAAACTGTCCTAAGAACACAATTGCTGTCCTGAAATGTTCGTAAATAAACGAAAATGATGTGTCCTGAACAACAGTACAACTGTTCGTAGTGTTCGCTAGCAACATGAAACTGTACTAAGAACACACGCGGTGTCCTGAATTGTTCGTAAAAAAAAACAAAAATTAAAGTGTCCTAAAGAACACGATACCTGTCCGGTACTGTTCGCTAGCAAGTTCAAACTGTTCTAAGAACGCTATTGGTGTCCTGAAATGTTCGTACGTAAACGAAAATGGAGGTGTCCTGAAGAACACTATACCTGTGCGTAGTGTTCGCTACCCAATTGAAACTGTTCTAAGAACACAATTGGTGTCCTGAAATGTTCGTACATAAACTAAATTACACGTGTCCTGAAGAACACTATATCTGTCCTTACTGTTCGATACCAAGTTTAAACTGTTCTAAGAACACACGCGGTGTCCTGAAATGTTCGTTTCACGTGTGACGCACTTTTAATTACTTCAGAACCTGAACAGTGTCCGTAGGACATCAATGCGCATGCGCTAACCAATCTCCGTGCACTTGGTGTCCTGCGGACAGGCGCTTCCTTCGCAGACTAGTTCGCAAACAGATCATATGACCACGCCCACGCTCATCGTGTGTCCTGAAATGAGGACACTGTTCGTGTCCCCGAACAATTTAAAAGTACATTTTCAGTTAATCCATAATATTTTTCAATAAAATCTCACCATGGCACAAGTCTCACATAGCAATCTTGAGTTTCTATATACCTTTTGAAACTTTCCGATCCTTTTTTTGTGTTCGATCTGTCCGCGCACAGTGCGCATGTCCGCGGACCGCGCACAAGCACCCCTATAAAAAACCACGCCCAAGAGCTTATTCCCATTGTGTTTCTGGCTATTCTTCAGAACACAGTGATTTTTGCTGCCACCTGCAGACTACACCATCATCGAGATGGCATTCTTGGCTGCTGAACTGCCACTTGGTGCTGCACCTGCTTCTGCACCACCACCACCCCCTCCACCACCACCACCTCGCCAAGGGCCTGAAGAGGGGAACAGGACTGAGGATGCGGAGGAGCAAGAAGAGGATGATGAGAATGAGGTAGAGGAAATCCCTAATACCCGCACTAGGCGTGAGTCTTGGGTGTGTCGGTTATTTACCATTCATGGGAATGGTCCTAAGGCTCGTGCGAACCATGTTACCTGCAATGAGTGCAAAATGATACTCAGTCGCGGGAAGCACGGTAACTACAGCTTTGGGACCACTACTATGAAGCGACACCTGAGGTCATTTCACTCTGGGGCTATTCGCAGGGTTGTACCTTGCGAAGAACGTAGCAGGTTGATTTCCTCTACTTCATCCTCTGTTTCTGATCCTGTCACCACAAGGACCACCTCTGTGGGACAGCGTCTTTCTCAAGCTGCCTCACAGGCCATACAGAATGCTGATGACCCGATGACCCTTACCTTTCGAGGGTCACAGTTGTATGTATGTACTGTGACACAGTACTCTGCAGGGGGGAGCGACTTCGGAGTGCTTTTGAGACTATCGTCTCAGAGCATGAGAAGACCTGCTCACTACCCAAATAAAACCCACTCTACATCTTCCTCTATCAGCTCGCCCTTTCTTATCCCTGTGGTTGGTGTCCCCCCTTTACCCTCCTTTACCCTCCTCTCCTAGTGTGTCGTGTCTGAAAAACCAAAAAAAATACAAAATTACAAAAATCAAAAAAATAAGGCTCTTTTCAGAGCCACCTTTCCCAGTTAAAAAATAGAAGTGAAAATAAATGAAGCAGGGCTCTTTGTATTTTTTAGAAGTCCGCAGACAGTTCGCGAACATTAAAAAAATTGGGTTGCTACTCCATCACAAACATTGTAATTTTCTCTGGAAACAAGTAGTGGCTCTGAAAAGAGCCTTTGGGTGGTGTTTGTAAGTCAAAAATTGTAAATGCTTAACATCTACTTCAAAATCGTTGTTGTAATTCCAAAAAAGGTCGCAATGCATTTTGTACATTTCTCAGAAAAATCTGATTGCCAGCATAAATAAGATGGACTCCATCTCTGCGAAAAATGTATGTACTACAAAACATAATATTTTCATTGTGAAAAGAAGACATGCCAAAATCTCTTAGAAAGCCACAACCAGCCTTATTAACATTACGCCTTGCTTTTTCCATTTGTGGACCAAATGAAGAAGAGCGAAGCCACATTTGTCTCTGCGCAATCCGTGAAAATATCACTTGAGAATTAGGAAACATGTCAATAACCTTCCTAAGTCCTTCTTTCATAGCAAATTGCAAAAAAATTCCAGTCACATGTCCTAAACTGTTCCCTCCACAATGAATTACAATTATGTCTGGATGTTGCTCTGTCTCCAAAGTAGCACAGAGAGGTAGCAAGTCCAACCACTTCATTCCACATACTCCATGCCAGTGTACTTCCACATGTGGGAATCCAAGATCTACAGCTACTCCACAGCTTTCTGCATGCACCTTCAGCCAATGTATCCACGAATCTCCCAAAATCCAAACAATCTGTTTTCTGAAACCCACAGCCATAGCTATCTTTTGTTCTCTCAGCAAAAAGAGTATCTGAGAAAATCTCTCCTGGCACAACACACCCACCAAACTTTCCTGACCAATCCCTTTCAGTGCTTATTCTCATTTGCATGACTACTGAACCCAAAAATCCCCAGATGTAACTCCTAATGTCCGCGAACTACCGCCATGTCCGCGGACATATCGTAACATGAACAGCCCTTCTACCATTTCCACTACACTCTCTCTGCCATTCCCTCATTGGATGTACCTCATAAATCACATGACCATGCACCAATCACATTCAAGACCTCTACATCTAACTGCATCATCATAGATCAGCACTGCAAATGTACTCTGAATCTCTCTGAGTACAAGTGTCATATCATTGGCAAGCAGCATCTACCAGAAATACTGTACAAGTCTTCAATATTTCTACTTGCAGCTCTATACATATCCATATGCATCAACACAAACTTCAGGTATGCATATTTTCTGTATAGTAGATGACATAGCTCTCAACCATTTTTGTTTTACAGGCGGCTTAAATCACCCGATTTTGTTTTTGGCGGGTGAGACGCCCATTGGAATGAATGGGCGTGCAGGAGGCTTGGCGGGTGAGTCTGCCCTTTACAAGGCGTGTGACACCCGCCAATAGCGTGTGAGTTGAGAGCTATGAGATGAACACATTTTCAAACATACTTATACCTTGTAAAATGAATTTACTGTACTTGTTTCAATTTCCTAAAATCAACTATCACTTATAAACCTTTATACTTTTTACTTTCTTTATACACACACACTCAAATCATGTTAAACTAACATTTTTTAAATGAAATATATAGACTACATATATTAAAACAAAATTGCATGCAAACACAATCTATGTTTAAACCTTTCTAAAAATACTTATACAATTTCATATTTTTTGTTTTTATTTATTTATTTACTTAATTACTTTAAATTAGACATGACATTGAGGCGCTATTACCTAGAACAGTTTACTTACAGAAATAGTGTTATTCACTAATATATTATAAATTTCACGAGACATAGTAAAGATATTTTATTTTTGCTACAGCTAGTCATTCAATACAATTTGTTCATTAAGAACATAACATATGTACTGAACTGATGCAATGTATCTTATGTAAATAAATTAGTTTAATGGTTTTACAGAAGGCACTGAGGATTTCAATTAAAAAAATCAATATCTAAATTAAAAACAGTGCTATATACAAACAAAGTTACTAATTTGAAGCTTTTACAGTTGCAGTTAAGACCAGTTTCCTGAAAAGAAGCAGCTGAATTCGAAGAAGAAAGAAAAACTAAGAAGTTACCTGTTAATTTAAAAAAAAAAAGTAAGTAAAATATCACCATAACATTTATATTATTAACCAAATATACTATAACATTAATACCAGCTATTTTGGTTTCTTAAAATAGAGATTTTGTACCATTTTGTCCAAAAATTTCCATGTCGTAAACAGCGATTTACAACCAGAATGGCCCACAAATTTCTATTTTTGGACACACAAATTAGCCAACTGAACCACTACAATTTTCATATTATAAAACAAACAACTGTTTTAATTGTATACATTAGATTTACTATTTGTACTTTTCCACACCACTAGCTTACTTTTTTTTGTCATCTGAACCCCAGTTTAGTGACACATAAATTCAAGAATACCTATCCCTACTAGTTTTAGTTCCCAATGCACAATCACACACCATTACATACATCTTTATCATCTTACTCAAACACTCATGCACACAGCACACATACATTCCAGAACACCCCACCCATATCTTCTTTATTTTTTTCAACAGACCCTAAAGAATGCCTACCAAAAGACAACTCCGTAGAAAGCAACGCAAAATTAGAGCAAATGAAAATAAAGGTGTCCAACATAAGCATCCATCTCTAGCAGAATTTGTAAAAAAAAGTTGAAACAAAACAGCTAATACAATCATTTAGTGAAACACAAGAAGTTTCAAGTACAACAACTTTGCTTCCTCTATCAAAATGTAAAACAAACCAAAAAAACAATTAACAGAAAATCAGCTATCAGTACAGATAAAACTACTTCTTCAAATTTTAATATAGTGCAAAGTAAGCATACCAAGAAAAGTATGTTAGCCAAAATATACCGTCACAAAGTCCTTCAAAATCTTATAAAAACAGGAGAGAAATCAGGTTCAAAGCGTAAAACCTATCGTAGGAAATTAATCTTAGAAGCATTGATGGACAGTGCAATTCTTCTCAAAAGAAATGTATTTATTTTACTGTTAAACAAAATGAAACCACTAACAAAACTAATAACTAAATTACAAAAAAGACTTCTCAATAAGCGAAATGTCAACAGAAAGAACTTCTTAAGTATCTGCGGAGGTGAATGGAATCAGACTACGAGCACAGAACCATATTTTAATGAAGAAGCGTACAAACAAAAGCCAACAAATACAATTGCCATAAATAGCAGTGGTCGAGGTTATGAAAAAGTGAATAATACCATAATGGAACAAGAAGTACTCCTTACAAAAATATGCCCTGAAAACTTAGAATTACCCCTCCATTCAACTGAATCAGAACGTCTAGTGTACAAATGGCCATGCACGTCAATGTGTAACATTCCCAAACAATGTTTCAAATCTTTACACCAATTCCTCAATAAATATGTAAAAAGCATAGACAAAATCAAAATTAAATTACTGCAAAATATAGATACCTGTCCAGTGCGCAAGTACACAGGACTACAAGGACATTCATTGGCCTGCATTACAGGACCTACTTGTAAAACCACTTTCCATGATATCAAAAGGATATCAACACATCATTCAACTATAAGAAATCTAGTCTATAAACTGTACTATGCTAAAAGTCCTGCTTTAGCACTAGCAAAGTTAAATAACATCCTTCTACATGGTACAGCAAAAGACCTACTTGAAGAAATTCACTATATCCAGAAAAAATATTTTGGAAGTGAAAGCCATTTACAGAATAAAATAGCTTTAAACCAATTAAGCAACAATTCTACACATGGCAACCTTTTGCTAAACACATACAAAAAAGAAATACTAAAATTTAAAAGTACATCAGCTGAAGTACCAAACCATGTATGTGTATGTTGCCGTAGAATTCTTTATAAAAGTAACTTATAAACTGTGGACCTATCATACAAAATAGAAGACAATGAAGATTCTAAATGGTTTCAATTAGCTCTCTACCTTCTAGCAGAAAACAAATATGAAATAACTGAGCCCTTAATACTTTGCAGTTATTGCACTACAAAACTTGACAACAACCAAACTCCTTCACGTTCTATCACAAATAATTTGGAATTATACCCAGTACCAAAACCTCTACAACAACTTAATTTATATGAGAGCATCATAATTCAAACAGTACACCCATTTCAAGCAATAATACGCCTTCAACCAAAAACAGCAAAATTACCTCTGAATTGGTAAAAGGCATTCGTGGAAAAGTAGTTTATTTACCATTAAATCTAAAAGAAAATGTGCATACTCTAGGAGTGCAACGTCCAATGCAGCAATCTTTAATTATATTACTAAATGGAGTACCTACAAAAGACAAAAAAATATGGCAACAGCTGGTAGATTTATATAAAGTTAGACAAGCCTTCCAATATCTTAAAGAGAATAATGAATATTACAAAGAAATTAATATTGAAGAAAACTTGAAAGATACAACTGAAATAATTCAAGAAACACAAGAATCTGGTCAATTTGAGCTACTAGATCCTGCTACAATATCAAATACTTTAGACCATTATACTATTCATCCTTTGCACTGTAATGACACCCTGCAAGATGTACTAGAAACTTACCAAATGCGTCAAACAAAAGGATCGCCAATCAGTATATGGGAAAAAAGTATAGAAGCACGTGCTTTTCCTCTACTCTTCCCTACTGGCAAAGGAGGAAGGTATGATGATTAGACCTATTCAAATATCAGCTTCAGAATACCGCTCATTACGGATGTATTCTGAAGATCCCAGATTTAGACAAAATGTGGAATACATATTCCACCTACTCTTTGAAAGTGAACTAGCAACTTTATGTTACGGAGTTGCACACATATTAAAATCAGGATCACACTTTCAAAATATGACAGCTACACAATTATTAAAGAAACTGCAACAAAAGGATGAGGTTTTACAATCAAATATTACAAATCTATTAGCAAATATGTGTGGTACTAAAGAGTACTGGTTTTGACGTCATGGAGATGTACGTTGTATGATCAGAAACCTTGGCCCACCCACTTGGTTTGTTACATTAAGTTGTGCAGAATATGCATGGGAAGATTTACATGATTTCCTACGCATATCAAATAAAAACAAAACAAACATAGATATTCTAACACCTGGAGAACTTTGTTCTTTGGATCCTGTTAATGTTTCAAGATATTTTCACCATCGCTTCATTGCTATGCTACATTTTATTTTTAATAAAACTTTTCCTCCCCTAGGAGAAGTGCAACACTTCTTTTGGAGAAAAAAATACCAAGCCAGAGGAGCACCACATATCCACATGCTTTTATGGATTAAAGATGCTCCTGTTGTAAATAGCGTCACGAGAACGCTGCGTACCTGTTCGTCCGGTTGGGTTACTTGGTGATGAGGCCAGACTGTCAGATTATCCGGATAGACGTGACTGATGACGCGGGGAACCAGCCCAACACCAGCCCGAATGGAACCGGATTGGAGGTGAGCCGGCTCCCAACGCCACGGGTTGGCTCACCCCTAATTGAGTGGCGTCAGGACAGTGCAAGCACTGGCAGGGGGAGCCTCTGAGTAGATGGCCCGGGGTCCTTAGTGGGATTCCGACGCAAAGCAGGTCCGGGGACTGGAAGCAGAACGGTCCCTCCAGGGACGAGGACAAGGAACAGGAAGAGCAGGCTGGTAAGGAGAGGAGCACAGAACAGTGGGGTAGACTCAGAGTGAATAACAAACAGGAAGGACTGAACTGGGACCAGAACCAAGGAGGGCTAGCGGAACCTCTGGAGCAGGAAGGAAGGAGGGAGATGGAGCGAGACAGGAGAAGGTGGAAGGCAGGGTTCCCCAGGCAGAACGAGGGAAGGTGGAAGGCAAGGGTTCCCCAGGCAGGACTAGGGAAGGTGGAAGGCAAGGGTTCCCCAGGCAGGACTAGGGAAGGTGGAAGGCAACGGGAATACAATGCAAGGCAGCAAAGACACGATCCAGAACAAACCGCGTTGAGACGCGGTTTGGAAAAGGATCAGGGCTCCTTAAATCGGCCCGCCAGCACCTGGGAGGCTTGCAACGCAAGCCGTGCCGTCTCCCAGGCATCGGACACCCCACAACGAGGCTTGAGCCGCATACCCTCCAGAATCGAGCATCCTGCGCACTGCGCATGCGCGAAGAGCGGAGAGCCGGCGGCCACGCATGCGCAAAGTAGTGCGCGTAGGAAACCCGGAAGCGCCCGGGACCCAGGACACCTCCGGACCCCGAAGCCGAAAACGAGGATACAGCCTCCAGGACGGGGAGCGCCGTAGCGGGTAAGGAGACCCCAGGACGGGCGGCGTGACACTATGCCCCCTCCCAGAAAGGCCCGGGGCCCCAGGCTTCCAGGGAAAATGAAGAAAGTATTCACGAATAAGCCGGGGAGCGTGCACATTATAGTGCGGCTCCCAAGTGCGATCACAGGTGGGATAACCCTTCCAATCGATCAAGAATTGGAGCACACCCCGACGTATCTGCGAATCACAGACCTCCTGAACCTCAAACTCAGGAACCCCCGTACCAGAACAGAGGAGGGCCGAGGACCAGAGCGTCGAAAGACATCCTTCACATAGGGCTTCAAAAGGGAGACATGGAAGACAGGGTGTATCCTCCAAGTGCGGGGCAGCACCAATCGAAAAGCCACCGAGGACAAACGCTTGGCAATCTTGAAAGGCCCATAGAACCGGGGTGCCAATTTAGTGGGCAGATTACGAATAGGTAGATTTTTGGAAGATAACCAAACCAGATCGCCCACCTGGAGATCGGGTTCCGTGGTTCGGCCCCTATCAGCCTGCTCCTTCATGCGCTCACGTGTCTCTGTAAGGGTTCTCCGGGCCAGGACATGTTGTTTCTCTATATTGAAGACCAAGTGATCCGCAGACGGAACAGAGCTGGGCACCACAGGTGAGAAAGGAACCAGCTTGGGATGTTGTCCAGCTGAACAAAAAAAAGGACTGATGCCGGTGGCAGCATGGGCCGCATTGTTATAGGAAACCTCCGCCAAGTCCAGGTACTTTAGCCAGTTTGACTGAGTGGCATTGGCATAGCAACGTAAGTATTGCTCCAGGGTTTGATTCGTCCTTTCGGTCTGACCGTTGGTGTGAGGGTGATAGCCTGAGCTCAAGGCTCTGTGGATACCTAGATGACTACACAACTGACGCCAGAAAGAAGAAAGAAATTGTGAACCACGATCAGAGATGATCTTCTCAGGGAGTCCATGTAACCGATAAATGTTGTGTAGAAAAGCCAAAGCCATCTGGGAGGAAGTTGGGATCTTTATGAAGGGAATGAAATGGGCATATTTAGTGAAACAATCCACGACCACCATGACACAAGTGTGATCTGCAGAGGGCGGAAGCTCAACAATGAAGTCGGTGGCGATAGTATGCCAAGGGTAGGGAGGAGTTTCAGTAGGCTTAAGTAGTCCCAAAGGCTTTCTTCTGGGTGTCTTCGTCTGGGCACAGATAGGACAACTTTCCACATATGACTTTACTTCTTTGGCCCATCCAGGCCACCAGAATTGTCTGGAGATCAACTCCTGGGTGGCCTTGATACCACGATGACCAGCTACTTGAGAATCGTGAAAACCATGGAGAATGTCCAAGCGAAGGGCAGCCGAAGGTATGTATAATCGGTTCAGGAAGAACAAAAAACCGTTGCGTTCGCAGATCTGGGGTTTCTTCAGCAGATCGACACGTTCCGGATCCCTCAAGGTCTCTTGAATGATCTTCTGGAGATGCGGGGCTAAAGTTAGTAGAAAGTGTTTGGGAGATATCATAGGCGTGTCCAAACCGGTTCCCACTTCTTCCTTGTCCAAGGATCGGGATAAGGCATCTGCCTTCTGGTTCTGGGAGCTAGGAATGTATGTGATTGTAAAATCAAAGTGAGAGAAGAAGAAGGCCCATCGGGCTTGGCGAGCAGTGCAACACTGCAGTGTTCGTAGGAACTGCAAGTTGCGATGCTCGGTACGAACTTCTACAGGGAAACGACCACCAAGTAAATGATGTCTCCATTCTTCAAACGCCGTCTTGATGGCCAATAGTTCTTTTTCAATGACTGCATAGTTCACCTCACTAGAGGTGAGTTTCCGAGAGTAATAGGCCACAGGATGTTCATCGCCAGATGCAGGATGTTTTTGCAGTAGGACCGCTCCAACAGCGAAGTTGGAGGCATCTTCTTCGATCACATACGGCATCTCATCGTTAGGATGACTCAAAACAGGAGCTGTACTAAACGCTGTCTTCAAGCACTCAAAGGCTGTCGAAGCCTCTTGATCCCAAAGGAAAGGTATCTTAACACTGGTCAGACGTGTCAATGGGGCCGTGACCTGTGAAAACTGCGGAATAAAGCGCCGATAAAAATTGGCGAACCCCAAAAACCGCTGAAGGGACTTCACGTCATGTGGTTGTTTCCAGTTCTGAATAGCCTTCACTTTGCCCGAATCCATGTGTATACCTGCATTGCTGATTACGTATCCCAGGAACTCCATGCTATTTCGGTGAAACGAGCATTTTTCGGCTTTGGCGTACAGGTGATTACGTGACAAACGCAAAAGTACTTCACGGACATGCGAGACATGTTCCTTCAGATCGTCCGAGAAGATCAAGATGTCGTCTAGGTAAACCCAGACCGAGATGCCAACCAGATCGCCAAACACGTTGTCCATAAACCGTTGGAAGACGGCTGGAGCATTACACAACCCGAAGGGCATTACCCTGTATTCGTAGTGCCCAAAGGGTGTTTTAAATGCCGTCTTCCACTCGTCGCCTTCTTTGATTCTAACCAGGTGGTAGGCTCCCCGGAGATCCAACTTAGTGAAGATCTTGGCAGAACGTAAGGACTCCATGATGTTCCGAATCAAAGGTAATGGGTACCTGTCCTTGAGTGTTATGTCATTCAATTGACGGTAATCGATACAGGGCCGCAGGGTCCCCTCTTTCTTTTTGACAAAGAACAACGGAAAACCGGCAGAGGACTTGGGGGGGACGATGTAACCCTTCTTAGAACAATCATCCAGATAATCACGGAGTACTTGTTTTTCAGACTGAGTTAGAGAGTATAACTTCCCATGAGGAATCACAGCACCAGGGATCAGGTCTATGGGACAGTCAAATGTCCGATGAGGAGGAAGAGGTATTTCACCGGGTTCCGAAAACACTGTACAAAGGTTGGCGTAAACATTCGGAATCTGGGACAGGGAACATAAGGCAGATGAGTCCTCTCCCGGGACTAAAGGGATCAAGGTTGTAGACTTCAAGGAGGTGTTGTGGCAGCAACATTCACGGCGGCAAAAGGCAGAAACAAATTTCAAAGTACGGGACTCCCAATCGATTGTAGGATTGTGTCGCAAAAGCCAAGGCAGTCCCAAAACCACAGGATAAGATGGTGACTTGATGACGTCGAGGGCTATCCTTTCTTCATGCCCCTTGACCTGTAACAGCATGCCGATGGTATGCAACCGAATGGGACCGGAAGCTAAGGGTGTACCATCGATGACCTCTACTGGTATAACCGTTCTTCTAGTAAATAAAGGCATACCAAGGTTGATGGCGAATGCCTCATCAATATAGTTTCCGGAAGCCCCGCAATCTAATAGACCCTGGACATTAATCGTCTTATCAAGCCACTTCAAAGTGATCTCTAGAATCATCAAGACGGCAGGCTGCATTGGAGGCAGTTGTAACCCAGGGCTGGAAAGGTCTGAAAGCAAGAAAGGACCTGTCATAGCCTTTCCCTTAGACGACAGGTCTTCTAGTTTCCCCCTTTCTTGATAGGGCGTAGAGGGCAGGTTCCCAGAAAATGTCCAGCGCCTCCACAATATAAACACAGTCGCCGACTTCTTCTGCGCTTCTTCTCCTCTTCCGATAATGGGCCCCTTACAGCTCCCAGTTGCATTGGTTCTTGGGTAGCATCCGAAGGTGCTGATATCCCAGTAGGAAAAGCCAGTGGTCTGAAGTTTCCTTTCTCAAACCGTCGTCTCTCTCCTTTTCTCTCTGTCAACCTCTGGTCTATCCTCAGAACTTGTTCGATAAGTTTCTGTAGATCATCAGGTTCCGGTATGTGCAACAATTCATCTTTGTATTCCTCTCTTAATCCCCGGCGAAACAAGGTCTTTTGCGTTACCTCTGGCCATAAGGAGTCAGTTGCCAATTGACGGAAACGGCTGATGTAAGAGATGATGTCGGTCTTGGCTTGTTGTAGATCCATCAGTTGGTTCTGTGCTGCTGAGGCCAGATTGGGGGATTGAAACACTTCCAAGAATGCTTTCTCAAAGGCTAAAAAATCATTCAGGATTGGGTTATTAGTAACGACCAAAGGAGTTGCCCAGGCAAGCGCGTTACCAGATAAGTTGCCCAATATGTATCCGATCTTGGCCTTGTCATTGGTAAAGTGAGATGAACGGAAGAGAAAGTGTATGCGGCAATGATTACAGAATTCACCCACACGGCGGGGATCTCCATCGAACTTGATGGGAGCTGTGTGAGCCATGGGACCTTCAGGTTGAGGAATGGCACCAACGTTCTGTGTCACCATTTGGCGTAAGGCTACATTTTCCTGACGGAGTGCCGTCATCTCGGCACGAAGCGCTTGAAGCTCGTTACGAAGAGCCGGGTCCTCTTCCATCGTAGAGTCCGAGGTGTCGGAAGACAGGCGTCTCAATCTGTTGTAAATAGCGTCACGAGAACGCTGCGTACCTGTTCGTCCGGTTGGGTTCCTTGGTGATGAGGCCAGACTGTCAGATGATCCGGATAGACGTGACTGATGACGCGGGGGACCAGCCCAACACAAGCCCGAATGGAACCGGATTGGAGGTGAGCCGGCTCCCAACGCCACGGGTTGGCTCACCCCTGATTGAGTGGCGTCAGGACAGTGCAAGCACTGGCAGGGGGAGCCTCTGAGTAGATGGTCCGGGGTCCTTAGTGGGATTCCGACGGAAGGCAGGTCCGGGGACTGGAAGCAGAACGGTCCCTCCAGGGACGAGGACAAGGAACAGGAAGAGCAGGCTGGTAAGGAGAGGAGCACAGAACAGTGGGGTAGACTCAGAGTGAATAACAAACAGGAAGGACTGAACTGGGACCAGAACCAAGGAGGGCGAGCGGAACCTCTGGAGCAGGAAGGAAGGAGGGAGATGGAGCGAGACAGGAGAAGGTGGAAGGCAGGGTTCCCCAGGCAGAACGAGGGAAGGTGGAAGGCAAGGGTTCCCCAGGCAGGACTAGGGAAGGTGGAAGGCAAGGGTTCCCCAGGCAGGACTAGGGAAGGTGGAAGGCAACGGGAATACAATGCAAGGCAGCAAAGACACGATCCAGAACAAACCGCATTGAGACGCGGTTTGGAAAAGGATCAGGGCTCCTTAAATCGGCCCGCCAGCACCTGGGAGGCTTGCAACGCAAGCCGTGCTGTCTCCCAGGCATCGGACACCCCACAACGAGGCTTGAGCCGCATACCCTCCAGAATCGAGCATCCTGCGCACTGCGCATGCGCGAAGAGCGGAGAGCGGGTGCCCGCGCATGCGCAAAGTAGTGCGCGTAGGAAACCCGGAAGCGCCCGGGACCCAGGACACCCCCGGACCCTGAAGCCGAAAACGAGGATACAGCCTCCAGGACGGGGAGCGCCGTAGCGGGTAAGGAGACCCCAGGACGGGCGGCATGACAGCTCCTAAATTTGGTCAAGAAAGTGATGCCACTGTTTTACAGTTTATTGAAAAATATGTCACTTGTGAAATTCCATCAGAAGCCACAAATAGTGATCTTCGTGCACAAATTTTACAATTTCAAAGACACAAATGTGGAAAATATTGTCGTCGCAAATACAAAAACAAAGGCAAATACTACACCAAATGCCGATTTGGTTTCCCTAGACCAGTTACAAATAAACAACCTCATGTCTTCAGTTAGACATACTGTTAAAGGAAAGTCACCTAAAAATACATATTACATAAAAAGAAAAGAAGAAGAAAAATATATCAATGATTATAATGCAATCATTGCCCACTTATGGAATGCAAACATAGATGTGCAGTACATTGCAGACAATTCTACTGCAGTTGCACGATATGTCACAGCATACTTAACTAAAGCAGAAAAGACAGAGCTCCAAGACCTCTGGAATTACCTGTCATCAGATAAAACAGTATCTCAGAAATTATACAGCTTGGGCATAAAAATGCTCACCCATAGAGAATGTGGATCTTATGAAGTAGCTGATCATTTAACTGGTACTTCATTGTATGGTAAATCTGAAAATGTAGTATGGCCAAGTCTTGGTCCAGCTAAATCTAGAAAAAGAGTTCTAAAATCATATGAAGATATAGAAACAATAGCCAAACATGATCCCAACAGCCAAGACATTTTAAAAAACAATTTATTGGACAGTTACTACCCAAACAGAAGTAATACTTTGGAAAACATGTGTCTATACCAAATAGCCCAAAACTGCACATACAAAAATAAGATGAAACCCGATGAAAAAAAAGGTAAATATAGAGTGACAGACTGTGAAGGCAGCTTAGTTAAACTCACTAAACCAAATTTAATTAATCATATCAAATTGTCATTGAAGACTCCTCAACATAAAGAAGTATATTACATGTCCCTGCTACAACTGTTCAAACCATGGAGAAAAGAAGAACAATTACTAGATAACTATGACTCATATGAGGATGCTTTCAAAGCAAATGAAAGCACTATAACTGATGTAAACTTTACACAGTACAAAACAATATTGCACAATGAACAGCACCATGAAGAAGAACTCCAAGCCCAACTAGATAAGGATACTCCTGACAGTAGTCAACCTTCTGTAACAGGAAACCAAGAACCACTGGGAGAACCACTAATAACAAATGGGGCAGAATTAGCTATGATAGAAGTAGAAAACACCATGTGTCAGCATGAAGATAAGGAAGACTTAACTATACTACAATCAAAACTAAACAATGAGCAAAGTAGCATTTTTCAAGAAGTAACAAAACAAATTGCACATGGTGTAAAACATGAAAATAAAGAATGTTCCTGCCATAATGATAAACCTATACTACTGTACGTCAGTGGTGAAGCTGGTTCTGGCAAAACATTCCTAATCAAAATCATTAGTAAGTTCCTTCAACAATTGACAAACAACAAACTGTCAGCTGTTGTCACTGCCCCCACAGGTTTAGCTGCCTACAACATAGGTGGTGTTACATTACACCGATTACTACTATTACCAGTAGAACACCAGAACAAATTAGACTGTTACAAACTTTCTGCAGAAGCTGCAATGGAATTACGCAGAGTATTGAAACAAATGCAAATGCCACTAATAGATGAAGTGAGCATGGTCTCCAACCTAATGTTAGCTTTGATTCACCTCAGATTACAAGAAGTACTCAAAACAGACTATGAAGAGCTCTTTGCAGGAAAACACATTATTGTTTTTGGAGATCTGCTTCAATTAACACCAGTAAAAGTTGAACCTATTTTTAAAACATTAGGGCACAAACTCTGCCATAAAACTGTTGGCAGCATTGGAAATGTCAACCTTTGGCAACATTTCCAATACAGAGAATTAACAGAAAACATGTGCCAATCTGCAGATCTAACTTATGCCAAAAATTTAAAAAGTTTGAGAGTTGGTATACTTTCTAAAGAAGCAGAAGCAACATTGAAAACCCGGCACAATAATGCACTTTATGGCGATAATGCATGTGCTACAGATGTTATGGAACAATTAGCCCACACAAATGTCAATTGTATGGCCTTAATGCCAACTCTTGCAAGCTGTTTCAAATTCAATGAAATCATGCTAAGTAAAGAAATGCAACCAATAATGGAAATTAGCGCCACAGACAAACTAGATGTACATGGTATGACACTACCCATGTGTGACCAAGCCACAACAAGACTAAATAATTTAGAAAAATCAATCTCAAACACAGCAGGCTTAGAAAAGATGTTAAAATTATCCTTAAATTGCAGAGTAATGCTTAAACGTAACCTTGACGTGGACCAAGGACTAGTTAATGGAGCACTGGGTACAGTTGTTGGCTTTCAAACATACCCACGTGACAACAAAATTCAGTTTGTCAATATACTCTTTGACAAACTTTCTGAAGTAAAATGGATAGGACGCTCAACAGCTAGATTCCTTCTCTTCAAAGATATGTATGTACGCAGAGAACAATTTTCTCTAACTCTTGCATACGCAGTCACGATTCATAAATCACAAGGTCTTACCCTAGGCAAAGCAATGATAGATATTGGTAACACAGTCTTTAAAGAAGGCATGAGCTACGTAGCACTATCACGCTTATGTACACTTGACGGTCTATTTCTAATCAACTATGATGCAAGTAAAGTAAACGCTGATATTCCTTGCATTTTAGAATATAATAGACTTCGCTCACTATACACTCTCCATATAAACACATATTCTGTTCCACAAAAACTAAAACGTTGTAAAAGAAAACTAAATCAAACAGAAATGCAACAGGACGTCACTGCAAATCCTCCAAAGAGAGTAAAAGAAACTAATACTTCATCAAGTACCACAAACAAAAAAGAATCAATTAGAGAAAGTAAACCATGTACTTCTTTAAAGAAGGAAGACAAACTCCAAAAAAAGCAGTTAGATACAGAACTACCTGGACCATTTAAATTCTCAAATATAGTTGGTGTAAGTTGCTATGCAAATGAAGAAATGAATATTCTATTACAATTACCACCAATTGTTGACAACGTTTACTCACACAGTACAGACCCATTGTGTTTGCAAATGTTAGTACTTCACAGAAATGCAGCAAACAATCTTGACAACACATATAGTGTTTTTGGAATAAGACGACAATTGGACTACTGTGCTGGAATGGTGAAATTCACTATAAACTCACAGGAAGATCCACAAGAATTTCTAATGTACTTACTACAAGTACTGGAAAACAAAAACATACCTATAAATGAAATCTTTCAGATTTCATACATGTGGAAACATACATGCATTCAACTTGACAGAGAACAATACGGACAGCGTCCTCAGGACACCCCCTACAAACACTCCCCGGACACCACGAGTGTTCTTAGAAGCGTCTTCAGAACACCCCCATTTTGTTTATTTGCGAACATTTCAGGACATCGCGAGTGTTCTTAGAACACATTCAACTTGACAGAGAACAATACGGACAGCGTCCTCAGAACAAACCCTACAAACATTTCAGGACACTGGGAGTGTTCTCAAAAACGTCTTCAGAACACCCCCATTTTGTTTATTTGCGAACATTTCAGGACACCGCGAGTGTTCTTAGAACACATTCAACTTGACAGAGAACAATACGGACAGCGTCCTCAGAACAAACCCTACAAACATTTCAGGACACTGGGAGTGTTCTCAAAAATGTCTTCAGAACACCCCCATTTTGTTTATTTGCGAACATTTCAGGACACTGCGCGTGTTCTTAGAACACATTCAACTTGACAGAGAACAATACGGACAGCGTCCCAGGACACCCCCTACGAACACTCCCCGGACAACGCGAGTGTTCTTAGAAGCCTCTTCAGAACACCACCATCTTGTTTATTTGCGAACATTTCAGTACACCACGAGTGTTCTTAGGACACATTCAACTTGACAGAGAACAATACGGACAGCATCCTCAGGACACCCCCTACGAACACTCCCTGGACACCGCGAGTGTTCTTAGAAGCGTCTTCAGAACACCCCCATTTTGTTTATTTGCGAACATTTCAGGACACCGCAAGTGTTCTTAGGACATATTCAACTTGACAGAGAACAATACGGACAGCGTCCTCAGGACACCCCCTACGAACACTCCCCGGACACCGCGAGTGTTCTTAGAAGCGTCTTCAGAACACCCCCATTTTGTTTATTTGCGAACATTTCAGGACATCGCGAGTGTTCTTAGAACACATTCAACTTGACAGAGAACAATACGGACAGCGTCCTCAGAACAACCCCTACAAACATTTCAGGACACCGGGAGTGTTCTCAAAAACGTCTTCAGAACACCCCCATTTTGTTTATTTGCGAACATTTCAGGACACCGCGCGTGTTCTTAGAACACATTCAACTTGACAGAGAACAATACGGACAGCGTCCTCAGGACACCACCTACGAACACTCCCCGGACACCGCGAGTGTTCTTAGAACAGTTTCACTTTGCTTGCGAACAAAACGGACACATATTGACTCCTTAGAACACCCCCTAGTCAGTTTATTTAGAACATTTCAGAACACCCATGATGGCCGCAAACAAATCGAACACAAAAAGAAAGTCTAACACATAAAAAACACAACTTTCATCCTATCTCATACACTCCCACCCTCCCCAAACACTCCTACACACCAACACACTCTACAAAATACACATTTTGAACAAAGTTTCACCGCGCTGTCCGGGGACGTCCGCGAATCCAATATGGCGGGCGCTACCGAAAAATCTGACGCGCTTCCCACTTCACGCCGTCCAATCAGCGAACACTTTGCATGTTCGCGCGAACATCACGCAAGACGATTGGCCAATCAGGAAACTTTCCGCGGAGCGAACAGGGAAGTGCATCCACAAACCGAACACAGATATCACTAATTTTTTTTTATCTACTTTTTGGTCATTTTAAAAAAACGACTGGATGGATTTTCACCAAATTTGCAAAAGCACGCTTTCGGGACCAAGCGGTTTGGGCTGTAGACACAAGCAAAATTTTTTTCCCATTCAGTGAGAGTGAGTATAATGTATACAAATATGAGCACATAGAGGGAAGGTAGAGTAATAAAAATAAAACTATGAGAAAGTGCTGATAACCATAATGATTATCTTCATGCACAGAAAGGATTGCTCTCTTTCAAGCCTGTATCTTCCGCTATGTACATGTTTCATATGATGTGACAGGACCCTAAGTCTACAAATATAGTACCTTTTCAATTTTTACTTCCTGACTGTTACTGAAGAAAACTATGTGGCTTTGATATGTCAGTAAAGGATAAAAAGGGAGAGCCAGCCATGTGATGTCATCAGTGAAGTCATCAATGACATTTGTGATGTCATCTTTGATGTCCTGGGTGTTAGTGTTAGCAGTGCACGGTGGCGCGAGTTATGGTTGCTTATGTTACCATAACTGGCAAATTTCAGGAGTTTTTCGGTTTTACTTTGAGCCATAACGTCCCTTTAACAACGTTTTTTCACTGAATTTCATAGGTTTTTAATAGCGCAACTTAACCATAACGTCCCTTTAACAAAGTTTTTGTTAATATCACGCAAACAATATACAAACATGGCGTGCAAAAACCACGCTTTACACAGAATGTTCCAAAGTAAGAATTTATGCTCGTTCACAGTGAAGGTCAGCTGCTTCCATTTTTTTCTCGGCCCCCGGAGAGGCTCACGAAGCGGACTATAAGGTTGTATTGTGTTTTGACCTTGACAGACAGAGATTGTGATGAAATACTTCTCTTGAAGGAGTGTTGCTAAAATGTAAGAGAAGATAAAGATGAAATTTCTGAAACGAAACCACTTTTATATATTGTATCACTATACGAAAGATCGTTGGCCCACGCGGAGTCGTATTTTGGGACTGCACCACTCGTAGACAATGGAAATTGAAATTGTACTGTAAGTAACCCTTTAGATTACTTAATACCAAATATTTCTACAATAGCGTAGCATTAAAGACCGCTCAAGTTGAACTTGTTCGGTGAAAGTGGCATAATGTTTTCTACCGCGCACTATCACCGCCAAATTGATCCCCTGTCGTTTAGAGGGCTCTGAAAAAGGCAGACGACACAGGGTGGGATAATAGAAATAATGTAACCGGTCCATAGGCGGTCAAGTGCTCTACTCGCTGTGCCACTTCACTGTAGCCTGTCAAGTGGCACAGCGAGTACAGCGCTCGCTTTGACATCCGTGCAAAGCTTCCTAACGCAAGTTTGAATCCCGGCAAGGCCAAACTCAGCCTTTCATCCTTCCGTGGTCGATAAATGAGCACCACACACCGTGGTTAATAATAAGCACCGCTTACATACCTCACGGTTCTTAGCGCTATATGAATGGGAAAATATTATTATTTTATTATTAACATACTCTGTTGCACTATCTTTGATAGCAAATAGTTTCACGCCCTAATAAATAAAATGATGATTTTTAATGAAGATCGGCTGGTGAGACTAATTTATGTTTTTTTAAAACAGGTACGTGGCCCCATTTTTTCCATGTCACGATTTACAGACTCCAGCGGATGGGGTCTTCAACTGCCAGGTGCAAGTCCAAATATGCAACTTCATGACCCTCAACATTTTATGGGACAATCGCCAAGGATGCCCTTACGCAGTACTAGCGGCTACAAACAACATACCAACCAATAGGGTGGTCTAATGGCTCGTTGTTGGAGCAACCTTCCGATTATCAGAGCGACCATTTACTGCTTTTATCATAAACCAACAGCCTATCTACCGCAAAGGAACAACGCGTGGCTCCAAATAAACTTTTGCTGATCGACAACAAAGACAAATGCAAATTGCTGAATATTCTCTAAACATTTGATGTGAAATAAATGTACTTTACCAAATGTACAATCCTGCTGTTTACTTTTAAACCACAGTTTCATATTCCGAATTGTGGCGCACTGAGTTGTAAGCTGATCTAACACTCTCTGTACCGCAAAGGAACATCGCGTGTCTCAACATGAACTTTTGTGGATCGACAACAAAGACAAATGCAAATTGCTGAATATTCTCTAAACATTTGATGTCAAATAAATGTACTTTACAACATTTACAATCTTGCTCTTTGCTTTTAAATCACAGTTTCATATTCCGAATTGTGGCGCGCTGTGTTGTGACATAATGTGTGTTGTCTTCCGGGTTCTGTGTAAAGTCGCGTAGTACTGGAGACAACTGGGCGCGTTTCATTACGCACCCTGTAACGTCACGGAGAAAGGCGGGGAATATGAATGCTTTGATAATATCAGGCTTAGGGGCGGGAGATATGATTTAGTGTCGCAAAAGCAAGTCAGCCAGGTCAATAGCGCCAGTCATAGGATTATCACATAATGTCGGCGCACACCAGCCGGATTTATCGTTTCTTTAGTGGACAAAAAGTCGGTTGACGCCCCTAGGAAATTGTACTATTAGCGAACAAAAGGAGTGCTCTTAAAACACTTTCACCCTGACAACGAACAATACAAACAACGTTCTCAGAACACCCCCATTTTGTGTAATTGCAACCATTTCGGGACACTGCGAGTGTTCTTAGAACACATTAAACTAGACAGATTACAATACGGACACTTCGCACGGCTACAGCCAGAACCGCTGGACGGATTTACACCAAATGCGGCAGGAGCGGCGGCCTGGCCCCAAAAGCGTGCTTTTGTAAATTTGGTGAAAATCCGTCCAGTAGTTTTTTTTTTTAAATGACCAAAAAGTAGGTTAAAAAAAAATGTGTGATATCTGTGTTCGCTTTGCGGACACACTTCCCTGTTTGCTCTGCGGACAGGACGGTGACTGGGCAAGCAGCTTGCGTGATGTCCGCGGACATCTGACGTGCTCTCTCATTGGATGCAGTGAAAGCGGGCAGTGTGTCTGGCTTCAGAGACGCCCGCCATCTTTCTTTCCCGCATGAGAGGCTTTGTCAGGTCAGCAGGAGCGTGTCTGTCTCCTGTTCCTCCCACCCCTGCTCATGCCCCGTGTCTGCCCCACCCCCCGCTCATGCCCCGTGTGTCCTTTCTGTCCCCCCACCCTCCCTCATGCCCCGTGTGTCCACCCCACCCCCGCTCATGCTCCGTGTCTCCCCTGTTCCTCCAGCCCCCCGCTCACGCCATCGCACACGGTGGCCAGCGGAGGGCCGAGGAGCGGGATCTGCCGCACAAACTCATGTCTGTGTTTTTGTTTGTCTCCTGACATACAAACCCCCCCACCCCGCGCTCATGCCCCGTGTGTCTCTCTCCCTCCCCCCACCCCTCGCTCATGTCCCATGTGTCTCTCTCCCTCCCCCCAACCCCCCGCTCATGCCACCTGTGTCTCTCTCCCTCCCGCCCACCCCCCTTCATGCACCATGTGTCTCTATCCCTCTCCCCCACACTCCTGCTCATGCCCCGTGTGTCTCTCTCCCTCCCCTCTACCCACTGCTCATGCCCCGTGTGTCTCTCTACCTCCCCCCCACCCCCCGCTCATGCCCCGTGTGTCTCTCTCCCTCCCCCAGCCCCCGCTCATGCCTTGTGTGTCTCTCCCCTCCCCCCCACCCCCGCTCATGCCCCGTGTGTCTCTCTCCCTCCCCCCGACCCCCCGCGCATGCCCCGTGTGTCTCTCCCCTCCCCACCACCCCCCGCTCATGCCCCATGTGTCTCTCCCCTCCCCCCACCCTCCGATCATGCCCCGTGTGTCTCTCCCCCCACCCCCTGCTCATGCCCCGTGTGTCTCTCTCCCTCCCCCCACCCCCCGCTCATGCCCCGTGTGTCTCTCCCCTCCACCCCCGCTCATGCCCTGTGTGTCTCTCCCCTCCCCCCACCCCCCGCTCATGCCCCGTGTGTCTCTCACACTCCCCCCACCCCTTGGTCATGCCCTGTGTGTCATTCTCCCGCCCCCCCAACCCCTGCTCATGCCCTGTGTGTCTCCCTCCCTCCCCCCTATCCCCCGATCATGCCCTGTGTGTCTCTCGCCTCCCCCCTGCCCCCCGCTCATACCCTGTGTGTCTCTCCCCTCCCCCCACCCCCGCTCATACCCCGTGTGTCTCTCCCCTCCCCCCCGCCCCCCGCTCATACCCCGTTTGTCTCTCCCCCTCCCCCCACCCCCCGCTCACGCCCCGTGTGTCTCTCCCCCTCCCCCCACCACCCGCTCATGCCCCGTGTCTGTCTCCTGTTCTCCCCACCCCCGCTCATGCCCCGTATCTGTCTCCTCTTCCCCCCACACCCCGCTCATGCCCTGTGTCTGTCTCCTGTTCCCCCCACCCCCCGCTCATGGCCTGTGTCTCTCCTGTTGCCCCCCACCCCTCCGCTTATGCCCCGTGTCTGTCTCCTGTTGCCCCCACCCGCTCATGCCCCGTGTCTGTCTCCTGTTGCCCCCCGCTCATGCCCCGTGTCTGTCTCCCCTCACCCCCCGCTCATGCCCCGTGTCTGTCTACTGTTCTCCCCATGCCCCCCGCTCATGACCCATGTCTGTCTCCTGTTACCCCCACCCCCCGCTCATGCCCCGTGTCTCTCCTGTTGCCCCCCACCCTCCCGCTCATGCCCTGTGTCTGTCTCCTGTTGCCCCAACCCGCTCATGCCCCGTGTCTGTCTCCTGTTCCCCCCACCCGCTCATGCCCCTTGTCTCTCTCTTGTTGCCCCCCACCCTCCCGCTCATGCCCCTTGTCTGTCTCCTGTTCTCCTCACCCCCCGCTCATGCCCCGTGTCTGTCTCCTGTTCCTCCCACCCCCCGCTCATGCCCCGTGTCTGTCTCCTGTTGCCCACCACCCCCCGTCATGCCCCGTGTCTGTTGTTCCCCCCACCCCCCGCTCATGCCCCGTGTCTGTCTCCTGTTCCCCCCACCCCCGCTCATGACCCGTGTCTGTCTCCTGTTCCCCCACCCCCGCTCATGCCCCGTGTCTCTCCTGTTGCCCCCCACCCCCCGCTCATGCCCCGTGTCTGTCTCCTGTTTTGCCGTCCGCCCCCCGCTCATGCACCGTGTCTGTCTCCTGTTCTCCCCACCCCCCGCTCATGCCCCGTGTCTGTCTCCTGTTGCCCCCAACCACCGTTCATGCCCCGTGTCTGTCTCATGTTGCCCCCCACCCCAGCTCATGCCCCGTGTCTGTCTCCTGTTGCCCCCCGCTCATGCCCCGTGTATGTCTCTGTTGTTCCCCCCACCCCCCGCTCATGCCCTCTGTCTGTCTCCTGTTCACCCCAGCCCCCGCTCATGCCCCGTGCCTCTCTCCTGTTGCCCCCGCCCCCAGCTCATGCCCCGTTACTGTCTCCTGTACCCCGCCACCCCCCGCTCATGCCCTGTGTCTGTCTCCTGTTCCCCCACCCGCTCATGCCCTGTGTCTCTCTCCTTTTGCCCCCCCGCTCATGCCCCGTGTCTGTCTCCTGTACCCCCCACCCCCTGCTCATGCCCGGTGTCTCTCTCCTGTTGTCCCCCACCCCCGGCTCATGCCCCGTGTCTGTCTCTGTTGTTCCCCCACCCCCCCCTCATTCCCCGTGTCTGTCTCCTGTCACCCCACACCCCGCTCATGCCCCGTGTCTCTCTCCTGTTGACCCCCACCCCCCGCTCATACCCCATGTCTGTCTCCTTTACCCCCCCACCACCGCTCATGCCCCGTGTTTGTCTCCTGTTCCCCCATCCACTCATGCCCCGTGTCTCTCTCCTGTTGCCCCCACCCCTCGCTCATGCCCCGTGTCTGTCTCCTGTTGCCCACCCCCCGCTCATGCCCCGAGTATGTCTCCTGTTCCACACAACCCCCCGCTCATGCCCCGTGTCTGTCTCCTGTAACCCCCACGCCCTGCTCATGCCCCGTGTCTCTCCTGTTGCCCCCCGCTTGTGCCCCGTGTCTGTCTCCTGTTGCCCCCCACCCCCCTGCTCAGGCCCCGTGTCTGTCTCCTGTTCTCCCACCCCCCGCTCATGCCCCGTGTCTGTCTCCTGTTGCCCCCCACCACCCCGCTCATCCCCCGTGTCTGTCTCCCCCCACCCCACGCTCATGCCCTGTGTCTGTCTTCTGTTCTCCCTGCTCATTCCTGTGTCTGTTTACTGTTCTCCCCATCCCCCGCTCATGCCCCGTATCTGTCTCCTCTTCCCCCCACCCCCCGCTCATGCCCGGTGTCTGTCTCCTGCTCCCCCACCCCCCGCTCATGCACTGTGTCTCTCCTCTTGCCCCCACCCCTCTGCTCATGCCCCGTGTCTGTCTCCTGTTCTCCCCACCCCCCGCTCATGCGCCTTGTCTGTCGCCTGTGCCCCCCACACCCCGCTCATGCCCCGTGTCTCTCCTGTTGCCCCCCACCCGTCCGCTCATGCCCCGTGTCTGTCTCCTGTTGCCCCCACTCGCTCATGCCCCGTGTCTGTCTCCTGTTCCCCCCACCCGCTCATGCCCCGTGTCTCTCTCTTGTTGCCCCCCACGCTCCAGCTCATGCCCTGTGTCTGTCTCCTGTACCCCCCACCCCCCGCTCATGCCCCGTGTCTGTCTCCTGTTCTCCCCACCCCACGCTCATGCCCCGTGTCTGTCTCCTGTTCCCCCCACCCCCCGCTCATGCCCCGTGTCTCTCTCCTGTTGCCCCCCACCCCCCGCTCATGTCCCGTGTCTGTCTCCTGTTCCCCCTACCCGCTCATGCCCCGTGTCTGTCTCCTGTTCCCCCCACCTGCTCATGCCCCGTGTCTCTCTCTTGTTGCCCCCCACCCCCTCACTCATGCCCCGTGTCTGTCTCCTGTTCCCCCCACCGCTCATGCCCCGTGTCTGTCTCCTGTTCCCCCCACCCGCTCATTTCCCGGTTCTGTCTCCTGTTCTCCCCACCCCCCGCTCATGCCCCGTGTCTGTCTCCTGTTCCTCCCACCCCCGCTCATGCCCTGTGTCTGTCTCCTGTTGCCCCACGCCCCCTGCTCATGCCCTGTGTCTGTCTCCTGTTCTCCCCACCCCCTGCTGATGCCCTGTGTCTGTCTCCTGTTGCCCGCCACCCCCCGCTCATGCCCCGTGTCTGTCTCCTGTTGCCCCCCATGTCTGTCTCCCGTTCCCCCCACCCCCCGCTCATGCCCTGTGTCTGTCTCCTGTTGCCCCCCACCCTCCGCCATGCCCCGTGTCTGTCTCCTGTTGCCCCCCACCCCCAGCTCATGCCCCATGTCTGTCTCTGTTGTTCCCCCCACCCCCGCTCATGCCCCGTGTCTGTCTGCTGTTCCCCCCACCCCCCGCTCATGCCCCGTGTCACCCTCCTGTTGCCTCCCACCCCCCGCTCATGCCCCGTGTCTGTCTCCTGTACCCTCCACCCCCCGCTCATGCCCCGTGTCGGTCTCCTGTTCCCCCCACCCGCTCATGCCCCGTGTCTCTCTCCTTTTGCCCCCCCCGCTCATGCCCCGTGTCTGTCTCCTGTACCCCCCACCCCCGCTCATGCCCTGTGTCTCTCTCCTGTTGCCCCCACCCCCCGCTCATGCCCCGTGTCTGTCTCTGTTGTTCCCCCCACCCCCCGCTTATGCCCCGTGTCTGTCTCCTGTCACCCCACCCCCCGCTCATGCCCCGTGTCTCTCTCCTGTTGCCCCCACCCGCCGCTCATATCCCGTGTCTGTCTCCTGTACCCCCCACCCACCGCTCATGCCCCTGTGAAAACAGAAAAATTGATATGAGGCCGGGAAGCCCAAGGAAACACACCAACACAGGTTACAAAGAACATACAAAACGCTTTATTCAAAGATACAATTACCAAAAGTCAATTGACAAGCGGATAGCTATTCGGCCCTCAGAGTAACAGAACGAACTATCAACGGTAGTTCGCCGTGTTAGGGTGAGAGACTGTACATTGGGATACTCGGGTTTTCATACTTTTTATCCAGCTCTGGCCGACCCCCTCGCGGGTTAACCATTCTCAGAACCAGGCCTAGGGTTCGTTGCCAGGTCAATCCCATAATGTATGCATTTGATCAGTTCCGCTGATACAGTTGTTCATTTACACAAAGGTCAGGGATAGGACAAGGTCTCAGTTTGCGAACCCAACAAGTGGCCTGCAGGCATATTACTTATTCATGTGTGCGGAGGTCACAACGGCCAGAATCCCACTCGAAATGTCATTCGGCCTCCATTTTGTTGTTCAGGGTGACTTCCATACTACAAGAGAACCTAAAAATGGCGGCTAAATCCAAGATGGCGATTTACACAATACATTAAGGTCAAGACCTTGCCGCGGAATCTATTTACACAATGTTTTTAGACAACTTGGCGTAGGCCAACATACATTCAAACAATGCGATAGGAGGTATAATATTATTTCGATTTCCACAGACCCTCCTTTTGGCCTATGCCAAGTGCTAAACATCATCCCTAATACTTTCGAAAATAACTCCATGTATTATCATCCATAGATTCCGCATCATTGTCTGTAATGTCTATAGCCATAAGGTCGTTCATAAGAACCTCTTGTAACATGAATTCTTTAGATGCTGTATCTGGGGTATATATTTATGCCCTATTGCGCTCACTGCTTGAGCACAACACCCCCCTATCATTTCACACATACTTGGGAGGCATTGAAAACAGCAACAAAGGAATAACAGAATCCCTAAAATAACCAGAATAACGGAAAGCACCTTCCAACCCCAAGATCGCAAAGAATCCCAGAACCAAGTACTAAGATTCCAGTCTCCTACAGGGATATGGACTTCAGAACTGAGAGTATGCAAGTTCTGAATTGCTTTAAAAATTGTTGGCGAGGAGTCTGGTACGAGACACAACAAGCGGACCCCACTAATTTGCATACTCCACCCCGTTCTGCCAAGATGACATCTAATGCCATCCGATTTTGAAGTGCTACCAATCTTATTGCCTTTTGCTCTAAGGTCATATTGTGGAGTTTGTCCGTGGTCCGGTTGATCGTTCTCTCCAGTACCCTTTCTAATCCCCTAATGTTCTCTGAGTTTGCTATTTGTCCCCAAAAGGGCACAACTGATTTCGCTATGTCCCCCAATACTTGCCCAGGGGTCTCCGTTGTCGTCTCGCCGCGGGCGAGCCTTAGAAATCTCTAATGTACTTGCTACAAATACCCCGGGTAACAATATTCCTAAATAACAGGTTCCCTGCCAATCCTTGGGCAACCAGGGAAATGCTAAACTACCACAAACAAAATAAACAGGTCCCCCTACATGCAGAGGCCTGTTTTCCCCAGTCAAATTTACAATGTTTTACAAGCTTCAAAATCTCCCATTGGCCGAGTGCCATTTCTCTGTACACAGAAGGGAACCGAGTCAGGACTATGATTTATAGAATAAGAAGGAGGTACAGCGTCCTTATTGCCTATCGGAGCCATTTTAAAGGAAATCAGAATTTGAAAAGGAAGAGATAGTTTGTCAGACGGCCTAATAGAAGCAACGTTAGGTTTACTTCTATTTGCGAAAAGCGAGCATCCCAGGGGAGTCAATTCACGTTTCTCAAAATCATTTAAATTAGTTCCATCAAATTTCCCTGAGATGCTATCATTCCATCGGCCAAAGAACAGTGCTCTAAGAGAGGCATAGCAAGCAGTCGTTAAAGGTAGAGGATATATATACCATCCCAGTCCCTTGTTCCCATGTTGTGGTAAATGAGTACAAATCCAACAATTACTCTTATTAAAAATGGCATGAGTTGCATTCATTACTATCATCAGACTGTTATTATGATACTTTTGTCTATGTTGGGAGTCTCTAGGGGACAGAGTGTGAAGGCGTACAGAGGGAGTCAAAACAGTTGGTACAATCTCGGTCGGTAATAAAGGTTTCAAAGGATAGATTTCTTCGAAATACCAAAGTCCTACAGCAGCAGTTGCAAAAATAACAATAATCATTATCAACACACAACAGTACGTTTTCGGGGCCCCGACACATTGTTCATTGTTCGATTTGGTCACCCCCTTATCTAAAAGTCCAGTGCGGGGAGCAGCGGTGAAAGTGGCAGGCATCGTAGTTTCTCAATGGACGGCCCCAATGTTCGTTGCTGGCGACACTACGGTCGTGTGACTTCTTAGTCCTTCCCAACCCTAGCCAGCAGAATCCCTTTTTTGTTCAACAAAACTTTATAACAAGACAATTTTTTCCAATCACTTCCTTTTTTCCAGATGCACGAAACTCGTGCCGTAGTTCTATTTCCTTGGTCGAAGGTTGTACCTGATGGTACCCAAAATTGTCTGGTCTGGAAACAAGGTATCGTCACTTCCTGAGGGAAGCGACGTGTCGGTGGCGACGGAAGTCGCAGAGCTCAAAACAGTGTTTTCCGGAAGTGATTTTTCAAGAGAGCGCGGAGACGAAATGGACTGTTCCCCAAGCTCCTCAGGCTCAGAGAACTTCTCCGACGCACTCACAGCGCTGTTTGCTACTCCAAGATCAGAGACTGTAGCGTCAGCGAGGGGTTCTGCTTCTTCTGTAGCGTGTGGCGTCGGGTGAGGAAGTTTCTTGATGTGCGTCGCGTGAATCAAGTTCTTCTTTCCAGCCACCCGCACTGCTGTCCTGGTGACCAATAACACCTGATGGGGTCCCCGCCAGCGAGGCGCGAGACAGGAAGACCTCTCGTAGGCCTTCACGAGGACCCAACTTCCAGGCTGTATATCGTGTCGTGGGCCCGTGAACCGTACAGGTAAAGCAGAGTGCACCTGGTGGTAAATGAAATACAGGTTTTTAGTTAACTGGTTACAGTAGTCTACAAGCAATACATTTTCCACCTCTCTCAGAGCTTTAGGTTTCGGGAGACCCCAAATGTTAGCAGGTCTCCCCATCACTACTTCAAATGGAGAAAGCCCAGTTCTAGTCTGAGGTGTGGTACGCAGAGCTAATAACACAATAGGCAAAGCATCTGGCCATTTTAGTTTGGTATCAGCACATGTTTTTGCAAGTTTGTTCTTTAGAATACCATTGTGTCTTTCCAACAACCCAGCACTTTGAGGATGTCTAGCTGAATGAAATCGTTTCTCAATACATAGGGCTGCACATATTTGCACAATTACTGCTGCGATAAAGTGAGGACCATTATCCGACCAAATTATCCTCGGGAGCCCAAATCGAGGAAAGAATTCTTTTACCATAATCTTTGCAGTGGTCATGGCGGTAGCATCTTTGACGGGGAAAGCCTCGACCCATTTACTGAAGGCACAAATAATTACAAGAACATATTTTAGATTATTACATTGTTCCATCTCAATAAAATCAAAGTGGATGACCTCCAAGGGGACAGAAGGGGGCCCAAAGCTTCCCCTTGGAGTCGCTGTCCCCTTACCCACATTGTGCTTTAGGCAGATCATACAGTTCTGGACGTGCCTCTTTGCAGTTTCCAGAATTTTGTCATTTACCCAAACCTGTTCTAAAATTCTCGTGATCTGCTGGGCACACACATGCGTAGGACCGTGTGCCATCGTAACCATTGCCAATACATAAGAATCAGGAAGCAACCATTTCCCTTTGGATGTATCCACCCAACATCCTTCGTCATCCAGTTTCCCCATTCCCTCAGCCCACCTTTTAGATTCTTCTATTGTGGCATCAGTTTGAATATCTCGCACAGACCCAATACCTTCATCCATTATGCAAGCATCTCTCATTTCCCTCGAGGCATACATGTCCGTGCTAAGGTCTGTGGCCGTTTGTCTGGCTATCAAATCCGCAAAAGCGTTCCCTTTGCCCACATCATCTATGACCTTGCGATGTGCTGCACATTTCATGATCGCTAACTGTTTAGGGAGTGAGAGTGCCGAAAGTAATTGCACTATCAAGGGGCCATGCTGAATCTTGGTCCCATGTGAGGTCAGGAACCCTCTTTCCGCCAAAGCTTTCCGAAGTTGTGAGCCACCCCAAATGCGTACTGGCTATCAGTATATATATTGACTCTTCGCCCTTGGGAAAGTTCACAAGCTCGAGTCAACGCTATAATCTCTGGGGCCTGCGCGGTGTTATGCGAAATTCTCTTAGTTTCGACAACTTTGCTCAATGTAGTAACTGCATAAGCAGCTGTAGATGTACCATTCGAAAGTTTGAAGCAGGAGCCATCGCAAAACAGCTCCCCTTCCGCATTCTCCAACGGAGTATCTATGAGATCTATCCTGCCCTTCGTCTCTTGTTCAGTGGTATACAGGCAGTCATGTAATTCTTCGTCACCGCAAACAGTGTTTTGCGGGAAAGGTAAGAGTTCAGCTGGATTAAGAACACAACACCTCTTAATTTGAATATGAGGGGCAAACAGAATTAGTTCATACCTTATTAACCGTGCTGAGGTGAGGTGTTGCGTTTGAGTTTTGTTCAATAGAATATCAACAGAGTGAGGTACCATCAAAATTAATTCATGGCCTAGGACCATTCCGTCACTCTGTTTTACAGACGTGGCAGCAGCAGCGACAGCGCGCAAACATCTTGGCAAAGCGCATGCAACAGGATCAAGGGCGGAGGAGTAGTAGCCGCACGGCCTATTCTTCCCTCCGTGTTCCTGTGTTAACACAGCCAAAGCACATCCATCACATTCATGCACAAACAACACAAAGGCCGTGTCATAATTTGGAGTACCCAGAACCGGTGCCGAACATAGCGCGGTTTTGAGAAGCTCAAATGATCGTTGATGTTCCGATTCCCATGGCAGTGGCAGAGAAATACCCTTCTTCGTCAAAGCCAACATCGGTTTTATCACTAGTGTGAAATTTGGGATCCACAACCTACAGTAGGAAGCCATACCTATCAGGGCTCTGACTTCCTTCTGTATATTTGGAACAGACATACCAGAAATGTGTTTTATTCTTTCAGGTGTCAATCTTCTCCCCTCCTTTGACAGGATGTAGCCTAGATAGGCAACCTCCTGACAACAATATTGAAATTTTTTAAGCAAAGCTTTGTGACCATTTTTAGCTAGGTGAACGAGCAACAGTACAGTGCCTTATTTACAGGCACTCTCAGAGTCTGCAGCCAAAAGCAAATCGTCAACATATTGAAGCAGCGTGCAAGTAGGTGGCAATTCAAGGGTGTCGAGCTGCTCTTTCAAGGCTCTACTATAAATACTAGGACTTTCAGTATACCCTTGAGGTGCCCTTGTAAATGTAAATGAGATTCCCCCCAAGGTGAACGCAAACAGATATCTGCTTTCTTTATGTATAGGGATACTAGAGAAGGCGTTTTTCACATCCACAACGCTGAAGTACGTAGCCGTAGCAGGGATCATTGTTAATATCTTCGTCACATCAGGCACAGTTGGAAATTGTGGGGCAACCACTCGGTTAATAGCACGAAGATCAATTATAAACCTGTATGGAATTGCATTGTCGCCTTTTGTATATACGGGTAAGATCGGACTGTTACACAAACTACCTGTAATCTCCTCGATCACCCCACGATGTACAAAATCGGAGACAATGCATTTCAAAGCACGCTCGCCTTCGACTGATATTTTATACTGCGGAATGCGTGGCAGTTTCACCCCATGTTTCAGAACTATTTTAACGGGCTCAATCTGTAACACTCCAACATCATTGTCGTCCACCGCCCACAAACATTCCGGGACAATGCTAAACTCGGGATGTAAAGGTCGAATCAGAAACTGAGAATTAGGAAGTTGCTGTGGTGAAACCATCAGCTGTACTCCATCCGAAGAACAATTAATTACTGCGTTCAATTTCTTTAACAAATTCAACCCCAGCAAATTCTCTCCACAGTTCGAAGTGAGAAGAAAAGGACAATGGTCCGTAAAGGGTCCCAAAGAAACGGATACCGGCGTAGAAACCAGACAAACAGTTGGTATACCAGAAAACCCTACGGAAACATTTGTTTGCCCTGACAGTGGGATGTTTGGGACCCGAGAATGATCAATAGAGCACTTCTGTGCTCCAGTGTCAATCAAAAACTGGTGTTTCCTATTCCCTACTAATAATTCAACGTAGGGGCCTTTTTGATTAATGGGAATAGGCGAAGGTTCCAAACCCTGCTTCGGGCAATCCTAATGGAACAGAGTCTCGTCAGAAGGAAACTCTTCAGAAAGGTAGGCAGCAGAAGGGTGATCAAATATGTTTCTCGAGTCCATACTCGAGGTCTGATTTTCCCGTGAAAAAGGTTGCTGAGAATCTTGTAAAAGCTGACCCCTGTCAGGGCCCCCTGCTCCAGGGTGGCCCCTAGGTCGTCTACCAATACTACCAAACGTACTGTTTGACCTCTGGTGAAGGACGGGGCACTGTGCTCGCCAATGACCTTCCTGGCGGCAATAAGCACATTGATTAATATTCACAGGACTCAAAGGAGTATTTCCTTTCGGGACGTACTGACCTCTAGTCTGTGTTGTACCCCCTCTGGGGTTTCTAATAATTTGCTGCAATAATACTTTGGTTTTCAAATCTCCCTTTCTCTTTTCAATTTTCTCCTTCTCATTATTAACATGGTTCTCATAATACTGAGCCATGTGCAAAACCTCAGATTGAGATTTTGCCTGCCAAGCGCTCTCAGAGGACATAATTTGTGACTGGATGTCAGGTAACAATCCACGTACAAATTTGTCCACAAACAACCTCTTCCCCGACTCTGTACCTAAATCCTGTCCACTGAAGTCAGAAAATACCTGCTCGAATCTATTAAAAAATTTGGTGGCGCCTTCAGTTTTCCCTTGGACACAGGCTGTAAGCTTGTCCCAAATAATCCTTTTCTCTGGAATTATAGTTTTTAGCTTCGTAACAATCCTATCAGGTAAAGTAAGTATTACCTGTGGTGGTTTCTCGCCAGCTGGTCTTTCTCCATCAATTCTAATCATATTTGCCCACGTATCTCCCAGCCCCGGCACATCATCTATTGTCCGAACCTGTTTCCATACATCTACGGGTAGGAGTACAGGGAATAACAAGTCAATGTCACTCAAGGTGAACACAGAGGACTGTAAAACGGACTCTATTTCTTTGTAAAACCCCATCGGGTTTTTCCTGATATCGGGAACTGATTGTCTAATTGTGTTCACTTCCTGTCGTGAAAACGGGACATGAACAAATTGCGATACATAATGTGTAGGGATATCCACAGCGGGGGCACCAGTCCCAGCGTTGGCGGGGATCTCAACTTTTGGGACAAAGGTCGGAGGAACCTCTCTCATAGGCAACTGAGATATAGGTACCTCCGGCCGCTTACTAAGTAATAGAGCCAGGTCGAGCGCTAAGGCAGCTGTAGAAGTATCGGGCGAAAAAGCCCTTTTACAAATCCCCAATAATTCTATGGGGCAACTAACCCTCTTCCTTACACATTCCTCCTGCAGGTGCTGTACCATCACCTGAATTACCTTTCTTTGCATTTCTACTGTATACTGACTATACGTGTCATACATTTCATCTGGCGGTATCGATGAATCCGAGATCCATCGAACCGCATCTTTGGTACAAATTCGTACTTCCTCAGGTGCCGCTCTACGGCACGGAAGGAACCGTTTCTGTACATATATTCTATCGTCTTCATCATCCTCATCTCGTGCTATTTCAAAGTCTTTCCTGAACTCAAACAATCTTTCAACATGTCCATATACTTTCTGCTCTGTGTCCCTCGAAAGTGCCAAAGCATTCAGATCTCTCACCCCTTGTGGAAGATCCGAATTTTGTAATCTACCCCACATCACACACAAGTGAGACCCCAAACCTTCGATAAAAACATTTTTCTCGGGAAAACTATTCAAATTAAATAATGTGGAAAAAACATTAGCTTGATCACCTTTATCCATGCAATGCTTAGCCCATGCAAACAATTCCTGTTTCTTATCTGCAGAAACAGTACTACGAGTCACAATCTTTGACCCTGCACCTGGATCAACTTCAATCAATACGGGGCCACTCGGGAGCGAAGGTATCGGTAAATTTAACAAAGGTGCAACTATCGGTGCAGGGGAAAGGGGCGGTGCGATAGGCGGAGGAACAACAACCAAAGGACTAGGAACAATAGGTTGTATATGGGGAACAGGAATAACAACAGGCGCGACAACAGGAATAGGCAGAGCGCCCAAAATAGGAGTATACGGAGGTGGCGCTGAGGCATCGGGCCTGCGTTCATTTAATAACTTTTCAATAAATTCCTCAGAAACATGGAAATCTTTAGAGGGGTACATTTTCTGGATCCCGAGTGAAAAGGTTCTATCCATATTTTTAACTGATTCTGACCGCTTTTCTTTATCATATAATGATGCTTTTTCAGCGTTTGTTTTATGACGACGTGCATGTTTATCCCTACTTTTAAGCTGCTGTAATGCTTCTTTCTTCCAATTCTGTAACACATCGAAAGCTGCTGGTCTAGCCTTTTTCTTTAACAAGATCGATTCTAAGTATTCAATACGGGGGATCTCAAACTACTGTTGATTGGCCACTGAAATTCGGAGGCATGTCTGGTCTGACTGTGCCAAATATCATTAAATACTATACTTCCAATGCCATACTTACAGTACATAGAACACACCGGCGACCCCTCCTGTGGTGCCGGGTGGCTAAATTCATAGGATTGTCGATCGCTGCGGAACAGAGCCCTAAAGCAGCTAGATAATTTCCCAGGCATTTCACAAATAATTGGTGTTACCTGGTTCAATAATTGTGTCTGCAGATACAATACGCCAAATTCAAATTGTCAGGGTTAAATTAAGAGCCGGGTCACGACTGCACCTGACCAAACCTAAGGAGTACCGTACGGTTTACCAAAGAACTTACCTAACAAATTTTACCTTGTGTTTGGTGGTTTCGGCAAATCTGCCCGCCTCAAAATTGGACCCTCGTCAAGATGCCGTGTCAGACCACACGACTATCGTCCAAGGATCGGATTGTACAGCGCTGCCGAGGTATCGCGTCTCGATCGGTCGGGCCCGCAGAATCACACCGTCCGATCCCGGTTCGATTGTCTGCGTCAACCTTCAATGATCCGGCATCAATCTTTAGGGTCCCTATTCGGGCGCCAACTGTGGAAATAGAAAAATTGATATGAGGCCGGGAAGCCCAAGGAAACACACCAAAACAGGTTACAAAGAACATACAAAGCGCTTTATTCAAAGATACAACAATTACCAAAAGTCAATTGACAAAAGGATAGCTATTGGGCCCTCAGAGTAACAGAACAAACTATCAACGGTAGATCGCCGTGTTAGTGTGAGAGACCGTACATTGGGATACTCGGGTTTTTATACTTTTTATCCAGCTCTGGCCGACCCCCTCGCGGGTTAACCATTCTCACAACCAGGCCTAGGGTTCGTTGCCAGGTCAATCCCATAATGTATGCATTTGATCAGTTCCGCTGATACAGTTGTTCATTTACACAAAGGTCAGGGATAGGACAAGGTCTCAGTTCGCGACCCCAACATGTGGCCTGCAGGCATATTACTTATTCATGTGTGCGGAGGTCACAACGGCCAGAATCCCACTCGAAATGTCATTCGGCCTCCATTTTGTTGTTCAGGGTGACTTCCACACTACAAGAGAACCTAAAAATGGCGGCTAAATCCAAGATGGCGATTTACACAATACATTAAGGTCAAGACCTTGCCGCAAAATCTATTTACACAATGTTTTTAGACAACTTGGCGTAGGCCAACATACATTCAAACAATGCGATAGGAGGTATAATATTATTTTCGATTTCCACACCCTGTGTCTCTCTCCTGTTGCCCCCCACGCCCCGCTCATGCCCCTTGTCTGTCTCCTGTACCCCCCCACTGCCCGCTCATGCCCCGTGTCTCTCTCCTGTTGCCCCCCAACCCCTGCTCATGCCCCATGTCTGTCTCCTGTACCCCCCACTCCCCGCTCATGCCCTGTGTCTCTCTCCTGTTGCCCCCATCCCCCTGCTCATACCCCGTGTCTGTCTCCTGTTGGTTGCCCCCACCCATGTCCCGTATCTGTCTCCTGTACCCCCCACCCGTGCTCATGCCCCGTGTCTGTCTCCTGTTGCCCCCTACCCCCTGCTCATGCCCCCTGTCTGTCTCCTGTTGCCCCTCACCCCCCGCTCATGCCCCGTGTCTGTCTCCTGTTCTCCCCACCCCCCGCTCATGCCCCGTATCTGTCTCCTTTTCCCCCCACCCACCCGCTCATGCCCCGTGTCTGTCTCCTGTTCTCCCCACCCCCCTGCTCATGCCCTGTGTGTCTCTCCTGTTGGCCCCACCCCCCGCTCATGCCCCGTGTCTGTCTCATGTTGCCCCCCACCCACGCTCATGCCCGTGTCTGTCTCCTGTTGCCCCCCAACCCCCGCTCATGCCCCGTGTCTGTCTCCTGTACCCCCCACCCCCCGCTCATGCCCCGTGTCTCTCTCCTGTTGCCCCCACCACCGCTCATGCCCCATGTCTTCCTCTTGTCCCCCCTCCTATGATGCCCCTTGTTGACCTCTTGTTCCCGCCACCCCCCGCTCATGCCCCGTGTCTTCCTCCTGTCCCCCCCACTCCTCGCTGATGCCCTATGTCTTCCTCCTGTTCACCCCCTGCTCACGCCCCGTGTCTTCCTCTTGTCCCCCCTCCTATGATGCTCCTTGTTGACCTCTTGTTCCACCCACCCCCCACTCATGCCCCGTGTCTCCCTTATTCCCCCCCACCCCCGCTCATGCCCCGTGTCTGCACTGTTGGAGCAGGGCAGACACAGGGCATGAACGGGGGTGGGGGCCCCACCTTGCCCTACCCCCGCTCATGCCCCGTGTCTATCCTGTTCACCCTCACCACCGCTCATGCTCCGTGTCTGTCTCCCTCCTTTTCCCCCCTCATGGCCCGTGTCTCCCCTGTTCACCCCCACCCCCACTCATGCCCCGTGTGTCTCTCTCCCTCCCCCTCACCCCCCACTCATGCCCCGTGTGTATCTCCCCCTCCCCACCACCCCCCGCTCGCCCCCCGCTCATGCCCCGTGTCTGTCTCCTGTTCTCCCCACCCCGCGCTCATGCCCCGTGTCTGTCTCCTGTTCCCCCCACCCCCCGCTCATGCCCCGTGTCTCTCTCCTTTTGCCCCCCACCCCCCCTGCTCATGCCCCGTGTCTGTCTCCTGTTCCCCCCACCCGCTCATGCCCCGTGTCTGTCTCCTGTTCCCCCAACCCGCTCATGCCCCGTGTCTCTCTCTTGTTGCCCCCCACCCCCCCGCTCATGCCCCGTGTCTGTCTCCTGTTCTCCCCACCCCCCGCTTATGCCCCGTGTCTGTCTCCTGTTCCTCCCACCCCCGCTCATGCCCCTTGTCTGTCTCCTGTTGCCCCCCACCCCCGCTCATGCCACGTGTCTGTCTCCTGTTCTGCCCACCCCTGCTCATGTCCCGTGTCTGTTGTTCCCTCCACGCCCTGCTCATGCCCCGTGTCTGTCTCCTGTTCCCCCCACCCCCCACTCATGCCCCGTGTCTGTCTCCTGTTCCCCCCACCCGCTCATGCCCCGTGTCTCACTCCTGTTGCCCCCCACCCCCTGCTCATACCCCGTGTCTGTCTCCTGTCCCTCCCCACCCCCTGCTCATGCCCCGTGTCTCTCCTGTTGCCGAACACCCCCCCGCCCATGCCCCGTGTCTGTCTCCTGTTCTCCCCACCCCCCGCTCATGCCCCGTATCTGTCTCCTGTTACCCCCACCCCCCATCCCCCGCTCATGCCCCGTGTCTGTCTCCTGTTCTCCCCACCCCCCGCTCATGCCCCGTGTCTGTGTCCTGTTCTCCCCACCCCCCACTCATGCCCTGTGTCTCTCTCCTGTTGGCCCCACCCCCCGCTCATGCCCCGTGTATCTCTCCTGTGTTCCCCGCTCATGCCCCGTGTCTGTCTCATGGTCCCCCACCCCCCGCTCATGCCCCGTGTCTGTCTCCTGTTGCCCCCCACCCATGCCCCGTGTCTGTCTCCTGTTGCCCCCCACGCCCCCGCCCATGCCCCGTGTCTGTCTCCTGTTCTCCCCACCCCCCGCTCATGCCCCGCATCTGTCTCCTGTTCCCCCCACCCCCCACCCCCCTCTCATGCCCTGTGTCTGTCTCCTGTTCTCCCCACCCCCCGCTCATGCCGTGTCTGTGTCCTGTTCTCCCCACCCCCCGCTCATGCCCCGTGTCTCCCTCCTGTTGGCCCCACCCCCCGCTCATGCCCCGTGTCTGTCTCCTGTTGCCCCCATACCCCGTGTCTCTCTCCTGTTGCCCCCCGCTCATGCCCCATGTCTGCACTGTTGGAACAGGGCAGACACGGGGCATGAGCGGGGGTGGGGGCCCCACCTTGCCCTACCCCCGCTCATGCCCCGTGTCTCTCCTGTTCACCCCCACCCCGCTCATGCTTCGTGTCTGTCTCCCTCCTTTTCCCCCCGCTCATGGCCCGTGTCTCCCCTGTTCACCCCCACCTCCGCTCATGCCCCGTGTCTCCCTTCTTCCCCCCCACCCCAACTCATGCCCCGTGTCTCCCTTCTTTCCCGCTCATGCCCCGTGTCTCCCTTCTCTCCCCCCACCCCCCGCTCATGCCCCGTGTCTCCCTTCTTTCCTGCTCATGCCCCATGTCTCCCTTCTGTACACCCCTTGCTCATGCCCCGTGTCTCTCTCCTGGTCTTCCTGACCCCCCCGCCGATGCCCTGTTGTGTTCTCTTTATACACCCTGCCTTCCCTTTCCCTGGTGTCCATCTTGGTAAAAGATTTTCCTTCCTACACCGGGACGCCTGCCACCCCGGGTTCCCATTTTGAGAACCTAGGATGCTAGTGGTCTTCCTCCATTGAAAAGGACGTTATGGTTACGTTGCACTAATTAAAAACTATGAAATTCAGTTAGGAAATGTGTTAAAGTGACTTTATGGTTAAGTTGCACTAATAAAAACCTATGAAATTCAGTAAAAAAACTTTGTTAAAGGGACTTTATGGATAAGTTGCGCTACTAAAAACCTATGAAATTCAGTAAAAAAACTTTGTTAAAGGGATGTTATGGTTAAGTTGCGCTACTAAAAACCTATGAAATTCAGTGAAAAAACTTTGTTAAAGGGACGTTATGGTTAAGTTGTGCTACTAAAAACCTATGAAATTCAGTGAAAAAAACTTTGTTAAAGGGACGTTATGGTTAAGTTGTGCCACTAAAAACCTATGAAATTCAGTGAAAAAACTTTGTTAAAGGGACTTTATGGTTCAAAGTAAAACCGAAAAACCCCTGAAATTCGGCAGTTATGGTAAGATAAGCAACCATAACTCGCGCCACCGTGCACTGCTAACACTAACACCCAGGAAATCAAAGATGACATCACAAATGTCATTGATGACATCACTGATGACATCACATGTCTGTCTCTCCCTTTTTTCCCTTTACTGACATATATAGGCCACATAGTTTTCTTCAGTAACAGTCAGGAAGTAAAAATTGAAAAGGTACTATATTTGTAGACTTAGGGTCAAGTCACATCATATGAAACATATACATAGCGGAAGACACAGGCTTGAAAGAGAGCAATCCTTTATGTGCATGAAGATAATCATTAAGGTTATCAGCACTTTCCCATATTTTTATTTTTATTACTCTACCTTCCCTGTATATGTTCATATTTGTATACATTGTACTCACTCTCCTTTCCTTTCGGTGCAGTCACATCATGTGATACACATACATATGGTAAGTAGCAGCTTTGAAACAGAGCAATAGTTTCTCTGCATAAAGACAATCAGTTAGGTTATGAACTCTTTCTGCTACTACTTCTGCTTTTTTGTTTGCTTCACTGCCCCTGTATATACTCATATTTGTATGTGTTGTTGTCTCTTTGTGTTTTGTCTGTAATAATTATGTATTAAGTGGGTTTTATTATCTACTTATTACATGTTTCACAGTACGCAAAACTCTAATAAGAAAGCAGTTATCATTTCACTATTCAACATGGCAAGATTATGAATATGGCACCTTCATCATGTATGCTGCACACACTGCCTATGTTTCTGCATGAGTAGCTTAGTATACTGGATAGAACTTCGTAATAGAATGATATTTATAGCAATGCATTGCTTAATCACTAATTAGCTCATGATATTTATCCCAATGATACTTGGCAGTTTTTGGTCAGCATTATAAGAATCCCTTGTACAGAGTTTTCATGAAAAGTAAATGCACATGTGATGTCATCAGTGATGTCATCAATGACATTTGTGATGTCATCTTTGATGTCTTGGGTGTTAGTGTTAGCAGTGCACGATGGCGTGAGTTATGGTTGCTTATCTTACCATAGCTGCCGAATTTCAGGGGTTTTTCGGTTTTACCATAACGTCCCTTTAACAAAGTTGTTTCACTGAATTTCATAGGTTTTTAGTAGTACAACTTAACCATAACGTCCCTTTAACAAAGTTATTTTCACTGAATTCTTGATATATATAATATATGCAATGGATCTTTTATAACGCACTTACGAGACCAGGATTCAAACCTGTATTGCTCTGTGTTGTCTTGCTTCAAAGACAAATGTGTTGCCCGTGAGCTTTCCCCCAGACCTGCTAGATATCTCAGTTTATGGTCTGTGTCATCTACATGTCATTCTATCTCTCTTCTGCCTGCTCCTTCTGAGATCCTGTAAGACCATGTAACCACCGAGCTTAAAGCCTTCCGTGAAGATTACCAAATTCTTCACACAATTTAGTCAGACATTTGCCCAGGTCAGGGCACTGGGGCAATTCTGAATGCAGCAGTCAACAACTTTGCACAACCACAGATAATGAGGCAGATGTGGCCCTAGTATTTGTAGACCTCTTTATGGCCTTCGACAGAGTTGATCAAAAGATTCTAGTCTAACATCTTCATTCCACAGACATCAATGGCTCAGCGCTTCACTAATTTATTCTTTTCTATGAGACAACATTCAGTCTCTCTCATCTTCTTCCCCCACGTCCTTTTTCCCTCCACCTCGTGTGTGGTGTACTGTATAGCTCTTTGGTTACCTCTTCCTCTTCAACCTTTATGTCCAACCCCTCATATCACTCATTGAATCTCATGACTTTACTTTCTTTATCTATGTTGACAGCAATCATCTATTGGTTCACCTCAACAATGACACTTTCTTCTAACCCTTCTGCTTTCAAAATTGCATGACCGGTATCTCCTCCTGGATGAAGGACAACTGCCTGAAGTTGAAAACTGAAGATCTGGTCTTTGGGGCTGGCAGCTCTGTGATCACCTCCCACGGGCCTCTATATCTTCTTCCATGATCGCACCTGTGCCCACCATTAGAAACCTAGCATTTGCACTTGGTCACAAACTCTCCTTTTTACAATGCTGCTTCTTCCTGGGTTTTCTAATATTTCTGCACTTTCTGTAAATTAAGCCCAGCCTAATTCACAGAAGGGTATTATGATGTTAAAACCCCATTGGAAAACGCTCTATGAATAAGGGCTTTTGTGTGAATGTGCATGCTACAAGTTGCTAATCCATAATATGATAACATAACATAACATGTGAATATGTAGATATGAGAACAGTATGCCCATACCTCCGTAAAACTTCACCAATCATTAATTGTTCAAATGAACCGTTTACCCGGTATAACCTTTTGAAGTGCTTTTCAAGTACGGATTTTAAAACTGAACAGAGACACATGAATGGCTACCTTGTGATGCAAATGCAAGTGAGCAGATCTACATTCAATTAGCACGCACAATTATTAACGTTTTACGCATTTTGATAGCTCTACATATTGATGGCTAACCACAACCTCTGCCGCCCACCTGACATAATCAGAAGTGATTAATAGAGGGGGGAAGTACCAGCAGCGAAAGGATCACTCAAGGCATGGACACAATTATAAGTTCGCATTGCTAAGAGGCAGCGTATTAATGTGAGGCTAGTGAATTCCAATTCAGCACTTCCTTAATGCATATTTCATAATTGTAATTGTAATTATAATGAAAATCATTTTTCAGCGTAATTTTGCAACACAAACGATTCCCTTTTCCCATTAGCGCAGAATGCGATGAAGCAGCCTTACTGGGCATGTTTGTAATGCGCATGTTGCGGCGCGTCGTCCTCGCCGCCGCCATTTAATCTCCTCGTAGTCTACAGATGTCAAGAGGTTCCGATTAAGCTTGTTAAATATCTGCTTCAGTCTAACTCATTGATGATTATTTATTTAGCAGTTTTATGTAACCCTGTCATTGATAAGCGCTCAATTAATTTGCCGAGGGACAAATCAACACCGGTTATTTTTCCACTGGCTATTAGATTCTGCGCGGATGTTTGCTGCAAACCACTTGCCAGTTCATTATAAATGGTGGGTCTTCTTCAACTATATTAATTGATATCTCGTCCGCCTTTGTAATACTAGACACATACCCTGAAAGCAAGATATATGAGGTGCTGCATATCATATCTTAAATACTATTCTATAGGATTCGTTTTCCATGTACACTTGTTTATCAAACTATGATGGACTCATACTGTGTGGAAAAAAAAGGTCCTTGGAGAGAAACGTTTAATCATCACACACGCAATGGCTTCTAAATAGCTCACACGCTGGATTGAGCTATTTTTCAGAGGTCCATTAATTTAGCATACTTCCTATAAGTAGAACGCTTGTATTGCCTGTAAATGTTTGTGAATATAAATAAACAATGTCTCATTTTAAACAAAATGCAGGTGCATTCGTTAATATTGTAAAGGTGTGCCCAGGACCACAAACTTAGTCAAGATAATACTCAATGATGGAGGACTCATGTGCACGTCAAACCCCAGCTTTATTCAAACAATGGATCCTAACCTGGACAGCATCCAAGCATCTTGTTCTCGTAGCTCTAAATATGTTTCAACGATTGCAAGCACATTTTTTACCAAAACTAAGTCAGCAATGTTGTCACATTACACTATCAGTCTTAACAAAACCTATGGGGAAAGTGGATCAGTTAATGGCTCAAACTACATTTAGGATGAACAGGGGTTAGTTACTTTATTGGTCTATGCCTATCTGATGGATCTATCTGGACCCATCCCATTGTAGATACTATTTCAAACATATCAATACAGGGACTGCTAATTGGTTGGTATTATCTATCATAGGTGGAGTGGCCAGGGGAATTTCCAATGGTTGGTGCCTAGTTTACCAGCCTTGGACACTTTGACACAACGTCAAGATATGAGTGAGACATAAGTGGGGGAAGAGAATTCAGTTGTCTACCATAATTCCAATTGAAGAATCCTCCTGGTTATCCTGAAGTGATGAGGCCTTCCCATTCCTTTGTACTTGGCCGTGTGTGCCGTGTGGTGTCTGTGGTTTACAGAGAGAATTCTGCAGGTGTCTTATCTGTTTTTGACTCCTAATAAATGGCCAGTGTTCTCCATCTCTGGATCACATGTTAGGGTAACATGTTTGAGAGTGGATCCCTTCTATTTGTTAAGATTTAACTTATTCTGACATGCATATTCTCTTCTTTGTGGCCACTAGGGACACTAGTCTGTAACTTTCCTATAAAGGGGCTCCTTACAGTTTCCCCAGTCTGGAAAAAATGCTGGTAAAATTGCTGATAATACCGGCACTGGTATTTTTACCAGAACAGGGGTACACAAGTTTGGTGGTGGGGGCCACAGATTTACCTCCAAGCCTGACCTGCCAGTAGATCAGGCCCCCACCGGCAAACAAATGTCGCAATTAACGGCACCGGTACTACGGGTGCTGGTAAATGCGGTAATCCCCTCCATGTAGTCCAATGGGACTCCATGGAATGGGGAGTAAGCGGCATTCACGCCACCCATTATATCCCGTAATACCAGGATATCAGATGGCAGGAACACTAATTCCATTTTGGTGGCACCAAACTCAGAATGAGGGTCAAAGTCTTTTGACTTACTGATCTCGTGCACCTGGACATCAATGGTTGCTTGTGCTTTTTTTCAAATTAATTAACTTGGGAGTCTACTGCTCCACATCCTGGGAACTGTTATCTTGTGCCTGTGTTCTGTTAATCTATTTCTCCTTTCCTAGTTCCTGTGCTTGGCTCTGGTCGTAAGCTACTGTCTGGTCTTGTCATGATTTCTAGAATACATGTGTTTTTGTAAATTCACCATCTTGGGTTCTGAGGCCTTGCTTATTATGAGACCTGCTGTGGCCTCTGCGTTTGAAACATGGCTGCATTTCTATCTCCCTGTCTCCATATTGGTAAACCATAGTCACGTCTTATTCGTCTTCTATGTCTGCCATATGATGGTGTCCCTGCCTGTGTATTTAGCATTTTATGTACCTATAATCCAGCTGCCTTATCGGTGTAGTGAGTCCCTCTCTTGGTACACAGGAACCTCCTGTCCTCTTATTCTGTGTTGCACTATTTATACCACACACTATTTGTGCATTTTACAATCTACTTTTAGTCCTTGCTTGTGTCACACAACCTAACTAATCATTTATGGTAGATTGCATGGAGCTCAATTGAACTCACATTGTCAGCCAACCCTAGGTTAATGGGGTCAAACAACTGTCTCAGTTTGTAATGTTTCTCACCCTTGCAATAAAGGGGCGGGCCAGGGTAGAAGTTGGTAAGGGCACCATCACAATATTGCAGTTTGTAATGCAAAATTCCCTATGCTAGGGAAATAAAATAGCATTTAATTATGACAAGTGATGCTAAACAATAATACAATTTGTAAGTATTGTTTGACACAAAACTTTTTAGGAGGTGTTAAAGAAACTTTGCTCCATTGCAATTAGAATTAATCATCTCTAGGGTGAACATGTCCTAATTCCCAAAAACACATTCTTTCAATGCATTTTGGCACCTGAAAACTGGCATTGTCCGAGCACTACTGTTGAGAGCAAAACTTTATTGAAAGAATACATTTTTTACACTTGGTCAACTTTTGCCCTAGTGTTTATTTTGCATGCACCGATGGTCACCCTAAGTTACCTGGGGGCAACCAGACGTGGACTCCCTGCTCACTGTACTCAGATAGGCTCAGCTTTACCTCACTGATGAGCAAGGCTGAAACAGGTGTATGGGGTTACTGTTGGTACTCTTGTTCAGAAAGGAATTGCCATAGCATTTCGGTGCTGGACTGCCCATGTGGGCGGGACAAAGACTGATATGCAAATGGATATTTCGCATCTCTGAAAGGTACAGTGAGCAAAAAGCGTGTGCTGCAAACTCTCATCTTATAACAGGTTATCATGCCTTGTTCTTTCTGGAGAGGAGCGCTTGCTACCTTTTTTGAAATAACCGATGCAAATATGTCCATTAGCTGTTTGATAGCTCTGCAAATATCTGGATTCTCATTAAATACACTTCAAATTAATGCAAGTGCAATTTGACACAGTGATAGCAGAAGGGAAAAAACTGACAGCGTCTAGAAATGTATTCTTTACTCTTTGCCAATGTTTGTCCTACTGCTTGCCCTTATCGCAGTCTATGGTGAAAAAATGCATTGAAAGAACATGTGTTTGCACTACGACAGCTCATGCCCTAGTGCTAATTGTACTCGTACTGATGTACAAATGCTGCAATATGGCCCCATGATTAATAGCATTATGGCAAATATTGGCTTGGTCCGAACATACATTGAAAGAATACATTTTTTGCACTGGGACAATATTTTGTCCTAGTCTGACACCATACAAAACTATAGTGCACAGTTCTGAAATGTGGTCCATTTTGTCACAATTACCCAGTTTAATGGTAGTCAATTTAACCAGCTTGAAAAATTAAAGACTGACTTATCTCAGCCGGAGGGCACAACTAACAATGATTTGGCATGCTCTCCTCTGCCTATAAAATGAATGTGTGACAAAGAATGATTTGGTGTGCTCTCCTCCACCACTTCCACTAAAGGTTGACTACAAACTCATAACTCATGGAGTCATCAAACTAGGTTAGACACATCATTTCTGCTGCCAATACTGCACTGATTCCTCTAATGAAGAACAAACATTGACACATTTAATAGATCGCTCGATGTGTTATTGCAATGAATGCATGATGGTCCAATGACCAGAGAGATGAGTTCTGTACTCCCTGGAAAAACAGGAGCAATTGTAAGTCCATGATTTTCCTTTTTGGAGGGGAGAGTTCGCTCATTGATAAATGCTGCAGTTCCTAGATGATGTGGAATTTTGAGAGACCCAATTTGTTAAATTCATTGAAATGTTAGAAAACATGATTTCACTTGTATCTTCTATGAATCAAATACCGCCCAATTACTCTTTGTGTGGATAGAGCAGGAGAAGAGCACTTGTCCCTGACATGAAAGCAGATTGCACTTTAAAAGTTCCAATCATGCAAGTAGGGCACATTTAGCCTTTCAAGACTTCAATCAATTGTGTAACCGAAAAACAGAGTGGAATCCACCCCGTAGAACCCAGTGCTCGCTCCTTGCTCCCTGTCAGAAGTTAAATGTGTTACTTTTTAATTCAATCCAGAGAATGTATTGCTTGTGCTTGTATTCAAATGTTTCCGTTTTCTCAATACTGTAGAGTTTCAGTATTCAAAAAGGTACGATAAGATTCCAAACAGTTCCTCAGAGTGTTTTATAAGTAAAGAAATCCCAAATCTAGAAAGTATAAGCTGCTGCCAATGCATTTCGGGGCCTAGCTTCATCTTCAGGGCTAAGTTTATCAAAATCAACATCAATACATTTCAATCAGTAAATCAATTTACATTAGAGTTAATTTCAAAAGTACATACCGCCATGTCAATGCATAATGAAGGACGTGTCAATTCATAATGGATGGTAAAAAAAAGAAAGCATAATGCATCTAATAGTTTCCTTGGCCAAATGATCTTTAACTGCTCTTAAAACCATGCGAGTATTCTCCATGTATTTCCGAACTTTGTTTCGCCTTGCACAAAACATATATGTTGGGAAAACCTCCCTGTCATGATACAAAAACAAAGAGATTCCCTGAAAGTCTATCCTTGAATTGCTTTCAGTACAGATACCGCATCTAGTTAGCACTGCTTACCTTCATAGTGCGTCTGACACTTCACCTCGTTCAGCGGGTTGCGAATGCGCACACCCGCAAGGACTTTTGGTTTTTATGGTTGCCATGGCGATCACAGCGATGTCCAGGGACCAGGATTGGTCGTAACGGACGCGACTCCAGTCCTGCTTCCCCATGGAAATGGGTAGGTGGGACTTCTGATCGCCATGGTTCTTGCACGTACACTTACACTCGCACAAAGGGAATGGTCTTGTGTGGTCAAACGTCCATATCCTTATGGGTACCGAGTACCGTATGTTTTTAAAGTGAAAGCACACACGCGGATCTACCACATGTATTGATTTGAAGTCCTTTATGAGAATTGAGCTGTGTTATGCTAAGTGATGAACCTCGTTTAATCTATAGGAGCTGACCCGCATACGGATCGTAGTGTCTTCGTGTGCATGAGCTAAATAATAAAAATGATAATCATAGCCATAAATATTAAATCATAAAGCTGGCTGACATTTCATGTCATAAGCAATCGGATATGTTAAATCAAAATGTATCTCAATAAGTCTCAGGAAAAATATCATGCTGCTAAGGTAGTGCAATATTCCATATTTTCAACAAAAAAAACTGTTATAATATCTTACATCCATGTTCATCTCTGGGAGGGGACCTGAGGTGAATATAAAAAATCATACCCATTTGTGTAGTAGCTGATATGTTTCTCTCCAATCAGTCTAAAAAAAATGTGGCTACTCTAGAATATGCAAAATACAACATGGCTATCTGGTACATATTATGAATATCTATCAATGACACAATGTCCATGGTAAATCATCCTCTATGTAAAAATGCTTGTTTCAAACAGTGCACAATAATTAAAGAAAACAGGCACAATTAATCTCCTCATTGAATCCTTTTGGTGTAAGTGTTCCAAGTTTATCTATCCAGAAGCATTCTCTTTGGTCGAGTCTTTGTTGTATGTTCATGTGTGGTTCTCTTTTCCTCACCACCTCCAGTATTTGAAATCTTATCTTTGATAAGTTGTGCTTTTTCATGTCCCAGTGTCGTGCCACTGCACAATTTTTGTTGTGATTACATATACAGGAACGGTGCTCATTCCATCTCACTTTGATTGTGCGTGTCGATTGTCCAACGTAATACAGCCCGCAAGGGCATTCTAATAAATAGATAATGGGCCTCATTACACGGTAGGCGGTAAGGGTTTACCGGTACCGGTATTTTACCAGTACCGGTAAAACCTTACCGCCTTACTACGAGATCCCTTTGCGGGTTGTGCATTTTAACGCCTGCTTTTTGCAGGTGTTAAAAACCAACCTGCAAAGGGACCCAGGGAGCTAATTACGGTACCGCAATTTGCGGTGCCATAATTAGCGCCTTCCCCATTCCCATTATGCCCTATGGGGCAAAAATGGGAATGGGGAAGGGCAATGGTGGAAGGGGGAATTACCGCCCCTACATACTTGGAATGGGGTGGTATTTCCCCTTTCCACCAAGGCGGTGATGGTATTTTACCGTCATGAACGATGGCGCTAATTGTGCCATGGTTCACCACCTACCATGTAATGAGGCCCAATTTTGTTTGAATTACATGCCCCAAAATGTCTGAGTTTTATCTTTTCTCCAGTATGTGGATGGTTTACTGTGTTCCCTTTTTGTATATACCCACAATTAGTGCAGTTCAAGCAAGGAAATGTTCCAGTTTTTGTGGTGTCCTTTCTGATGTTCAAACTCCTCGTTTTTCCCAGTTTGTCCTTCAAATTCTGACTCCTCTTATAGGCAAAGTGGGTACATCTTTGACTAATGGCTCAGCTCTTTCGTCCAGGGCTAACGTCTTCCAGTTCTTCCTGATTATGTCTTTAATTGTTTGCTGCAAACCACTTGCCAGTTCATTATAAATGGTGGGTCTTCTTCAACTATATTAATTGATATCTCGTCCGCCTTTGTAATACTAGACACATACCCTGAAAGCAAGATATATGAGGTGCTGCATATCATATCTTAAATACTATTCTATAGGATTCGTTTTCCATGTACACTTGTTTATCAAACTATGATGGACTCATACTGTGTGAAAAAAAAGGTCCTTGGAGAGAAACGTTTAATCATCGCACACTCAATGGCTTCAAAAAAGCTCACACGCTGGATTGAGCTATTTTTCAGAGGTCCATTAATTTAGCATACTTCCTATAAGTAGAACGCTTTTATTGCCTGTAAATGTTTGTGAATATAAATAAACAATGTCTCATTTTAAACAAAATGCAGGTGCATTCGTTAATATTGTAAAGGTGTGCCCAGGACCACAAACTTAGTGAAGATAATACTCAATGATGGAGGACTCATGTGCACATCAAACCCCAGCTTTATTCAAACAATGGATCCTAACCTGGACAGCATCCAAGCATCTTGTTCTCGTAGCTCTAAATATGTTTCAACGATTGCAAGCACATTTTGTACCAAAACTAAGTCAGCAATGATGTCACATTACACTTAACAAAACCTATGGGGAAAGTGGATCAGTTAATGGCTCAAACTACATTTAGGATGAACAGGGGTTAGTTACTTTATTGGTCTATGCCTATCTGATGGATCTATCTGGACCCATCCCATAATAGATACTATTTCAAACGTATCAATACAGGGACTGCTAATTGGTTGGTATTATCTATCATAGGTGGAGTGGCCAGGGGAATTTCCAATGGTTGGCGCGTAGTTTACCAGCCTTGGACACTTTGACACAACGTCAAGATATGAGTGAGACATAAGTGGGGGAAGAGAATTCAGTTGTCTACCATAATTCCAACTGAAGAATCCTCCTGGTTATCCTGAAGTGATGAGGCCTTCCCGTTCCTTTGTACTTGGCCGTGTGTGCCGCGTGATGTCTGTGGTTTACAGAGAGAATTCTGCAGGTGTCTTATCTGTTTTCGACTCCTAATAAATGGCCAGTGTTCTCCATCTCTGGATCACATGTTAGGGTAACATGTTTGAGAGTGGATCCCTTCTATTTGTTAAGATTTAACTTATTCTGACATGCATATTCTCTTCTTTGTGGCCACTAGGGACACTAGTCTGTAACTTTCCTATAAAGGGGCTCCTTACAGTTTCCTCAGTCTGAAAAAAATGCTGGTAAAATTGCTGATAATACCGGCACTGGTATTTTTACCAGAACAGGGGTACACAAGTTTGGTGGTGGGGGCCACAGATTTACCTCCAAGCCTGACCTGCCAGTAGATCAGGCCCCCACCGGCAAACAAATGTCGCAATTAACGGCACCGGTACTACGGGTGCTGGTAAATGCGGTAATCCCCTCCATGTAGTCCAATGGGACTCCATGGAATGGGGAGTAAGCGGCATTCACGCCACCCATTATATCCCGTAATACCAGGATATCAGATGGCAGGAACACTAATTCCATTTTGGTGGCGCAAACTCAGAATGAGGGCCAAAGTCTTTTGACTTACTGATCTCGTGCACCTGGACATCAATGGTTGCTTGTGCTTTTTTTCAAATTAATTAATTTGGGAGTCTACCGCTCCACATCCTGGGAACTGTTATCTTGTGCCTGTGTTCTGTTAATCTATTTCTCCTTTCCTAGTTCCTGTCCTTGGCTCTGGTCGTAAGCTACTGTCTGGTCTTGTCATGATTTCTAGAATACATGTGTTTTTGTAAATTCACCATCTTGGGTTCTGAGGCCTTGCTTATTCTGAGGCCTGCTGTGGCCTCTGCGTTCGAAATGGCTGCATTTCTATCTCCCTGTCTCCATATTGGTAAACTATAGTCACGTCTTATTCGTCTTCTATGTCTGCCATATGATGGTGTCCCTGCCTGTATATTTAGCATTTTATGTACCTATAATCCAGCTGCCTTATCGGTGTAGTGAGTCCCTCTCTTGGTACACAGGAACCTCTTGTCCTCTTATTCTGTGTTGCACTATTTATACCACACACTATTTGTGCATTTTACAATCTACTTTTAGTCCTTGCTTGTGTCACACAACCTAACTAATTATTTATGGTAGATTGCATGGAGCTCAATTGAACTCACATTGTCAGCCAACCCTAGGTTAATGGGGTCGAACAACTGTCTCAGTTTGTAATGTTTCTCACCCTTGCAATAAAGGGGCGGGCCAGGGTAGAAGTTGGTTAGGGCACCATCACAATATTGCAGTTTGTAATGCAAAATTCCCTATGCTAGGGAAATAAAATAGCATTTAATTATGACAAGTGATGCTAAACAATAATACAATTTGTAAGTATTGTTTGACAAAAAACTTTTTAGGAGGTGTTAAAGAAACTTTGCTGCATTGCAATTAGAATTAATCATCTCTAGGGTGAAAATGTCCTAATTCCCAAAAACACATTCTTTCAATGCATTTTGGCACCTGAAAACTGGCATTGTCCGAGCACTACTGTTGAGAGCAAAACTTTATTGAAAGAATACATTTTTTACACTTGGTCAACTTTTGCCCTAGTGGTTATTTTGCATGCACCGATGGTCACCCTAAATTACCTGGGGGCAACCAGACGTGGACTCCCTGCTCACTGTGCTCAGATAGGCGCAGCTTTACCTCACTGATGAGCAAGGCTGAAACACGTGTATGGGGTTGCTGTTGGTATTCTTGTTCAGAAAGGAATTGCCATAGCATTTGGGTTCTGGACTGCCCATGTGGGCGGGACAAAGACTGATATGCAAATGGATATTTTGCATCTCTGAAAGGTACAGTGAGCAAAAAGCGTGTGCTGCAAACTCTCATCTTAGAACAGGTTATCCTGCCATGTTATTTCTGGAGAGGTGCGCCTGCTACCTTTTTTGAAATAACCGATGCAAATATGTCCATTAGCTGTTTGATAGCTCTGCAAATATCTGGATTCTCATTAAATACACTTCAAATTAATGCAAGTGCAATTTGACACAGTGATAGCAGAAGGGAAAAAACTGACAGCGTCCAGAAATGTATTCTTTACTCATTGCCAATGTTTGTCCTACTGCTTGCCCTTATCGCAGTCTATTGCTATGGTGAAAAAATGCATTGAAAGAACCTGTGTTTGCACTACGACAGCTCATGCCCTAGTGCTAATTGTACTCGTACTGATGTACAAATGCTGCAATATGGCCCCATGATTAATAGCATTATGGCAAATATTGGCTTGGTCCGAACATACATTGAAAGAATACATTTTTTGCACTGGGACAATATTTTGTCCTAGTCTGACACCATACAAAACTATAGTGCACAGTTCTGAAATGTGGTCCATTTTGTCACAATTACCCAGTTTAATGGTAGTCAATTTAACCAGCTTGAAAAATTAAAGACTGACTTATCTCAGCCAGAGGGCACAACTAACAATGATTTGGCATGCTCTCCTCTGCCTATAAAATGAATGTGTGACAAAGAATGATTTGGTGTGCTCTCCTCCACCACTTCCACTAAAGGTTGACTACAAACTCATAACTCATGGAGTCATTTAACTAGGTTAGACACATCATATCTGCTGCCAATACTGCACTGATTCCTCTAATGAAGAACAAACATTGACACATTTAATAGATCGCTCGATGTGTTATTGCAATGAATGCATGATGGTCCAATGACCAGAGAGATGAGTTCTTCTGTACTCCCTGGAAAAACAGGAGCAATTGTAAGTCCATGATTGTCCTTTTTGGAGGGGAGGGGTCGCTCATTCATAAATGCTGCAGTTCCTAGATGATGTGGAATTATGAGAGACCCAATTTGTTAAATTCATTGAAATGTTAGAAAACATGATTTCACTTGTATATTCTATGAATCAAATACCGCCCAATTACTCTTTGTGTGGATAGAGCAGGAGCAGAGCACTTGTCCCTGACATGAAAGCAGATTGCACTTTAAAAGTTGCAATCATGCAAGTAGGGCACATTTAGCCTTTCAAGACTTCAATCAATTGAGTAACCGAAAAACAGAGTGGAATCCACCCCGTAGAACCCAGTGCTCGCTCCTTGCTCCCTGTCAGAAGTTAAATGTGTTACTTTTTAATTCAATCCAGAGAATGTATTGCTTGTGCTTGTATTCAAATGTTTCCGTTTTCTCAATACTGTAGAGTTTCAGTATTCAAAAAGGTACGATAAGATTCCAAACAGTTCCTCAGAGTGTTTTATAAGTAAAGAAATCCCAAATCTAGAAAGTATAAGCTGCTGCCAATGCATTTCGGGGCCTAGCTTCATCTTCAGGGCTAAGTTTATCAAAATCAACATCAATACATTTCAATCAGTAATACAATTTACATTAGAGTTAATTTCAAAAGTACATACCGCCATGTCAATGCATAATGAAGGACGTGTCAATTCATAATGGATGGTAAAAAAAAGAAAGCATAATGCATCTAATAGTTTCCTTGGCCAGATGATCTTTAACTGCTCTTAAAACCATGCGAGTATTCTCCATGTTTTTGAACTTTGTTTCGCCTTGCACAAAACATATATGTTGGGAAAACCTCCCTGTCATGATACAAAAACAAAGAGATTCCATGAAAGTCTATCCTTGAATTGCTTTCAGTACAGATACTGCATCTAGTTAGCACTGCTTACCTTCATAGTGCGTCTGACACTTCCCCTCGTTCAGCGGGTTGCGAATGCGCACACCCGCAAGGACTTTTGGTTTTTATGGTTGCCATGGCGATCACAGCGATGTACAGGGACCAGGATTGGTCCTAACGGACGCGACTCCAGTCCTGCTTCCCCATGGAAATGGGTAGGTGGGACTTCTGATCGCCATGGTTCTCGCACGTACACTTACACTCGCACAAAGGGAATGGTCTTGTGTGGTCAAACGTCCATATCCTTATGGGTACCGAGTACCGTATGTTTTTAAAGTGAAAGCACACACGCGGATCTACCACATGTATTGATTTGAGGTCCTTTATGAGAATTGAGCTGTGCTATGCTAAGTGATGAACCTCGTTTAATCTATAGGAGCTGACCCGCATTCGGATCGTAGTGTCTTCGTGTGCATGAGCTAAATAATAAAAATGATAATCATAGCCATAAATATTAAATCATAAAGCTGGCTGACATTTCATGTCATAAGCAATCAGATACGTTAAATCAAAATGTATCTCAATAAGTCTCAGGAAAAATATCATGCTGCTAAGGTAGTGCAATATTCCATATTTTCAACAAAAAAACTGTTATAATATCTTATATCCATGTTCATCTCTGGGAGGGGACCTGAGGTGAATATAAAAAATCATACCCATTTGTGTAGTAGCTGATATGTTTCTCTCCAATCATTCTAAAAAAAATGTGGCTACTCTAGAATATGCAAAATACAACATGGCTATTTGGTACATATTATGAATATCTATCAATGACACAATGTCCATGGTAAATCATCCTCTATGTAAAAATGCTTGTTTCAAACAGTGCACAATAATTAAAGAAAACAGGCACAATGAATCTCCTCATTCAATCCTTTTGGTGTAAGTGTTCCAAGTTTATCTATCCAGAAGGATTCTCTTTGGTCGAGTCTTTGTTGTATGTTCATGTGTGTTTCTCTTTTCCTCACCACCTCCAGTATTTGAAATCTTATCTTTGATAAGTTGTGCTTTTTCATGTCCCAGTGTCGTGCCACTGCACAATTTTTGTTGTGATTACATATACAGGAACAGTGCTCATTCCATCTCACTTTGATTGTGCGTGTCGATTGTCCAACGTAATACAGCCCGCAAGGGCATTTTATTAAATAGATAATGGGCCTCATTACACGGTAGGCGCTAAGGTTTTACCGGTACCGGTATTTTACCGGTACCGGTAAAACCTTACCGCCTTACTACGAGGTCCCTTTGCGGGTTGGGCATTTTAACGCCTGCTTTTTGCAGGTGTTAAAAACCAACCTGCAAAGGGACCCAGGGAGCTAATTACGGTACCGCAATTTGCGGTGCCGTAATTAGCGCCTTCCCCATTCCCATTATGCCCTATGGTGAAAAAATGGGAATGGGGAAGGGCAATGGTGGAAGGGGGAATTACCGCCCCTCCAACCTTGGTATGGGGCGGTAATTCCCCTTTCCACCAAGGCGGTGACGGTATTTTACCGTCATGAACGATGGCGCTAATTGCGCCATGGTTCACCACCTACCATGTAATGAGGCCCAATTTTGTTTGAATTACATGCCCCAAAATGTCTGAGTTTTATCTTTTCTCCAGTATGTGGATGGTTTACTGTGTTCCCTTTTTGTATATACCCACAATTAGTGCAGTTCAAGCAAGGAAATGTTCCAGTTTTTGTGGTGTCCTTTCTGATGTTCAAACTCCTCGTTTTCACCAGTTTGTCCTTCAAATTCTGACTCCTCTTATAGGCAAAGTGGGTACGTCTTTGACTAATGGCTCAGCTCTTTCGTCCAGGGCTAACGTGTTCCAGTTCTTCCTGATTATGTCTTTAATTTGTTTACTCTGTTTAGAATATCTAGATACAAATACCATAGGAGGTGCTTTATCATTCTACTGCTGTGAGTTCAAAAGTACATCTCTTTCTTTGTTCTCCAATCTTGCCTCTGCTTCTTCAATTTCTTATTTTATATAGCCCCGATTCAAAATGTTTTCACCCATTGTGGTTTTGGCTTGTTCGTAATCTGTAGAGTCACTAACAATTCTCTTTACTCTTAGCATCTGGCTGTAAGGTAAGTTTTTTTTTATCAGTCTCGGTTGATGAAAACTTAGTTTATGAAAAATGGTGATCAAGCCTAATATCTTATTTGCCTCTTCGGCAGAGAATCCCAAGGTCTCTGCTTTGTTGCTTGTCAGTGCTTCAATGTCTGAAAACGACATTCCGGTGTGTTTGACGTATTCCTGTTTTTTGTTTTCCTGTTTATTCAATGCCTGTACTTCAAAAGTGTTTTTTGCGTGTGCCTCCACCTCCTGTGTGTCTAGATTAACAATAGTAACAATAAGCAACAGTGTATTAAGAAATACATATGAATTAACTGATATAGAAGCAAGCAGAACTGATAGTAGTGCCCACCTCTTCTCCATTCTTCCTATTGTTTATCTAGACACAGAGGAGGTGGAGGCACATGCACAAAGCACTTTTGAGCACAGGCATTGAATAAACAGGAAAACAAAAAAACAGGAATACGTCAAACACACCGGAATATCGTTTGTAGACATTGAAGCACTGAAAAGGAACAAAGCAGAGACCTTGGGATTCTCTGCTGAAGAGGCGAATAAGATATTAGGCTTGATTACAGATTCCTCCTTTAGTACAAGCACAACAGCTGGACAAGATCCAGCTAGAAAATTCTAACAATTGGAATACTTGATTAGGAAGGAAATTAACCGCAAATTACATGCGATCACACTGGGCATTTATCATAAAAATCAAAGAATACCAAGAGGATTGCGAATCCAGTTACGTCGGACGCTATGCAAGGAGAGCAAAGAATTTCTAAGAAAATGGGAAGCTATTTTGAATAAATGCTCCTTGGATCTGATATTACTCATAATACAGGAATTGGCTAACAATTTCACCACACTAAATATGGAAATAGAAGAAATAGAAAAGGAGTTGGTGAAAACATTAAATCAAGAGGCAGTACTGACAATTCTTGATGATATAAACAAAAAAACTGGCAGACTATAAATCTGAACTAGAAGCAAAAAAAGTAAGAACATTTTGCAGAAATACATATGACTATCTGAATGGAGAGGTATACACCTGGATGGACAAACATGGGCCAGCAGTAGGCAAACCCAAACCAAGACCTGGCAATACCAGCGAAACATTGAGTTCTGGATCTGAGAGTAACCTAACACACACACTAGGAGAGGAGGAACAAGAAACCGGAAACACGAGTCCAACACAGAGACCAAGCACCTCCACGAGCAACTCTTCCTCTTTTTTAGAAAGAGGCCAAAAGGAACAAAGAGAACAAGGAGAGGGAAGAGGAAAGCAAAGAGAAGGACCCTCAACGAGACTCAAACATAGAAAAGTTTAGTATTGAATTTGTCTTCTAGAATACTAACAGAACAAGAGATTAATACGTTACACAAAGGATTAAGCTTTGTACCTACTTATTACAGTTCACTATTTGACACACGGGTAGAACTTTTCAAACTGGTGAAAAAATGAAGCTAAAAGTATTCTTCAATGAGTTGGAGGTATCAGAAGGGAGAGAAATGGATGAAGATGAACTTTAAGAATTTAGAGGGAAAAGTGGATTCATCCCACCGATTAGTGTGCCATCCATTGAGATCTTTCAAAAACAAACCATCAAAGACCTTGAGAAAATCAACTTCAAATCTAAAGGACATGGAAACATGAAACCACATGAATGGGAACTCATAAAGAAACTATATGGTGATGAACAGTTGACCATAAGATCTGCAGACAAAGGAGGAGCACTGGTACTCTTCGACACAGCGAATTATGATGCAGAATGCATGAGACAGTTGAATGACCCCAAAACATACGCAAGATTGGACGGAGAACCGACCATCGAGGTCTAGCACAATTTGGAAGAACTACTAACCGAGGCAGAAGAACTTAGCTGGATTAATCATCACACAAAGACACTTCTGACTAACAACTTTCCCAAAATTACTCACTTCTATACATTACCTAAAGTACACAAGGACCTAACAAACCCGCCAGGGAGACCCATAGTCGCTGGAATGAACATCATACTACATCCATTGGGAATCTACATAGATTATTTTTTATAACCACTAATATAAAAAACCAGCACGTACGTGAAGGATACCACACACTTTCTGAAATATCTGAGAGATCTGAATATGCTGCAGACAACATCTTATTGACCATAGATGTAAAAAGCCTCTACACGTCGATCCCACATGATGAAGGGAGGGGAGCGGTAGAATGGTTGTTGCTCCAAGAAGATAGTATCCCGGCTCAAAAAGAATTCATTATGACATTACAGGAATCTATTGGTGAAAACTCCTATTTTCAACATGGTGATAAGTTTTTCCTACAGATAGCTGTGGCGTCAATGGTTGCGACTATGGCACCTTCATATGCCAACACATTCATACATAAATTTGAGATAGATTACGTTTTGAAACATGAAGGGTGGAAAAAGAAGATTGGACTATGGATGCGTTATATCGACAACATTTTTGGTATCTGGCAGGACACAGAGGAAGAACTATAGAAATGTTAAGAATATCTGAACGGTATAGACCAACGTATTCAGTTTACATCAGAATTTTCCACAGAAACAATACACTTCTTGGATGTAAAGATCAGCAAAGATACTGCAGGCTACAAGACTAACATATATCAGAAACACACTGATAGGAATAACATTTTGCATAAACTAAGTTTTCATCAACCGAGTCATAAAAAAACCTACCTTACAGCCAGATGCTAAGAGTAAAGTGAATTGTTAGTGACTCTACAGATTTTGAAGAAGCCATAACTACAATGGGTGAATTTTTTTTTGAATCGGCGGTATCCAAAATCAGAAATTGAAGAAGCAGAGGGAAGATTGGAGAACAAAGAAAGTGATGAACTTTTTAACCCACAGCAGAAGAGAGATAAAGCACCTCCTATGATATTTGTATCTAAATATTCTAAACAGAGTAAATGAATTAAAGACATAATCAGGCAGAACTGGAACACGTTAGCCCTGGACGAAAGAGGTGAGCAATTATTCAAAGAACTACCAACTCTTGCCTATAAGAGGAGTCAGAATTTGAAGGACAAACTGGTGAAAATGAGGAGTTTGAACATCAGAAAGGACACAAAAACAGGAACAATTTCTTGCTTGAACTGCACTAATTGTGGGTATATACAAAAAGGGAACACAGTAATCCATCCACATACTGGAGAAAAGATAAAACTCAGACATTTTGGGACATTTAATTCAAACAACATTATCTATTCAATAAAATGCCCTTGCGGGCTGTATTACGTGGGACAATCGACACGCACAGCCAAAGTGAGATGTAATGAGCACCGTTCCTGTATATGTAATCACAACACAAATTCCGCAGTGGCACGACACTGGGACATGAAAAAGCACAACTTATCACAGATAAGATTTCAAATACTGGAGGTGGTGAGAAAAAGAGAACCACACATGAACATACAACAAAGACTCGACCAAAGAGAATCCTTCTGGATAGATAAACTTGGAACACTTACACCAAAAGGATTGAATGAGGATATTCATTTTGCCTGTTTTCTTTAATTATTGTGCACTGTTTGTAACAAGCATTTTTACATAGAGGATGATTTACCATGGACATTATGTCATTGATAGATATTCATAATATGTACCAGATGGCCATGTTGTATTTTGCATGATGTAGAATAGCCATTTTTTTAGAATGATTGGAGAGAAACATATCATCTACTACACGAATGGGTATGATTGTTTATATTCACTTCGGGTCCCCTCCCAGAGATGAAAATGGATATAAGATATCAAACAGTTTTTTTGAAAATATGGAATATTGCACTACCTTAGCAGCATGATATTTTTCCTGAGACTTATTGAGATACATTGTGGTTTAACGCATTCGATTGCTTACGACATTAAATGTCACCCAGCTTTATGATTTAATATTCATTGCTATGATTATCATTTTTATTATTTAGCCCATGCACACAGACACTACGATCCGTATGTTGGTCAGCTCCTATAGATTAAATGAGGTTCATCACTTAGCATAACATGGCTAATTTTTCATAAAGGACCTCACATCAATACATGTGGTAGATCTGCGTGTGTGCTGTCACTTTATAAACATACGGTACTCGGTACCCATAAGGATATGGACGTTTGACCACACAGGACCATTCCCTTTGTGCGAGTGTAAGTGTACGTGCGAGAACCATGGCGATCAGAAGTCCCGCCTACCCATTTCCATGGGGAAGCGGGACTGGAGGCACGTCCGTTATGACCAATTCTGGTCCCTGGACATCGCCGTGATCACCATTGCAATAATATAAACCATAAGTCCTCGTGGGTGTGCGCATTCGCAACCCGCTGAACGAGGAGAAGTGTCAGATGCATTATGAAGGTAAGCAGTGCTAACTAGATGCGGTATCTGTACTGAAAGCAATTCAATAAATAAAGCTAAGGTAATTATTATCACATACATGTAGAATACTCGCATGGTTTTAAGAGCAGTTAAAGATCATTTGGCAAAGGAAAGTAATAGATGCATTGTGCTTTCTTTTTTACCCTCCATTATGAATTGACACGTCCTTCATTATGCATTGACATGGCGGTATGTACTTTTGAAATGAACTCTAATGTAATTTGATTTACTGATTGAAATGTATTGATGTTGAGTTTGATAAACTTAGCCTTGAAGATGGTGCTAGGCACCGAAATGCATTGACAGCCGCTTATACTTTAGCGATTTGGGATTTCATTTTGCCTGAAGCATTGTGTGATTTAAACAAAATTTATTTATAAAACACTCTGAGGAACTGTTTGGAATCTTATTGTACCTTTTTGAATGCTGAAACTCTACAGTATTGAGAAAACAAAAACATTTGAATATAAGCACAAGCAATACACTCTCTGGATTGAATTAAAACGTAATGATTTTAGCTTCTGACAGGGAGCAAGGAGCGAGCATTGGCTTCTACGGGGTGGATTCCACTCTTTTTTAAAGTTGGTCAATTTGTACATAGCCCTAGTGTCATTGGGCTATTCTCAATCTGGTAGCTCCACCTATAAGGAACCGCATATTAAGAATACATATGAATTAACTGATATAGAAGCAAGCAGAACTGATAGTAATGCCCACCTCTTCTGCATTCTTCAATCAATTGAGTACCATTAAAATGGTGCAATCATTTCAACTCTTATTACAGTGCTTGGAGGCTGGAGGAATATGGCATGAAGTGCTAGATAACAATCTCCTTTTCTCCTCACATCTCTGATGTCTCTAAGAAGTCAAACTACCAACTGCCCCTCCTCAGAGGTGTTCTTCCTTTCCTCTCCTTCCCCCAGAAGCTCACTGTCTCAATAGCTGCGGTTCTCTCTAGGCTGGACTACTGCAACGGCCTCTTTCTAAATCTGCCTGCTTCTATTCTACGGCCTCTACAAGTAATCCAAAACAGAACTGCGATTCCTCAAGCCCAGGGATCATATCCCTCCAGCACTGAAATCTCTGCATAAGCTCCCAGTGGCTTCAAGGATTAAGTTCAAGACCCTCTGCATTGTCCACAAGGCCTCTGGGGCCTGGGTCGTCAATACCTCCAACTCTTTCTTTGTAAATACATTCCTACTCAAGCTCTTCGCTCCACCACCTCCAACTTCCCCGGGGTCAGTCGCTTTTCCAAGCAACAAGTTCGTGGTAGATCTCTTTCTTCGGAAGGGGCCTCCCTCTGGAACAACCTCCCTGCCTCTCTGAAACTTGGGGAGAACCATCTCCGGTTCCAGAAGCACCTCAAAACCGTCCTCTTTGTTTCTACCTTCTCTCTTCCTCTCCCCTGCTGATTTCCTGTCTGATACTGGACTGGTCACCTGGCTACCCTCTGATTTAGAGCCCAGGTCCCTGCCCGCTCAGTTGCACACCTGCATTGCCTCCCAGAAACCCTTGCACTTGGGTCTGTATCTGTAACCCTACAGTCCCCCTACCTGCACTTTTGGACACCTGCTGTCTGCACCTACCCTTGCACCTGCTACCTGCTTGCCACACTTCTTGTTAGTTGTTTGATCCCCTGTACACCAATGCCCCCTCCCTTTTCCCATGGCACTTTTCCCCTCCCTCTTCCCCTGCACTTGCGCAATCTCAATGTCACTTGGCCTAGTAAGATCGTTGTCTCTGTCCTCCCTCTGTTCTCCCTTCCTTGCCTCGTCACACATTGAAACACTTGTTTATAGGCGCATTACAAATGCCAAATCATATCATATCATAACACTATCTCTTATTATTAAACCTATCACATCCATGTTGGGCTGTGTACAAGCTGCTAATGGCCCACCAGCTTGACCCTAGTTGCCAGGGCTGACAGGCTGTTACCAGCACTGAACCCCCCACCTCAAAATGGCGTAGATAGCTATTTGCACCCCAGGCCACTGGCCAGAGTGCAAATAGTTTAAATGTTTTTTTAGATGGAAGATGGGCTGTGCATGCCCAATCTACCAATTTAAAGATAAGAAAAACAAGGACTTTTCTATTTCTATTGCTGCCCTCGGATGTATAAAGATGGGTCATGGCAGCCAGAGCAGGAAGCAATGGAACAGCAGGTAAGTGGAGGGGGCAGTGTGTGTGCCAGATGCCCTGGGGGCCTGAGGGGATGGTGGTGGGCCAGAGAATGGCAAAGGAATAGGCCACAGAGAGGAAGTACTAAAAAAAAGATGGCCACTCCCTGGGAAGTTAATCAAATGTCTAGTGGAACGCGAAGGAGACAGTGGCAATTCACGCCCACATTTCCAGCCCCATGATAGACTGAGTGCCCTTCCCCAGATGCACATTATTAATAATCCATTCTAACTAAATGTATGTCTTGGTTCAATATGGGGCCCTCAAAAATGTGAAGCACTCAAAAAGTGCAGCACAGTGTTGTAGGAACTTTGTAGAACGTGGTGGGCAGTGGAGAACATACAAGTGCACATTCTAAAAAGAAATGAAAGCTGATCTGATTATTAATGATGTTGTTATTGGAACAATCAGCAATGCAGCAAAGTGAATGGAACATTTTAGATAAGCTAGTTCTAGACTAGAGCAACACTGAGAGAGAAACATTTTCAAATGAAGACAGAAATGTTGAGGCAAAGAGGAACCAAATTCGTTCAATTTCTCTTAATTTAGGCAAAACAATTGAGGAACTGCATTTAACTGCAGTGGACATAAAACATGAATGAGTTGGCTCAAGCAAAATTCAAACTCTTGGTTTAGAGAGTTTTAGAAAGTTGGGTTTTTCTTCTTATATAGGATAGCATATGTATACCTTGGAACAGTTGGTAGTTGATGTATGAGGAGACAGGAGAAAATACATAGAGATATATAGATGGAGGAAGGGAATTTATCTAGTTAGAGGGTGTATCCGGATTGAAGTGTAAGTCAGGTTAGAGCCGTTTGAAATTGATAATGGGGCCTAGCGAGAATGAAGGTGTTAGGGTAGGAGTTTGAGTGGTTGTGGCTTGGGGAATGGTACACTGTGTTTGTGGGTGGAAGGTAAGCACACTAAAGCATTCTTATTCACATGTTCATATTCTAGGTGGGAAGAGCGATCAACAAAGCAATCTTAGATGCACATTAGTTGTATAGGAACAGGAGAGAGTATGCCAAAACATTCAAAGTCATACATTATTTTTGTACGAGAAAAGAGAGCACATAAAAGGTTTTTAGTCACATGCTTACTTCATAGGAGGTGAGAGCATGCTAGAATATTCTTAGGCACATGTCTTTTTGAAGGAGGAAGAGAGCATACCAAAATATTCTTAGCTGCATGTTATTTGTAAGGTGGAAGAGGGAGCATGCCAAAGAATTCTTAAATAGATCTCATTTTATGTGTGGCAGATACACCTTACCAAAGCATTCATACATAGACTTTATTTTTGCATGTTGGAAGATAAGGTCATATTATTCTTAGGTGCACAGCATTTATGTAGGTGTGATGGAAGCATGCCAAAGCATTCTTATTCTTACATCTTTTTTTAGTCTCAAAGAACCATGCTAAATCATTCTTAGGCACAAGATATTTTTGGTGGGTGGAAAGAGAGCATGCAATGGGCTCATTAGTCAAGTTCATTTCATAAGTGGAGAAGGGAGCACATCAAATACTTCTTAGGCACCTATAATTTGAGTAGGAAGAAGAGAGCATGCCAAAACATCGTTAGGAACCCTTAATTTGTGTAGGTGGAAAGGGAGTATGCCAACACATTTTAGTCACACGTTCATTTTAAAGGTGTACTTGTGTACTAGAGAGAATGCACATGCATGTGTAGGCACAAATCCTTTTGGTAGGAGGGAGAGAGCACACCAAAACATTCTTAGACACACATCATTAACAGGGAGAGGAGAGAGCACACAAAACGTCATGAATACTTTATTTCTGTAGGTATGAAGAAAGTATAGCAAGGCATTCTTAGTCACATGCTCATTTTATAGTTGAGGATAGAGTTTCCCAAATATTTCCAAGGCACACATCATGGTATATTTGAAGGAGAGCACAACAAATTATACTTAGGTACATGCCAATTTTTTGTAGGTGGGAAGAGAGGGTGTGAAAGCATTCTTAAAGACACAATTATATTATAGGCAGCAAACAAGCCAGGTCATTCTTACTCATACATTATTTTATATATGGAGGAGAACACACCAGTACATTATAAGGCACATGTAATGTTTGTAGGTGGAAGGAAAGAACACCAAATCATGTTTAGTTATGTTATCCTTGTATATGTGGAAGAGAAGGAATGCCAAAGCATTCTTAGACACACTTAATTTTTGTTTGTGGAAACCGTCAGAAACTGGAAGGTGTATCAACCGCTATTCCCTGGGGATCTGTCATCCAGGTACCCATGGCACGGCCATCACTTTTGGATCCAGTTCCTGGAGGTGGACCAGTGTGGGAGGATCACCTGGATGAGGGGTCTTCAGGGAGTGGAAGTGGGATACCGAAGGGTGAGATGCAGTATCCCCTGCCTTATGATACCTTTTCCCTATCCTACCAGGTAGGATACCTGGGAACACAACCCCTCCCCATTTCCTACACAAAAACATTCTCATATACAACCCACTGTGAGCAACAACTGACTAACACCAGCGCAGTATACCTGACATGTCCCAACACCATGGTCAGGCAAGGTCAGGCAATCACTGATCATTACACACACCTGACTTCCATCACACGTCCCTACAAGGATAAAAGGCAGAAAATGCAAGCACACTCTGAGCGAGGCAAAACACACAAGGAGACAGCAGTTCCAAGATGGCAGTTTAATGCAAGGAGAAAGACGGCAAGACCAGAGATGGTCACAAGGAGGGAAGTACCTTGGAACTCTAAAGACTGTTATTTTTGTTTACCTTGGAATGTAAGAAACCGAAGACCAGGAAGGAAGGCTGATCAAACCTGTACAGTGTGTCGGAGGTCCCGGGGCCTTCCCATGTCGATAACCCAGGTGCGGAGGAGCGATTGCAGCTGTGGTACTGTCCTTGGCTCATCAACAAAGCAGCACCAGAAAAGACAGCACAGCCGGTTAGGCAGAGAGACTGATACCGAGCCAGCTTGTGTTTTGAACCAAGGTTGCAAGTCGCAACATTGTATAAAGAGAACAGTGTGTGAGCTGTTGGCAATGAGCGACGCAAATGTAATTGGAAACTAACAAGTGTAATTGGACATTGGGAGGTGAAGTGAAGATACCATATTCAGAGTGGTCTAGTGCGACTTGGGCGCTCACTCGAAAGTCTCTATTTGGTATCCAATTGATGACAAAGGAATTAAAAGGAAGGTTGAGATTGAAGTGGTCATGCAGCAGGTCAAGCTAAATCCTGTGCACATTAAAAAGTCTTCAATCATTTAAAGTACATCGTCATTGATCTGAACCCGGCTGAGAGAGACAAATTGAGCGGGATCTGAGCCCAGAAGAGGGGGATCCAACATTGAACTTTTGTGTTAAACTTTTGCTTTGAAAGGATCTGAGCCCGGCTGAAGGGGATCCAACCTGAAACGTTTGAGCTAAACATTTGCTTTGAAAGGATCTGAGCCCGGCTGAGGGGGATCCAGGTTGAACACCCGAAGTGTGTACATTCAAAATACTGAAGGGGAAAGGATGTTTCCTTATTGTTTTGTGCAGCAGGCTCACTAAGTCAAGAAACTTGTAAGAAGTAAAGAGATTTGAATACAGAGGGTCTTGAACCATGGGAATTGAACTGCATCCTCGTCCTCCAGAAGCAAGAGTATGTGCTTTACTCGAGTGACCCGCATTGCCCATCCTGACATATTTTGTGAACACTCCTTTCTTCTTCAGGAATATTAGCCTACATTATTTGTAAATTAGTGTTACTGTTTATTACTCTGAGTCCACAAGCAAATTTAGCAGAGTGTTATGGGTTGACTTGGAAAATGTACAGACACAGAGCACAGTACTACAATATCAGGACGATCTCCGGGTTTGCAGCGCCATGGAGGAACAATGTAGGGAAGATTAATTAACACTATTGACATTATTTACTGAGAAAGGGCACAAGGTGGACAGGGGCAAGCTGCAATATTGTCAGAAGGAGGTGGTTTACTTAGGATAGATATTGTCATCAGAAGGGAGGAGACTAACACCTGGGAAAGGGTGGCGGCAGTGCACAATACACACCAGCCAAATAGTTTGAAAGAAATGCAGCAGTTACTGGTCCTGTGACATTACTGCTGGTTCTGGTGCCCAGAAGATAAAAGGCCACATTGCCTGGATGGCATAAATGATATATTCCTTTAAGTAACTGAAAGATGCATTAACACAGGTGCCAGTATCAGCAACTTCAGATTACAACAAACTATTTTGTTTGTTTGTTTGTTTATGTATTTGTTTGGTAATGCGCACCAAACCCTTAGGTAGACAGGTGCAACAGAAACAAGAAATCTTATAGCTTAGTTACAGTACAAGGTGGAAATACATAGATCAAGTGAATGTAATAGGAACAAGATACAAAATACATCAAATACCTAGCAGTGGTCTTGGTAAGTCAACATGTAACATGAGTATCAGTATGTGCACACATACATATACACATGTGTACATACTACCTTACATGTCGACGTACATGTCTACGACGTCATGTATCCATGGTACGTACATATATGACAGAGCAGAAAACCATGCGTGCACGGTTAACCAAAGTACAGTATGATTTAGTAGAAGCAAGGGTCATGTATGGGACGGAGAGGTGGAGGTGTAAATTGTCAGTTAGGTGTCATTGGTGTGTAGCCAATTGAGTATCTTATGTCTAAATTGAGGGTAGGGTTGTTCTAGTCTAATGTCAACTGGTAGTGTGTTCCAGCATTGTGCGCTTTTAACAGGGAAACTGGTTCTTCCCGCTGTCGAACGTTTGAACCTGGGAATCTCCAACATAAATGAGTTGGCAGATCTCATGGGACGGGTAGCTGTTCTCCTAGTAAATAAATCTGCTAGGAATGGAGGTGCTAGGTTATTCAGGCATTTGGACTTAAGGGATGCTGTTTTGAGGAGAATTCTGTCCGTTATTTTCAGCCAGTTAACCTCTTTCCTGAATTCGGTAACATGCTCTCTGTGAGGGATGTTCAACGCTGCCCTCAGGGTGGTATTCTGCAGTCTTTGAATTTTGTCTGTGATATATTTGTTGGCTCCTGAGTATAGGGCATTACAATAATGTAATCTTCACATGATGAGAGCATTGACTAGTGTGATACAGCTAGCACTCGAGAGGTATGGTCTGGAAGCTTTGATGAGTTTGCGAGTATAAGTTGTGGATGAGGCGAGGGAGTTGACTTGCTTGTTGAGAGTGGGAGCGGAGTCCAGGTAGAATCCTAAAGTTTTAACTACAGACATCAAATTGATAGGGTGGTTATCAATGTTAAAGGATGTTTAGTTTGGGCTGAGTTTTTGAATGTTGGCTTCAAAACCTAAGATTAGTCATTCTGTTTTTTCGTCATTCAGGCAGAGGCTATTGGATGCCATCCATGCTTGAATGAGGGTGTAAATCTTGTTCACCAAGGCTGAGTCTGCCTCGAAGTTGCCCAAAAGGGGTATGAGGATCTGTGTGTCATCTGCATAGTTAGTGTAGGTGACACCTAGACTGTCCGACTTGTCAAACAAAGGCTTGGTGAAGATATTATACATGGTAGGGGAGAGGCAAGAACCTTGTGGGACCCCACAGGTTATTTTGATAGGTAGCGGCTGAAGTAAAGAAGTCTCTCATGGTCTGGTTAGCTAACAAGGATTCGACCCACGCTGTAGCATCTTTGGTGAAGTTAGTGGCAGATTGGAGGTGGTTGCATAAAACTACGTGATCCACCAAGTCAAATGCTGCCGACAAGTCCAGTAGGAGTAGCAAAGCAATTTTTCCGTTATCCTTTAATTCTTCCATTTGTGTCTTAAGATCTAGCAACGCTGTTTCAGTGCCATGGAGGGGGCGGAAGCCTGATTGTCGTGAGCCAAGTAGGTGGTTTACATCCATGTGAATAGAACTATGTGTTCTATTCTCTCATTCAAATGGGGAAGTGATGACGGCTGTCCTCACTCAGAAAAAAACCCAATGGCACAAACCACGGGCTTATTTTAGTGGTATTTTAGATGCAGTAATGAACAACCATTTTCCGTGTGAGCAAGCGCTCACAGCAGCTTTTGCATGAAGTATTCGCAATTCTGGAAAAATCCTAATTTACTCTCACCACCTAATGAGCATCTGGGTACGAAGTAATACCTACAAAACCAGCAGTGTGCATTGTGAGGTACCATGTGGTCAACCCTGCAACTTTCATCACCCAGCCAGTACAGGAGGTTGATGAAGTCCATGATTGAGCCACGTACGAAGAAGAGCCAAAGGGCCAGCCCACAATGAGAGATGTGGCACTTGAAGAGGGAAAGATATATTGTGTTGATGGTTCACCAACACTAAAACAGAACACAAGATGTCAATACACTGGGTCAGTCATGGTGCGCTTCAAGGAGAGGATTTTGAGGTGGCAGCACAGATGAGAATACCATCACATTATTCAGGACAAGCAGATGTATTGCTGGCATTGATATCAAGAGTAGAGAAGTATAAGGGCTGATGCGCTACCATTCACAGTGACTCAGCATATAATAGCGCCACAGTACATTCTGGATTGTCTAGCTGGTAGAGAAGGGGTTTCAGAAAAAGTGACAGAGCACTTGCTATCTTGATTGATAGAAATGTTACAGTTACCATAAGTTCTAGTGGTGGTCAAGTGTGCCACCCACACGGGGGATACAGACATTGTGTCACGCGGCAATGAAGCTGCAGACATGGTGACCAAACAAGCAGATTATCTGCTGACCATTACAGATCAGCCACCAATATTTACCTGCATGACACAGCAGCAGGTGAAATTAGAAGACTTCTGTAATGCTCTACCAATAACACAGATAACAGAGCTACAGGGCAGAGCACCTATACAGGAACCGGAGTTAAGGAAGAAATGGGGGGATTCGATGCCACTCACCAATTTACTATGCCGTCAAAACATTTCTGGGAAGCCAGTGGTGCCAGCAGAGTTACTTAAAATTGCACTCAATAAGTTACACCACCCAGCACACACATTGAAAGAAAGCATTGCAGCCGAGCTCCAAGCAGAGTAGTTTATCCCTAAATTGAATGAGCCAATGGCTAAATGTACTGCTAACTGTATGACATGTCAGAGGTTTCATTTGGAGCATGTACTAAATATTACCTAAGCAACATTACCTTGCCCTTTAGACCTTTCTGACATTTGCATATTGATTAAATTTGTATGCAAAACAGGTGTGCAAACTGTTGCAATATAATTTTTGTGGTGAGTTCATTTTCACATTGGCTTGAGTTAGGCCCATGTATCCACTGTGATGCAAAATCAGTAGCTAAATTCTTCGTACATGTGGTTTTCTCATGATGGGGAGTGTGTGATGTTTTAAGGTCCAACAATGGCCCACACTTCTCCAATGAGTTATTTAAGGAGATACATTCCCTATTAGGCATCAAACATAAACTCTGTTCCATATACCACCCTCAATCCAACGGTTTAGTGGAAAACATGAATGGCCTGCTGAAGAAACGTCTTGCATAGCTTTGTGACATACTTTGACATACTGTTAGATACTTTGTAAGAGCTGGCTGCACTGCTTGCCACTGGCTCTCTTTGCACTATGCAATCAGCATGGATATGATCAGCATCTCAAATCTCATGAGATTGTGACCGGCAGGTCAATTTTAACTCCTCATGGATATGCATGCAATGCTCAGCCTATCTCTGATGCCAGTAGTACAGCTGAGATCTTGGGGGAGTAGTTTAGGGGAACCTTAGAGAGCTTACTCGATCTCTCAGATTTATCTCCTTACAATCTGAGCCCCAACTACACCGGCCAGCAGCCCTCTTATCTAAAGCCTCACCAGTAAAATTGCAGCCCCACTCCAAATAAACACAGGAGACAGCATGCTGGTGTGTAACATCACATGAAAAAGAGTCACATTTGTTGGAGCCCTACGTAGTGACCCTCACCAGCGATCACCATTAAGGTTGAAGGAAGAAATACATGCATCCACATCTTTGATGTCTGATGGGACAAAAGCAATGCCCCCCTTGCAGGAGAAGAAGGGGAGGGAGACAAAAGGGGAGTTCATGTCATATGAGTGTTTTTTGCGGTCTTCCTTTTGCAGCATTCGGGGATGGGTCTGTGTCAAGCGGTTGGGACAACAGAAAGGGGTGGGAGGAATGCTAGCAAATGTGATGTATTGCCTTTTTCTTTTTGCCCTTTTGTCGCTTCTTGTTCTTTTCTCGTTTCCATTCTTTTCAAGAGACCTGTTTGAGGGTTTTCATATAATAAGGGGAAGGGTGAAAAGGTGGTAACAGCAGATGCACCCATGGCCACTGTCCTCATAATGGCATGAGCAAAGAGAGAAGTAATACAATCCAAGTTGTTTTCAAGTACAGCAGGGGGCCAACCTCACACAGACTCCGGGAATTTTTGGTACAAGCACATGGCAACACTAGGAAGGGAGAGAGTTAATTGAACATGTTATGTGTGTTCGCTTATACCACGAGCAGCAGGAACACCCAGAACATTTATCTCAAAAGAAGTGCAGGTGCAGAAAGTGCAGTGCTTTCTTCATATGGCACTATCTGAAGTTACAGGTCTTTTTCAGGGTCGATCAATCACTGTACAGTGACATTAATCACCGTGGACAACGACATCAAAATGAGAAAAATGGTAGAAAACCCTGACATGGTGGACATGATATTGCATTTTGAAAGGGAAGGACCACAAAATGGGGCAGGTCACGTTCATAACACACAACACACACACACATGTCTCAATGAGACTGGGCGTCCCATTCCCTGGTGTTGGACTCATCCATTTGTTCAGATTGGAGTGGTGTTTTTTTTATAAATGCGAATGGGTGAAGGGGATACTGAGCTGTAGTGCAAGGGGACTTTGGGGGTTTGAGTTCGATGGTTCCAACCACCATGGAATTGAATTGAAATGAATTGAATTGATATTTTATTTATATTGTGTTCATACACAAGTGTTTCAGAGTGCGGCAAAACAAGGGAGGGGAACAGGGGAGAACAAAACAATGATCCTATTTTGTTGCATCCTGTCTGAAAACATGGAAAGAGAATGTGCATGCTCTCAGTTAGATAACAAACAAAAAACACATGTCACACTGGAACCACTCACACGTCCTTCTTTGTGTTCCAGAGTATGGGGCACTGACAACCTGGGAGAAAATGCGGACTGCACCAGAAAGATGGAGCTACCCGGTATTCAGGATAGGTCCTTGACCGTTATGGGTCTGTGATGGGCCTGTGGGCCCAACACCTACCTTCAGCTGCTGCCACGAGGGACCAGCTCATGCTCCCTCTTAGTCCTGCATTCCCCAGCACTGGTAGTGGCTCATTCAGCCGTTGCCCCTCACAATGTCCATGTTGTTGCCAAAGTGTCTGGTAATGAGCATTCTTTTTTTGAACATTCACTAAATAAACATCCGGGAACTAGTCAAATGTGTTTCTAAAAAGGAAATTGGACACTCGCGTCTTAGGCGAACAATTGAAGGACTGTCAAAAGTTAGGTACACTCGCATCGTAGGGAATTTTTCACAGATGTCCAAAATGATAATGTTACTCTTTCTAGAATATTAGAAGAAGTTGAACACTGCTTCCCTTGTTGCATTTCTTTTAGCATCAGGTTTTCAGGCCAGTGCAAAATGGCTTCAGAATATGAGATGGGAGATTTTTCAGTTGGCAAATGCCACTGATGGTGGGCTGAATGTGATACGAGAGGAGCTTAGAACAGTATGGCTTATGACACGGCAAAACAGGTACGTCTTGGACCTATTGGCAGCAATGGAGGGAGGAGATTTTTCAAAGATTGGCGCAAGCTGCTGCTCCCTAATAACTGCATTTGATGAACAAAAATTGTAGTTTAACAGCAGCCATAAGAGCCCTTCACAGCGTGCACACAAATATGGAAGAGGAATGTAGCAGGTTCATAAAGCAAGACTGATATGATAACTTTTTTTAAGTGGCTACCGACATAGTTGATAAGATCCTGAAAGTGTTGGTCCCTCTCCTCGTAGCAGTGCTCATCGTTCTTTGTGCAATTCAAATAGTATTGGACTGTTGGGCACACAAAGGGAAGAGTTTGGGGAAAAGACTCAAGAGGCAATGGGGGACAATAAGAGGGAGGATGTTTAATATGGGAATAGCCAAGGAAGGGAGACAGTACGAAAAGAGGGATGATAGCCTGGTGACAATAAGGAAACTGATTGACAGTGAGGTTGTAGTATTCGCCGAACCACCGGACCCTGATAACTATGAAAGATATTGGGTTAAGTGCATACGTGGGAGCGACTGTTTAATTCTTCCCGGGTCTCTGGAGTAGTGTGTCGAAGAGTTCTATAGCTTGGAATGTCTCAGTAAGAAGAGGCAGGGGGACGAGAAGTTTGTTTCTGACATAGCAAAAGATGGGAGCGTTCAGATGCAGGTGCAATGCCCCCCATGAGAGCAGAGGTACTGCCTGAGGAAAATTGTCTAGGAGGGCATCCGGGCCCCCGGCAGCGACCTACACAGTAGCATGGCTCATGAGTGTAGGTTTTGCATTTTATTTTTTATATCACATAGAGGGGCATAGCGTTATGCTTTTTGTCAAGCATTGGGTCACTTAACAGCACTGCTCACATGCACTGCACTCCATAGGGAGGTTGCAAACACATTATTGTTTATACAACACATTGCTCGAATGCAACCACAATACACAGCATGGCACTATATTCTTCACCCCTTGTTTGCACAGCTAAACATCAGAAACGACCTGAAGCATGGCCCCACATACCTGCATGCATCATACTTCATAAGGAACACACAGCACCTTGAGTGTCACACCTACCCGCAGTCCAGCGCATGGCACTAGATTGAAAATATTTTACAGTGCAACAAGTACCGTCTAATTATTTGGCACAGAATGCATTCCTTTTTGCATAACACTACAGCTCGCTATGATTTTATTTTTTACATATGAGCGTCAGCATTTTTGTTAGGTTTAGAACTCATAGGACCTCTTTACGAGCATGGAGGCAGCCTTAATAAGGGCATGGCTTCCTCCATACCGGGTTCCAGGTCCGGGTTCCTTAAATGAGGAATTACCGGGCCATTCCAACCTTGGAGGACCCGGTAATTCCTCATTGAAAAAAACCCATCTCCATTCCCATTTGAGCCCCACCAGACGTTCTGAGAGGGTCCCGCAAGGGAACCTTGTAATAGGGGGGAATGGGTTTACTGGCACCTGCACCATTACCGGTGCCGGTAAACCCATTCCGCCAACCTCGTAATGAGGCCCATAGTGTGAAGGATATGACACAATATTATAAGGTCTCATGTTTGTAGGGGGGCTAGATGTTATGAGCAGATGGTCTGCTACTGTAGTGGATAAGACAACAGTTGTCAGAAGGAAGCACAGGATTGAATGTTGCCTTGCCCTGTAAACAGACAGAGAGGCCAAGGGCAGGCAAGGCTGGGTGTGTGGTAATTCCCAGCTCTTTAGTACAAGGGAAGCATTTCTCATGTGACAAATGCCTGGTTTTAAGCAAGAAGTACTGCCTCATCACTCATCAGATTGGGAAGAAATCCATAATGTTGCAAAGGCCGCAGCAAGCCTTCCCAGGCAGCCACAGTAAGAAATATACTTAATAATATGGGGAAATTAGCAGAAATGATTTTCCAGGAATAGTGAGCAGCAGTGGACCAGTCACATTTTTTTCTAGATGGCATTGACAATATAGGGAGCTACATGATGAGCAGAAGCAGATGGTGGGAACAGGGAATGAATAGAGTAGGTGTGTGCCATGTTGCTTTGTTGCCTATTGGCCCAATTCGATGGGATGTTGTAGCCCTAATTGTCTGAGACAATGTGGTCCAATTTAAATGAAGCCCTTTATCAAACTGTTTTCATGAAATTGGACAGTGTATTTTTTGGGCTGATCAAGGGTTACGTGAGTATGTAGGGTGGGTGGTCATCTCTTCATGATGTGATGGAAACCGGCATTCATTTTTCAACAATGTATAAAGGTGTGTTGGTGGCTGGGGATGACCAGTCAATCACCTTGCTCGGATGATATGTTTGTTGCACTTTTATTAACATATGCCATTGTTCTTATTGTGGCTATAAAATGTTGGGCCTTCAAGGGGTGGGTCGAAGTTGGCTTGTTTTATACATCTTCCCGCCACAGTGTACCAATACATTTTGTTGTTTCCTGCATGTGATGCACTCCTTCTTGAGTTTATATTGGATTGCTTTTTTCCTTGATTTTTTGGACCTGAGTTGGGAGAGCCTAGCTCTACAGTATCTCTCGGGCAATAGCTTGATTGTGGGGTGGACACTATGTCTGTTTCCAGAGTGTGATTATGGGATTGAGAAGATACCAGTTGCCTAGTTCACTGTTCTCTGGTGTTTCTTGTAATATAGTCAGTTGAAGATGCAGGTCTTGAGCTGGTTCCGATTGTCAGGTGGTTTACTACCAGGTGAAAATGCAAAGGTATGGTGGTCCAGAGTTTCATGGCCAGAACAGAGAAAATGGAGGCTCCTTACTGACAATTTCTTGGATGTTGGGAGTAGGGCTATTGAAGAGTTGATGGACTTTAGTGTTTTGGAAGGAGTATATTGTTGGATTTTCTTTCTGTAGGATAGAGTGCACTTTTCATACTAGGAGCAAAAGGTGATGCCTATGTTTTTTAAGTGAGCCTTTTGATGGGTAGACAGTGATATGATATGGCATTTATGACACGATATGGCCTTTATAACGTGCCTATACACAACCGTTTCAAGGCGCGACGAGGCAGGGGAGGGGAAAACAGGGGGAATACAGAGACAACAATCCTACTAGGCCGGGTGACATTCAGATTGCGCAAGTGCAGTAGAGGGGGAAAGAGAGAAAGTGCGAGGGGAGAGCGGATTGGGAAGTGCCGTACATGGGATAACTGTAAAATAAATAAAGACAGTAAAAATAAATAAAAGTGCGGCCAGCAAGCTGTCAAGTGCGGAGATAAGTCCAGACAACAGTGTCAAGTGCTAGAAGGGGCTGTAGGGGTACAGAAACAGCCCCCAAGTGCAAGGGTTATCGGGGGGCAGTGCAGGTGGGCAACTGGTGGGGAGGGGACCTGAGCCAGAGATCAGAAGGCAGCCAGGTAACAAATTCAGTTTCAGAATCAGCCAGGAGATCACAGGAGAGAGGACGAGAGAAAGCAGGTAAAGAGGAAGGTCTTGAGGTGCTTCCGGAACCGGAGATGGTTCTACTCAAGTTTCAGAGAGGCAGGGAGTCTGTTCCAGCGGGAGACCCCAGCAGAAGAAAGAGATCTACCACCAACTCTCTGCTTGAAGAAATGACTGACCATGAGGGAGTTGGAGGAAGATGAGTGAAAAGCTCGAGAAGGAAGATATTTAGGAACTGAGAGCAGAAGGTATTGAGGCCCCAGGCCTCAGAAGGCCTTGTGGACAATGCAGAGGGTTTTGAACTTAATCCTTGCAGCCACTGGGAGCCAGTGCATAGATTTCAGTCCTGGAAAGATACGATCCCTGGGCTTAAGGTCAAGGACAAGTCTTGCAGTCCTGTTTTGGATGAGTTGCAGAAGGCGGAGAGTAGAGGCAGGCAGATTTAGAAAGAGGCTGTTGCAATAGTCCAGCCTTGAGAGAACCAGAGCTCTGGAGACAGTGAGCCTCTGGGGGAAGGAGAGGAAAGGAATAATACCTCTGAGGAGGTGCAGCTGGTAGTGTGACTTCCCAGAGACATCAGAGATATGAGGAGAGAAGGAGAGTGTGGAATTGAAGATGCCCCTGAAGCTTGTAGCCTCACATTTGGGAGCAGGAAGAAAGCCATGAGAGGCCTGCCAGAGTGTGCCAGGAAAAGAGGGGGCAGGTGTGCCGATGAGGAGAATATCCGTCTGACTGGCATCACGGCAGAGCTCATTGGCAGCACACCACTCCTGGATGGCAGACAGGCAGTCAGAGATGAGAGAACGAGAATATGTGGCAGAAGGGAGCCTGAAAATGAGCTGAGTGTCATCCGCATAGCACTCAAAGTTGAGGTAAAGAGTGGCAATGCATTGGGCAAGAAGTGCCAGGTATTGGTTGAAAAGCCAGGGAGAGAGGTTAGACCTCTGGGTAACACCACAGGTAGAGATAGAGATAGAGGAGAGGAAGGACCCAAGTTGGACCTGGGCGGGTCGATCAGAGTGGAAGGAGGTCAGCCAAGCCAGGGCCTAATTGGTGATACCCGTGTTATCACAGAGACGGTTGAGCAGGATGACATGGTTGACCGTGTCAAAGGCAGAAGAGAGATCAAGTAAGATGAGGAGGACACGGGGGTGTTAGAATCAAGGTTGGAGAGCAGGGCTTCACAGATTATCAGGAGAACAGTTTCCGGGCTTCTGCCAGCTCTGAAGCCAGACTGATGGTCATGGAGACTACCAACAGTTTCAGTGTGAAGATTAAGCTGGGAGATGTAGTGGACATTATGTAGTTTTGGTTTGATATGTTAACATCTTTTCATCCTGAGGGGTAGTCTGATAGCTGCATATTTTACCACTGGTAGTTTTCTCATCAGGTATTTAAGAAGTCCTAGATAGTCACTGTTGACTTAGTATTGTATAGGTGGTCAGGAATCTCTGTCAGTCACCCCAATTATCAGCAGAGAACACTTGGGCCCATCAAAGACCGCAAAACTCAGCCATGGGGCAAAGTTAGTGTCTTTTACTAGCAAACAAATGACAGGGATCACACCAGAAAAACAAGTATCCTCCGGAGCTCTTATCTTCTAACATGTGTCACCTGATGTTATCCTGTTGTGATGTCATAAATTCAGATTCCATCCCAGAAACCTATCACACATTTACATTGGTCAGTTTGTACAGGATACATGTGGGAACTATATGGGTTAGTACCATAAATGTATAGCCATGTCTACGGGCCTCGCCCAGCACCACCCCTACGAGTATCAATCTACAATGTTGCAGGGTCGCAGAGAGACCATTGGCCCTTGCAACAAAGTATCCCAACATGTGCTTATTGTCTTCGTAACTAGAACTTTTCTGTCTCCACGTGTCCTTGGCTGAGTGTCTGCTCGCTTCTGGATGTGGTGATCATGTCAGATTTTCCATGTACTCGAAGCCTTTCTCTCCTTTGCCATCCATTTCAGAGACCTATAGCTTCAATATCATTCCCTATGGCATCTTCATGTTAATAGCAGTCAAGCATGTGCAAACTAAATATAAGAACTCTTTGCATCTTGCGGTATCAGCTTTGGTGAAAGATACGAATATAAAGATGTGTACGTGTATCTGTCCCCTACCTACGTGAGACATAAGCATGTGCTTCATGCCTATATACAATAAACTAGTGCATGTTCGTGTAACTTCATGAATGGATAAATATGTACTTCATGATGTCAGTGATCACGTTATTGATCTCTGGCTTTGCAGTCAGTCAGCTTGCTTGATATTTGTCATTTCCATATCATTCAAGTCACCGATTGGGTATAGTCTGAACAGTTTTCGGAGAGAATGAAGCTTCTTACACCTGCGATGCATTGAAGTTCGTGGTGATTAGCCTAGAAGAGAGACACATTTTCTTGGTTCTCTACCTTCGTGTTGAGGGTTGTGTGGGGGCCATGGGTGTCAGATTTGGTCCCCCATCTACAATCCCCCTCTGGTAGACCTGTCGATGACACAGCCATACCATTCCTTAGTTTTTCTGCAATTTCGGGAGCCAAACCTTTGCTATCCCTTTGAGATGGCCATAATATTTTGCATGGGCATCCAGGCTACATGTCACATAGCTGTAGTCCCCAACAGGGTTGCACCAAACTAATTTTCCCCAATAATCACAATTGTTGTATGGGTACTGGAACAACGTTCCTGTTGGGAAAAGGGTTAACTGCGTCAGATGTGATTTCAGTGCATTTTGTGTTTTTGTTTCTTCATCTTCTCCAGTCTCTATGTCTACTTTCATCCCTAAAGTCTTCTTAGCTGTCTTTCTACACTGTATGATGATTATCCTGATGACACAAAATGTCAGCAATACTAATATCAAAGCTGTTGCCAGAACTTTCACTTCATTGGCCTTCCATGTTGGTATCCATGATAATATGTAAAACAGTTACCCTTTGTCTTTTCCGACATTTTTTATGCCTTCATGTTTGTGTGCAGTTCTGAGAGTCGGGTGATGGCCTCTGTTATAGGAGCAGATGTACAGAAGGAAGACCCGATCTTGGTGAGACGCCTCCCTCAATGGCTTTGAGGAGATCTAGAACTTATACATTCTGGAGGGCCATTAGTCTTACGACTCTCAGCTCTTCCTTGATGGTGTTGAACCCCTTGACAGTTGGGTTTATTGTGTGCATCAGCTCCCACTGCATAAACTGGAGCCTCTTGGCATTCGTGCTTGCCTGTACTGCTGGAACAATAGATGCAAAGAACATCTCAGTTCTGCTGAACAGCCTGTGCTCTGGCGGTATCGCATCCAATGCCTTTTCCATGTCTGATGAGGCATAGTTCTCCCTTTTCCCTCTAGCCAACCCTACAGATCTCTGCTTTCTTTCGCTCTTATCCATTTTAGGGAATACTTCAAATTGGATGTCCTTCTGGGGCACTACTAATGCTGGAGTGTTCAGATCTACAAGTGATCATATTGCTCCCCATTTGGGTGGCAGCTGTAGTTATGCCTTTGATCCACAGGCCCAATGGTGGTCCATGAGCACTACTGTTATGACCTTCATGTCTGGAATCCTCAAAATCTGCTTACATCCTTCATTTTCTCCAACCTCTACTTCACCATCATTCTGGAAACATAACACTGCTTCCTTAAGTGGTATGATGGGCATGGGACCTGCTTCGTTTTCTGCCCATGTGAGTAATTTGGCACTTGATTCCCATTCCTTGAGGCACTTTTTTTGCTGTACTAATTCCACTGGAACCATTAGGAGAGCAAGTGCTTTTCTCCCAATCACCCCTTCTTTCCATCCGTCTGATGTGTATACTTGTCCATACACCAGAATCTGTGGTCTTTCCCAGCAGCCTGGCAATTTCTCCTATTTCTATGGGTCCTTTCTTGAGACATTGTAACTCTGTCTGGTCACTGTCTGTACTTCCCCCTTCCGCTGACCCTCTGTGATATATTCTGTGCTCTTATCTGTATTCAGGTAATCGTCCAACAGTTCCTAAATGTTTATGTAGTTATCTTCATACGGGAATGTCTTCGTGTCCTCTTATGGTGCATAGCAATAAATTCATGAGGCACTGTGCTCTTGCCACTGGAATTTCAGTTGCCACACATGTTCAGGATGCACTCATGGCATAGGGGATGAGAGAGCAAACATAACAGTTGTCTTTTGTCATTTGTTTCCCCACTTTGGCTATGTCGCTATGCCACATGTTGTTAGATATATGGGCCAAATAAGTTATGTCGGAATTTACCTGGTTAAAACCTGCTTCTGCAATGCACTTTGCTCTTCTTACCTCTTTAGTAGTGCTTATTTTCTGCCGACATATGGCTTCCATAACAAAATGGATCAGGGTTATGTTAGTAAGAGTCAAAACTTGTGCTCTGGGAAACAAGGAGTGTAAAGAGGTAGAGACAATAGAAGATAGACATTATCACAATATTAGGAATAACATTTCCCATGTTGTTATTCTTGGGTGCTTCATTACGTTGATCCAAGGGTTTGTGCAACTACCTGAAAAGCCTGAGAAATGTATTATTGTTGTGTTAGTATGTGCTAGAATAAAATCTTCACCTATAGTATTGGGCGAGTGCTGCAAAGAACAATCACTCCCATACTATACAGATTCTCAAATCACCAAGCAGATAAATGATAGACGGGTATTCACGGGTCAAATGTGTGTAGATGGTGGCAACATATAAAAGAAAATCATGAAAAAACAATCATGGATGGATAATTCGTTCACTTTCTGTCCATATCACTAAGCGGATGAAGCATTCCTAGAATGGGTTACGTGTACTAAGCACCATATAGCTTAAACTGTCCTTACTTTCTCGATGAATACTTATTGTAAGAAAAAGGTAGTATGCCTATTCTAGGTGTGCATATTGTCCTTCCCTAATTCTGTTGCTCTGGATCGTGTTATCCACGGTTGTTGTTCTACTTCTTTGTCTTTGCTTATCCTTGCTTCAAATCGACTTCTCTTAAGTTGTAAGAGGTCTCACCTCGGCAGGGCTTAACATCTCCAATGTAGTTCCAAGCTTTCCTCCCATTCAGTTTCTCTTCATGCTCTGTTACTTGTTCTACAGTATAGGGACTCTCAGATCTGGGTTTAAACCAGGTCTTTACAAAGTTCTAGAATAGGACTGTATCCCCAGGATAACATAGTGGTTACTTGAGTCTTACACTTGCTGCTGGAATGGTATCTTCCTCACTGTTCTTCTACCTCTCCCCCTGCGCCTGCAGTTGATGAGAAATAAAAGACGTACTAGCCAGCAAAGAAGCCACATATTCATACATTTCTTTTCCAAACACATCTGAGGTTGCATTTGCATCTGTCAATGTTCTAGTGGGAGGAGCCAAGTATAGCCGCATGCAACATCCTTTTACCACCTCATGGGGCCTTAATTGGTGGCCGGACCCGGGTTGCTAGCACAATGCGACAGTGCTAAGAGCAAACAGTCAAGCCATCCCTTTTTTAAAGTATCTTTTATTTAGGCAATTATTTCCTTGAGCATGCCGTTGAGGTGCTCACACCCCCCTTTTGCTTTCAGGTGATATGCACCACAGAATTTGTGCTCTATCCCCAGTAGGGTTGTGATGTGCTGAAAAGTCTAATTCACAAAATGAGGCCCATTGTCTGACCACAGGACTTCACACATCACCCATCGTGGTAATACCTCATTAACTTTGCAGCCCATGGGGCGTTAGGGTACGAACAGGGAACAGCTTCGATCCATCAGGAGAACGGGCACACAACCCCTATCAATTAGCGGCAGCCCTGGCACACCAGGATCATATCGACATAGTCGATGTGGAGATGTTGGAAAGGCCCAATTGGCAGGGGTATGGCTCCCTCACTAAATGTAAAGTATGCCCTGCACTGAACTTCTTACAAGTGACAAAGATTTCTATGAATGCAGCTATATGCTCCACCATGTTAGGACAGAACCAATCTCCCCAATATGAGCAGCAAGTACTTATTTACCCATATGCGTAGGATAATGAAGTTGTGTGAGTGCAATCTTCAATAAGGGATTTGGTAGTACTAACTTTCCTGTGCGTGCTTTCCTGTCATCATAAAGCATCTGTAGGTGATATTGAACATCCCTTTATCGCCCATAAGTCTAGCTCCTTTGTCAAGGCCTTCCCTTAAACTGCATTATCGGAGTGGCTTGTAACGTATTATTGCCTTCTTTTACAATCATATTATGCGCACAGATACATGTTTTTGATGGGGTATAGTTGTATGTTATCCCCGACAAAAATGTGCAGCGATTTGCTTCTGGGTCTGCTGCTTCATTGCCCCAGGAGACAGTGTCCTTCCCCTCCTGTGGGCCAGGCACTTTATGACTGCTATTGCTGCTGGGAGTTGAAGTGCGCCTATGAGTCTGCCCAATAAGGGCACGTGATGCACCAGCGTGATGTCAGTATATCTAAATCCCCTCCTCTGCCATTGTGCGTGACAGCCCAGAGTGTACTGTAGATGCCATGTAAACTGTAATCTCCTGGTCTCTGTATGCTTTTAATGCCATTATCAGAGCCACTTATTCTGCTAGTTGCGTTGAAAAATGTCAAGACAATCTTGCGCTGGCTATTACTTCTGCTGTACTTTCTGCTTTTAGTCTCACCACTGCCATTCCCCGTTGCCTTTTCCCTGTTGTCTGGTCTATTGTCAATGAACTGTCAATATAAAGCACTTCTCCCCCTCAAGTGGCTTCTCCCCCGCCATGGAAATGTCATCATACTACTCCATGAATGTAGTACAGTCGTGTACATAGGGCCTCATTACACGGACGGCGGTGGACCAAGGTGCTATTAGCACCTTTGTCCATGCCGGTAAAATACCTGCACCACCTTGGTGGAAAGGGGAATTACCGCCCTATTCCAATGTTGTTGGGGCGGTAATTCCCCCTTCCCCCATTGCCCTTCCCCATTCCCATTTTTGCCCCATAGGGCATAATGGGAATGGGAAAGGTGGTAATTACGGCACCGTAAATTGCGGTACCATAATTAGCTCCCTGGTCTTTTTGTGGGTTGGTTTTTAAGGCCTGCAAAAAGCAGGCGTTAAATTCTCCAACCCGCAAAGGGACCTCGTAGTAGGCGGTAAGGTTTTACCGGTACCAGTAAAATACCGGTACCGGTAAAACCTTACCGCTGTCCGTGTAATGAGGCCCATAGTCTCCCTCTTTTATTGGTTCAGCTAAAAATGTCACCAAATTGACAGTCTTGCACCTCACTACATTGATCGCTGGGTTCAAGATAATTACCTCATATCCAGAAGGTCTCTGTGTGGTCAACGTACTCTTGGGTCTTCGAGAATTGCAAAGAGGGCGTGCTCCAAGTAAAGTGTGGTGCTGCACACCATAGTGATACTAGCTAACTGCTCAACCACGAATGCGACAGCAGCCAGAGCTTGTTCACAAGGGTAATTTCCATTCATTACTGGGTCTAAACATCCACTATAATAAGCTAATTGCTTGTGCCCCAGAGCAGTCTTCTGCATGATCACCACAGTCATCACTTCTCGATTGTAGTGTGAGAACAAATCAAATTTGTCATGATAGTCTGGGATCCCTAGCACTGGAGCGGTGCATATTGCTTTCTTCTGCTTTTCAAAGGGCCTCATTACTCGGTAGGCGGTGAGCCATGGCGCTATTAGCGCCATGGCTCATGCCGGTAAAATACCGGCACCGCCTTGGCGGAAAGGGGATTTACCGCCCCATTCCAAGGTTGGAGGGGCGGTAAATCCCCCTTCCGCCATTGCCCTTCCCCATTCCCATTTCTGCCCCATAGGGCTCTATGGGAATGAGGAAGGCGCTAATTACGGCACCGCAATTTTGCGATGCCGTAATTAGCTCCGAGGTCCCTTAGCGGGTTGGATTTTAACGCCTGCAAAAAGCAGGCGTTAAATCCCCCAACCCGCAAAGGGACCTCGTAGTAAGGCGGTAGGGATTTACCGGTACCGGTATTTTACCGGTACCGGTAAATCCCTACCGCCATCCGTGTAATGAGGCCCAAAGACTTCAGTCATTTCATGTGTCTATGGGCCTCATTACACGGAAGGTGGTAATCCAGGGTGCTATTAGCACCCTGGACCATGCCGGTAAATTACCGGCACCGCCTTGGTGGAAAGGGGAATCACCGCCCTATTCCAAGGTTGGCGGGGCGGTAATTCCTCCTTCCACCATTGCCCTTCCCCATTCCCATTTTTGCCCCATAGGGCATAATTGGAATGGGGAAGGAGCTAATTACGGCACCGCAATTTTGCGGTGCCGTAATTAGCACCAAGGTCCCTTAGCGGGTTGGTTTTTAACGCCTGCAAAAAGCAGGCGTTAAAGCACCAACCCGCCAAGGGACCTCGTAGTAAGGCGGTAATGGTTAACGGCCACCGTTACCATTAACGGTGGCCGTTAACCATTACCGCCTTCCGTGTAATGAGGCCCTATGTCAACTTATCATTTCCCCTCTGTGCCCCGCTGAGCCTGGGGTCTCATGTATGTGCTATAGTCAAACACCCAGGCTCAGAAATAATGGCAAAGACCCAGAAACTGCGGAAGTTCTCGCGATGTTTTTTGCATTGGCATTCTACTGATTTCCTCAGCCATTTCTGGAGTAAACCTTTGCCCTTCTTGTGATATCAACTGCCCTATAAATAGCACTTACCTTTGGCAATATTCTAGTTTTGCCCTGTCCAACGTGTGGCCCTTTTCTGGCAATACTGTCACTAAATATACTAAGTGATTGTGACAATGTTCCTATGACTTGCAGATTAATATGGTGCCAGGTATTGTATGACTGTGCTCATTATCTGCATTTTGCCTAGATCCATCTGAAGGACCCTATCAAAGATGGAAGGTGATTCACAGTACCTTTGTAGGAGCTTTGTATGTTTCCATTTCCGGTTTCTATATAGGAAGGAGCTTACATCCTGTGACTCTTCATGCTGTGGTTCAGAAAAGAATGCTTCTTCAAGTCTATTATCGTGAAGTGCATAGCTTCCATTGGGATGTTGCACAAAATGGTTGCTGGGTTTAGAACTAACAGGAATTCGGCTTCAACTATTTGGTTCAATGGGCATAAATCCTGAATAAAATGCTATGATCCCCTTGTCACATTTTTCGCCTGATACACTGTGGTGTTACACTGTGATTCTGAAGGCACCAGAATAACTTGCTTCACTAATGTGGTGATCGTCTCATAAATACCCTTGTCTACTTCCCTCAACAAAGGATAATGGGCCTCATTCCAAGTGTGGCACCATTGTTTCTGGACCGCCACACTATGAGTCAGCCTGAAGGGGCCGTAGTGCCCGTCAGGTCTGACCCTGCCGGGCACTTTGGCCCTGGTAGGCAGAGTCGTCACAGAAGCACCAGCACCTTGTGCAATGGGCCTCCCTCTGGAACAGCCTTCCTGCCTCCCTGAAACTTGAGGAGCACCATTTCTGGTCCTGGAAGCACCTCAAAACCTTCCTCTTTGCTTCTGCTTTCTTTCCCTCTCTCGCCAGCTGAATTCCTGGCTGAAACTGCACTGGTTACCTGGCCACCCTTTTTGATCTCAGGCCTATTCCCCGCCAGGTGCATACCTGCACTGCCTCCCTGGCAACCCCCACACCTGGGGACTGTTTTCTGTCTCCCTACAGTCCCCCTACCAGAACTTATGTCTGCACTTCCCTGGCACTTGCCACCATCTGGCCGCTTTATTTATCTTATTTAACCTACTACGCCATGTACTGCACTTTCCCCCCTCCCTTCCCCCACGCACTTTTCCCTCTCCCCCATCTAATGCACTTGCGCAATCTGAATGACACCTGGCCTAGTAAGATTGTTGTCTGTCGCCCTTTTTGTTTCCCCCTCCCTTGCCTCGTCATGCCTTGAAACACTTGTGTATAGGCGTGTTATAAATGCCATATCATATCATATCATATCTCACCACTCCCATGGAGTCCTATGGGACTAAACGGGAATGGGTAGTTACCAAATCCGCCCCCTCACTTCCCATGCTGCTGGGACTTGTAATTTCTCAGTGGTAGCAGGGAGTCAGGCGGTGGATCCAGTGTTTGCGGGTCAGCAGCGATCCGGGGGTGGCACTGGTAGATTACCGGTGACCTCGGAATGAGGCCCTCTGTCTTGCCCTTGGAAAAATAGCCCCTGGTTTAAGCTTCATAGGAACTATTGCTCCATAAAACACTGGGTACCCGCACTAAGTCATCCTCAAGAAATGGTGGTGATGGTTTTCGCCAATAATCCATTTTCTGTGGTACTTCCCTGTAATGTAGTTCAATCTAATGTGTAATGCTTATTGCAAACACCACCTTGTTATCTGATCAATCGTCTTGTATCAACTCCTCATTTGTCATGTCCGTCAACCTGTATCCTTCCCCTACTGCAATTACAGTTCTCCATGATCATCCTGTATCATCAGCCCCATGCAATACTATCCTCTTGTCTGTCACTATACTTGTCTCGAGTTCTATTGGGATCACTTTTCCTTTTTCCTCATCTAAAGGAACCTCTTGTCTGAATAGGAATTCTTTGGGTAGGCATAACAGTCTACTCTGTATCCCTGGGAGTCATGCAATTAACATTTCTACTCCATATCAAAACAGTTCAATGTCTACTGGCACCCCCCTCTGTACTGTTAGACCTCAATAAGTTTGGATGAGTTCCCTCACATTCATCTAATGAATCTCTGGCGTTGAGCACACTATCCCTTGGGCTGTGAATTAAATAATCATATTAAGTCAGCTCATCATGTCTCTACCCATTCTATTCACCGGTGTCTGTCGAGAAAATAACAGTGGCATGGTCAGGTGGTGTTCTCAAATGGAAAGTGGGAGTTCATCAGTAAAAGGAACCTAATCTGTGGCCCCAGATAATCCCTGCACATTCAAGGCAATGCCTGGCATTGGGTATCTCCCCTCCCTTATACAAGAACTAGTCAGCCCTCTATCCACGAGAAAGGAAAAGCTTGTGTCACCCATAGTCACCCCTAAACATGATTCCTCAGCCGGATTGGGTATAACAGATAGGATTGAACAAATGAAGTCTGTCTGTGGGCTGGCCTATTGTTGATATAATGACGTTCCCATCCCTGCAAATGGATTGCCCCCTACAACAGTCGCCCCTCCCAGCTTTCGCACAGGAACCGACATCATGGAGCCTGCATGTGTTGTGGTTATTATGTTCTGTTGAACTGGTGCCTGCTGTGCTGGTTGTGATTGCTGCATTTGTCACTGCATCTGTAATGCATGTGTCATGGTCTGATACTGCTGCATTTGCATGTCTTGGGTATGTGTCTGTTGTGGTGCGTACATCTGTGCTTTAGTGTTATCTTGGGCATACTAGTCAGTCTGTTCTGCCTAGTATGTGGGCTGTTGCTGCATTCCCCTGTTCTGAGGCATCCCGCCCCTCTATCTGCACACTTGTGATATGTGGCCAATTTGTACACACACCCAGCTTTGTGCAGGACCACCATCAGTCTTTGCTGTCCCCCATGAAACCCTCCTGCATTCTGCTGCATTGGGTGTGCACACCCTCTTCTCTGAGGTATCCCTTCTTGTCCTCTCTGCAACTGATTCATTTCCCAGCGTCCTGCAAAACCTCCCCTGGCATCTGTGGTCAGTACTGCACTGACTACTTCAGCCCTTCCTTTGTATACTTGGATCATTTCTTCTGCACTACCTTTGCTTCTTCTTTTTTCCTCTCCTCATGCTTCTTTCTCGCATTCTCTTGCATTCGCTTGCAATAGTGCACTATGGTTAGCTGGATTTCTGACCCCGGCTTAGCCTCTACCCCCACTAGTTTCTTAAACTGCTTTTGCACTTCACCAGGTAACCCCTAAAATAATGTGTGGGTAAATAACCCCACTGTTTGACCCATGTTTCTCTTGTCTCAAGGTGCCATTTGTTGAATATATTGAAGTGGGTCTTCATCCTCATGCATTTTGCGTGCCATTATTGCATTTATGTCCAACGTGTCTGCGCATACAGGGTGATATTGTCCACGCTCCATGACCCCCCTCGGGATGTGGTAGTCACCTTGCAATGTCCTCCTTGCCTCAACCTATGTTTTCTTTGCCTCCCATATTATGTCGCTGCCTGGGCTTGCTTCTCTAGAGTTGAGAGTGTCTACTTCCTTCCTCATCTTCGCTCCCCCTGGGAATCCTTGTTGGACCCTATGGTCCCAATACTACTGTCGCTGTCTCCTTCTCTGTCATCATCAAAGCTAAGTCTCCTTAACATTGTGCCTTCCTGCTGTTTTCCCCTGGTTTGATCTGCAACTTCACACCCCCCCCTGCCGAGGGGTTAGCATTTCTGACTGCCCGTGGGGAAACCATGCTGCTTCTATTTCTCCTGTATAGCTCCCCTGTCCTTCTTCGTATACCTTCCCCATCCTCATCATCTAAACGTGGCAAGTCCATCTTAATTTCTATCACTTTCAAAGAGCATCTTTGTCTGCTCTCATCTCTATCTTGTCGCATCTGTGCTCCTCACTATCCCTGTGTCGGCATTCTCGAATTCTAACCTCGTTTTCTCCTTCCTTGTCTTCAGTTGTCTTTCCCGCTCTTCTTCTGCTTTCCTCCTTGCTATGTCTTCCAGCTCTCTTAGTTTTCTTCTCTCCTTTCCTCTCTTTCTCGTACTTCTGCTTGCTCCCTTTCTTTTTGCAGTCTTTCATGTTCCTACCTTCTCTTCCCTTTCCCTTCTATGCACTATCTCAGCCCCTTCTTTAGCTTCCCCCACCGGTTCTTTGATACTCGATAATTCCTTCCCCATGTGCCCTGTCTCACTTGCTGTTATCCCATTCAGTTTGAGCAATATCTGTCTGCCTATACATTCATTTGGTACTACCAATTCATGGTCTTCTCTAGGCCCTGTTTTAGCTTCGCTTGCATCTTGCTGCACTACCTACGCTTGCTGCTACTGTCTCACGCTGTTCTACTCACTTGCTTTGTGCCATCAGGTGTGCTTTCGCCACTACACACTGGAGGTGCGAAAGTGGGGTTGGTGTATCCCGCTGCTGCTTTTAATTCCTACATGGGGTAAAATCCCTTGCTTTATGTTGCTGTGTCTACGTCCGAAGTTTGAGGAGGAGGGGAGGGGAGTCAAGGGCTGTTCGTCACCCTTGTCCCATTCCCTTTGCATCCAATGCCAATTCCACCAACCTGTTGTCACCAACAGGTAACGCTATTGCACTCTTGGCGGACAGATGTCTTTTTATTTGGTTCTCATTTTTAAGTAACTGTTTAAATAAACATACATATTTATTCATAGAAGGAAAAAAGCTTTAACAAATAAAGAAAACTTTTGACGAAATCAAACTTGTGTTAACTCCACCAAAATGTATTGTTGTTTGGGTGGACCCTCACCCAACAACCTCTCACTTAATGCTAAATGTATTCACACTAGCTTGAATCCCTAGCGTTCATCACACAACCAGGTTACATTTACAGACAATTCGCTGCCGTGTAACTCAGAACAAAGGAAAAGTTCTATTCTTGCTACATCTTTTTTCATACATAAAATATTAGAACAATTTAAACAATTGCTGATGCGTTACGGATTAATTATTCATAATCAGGGCGTGTGTCCTTGTTTCAATTCAGTGAGGTAACAATCATTTTCATCTGTGTACCTATAACACATATCATATGGAAGCCTATTACTTTTGTAATTATAGATTGACCTTTTTACCTTCAAATAAAATTAAGTCACACTTGGCGCTAACTTCGAATGTATATAGTGTGGCCTTGGAATAAATCCAGCCTGTTTTAACAAATTAAATAAACAACACTGCATCATCCCACAACATTTAATTCTCTTTAGTAAATCACACAGCCAAACGTGTGTTATAAAATCAATCCATTAGCACCATACTCACGCGGCGTGTTCGTCGACTGTGAGGGTTTAAGAAAGCAGAGGAATGTTCTCAATGGGCTCCTTAGGGTTCTAAAATGAATGAACACAGGGGACCATGTTGAAAAGATCTGCCTCAAATATCCACACATAATAATCACATAATCCTTATGTCTACTAAGGTATGTCATATATCTATTAACCAAGACAGGGACCAAACTGCCACCCAGGCGGCTAGAAATTGTCATCTGCCCCAAAGCAGGATATCACCCGCAGATCATAAGACATGTCTCAGGCCTCTCGATCACGGTAGGTCATCTCACACAAATGAGATTAATAAGTCTAGTCTATTCTCAAGTAAAAGTACATGGTAAATCTATAATGTTCCTACCTCACTGTGCAAGGGATTTCTCAGATGCGAGGCGGGCGACCGTAGTGACGGCCTTTCGCCTCGCTCTTATGTGTATACTAACCGTTACCCAGGTAACGAGAAGCATGCGCGGAAGTGTGCTTCCCATGGCCATTTTGGTGTGGAACTACCCCACTCTTTCTCTATGTTGATAGCAATACTGGGAATCTCCCAATAGGTTGATTCACACACACGGTTGGCGGGGCTCATGGCTGCTGGTAACGGCCTAGTGCCCCGCATTTGTGCAGACAAACATTTGTGGATCACTGCAAACTGAGAGACAGTGGTGCATTGTCCATACTGTAACTACACTCCACCCCAGCAGAGCCGGCAGAATTCATCACATGAAGGCTATAAGGCACAATGCAATTGCACCTAGCAAGCAAATTACTCAGAGACGAGTATTGTCCTATAACTGAAGGGGCAACCTTTACAGTGCATCATGTGGGATGTCAAAACATACATTGTTCTGTGGCTCATGACATACCTATCAGCTTCATTAATCCAAGTCAGCTCACAATCTAGCAAGTGTGTTCAGTCATTACAGTAAGTCAAGTAGGATGTCCAAACCTGCCTACATCGTAACACGTATATAACATTCAGTGGCATATTACATACTTGTCTGACTTCACTAATCCGAGTCAACTAACAATCTAGCAGGTGTGTTCAGTCATTAACAACACTGTGCCTGTTTTAATCAATATATTAACCTCTCGGCCGCATTGCCGGACTGATCACATTCCTGTTGTAACTTTATGACCACAGAAAACACATCTTCCAACTCTTTATGCAGTTTATAAACTGACACCTCTCAGTTCAATGTCCAGATCAAACTCACCTTGGATTAGGCAAATCTCTAGATTCAACACATTAGATCATATTCACAATTCATCCTCCGCGGTGTCAGCGAGTCCAATCTCGCTATCCACCAAATCTCTTTCTGGAGAATCTTCTTATGTAAATCTCCCCGCCTGCTACCCACTGTCACCTGTTCCAGGATAACACATTTCAATTGAGTAACACTATGCCTAGCTTCTATAAAATGTGTGCCTACCAGAGAGTTCAGGTTGTTTGTCCGTATATTGGACTTGTGCTCAGTCCATCTCGTTTTAGCCTTTACTCATTGTCATGCCTATGTAATAAAAATCACATGGAAACACCAGAGGGCGCAGACCACATCCGTAGAATCACACATGCATGAATGTCTAAGCTCTATTGATTTCCCAGAGTTTGGGTGTCTAATGTTGTTGCCCTTGATGATATTACTGCAATGTTGGCAGTTAAGGCAAGGTATAGTTCCTTTGTGCAATATCTTTTATGTCTTGTTGGATGGGATTTCTGCTCTCACCACTGTATTTCAGATAGTCTGGCTATTCCTATATGCACAGGTGGGTTGTTCTGGAAACATCTTGTTCAATGTCGGGTTCATTTGCATCATCATCGACCAATTGCGCCTAATTATCTTCTGCATTGTGACGTAAACCAAGGATTGATCAATTTTCAGCAGATGGTGTGCCAATAAGGACTCACGCTGTATTCTTTCCACTTTTCCTGCTATCTTCTGAATGGCATCAGTTTTGTATCCCCTCGAGATATTCCTCCTATATTTGAGAAACTGACTTAATAGAACACTTTCAATGATACGTTTAGGATGAAAACTAGTCCCCATTAGCAAGCTATTCCTATCTGTGGGTTTTGTAAATATTCTAGTGTTCAGTCCATATGTGGTAGATTTCAACGTCCAGGAAGTGAATCGTGCTGCCACTGTGTTCAGTGGTGAACTTTTTACGAGGATGCATCTCATTCATCATATCAAAACATTCTTGTAACTCATCCATATCCTAAATACATCATCAATGTATCTGACAAAGGCAGAAAGATGTTGCATCCACCTGTTTGATTTTAAAACATATTATGTTTCAAGGTATAACATATAGGTGTTGGTGTAGCTAGGTGCCATAGCAGCCCCCATGCTCGTGCCAGACAGTTGTAGAAAAAATCTGTCATCAAATATGAAAAAGATGTTCATCAATACCAATCTGAGCAGTGTCAGTACAAACACTCTCACCTGTGCAACATTGTGAATGTAGCAGAAGCCATCCCCTTGCCTCTAGCCCTGCTTCATGTACGATGTTAGTATACAAATATGTAACATCCATTGTAAATAGTGTACCTCATCCTTTCACAAACTGTGTCACATCAAGCTTAGACAGAATGTGCCTTGTGTCTTTTATGTATCTAGGACTGTTCCGAATAAGTGACTGTTTCACCTTATCCAGATATTTAGCTGGGGGTTCTAACAAGCTGCCCATGGCTGCAATGATTGGTCATCCGGGAGGCTTTACCAGTCTCTTATGGATCTTAGGTAGAATATAGAACACTGGCATCACCAGGTGTGAAGTTTCCAAGAACTATTTGGCACGTCCAGAAATGTCTTCCCTACTCTCTGCTGCATCAAGAACCTCTTTAATCAACGCTTGTACTTTTGCATAAGGGTCAAAATGTATTTCATGATAAGTTTCTTGGTCTATCAGTTGTCCTTCTATTTCTTCCAGGTAATCACATTTATTCATCAGCCCAAGAGCCTCTCCTTTATCAGCCAGTTTGAAAATAATTGCCTGGTTGTCAAGTAGCCATTTAAGGGTTTGGTGCACTCTATCCATAAAATTCCCATGTTTTATCGGGTGAAAGGTGATCTTTTTGAATTCTGCAAGCACTTTCTTTTCAAAGGTTGTCAAATTGTGGTTTTGTACCGACAGATAAAAAAGACTCTTCAATGACATTTCCATATATCTAGAGGACTCGTCCCCCTCCAACCCCTCTTCCATGGAGTCATAAAACAAATTGAGCTTTACTTTTTTCCGTAGTCGAAAAAAAAAAAATTCTCTTAGAATCTTACTGCTGTATTGCAGTACAAATGATAAAACCTTTTGTGAAACAGTTATTTCAAATTTAGAGAGCTGATAGGATGTGGTGTTAACCACTGACATGCCGATTCATGGAATAATTATCGCGGCGCAAGTGGGCAAAAACGTGCGAATCGCAGTGGAATAGCGAAATTCGCAGTGCAAGTGCGAAAATCGCACGAAAAGCAGCGCACATCGATTCATGGAAGTCCGCCCGCGCGAGACAACCAGCGGATGTGCGATAAAAAAGTGCGCGGCGCACGTTGGCGCACAGGCCATCTAACAGCGTGCGCCAGGTCACAGCGAAAATCGCACAGGCCAGAGCGAAAATCGCACATAGCGCGGTGCACGCAACAAAAGTAGGCGGAACACGGGCGTAACACTCGGAATGGGGAACAACTTGCCAAAACGTGGGCGTCACGGGGGAAGTACAGGGCACAAGTGCGCGGAACGCCCACACGCTAGCCTACAACACGTATTCATGGAATAGAATAGGGCAAAAAGCGCACGCTCAAACCAGCGCACAGGCACAAACACGACCGCCACAAGAAAGCAGGCGGTAGCGTCTCTGCGGCTGTAAGAAATGTGCGCCAAAAGGTGCGCCAACAAATAGCACCTATATACTGCCATGATGAATGTCCTATACTTTGGCCCTCCAGGACAAATGACGTGCAAAGGAGTACCCACAAACACGGACCCGCTGACAAAAAATACGTGTGCGTGTATACTGGGGTGCGCGGGAAGTGTCACACGCGATTTGGCCGGGTACGTGGATTTCAGGGGTGCGCGTGAAGTTCCACACGCGAATGGGCCAGTGCGAGCAGGGTACGTGTATTTCAGGGGTGCGCGGGAAGTGCCACACGCGATAGTCCCAGTGCGAGCAGGGTACGTGTATTTCAGGGGTGCGCGGGAAGTTCCACACGCGATTGGGCCAGTGCGAGCAGGGTACGTGTATTTTAGGGGTGCGCGGGAAGTTCCACACGTGATTCCATCAGGGTACGTGTATTTCAGGGGTGCGCGGGAAGTAACACACGCAATAGTCCCAGTGCGAGCAGGGTACGTGTATTTCAGGGGTGCGCGGGAAGTTCCACACGCGATTGGGCCAGTGCGAGCAGGGTACGTGTATTTCAGGTGTGCGCGGGAAGTTCCACACGCAAATTCTGCAGGGTACGTGCATTTCAGGGGTGCGCGGGAAGTTCCACACGCGAATGGGCCAGTGCGAGCAGGGTACATGTATTACATGGGTGCGCGGGAAGTTGCACACGCTATTCCATCAGGGTACGTGTATTTCAGGGGTTCCGGGGAGTACTACACGTGAATTGGCCTTGTGGGTCCTCCCAGGTGTACGCTCCACAACCTCCACGGCCCCTGCAGGCAGCCCACACCACGGGGGACTACCCTGCACCCCTGTTCATGTCCCGCAGGCAGCCCATCCACCATGGGCATGCCCCCAGCCAACCCACATGTCACCTTGCACTACTGATCAACAATGCATGTCTCCCACCACCCCCACCCCCCAGCAGTGCAGGGGCAGCCTCCACCAGGCCCCCACTCATGTGTCCCACCACCCCCACCCCCCAGCCACCAGGGGCAGCCTCCAGCAGGCCCCCACTCATGTGTCCCACCACCCCCACCCCCCAGCCACCAGGGGCAGCCTCCAGCAGGCCCCCACTCATGTCTCCCACCACCCCCACCCCCCAGCAGTGCAGGGGCAGCCTCCACCAGGCCCCCACTCATGTGTCCCACCACCCCCACCCCCCAGCCACCAGGGGAAGCCTCCAGCAGGCCCCACTCATGTGTCCCACCACCGCCACCCCCCAGCAGTGCAGGGGCAGCCTCCAGCAGGCCCCCACTCATGTCCCCCACCACCCCCAACCCCCAGCCACCAGGGGCAGCCTCCAGCAGGCCCCCACTCATGTGTCCCACCACCCCCACCCCCCAGCCACCAGGGGCAGCCTCCAGCAGGCCCCCACTCATGTGTCCCACCACCCCCACCCCAAGCAGTGCAGGGGTAGCCTCCAGCAGGCCCCCACTCATGTCTCCCACCACCCCCACCCCCCAGCCACCAGGGGCAGCCTCCAGCAGGCCCCCACTCATGTGTCCCACCACCCCCACCCCCAGCCACCAGGGGCAGCCTCCAGCAGGCCCCCACTCATGTCTCCCACCACCCCACCCCCCAGCAGTGCAGGGGCAGCCTCCAGCAGGCCCCCACTCATGTGTCCCACCACCCCCACCCCCCAGCCACCAGGGGCAGCCTCCAGCAGGCCCCCACTCATGTGTCCCACCACCCCCACCCCCCAACCACCAGGGGCAGCCTCCAGCAGGCCCCCACTCATGTCTCCCACCACCCCCACCCCCCAGCAGTGCAGGGGCAGCCTCCAGCAGGCCCCCACTCATGTCTCCCACCACCCCCACCCCCCAGCCACCAGGGGCAGCCTCCAGCAGGCCCCCACTCATGTGTCCCACCACCCCCACCCCCCAGCAGTGCAGGGGCAGCCTCCAGCAGGCCCCCACTCATGTCTCCCACCACCCCCACCCCCCAGCCACCAGGGGCAGCCTCCAGCAGGCCCCCCCTCATGTGTCCCACCACCCCCACCCCCCAGCAGTGCAGGGACAGCCTCCAGCAGGCCCCCACCATTGTCACCTACCACCCCCACCCCCTAGCCACCAGGGGCAGCCTCCAGCAGGCCCCCACTCATGTGTCCCACCACCCCCACCCCCCAGCCACCAGGGGCAGCCTCAAGCAGGCCCCCACTCATGTGTCCCATCACCCCCAACCCCCAGCAGTGCAGGGGCAGCCTCCAGCAGGCCCCCACTCATGTCTCCCACCACCCCCACCCCCGTGCCACCAGGGGCAGCCTCCAGCAGGCCCCCACTCATGTGTTCCACCACCCCCACCCCCCAGCAGTGCAGGGGCAGCCTCCAGCAGGCCCCCACTCATGTCTCCCACCACCCCACCCCCCAGCAGTGCAGGGGCAGCCTCCAGCAGGCCCCCACTCATGTGTCCCACCACCCCCACCCCCCAGCCACCAGGGGCAGCCTCCAGCAGGCCCCCACTCATGTCTCCCACCACCCCCACCCCCCAGCAGTGCAGGGACAGCCTCCAGCAGGCCCCCACTCATGTCTCCCACCACCCCCACCCCCCAGCCACCAGGGGCAGCCTCCAGCAGGCCCCCACTCATGTCTCCCACCACCCCCACCACCCAGCAGTGCAGGGGCAGCCTCCAGCAGGCCCCCACTAATGTCTCCTACCACCCCCACCCCCCAGCCACCAGGGGCAGCCTCCAGCAGGCCGCCACTCATGTGTCCCACCACCCCCACCCCCCCGCCACCAGGGGCAGCCTCCAGCAGGCCCCCACTCATGTGTCCCACCACCCCCACCCCCCAGCCACCAGGGGCATCCTCCAGCAGGCCCCCACTCATGTGTCCCACCACCCCCACCCCCCAACCACCAGGGGCAGCCTCCAGGAGGCCCCCACTCATGTCTCCCACCACCCCCACCCCCCAGCAGTGCAGGGGCAGCCTCCAGCAGGCCCCCACTCATGTCTCCCACCACCCCCACCCCCCAGCCACCAGGGGCAGCCTCCAGCAGGCCCCCACTCATGTGTCCCACCACCCCCACCCCCCAGCAGTGCAGGGGCAGCCTCCAGCAGGCCCCCACTCATGTCTCCCACCACCCCCACCCCCCAGCCACCAGGGGCAGCCTCCACCAGGTGCTCACAATCCCCAATCATGTGCGTAATGGACAGCCTCCACATCCAAAAAGCCCTACCAAGTAACCCATTCACCCACATGGAAATGGAAATCACATGTTACACCCCCAATGTTCATGAAGCTAATGAACCCATGTCCGTCACACACAATGGTTGCAATATAATGGGAAAACACACAACATGACATGCATGAAACCAATGAGATGATACCACACAGTGAAGTATGCTAACAAAATTGTATTACAAAAAAATTAAGAATGCAAAAGAAAGAAAAATAACTACAATGTGAATGAGAACAAAAAACATGCATGTCCGTATAAAAAACTACCAAGTGTCCATGAGCCCAACTGAACAAAGGAAACCTACTAAAAAAACCTACCTAAAAATCAACTATATACAAAAAGTGGAGCAGTGTCCGTCGAATCCAAATCATAATTCGAAAGAAAGGAAACCAAAAACTAAATAACTACATACAAAGGCGGCGGGCTAGTCCAGCGGCTCACTCCGTGGTGTCCCGGGCCAGGGCATCATCGTACTCCTGTTCCATGTCCCGGAGGCGGTCCAGTTCCATGGCCCCGAGGGTCCGCAGGGACGACACTGTGTCCTCCTCCAACTTCCTGCGGATTGCCTCGAGGCACTCGGCCCGCCTCAGGGCCCTCCGCGTGGAGTTCTCCGCCCTGACCATTGTGAGCCACGCCTCTTGCGCCCACCGCCGCTCCGCACCTATGGCGTGGCCCAACCGCTGCCACACGGAAGACACTCTCTGTCCTGGGTCCCCCTGCCCTCCGGCCGATGCCTCCCCCTCCGATGTCGAAAGCCCCGAGCCTTCATGTCTCCCACCATGTTGCTGCTGCTGCTGATCTGCCTCTGCCCGTGCACTGCCTCCTGCTGCCTGCACATCCTCCGCCGGCTGGGGTGCAGTTGTTGATGTGGCCACCCCTGCTGGACCTCCGACTCCCGACTGTGGCAGGGATGCCTCCTCCACCAGCCTGGCCGCACCGTCAGAGGCAGCTCCACAGGGCACCCAGGTGACTGATGGGAGGGAAGATGGCACAGAGGACGACTGGCGCGTAGGGGGTCCAGTTGAGGATGGGGTCGGAGCAAGCCCCATCAGACGGAGGAATCCGGCCTGGGTGACCTGTCCCAGCAGGCTGACGTGGTCAACGAGCCATTCGAGATGACGTGCAGTCTCTCCATGAAAAGACTGCAGGTCACCTCGCATGGCCCGTTGACGCAACGCCACACCAGCCAGGACAGGTTCAACCCGGACCTGGATGGCCACGTCCGCAGGCAGAGGAAGGCCAGTTGACGTCAGCTCATCCCCTGCCTGAAAACGCGTCTGGACATAGGCATCCCTGCTGGTGCAAGATGATGCAGGGACAGGATCGGGGACAGGATTGCACACAGGCACCTCCGCGGCCGCCTGTGCTGCCTCCTGTCCCTGGTCCTGCACTGCACCACTAGCACCAGTGGGATCCCCACCTCCAGACCCCGTCTATGGTGCTTGCGCGGCCCCCTCCTCCACCAAACCCCCACCAACTGGATGACTCTGTGCCATCTTCCCCTGTTGGGCCCTGTGGGGTCCCAGCTGCCCCTTCTGCTGCCGAGGAGTCCAACTGCAACCTCCACCTCTTGGACCTCCCCCCGGCAGCTGCGGCCTGGGACGCGGCACCGGACTCCTCACTCCCCAACGAGATGACAACACGGGAGGGGAGCCGGGCCTTGCGTCTCCGGCTGGCGGTCGGATCCCCGCCGCTGTGCTCCACAGCACCTTCTCCGCCCTCTTCATCAGTTGACTCTGCAGACAGGGAGAAACAAAACACAGGCATCAGGGCACTGTACAATGGACACATACACCCATGACAGTTGCACATGAGTGGCATTGACAAACCTCAGACATGTCATCACAATCCCCAACACACATGTCATTGCAACTGTCACACATGAGCCATACCACAGCCATTTTGCAACTGCCACCCCATCCCTACACATACAACAGCATCAGCAGCCAAAGGGGAGCCAGACATCACATGCAACACAGGAAGTGCACCACACATGTACACACACCACCACACTTGCATGCATGTCTACACCTCTGCCAAGTGTCGCACTGTTCAGACGGGCATCCATGTCACATCTGCCAATCAGGCTTCCACATACCGCTGTCACATGCATCCATGTAGCATCACTGTTGCACCCTTGACAAATACACACACATGCACATGTACACAGTGCTCATACATGCAGCCAAAAACAACATACATGCCTGACATCACGGACATGTCTACTTACATACACATTCATCCAAACATGTGTGCACGCACAACTGCATTTGCCATGCAAGCCCACACAAACAAGCAACATCCATGTCTCACAAATTACAGCCCTCGCATGTGTCAGCCCCACGGCCCTGTACACCCCCACCCATACTCCACCCCATACAAACAGATGTGCAACCGGCACAATGGCGAATGATCACCACACGCCCTGCTCACAACCAGGATGCATGTACACTCACCGCTCGACTCCAGACGGGTCTGCTTCTCTAGGACCTGGACGTGGAGCGCTGGGGATATGCGTTCCAGGACCCCCATCTGTTCTTCCGACAAGTGGCCCCGGCGCCCCTTGGCATCCGCTGCCTTCAAGAGGCGCCGGGCCTTGTTCAGGGTCCTGGACCTGAAGTCCTCCCAGCGCTTCCTGACATGTTGTAAGTCCCGGACTGCCACGCCCTCCGCGTTGATGGCAGTCACGATGTCAGTCCAGATCCGAGTCCGTCCTTCCTTGTCGGCGCGGGAACTTCCAAAGAGAGCATCATACTGCCCCAGGACTTGCTCCACCAGGACACCAACTTCGGTGGCACTGAAGCTGGTGCCCCTCTGCCTCTCTGGCCGGGGGTTGTCAGTGGTCACAGATGTTGTATGCCCCGACATGACAACCCCAGAGGCAGGAGTGGGTGGGCAACTGGGTCCTGGGGCTGGGCTGTGGAGCGATGGAATTCCAGTCGGGAGTCTTCGGTACCAGCAGGGGTGGTCACAGCAACAGCACCCCTGGCTGATGTGCAGGCAGCAAATGGCAGTGCACGTGGGCAGCAGGCAGTCAGGCAGCAGCAGATGGCAGGTGGGAGCATGCTCGGGGCTCTGGGGGGCAGTAGTTCGGCCTTCTGGGCAGGAGCGTGGTCTTCCGTGTGCTTACGCGTGGCCAGCTTGGTACGGAGTGATTTGGCACGTGAAAATCCTGCACGTCAGCGTGAAAACCGAGGAAAGGCCCTTAGCGCGTAAGCACGTCAGCACGCATACGCGAATCCATTGGACCAAAGGGCCTCAGCGCGTAAGCGCGTCTGTGACGTGACCCGCACGGGTGTTTCCCACACACCACGTGATGACAGAGCACACGTGGAAAGACTGCACGTCAGAGTCTCATCGCGTGTAATTGGACAGCACGTCAGAGTCTCATCGCGTGTAATTGGACAAAAGTGCGTGTACACGCGATTGGCCTATGTACGTGTATATCAGGTGTGCACGGACACTTACACACGCAAGTACGTCAGCGCACCTGTATCCCGGTGTGCGCGCCAATTTCCACACGCTATTGTACTGGGCACTGGATTGGAGGGGTGCGCGGGTCACACGCTCGCCTACAACACGCGCAACACATTAATTTGCGCGCTAACAAAATAACTAGCTCAGACCCAGGATGAACATACCGTTCCTAGCAGCAGTGGCCGTGGCCTACCAAAGGAGGAGGAGGATAGTCAGGGCCAGAATATTCACACCCAAAACCAGCCTTTTCGGGATGCCTGATGACCAGGTGCATGGGAGGTACAGGTTTCCACCACACATCATACTGGACCTGGTGAGTGAGTGGGAGGACGACCTCACATCACCCACCCTGTGCTCCCAAGCACTCAGCCCCCTGGAGAAGGTCCTCAATGTACTGCACTTCTTAGCCACTGGATCATTTCAGCGGACAAGTGCCATTGTGGGTGGTGTATCACAGGCCACCCAGTCACGGTGCCTACACCAGGTCTTGAACATCATCACTGCACGCCCATCAGTCCGCAGCCACATATACCTGCCCAGAACACCTGCAGAAAGGCATGCTGCCGCCCTGGATTTCTACGCTGTGGCACGATTCCCCAAAGTGCTAGGTGCCATTGACTGCACCCATCTGGCTCTAGGTCCCCCCAGGGCATCTGAGCACATCTATAGGAACCGCAAGCACTGGCATTCCATCAACGTGCAGGTAGTATGTAATGCCAAGGGAATCATCACCTCACTATATGCCAACTATCCTGGGTCAACCCACGACAGCTTCATTTACCGAATGTCCACCCTAAGCCGGGACCTAGAAGCTGGCCGGCATGGCGATACATGGCTGCTTGGTGAGTATGAATGCCACTGCACATGCATGCATGTCAGATACTGAGCAAGGTCACAACCCCACCAATGATACCAATCACCACCTCCACAGGGGACAGTGCCTACCCTCTCAGCCCCCACATGATGACGCCAATTCGGAACCCCACCACGCCACCCCAGGTAAGATATAACGCAGCCCACATTACAACCCGGGGCATAGTGGAGCGCACATTTGGAGTGCTGAAGTCACGCTTTCGCTCCCTTGACCGTTCTGGCGGCCAGCTGTTGTACGCTCCCTCAGTAGTGTGCAGGATCATAGTGGCAGCATGTGTCCTGCACAACGTTGCAACACGCCGGGGCCTGGCCGTGGACATGGTGGTGCCCCCCCATCCCCAACCACATGCACAGCCGCTGCGCATGGGAGGGGAAAGGGGACGGGGGGAGGCAGCCCGTACACAGCTAGTGGCTAATTACTTCACATAGAAATCACACCCCTGTGGAGTGCACACTGCCCTGGCACATTCCATCTGACAATCAATGATGACTCAACCTGACACTGATCCTGAATGTCTGGAGAAAGAACCGTGAAAACCATATCAGCCTGAGATTGTTCACCTGGAAGTGTCACAATGTGTGCATCCCTACCCACACTGACACCACCAATGCAGTTTCGTGAAGTTACAAATTCAAGCAGCTGAAATGAATACCCACTTGCAAAATGCAACAAGAGGACAGTGCCATGTCAGCCAACCCAACCCCAGCACCGCCACACGACACACCGTGCCCTGTCATGCTATTTGCACGTAAACAAAGTAATCCCCACAACATGACACTAGTGTCACAATGTACAGTGTCCCTATTAGAAACTTCCAACACCTGAAATGCTCACAGTAATGCCGGACCAACAACAAACTTGAGCACGTACTACCATTAACATGACATCACTAATGTATAATATTAGTAGTCTCACCACCTCGAAATGCCTGCACTCCCACCACTACCAACTGTGCAGTGTTGGCGCCTGTAGAGTTGTAGGTGCACTGCTGCCAACATGGACCACATCTCCAAACTAGAGGTCCTTGTGTAGACATGAGGAAGGGACCTGCAAATTGGGAGGTAGACACAGAAGATGAGTTACACATCAATGCAACATGCAGTGTACAACACAACAGCATTATGCACTAGGAATGTATACACAGTATTGACTACAGACTGCCCACACAGCTCATGGGAGTCCAACGTCACTGTGTAATTCACTGTCACTTGGGCACACCCTTTGCAAGCCCATGGAAACGGGAAGCAGGAGGGGTGTGTGTGACTCAAACCCAAGCATCTGAACCAAATACATTACAAGCCTGCATGTGCCCAGCCACAATGCAGCGTATGCCCACAGGAACCACGGAAGCCAACAAATCGTCCCAAAAAAAGTTGGGAATAAAAGAAATAAAAATACAAATAAAAAAAAATAAAAATAAAAATCAAAAATGGCCATTGAAGGGCCCGGGGGGGTTGGGGAGGCCACCCAGGAGGTCCGAGGACAGGATGCACACCAGAACCCACCTGCGTGGATCCTGGGAAAAAAAACACCTCCTGGGCTCATGGGCCACACGGCTACCCTATTGTGGGAGTATCACTGCTGTCGCTATTATCACCCTGTGCAGCTGCATCCGGAGGTGGTTGCACTATGGGAGGCAGCCCACGCAAGGCCCTAGTCTGCTCCTCCATGGCTGCAAGCATGCGGGTGTGGTAGGTCTGGTTCTGGAGGATGAGTGTGCGGAGGTCCCCGTGCAACAACTCACGGGATGCCCGGACCTCCGCCCTCGTTGCCTGCATCTCAGCTGAGAGCGTACGGGTGAGACGCTCCAGCTGCTGTTCTGTCCTTTGGTGTGTAGAAGCCTCAAGCTCAACAAGAGTCGTCCTGAGGTGAAGGAGCTCCTGCCTCAGGGCTTCCCTGTGGCCCTGTGACTCAATGGAGATGGCCTCCTGCAGAGTCGCCAGTGCCGCCCGCCTGTCCCTGTTAGACCCCAACATGTCCTCCCTGTGTGACTGGCAGATGGTGTCGGTTGCCTGCTCTAGTCGCTCCATCAGCCTTTCAGGGGGGACAATGGAAGTGGCCACCCTATCCATGGCCTGAGCCATCATCTCGGATGATGCTGCCTGTTGGGTTGCCATACCGTAAATGGATTGCTCCCATGCAGTATTGCCAGGTGCCGTACGGCCACCACGTCGGCGGGCACCACACCTGTCTGGGGCAAGGCGAACTGCGCCTTGCTGTGCCGACACTGCCTGAGGCTGCAGGACTGCATTCCCCCTCTGATCTGCTGGCCCATGAACAGGATCAGATGTCGTGGAGTGTGACCCTGCATCCGTAACCACCAAAGGCGTAGCTGCCAACACTGACATCCCCATTGAGGGTTCTGACCCTGGTGCAGGTGGGTGAGACAGAACAGAATCCCTCCCTGGAACACTCACCTGCGACGGCACGTAGGTCTCATCCGAATCAACACCTGATTACAGCTCGGGGGAGGTGCAGCCAGAGACACCCCTTGAGAGAAGGACCTGCAGCACTTGTGGGTTCTCACCCACCACCACACCACGTCCCTCACTGGTGGTTGGTCGGCCCTCGGGCCCCTCCTGGGTCAGCACCATCTCCACAACCCCAGCAGTATCAGGTGCGTCTTCCCCTGCAAAGACATAAAAACATAAAGACATAAAGAAATGGAAACAGGCATTAGCACCATGGCACACAATGAGGGCTGAGAAGCAAGCGAAACAGTACTTGTTTGACACATGTCCCACATGACTAAAACCCTCCCATGCATGCAGCCTCACTGCTTATGAAGGGCAGGCAAATGGCACACACTGATGACACCAAGATTGAAGATGAACACATTTTCTGCATGCTGCCTGGCAGTGGCATCACACATTGGCCTGTGATTGGCAGGTGAAACACACATGCCATCACACAGATGGCATGTACCATTGCTATTGAGTGAAGATGGAGAGGAGGGCAGCACCTATGCATACTGTCCAGTTCCCCCATGTAATAGCTTTTCTAATTCTAACAGGTCAGATTCTTCACCTGGAGCTGCCAGTCCGAAATGGTGCAATTGCACAGGGACATGTTTGAACAAATGATATCCAGGTAACAAAGTCACTCAACTTTACCATAGCCATGTCAGACATGTGACTAGAGGACTGCGACATGCCTAGTAAAAGTGGTGGAATGGTAAATATCTGACTAAATGAACAGTGCTAAATTTTGCAACAATGTTGTGGCAAGGTGACACTTCAAGTGCAACTGGCATGCAGTTGGACTACATGTCTACTGTTGGCAGAAGGGATACAGCTATGGCCAAATGCAGCTGCGCAGGATGTATTGCATGAAGCACATGGATGACCCATACGACTCAGGCGCACACACTCTCACCTGGCACACAAACAGAAGCCCTCACACACACCATGCACATGGATGACACACACATGCATGTGCACTCACAGGACAATGCCTCGTAATCAGGGAGATCTCCCACGCCTTGGATCTGTTCCTCCGTGACGTAGGTCCCAGCGACTGACTCATGTGGAGTGAGTTCCGTGTCTACTACTGGAGACCCACCTCCAGTCACTAGAGTTGCGGCATGACTTGAGGCCAGCTTACTCTTTGCCCTGCGCTTTAGGTCATTCCAGCGCTTATAGCAATCATTGGCTGTGCGCCTCACGATTCCAAGGGCACTTACGATGTCCGCAACGGTCTGCCAGTGTGCCTGGCGTTGTGCAGGTGTGGTCTTGGATCCTGCAACAATGACCATCTCGTTGTCATGTGCGGACACATACTCGACAAGTGCATTCAGTTCGTCATCCATGAAGCTGGGCTTCCTGGACGGGCCGAACTGTGTAGCCCTGTCTGGGGCATCAGCCTGTGCCGGATGAGCACTCTTCCTCTTCCGCTTGGAAGGTGGTGGTGATCGTGAGTGACCTGCGCAGCTCTGGACACTAGGGGCAGGAGCCCTGGTGAACTCTGTATCAGGAGTGTGGGATTGCACACTCAGCATGGGAGTTGGTGCAGGCATTGGCTCTAGTGTGATGGTGTCAGGGGGAATATCAGCAGCATGGACTAGGACCGACACTGTCCGGGCTGGGTGTGTGAGGGCTTGGGTGGATGGAGCCGCAGCTGCCCCTGCAGCCTCTCCGCCCTGCCTACTTGGTGCAGCAGATGACCTTGCTGCCCCATATGCACGTGGCATGGTGACATCAACGTGCACCAGCGCACGTGTCATAGGCCTGCTGACCTGGAAGTCTGCCATGGAGTCAGCCAGGTCTGGTGCCACAATGGGCTGGTCCAACAAGGGCTGAGCATGGATGGTGTCAGCCACATCAGCCTCAACGGGAGGGGGGGGATTATGGGTGCCCTTGACTGGTCCTCCACACATGGGGGGACAGGCTCACCCTGCATGTAACGACCACGTCCCCTACCGGATCCACCACGGCCACCACTTGTGGCTCTTCCACCTTTGCCACCCTTACGGAATCCTCGCCTCCCAACCATGGCACTGATGTTGATGTGCGTATGGGAGTGGCTGTCAAATATTGTCCTGGGCAATTGGGGGTCAAAGGGGTTGGGTACCAGATGGTAATTGTACCCTAGTGCTCTTGCAAGGCTGATTTTAACCCCTGGGGAAAGATGACGGGTCACGCAACGCACAGGAGCCCCAAAAAAGGGAGATGACGTGCACGCAACCCCTCCTAGACCACGTGTGCAGAAAGAAAAACCTGCACTACGCTGTGGCACCCAGTAACACAAGAATGAACGTATGCGTGTCACACGCAGCCTAGAATGACCTCTGAAGGGGTAGGCTACACACGGGGCAAGCACAGATGTTAGATACGTGCGTGACTCACCGTCTGCCAGGTAAAAGAGCGTGAAAAAGGAGCGCGTTTGGTTGGCAACACCCCCGCCAAAAGAAGATTTGTACGCTGTCTGAGGAGATAGGACAACAGTAGAAGGGAACACTGTTTGAGGGAACAGGCCCAGGTAAACCAGTAAAAGAGAAAAAAGAGAAAAATCTGTCAGAGGTAACAGGGAATACGAACTTGAAACGCTGTGAAGTAAATCGCGTGTGAACCGACAAGAAGTACAGAATTCACCCACTCGCTCTCCACGAAAAGCACGTACAAGGAAATGGTGTTCTATGCGTACCTTTTATACAGGCCCACACGTCCAACGTCACTTACGCGGCGTGTACGCGCTAGGGCCATTTCCACCAATTACACGCTTTGTGACTTATGCGTGTACGGCCATTTCCACCAATTACACGCTTTGTCACTTCTGCGTGTACGGCCATTTCCACCAATCACATGCGATGAGACTCTGACGTGCAGTCTTTCCACGTGTGCTCTGTCATCACGTGCTGTGTGGGAAACACCCGTGCGGGTCACGTCACAGACGCGCTTACGTGCTGAGGGCCTTTGGTCCAATAGAATCGCGTATGCATGCTGATGCGCTTACGCGCTAAGGCCCTTTCCTCGGTTTTCACGCTGACGTGCAGGATTTTCACGTGCCAAATCACTCCGTACCAAGCTGGCCACGCGTAAGCACACGGAAGACCACGCTCCTGCCCAGAAGGCCGAACTACTGCCCCCCAGAGCCCCGAGCACGCTCCCACCTGCCATCTGCTGCTGCCTGACTGCCTGCTGCCCACGTGCACTGCCATTTGCTGCCTGCACATCAGCCAGGGGTGCTGTTGCTGTGACCACCCCTGCTGGAACCGAAGACTCCCGATTGGAATTCCATCGCTCCACAGCCCAGCCCCAGGACCCAGTTGCCCACCCACTCCTGCCTCTGGGGTTGTCATGTCGGGGCAAACACCATCTGTGACCACTGACAACCCCCGGCCAGAGAGGCAGAGGGGCACCAGCTTCAGTGCCACCGAAGTTGGTGTCCTGGTGGAGCAAGTCCTGGGGCAGTATGATGCCCTCTTTGGAAGTTCCCGCGCCGACAAGGAAGGACGGACTCGGATCTGGACTGACATCGTGACTGCCATCAACGCGGAGGGGGTGGCAGTCCGGGACTTACAACATGTCAGGAAGCGCTGGGAGGACTTCAGGTCCAGGACCCTGAACAAGGCCCGGCGCCTCTTGAAGGCAGCGGATGCAAAGGGGCGCCGGGGCCACTTGTCGGAAGAACAGATGGGGGTTCTGGAACGCATATCCCCAGCACTCCACATCCAGGTCCTAGAGAAGCAGACCCGTCTGCAGTCGAGCGGTGAGTGTACATGCATCCTGGTTGTGAGCAGGGCGTGTGGTGATCATTCGCCATTGTGCCGGTTGCACATCTGTTTGTATGGGGTGGAGTATGGGTGGGGGTGTACAGGGCCGTGGGGCTGACACATGCGAGGGCTGTAATGTGTGAGACATGGATGGTGCTTGTGTGTGTGGGCTTGCATGGCAAATGCAGTTGTGCGTGCACACATGTTTGGATGAATGTGTATGTAAGTAGACATGTCCGTGATGTCAGGCATGTATGTTGTTTTCAACTGCATGTATGAGCACTGTGTACATGTGCATGTGTGTGTATTTGACAAGGGTGCAACAGTGATGCAACATGGATGCATGTGACAGCGGTATGTGGAAGCCTGATTGGCAGATGTGACATGGATGCCCGTCTGAACAGTGCGACACTTGGCAGAGGTGTAGACATGCATGCAAGTGTGGTGGTGTGTGTACATGTGTGGTGCACTTCCTGTGTTGCATGTGATGTCTGGCTCCCCTTTGGCTGCTGATGCTGTTGTATGTGTAGGGATGGTGCTGGCAGTTATGGCTGTGGTATGGCTCATGTGTGCCAGTTGCAATGACATGTGTGTTGGGGATTTTGATGACATGTCTGAGGTTTGCCAATGCCACTCATGTGCAACTGTCATGCGTGTATGTGTCCATTGTACAGTGCCCTGATGCCTGTGTTTTGTTTCTCCCTGTCTGCAGCGTCAACTGATGAAGAGGGCGGAGAAGGTGCTGTGGGGCACAGCGGCGGGGATCCGACCGCCAGCCGGAGACGCAAGGCCCGGCTCCCCTCCCGTGTTGTCATCTCGTCGGGGAGTGAGGAGTCTGGTGCCGCGTCCCAGGCCGCAGCTGCCGGGGGGAGGTCCAAGAGGCGGAGGTTGCAGTTGGACTCCTCGGCAGCAGAAGGGGCAGCTGGGACCCCACAGGGCCCAACAGCGGAAGAGGGCACGGAGTCATCCAGGTTGGTGAGGGGTTTGGTGGAGGAGGGGGCCGCGCAAGCACCAGAGACAGGGTCTGGAGGTGGGGATCCCACTGGTGCTAGTGGTGCAGTGCAGGACCAGGGACAGGAGGCAGCACAGGTGGCCGCGGAGGTGCCTGTGTGCAATCCTGTCCCCAATCCTGTCCCTGCATCATCTTGCACCAGCAGGGATGCCTACGTCCAGACCCATTTTCAGGCAGGGGATAAGCTGACGTCAACTGGCCTTCCTCTGCCTGCGGACGTGGCCATCCAGGTCCGGGTTGAGCCTGTCCTGGCTGGTGTGGCGTTGCGTCAACGTGCCATGCGAGGTGACCTGCAGTCTTTTCATGGAGAGACTGCACGTCATCTCGAATGGCTCGTTGACCACGTCAGCCTGCTGGGACAGGTCACCCAGGCCGGATTCCGCTGTCTGATGGGGCTTGCTCCGACCACCTCCTCAACTGGACCCCCTACGCGCCAGTCGTCCTCTGTGCCATCTTCCCACCCATCAGTCACCTGGGTGCCCTGTGGAGCTGCCTCTGACGGTGCGGCCAGGCTGGTGGAGGAGGCATCCCTGCCACAGTCGGGAGTCGGAGGTCCAGCAGGGGTGGCCACATCAACAAGTGCACCCCATCCGGCGGAGGATGTGCAGCCAGCAGGAGGCAGTGCACGGGCAGAGGCAGAGCAGCAGCAGCAGCAACATGGTGGGAGACATGAAGGCTCGGGGCTTTCGACATCGGAGGGGCAGGCATCGGCCGGAGGGCAGGGGGACCCAGGACAGAGAGTGTCTTCCGTGTGGCAGCGGTTGGGCCACGCCATAGGTGCGGAGCGGCGGCGGGCGGAAGAGGCGCGGCTCACAATGGTCAGGGCGGAGAACTCCATGCGGAGGGCCCTGAGGCAGGCCGAGTGCCTCGAGGCAATCCGCAGGGGGTTGGAGGAGGACACAGCGTTGTCCCTGCGGACCCTCGGGGCCATGGAACTGGACCGCCTCCGGAACATCGAACAGGAGTTTGATGATGCCCTGGCCCGGGACACCACAGAGTGAGCTGCTGGACTTGCCCGCCGCCTTTGTATATAGTTCTTTAGTTTTAGGTTTCCTTTCGTTCTTATTATGATTTGGAGTCGACGGACACTGCTCCACTTTTTGTATATAGTTGATATTTAGGTAGGTTTTTTAGGAGGTTTCCTTAGTTTAGTTGGGATCATGGACCCTTGTTATTTTTGTACATAGTTCTTTGTTGCATGGAGATTTTTTTTAATTTCACTGTGGACAACATTTTTTAGGATTTGGATTTCCAGTTTTGTGTTTTTATGCGGACATGCAGCTTATTTTTTCACATTTACATTGTAGTTAGTTTTCTTTCTTTAGCATTCTTTTTTTTTTCAATACATTTTTGTTGCCATAGTTCACTGTGTGGTTTCATCTCATTGGTTTCATGCATGTCATGTTGTGTGTTTTCCCATTCATTGCAAAAAATGTGTGTGACGGACATGGGTTCATTAGCTTCATGAACATTGGGGGTGTAACATGTGATTACCATGTCCATGTGGGTGAATGGGTTACTTGGTAGGGCTTTTTGGCTGTGGAGGCTGACCATTACGCACATGATTGGGGATTGTGAGGACCTGGTGGGGGCTGCACATGGTGGCAGGGGGGTGGGGGTGGTGGGAGACATGAGTGGGGGCCTGCTGGAGGGTGACCCTGCACTGCCGGGGGTGGGGGTGGTGGGAGACATGAGTGGGGGCCTGGTGGAGGGTGACCCTGGATGCTGGGGGTGGGGGTGCAGGGGCACATGAGTGGGGGCCTGGTGGAGGGTGACCCTGCACTGCCGGGGGGTGGGGATGGTGGGAGACATGAGTGGGGGCCTGGTGGAGGGTGACCCTGGATGCCGGGGGGTGGGGGTGGTGGGAGACATGAGTGGGGGCCTGGTGGGGGCTGACCATGGTGGCAGGGGGGTGGGGGTGGTGGGAGACATGAGTGGGGGCCTGGTGGAGGGTGACCCTGGATGCTGGGGGGTGGGGGTGCAGGGGGACATGAGTGGGGGCCTGGTGGAGGGTGACCCTGCACTGCCGGGGGGTGGGGGTAGTGGGACACATGAGTGGGGGACTGCTGGAGGCTGCCCCTGCACTGCTGGGGGGTGGGGGTGGTGGGAGACATGAGTGGGGGCCTGCTGGAGGCTGCCCCTGCACTGCCGGGGGTGGGGGTGGTGGGAGACATGAGTGGGGGCCTGCTGGAGGCTGCCCCTGGTGGCTGGGGGGTGGGGGTGATGGAACACATGAGTGGGGGCCTGGTGGAGGCTGCCCCTGGTGGCTGGGGGGTGGGGGTGGTGGTAGACATGAGTGGGGGCCTGCTGGAGGCTGCCCCTGCACTGCCGGGGGGTGGGGGTGGTGGGAGACATGAGTGGGGGCCTGGTGGGGGCTGCCCATGGTGGCAGGGGGGTGGGGGTAGTGGGAGACATGAGTGGGGGCCTGGTGGGTGCTGCCCATGGTGGCAGGGGGGTGGGGGTGGTGGGAGACATGAGTGGGGGCCTGCTGGAGGGTGACCCTGCACTGCCGGGGGGTGGGGGTGGTGGGAGACATGAGTGGGGGCCTGGTGGAGGGTGACCCTGGATGCTGGGGGGTGGGGGTGCAGGGGGACATGAGTGGGGGCCTGGTGGAGGGTGACCCTGCACTGCCGGGGGGTGGGGTGGTGGGAGACATGAGTAGGGGTCTGGTGGAGGGTGACCCTGGATGCTGGGGGGTGGGGGTGCAGGTGGACATGAGTGGGGGCCTGGTGGAGGGTGACCCTGCACTGCCGGGGGGTGGGGGTGGTGGGAGACATGAGTGGGGGCCTGGTGGAGGGTGACCCTGGATGCTGGGGGATGGGGGTGCAGGGGGACATGAGTGGGGGCCTGGTGGAGGGTGACCCTGGATGCTGGGGGGTGGGGGTGCAGGGGGACATGAGTGGGGGCCTGGTGGAGGGTGACCCTGCACTGCCGGGGGGTGGGGGTGGTGGGAGACATGAGTGGGGGCATGGTGGGGGCTGCCCATGGTGGCTGGGGGGTGGGGGTGGTGGGAGACATGAGTCGGGGCCTGCTGGAGGCTGCTCCTGCACTGCCGGGGGGTGGGGGTGGTGGGAGACATGAGTGGGGGCCTGGTGGAGGCTGCCCCTGCACTGCCGGGGGGTGGGGGTGGTGGGAGACATGAGTGGGGCCCTGGTGGAGGCTGCCCCTGCACTGCCGGGAGGTGGGGGTGGTGGGAGACATGAGTGGGGGCCCGGTGGAGGCTGCCCCTGCACTGCTGGGGTGTGGGGGTGGTGGGACACATGAGTGGGGGCCTGGTGAAGGCTGCCCCTGCACTGCTGGGGGGTGGGGGTGGTGGGAGACATGAGTGGGGGCCTGGTGGGTGCTGCCCATGGTGGCAGGGGGGTGGGGGTGGTGGGAGACATGAGTGGGGGTCTGGTGGAGGGTGACCCTGCACTGCCGGGGGGTGGGGGTGGTGGGAGACATGAGTGGGGGCCTGGTGGAGGGTGACCCTGCACTGCCGGGGGGTGGGGGTGGTGGGAGACATGAGTGGGGGCCTGGTGGAGGGTGACCCTGGATGCTGGGGGGTGGGGGTGCAGGGGGACATGAGTGGGGGCCTGGTGGAGCGTGACCCTGCACTGCCGGGGGGTGGGGATGGTGGGAGACATGAGTGGGGGCCTGGTGGAGGGTGACCCTGGATGCTGGGGGGTGGGGGTGCAGGGGGACATGAGTGGGGGCCTGGTGGAGGGTGACCCTGGATGCCGGGGGTTGGGGGTGGTGGGAGACATGAGTGGGGGCCTGGTGGGGGCTGACTATGGTGGCAGGGGGGTGGGGGTGGTGGGATACATGAGTGGGGGCCTGGTGGAGGGTGACCCTGGATGCTGGGGGGTGGGGGTGCAGGGGGACATGAGTGGGGGCCTGGTGGAGGGTGACCCTGCACTGCCGGGGGGTGGGGGTAGTGAGACACATGAGTGGGGGACTGCTGGAGGCTGCCCCTGCACTGCTGGGGGGTGGGGGTGGTGGGAGACATGAGTGGGGGCCTGCTGGAGGCTGCCCCTGCACTGCCGGGGGTGGGGGTGGTGGGAGACATGAGTGGGGGCCTGCTGGAGGCTGCCCCTGGTGGCTGGGGGGTGGGGGTGGTGGAACACATGAGTGGGGGCCTGGTGGAGGCTGCCCCTGGTGGCTGGGGGGTGGGGGTGGTGGTAGACATGAGTGGGGGCCTGCTGGAGGCTGCCCCTGCACTGCCGGGGGTTGGGGGTGGTGGGAGACATGAGTGGGGGCCTGGTGGGGGCTGCCCATGGTGGCAGGGGGGTGGGGGTGGTGGGAGACATGAGTGGGGGCCTGGTGGGTGCTGCCCATGGTGGCAGGGGGGTGGGGGTGGTGGAGACATGAGTGGGGGCCTGCTGGAGGGTGACCCTGCACTGCCGGGGGCTGGGGGTGGTGGGAGACATGAGTGGGGGCCTGGTGGAGAGTGACCCTGGATGCTGGGGGGTGGGGGTGCAGGGGGACATGAGTGGGGGCCTGGTGGAGGGTGACCCTGCACTGCCGGGGGGTGGGGTGGTGGGAGACATGAGTAGGGGTCTGGTGGAGGGTGACCCTGGATGCTGGGGGGTGGGGGTGCAGGTGGACATGAGTGGGGGCCTGGTGGAGGGTGACCCTGCACTGCCGGGGGGTGGGGGTGGTGGGAGACATGAGTGGGGGCCTGGTGGAGGGTGACCCTGGATGCTGGGGGATGGGGGTGCAGGGGGACATGAGTGGGGGCCTGGTGGAGGGTGACCCTGGATGCTGGGGGGTGGGGGTGCAGGGGGACATGAGTGGGGGCCTGGTGGAGGGTGACCCTGCACTGCTGGGGGGTGGGGGTGGTGGGAGACATGAGTGGGGGCCTGGTGGGGGCTGCCCATGGTGGCTGGGGGGTGGGGGTGGTGGGAGACATGAGTGGGGGCCTGCTGGAGGCTGCTCCTGCACTGCCGGGGGGTGGGGGTGGTGGGAGACATGAGTGGGGGCCTGGTGGAGGGTGACCCTGCACTGCCGGGGGGTGGGGGTGGTGGGAGACATGAGTGGGGGCCTGGTGGGGGCTGGCCATGGTGGCAGGGGGTGGGGGTGGTGGGAGACATGAGTGGGGGCCTGGTGGAGGGTGACCCTGGATGCTGGGGGGTGGGGGTGCAGGGGGACATGAGTGGGGGCCTGGTGGAGGGTGACCCTGCACTGCCGGGGGGTGGGGGTGGTGGGAGACATGAGTGGGGGCCTGGTGGGGGCTGCCCATGGTGGCTGGGGGGTGGGGGTGGTGGGAGACATGAGTGGGGGCCTGGTGGAGGCTGCCCCTGCACTGCTAGGGGGTGGGGGTGGTGGGACACATGAGTGGGGGCCTGCTGGAGGCTGCCCCTGCACTGCTGGGGGGTGGGGGTGGTGGGAGACATGAGTGGGGGCCTGCTGGAGGCTGCCCCTGCACTGCTGGGGGGTGGGGGTGGTGGGAGACATGAGTGGGGGCCTGCTGGAGGCTGCCCCTGGTGGCTGGGGGGTGGGGGTGGTGGGACACATGAGTGGGGGCCTAGTGGAGGCTGCCCCTGGTGGCTGGGGGGTGGGGGTGGTGGTAGACATGAGTGGGGGCCTGCTGGAGGCTGCCCCTGCACTGCCGGGGGGTGGGGGTGGTGGGAGACATGAGTGGGGGCCTGGTGGGGGCTGCCCATGGTGGCAGGGGGGTCGGGGTGGTGGGAGACATGAGTGGGGGCCTGGTGGGTGCTGCCCATGGTGGCTGGGGGGTGGGGGTGGTGGGAGACATGAGTGGGGGCCTGGTGGAGGGTGACCCTGCACTGCCGGGGGGTGGGGGTGGTGGGAGACATGAGTGGGGACCTGGTGGAGGGTGACCCTGCACTGCCGGGGTGTGGGGGTGGTGGGAGACATGAGTGGGGGCCTGGTGGGGGCTGGCCATGGTGGCAGGGGGGTGGGGGTGGTGGGAGACATGAGTGGGGGCCTGGTGGAAGGTGACCCTGGATGCTGGGGGGTGGGGGTGCAGGGGGACATGAGTGGGGGCCTGGTGGAGGGTGACCCTGCACTGCCGGGGGGTGGGGGTGGTGGGAGACATGAGTGGGGGCCTGGTGGGGACTGCCCATGGTGGCAGGGGGGTGGGGGTGCAGGGGGACATGAGTGGGGGCCTGCTGGAGGGTGACCCTGCACTGCCGGGGGGTGGGGGTGGTGGGAGACATGAGTGGGGGCCTGGTGGAGGGTGACCCTGTATGCTGGGGGGTGGGGGTGCAGGGGGACATGAGTGGGGGCCTGGTGGAGGGTGACCCTGTATGCTGGGGGTGGGGGTGCAGGGGGACATGAGTGGGGGCCTGGTAGAGGGTGACCCTGCACTGCCGGGGGGTGGGGGTGGTGGGAGACATGAGTGGGGGCCTGGTGGAGGGTGACCCTGGATGCTGGGGTGTGGGGGTGCAGGGGGACATGAGTGGGGGCCTGGTGGAGGGTGACCCTGCACTGCCGAGGGGTGGGGGTGGTGGGAGACATGAGTGGGGGCCTGGTGGGTGCTGCCCATGGTGGCAGGGGGGTGGGGGTGGTGGGAGACATGAGTGGGGCCTGGTGGAGGGTGACCCTGCACTGCCGGGGGGTGGGGGTGATGGGAGACATGAGTGGGGGCCTGGTGGAGGGTGACCCTGCACTGCCGGGGGGTGGGGGTGGTGGGAGACATGAGTGGGGGCCTGGTGGGGGCTGGCCATGGTGGCATGGGGGTGGGGGTGGTGGGAGACATGAGTGGGGGCCTGGTGGAGGGTGACCCTGGATGCTGGGGGGTGGGGGTGGTGGGAGACATGAGTGGGGGCCTGCTGGAGGCTGCCCCTGCACTGCTGGGGGGTGGTGGTGGTGGGAGACATGAGTGGGGGCCTGCTGGAGGCTGCCCCTGGTGGCTGGGGGGTGGGGGTGGTGGGACACATGAGTGGGGGCCTGGTGGAGGCTGCCCCTGGTGGCTGGGGGGTGGGGGTGGTGGTAGACATGAGTGTGGGCCTGCTGGAGGCTGCCCCTGCACTGCCGGGGGGTGGGGGTGGTGGGAGACATGAGTGGGGGCCTGGTGGGGGCTGCCCATGGTGGCAGGGGGGTGGGGGTGGTGGGAAACATGAGTGGTTGCCTGGTGGGTGCTGCCCATGGTGGCAGGGGGGTGGGGGTGGTGGGAGACATGAGTGGGGGCCTGGTGGAGGGTGACCCTGCACTGCCGGGGGGTGGGGGTGGTGGGAGACATGAGTGGGGGCCTGGTGGAGGGTGACCCTGCACTGCCGGGGGGTGGGGGTGGTGGGAGACATGAGTGGGGGCCTGGTGGGGGCTGGCCATGGTGGCAGGGGGGTGGGGGTGGTGGGAGACATGAGTGGGGGCCTGGTGGAGGGTGACCCTGGATGCTGGGGGGTGGGGGTGCAGGGGGACATGAGTGGGGGCCTGATGGAGGGTGACCCTGCACTGCCGGGGGGTGGGGGTGGTGGGAGACATGAGTGGGGGCCTGGTGGAGGGTGACCCTGTATGCTGGGGGGTGGGGGTGCAGGGGGACATGAGTGGGGGCCTGGTGGAGGGTGACCCTGTATGCTGGGGGGTGGGGGTGCAGGGGGACATGAGTGGGGGCCTGGTAGAGGGTGACCCTGCACTGCCGGGGGGTGGGGGTGGTGGGAGACATGAGTGGGGGCCTGGTGGAGGGTGACCCTGGATGCTGGGGTGTGGGGGTGCAGGGGGACATGAGTGGGGGCCTGGTGGAGGGTGACCCTGCACTGCCGAGGGGTGGGGGTGGTGGGAGACATGAGTGGGGGCCTGGTGGGTGCTGCCCATGGTGGCAGGGGGGTGGGGGTGGTGGGAGACATGAGTGGGGCCTGGTGGAGGGTGACCCTGCACTGCCGGGGGGTGGGGGTGATGGGAGACATGAGTGGGGGCCTGGTGGAGGGTGACCCTGCACTGCCGGGGGGTGGGGGTGGTGGGAGACATGAGTGGGGGCCTGGTGGGGGCTGGCCATGGTGGCATGGGGGTGGGGGTGGTGGGAGACATGAGTGGGGGCCTGGTGGAGGGTGACCCTGGATGCTGGGGGGTGGGGGTGGTGGGAGACATGAGTGGGGGCCTGCTGGAGGCTGCCCCTGCACTGCTGGGGGGTGGTGGTGGTGGGAGACATGAGTGGGGGCCTGCTGGAGGCTGCCCCTGGTGGCTGGGGGGTGGGGGTGGTGGGACACATGAGTGGGGGCCTGGTGGAGGCTGCCCCTGGTGGCTGGGGGGTGGGGGTGGTGGTAGACATGAGTGTGGGCCTGCTGGAGGCTGCCCCTGCACTGCCGGGGGGTGGGGGTGGTGGGAGACATGAGTGGGGGCCTGGTGGGGGCTGCCCATGGTGGCAGGGGGGTGGGGGTGGTGGGAAACATGAGTGGTTGCCTGGTGGGTGCTGCCCATGGTGGCAGGGGGGTGGGGGTGGTGGGAGACATGAGTGGGGGCCTGGTGGAGGGTGACCCTGCACTGCCGGGGGGTGGGGGTGGTGGGAGACATGAGTGGGGGCCTGGTGGGGGCTGGCCATGGTGGCAGGGGGGTGGGGGTGGTGGGAGACATGAGTGGCGGCCTGGTGGAGGGTGACCCTGGATGCTGGGGGGTGGGGGTGCAGGGGGACATGAGTGGGGGCCTGGTGGAGGGTGACCCTGCACTGCCGGGGGGTGGGGGTGGTGGGAGACATGAGTGGGGGCCTGGTGGGGGCTGCCCATGGTGGCAGGGGGGTGGGGGTGCAGGGGGACATGAGTGGGGGCCTGCTGGAGGGTGACCCTGCACTGCCAGGGGGTGGGGGTGGTGGGAGACATGAGTGGGGGCCTGGTGGAGGGTGACCCTGGATGCTGGGGGGTGGGGGTGCAGGGGGACATGAGTGGGGGCCTGGTGGAGGGTGACCCTGCACTGCCGGGGGGTAGGGGTGGTGGGAGACATGAGTGGGGGCCTGTTGGAGGGTGACCCTGGATGCTGGGGGGTGGGGGTGCAGGGGGACATGAGTGGGGGCCTGGTGGAGGGTGACCCTGCACTGCCGGGGGGTGGGGGTGGTGGAAGACATGAGTGGGGGCCTGGTGGGGGCTGCCCATGGTGGCAGGGGAGTGGGGGTGGTGGGTGACATGAGTGGGGGCCTGGTGGGTGCTGCCCATGGTGGCAGGGGGGTGGGGGTGGTGGGAGACATGAGTGGGGGCCTGGTGGAGGTTGACCCTGCACTGCCGGGGGGTGGGGGTGGTGGGAGACATGAGTGGGGTCCTGGTGGAGGGTGACCCTGCACTGCCGGGGGGTGGGGGTGGTGGGAGACATGAGTGGGGGCCTGGTGGGGGCTGGCCATGGTGGCAGGGGGGTGGGGGTGGTGGGAGACATGAGTGGGGGCCTGGTGGAGGGTGACCCTGGATGCTGGGGGGTGGGGGTGCAGGGGGACATGAGTGGGGGCCTGGTGGAGGGTGACCCTGCACTGCCGGGGGGTGGAGGTGGTGGGAGACATGAGTGGGGGCCTGGTGGGGGCTGCCCATGGTGGCAGGGGGGTGGGGGTGGTGGGAGACATGAGTGGGGGCCTGGTGGAGGGTGACCCTGGATGCTGGGGGGTGGGGGTGCAGGGGGACATGAGTGGGGGCCTGGTGGAGGGGGACCCTGCACTGCCGGGGCGTGGGGGTGGTGGGAGACATGAGTGGGGGCCTGGTGGAGGGTGACCCTGCACTGCCGGGGGGTGGGGGTGGTGGGAGACATGAGTGGGGGCCTGGTGGGGGGTGGCCATGGTGGCAGGGGGGTGGGGGTGGTGGGAGACATGAGTGGGGGCCTGGTGGAGGGTGACCCTGGATGCTGGGGGGTGGGGGTGCAGGGGGACATGAGTGGGGGCCTGGTGGAGGGTGACCCTGCAGTGCCGGGGGGTGGGGGTGGTGGGAGACATGAGTGGGGGCCTGGTGGGGGCTGCCCATGGTGGCAGGGGGGTGGGGGTGCAGGGGGACATGAGTGGGGGCCTGCTGGAGGGTGACCCTGCACTGCCGGGGGGTGGGGGTGGTGGGAGACATGAGTGGGGGCCTGGTGGAGGGTGACCCTGGATGCTGGGGGGTGGGGGTGCAGGGGGACATGAGTGGGGGCCTGGTGGAGGGTGACCCTGCACTGCCGGGGGGTGGGGGTGGTGGGAGACATGAGTGGGGGCCTGGTGGAGGGTGACCCTGGATGCTGGGGGGTGGGGGTGCAGGGGGACATGAGTGGGGGCCTGGTGGAGGGAGACCCTGCACTGCCGGGGGTGGGGGTGGTGGGAGACATGAGTGGGGGCCTGGTGGGGGCTGCCCATGGTGGCAGGGGGGTGGGGGTGGTGGGAGACATGAGTGGGGGCCTGGTGGGTGCTGCCCATGGTGGCAGGGGGGTGGGGGTGGTGGGAGACATGAGTGGGGGCCTGGTGGAGGGTGACCCTGCACTGCCGGGGGGTGGGGGTGGTGGGAGACATGAGTGGGGGCCTGGTGGAGGGTGACCCTGCACTGCCGGGGGGTGGGGGTGGTGGGAGACATGAGTGGGGGCCTGGTGGGGGCTGGCCATGGTGGCAGGGGGGTGGGGGTGGTGGGAGACATGAGTGGGGGCCTGGTGGAAGGTGACCCTGGATGCTGGGGGGTGGGGGTGCAGGGGGACATGAGTGGGGGCCTGGTGGAGGGTGACCCTGCACTGCCGGGGGGTGGGGGTGGTGGGAGACATGAGTGGGGGCCTGGTGGGGGCTGCCCATGGTGGCAGGGGGGTGGGGGTGCAGGGGGACATGAGTGGGGGCCTGCTGGAGGGTGACCCTGCACTGCCGGGGGGTGGGGGTGGTGGGAGACATGAGTGGGGGCCTGGTGGAGGGTGACCCTGTATGCTGGGGGCTGGGGGTGCAGGGGGACATGAGTGGGGGCCTGGTGGAGGGTGACCCTGCACTGCCGGGGGGTGGGGGTGGTGGGAGACATGAGTGGGGGCCTGGTGGAGGGTGACCCTGGATGCTGGGGGGTGGGGGTTCAGGGGGACATGAGTGGGGGCCTGGTGGAGGGTGACCCTGCACTGCCGGGGGTGGGGGTGGGGGTGGTGGGAGACATGAGTGGGGGCCTGGTGGGTGCTGCCCATGGTGGCAGGGGGGTGGGGGTGGTGGGAGACATGAGTGGGGCCTGGTGGAGGGTGACCCTGCACTGCCGGGGGGTGGGGGTGGTGGGAGACATGAGTGGGGGCCTGGTGGAGGGTGACCCTGCACTGCCGGGGGGTGGGGGTGGTGGGAGACATGAGTGGGGGCCTGGTGGGGGCTGGCCATGGTGGCATGGGGGTGGGGGTGGTGGGAGACATGAGTGGGGGCCTGGTGGAGGGTGACCCTGGATGCTGGGGGGTGGGGGTGGTGGGAGACATGAGTGGGGGCCTGCTGGAGGCTGCCCCTGCATTGCTGGGGGGTGGGGGTGGTGGGAGACATGAGTGGGGGCCTGCTGGAGGCTGCCCCTGGTGGCTGGGGGGTGGGGGTGGTGGGACACATGAGTGGGGGCCTGGTGGAGGCTGCCCCTGGTGGCTGGGGGGTGGGGGTGGTGGTAGACATGAGTGTGGGCCTGCTGGAGGCTGCCCCTGCACTGCCGGGGGGTGGGGGTGGTGGGAGACATGAGTGGGGGCCTGGTGGGGGCTGCCCATGGAGGCAGGGGGGTGGGGGTGGTGGGAAACATGAGTGGGGGCCTGGTGGGTGCTGCCCATGGTGGCAGGGGGGTGGGGGTGGTGGGAGACATGAGTGGGGGCCTGGTGGAGGGTGACCCTGCACTGCCGGGGGGTGGGGGTGGTGGGAGACATGAGTGGGGGCCTGGTGGGGGCTGGCCATGGTGGCAGGGGGGTGGGGGTGGTGGGAGACATGAGTGGGGGCCTGGTGGAGGGTGACCCTGGATGCTGGGGGGTGGGGGTGCAGGGGGACATGAGTGGGGGCCTGGTGGAGGGTGACCCTGCATTGCCAGGGGGTGGGGGTGGTGGGAGACATGAGTGGGGGCCTGGTGGGGGCTGCCCATGGTGGCAGGGGGGTGGGGGTGCAGGGGGACATGAGTGGGGGCCTGCTGGAGGGTGACCCTGCACTGCCGGGGGGTGGGGGTGGTGGGAGACATGAGTGGGGGCCTGGTGGAGGGTGACCCTGGATGCTGGGGGGTGGGGGTGCAGGGGGACATGAGTGGGGGCCTGGTGGAGGGTGACCCTGCACTGCCGGGGGGTGGGGGTGGTGGGAGACATGAGTGGGGGCCTGGTGGAGGGTGACCCTGGATGCTGGAGGGTGGGGGTGCAGGGGGACATGAGTGGGGGCCTGGTGGAGGGTGACCCTGCACTGCCGGGGGGTGGGGGTGGTGGGAGACATGAGTGGGGGCCTGGTGGGGGCTGCCCATGGTGGCAGGGGAGTGGGGGTGGTGGGAGACATGAGTGGGGGCCTGGTGGGTGCTGCCCATGGTGGCAGGGGGGTCGCGGTGGTGGGAGACATGAGTGGGGGCCTGGTGGAGGGTGACCCTGCACTGCTGGGGGGTGGGGGTGGTGGGAGACATGAGTGGGATCCTGGTGGAGGGTGACCCTGCACTGCCGGGGGGTGGGGGTGGTGGGAGACCTGAGTGGGGGCCTGGTGGGGGCTGGCCATGGTGGCAGGGGGGTGGGGGTGGTGGGAGACATGAGTGGGGGCCTGGTGGAGGGTGACCCTGGATGCTGGGGGGTGGGGGTGCAGGGGGACATGAGTGGGGGCCTGGTGGAGGGTGACCCTGCACTGCCGGGGGGTGGAGGTGGTGGGAGACATGAGTGGGGGCCTGGTGGGGGCTGCCCATGGTGGCAGGGGGGTGGGGGTGGTGGGAGACATGAGTGGGGGCCTGGTGGGTGCTGCCCATGGTGGCAGGGGGGTGGGGGTGGTGGAGACATGAGTGGGGGCCTGCTGGAGGGTGACCCTGCACTGCCGGGGGCTGGGGGTGGTGGGAGACATGAGTGGGGGCCTGGTGGAGAGTGACCCTGGATGCTGGGGGGTGGGGGTGCAGGGGGACATGAGTGGGGGCCTGGTGGAGGGTGACCCTGCACTGCCGGGGGGTGGGGTGGTGGGAGACATGAGTAGGGGTCTGGTGGAGGGTGACCCTGGATGCTGGGGGGTGGGGGTGCAGGTGGACATGAGTGGGGGCCTGGTGGAGGGTGACCCTGCACTGCCGGGGGGTGGGGGTGGTGGGAGACATGAGTGGGGGCCTGGTGGAGGGTGACCCTGGATGCTGGGGGATGGGGGTGCAGGGGGACATGAGTGGGGGCCTGGTGGAGGGTGACCCTGGATGCTGGGGGGTGGGGGTGCAGGGGGACATGAGTGGGGGCCTGGTGGAGGGTGACCCTGCACTGCTGGGGGGTGGGGGTGGTGGGAGACATGAGTGGGGGCCTGGTGGGGGCTGCCCATGGTGGCTGGGGGGTGGGGGTGGTGGGAGACATGAGTGGGGGCCTGCTGGAGGCTGCTCCTGCACTGCCGGGGGGTGGGGGTGGTGGGAGACATGAGTGGGGGCCTGGTGGAGGGTGACCCTGCACTGCCGGGGGGTGGGGGTGGTAGGAGACATGAGTGGGGGCCTGGTGGGGGCTGGCCATGGTGGCAGGGGGTGGGGGTGGTGGGAGACATGAGTGGGGGCCTGGTGGAGGGTGACCCTGGATGCTGGGGGGTGGGGTTGCAGGGGGACATGAGTGGGGGCCTGGTGGAGGGTGACCCTGCACTGCCGGGGGGTGGGGGTGGTGGGAGACATGAGTGGGGGCCTGGTGGGGGCTGCCCATGGTGGCTGGGGGGTGGGGGTGGTGGGAGACATGAGTGGGGGCCTGGTGGAGGCTGCCCCTGCACTGCTAGGGGGTGGGGGTGGTGGGACACATGAGTGGGGGCCTGCTGGAGGCTGCCCCTGCACTGCTGGGGGGTGGGGGTGGTGGGAGACATGAGTGGGGGCCTGCTGGAGGCTGCCCCTGCACTGCTGGGGGGTGGGGGTGGTGGGAGACATGAGTGGGGGCCTGCTGGAGGCTGCCCCTGGTGGCTGGGGGGTGGGGGTGGTGGGACACATGAGTGGGGGCCTAGTGGAGGCTGCCCCTGGTGGCTGGGGGGTGGGGGTGGTGGTAGACATGAGTGGGGGCCTGCTGGAGGCTGCCCCTGCACTGCCGGGGGGTGGGGGTGGTGGGAGACATGAGTGGGGGCCTGGTGGGGGCTGCCCATGGTGGCAGGGGGGTCGGGGTGGTGGGAGACATGAGTGGGGGCCTGGTGGGTGCTGCCCATGGTGGCTGGGGGGTGGGGGTGGTGGGAGACATGAGTGGGGGCCTGGTGGAGGGTGACCCTGCACTGCCGGGGGGTGGGGGTGGTGGGAGACATGAGTGGGGACCTGGTGGAGGGTGACCCTGCACTGCCGGGGTGTGGGGGTGGTGGGAGACATGAGTGGGGGCCTGGTGGGGGCTGGCCATGGTGGCAGGGGGGTGGGGGTGGTGGGAGACATGAGTGGGGGCCTGGTGGAAGGTGACCCTGGATGCTGGGGGGTGGGGGTGCAGGGGGACATGAGTGGGGGCCTGGTGGAGGGTGACCCTGCACTGCCGGGGGGTGGGGGTGGTGGGAGACATGAGTGGGGGCCTGGTGGGGACTGCCCATGGTGGCAGGGGGGTGGGGGTGCAGGGGGACATGAGTGGGGGCCTGCTGGAGGGTGACCCTGCACTGCCGGGGGGTGGGGGTGGTGGGAGACATGAGTGGGGGCCTGGTGGAGGGTGACCCTGTATGCTGGGGGGTGGGGGTGCAGGGGGACATGAGTGGGGGCCTGGTGGAGGGTGACCCTGTATGCTGGGGGTGGGGGTGCAGGGGGACATGAGTGGGGGCCTGGTAGAGGGTGACCCTGCACTGCCGGGGGGTGGGGGTGGTGGGAGACATGAGTGGAGGCCTGGTGGAGGGTGACCCTGGATGCTGGGGTGTGGGGGTGCAAGGGGACATGAGTGGGGGCCTGGTGGAGGGTGACCCTGCACTGCCGAGGGGTGGGGGTGGTGGGAGACATGAGTGGGGGCCTGGTGGGTGCTGCCCATGGTGGCAGGGGGGTGGGGGTGGTGGGAGACATGAGTGGGGCCTGGTGGAGGGTGACCCTGCACTGCCGGGGGGTGGGGGTGATGGGAGACATGAGTGGGGGCCTGGTGGAGGGTGACCCTGCACTGCCGGGGGGTGGGGGTGGTGGGAGACATGAGTGGGGGCCTGGTGGGGGCTGGCCATGGTGGCATGGGGGTGGGGGTGGTGGGAGACATGAGTGGGGGCCTGGTGGAGGGTGACCCTGGATGCTGGGGGGTGGGGGTGGTGGGAGACATGAGTGGGGGCCTGCTGGAGGCTGCCCCTGCACTGCTGGGGGGTGGTGGTGGTGGGAGACATGAGTGGGGGCCTGCTGGAGGCTGCCCCTGGTGGCTGGGGGGTGGGGGTGGTGGGACACATGAGTGGGGGCCTGGTGGAGGCTGCCCCTGGTGGCTGGGGGGTGGGGGTGGTGGTAGACATGAGTGTGGGCCTGCTGGAGGCTGCCCCTGCACTGCCGGGGGGTGGGGGTGGTGGGAGACATGAGTGCTGGCCTGGTGGGGGCTGCCCATGGTGGCAGGGGGGTGGGGGTGGTGGGAAACATGAGTGGTTGCCTGGTGGGTGCTGCCCATGGTGGCAGGGGGGTGGGGGTGGTGGGAGACATGAGTGGGGGCCTGGTGGAGGGTGACCCTGCACTGCCGGGGGGTGGGGGTGGTGGGAGACATGAGTGGGGGCCTGGTGGAGGGTGACCCTGCACTGCCGGGGGGTGGGGGTGGTGGGAGACATGAGTGGGGGCCTGGTGGGGGCTGGCCACGGTGGCAGGGGGGTGGGGGTGGTGGGAGACATGAGTGGGGGCCTGGTGGAGGGTGACCCTGGATGCTGGGGGGTGGGGGTGCAGGGGGACATGAGTGGGGGCCTGATGGAGGGTGACCCTGCACTGCCGGGGGGTGGGGGTGGTGGGAGACATGAGTGGGGGCCTGGTGGAGGGTGACCCTGTATGCTGGGGGGTGGGGGTGCAGGGGGACATGAGTGGGGGCCTGGTGGAGGGTGACCCTGTATGCTGGGGGGTGGGGGTGCAGGGGGACATGAGTGGGGGCCTGGTAGAGGGTGACCCTGCACTGCCGGGGGGTGGGGGTGGTGGGAGACATGAGTGGGGGCCTGGTGGAGGGTGACCCTGGATGCTGGGGTGTGGGGGTGCAGGGGGACATGAGTGGGGGCCTGGTGGAGGGTGACCCTGCACTGCCGAGGGGTGGGGGTGGTGGGAGACATGAGTGGGGGCCTGGTGGGTGCTGCCCATGGTGGCAGGGGGGTGGGGGTGGTGGGAGACATGAGTGGGGCCTGGTGGAGGGTGACCCTGCACTGCCGGGGGGTGGGGGTGATGGGAGACATGAGTGGGGGCCTGGTGGAGGGTGACCCTGCACTGCCGGGGGGTGGGGGTGGTGGGAGACATGAGTGGGGGCCTGGTGGGGGCTGGCCATGGTGGCATGGGGGTGGGGGTGGTGGGAGACATGAGTGGGGGCCTGGTGGAGGGTGACCCTGGATGCTGGGGGGTGGGGGTGGTGGGAGACATGAGTGGGGGCCTGCTGGAGGCTGCCCCTGCACTGCTGGGGGGTGGTGGTGGTGGGAGACATGAGTGGGGGCCTGCTGGAGGCTGCCCCTGGTGGCTGGGGGGTGGGGGTGGTGGGACACATGAGTGGGGGCCTGGTGGAGGCTGCCCCTGGTGGCTGGGGGGTGGGGGTGGTGGTAGACATGAGTGTGGGCCTGCTGGAGGCTGCCCCTGCACTGCCGGGGGGTGGGGGTGGTGGGAGACATGAGTGGGGGCCTGGTGGGGGCTGCCCATGGTGGCAGGGGGGTGGGGGTGGTGGGAAACATGAGTGGTTGCCTGGTGGGTGCTGCCCATGGTGGCAGGGGGGTGGGGGTGGTGGGAGACATGAGTGGGGGCCTGGTGGAGGGTGACCCTGCACTGCCGGGGGGTGGGGGTGGTGGGAGACATGAGTGGGGGCCTGGTGGAGGGTGACCCTGCACTGCCGGGGGGTGGGGGTGGTGGGAGACATGAGTGGGGGCCTGGTGGGGGCTGGCCATGGTGGCAGGGGGGTGGGGGTGGTGGGAGACATGAGTGGCGGCCTGGTGGAGGGTGACCCTGGATGCTGGGGGGTGGGGGTGCAGGGGGACATGAGTGGGGGCCTGGTGGAGGGTGACCCTGCACTGCCGGGGGGTGGGGGTGGTGGGAGACATGAGTGGGGGCCTGGTGGGGGCTGCCCATGGTGGCAGGGGGGTGGGGGTGCAGGGGGACATGAGTGGGGGCCTGCTGGAGGGTGACCCTGCACTGCCAGGGGGTGGGGGTGGTGGGAGACATGAGTGGGGGCCTGGTGGAGGGTGACCCTGGATGCTGGGGGGTGGGGGTGCAGGGGGACATGAGTGGGGGCCTGGTGGAGGGTGACCCTGCACTGCCGGGGGGTAGGGGTGGTGGGAGACATGAGTGGGGGCCTGTTGGAGGGTGACCCTGGATGCTGGGGGGTGGGGGTGCAGGGGGACATGAGTGGGGGCCTGGTGGAGGGTGACCCTGCACTGCCGGGGGGTGGGGGTGGTGGAAGACATGAGTCGGGGCCTGGTGGGGGCTGCCCATGGTGGCAGGGGAGTGGGGGTGGTGGGTGACATGAGTGGGGGCCTGGTGGGTGCTGCCCATGGTGGCAGGGGGGTGGGGGTGGTGGGAGACATGAGTGGGGGCCTGGTGGAGGTTGACCCTGCACTGCCGGGGGGTGGGGGTGGTGGGAGACATGAGTGGGGTCCTGGTGGAGGGTGACCCTGCACTGCCGGGGGGTGGGGGTGGTGGGAGACATGAGTGGGGGCCTGGTGGGGGCTGGCCATGGTGGCAGGGGGGTGGGGGTGGTGGGAGACATGAGTGGGGGCCTGGTGGAGGGTGACCCTGGATGCTGGGGGGTGGGGGTGCAGGGGGACATGAGTGGGGGCCTGGTGGAGGGTGACCCTGCACTGCCGGGGGGTGGAGGTGGTGGGAGACATGAGTGGGGGCCTGGTGGGGGCTGCCCATGGTGGCAGGGGGGTGGGGGTGGTGGGAGACATGAGTGGGGGCCTGGTGGAGGGTGACCCTGGATGCTGGGGGGTGGGGGTGCAGGGGGACATGAGTGGGGGCCTGGTGGAGGGGGACCCTGCACTGCCGGGGCGTGGGGGTGGTGGGAGACATGAGTGGGGGCCTGGTGGAGGGTGACCCTGCACTGCCGGGGGGTGGGGGGTGGTGGGAGACATGAGTGGGGGCCTGGTGGGGGGTGGCCATGGTGGCAGGGGGGTGGGGGTGGTGGGAGACATGAGTGGGGGCCTGGTGGAGGGTGACCCTGGATGCTGGGGGGTGGGGGTGCAGGGGGACATGAGTGGGGGCCTGGTGGAGGGTGACCCTGCAGTGCCGGGGGGTGGGGGTGGTGGGAGACATGAGTGGGGGCCTGGTGGGGCTGCCCATGGTGGCAGGGGGGTGGGGGTGCAGGGGGACATGAGTGGGGGCCTGCTGGAGGGTGACCCTGCACTGCCGGGGGGTGGGGGTGGTGGGAGACATGAGTGGGGGCCTGGTGGAGGGTGACCCTGGATGCTGGGGGGTGGGGGTGCAGGGGGACATGAGTGGGGGCCTGGTGGAGGGTGACCCTGCACTGCCGGGGGGTGGGGGTGGTGGGAGACATGAGTGGGGGCCTGGTGGAGGGTGACCCTGGATGCTGGGGGGTGGGGGTGCAGGGGGACATGAGTGGGGGCCTGGTGGAGGGAGACCCTGCACTGCCGGGGGTGGGGGTGGTGGGAGACATGAGTGGGGGCCTGGTGGGGGCTGCCCATGGTGGCAGGGGGGTGGGGGTGGTGGGAGACATGAGTGGGGGCCTGGTGGGTGCTGCCCATGGTGGCAGGGGGGTGGGGGTGGTGGGAGACATGAGTGGGGGCCTGGTGGAGGGTGACCCTGCACTGCCGGGGGGTGGGGGTGGTGGGAGACATGAGTGGGGGCCTGGTGGAGGGTGACCCTGCACTGCCGGGGGGTGGGGGTGGTGGGAGACATGAGTGGGGGCCTGGTGGGGGCTGGCCATGGTGGCAGGGGGGTGGGGGTGGTGGGAGACATGAGTGGGGGCCTGGTGGAAGGTGACCCTGGATGCTGGGGGGTGGGGGTGCAGGGGGACATGAGTGGGGGCCTGGTGGAGGGTGACCCTGCACTGCCGGGGGGTGGGGGTGGTGGGAGACATGAGTGGGGGCCTGGTGGGGGCTGCCCATGGTGGCAGGGGGGTGGGGGTGCAGGGGGACATGAGTGGGGGCCTGCTGGAGGGTGACCCTGCACTGCCGGGGGGTGGGGGTGGTGGGAGACATGAGTGGGGGCCTGGTGGAGGGTGACCCTGTATGCTGGGGGCTGGGGGTGCAGGGGGACATGAGTGGGGGCCTGGTGGAGGGTGACCCTGCACTGCCGGGGGGTGGGGGTGGTGGGAGACATGAGTGGGGGCCTGGTGGAGGGTGACCCTGGATGCTGGGGGGTGGGGGTGCAGGGGGACATGAGTGGGGGCCTGGTGGAGGGTGACCCTGCACTGCCGGGGGTGGGGGTGGTGGGAGACATGAGTGGGGGCCTGGTGGGTGCTGCCCATGGTGGCAGGGGGGTGGGGGTGGTGGGAGACATGAGTGGGGCCTGGTGGAGGGTGACCCTGCACTGCCGGGGGGTGGGGGTGGTGGGAGACATGAGTGGGGGCCTGGTGGAGGGTGACCCTGCACTGCCGGGGGGTGGGGGTGGTGGGAGACATGAGTGGGGGCCTGGTGGGGGCTGGCCATGGTGGCATGGGGGTGGGGGTGGTGGGAGACATGAGTGGGGGCCTGGTGGAGGGTGACCCTGGATGCTGGGGGGTGGGGGTGGTGGGAGACATGAGTGGGGGCCTGCTGGAGGCTGCCCCTGCATTGCTGGGGGGTGGGGGTGGTGGGAGACATGAGTGGGGGCCTGCTGGAGGCTGCCCCTGGTGGCTGGGGGGTGGGGGTGGTGGGACACATGAGTGGGGGCCTGGTGGAGGCTGCCCCTGGTGGCTGGGGGGTGGGGGTGGTGGTAGACATGAGTGTGGGCCTGCTGGAGGCTGCCCCTGCACTGCCGGGGGGTGGGGGTGGTGGGAGACATGAGTGGGGGCCTGGTGGGGGCTGCCCATGGAGGCAGGGGGGTGGGGGTGGTGGGAAACATGAGTGGGGGCCTGGTGGGTGCTGCCCATGGTGGCAGGGGGGTGGGGGTGGTGGGAGACATGAGTGGGGGCCTGGTGGAGGGTGACCCTGCACTGCCGGGGGGTGGGGGTGGTGGGAGACATGAGTGGGGGCCTGGTGGGGGCTGGCCATGGTGGCAGGGGGGTGGGGGTGGTGGGAGACATGAGTGGGGGCCTGGTGGAGGGTGACCCTGGATGCTGGGGGGTGGGGGTGCAGGGGGACATGAGTGGGGGCCTGGTGGAGGGTGACCCTGCACTGCCAGGGGGTGGGGGTGGTGGGAGACATGAGTGGGGGCCTGGTGGGGGCTGCCCATGGTGGCAGGGGGGTGGGGGTGCAGGGGGACATGAGTGGGGGCCTGCTGGAGGGTGACCCTGCACTGCCGGGGGGTGGGGGTGGTGGGAGACATGAGTGGGGGCCTGGTGGAGGGTGACCCTGGATGCTGGGGGGTGGGGGTGCAGGGGGACATGAGTGGGGGCCTGGTGGAGGGTGACCCTGCACTGCCGGGGGGTGGGGGTGGTGGGAGACATGAGTGGGGGCCTGGTGGAGGGTGACCCTGGATGCTGGGGGGTGGGGGTGCAGGGGGACATGAGTGGGGGCCTGGTGGAGGGTGACCCTGCACTGCCGGGGGGTGGGGGTGGTGGGAGACATGAGTGGGGGCCTGGTGGGGGCTGCCCATGGTGGCAGGGGAGTGGGGGTGGTGGGAGACATGAGTGGGGGCCTGGTGGGTGCTGCCCATGGTGGCAGGGGGGTCGCGGTGGTGGGAGACATGAGTGGGGGCCTGGTGGAGGGTGACCCTGCACTGCTGGGGGGTGGGGGTGGTGGGAGACATGAGTGGGATCCTGGTGGAGGGTGACCCTGCACTGCCGGGGGGTGGGGGTGGTGGGAGACCTGAGTGGGGGCCTGGTGGGGGCTGGCCATGGTGGCAGGGGGGTGGGGGTGGTGGGAGACATGAGTGGGGGCCTGGTGGAGGGTGACCCTGGATGCTGGGGGGTGGGGGTGCAGGGGGACATGAGTGGGGGCCTGGTGGAGGGTGACCCTGCACTGCCGGGGGGTGGAGGTGGTGGGAGACATGAGTGGGGGCCTGGTGGGGGCTGCCCATGGTGGCAGGGGGGTGGGGGTGGTGGGAGACATGAGTGGGGGCCTGGTGGAGGGTGACCCTGGATGCTGGGGGGTGGGGGTGCAGGGGGACATGAGTGGGGGCCTGGTGGAGGGGGACCCTGCACTGCCGGGGGGTGGGGGTGGTGGGAGACATGAGTGGGGGCCTGGTGGAGGGTGACCCTGCACTGCCGGGGGGTGGGGGTGGTGGGAGACATGAGTGGGGGCCTGGTGGGGGCTGGCCATGGTGGCAGGGGGGTGGGGGTGGTGGGAGACATGAGTGGGGGCCTGGTGGAGGGTGACCCTGGATGCTGGGGGGTGGGGGTGCAGGGGGACATGAGTGGGGGCCTGGTGGAGGGTGACCCTGCACTGCCGGGGGGTGGGGGTGGTGGGAGACATGAGTGGGGGCCTGGTGGGGGCTGCCCATGGTGGCAGGGGGGTGGGGGTGCAGGGGGACATGAGTGGGGGCCTGCTGGAGGGTGACCCTGCACTGCCGGGGGGTGGGGGTGGTGGGAGACATGAGTGGGGGCCTGGTGGAGGGTGACCCTGGATGCTGGGGGGTGGGGGTGCAGGGGGACATGAGTGGGGCCCTGGTGGAGGGTGACCCTGCACTGCCGGGGGGTGGGAGACATGAGTGGGGGCCTGGTGGAGGGTGACCCTGGATGCTGGGGGGTGGGGGTGCAGGGGGACATGAGTGGGGGCCTGGTGGAGGGTGACCCTGCACTGCCGGGGGTGGGGGTGGTGGGAGACATGAGTGGGGGCCTGGTGGGGGCTGCCCATGGTGGCAGGGGGGTGGGGGTGGTGGGAGACATGAGTGGGGGCCTGGTGGGTGCTGCCCATGGTGGCAGGGGGGTGGGGGTGGTGGGAGACATGAGTGGGGGCCTGGTGGAGGGTGACCCTGCACTGCCGGGGGGTGGGGGTGGTGGGAGACATGAGTGGGGGCCTGGTGGAGGGTGACCCTGCACTGCCGGGGGGTGGGGGTGGTGGGAGACATGAGTGGGGGCCTGGTGGGGGCTGGCCATGGTGGCAGGGGGGTGGGGGTGGTGGGAGACATGAGTGGGGGCCTGGTGGAGGGTGACCCTGGATGCTGGGGGGTGGGGGTGCAGGGGGACATGAGTGGGGGCCTGGTGGAGGGTGACCCTGCACTGCCGGGGGGTGGAGGTGGTGGGAGACATGAGTGGGGGCCTGGTGGGGGCTGCTCATGGTGGCAGGGGGGTGGGGGTGGTGGGAGACATGAGTGGGTGCCTGGTGGAGGGTGACCCTGGATGCTGGGGGGTGGGGGTGCAGGGGGACATGAGTGGGGGCCTGGTGGAGGGTGACCCTGCACTGCCGGGGGGTGGGGGTGGTGGGAGACATGAGTGGGGGCCTGGTGGGGGCTGGCCATGGTGGCAGGGGGGTGGGGGTGGTGGGAGACATGAGTGGGGGCCTGGTGGAGGGTGACCCTGGATGCTGGGGGGTGGGGGTGCAGGGGGACATAAGTGGGGGCCTGGTGGAGGGTGACCCTGCACTGCCGGGGGGTGGTGGGAGACATGAGTGGGGGCCTGGAGGGTGCTGCCCATGGTGGCAGGGGGCAGGGGGTGGTGGGAGACATGAGTGGGGGCCTGCTGGAGGGTGACCCTGCACTGCCGGGGGGTGGGGGTGGTGGGAGACATGAGTGGGGGCCTGGTGGAGGGTGACCCTGCACTGCCGGGGGGTGGGGGTGGTGGGAGACATGAGTGGGGGCCTGGTGGAGGGTGACCCTGGATGCTGGGGGGGTGGGGGTGCAGGGGGACATGAGTGGGGGCCTGGTGGAGGCTGCCCCTGCACTGCTGGGGAGTGGGGGTGGTGGGAGACATGCATTGTTGATCAGTAGTGCAAGGTGACATGTGGGTTGGCTGGGGGGCATGCCCATGGTGAATGGGCTGCCTGCGGGACATGAGCAGGGGTGCAGGGTAGTCCCCCGTGGTGTGGGCTACCTGCAGGGGCCATGGAGGTTGTGGAGCGTACACCTGGGAGGACCCACACGGCCAATTCACGTGTAGTACTCCCCAGAACCCCTGAAATACACATTCCCTGCTGGTATCGCATGTGGAACTTCCCGCGCACCCCTGAAATACACGTACCCTGCTCGCACTGGGACTATCGCGTGTGGAACTTCCCGCGCACCCCTGAAATACACGTACCCTGCTCGCACTGGGACTATCGCGTGTGGAACTTCCCGCGCACCCCTGAAATACACGTACCCTGCTCGCACTGGGACTATCGCGTGTGGAACTTCCCGCGCACCCCTGAAATACACGTACCCTGCTCGCACTGGGACTATCGCGTCTGCAACTTCACGCGCACCCCTGAAATACACGTACCCTGCTCGCACTGGGACTATCGCGTGTGGAACTTCCCGCGCACCCCTGAAATACACGTACCCTGCTCGCACTGGGACAATCGCGTGTGCAACTTCACGCGAACCCCTGTAATACACGTAGCACGCTCCCCCAGGCCCGATCGCGTGAGAAAGTTCACGCTAACCCCTGACATACACGTAGCCCGCTCCCCCAGGCCCGATCGCGTGAGAAAGTTCACGCGAACCCCTGAAATACACGTAGCCCGCTCCCCCAGGCCCGATCGCGTGAGGAAGTTCACGCGAACCCCTGTAATACACATAGCCCGCTCCCCCAGGCCCGATCGCGTGAGTAAGTTCACGCGAACCCCTGTAATACACGTAGCACGCTCCCCCAGGCCCGATCGCGTGAGAAACTTCACGCGAACCCCTGAAATACACGTACCCTGCTGAAATCGCGTGTGGAACTTCCCGCGCACCCCTGAAATTCACATACCTTGCTCGCACTGGGCCAATCGCGTGTGGAACTTCCCGCGCACCCCTGAAATACACGTTCCCCGCTTGGCGTTTGCTGTTTGCCAGCCCGGTGAACTGGTCCAGGGTTAGCGCAGCCCTTTGTGATGATTTAGCGATTTTGATGGCTTTTCCTTGGCGAGGGCGTTCTTCGGGGCGTTACTGGCGCTGCTGCAGGGTCGCTGCGATTCTCTGCGCCACGGCTGGTTTGGGAGCCTTAAATCCATGAATACGCTGTGCGCGGAAATCGGTTTTAGCGCACGTGCCTGGCGCAGACAATCGCACGCGGACACTCTGCGCCAGCCGCTTGCGACACTTTTCTGCGAAATTCTATGAATTACCCTCTGAGTCTTTTTGCGACTGTCTTCTTTCTCTGGGGATTTTTTCATTTGCCCCTTTCTAGTTGTTTTTTTTTCTAAAAAAGGAACTACACCTGTAGGGTTGCTGTTTGATGTTGAAGCCTCTGCCGCTAACTCTGCACTTGATGCGTCAGAAGAAGTTGTCTCAGCACTAGGTGTTCCTGTTTTGGAAGGACGTGGGTGATAGGATTTCAGTGCCCTCTGGCCGTAATACTCTTGCCAACTGTACACAATGTCCAGTTTGTAGTCTTGCGCATCTCTCCTTAATTTTCTTATTTTCTTCACATTTAGTTCTTGCTTATATTTATCCAGTTTGTGATTGGTGTCCTCAAGTATATGTTGAATTTGTTAATTCGACAAGCTGCTGCTCAGGATAGTTTTAATGTTGTTTATGTTGTCCTCCAGGGTAACAATTGTGTGCAAGTTCTTCTATTGTGAAATATATTAGGCCCAGCGAACATTTGTTAAAAATTTTACTCCAGCGTTTAACAAAAGTGGGATTCTCCTTGCACAGGGTTGGTTCTAATGTGAGATGCAGTCCACGTGGTATTCTTTGTGCTCTGTGGTATTGTGCTAGGGTGGTAGCGTGTAGCTTCAGATTAATTTCACAACGAACTGTCTATTCAAGTTGCTTGATCAGGGTTTCTGGTTTGTCTGAGGAGACTAGTTCATCATCTGTAGTTTTAAATTAGCCCTAGAATCCTCGAGGCCTCCTATTCGCTAAATCCAAGTACTTCCGCTCTATTAGTTATAGTTGAGTCAATCTTCGCGAATGCCATAGTTAAACAAGGGTATGTGGGGATTTGTGTAAGGGTGTACTCACTCTCAGACGGCCAAAGAAATCTAATACAAAACAGGGTGTGGTGGATGGGCAGTACACTGTAAATAGTTGTAGGCTCAAAACAATCCAATGCCACCTAACAGGGTCCCCTTCCTCGTGCTGAAACATTTTCTGTAACTCTAATATGGCCAATCGTTTACTTAGTTTACTTCCTTTATAAACTGCCTGCAAATAAGTGATCATTTGTTGCTTCAAACATTTGGAAAAACTTCTGTCTTTGGGCCATGGCTTTGCCAACTTGCCCTCTGTGTCGCAAGTCCATTCCGCACTATACTTGCGTTTTTTGTCTTGCTACTGAAGGAGGGACTTGCACATATGCTGAAGAGGTGTGTAACTCATTTTTGTTACCTATATAGAACACTTTATCAATACTTACTTGACCTCGAATTGGGATTTCGACACATCCAATTTGAATCAACAGACTATAACAAATCTTTTCTCTAGCCTCTCCGGCTCACCACCAAAAATGCAGCCGTGATCCATGCACCGCCCCTCTTGGGGCCTTTCCCCTACCCTGAAGGCTAAAATCACAACTTCACTCGTAAGCTTCTCAAGCTCCACCCAAATGGAACAACAGTGATTTCCAATTACAATTGGCAAAACTATATACCAAGTTCTACCGCGTTCTGTACACTTCAAATCCTATTGCCTCACCGGTGACGTCACCACTACCATAGAGGAATAATTTTCAATGGTTGATCTTTCAATAGATGTGTCCGCTTATGCCCTACCCCTAAAACAATAACAAATACAACATAACATGTATACAGCCACCTTCCTGTCATCTAACAGGGAAATCCAATAAATCTCCTGGTCCCTTTTCTATAGGGTCGCCTTATAGAAATGCACCTCTGCAAGTTAAATCATGAAACCACCTTCCATGATATAAGGTAGCTTCTTCCGCTAACCAATATACCCAGGTAAACTATTAAATAATCATCCATGAACACAGCAAACAAGCAAACATGTCTAACTAACAGGACAACCATAATTGCACGCCCACGGTAGTGGCTGTGTAGTTATGATTAAGTTGCTAATCCCATAGGAAGAACACTTTTTGGGCGGCTTATAACTTTGCTCTCCCTGGATGAATCCTCACCAGATTTTGCAAAAGGAGTATATGGCCCACTCTGAATTGTTTTGCAAAGTTTGGAGAGGTTTGGTTCAGGGGGGCAAAGTTATAGGGGGGGGGGGGCAAAACTTATTTTTTTCCCATAGACTGAATGGGGAAAAAACTTTGCTCATGCCTACAGCCCAAACTGCCGGACGGATTTTCACCAAGTTCGTGGCAAGAGCAACGGCCTGGTCCGGAAAGCATGCTTTTGTAAATTTGGTGAAAATAGGTCCAGCAGTTTTTTTTTAAACAACCAAAAAGCAGGTCACAAAAAATGTGTGATATCTATGTCCACTCGGCGGACACAATTCCCTGTTCGCTCCGCGGACAGGACACCTATTGGCTAATCGGCTTGCGTCATGTCCGCAGACACACAACGTGTTCGATGATTGGCTGGAATGAAGCGTGAGGTGCGTCGTATTGTTTTGATGCACCCGCCATCTCGGATCCGCGGACAACACAGCAATGAACGGGGGAGAAATACAACTTTGGTGAGTGTGTTGGTTTGTTAGAGTGCCTAGGGAGGGTGGAGGAGTAAGAGATGGGTCAAATGCTGTATTTGTTTAGGTGGCAGGCGCCCCTGATATGTTCATCATGTCTGCGGTCACCATGGCTGTCTGCGGACATAAAAAATGCAGTAGCCCATATAGCAGTTAAAATGTTTGATTCTATGGGTATGATCTATGGGTGTGATATGCTGCTGTGGTTGTGGCCAGGGCCTAGACTATTGGGTGAATGGCCGAAGGCCGTAGCTTGTTGGGTTGGTTGGGTCAGCAGTGTGCTTTTTGAAGAAAAGTTTGGCACATTACCTGGAGTGCGGAGTGTGGAGGGTGGAAAAGTACCACTGGCTCTTTAACAAGAAGGACAACCTATTTAACGTGACTCCTAGCATATAGCACCTGTGCGTGAGTCTGTGGCGAGTCCAGTCTTCACCAGTCATCGTCCAGGAATTGTGTTTAGAAATGGATGAATCAAACACCACTGACTCTGCTTCGGCTCGTCCAAACACCAGAGCAAAAACAAGGCTGCCTACATATCCCCGTGAGATGCTGCTTTCTGCCATGCCTGCCCATCCTACATCTATAGGAAAAGGTAAGAAGCGGGAGCGGGAACATTCTATGATTATGCACGAAAAAGCTTGTCACAAACTTGGAAATGGCTGCATTCATGGGTAACCCAACAATCATGACTGCAGTGCTCAAATGGAAGAGTCCCGACTTAGCAACTTATTAGGAGAAACACAGGCTACTTCAAACCATGACACAATGCAAATACACTCACTTGAAACGAAGGAAGGCCGGGTTACATGGTGTCCTTCCGCCGAATGACGGAAGAGAACTGCAAAACAAGGGACTGAATCAACCGACTGCACAGTGCGAGGTCCAGGGGCAGCCTGTTAACTCTGGAAAAACTGAGGCTCCAGCATTAAATGTAACAGATGCCGAGTTAACTGAGGTGGGAATTTATGTTGACGGTGCGCTTATTCAGTCACAGGTAGGAAACAACAGCAGTGACAGAATAAGCACTGATGAACTTTCTGGTACAAGTGATGCAGGGAAAACCTCCCGAATGCCGAAAACTGTGACAATTAAGGAATAATATGTGAGAAAATTACAGAAACTTCCCAAAAAAGAAATGGCTCATCTCAAATAAATGCAATGGAAAAACCGTTCGAGGAGGAAAATGTCCATATAATCCCATGCTCCTACACAAACCTGGGTGATTCCACCTACTCAGACGCATCAGACATAATTATTACTGCTGAAAGACATGAGGAGTCAGACTGCACCAGAGACGCTACTAGTGCCGAGCAAATAAATAAGCATTCTGACAGTGTCTCCTTGAGCCTGGAGGAGCAGAAGAAGGTCGGGCGAATAACAACAGTCTCGAAATATTGACAAGGAAAATGGTGGAATCTGTCCATGAGAGCTGCCCTGATATGATTATTACCATCTTGGCATAGCCAATGACAAAAGCAACAATGGAAATGACAAGGGAAGTGAATGGCCAACAATGCTCTCAATAAGTAAGGAAAAGAAATAAGCCAAAAAGAGAAAAGGCAAATTGAACAACTTAATTCTGCACATGAGAATAAAGCAATCTCCTGTGTGAACATGCAGGTGGCAGACAGGATTGCTTACCAAACAGTAAATGGGAAAGAGGTAAGCAAGCCACAAAGCTACGTGGATGTCTCTAACTTTGATAAAAGATCACAAGGAGCAAGTATAAACATGGATGGTGAAGAAAATGGGACCTCAGGAGGGGGAGTATTTAAGTCCCCCAAAAAGGGAAAAACTCACATAGAAGAAAGTGACTTGCACATCCAAGTGAAATGTCTACTACAAGAAGTGAAAGGAAAGTCTGCCTCTCCCTTAATAGGGAAAAGAGTAAGAGTCCAAAGCATGAATAGTGATGAACTATCAATTGCAGATGAAATCAGTGAGCAAGAATGAAGAGAACAATTCATAAAAACAATGAAAGGAAACAACAAGAAAAGTAAAGGAAGAGATCATTCTGAAAAAATCATAATGTATCTCATTGTTCCTCATAACCTGGAAGGCGGTAATGTTGTACAGCTATCGCCACGAATACAACTAACCAAGTCAACTGTACCACACAGGGGCCCAAATTTATTGTGCAGTATTGAAGATGCTGAGATGATAAAGGCACTGCCTCACGACAAATAATGTTTACAATCAACATTTGTGTTCAAAGGAAGTCATACATGTGAAATTAATCTGCAGGATGTAAATTCCAAGCAGAAACTTAAAAATAGATTGGCCACTACACAAACAGAAAATGTTACCATAGTGACGAAAGGATCTAAAATAGAAAATTATACGAATACAGGAAATGACAACATATTCAATGGTGAAGTGGAAAAAAGTAAACCACTGAAAGAGCCAACAAATGTAGAGACCGTTCAAATTGAGAAAGATGAAATGAATCTAGGAAGCAGAAATCACCTTTCAATCGAAGCGGGTATGCAGATACATAACAATGTCATGGCTGCCCTTACAATCTCCTTGGTGCCCTACATGAAACTGTGTGAAAACATAAGTGACAGTCGAAAAGACAACAATGCCTTATTGGCACTAATGCTAACAAAATTGGGATTTCGACACATCCAATTTGAATCAACAGGCTATAACAAATCTTTTCTCTAGCCTCTCCGGCTCACCACCAAAAATGCAGCCGTGATCCATGCACCGCCCCTCTTGGGGCCTTTCCCCTACCCTGAAGGCTAATATCACAACTTCACTCGTAAGCTTCTCAAGCTCCACCCAAATGGAACAACAGTGATTTTCAATTACAATTGGCAAAACTATATACCCAGTTCTACCGCGTTCTGTACACTTCAAATCCTATTGCCTCACCGGTGACGTCACCACTACCATAGAGGAATAATTTTCAATGGTTGATCTTTCAATAGATGTGTCCGCTTATGCCCTACCCCTAACACAATAACAAATACAACATAACATGTATACAGCCACCTTCCTGTCATCTAACAGGGAAATCCAATAAATCTCCTGGTCCCTTTTCTATAGGGTCGCCTTATAGAAATGCACCTCTGCAAGTTAAATCATGAAACCACCTTCCATGATATAAGGTAGCTTCTTCCGCTAACCAATATACCCAGGTAAACTATTAAATAATCATCCATGAACAAAGCAAACAAGCAAACATGTCTAACTAACAGGACAACCATAATTGCACGCCCACGGTAGTGGCTGTGTAGTTATGATTAAGTTGCTAATCTCATAGGAAGAACACTTTTTCGGCGGTTTATAACTTTGCTCTCCCTGGATGAATCCTCACCAGATTTTGCAAAAGGAGTATATGGCCCACTCTGAATTGTTTTGCAAAGTTTGGAGAGGTTTGGTTCAGGGGGGCAAAGTTATAGGGGGGGGGGCAAAACTTATTTTTTTCCCATAAACTGAATGGGGAAAAAACTTTGCTCATGCCTACAGCCCAAACTGCCGGACGGATTTTCACCAAGTTCGTGGCAAGAGCAACGGCCTGGTCCGGAAAGCATGCTTTTGTAAATTTGGTGAAAATAGGTCCAGCAGTTTTTTTTAAAACAACCAAAAAGCAGGTCACAAAAAATGTGTGATTTCTATGTCCACTCGGCGGACACAATTCCCTGTTCGCTCCGCGGACAGGACACCTATTGGCTAATCGGCTTGCGTCATGTCCGCAGACACACAACGTGTTCGATGATTGGCTGGAATGAAGCGTGAGGTGCGTCGTATTGTTTTGATGCACCCGCCATCTCGGATCTGCGGACAACACAGCAATGAACGGGGGAGAAATACAACTTTGGTGAGTGTGTTGGTTTGTTAGAGTGCCTAGGGAGGGTGGAGGAGTAAGAGATGGGTCAAATGCTGTATTTGTTTAGGTGGCAGGCACCCCTGATGTGTTCACCATGTCTGCGGTCACCATGGCTGTCCGCGGACATAAAAAATGCAGTAGCCCATATAGCCAGTTAAAATGTTTGATTCTATGGGTATGATCTATGGGTGTGATATGCTGCTGTGGTTGTGGCCAGGGCCTAGACTATTGGGTGAATGGCCGAAGGCCGTAGCTTGTTGGGTTGGTTGGGTCAGCAGTGTGCTTTTTGAAGAAAAGTTTGGCACATTACCTGGAGTGCGGAGTGTGGAGGATGGAAAAGTACCACTGGCTCTTTAACAAGAAGGACAACCTATTTAACGTGACTCCTAGCATATAGCACCTGTGCGTGAGTCTGTGGCGAGTCCAGTCTTCACCAGTCATCGTCCAGGAATTGTGTTTAGAAATGGATGAATCAAACACCACTGACTCTGCTTCGGCTCATCCAAACACCAGAGCAAAAACAAGGCTGCCTACATATCCCCGTGAGATGCTGCTTTCTGCCATGCCTGCCCATCCTACATCTATAGGAAAAGGTAAGAAGTGACAGTCGAAAAGACAACAATGCCTTATTGGCACTAATGCTAACAAAATTGTCAGCACAAGAAATAACTTCAGTAAATCTTGATGCAAAACTCAATCAAGAAGCGGAAAACTCTGCGCTCTGGCAATGGAGGCTACTTGACTTAGCAAGTGGCGAACAAAATGAAAAGGAACAATTGACACAAGCATTAGTGGACGTGGAAAACATGTGAACGTAGAGATCGTGAGAGAAGGAGTGAGGATGACATAGAAGTTATTAACTGTGGCGAGAAATGGGCGCCCCTTGCCTTGGGGATGCATAGTTGCTCGATCGAAAGACGAAAAGAAAACAATCCTTGAAATGGAGGAAACAAACATATAAAAGCAGTAACTACTCAAGGAATGAATGTGGTAACTAGCCCACAGAATGGAGGAATATCCATGCAAGGAAGCACAGAGAGAGGGGCTAATAACCCCAACGTGGCTAACCAAAAAAAAACAGATGACGATATTAAAAATAGAAAAACTACAACTTTGATGGGAAACAATGACGTCAAGAAAATGGACTCACAAAACGGAGTGTCGGGTAAACCGACAAAAACAACGGATAAGGATGATCTGTTCCCAGTATTTGGAGCAACCCAAGGGCTCTTGCTGTTGAAAATAATTCAGACTAATACAATAAAAAGTGCAGAGCCTGAAAAGAGAACAGCAAGAGTAACTTCTTTAAAAGAATTACAGAAATCAAAAAATATCAAAGGAACGCAATGGAACCGAAATACAGGGGCAAGATCCTTTTTCTGAAACATAAATACAAAGACAGACTCCCCCGAGGGTGGAAAACAAAGAAAGTAATTCATCTCTAACAGCCAGTAAGAGAGTTGTGCGAATCGAGGAGAGTGAAGAGGACAATGATTCTGAGTTAGGAAACTGTTCTCAAGAACTGATTGATGATGTATCTTTCTACATCAATGAAGCAAAACAGTCCTCTGTAGTAAGTCCAGTGGACAGAGGTAACAGGAACCCAAGTACAGGGCAATTCCAAAGCACTCAAATCATGGAGATGGTGAAAAACAACAGCTCCCAGGATACCTCTGTCGAGGAAATCAAAGAGGTTTAGAATGAATTCTTAACACTAGATCAAAAAGGAATGCAAATGGAGCAACAGAGTGAAAAAAAACAGAACTACCACGTGAAGATGGAAGAGATCAAAGCCCAAAAAATCATATGGAACCCTACAATGCCAGGTGAGAGTAATAGAAAAAACAATGGCAGAAGAAATTATTATAAACAAAATAAGATAATGAGAGCAAATGAATGAAAGATATTAATTGAGTATATCTTATCTGACAATGACAAGCTCAATCTGAATCTAAAGAACGTCATGCAGCTACTGCAGTGTGTTCCCCAGTTTAGGTCAATAACTTCTGAGGACATAGCAGTTGTGGAATATGTAGACAAAGATCACATTGTCCGTGTGATACTGCACCTGAAGAACAAAGCCACAAAAACGTTTTTGGTCAAGGAAGCAATGGAACTCAAGAAAAGAGGATATGAAATGAGAGATCTTCAAACAGATATCGTAATGATACCAAGACAAGAGAAGATAGTACAACCACCAACTAGAGTGGGTGAGGAACCTTTACAACACAAAAGGCCCAAGGATCAAAAAACTAACAAAGGGAACTTTAAAATAACAGTGAAAAACAACTGCATAACGACTAATAATCAAACCTCAACAAAGTGTTCTGGAGGAACAACAAGTGCCAAAGAGGATTGGTCGTGGCTAGTGAATTCTCTAGTATCGAATGACATACAGAAGTAGCATGATGTGATATCCCAAACAAGCCAGGATACAGTGATCTCCTGGAATACAAGGCGCTTCAACCACCTAATGACCAATGAAAATCACCATCTAAACAACGTCACGTTAATATGTCTACAAGAAACTTGGTTAAGTGACATACTGATGAGCAGAATTTTTGATCTCCATATGAATAAAGCCATAAAGGGACCGCAGGGACGGCCGTCAGCCGGTCTACTGATATTGGTAAAAAAAGGAAATGGATACCGAATAATAAAGAAGGGAAACCCAAACAAATATATACAATGGGTATTACTTGAAAATAGTGAGAAAGATGCTGCAACGGTAACAAAAACATTGGTGATCAACGTCTATTGGAACCATGTGGGAATAATGGCAGAAATGTTATTACCAATAATTACAGACTTATTTAGAACTAACACAGCTGAAAATACTAATCTGGACATATTAATTTGCGGCAATCTAAATATAAGGTGTCTGAAACCTAATGGGCATCCACAGGTAGATTAATTAAGCATGGGCTCCTCTAATGCAGCAAGATGGATGCAAATGGCTCATGAGAACAACTTACTAATGCTAAATGGCCAGACAAAGGGGGACACCCCCGGCGTAGCATCATGGTCCAATCGAGTGGTTGAGTCTGCAATCGACTATATGTGGATCTCACCTTCAATGTTGCATAAAATAAAAAGCTTAAGAATCATAGACCAAGACGATAGTGATCATAAAATACTGGAAGCAACTCTATTGATGGTACAAAAAAAAGAGAATAAAATAGTAAACCCCGGGCAACAAAATCTTAAGCTGAATCCTGCGGGAAACAGGTTGCGTCTCACCACAAAAGACATCATGAATTTGAAAGATAAACTGACAGAATCGAACTATCAACTGGAATACGAAACTTTGCTTGCAGTACATCTGACCAGAAAAACTGGCCTAAGACAAGACGCGTTCATTCCCAAGCACCAATATAGTGTTGAACTAGTGGTTAGAGGGAAACTACTAAAGCGGGAAATAAAGCAGCTAAAAAAATCAAATCAAAAAGTTCATAAAGTGAATGCTATAGCACAATCTCAACAACGCTATAAAAACTGGCTCAGAGAATTCAAATCCAGGAGACTCCAAGAAAAAGGGTAGCTTACGTTGAGGTCACTCCGTAACGCAACCACGAGAGAAACATGGAAGATCATTAACGAATGCACATGACATGGCCCAGTGTGAAGATGACACTAAGACCCCTTTGAAGGCTATGATGGAGATAAATGATCTAGAAGATACCACAAAAAACTGAAAAACTCGTCTGCTGCTGCACCCGACGGTCTTTCGAATATTCACCTGAAAAAAGATCCAAAAAACTGGGCCATATTGATTAACAACACATTCAAGCGGATAGTAGTGCAAAAGAAAATCCCAGGAGTCTGGAACAAAAGTATCCGATTTACAAAAAAGGCAATCGGGACGATCCGAAAAATTATCGTCGGATATCCCTTTTAGCAACAATTGGGAAGATCTTTGCCACAGAACTTCAATGGAACCTGACAAGGTGGGCAGACAAAAATAACATGATTGATATCCGACAAACGAGTTTTATGAAGAAAACTAGTACAGCCTTAAATCTCTTCATATTAACTATGCTCAAAACAAAGGCACTAAAATCCAAGAGAGAAGTACACCTTGCATTCATAGACCTGAGTCAAGCTTTTGACATAGTACTTAGAAGGAAACTATGGGACAAACTGAAAAAGTGGAAGTGCCCAGAAGAACTTTTGAACCCAATAAGAGCACTACACCAAAACACAACAACCCAAATTCGACTCGATAGTAAAGGAACTTTGACCTCAGAAGTCACAATAAAAAAAGGAGTGAAACAAGGATACCTGCTTGCAGGCACTCTTTTTAAGTTATACATCGCAAATCTTCCCATAATAACAACAAACATAAGGCATTTACCGCAAAAGTTGAATGAACAGGAAGTACAAATAATCTCCTATGCTGACGACATAGTAGTATTGGACGAAACAAAAATGGGTTGCAGCGGCTGTTACACAATTTACAGTCATATATGACAACTAACAACATGGTGATAAATAGTGACAAATCAAAGATTGTCACAATTGGAGTAAGCAAAAAACTAGAGAGTTACTTACAAAAAGCAAAGATGCTGAGTACACAGGGCAGCATTTTAAATGGAAGATTTGGGAAATTTTCACTTGTTCCTGCGAGAATGTTTTTCTTTCAGAAAGTTGTTCCTTCACTTGCTTATGGAAGCGAGGCAGGAGTGAACCTAAGCCACAACATATGGCCACAATTAGAAAGTATTTTCTGGAAGTCCATATTGAAACTGCCAAAAAAGATGCCAATAGTTGCAATAAGAGCAGAACTACGCTTGGAGTCTATGGAAACAAAGATGAAATGGAACTCTCTATGCCTATTGAGGAAAATTAGTGAAGAAAATCCAGCTGATCGTTATAGAATATTGGTGGAAAACGGGAAAGGTAAAAATGCCGACCTCCTAATCACCTGCAAAAAGGAATGGTTAAAAACTCTTGCAGACTTGGAATCATCTCTGAATGAATTAATATCCAACCCAAATCGAGTAAAAGATAAACTTCTGAGAGCTGACTGGATTGTGAAAGAGAGGCTAAAATGTGACTCAAAAATTGTGAAAATAACAAACATCGGAAAAAACATGCAATGCCTGATTATTTGCTTAAATTCCCCTCTAGCTTCTATAGAGAAAGATTGATGAAAATCAGGTTGGACCTATATCCAACCAACGAATATAAGAAACGGACCGGCAAAAGAGGGGCCTTGAATGGAAACTGTAGATTTTGCCACAAAACAAATCAAATGGAAACAGTTTTTCACCTTCTTTTAGAATACAGGAGAAAAAAGCATTGAGGAATGGTGGGACTTTTTCCTACAAGGACATAACCACAAATTCACATGCCAGGGTATACACTTCCTAGAGAGGATTCTCCAAAATAAGGAGACTAACATGGAGACAACAGTCAATGATGAACTGAACATCTGAACAGGGAATTTGTGAAAGAAATGTGAACAATTTGTGGTAACTTAGTAATGAGGAATTTTAATGGGCATGCATGTGATAAAGGTTTACAAGTGTAAAACTTAAATGTCACAATAAAAATAAAAAATAAAATAAAAAAAGAAGAGTTTGAAGCATGCCTATTTTAACAAAGTTGACAAAAGTCTGGGGTAAAAAGAGTCATTGAGGAAGGGTATGAATGTGTGTGTTTGTTTTGGGTGTTTCAAGATGGATCTGTATACAGTGAGTTGTACAAATCCACTAAGGATCTCGTCAAATTGCAGGAGTTGATGGTAGTGTAGTATGTCTACTGTAGAAAAAAGGTTGAATGAGGTATGAGAGACTGTGATGGGACGTTGTTTGTGATGTGTGGGTGCAGAGGCTCTTTACTGTCCAGGTGATAAGGAGTAGATCTGTTTTGTCTGTGGGATAAGGTAAAAGATGTCAGTGGAATAATAAGAGACGGAGCATGAGTTGGTTAAGAGACATCTGGTTCTCAACATTCTAGGGTGGGCAAGGTTCATTGAGGGGACATCATTTGGATGTTTGTCGCTGCTTTAGTTGATTTTCCAAGGTTCTGTATAAAGGATTTCAGGTTTAAAGACACTCAAAAGGCTACTTTTGGGTTCTGATTCCTGTATATATCCTGCCTTGGGGGTTGGAGTGGGTGATGTGGAGTGACAAGTGAAGAGTGATTTAAGAGGCCTTTCTTCCAGCTGTTGTATTGTAGATGGGATGTTTGTTGAGTTAGGAATAGGTGAGGGTAATGGTGGTGTGTGCTGTATCTCTTTGTAATGCTTGGTAATGGTAGGATGGTTAAAGTGGATGTTTCAGGAGGTATCTGGAGATTATGGTGTTTAATGGTATCCTGAGGTTAGGAAGAGGAATTCAATTAGAGTCAGTTGTTGGCTGCTGATTTGAGGGAGTGGCTGCAGCCACTTCCAAATACTTCCTTCTCTTTACTTCCTTTCTGCTTCTGCTGTTTTTGTGCTTTTTAGGCATCTTGTTGTTGGGCTTTATTGAGATTACAGGGAGAAGAGTTGAGACTGCAGTGAGTCCGAGTAGAGGGGTTGACTAGGGATGGGAATATGAACGCGGGTGATACATACCCTCTAGTTCAGAATGGGCCTTGAGTGGTGAATCACATGTTGGTGTATTCTCTCGAGGTTTAAGATGGTGACAGGGAATCCTAGTTGTTTTGTATATGGAATGTGGTTACTCCTTGCAATTAATGGATCTGTGCAGTTGTGATGCAGGCAAACACAATGAATCAGAACAGCTGTGTAAGACACAATGGGCCTCATTATGGGTCCAGCGGTAACCGTGCCGGTGCTACCAGCAGGTTGCCGCCGGACCCGTAGTGATTTACTGGCGCCTGACTTTCCGGTAACACTGGGGATTACAACCCTGGTGGTCCGGGAAGTCAGGTGCTGGCAAATGGTAAGTCCCTATTCCTATGGGAATGTGGACCGCAGAAGCACCGGCACTGCTAATAACGGTGCCAGTGCTTCAGTGAAAACTCAGCGTGTGGTTGCTGTTCCGCCCGGCAGGTCTGTCCTGCCAGGCGGGACGGCACCCGCTCACAGAGTTGTAATATGCTGGTCCGGAAACAACATTGCCGGTAAGCTGGTATTACCGGACTGGCACAGTATGACTCTGTGGGCGGGTGCCATCCCGCCCGTACAGTTTCACGGAAGCACCAGCACTGTTATTAATGGTGCCAGTACTTCCGTGGTCCCCATTCCCATTGAGCCCTATGGGACTCAAATGGGAATGGGGATTTACAATGTGTCTGGCACTTGACTTCCCGGAATGCCGGGGTTGTAATCCCCCAGTGCCGGTAAATCTTGCAAGTCCAGCGGCTACCTGCTGGTAGCACTGGCAGGATTACCGCCAGACTTGTAATGAGGCCATTACAACTGTGCCATCCAGTAACAATAAATGATCTAGAAGATACCACAAAAAACTGAAAAACTCGTCTGCTGCTGCACCCGACGGTCTTTCGAATATTCACCTGAAAAAAGATCCAAAAAACTGGGCCATATTGATTAACAACACATTCAAGCGGATAGTAGTGCAAAAGAAAATCCCAGGAGTCTGGAACAAAAGTATCCGATTTACAAAAAAGGCAATCGGGACGATCCAAAAAATTATCGTCGGATATCCCTTTTAGCAACAATTGGGAAGATCTTTGCCACAGAACTTCAATGGAACCTGACAAGGTGGGCAGACAAAAATAACATGATTGATATCCGACAAACGAGTTTTATGAAGAAAACTAGTACAGCCTTAAATCTCTTCATATTAACTATGCTCAAAACAAAGGCACTAAAATCCAAGAGAGAAGTGCACCTTGCATTCATAGACCTGAGTCAAGCTTTTGACATAGTACTTAGAAGGAAACTATGGGACAAACTGAAAAAGTGGAAATGCCCAGAAGATCTTTTGAACCCAATAAGAGCACTACACCAAAACACAACAACCCAAATTCGACTCGATAGTAAAGGAACTTTGACCTCAGAAGTCACAATAAAAAAAGGAGTGAAACAAGGATACCTGCTTGCAGGCACTCTTTTTAAGTTATACATCGCAAATCTTCCCATAATAACAACAAACATAAGGCATTTACCGCAAAAGTTGAATGAACAGGAAGTACAAATAATCTCCTATGCTGACGACATAGTAGTATTGGACGAAACAAAAATGGGTTGCAGCGGCTGTTACACAACTTACAGTCATATATGACAACAAACAACATGGTGATAAATAGTGACAAATCAAAGATTGTCACAATTGGAGTAAGCAAAAAACTAGAGAGTTACTTACAAAAAGCAAAGATGCTGAGTTCACAGGGCAGCATTTTAAATGGAAGATTTGGGAAATTTTCACTTGTTCCTGCGAGAATGTTTTTCTTTCAGAAAGTTGTTCCTTCACTTGCTTATGGAAGCGAGGCAGGAGTGAACCTAAGCCACAACATATGGCCACAATTAGAAAGTATTTTCTGGAAGTCCATATTGAAACTGCCAAAAAAGATGCCAATAGTTGCAATAAGAGCAGAACTACGCTTGGAGTCTATGGAAACAAAGATGAAATGGAACTCTCTATGCCTATTGAGGAAAATTAGTGAAGAAAATCCAGCTGATCGTTATAGAATATTGGTGGAAAACGGGAAAGGTAAAAATGCCGACCTCCTAATCACCTGCAAAAAGGAATGGTTAAAAACTCTTGCAGACTTGGAATCATCTCTGAATGAATTAATATCCAACCCAAATCGAGTAAAAGAGAAACTTCTGAGAGCTGACTGGATTGTGAAAGAGAGGCTAAAATGTGACTCAAAAATTGTGAAAATAACAAACATCGGAAAAAACATGCAATGCCTGATTATTTGCTTAAATTCCCCTCTAGCTTCTATAGAGAAAGATTGATGAAAATCAGGTTGGACCTATATCCAACCAACGAATATAAGAAACGGACCGGCAAAAGAGGGGCCTTGAATGGAAACTGTAGATTTTGCCACAAAACAAATCAAATGGAAACAGTTTTTCACCTTCTTTTAGAATACAGGAGAAAAAAGCATTGAGGAATGGTGGGACTTTTTCCTACAAGGACATAACCACAAATTCACATGCCAGGGTATACACTTCCTAGAGAGGATTCTCCAAAATAAGGAGACTAACATGGAGACAACAGTCACAGGGAATTTGTGAAAGAAATGTGAACAATTTGTGGTAACTTAGTAATGAGGAATTTTAATGGGCATGCATGTGATAAAGGTTTACAAGTGTAAAACTTAAATGTCACAATAAAAATAAAAAATAAAATAAAAAAAGAAGAGTTTGAAGCATGCCTATTTTAACAAAGTTGACAAAAGTCTGGGGTAAAAAGAGTCATTGAGGAAGGGTATGAATGTGTGTGTTTGTTTTGGGTGTTTCAAGATGGATCTGTATACAGTGAGTTGTACAAATCCACTAAGGATCTCGTCAAATTGCAGGAGTTGATGGTAGTGTAGTATGTCTACTGTAGAAAAAAGGTTGAATGAGGTATGAGAGACTGTGATGGGACGTTGTTTGTGATGTGTGGGTGCAGAGGCTCTTTACTGTCCAGGTGATAAGGAGTAGATCTGTTTTGTCTGTGGGATAAGGTAAAAGATGTCAGTGGAATAATAAGAGACGGAGCATGAGTTGGTTAAGAGACATCTGGTTCTCAACATTCTAGGGTGGGCAAGGTTCATTGAGGGGACATCATTTGGATGTTTGTCGCTGCTTTAGTTGATTTTCCAAGGTTCTGTATAAAGGATTTCAGGTTTAAAGACACTCAAAAGGCTACTTTTGGGTTCTGATTCCTGTATATATCCTGCCTTGGGGGTTGGAGTGGGTGATGTGGAGTGACAAGTGAAGAGTGATTTAAGAGGCCTTTCTTCCAGCTGTTGTATTGTAGATGGGATGTTTGTTGAGTTAGGAATAGGTGAGGGTAATGGTGGTGTGTGCTGTATCTCTTTGTAATGCTTGGTAATGGTAGGATGGTTAAAGTGGATGTTTCAGGAGGTATCTGGAGATTATGGTGTTTAATGGTATCCTGAGGTTAGGAAGAGGAATTCAATTAGAGTCAGTTGTTGGCTGCTGATTTGAGGGAGTGGCTGCAGCCACTTCCAAATACTTCCTTCTCTTTACTTCCTTTCTGCTTCTGCTGTTTTTGTGCTTTTTAGGCATCTTGTTGTTGGGCTTTATTGAGATTACAGGGAGAAGAGTTGAGACTGCAGTGAGTCCGAGTAGAGGGGTTGACTAGGGATGGGAATATGAACGCGGGTGATACATACCCTCTAGTTCAGAATGGGCCTTGAGTGGTGAATCACATGTTGGTGTATTCTCTCGAGGTTTAAGATGGTGACAGGGAATCCTAGTTGTTTTGTATATGGAATGTGGTTACTCCTTGCAATTAATGGATCTGTGCAGTTGTGATGCAGGCAAACACAATGAATCAGAACAGCTGTGTAAGACACAATGGGCCTCATTATGGGTCCAGCGGTAACCGTGCCGGTGCTACCAGCAGGTTGCCGCCGGACCCGTAGTGATTTACTGGCGCCTGACTTTCAGGTAACACTGGGGATTACAACCCTGGTGGTCCGGGAAGTCAGGTGCTGGCAAATGGTAAGTCCCTATTCCTATGGGAATGTGGACCGCAGAAGCACCGGCACTGCTAATAACGGTGCCAGTGCTTCAGTGAAAACTCAGCGTGTGGTTGCTGTTCCGCCCGGCAGGTCTGTCCTGCCAGGCGGGACGGCACCCGCTCACAGAGTTGTAATATGCTGGTCCGGAAACAACATTGCCGGTAAGCTGGTATTACCGGACTGGCACAGTATGACTCTGCGGGCGGGTGCCATCCCGCCCGTACAGTTTCACGGAAGCACCAGCACTGTTATTAATGGTGCCAGTACTTCTGTGGTCCCCATTCCCATTGAGCCCTATGGGACTCAAATGGGGATGGGGATTTACAATGTGTCTGGCACTTGACTTCCCGGAATGCCGGGGTTGTAATCCCCCAGTGCCGGTAAATCTTGCAAGTCCAGCGGCTACCTGCTGGTAGCACTGGCAGGATTACCGCCGGACTTGTAATGAGGCCAACTAGGCCTCATTACAACTGTGCCATCCAGTAACAACGGTGCCGGTAAGCCTACCGACACGTTGTTACCGGACCGGCACAGTACCACACTGCGGGCGGGTGCCATCCCACCCACCAGGGTCAGACCTGGAGGGCAGAATGGCACCCACCTGTAAAGTTTCACAGAACCCCATGGCACCGGTATTAACCGTGCTGGTTCATCTGTGTTCCCCATTCCAATTGAGTCCTATGGGACTCAAATGGGAATGGGGATTTACAATGTTTCTGGCACCTGACTTCCCGGAATGCCAGGGTTGTAATCCCCCAGTGCCAGTAAATCTTGCAGGTCTAGAAACAACCCACCAGTAGCACCAGCAGGGTTACCGCCAGACTTGTAATGAGGCCCATTATCACCTGTTGGAGTTTACTTTAAGTTTAATGAATGCAAAGCCACCCTCCTGTCGTTGGGTTGGTGTTGAAAGGCTACTGTCCGTTGATACACAGGGAAAATATTATAGTTGTGATTTTATACCAATCTCTGCAAAACTGTTATCTAGTGATAATACTAGTCAATGGATTCAAAGAAAACTAAGTTAATTGTTTTTGTTCAAACTTTATTCTGTTTTGCGTTTTTGAATCAAGTAAGAAATGTCTATCTAAAAGCAGGGTATAGGTATATTATCCAGAATAGTAATTCATATTTATATTACTATGTACAGATGAGTCTGGGTATTGGAATAACATATTTAGCGAGAACGCAGCAAGAAGTTGTGTTTTTGTTTCTGCAGACATGCTGCCTGGACTTATAATTTATTTATTTATTTATTTATTTATTTATTTATTTATTTATGTACTTATTACAGTTGTTACAAGCCCAGACCGTTAAGTGATGTATTATTTTAAATAAGATTAAATATTCAGAGTAAAACAGCTTATTTCTTCTCCCCGATTGTGGGTGGGGTTGCTGCATTGAAAGGAGCATTACATTAGTGCCATTCATCTATAGAAAGAATCCTTGGTGTGTAGATTGAGCTGGACAATGCTTTATCATCAAAAGCTTTTGCAGTGCCTAGGTGTCTTTACACAGTCTTCCTCAATGTATTGTTGATTCATTTTAATGAGTGTGAAGAATTCAACAAGTAAAACTGCCAAATGTCTCTTGCAGTTCAATACAATAGCCCTGCTAGCACTTAAGACTCACTCAGACTATACCCTGGCACAGTGGCAGTTTATGAATTCTAGTGAAACTCTTAAATATAGTGTCTGTCAGGCAGAATTCTTATTGAATGAGTACTGTAGTAAATTATCATAAATACTCATGTAAGATGCATCAAGTAGATGTGCATCCACCATCTGAGGTCCAGAAGGTTTGCTGTATTTTCTTGTAGACCCATCTTCATTGAGTAATGTATGCATCCCGCAGGTGGGCGGAGTGGGGTAATGAGAAGAGAAATGCACTCACTGATGATTAGGAAGACAATGTTATTGACATCTCTGGATGTGGTGGGTTTAGCATAGGGGGTGAACCATTTTCTTTTGATGGTTTTTCAAGCAATTTAATTTCCATCTGCTGCATCAATGCATCTTTGCATATCTAAACAGTGACTCAGTCTGCTAGTTTCTCCGGGCTCTCATGTGGCCTGAAAGAAGCAATCTTGACAATGAATGTGGGTTGAGAAATTAGGCCTGGCAATATTAGGAATTATCTTTCATATATATCTATGCCTGATGTCACCTGCATGGATGAGAGAACACCACTCACAAGATGCACTGCATCCACCTCACCAGTCAAATCATGATCCATTATCATTTTCAACAGAGTACATTCTAGGAGGTGCACTGGGGGCTGTAACTCCCACAATGATGCATTTTGCCAACAATACCTGCTTTTGCTGTGACTGTTTCAATAATAAGTGGCTCTGTTGCATTGTTCAATTAGCTGATCCAATATCAAACAAGTAGAATTCCTCCTTGTAGCAATTGCAGTCTTCAAAATATGCCTTGGAACCTTGTGATATACCTACTTCTGGTGCTATGCATCTCTTGCTGTGTTGCCCTTGTGAAAGAGTGAGCTGGCATCCTGGGCCACAACAATCATGTCCTTCACATGCTGGACATTGTTGATGAAACATGTCACCACAAGGTGAAGGACAAGCATGAAGGAATGAGCATGCACAGTCTTGGTCCATTTTAGACGAGTAAGGATTGTCAACCCTTTTTCAGCAGCAACAATGATCTACTGTATGTGTCATGGTCTAATCCAGTGTACAACCACTTCCTCCATCGTTTCCCTAATGACAACTCTTCTCTGGCCTTTGACTCCAGATCCTTGCATAAACAACATGTCACATTGCATGCAGTTGCTGTCTTCTACAATTATTTAGAAAACCTGTACCCTCTATGCTGGCATAAGGAGGGAAGGCTGATAAGTATACAGTCACACCCAGGTTACAAATGCTCTGTCCCCATGTCCTCGTGTATATGGGGAATTGAAACTTCAGGCCCTCTGACCAATCTAGTGTTGACCTTGTCATAGTACTCTGATACAGCAATGCATAACAAGTATCTTGGATGTAACATTTCCAAATGATGATAAACGTTACTCAAGAACTGATGTAAATTGGGTTTTCAACAAAGTAATATGGCAGGATTTCATAGAGGACATTAACACCAGGTTAGTGATGGGCAACCACTATCTGTCATGGGACTTGTGATATTTATATCCATGCTCAAACATCTCAATAACACTTAGCTTGCTCTACAGGGTGGTGCCGCTTTCGGAAGTGGAGATGGGGCTGCATGTCTGGAAGAAAGAGTGTACAGCAGAAATGTTTTCTGGAGTGACAATAAGTGCTGGATCAGCTATGGTGATAGCCTGCTGGCATAGAGATGCAGTTAAGTTATCACTGTGTGTGTTCATCTCACTCAAGTGGATGGTATGGCATATAAAGAGATGGTAACCAAGTTGGTTCAAGTTTTACCTTGTAAAAAATGTTCTTGTGCAAAGTACAGATGAGGAGTGGTTGTAGATCTTTATTCTGGATAAAAACAATTCAATGCATTGGATTGTTGCTGTGGGCTAAGTAGTGACATACAATGCACAACTCACTGAAAATGTGGTGAAGGGTGGGGGTTCCATTGGTGTTCTGGATACAACACACTGGCATTTTGCATGTCCAAGTTTTTCACTGGTGGAGAGCTACTATTGACTTTCCCTCTGATCTATGTAACTGTGACATTGTCCTCATCTGCATTGGCATAAGTGGTTTCTAGAAACATATGTTCCTGATTTCTGGACTCTCATAAATCACCAATTTCAATTTATATCACTAGTACCATTATTATTAGACTCACCTGATATGAGTGGTGAAGGAGAACATGAACTTCTCAAAATTGCTCTTCTGCACGGTGATTTTAGACCTGGATGTACTCCCAAAAATCAACCAGCAGGTGTGCATGCATATTTTAGTGTAGATTCAACCATAGTGTGAGCACAGTGTGGGTTTTGACATTGATAAATTCCCAATTAACTTGCAATGTGCTTGCAGGCTCTTGCAATGACTCATTGTGCAATCCGGAGCAATGAATTTTGTGCCTAATACAAGGTTCATTCATCAGGTTTGTAGAGCTGATCAGAGCACTATCTGGTTATTCATATGTTTCTTTGATTTTGTTTAGCCAATCAAAGGCAATGAATCTTCTAAACGAAGTTCAGCTACTTATTTAAGCCTCAGCCCACTTTGTGGTCCTTTGTGGGTTTTGCTAGATGACAATTGAGCGTGTTTCACAGGGCAGGTTCATACTTGAAATGTGTTTTGTGAGATTTCTGAGGTTTTTAAGAAATATTTTTGGGAGTTTGGACAAGTTCGATCTTTTAGTTATTGGTCACAGATGGACTGGCCTATAGGGAACCCTGGAGATTTCTCAGTAGCCCAGTGCACCAGGGGCCTCTTTTATGCAGGTACCCTCTTTTTCTGTCCTTACCCTCTCTTACATGGACCCGTTCCTCTATTTCACAACTCCTCCTCCCCCACTTTCCTTTGAAGTCAAGATTATGGATAATGCTTCCAGAATGTTATTCCTAACTCTTAAGAAAGCTCATATGTCAGTTTATTTGTTATATGTTAATACTTGTTCATTGATATATAGGGGGAAATGTGATTTCCAGTACACTGTGACACATTTATATTCAAACTGTGTTATGTAAGGACCCCCTGGCCCAGAATAGAGGGGTTGGTCTTGCTCACATGTTGTAATATAAGGCAGCATTTCCAGGCCCACATTTTGTTCCAGGTCCACTCCTATTGTTGGTCCTTTGTGTAGTTTATTGCTGTGCAGTGTGATTTGTAAGCCAATTGCATGTTTTCCTGTGTCATTCTGTTAATTTAGTGTGTGATAGTGTGTGTGTTAGTTTCTCCGTTTGAAAAACAACAAACAATAACCATTGATTTATCCTTTTTTGTCTTCCCCTTTTGTGCCTTATTAGAACAACGTTTAAAGGCCCAAAAAGTATCCTACAACTATTTGTATCACCATACATTCACACATTTAATTGTTTCCACTTTCACCTCTGTGTTTTTGGTCTGTATTTTTGTGTACAGTAATATTGTATTGGGATATCATTGAAAGTAGCGTTTAGCTTTAGTTATAGGGCCTCATTACACGGTAGGCGGTGGACCAAGGTGCTATTAGCACCTTAGTCCATGCCGGTAAATTACCGGCACCGCCTTGGCGGAAAGGGGAATTACCGCCCTACTCCAAGGTTTTTGGGGCGGTAATTCCCCCTTCCACCATTGCCCTTCCCCATTCCCATTTTTGCCCCATAGGGCATAATGGGAATGGGGAAGGTGCTAATTACGGTACCGCAAATTTGCGGTGCCGTAATTAGCACCAAGGTCCCTTTGTGGGTTGGGTTTTAATGCCTGCAAAAAGCAGGCGTTAAATTCCCCAACCCGCAAAGGGACCTCGTAGTACGGAGGTAAGGGTTAACGGTCACCGTTACCATTAACGGTGACCGTTAACCCTTACCGCCGTCCATGTAATGAGGCCCATAGTGTTCAGGAGTAGGGTTGTTTGCTACCTTGTTTGTTCACTTGTTGGTTCACTTGGGGTTGGGTTCTGGTTTTCTTTCGTTCCCTCTGTGCTACACATCTGTAGGTTGAGCAAACAAACATGGTTCTCAGCATTGCCATTTGTGGCAGTTATCCTGATGCTCTTGTGATGCTGACAGGGAAAGGAAAGAAGGCTGAGATGAAGTAGGAGGAGGAGCTGTGTTTCTCCTTGCAGGAAAAGGACGATTATCACCTGATAGATGAGGAGTAGGAGTTCAATGCTCTTCATGGGTGCTAGTTTGCAGCCCATGCCTAGACCACACAGCATAACATATCATCTGAGTATGTGAGGTGGTTAAGGCACTGGGAGAGGCCCCAGGAGTGGGTTAAGTGGAATGGTTGTGAGAGGAGACCCAGCTGATGACAACATGCATAGGATAAGGGCAGGCAGTGCTTCATTTGGATCACTCACCCAATGCAGGGGAGGCAGGACCTAATTTGGACACCTCAAGAGAGACCGGGGGAGAGGTAAGCAGCAAGAACCCTCAAGGAGGGGTTTGGCATGGCTTATGTCTGGGTGGCGGGCTTAGAGGAGCATGTGTTCTCTACCCAGCTGAGTGAGGGTGCTGCTGCAGATAAAAGGGATGTCTGTGAGGGGGATTCTCCTGGGAGGACCAACCTGCAGAGGTTCTGTACCAGATGGTGGACGTACCTCAGGGGAAAGAGGAGGATCCTGTGGAATAGGAAGTGAGGGAGAGGAGCTGGAAGAGGAGGAGAATCCTATTCCTGCTCCAATTGCGTCAGAGGGACAAGCCATGACCAGGAGGAGCCCAGGGGAGCAGTGACCTCACCCCTCTGCACAGCTCCCATGGTCCAGATTGTGTGACTATTTTGCACTGTCATTAGGGAAGAATGTCATGGGGAATGATCCTTAGGTCTTCTGCCTTGTGGAGTTAATGGGAAGTTAATCAAGTTGAAGTCGAGTCAGTGGGCAAGTCAACAACCCAGCAACAAAGGACATGAAGTACCACATGTGCTAGTGCCACAGGAATGTATACCAGGTGAACATGTCTTTGGAAGCCACTAGTGAAGGTGTAGGCACCACTCCAACTCCTGTAGTGGTGGAAGAAGGAAAGGAACCCAGCACATCCCAAGACTGGGGAACAGCATGGCAGTGCCATCAGGCATACCAGGCCCAAAGCCCCAATAACTGGCACCGATGACACTGGCAACTGCGGCCAGCAGCTGGCTTCTATGGCCTGTGCCACAGAACCACCAGGTGGAGGGAGTGTGCCACATGAAGTGTACATATTTGTCCAGGACATTTGTGACTGCATCATGAGGCATAGAAGGTCCTACTACTTCGATTGTGAGGAATCTGCTAGGAAGAAGAACCATATGGTTGGGTGGACAACTGGAATAGCATATGGAGCTCTATCCACCTTCCCTCTTGTAGTGTGTTTTCAAGTGGGCAGGTATGATGCAGTCATGGGGAAAGGCCTGCCCTTATAAGGTTACTCACTCACCTACATCAGTGGTAGTGGTCTGTGGAAGAGCTGGGGAACTTTGTCAAATGCTCTGTGGAAGCACTTGATAATTTTGGTGGATGGCATAACAATGGGAAACAGTCTGAGCAGCTGTGCACCTTATTGGCAGCAGCACCCAATGAAAGAGCTTGAGAACCCTGAAGAGTGGCTGTACACTTTGAAAGAGCCATAGGTGGCTGTGCCCTTTCAAGGAGCCTGATAATCTTAGTGGGTGGATGCTCCCTCTGAAAGAGGCTGAGAACCTTAGGGGGGGCAGCACCCTGTGAAAGAGCTTGTGAATTTTTGCTTTTATTATTTTTGTATTATTAAGTGTTAAATGCTTTACAAAGGAAACCTTAAATAATGTTAAAACATATAGTCCATCAAGTAAAATCCCAGGTTTGTCATAAAATAACATGAAATCACAAGAAGATCACAATGACCACCACCAAAAACCTTCTTATAAGATACATTGGAATGTAATAAAACCCAGTTCCGATTTAAATGCATGCTGCACAAATGAATTGTAAATTACAATTGTCTTCTTACACATTTCTTCCATCAATCAATCTCTGCCCTTTCATCCAATAGGCGTTCTGACATCTAGATACATAAAGTACATTAACTTAATATTGAGGGTTCTTATGTTCTAAAAATGATAATAAAGGAACTAATGCCTATTTATTATCAACCTTGAGACAAGAGACTCTTCAACACATGCCCCCACATCATATGTAGCTTGAGTTAGCACCCTACAGGTCATACCAAAAATGTATGACCAGAATTGATCTCCTACAATTACTTCAGGGGTTGACACAAAGGGCCTACATACCCTAAGAAATGTCTTCTCCAGAGACCAACATTTGGTAAGTATAGACTCCTGTTCACTACCACATGCTCTGCATAAGCGTTCTGACCTGGGGATCTAGGACCCAATACAGCCAAGATAGGTAAGAGGTTAAACCTTAACCACAGGACAAAGTATTTTAACCTTTTCTCACTGAACAAGACCTGAAAAGGGATCAGCGAATCAAGAGGGAAAATTGCTTTGTATACGACGGGAGACAAGGTTTTCCCTCCAAGTATTCCAAGTTCTGAGCATTGTCCAATGCATAAGCCTTCTGTTTTACAATATGCTTATAATGCACAAGGTGGAGCGATAAGTCAGTTTCCCAGCTGATTTTCAGCATGGAAATTAGTGTGTGCTGAATTGGGAAGGTTTAGGTTTTGGGAGAGACAACAATTTAGATCACTCCTCATACCAGCAAAAACTGTGGCTCACCTGTATCATTTAACATCTTATACATGAGTAGACTTTGTTTCACCTTGATGAGAGTAGAGAGAGAAATAAGTTCCAATTCTAGACCGATAGCTTGTATTGGTAAGGATTGAGGTAGACCCAATATTCCACACCAAAGTTTCCCCTCCAAAGTTGTAAGCCACCAGAGCTTGTTATCGTCACACAAGTCAAGACAGTATAAAATACTGGAAAGCATACCAGTATTATAGGCTTTTCACATTCCCTCCACTTAATAACCCCCTGATGCGCTGACAAAGCTCTTTGTCAAACCCAATTTACACACAGCCTTGGTTTGTACATGCTTTTTTAACAACCCCAGAGAACATCCAGCAATCAACAAGGCACCCAGATATACATAGGAGGAAACCACCTCAATCCTGTTAATTTCAATTTTCCAATGAAATTTCTATATCTTCATTTTTTTCCCACAATTCTGAGTCAATCAGCATTGTAACACCACTGGAGTGTTGTCCAAAAGGACTGTATTATCAGTATGCAAGAGCAAGGCAACCTGATGAGAGAACTTTAGAGGGCAGTTGTGTCCAAAAAGAGAATTTGATTTGAGAACGTTTGTTGTGTGTGTGATCAGGATGTGCTATAGTCAACACTCTCAACCACAGTCCTACTGACTTATACTGAGTGACAAATCATCGACATCCAAACCATCAGCATCATCTGAGCTGGTGTGATTTGTATGGGTAGACAATGAAACCGGTGTTACTAAAAACACTCTCAGGCTGCAAACTGTTGGGGGCAGCTCAGTGAATCAGCATCTCACACAAGTGCCAGTGGTCAGATTGATTGCTTGTTGTACTAATAAGATAATGGGTCATTACAGTGAAGTTGAATTTGTGGACATCAGATTGCTGTAGTATGTATCCCACTGTATCCATAACCTCATCGCACAGTCCTGATCGAGAATATGTAAAAAATAATAGGGGTTGAGTGGTTTGGCCGGGCAACCCCCATCAAAAATAAAAATAAATCAATGTCGATGAGTTTCTTTGGTAAAACATACTCGGAAGAAAACCCATCAAAATTACAGCCATCGATGAAAGGACATAGAACCCATTATAGCCAGGTTAGCATCAAACAGATGCTGTCTGTCAAGGGACTTGCAATATTTTTGACCATGCACCAAAGGCTTCCATAATACTGGCCAGTTACAATGCAGGAAACACATGCCATTGGGGGGCACAGGCGGTAGAGCTTGGTGACCTACTCACAAGCCCTGATACAGATAATGTATTTCAGTGGAAATTGTGCCGAATGTTGGCAGTATTTAACTTGTCTGATGGAATGGGGAGGAATGCCCCATAAATGAGGTACATAAGTTAGTGCCTGCCTTCTCTCAGCACACCATTTTACAGAAGAGTGTCCAAGTGACCATATTTGATTTCTGTTTAAGTCTGTAAAGTGCTGCCACACATTAGGCTTTGGAGGGAGCTAGTAAATAATCTGGGTTTATGTGGGTGTGATGGTGCTGATGGTGATTGAACTAGACGTGTTCTGGATTCCATGTAAAGATGCAAAGTGATTTCTGATTTGTGACTGGTGGTTTGTTTCCCCAAAGAGACTGTCTAGAGGTGGGATGAGCCCCTATTAAAACTAAAGCTTCTGCATCTGTACTGCCAGTCTCCCCTTTCCCCCCTCAGTCTTGCTACTATCCAAAAACAATGTTTGTTCCCATTTGGATTAAGATGATGCATAATCTGTGTCTGCATCTTCATCCAGTTCATCATCATTATCTTCTGAGCCAATGGATAGGGGCATCAAGATAGAGACCTGGGATTTCCAATCACCTGCCACTGTTCAAGAACCCTGTTGTTCTTCCATGATCTTCCTTAGATATGATTTGCACACCTCCTGCTTCTGTCCCTTAGATGGTGGGATGAACTAAAAGTGCAACCTCCTGTCGGTCCCCATGGATGTTCATTGTTGTGGTACAAACCTGTGCATTTTCTTGTAGTGGCACATGTAACCCAAAGTGACTTCTGACAATGGGTATGGAACACGATATGGATGATACCTTCAATTGGCCATGTGTAAATCTGGACCCCGGGGGGCATATTGGGTGCAGATGTCTTGTTCCAAATGTGTCCAAATGTGTCTTCCACTGCCTCTGTGAACCACTGTTAACCCCTGCTTGCAAATTCAGGTGACTGTGCCTCTTCCACAAGCTGTCCCAAGAGATTCCTGGTACCCTCTCCTCCTGCTCTTCTTCCAGGTGTTATTTGATAACATGTGTCTTAGCCACTCACTGCAAGAGACAGACAGTGATTAGTGTGAAACCGTCCTCCATTAAACCCTGTTTCTCATTTCCAGTGTAATTCAGTGAGTTTTCTCCTCCTTCAAGCTTTTCTTACGAATTCCCCCCTCCTTCTCCCATGCATCACCCAATGGCTCATGTTTAGTCCATACACTACAAGAAACAAATATTGACTGGTGTTTCAGCCACAACCTTCCCGAATCTCTGCTACTCAATCCCAGTGAATTCATGTGGGTGCACCAGATTTCACTATAAGTGAAATCAGGTGAGTGCACCTCTCCTGCAAGCTGCCCTCATGGTTCCCTAGCTCCTCAGAAATATCCTCCAGGTGTCACACAATGGCATGTTTCTTGTACACTCACTTCAATAGACAGGCACTGACTGGCAAGTCACTCTTCTCCCTGAATCCGTGCTGGTCCCTCCCAGCAAAATCTGTTGAAATTGCCTCTCGCATACGCTGCCCTCAGTGATTCATAGCCCTTCATGGTCCTCTTCCGAGGTGTCTTCCAATGGCACATGTGTAGTGCATTCACTTCAAGTGTCTGACAATGACTAGTGTGTCTTCTGCTGCCTCCCTGAACCTCTGCTGCCCCCAGCCATTAAAACCAGGTGAGCACGCCTCCACCACAAGTGCCCTGTGGGGTTTCTGGCTCCTCTGGATCTTCCTTCCTGGTGTCACCAGATTGCATGTGTTTAATACTCTCACAACTAGAGATGGACACTGACTGGTGTGTCTCCATCATCCTCTATTCCCTGCTGCCCCCTCCCAGAAAAATCATGTGAGTCTGCATCTAATAAGCTGCCTTCTGGAATTCACAGCAACTCCCAATATTCCTTCTAGGTTTCACCCAATGGTCTGCATCTCATCTACTAACTCCAAGAGACAGATACTGAATGCCGTCTTATCCTCCTCACTGAATCAATGCTGCTCCAACTCAGCAATATCAGATGAGTGTGCCTCTCTCCCAGTGTACCCTCAGGGTTTTCTGTCTCCTCCTGCTCCACCTCACAGGTGTGACTCCATGACATGTGACCTGTCCAAGCTTTTCAATAGACAGACGGTGACTATTGTGTCACCCACTGCCTCCCTATATCTCATCTCCTAGTAAAGTCAGGCAAGGCAGTCACCAACACAAGCTGCAGCAAGATTTCCCAGCTCCTCCAACTCCACCTCCCAGGTGTCACCTATGGCACATGTCACATCCACTTGCTTCAAGAAACAAACACTGACTGGCGTGTAACCCACCTGCAACCCAAAACCCTGCAGCTCCCTTCCAGAAAAATCAGGCAAGCATGCCTCTCCCACATGCTGCACTCCCAAATTCCTGCCTCCTCCCACTAAGCCTCCCAGATTTTACCCAATGGCATGTATCCCATTCACTGCCTTCAAGAGCCAGGCACTGACTGGTGTGCCACATGCCTCCAGAATCAACAGGTGGTGTTCACCCACCCCAAACCACTGACTGTTCACACATCACTGTTTACACATAACCAAGCCTACATTTCTATCACTACCTGGGCCACAATCAGTCATTTCTTCACCCTACTTGAATTCTGACACCTACTCTAATGGCAATCCATTTAGTAAGCCTTCCCTACATTTCATAAGCCTCTCTAAAACAATGACCTCCTACCTCTATGAAAGCTGCTAAAAACTGTTTGGAAGTTCCAATTGCATGTCCCTCATTAAGCCATTGTTTGAACTTTGAACTTTGGACAAACTTTAAAATGCTTGTTTCAGGAATGTCCATGGAAAACCACCCACAATTCAGATGAATCAGTATCATCATACTCTATCATCATACTCTACTACACTATGTGGTGTGTATCCCATTTTATGATGAGGTTCTACATTGTATATTGTTTTGCCTGCCGTGGTATGCATGTCTGTACTCTAAGTTTTTCATCCTGGCTCAGCAGTAGAGGTAATCTAAACCTCTCCCTCGTTTGCACTTTCAGGAAGCCTATGCATAATAATGGACTCACACAGTATATTTCTCAGATTTGTATTGGTACAAGGTTTAAACCCAATGCAATAGCAAGCAGCAGTTTAATGGTGAAACCATACAAAGCTGAAGTCTCTCAAACTGGATGTAAAACATACCACCTCCTAGTGCCCTAGCAAGTCCAGAGCTTCCTTAACATTTGAAAGTCTCTCACTTTATTGCAGGTCCATGGACCTTCTGAACCCATGTACTAGTCCAGGTTCTGCCGAATCTTAGATTCTCCGAGCGAATCCCTCTGTCTAGTTGATCAAATTATGGCACAAATTCCAGCACTCAATCGCGATAAGTCCGAGCCAGCAATATCCCTGTTCATTTCTTAGTCCCTAACATAACCCCAAGTTTAGTTGCTCTCCTTCCAGAAACTGTAAGCTCTCCCAACCAGGCAGCCCTCACTGTTCTGCTAATTTCCACCAGGCCCAGGTGCAGTTACCCCCCCACCTTCTTGTTCTGCCTAGGACTGTGCTGAACTACCATAAACCTCATAGTCTCTCTATTTGATAATTATACTCCCTGACCTTAACTTCTCCCTTCACCTCCTCCTTGTCAGATATTGTTATCTCCTCCTCGTTTCACTGCCTCCTCCTATTCAAATGTTGTTCCCTCGTCTTGCTAGTCTGTTCCTCCTTTCACCACCTTCTTAAATCAAACACCACCTCCTCCTCCACCCCTCCTTTCACCACCTCCTCCAGTACCTTCTAGGCAGCTTGCCTCCAACATAGCCTTCATTTTCTTCATATCACTCTCCAGTGCTCTTTAGTCACCCCTGTTGCTTTTTCCAACAACCCATACTGGCGGACTGGAGACTGGTTTATAAAGCTTCCCTTGGTGTAAGCTTTGAGTTAGTACCTGAACCTATGTTTGGTAACTGGTTCAGAATTGGCATTGGTTGTTGTTCCTGAGTGCACTTGATGCTGCCTTAAGGTTAGGTGATGGAACAAAGCATACAATTGGCCTGTCTGCCATCTTGGAATTTATTCTGCCAACCCTTACCATCTGTCATAGTGACTGTGCCTAAGCTTATGGCCCTCTCCCTCCAGCATGTAGATCTAATGTCGGGAAACACTGGATAAGCTTGTAAAACTCTTTGGGTAGTATTACAGAAAATGTGCAGCGGTGCAAGTGCAATCAACACTAGTGTAAATACTTCCTTAGTTAAAAAAAAGTATTGTTTCAACACATTTAGGCATCACGGCAATGTTTCCCCTCAACCTAGTTCTTTGTCCTGGTATAAGAATGCATTGAAATAATCTGTGTTTCACACTAGGCCAATGTTTTCCCTGGTGCTAATGGCACTTGCACAAATGTAAAAGGTTCTGTAATATGGCCCATGGCTCTTTCTACTCATGTTTATAACGAGGCACTGCTTTCTCAAGTCCTAGCACCTGTAGAATTGCCAAGATGCATTGAAAGAATATGCTGTTTGCATTTGGGCACTTTTGTTCCCTACTGCTAATTGCACTTGCACTGGTAGAACAGTTATGTAATATGACTCTGTGTTTCTTTACAACAGATTGCTGTCTCTGAGTGATAATGCACTTACAATGCCATTGCTTGAAACAATGCATGAAACATTCTTGATAAAACATGTACTTGAGTTCATAAGAGCTAAATACAGGCTAGCAATGCCAACCTGCCTCTTTGGAGAAGCAGTTGAGGCCATGCACTGTTCACGGATAAGACAGATTTGCAGTTGGCAGACAAAACCTTTTTCTTCTATGCAAGATTTCTCAAAAGCAACTAATTTAAGCACCCACATACTAATTCATTGAAACATATTATCAAAACTCAAGCATAATAATATGTTGATAAAAGTATGTGAAACGTGTTTTTGTTCATTTGGACAGATTCTCAGGGCATTCGAATTCTGCCTACATTAGGGTACCTTTTAAAATGTTCAAAGAGCTGTTCCTTCACTTAGGCTTAAAGGTCATTTTTTAGTGTGCAGGAATCTCGTATTCATAGATGTTGTACCAACATGTTTTTCATCTTTGACTGTTGTGAGACAAGACCTCCAGACAAGCAGACATGAAAAAAACAATCCTCTAGGGAAAAGGCTTTGTACAACAATTCGCATGGAAAATGCTTTATTTTGTATAAAAAAAAGGAAAAAGGTGACAAAGGGTCGTGTAGAGATCAACTGCCATGGAGCACTCAGTTATTTCAAAGCAAACACAGCATTGTAAGGAGAGACATTGGGGGTCATTACGAGGTTGGAGGTAACCATGGTGCTATTAGCACCATGGCTACCCCCTTACCGCATTCCGGGTCTGGGTTCCCGGAATAGGGACTTACCGGGTCATTCCAACCTCAGAGGACCTGGTAAGTCTCCATTCCGGGAACCATTCCCCATTCCCATTCGAGCCCCCATAGGGCTCAATGGGAATGGGGATGGAGCTAATAATGGTACCTCAATTTGCGGTACCGTTATTTGCTCTGAAGTCCCTTAACGGGTCCCTTCCCTTCCATAACGCCTGGTAAAACCAGGCGTTAAGGAAGGGACTGCTAAGGGACCTCGGAATAGGGTGGTGAGGGATTACCGGTACTGGTGTCCTTACCGGTGCTGGTAATCCCTTACCTTCAACCTCGTAATGACCCCCATTGTTACTGATGATGCACACAGGGCCTCATTACGAGGTGAGCGGTAAGGGATTACCAGCACCGGTAAGGGCACCAGTGCCGGTAATCCTTTACCACCCTACTACGAGTTCCCTTTGCAGGTCCTCCCTTGATGCCTGGTTTTTCCAGGCGTTAAGTACGGGACCCGCAAAGGGACTCTGGAGCTAACAACGGTACCGCAATGTGCGGTACCGTTATTAGCACCTTCCCCATTCCCATTGAGCCCTATGGGGGCTGAAATGGGAATGAGGAATGGCACTGGCGAATGGGGAACTACCGGTCCCGCCAACCTTGGAATGGACCGGTAATTGCTCCATTCACCAGGGAGGAGTCGGAACGAGTTTGGAGGCAGCCATGGCGCTAGTAGCGCCATGGCTACCTTCAACCTCATAATGAGGCCCACAGTGTGCAGTGTTCATCCCCCACTCTCATGGGCTACCACTTATATACATACTACAAGTCCCCTACAGTGGCTCGGCCGATTGGCCACATTCTAATATACATCTGCCCTCTAATACGTGTTTCCCTACTCCATTACATTGGGTTCCTGCTACCTAACTGTTGGGCCTCCTAGAAAGTTACCCTCCCATGAGTCTATTCACATTTTGTGCATCTGGTCGTCAACATGAGCTCAATGTATACCTCCGAGGTCAAATTGGCACCTTAGAATAGTGAAGCAATTCTTTTGATGTCAGGCATGCAGGCATCCCCACCATGTCTCCCTAGCGCGGGCTACATTTGTTTACCTCACCTCTTGCTCCTGGTATCACAAATCACTTGATGCTTCAATCCTGACTCCCCTCTTATCAGCTGTCCCTCCGCAGAGCTTCTCCTGGGCCTCTTGAGGGCCATACTAATCAGCTGAAGTCTGATGGATTTAGGTATTCTGTTATATGGGAGTCTGACAGTTCAAATAGTATGGCCATTATTCTGGGAGGTGTTGATGCTCTAAATCTAGGTCAGGCCTTTTGGCAGCTCAAGACCTTAACCGTTGCTCCCATGAGTTTGTCCTTCGGGACAGGCACGGCCCCACCCATGCTGGGCCATTCACATTCCTTTCTGGTTTTGCAGGCCCATAGATTGATCCAATTACACTTTTGAAGGCCTCTGTATTTGGTTTCACTGCTGAGGCTTGGGATGGGAAGGTGATTCAAACCTTGTTACCACACTCTGCTGCTACTTTCAGCAGAGTCTGCACATATTAGGCCTTACTTCAAATATGGTGGTGCTTCAGTATTTCTCGCATCGAGGACCAAGGCCTACATTTGCATCCTTGTAGACTATATTTCAACTACTGTACTTCAATATCTCCCGTGCCTTATACCGGGGCATAGGTATGTTTTCATAACTGCTACAAAACCTTATGGGCCTCATTCCGAGTATGGAGGTAGCCATGGAGTAATTAGCTCCATGGCTGCCTCCCATACCGGTACTGACTCCGGTTTGGTTCAATGGGGACTTACGGGTCCATTCCGACCCTGGAGGGACTGGTAAATCCCCATTGAAAAAAACAATCCCCATTCCCATTTCAGCCCCCATAGGGCTCAATGGGAATGGGGAAGTAGCTAATAACGGTACCGCAATTTGCGGTACCGTTATTAGATCTCTGGTCCCTTAACAAAACCTGCTAAGGGCGCCTGGTAAAACCAGGTAAAATCAGGCGCCCATAGCGGGACCCGCTAAGGGACCTCGTAGTAGGGCACAAAGGGATTACCGGCACCGGTGCCCTCACTGGTGCCGGTAATCCCTTACCGCCCACCTCGTAATGAGGCCCTATATTTGTTATTCCCACTTTGAATGTTATATTTTCTGCATTCTAAATCGTTTGGAAGGGCAAGGGAGATGAACGTGCAATTGACTATTTGCACCATGGGCAAACCCTGAGGTGTGAATAACAACCTTGCCCCAGCAGGTGGGTGTACATGACTGGTAATGGCCCGCTGCCCTTGCCAAGGCCCTCCCTTTGCTCGGGTGTGCCTAGGCTTGGGCTGGTGGGCCGTTACCTGCCATGTACGCCCCCATGCTGGGGTGTGATTGCTACATTTAACAGCACTACATGGAAATTACCTTGATTGACTGTAATTTAGTGTCATCCAGTATATTGAAAACCACATTATTCAGAAGTAGGCCTGGCTGTTTGCCCACTGCTACCAGGGGCTAAGCAAGGAGAGCTGAAGAAGCCAGGCCTCTACCCAAAATCCTGATTATGAACAAAGTAAAGGCATCCAATAAATCTTAAACCTGTTAAAACAGTTGCGATTTCATGACCCAGTCTCTTTCAATTGTGGGAGGATAACATCCCAAAAGACACTATCTAGCTTTGTTATTCAAGTAATATCGAGATTTGTTTTTCAAGGAAAGTGTCATGAAATGTGTAATTTAGCGGCAAAGAAAGCAACATTCAAATGAACTGGAGTATTGAAACGGGCAATCTGTGGCGGCCGACAACTGCTAAAATATATAAGCATCAATACGAAAAGAGTAATAGTCAAAAGGAGAGGGTGGATATCAGCTGGCTATGGATCTAATTAGTATTATCCAATTAAATTGTGGTACACATACAGGCCATGAGATTGCTCGGTTCATAGATACAATTAAAAAAGGGTGAAATATTAGATGTAACCAAGTTGTTTGAGTAGTTCTTCAAAACATGTTACAATTATTGGTTGAATCTTGTGAGGCATGATAGAGAAAGATGTTTTGCTAATTTCACTGACTTCAATTCAATGTCATAACCTTATTTACCAAGGCAAGAAAGAGACCTGCAGGACGTTCAATCCACATGTATCTCTATGGTGGTTAAAAACAATGGCTCTCATTCCGAGTTTGGAGGTAGCCATGGTGCTATTAGCGCCATGGCTAACTCCAAAATTGGTCCGGCTCTGGTCTGGTGAAGGGAGTAATAACCGGTCCAGTCTGAGGTCGGCGGGACCGGTAATTCCCCATTCACCAGAGCCATTCCCCATTCCCATTTGAGCCCCCAAAGGGCTTAATGGGAAGGGGAAAGGCGGCAATAACGGTACCGCAAATTGCGGTACCTTTATTGACCCCAGTATCCCTTTGCAGGTACCGTCCATAATGCCTGGTAAAACCAGGCGTTAAGGGAGGACCCGCAAAGGGACTTCGGAATAGGGCGCAAAGGGATTACCGGCAGTGTAGTCATTACCGGTGCCCGGTATCCCTTTGCGCCCAGGTCGTAATGACCCCCAATGTATATTCTTCGTCAGCCAAAACTTAGGTTGCACAGGAACAAAAAATGAATGACCAATTGTTATGGGAGAAAACAATAATGACTTCTGGTAACATAGCCATCCAGATTTAATATTGTTTTTCTATTTGACCTGAATTCAATTGGCTGTACTACCTTGTCTCAAGGATGGATAGTGCAGCACAATAGCAGCCGGGCTTCCCAACAGTGGTCAAAGTGTATGAAAAGAAGTAGAGGAACTATATTCCCTGTTGACCTGCTCCATTCCCTACAAACTCCGTCGCCACGCCCCCTCCCGCACACAATACAAACCCCCAAACAAATGTGCCTGCTTTTTAAGGAAATGTTCAGTGCAGCGCAATGAAGTGGCCTTTTCAAGACCATTCCGGAAGGGTTTCTTTTTAAAATAAAAGAATAGGAACAGTAAAATTGTGAAATAAAGACAAGCGACCAGGTAAGTAGAAGACATATTTTATTGTCTCATACTAAGCAGCTCAACAAAAGACCCCCATCCCTGGCAGCATCCAGGGTCCAACTGACATAAGTTAAGAAATAACACTGTGATGTAATAACATTCCAAAAGCTATGACATGAGCAAGATCCATTATGGAACAACATAGTGTCATTGCCAGCACTGACATAGGCTGCAGATGTTACCACAGCAACAAGCAAAACATTTATACACGGAACCTATATACAACACATCCCCCTCCCCTAAAAATAAAACTTCTTTATTATCAGCTGCATATACATAGGAAAGTACACGTCTATCTTCTTGTCTTTGCAACTCTAGATAAACTCCAGACTTGACCACCTTCCCCACACACAGCATTATTAAAAATTGATTCGACCTTAACGGGTTCTGAATAAAGTGGCTCTCCCTTCCTGGAGACAACCGCCCTCCTTATTCTCACCCAATCTCCAATCTCAACAACTGTTCTCCTTTTTGGATGTTTCTCATTGACACTCTCCACCCACTTACTTTTGCGAGCATCCATCTTCCTCTTTACAGCATCTACAACTACATCTGTCGCTCTTGCCCTGCCCAACCAGGCTGGTGTCACACATGTATTTGCCTTCCGTCCTCTCATCAGTTCAAATGCACTGATTCCTGTCTCCCTTCGTGGGGCCATCCGCAGAGCATACAACCTATCTCTCACGGCCACCCTCCTGTCACAGTCAGTCACATTCGCTCCACGTATAGCTTCCATAATGCTTCTGTTCACCCTCTCAACCATACCATTCGCTTGGGGATAGTATAAAGGTGTCTTTCTGTTTTTGATCCCACATTTTTCAAGGTATTCCAAAAATATTTTCCCAACAAATTGTGGTCCGTTATCAGTGAGGATGCTACTAGGTAATCCCTCCCTCTCAAAAACATCCTCTAAGAATCCTATTATAGTTTGACACGTAACTTCCCTCAAAATCTTAAACTCATTCCATCTTGAAAAGGTATCGACCAATACGAGAATGAACCTCCCTCTACCTGCACCCATATCCAGCGGGCCCAAAATATCCATTGATAAATCTTGCCACACTCCTGCTGGGGTACTTGTTCTGCCCATTGGTTGGGACATGGCAATCAGATTTTTCCCAGACATAGCACAATCGGGACATGCACCCACAACTTTCTCAATTTCCTGATCAATCCCTGGCCACCAGTAATCAGCCTTAATGACCTCTTTTGTTTTACACATACCAATATGTCCTTGGTGGGCACGATTTATTAATTTCCCTCTCAAACCCCCCGGAACAACCAATCTGTCCCACCGATACAACAACCCTCCTCTCAATGACAATTCATTCCCCACCTCCCACATTGACCTTTCCTCTCCTGATAACAATCTTTTCTCCGGCCATCCACTTTCAACAAAAGATATGATTCGCTTCCACATCTCATTTGACTGTAATACTTGAATCCACTCTTCCTTCTTTATGATACCTTCAACAGTCGCAAAAACAATTTCATTTTCACCATGCACACTTTTATCTCTGTCACTCATATCATCTTCAAGTTTCACCCTTGAGGCATGATCAGCCTGAATATTCTCTTTGCCAGCAACTACTTCAATAGCAAATTTGTGGCATTGTAATCTGGTCACTCAGCCTGCCACTCTCCTCAAAACTTTATCCAGACCTTTATTTTCAAAAATTGACTTAAGTGGCCTATGATCGGTTCTTAGAATAAATTCCTGGGCCGGTCATAACAATTGGGGCTAGCAGAACTCCAATTGTTATGACCGGCTCTTGGACATAGGGTTCACTCCAAGGGACACTCAGGATACACAGGCCAGGTACGCATAGTGGTTACTTTATTAGGGTTCTTCTGTTACAAGGATCAGATGTCATCACAGTTATTAGAAGATAAAGAGGAAAGGGACAGGAGCCCACTGGCTCCCACCACCCAGGCTCACATAATCTAACTGCCTGGGTTAGAACCCATTCAACCCTAAACATTCTGACCTCACACTCCACACTCATAGCCTACATTCTGATGATGACATCAATCCTGGCTCAGAACACATGCAAGTATAAGAGCCAACCCTAACACCTCCTTTCCTAGAAACAAACAAATACTACTCAAACACACCTGGAGGAAGCAACCCTAACACCTCCTCCTCTTGCATAAAGACCAACACACTCTTTCAAAACAGCAAGACACACCTCACTCTCAGTAGAGTTCTGCTAACCACAGAGATTGAACAAACAGGCTTAACTAACATCCTACGACAGTCCCAGCCGCCACAACTAACAGTCCTAACCAATCAAAACATCACAAATCACCTTCCTCAGATATTTCATGACCTAAGTAATCTACTGTCTGAGTCATGAAAACACACTTTTCACCCCTTAAAGTTATTCCTCTTGACTTAAATATACTCAAAAGCATATCAAGTCTACTCCTTAACTCCTTCTCATCCTTCCCACAAATCAGGACATCGTCCTGAAAGCACCACACTCCATCCACTTCCTTCAACAATTTGTCCATCAGCTTTTGGAAAACAGAGGAAGCAGACACCAATCCAAAAGGCATGCGTTTAAATTGATATATATCTTCATAGGTGATAAAAGCAGTCAATTTACGAGACTCAACATCTAAACCTATCTGGTGATAAGCACTCGCCATGTCAAGCTTTGCGAAATATTTTGCACTCCCAATCCTACTTAGTAGCTCACCCATATTGGGAAGGGGATGGCGTTCCGCCACGACACACTGGTTGAGTTCTCTTAGATCAATGCATACCCTCAAGTCACCATTTCCCTTTTTCACCACAACTATGGGAGATATCCACTCCACTGCTTTGGCCGGCTCAATAGTTCCTTGCTTCTCCAATTTCACCAATTCATCACGCACAGCCTTTCGCATTGACAACGGCAATGGTCTAAGTTTTGATGCAACGTGATTGCTCCCTTCCTTTAACACGATCTTGTGAACCATTCCCTTAAGACAACCTACTTTATCACAAAACACTTCAGGATATTTCGTCACAAACTCACATTTGGTCGTGTTCCCAATGGGTTCTGGAGAATGAATCACATTCAGTACCTCTTCTTCACTGTTGGGGTCCAACGTAATCTTCAACCCTCTCTGTTCCCTCCAACCTAACAATGTTTCACCTCTCTTGGTGACATAAATTCTTCCACACGTCATCCTCCCTTTAAATTTAAATTCAGCATCACAACACCCCAAGATTTCTATCTTGTCTCCATTATACCCCTCTGGTATTTTATCAGATGGGAGGAAACATTTGAGGTCACCTCCAACCACATTTTCAAAAACCATTTTTGACATCAATGTTATTTTGGAACATGAATCAGCGAGCATTTTAACAAGATGGCCATTCACTTCTACCCATGCTGCAGGATGTTCACACTCATCAGATCCTACACATTTTACCATATGCACTGTGACTATTTCATTCTCTGAAGCATCGACTTCTTGAGATGAGGGATCATCATATTCCTCTATGAGAAGAGTTCCTTTACCTCCCGCACCTATTCGATAATTTTTACAGCAATTCTCAAAGTGACCCCATTTTTTACATATACTACAATTAACTCGCCTCCTGGGACAGATGGGAGATGTAGACAGATGGCGTGCACTCCCACAGCGAAAACATAACCTGTCTTCCCTCTTCATGTTGGATTGGGAATTATCCTTCTGGATGCGTTTATTACCTTGGTCAAATCCCCTGCCCTTAATTTGGGTGTTTTTACATTGCCTATTGGGTCTATTTTTCTGTTTCTTCTTCTCTTTGGGGTAAGCTCCCTTCTTATGCCCCACCCTTAACACCTTGGTTCCTGCCACTGATTTGCTCTCCTTTCCAGACAATTCTGCAACACATTGCAATGTATGCTCAATCCTCTTAGCAATGCTAATGACTTCCTCCAAACTGGGATCGTCTTTTAACCAAACCTCCTCACGTATCTTATCATTCGAACAATGAATCATGAACTGATCCCTTATATGTTCTTCTAACCCATTACCAAATTTGCAATGTAGAGATAAATGTCTCAACGCAGTTATATAGTCCTCGACAGACTCTCCTTCATGTTGGCATCTCATGCCAAAGTGATATCTTTCCAGCACTGTGCTAGTTTTAGCTTCAAAATGCTTATCAAGTTTCATCAAAGCAATGTCAAAATCATTAGCTCCTTCTTTAATGTTCAATTCACTAACATCAGGAAACGTGTCATATATCCTCTGACCTTCATAGCCCAAAAAGTGCATCAACATGGCAACTTTACGCTCAACAGACATGCCATTACCACATGTGGCCTTAACATAATGCAGAAAACCCTTTTTCCAGGGTGCCCATTTTATTCTCGGTGGACCTGGTGAGGGCATGAACACTTGAGGGCCCGGAACTCCAGATAGGGCCATGTTTCCTGATCCAAAAGTGATTGGTAGAGCTCCTAATAAGAAACCAGAAAGTAGCCCAGAACCGGGTTGACACTTATGTTCGCCGTTTAAAGTTGCACCACTGAGAGTATGCCCCAATGTTACATGACACCCAGTGATGACTCTCACATAAGTGATGAGGTTGAACCCACAATTAGAGGCAGTTTATGCTCCCCTTTTATACCACGCAGGACTCAAATCCAGAGTGCAGCTAACTGTCCATCCACATTGTACTCTGTGTGGAAATTCGTGAATTAGTGAAAACCCAAATTCTCACCTGAGAAGCACAGGGCACACTGCTACTACGTCCAAAATTGCCTTCCCACAAGGGGCCCTAGGCAAAATCCAAGGCTACAGGAATTGCATAACTAATTCGCGGCGCCACAGCCACGTTCACGCCGGGATTAGATTCAAAACACCGCTCACTTCCTCGCGATCACGTGATCTGCAACGTGATGCAGAAAGGGTGGAGCACGCTACACTCCCCGTCGTGCGCGCATTCCGAAATTAAGGAAGTATTGGGCTCTCCTCACGGCTCTCATGACACCGTGCTATTGGACGGGATCGCCACTGCCTCCAGGCAGCTCCCCCTTCACACACAGCACTGCCAATCGGGATCGCCACTAACTCCAGGCAGCTCCCCCTACTTGGCCCATTGCAGCCCCCCCCCGGAGACACTCCTTGGATGAGAATGACACCGGGGATCCTCTTCCAGCTCCCGGCCTCAGTGCGGGACAGTGCCCACGACTCGCACAACTCAGCAAGAGCAGCGTATCCGGTTCACCGGCACAGAAACGGATTGCAGCGGGGGCCGCTCCTCGCTCCCTGCACACGGGATACCTCGCCAGTCGGGGCCCCAGTCACTCGCCTAGCAGATGGGGAGTTCGAGTGCCACTTCAATAACAGGCGGGCACACATTGGGGCACGACTCCCCTGTATTGTTCCTTCACTCAGGGCACGGCTCCAGAGGTCCCGTTGCGGTCGGGGGTCTCGATGCTGCATCGCTGTCAATGGGTTCAAACACATCCCATCCTCGTCGCCATTGTGAAATAAAGACAAGCGACCAGGTAAGTAGAAGACATATGTTATTGTCTCATACTAAGCAGCTCACCAAAAGACCCCCAACCCAGGCAGCATCCAGGGTCCAACTGACATAAGTTAAGAAATAACACTGTGATTTAATAACATTCCAAAAGCTATGACATGAGCAAGATCCATTATGGAACAACATAGTGTCATTGCCAGCACTGACATAGGCTGCAGATGTTACCACAGCAATAAGTAAAACATTTATACACAGAACCTATATACAACAAAAACTTAATTAAAAAAAGCAGCGGAACACCACTCCCAACCGCTTTTGCCCACTGCGACCACTGCCCAAGAGATCTTTCCAGCATGAAATATAGGGAGTGACTATATGTACAAAGTGAGATATGTTTGCAAATCTGGATCTGACCATTTGTCAGCGTAAGAATATTAGTTCATTTATTTGGTCCTCCCTCTCTCTGGGTATTGCAGATCAAAACATATGAATGTGTTTAGAGGAGTTTTTTTTTATACCCCATCTAAGAATACGTTGAAAACATGGGGAATATCTGCATATATAATATATTAATTCTCGGAGTACCCATGATCTAATGTGAGAGCAAGGACCAACAAGTGTAATCATTGAGGAACCAGGGATTTATATGTTGCCTGGGGCCATGGTCAGCCAGGCTCTAAAAGTCCCTGACCTTCTCACTCCAACATGTTCTGCTGCAGATGGCTGTCAACACAAGTTAATGATATATTCTCTTTAAATGGTTCCATGGCCCAATCTCACTTTGGTCCACTTGCAATACTGTTAATCCTTTTGTGGGGTTTCGGGTGGGGCGGTGGATACATTTAATCTCTCATCTAAATAGGTAGCCATAATGTGGAGGCCTGAACTTTGGGGTATTGCATGGCTTCTTCTATACATGCATGTTTTAACTTACCTAGATGTCCTTTTTAATTTCCCACTTCCAACTTTATTCTTAGCCTCTAGAGCACTTTTCTGATGGAGCCCTCCTCTCCCAATTCTGAAATTTCAGAAACATGTTCTGCACCCCCTGAAGCTTGTTTAGTTAAACCCTGAGAGTCACAATTTTTTGCAGAACAGAAACATGTTTGACTTCATCTGTGCGGCTGCTCGAGGGTGGGTAGTTGTTTGTACCATTTAGAGTGGAATCTTCTGCTGTCTTTCTCCAAAACCAGTCCCTTTCTCCAATTAACCTCTGACCGGGCACTGTAACAAGAACACAAGAAACGCATTGTGATAACTTGTGGCCTTTGATTGCAAGCTGTATTATGTTATTTTATTTTATGTTGGGCATTTATTGAATGTGGAACTAGCTTCAAGAAACAAAGAAGCACTGTACATAGGTGAGAATTAGAGGTATGCAATAGTGGGAAAATTGGAAACAATGGGCCTCATTACAGGTCGGGCGGTCTGGAAATAACAGTGGCGGTAAACCCGCCGCCACTGTTAATTCCGGACCGCTGGATTCCGAGTCCTGCAGGCGGGAGGTGGCGTTCCCGCCAGGTCTGACCTGGCGGGTTTACCACACCCGCCTGCAGGCAGACGAGGAAACACCGCCACCATCACGAGATGGTGCCGGTGTTTCCATGATCCCCATTCCCATTGAGTCCCATAAGACTCAATGGGAATGGGGATTTACACCATTCCGCCTCCGGAATTCCCGGGACACCGGGGTTGTAATTCCCCGGTAATTCCGGGGATCATGGAGGCGGAATGGTAATACGAGTCCGGCAGTAACCAGGCGGTTTTACCGCCTCAGTAACCGCCGGATTCGTAATGAGGCCCAATCATTCCAACATAGAAAGAATTACAGGCATATCATTCGCAGTAGTGGGGAATAGTTAGCATTTTGAGTGAGTGGGGAACTTGTTAATGTGGTAAGAGGAGGGGTGTAGATGAAAGACGGAGATGGCTGTAAAGTATGGTACTATGGATGGCTACTGGGCTGCGTGGGTTATGGGGGTATAACACAAAGAATATGACAAATGTGCTATTTGAAAATGAGTTTCTTGATTTTTTTTCCTGAATTGTAAAAAGGTGAGTTTGGGACTGGTGTTGATGGTATGAAGTTCCGCAGTCTAGGGTCATATATTAATAATGTGTGTATCCTGGTTCTTTCTTTTGTGTATTTATGCTGCTCTAGTCTGGACAGGTTCTGACTTCTGTTAATGCGCTGATCACCAGCAATAGTGTCTGTCCATCTGGTAGGTGGCAGCATGCATGTTGACATCTTTGTATGGTAGCTTAGAAAGTTATGTGTGTTTGTAGGGACAATGGGTGAAGTTATTGAATGGGTGTGGGTGTTATATTGTTGTATTTGCAATCACCATTGATAAGGCAGGCAGTGGTACAGATGACCCTTCTCATAGGGCCTACAGTGGTGGTGCCTAGGTCATTAAACAGTGTTTTCTCCTTCAAAGTGAGAAAAGACCATTCACTTTATGGTGGGGTTGAAGCTGTTTCCTGATAGGAAGGGTTTCATTTTCTGAAGGATATCCATAAGTACCATTGCATTTGAATATTCTTGGCCCACACTGGTAGTTATGGAGTTAATATTTTGAGGATAATTGTGAAATACCAGGTGGGGTGTTATGCATTGTTGGAGATGAGCAGGAAATCCAACTGAGTGGGGTTGTTTAATGTAGGTTATCAGGATGAGTTAGCCTTTGAGTTGGGGAACGTCTTCAATGGATACAATTTGCAGGTAGAATTGTGTATTATCTGCATATTGGTGGATGTTGATGTTGTGGCTGATGAGGACTGTTATTAAGGGCTTCATTTAGAGGTTGAAGATCATAGATGAGAGGAAGGTTCATTGTGGGACTGCACAGATGATGATAAGATGTAGTGTTCTGTACATACCCATATGACAAACTGATAGCAATCGTCTAGGTAGCAGGACAAATAGCAAAAGATGTTAATGAGAACATGATGGTCTCCTGTGTTGTAAGCTGCAGAAACATCGAGGAGTGAACTGAGGCAGGGCTATCTGTTATTGATGATATAGAGTATATTGTCTACCACTTGATTGGTGGCTGTCTCTGTGCTGCATCTGAGTCTGATCCTAATTGATCGGTCTGAATTAGACCATTGGTACATATGTGTGCTTGACATTGGATGACTGCTGTTATTTCAAAGATCTTGCCAATGAAAGAATAGTGAGTGATGTGCTTAAGTTGCTGAGGTCATCGGGACCAGTGTCAGCTTCTTAAGCATGGGGATGGTTCATCCACTTTTTAGACTAGTGGTGAAAAGGCCCAAAGTGAAAGATGCATTCATGATTTCCACCTTGGGGAGGAGGCTTCTGTGGGGAGAGCCCTGAGGATAACAGTTGACAAGATGTCATCTAAGCTATTTCTTTGAAAGGACGGTAGGGCTTTTTTGAGGTCTTTCATGAAGGTTTTTCAAAGGTTGTCCATGTCATTGTTTTATCTGGTGGGATGGACCAAACACTGACTGCATCAGGGCTAGCTGGTGGATCTGGCTGATGTTGGCAACAAAGGTGTGGTTAATGACAGTGAATTCCTGGATTAAGTGTGGTATTGGAGGGGTGGAGAGAGGTCTTGCTGGATGGTTTAACTTCCTTGAAGAGGGCTTGCATTTGTTATTGGATTTGGAATCCGTTTTCTGGTAATAGGAGTCTATTGCTGTGTTGATAATTTGTCTGCGGGCAGTATAGAGTTATTTTAATAGGGCCAGGTCAGATGAGATGTTGGACTTTCACCAGGCGTCCTTTTCTTTCGGATGACTCATTTACTGAGGTTGAATCGGTGTATGTACCAACGAGCAGTTGATAGTTTCTTTTTTTCTGGGGAATGTATGCTGATTGTGTGTGTTGCAGTGGGCTCCCAGTATCAGTTTGCAATGAGATGTATGGGGTCCTGTGAGGGTGGTTGATTGGTTGATCTGGTGTTCTGTGAGGGGTCATAAGTGTGAGTCTGTAATGAATCTGATTCTCTGCTGGATAGCCTTGGGCTGGGTGTAGTTGTTTGGGTGACATATCATAGACTTAAGAGAGCAGCGAGCTGATCTGGTCAGACAAGAAGTAGGGGTGTGTTGTGTTTGAGAGTTGATAAGGCTGTGATTTTGAAGTACAGGATGTCACCTTTGTTGTGTGTGCAGTGGGTTGTTTTCTGGGTGATTATCGATATCTCTAGTAAGGTGAGTAGAGCCTCCTACATTGGCTTGGAGGTTGAAATCCCTGAGGATGATAATGTTGGGGTGTTTGAGGGTCACAATGGTGAGCAGGACAGTTTGAGGAGTCAGTAATGCGAGGTGGGCAACTGCTTGTGGATTTGACAAATTATGCCTTTTTATTAAGTAAATTATTTATGGAAATTGCCTCACTTGCCCTGCTCTACAAAGGAATTCTCTACCTAGTCTAAACACTAAGGGGATGTTCTCTGGCATGGGAAACTGGCTCTCACACTAAACAACCAATACAAAGAAATAATTAACAACACAATAAAACTAACAATATTAACACAATATCTGAATGACCTTCTAGTGTCCTGGGTAAGGTCCCTTGCCCAAGGTTTCAAAGTCAACTCAAAATATTAATCAAAGGGAACGATAGGTTGTGAACCAGTTCATAAGAAAAAGTTCATTAAAATCAAATCCACTGGTAACAACTCTTTGTTCCTGGATGAAAAGCTCCCCTTCCAACTTCCGGAAAAGAAAGTGCACCAATGTTAATCCTGATTTTGGTAAATTGTCTCCTCTTCGATATAACCTGTCACATTTCAAAAAGAATGTGCAATATACTTGAATGTCAATAATACAGAATTTTTCAGGACTTCTTTAGTTACAACTTTACATTGGTACATTTGTCAGACTGTTCTCTCTGTGCTGCTGCTTCTATTTCCAACAACCATACTCCTCATGTTGGTACCATAAAATCAGTCACCTTTGTCCAAGGGTACATTACTGCTTCAAACCACTTCAATGTGACATCTGCTGACAACTTTATATAATATAACACTACAGTTCAACTATCACTGCCACGGCTCAGTACTTTGAAATTATTAGGTAGGTTTTGACAAGATACTTCAACCGGCACAGTTAGGCAAGGCCCTCTTCCTTTTATGTACTTTCTCAAAAGGGGCAGCCTCTTTGCCTCTTCCATCAGTCTGACTACCACAAGAACAACCTGCTATTCTTCACAGGAAATTAACTCCCATTCCCCAGCTTTACTCACACCCTTCTGCCAGTTCAGCCCAGTAATTACCCAGAAGCCGTGGTGCCACTCTCCCAGCTTCAGGCAACAATAGCACACTGGTTTCTTATGCCACTTGAGTGTTAACAACTGCTCAGGGTGGTTGGATGGCTATTTAATTATTGGCAAGACTGGTTTCACAATACAAAGGGGATGCCTCTTGGCTTGGGTAATGTGTGTCCTTCTCTTTACACTTTTGAGTCTTTACTTTTTATAGATGGAAAGTATATCACTTCTGGATACAATATATGTTTCAGTCATTCAAGTGAATACACAATTAGGAAAACACATCCTCTCTTTATAGTGGATTTCAAGGTTTTAAAGTTAAATAAAGAATTGTATTGCCATGTAACGCAAGGATGAGGTTCTGAATTACTTTGGGAATTTTAGTTAGGCACACATGACCTTCTTTACATGTAGTTTTCACTCTTCATAACTTGTAATTTGTATAATGTCAAAGTTAGGGATTCTGTAATGTTTTAGGAAGCGTTCCCTCTTCCTAATTAGGGGCACTCAACCACTCTGCTTCACAGCAACAGTCAACAATGGCTTTTCAATGATTTTAGCTTTTCACACGAGTTCACAGTATACGTGAGTTCTGCAATTTCATTGTTAACTAGAATTTGGGTATAACAAACAGCTTTCACTCGCATTTAAAAATACGCAAGTCACTTAGGAGCCGGCTACAGTTACCCGTGAGGCTTGTGCTGTGAATTTGAATGCTGTGCTTCACTCATCAACTTCACAGACACTGGTTTTGAGGGTTGCACTGCTTTCCAATCTTCCTCTACCACTTCTACTGCTTCTGGCTTGCTGGGGTCCCACATTGTTCTTCAGCACGGGTGTCTTCGGTCCGGCCACTTGATTTGGGAGTTCCTTTTTCTCACGAGACCCTGGGTTGCCCTCTGCTTCTGGCCTTAGTCTCCTGACGATTCACAGCTGTTCAATCACAGCACTCAGGCTCACATGTTCTGTCGCTGTTACGCTCACCTGATATGCCTGGGGGCGTCTGGAAGGCTCTGAGATCTATAACCCTACATGCGTAGTTGCCTAGTGCTGAATAATGAATCTGCAATTACAGAAGGGAGGATTTGTGATAACTGTCTCTAATGGGTGAATATCCCACCTCGCTCTGACCGATTCCCTTCCCACTGGGTTCTTTTCTCAACTTTGTTATTTGTAGGGTGAGCTATCCGTCCTGCAGGGGTGCTTGATGTTTGTTGGTGAGCTGCCCTAGTTGCTTCACTGGTGCAGTACACCTTCCTTGGGCCCAGGCCTGCTGTGACCCCAAATCTGCTGGTAGGCAGGTAGGTTTGTTAATTGTAAGTCTTTGTTCTGTTTATGGTGGGAATGTGTTAATGTCTTTATCTCCTCCTTTTCGGGTGGGAAGGTCTTGATGCCGGTGTGCAGGATGGAGAGGCACGTTTCTAGGTAAGAGAAAGAGTGAAGCGCGGCACCTTTATTGTCTTTTGAAGCTAACCTGTGTTTTCTTCTTCTTCTCCTCACAGGCCGCAACTGTCGTGACGATTTGGCTTTTGCTGACTTTAGGTATTGAAGGTTTTGGTGATCTGTGATTACTGTGATGGTATGTCTGGCACCTAATAGATACTGCCGCCAGGCTCTGAAGGCTGATTTTATTGCCAACAATTCTTTGTCTGTAATTGCATAGTTAAGTTCTGGTGGTGAGAATTTATGTGACCAAAAGGCCACGGGGTGTAATTGGCCTGTCTCTGGATCTCTTTGAGAGAGAACTTCTCCCGAAGCATCAGTTTCCACTACATAGGGGAGATTAGGGCGAGGATGTCGTAAAATTGTCACAGAGGTGAATCTTTTCTTGAGTTCTTGAAAAGCCTGTTCTGCCTCTTCAGTCCATTGGAATTTTTTGTTGTTTTTTGTCAGTAACAATGTGATTGGGTTGACTATCCATGAGAAATCTGGAATAAATCGCCGGTAAAAATTTGCAAAGCTGAGCATGCTTTGGGTTCCTTTAAGTGAAGAAGGTGACGGCCAATTAAGGATGGCATCTACTTTGTGTAAATCCATCTTGACTCCCTTTGGCAAGAGAACAAAACCGAGGAACTCAACTTCGGTGACATGGAAGGAGCATTTCTCGAGTTTAGCGTACATTTTGTGCTGGCGAAGTTTTGCAAGGACAGAGCGAACATGTTCCACATGCTCTTTTCAGAGGGGGAATACACCAGGATGTCGTCAATATAGACCAGGGCACAGACATCGATTAATTCCCATAATACATCATTCATGAAGTAGTGGAACGCTGCGGGAGCGTTGCACAACCCGAAAGGCATTACCTGATATTCGTACAGGCCATACTTAGTGCGAAACGCGGTTTTCCATTCATCCCCTTTCTTAACACGTTCAAGGTGGTATGCTCCTCCGAGGTCTAGTTTGGTGTAGATCTGGCATCCTTGACTTGGTCCAACAGTTCCGGGATAAGGGGCAAAGGCTAGCATTTTTTTACTGTGATTTGATTAAGTGCGCGTTAATCGATGCAAGTCCTCAAATCTCATTCCTTCTTGGGTACGAAGAATAAGGGAGGGGCTGCCGGTGACTTTGACGGGCAGATAAACCCATTAGCCAGGTATTGATCCAGATAGGACTTCAAGTGGAGATTTTCGGTTTCCATAAGTGCATAAATTCGACCACAAGGAACTTGTGCGCCAGGTATCAGGTCGATCTGACAGTCATAATGCCTATGTGGCGCTAATGTGTTAGCCTGTTCCTTCTGAAAAACATCTTGATAATCCTGATATTCTTTTGGTAAGGTGTCCATTGGTTCCGCAATCCCTGATGCTATTCCTTTAACAGATTTCAGGTTTGGCTGTGGTATAGATTTCGGGTAGCAAGCGTGGGCACATTCGTCAGAAAAGGTCAGTCTCTTTGCACTCCAGTCTATGTGGGGATTGTGAGTTACTAACCATGGCATCCCTAAAATCAACCGGAACTGAGGAGCTTTGATGAGGTCAAATGTGATTGCTTCTTGATGTACATCCTGACACAGAAGGGTTAATTCTGTTGTGCATTGGGTTACTGGTCCCAACGCAATTTCTGTACCGTCAACAGTAGTTACCTTTTCCGTTGTTGTTGGTTTTGTGCATAAGGTAATTCCCATTTCTGTTGCCAGATCTCAATCTATGTATTACCAACTGCTCCGCTGTCTATATATGCCTCCATGGCATGCATCTGTGACAGTCGTTGGTGATTGATCAAGGTTATTGGTAGGGCGAAATGTGAGGTCTGTGACTCGTCCTTCTCGCTCGACAAGCGGACATCTACGCTTGCCGGGCCTGGTAGTTTTCCGATTCTTTTCCATCATCTTCTTTCTCTGTAGCACGTACCACCTTCTTTGGAGGTTTCACTGGGAATTCTTATCGCAGTTTAGGCATAACTGTAGCTGTCTCCTCTTGTCTTTTCAACCTTGGTTAAAGGGGGTTGTACTCCTCCAATCTGCATGGGTTGTGTGGTATTTTCTGATGGACGTTGAACATTATCTTTTGAATGTACGTACATGGAACGATTTTCAAGTCTACTTCAGTCTGTTCTTCGATCATGTAATCTGTGGTCCAACTGAACTACCAGGTTGATAAACTCTGCACAGTCTTTTGGTGGGTCTACCACTTGAGCAAGGACATTCTTCAGGTCTCCTCGTAGGCCCCGATGAAACAACGTGGTTCATTTATCTTCTGGCCACCCCGCTTCTACAACCAGTCTCTTAAAGGTGGCAATATAAGTCAGCAAATCTTGATTCCCTTGGCGAAGGGACAGGAGTTCGTTATCAAGAACTTGTCCATGCAAGTGTCGAGCAAATAACTTTTCCATCTCCTGTTGAAAATCCCTGAAGTTCTGCAGTAAAGGGTCATCCCGGCTCACCAAAGGTACCGATCAGTCTGCGGCACTTCCACTCAAATATAATAACACGAAGACCACCCTTACCTGGTCGTTTGGGAAAGCCTCAGGGCTTCAAAGAAAATGAAGGTGGCACTAGTTCATGAATGTTGCGTACCTTCTGGGGTCTCCATTAAACCATTCTGGTGGTCCAGGTGTACTGCTCCAGGCAACATTATCTGTACTGAATTGACTGATGATGGTGTTGCGACGGATGGGGCGAATCCGGGCAATGGAACCTGCCCCGCCTGTGTTTGTAGTAGCTGTTTACTTAGTTCATCAGTACGGTCTTTTGTGACTATTCACTCTCGTCTTAAGGCATTGGTTTCCTGCTGGGCTGCGTGCACCTCAGCGCGTAAATGTCCCAAAAGCTGGGCTAACTGATCAGTTTCAGATGTCTCCATGATGCCCAGGTGGATAAGGTTTAAAGGATTTTTCTGTTACGCTCACCTGATATTCCCGGGGGAGTCTGGACGGCTTTGAGATCTGGAACCCTGGATGTGTAGTTGCCCAGTACTGAATAATGAATCTGCAATTACAGAAGGGAGGATTTGTGATAACTGTCTCTAATGGGTAAATCTCCCACCTCCCTCTGACCGATTCCCTTCCCACTGGGTTCTTTTCTCACCTTAGTTATTTGAAGGGTGAGCTATCCGTCCTGCGTTTCTTGTGCTCGGGCACTTGACATTTGTTGGTGAGGTGCCTGAGTTGCTTTACTGATGCAGTACGCCTTCCTTGGGCCCAGGCCTGCTGTGACCCCGAATCTGCTGGTAGGCAGATAGGTTTGCTAATTGTAAGTCTTTTTTCTGTTTATGGTGGGAATTCGTTAATGTCTTTATTTCCATCTTTTCGGGTGCGAAGGTCTTGATGCTGGCGTGCCAGATGGAGAGGCACGTTTCGAGGTAAGAGAAAGCGCAAAGCGCAGCGCCTTTATTGTTTTTTTAAGCTAACCTGTGTTTTCTTCTTCTTCTCCTCACAGGCCGCTGTGGTGCTGCGAGTGGATGAGAGCGCAATGAAAAACAGGCCCCCGGCATCCATTAAGGTAATACAGCGCTGTGCGATTTTTTAATATTGAAAGCAAACCTGAATATGTCTCTTTTCCTTTGCAGATGTTGCTGTGGTGCTCAGGATGGAAGCGTGGCATAGCGCAATGGAAATTAGGTAAGACTGATGGAATTCGATGTTTTGGAAGCGCGCATACTGATATTGTTTTTCCCTTTCTTGTTATTGCAGGTCACAATGTTCGAACAGCAGCTGTGGTACCGGTTCGCCGGAAGTCCTTAAGCTAGTACTCACAGGTGAGTGATGTTTCTTCTTCTCTCGGTTTCCACAGATTGCAGCCGAGTTGAGATGCTGAGTGCTGGATAGTGTTTTCTCAGATAAGACAGAATAATCTTGTTCTTGTTCTTGCAGGATTACAGAAGATGCTGAAGACCAGGAGCTGGACACGGTGAGCGTCATGCTGCTGGTTGCAGAATAACACAAAGCATGTTCTGCAGTCAGGGTGTGGTTTATATAGCCCAGCTAAAGTAGTATCAGGGAAAGAAGTTCCAGGCCTGACACACCCAAAACACTAGACCACATGGCTTGGTTCTTAGAACTAGACTGTGTGGGTGCTTCCATGTTGGATTTAAAGGCCCATGTACATAAATGGGACCAAGTTTGAACAGCCCTTCCTTCCTACATATGAGCCTGGTGCCAAAGGCACCAGGACTGCCTCCAGGGGCCCTTTTGCAGTGGTTTTAAGGCCCTCAGGGTTCTGGTGGGAGCCTGCTTGTGGCACAACATGTGCCCCCTCACAGTGGTCATGACAGTTGCGCATCCTCTGCATTTAAGATGTTGGGAGAACAGGACTCTCTCAGAACTTGCAGGTGAAATCTGCTGTATCCATGTTATGGAGTCCTTTCTGTTCTGCCACTTTCTTGTGATTTCCTGCCCTGTGCTTCTCCTCCACTGCTACTGCTACAGCCATTCTTCCAGCTCTCGTTGCATCTCTTTCTACTCATCCTTTCCTGATGGGGCCTTTTATGTCTCATAGGTTCAATGATTGTCTTCAGGTGTGGGCTATTAGTCTTAATTGCCTGACTATTACAATGGTTATTAGGCTTATTTGCCCGACTACTACATATACATGCCTCTTCAGCCCTCTCCCTCATCTCAGTATCTCTAGGATTCTGGGACTTGTGGTTTCTACCAATGAAGTTAGGTTTTTCCACTTCTGCATTTTAGATGAGCGTAGATTTAATTCTGTTAAGGTTTTGGCAGACGGGCTATGAGAATTAGTTATCACAGTGGATGATGGTTTAGTGAAGGCAACATTTCCATAATCCTTCACATTGTATCCCTGGGATTGAGGAAGGCATTTAGTTTTTTATACCAAAAAGGATCTTTGTTTCTGTATAGTTTGTTCTGATGTTATAACCTTAGGATTCACAACTCTAGATCTAATATGATGTTGAGAGACATTAAAATGACATTAAGTCATAAGCTCTTTAGGAGCAGTTATAAAGATCTTCCTCAGAGGAAAAATACTGTGTCTCATCGATCAGAATCTACTAATCACCCTAGACCCTGTCTCCTCCCTGGTGATCCTCCTGCAGTACACCACCCACAGGGTTGGGATCAGGAAGTGTTTGACTTCCCTTGACCACCTGGGAGGAGACATTAGGCATGGTTTCAACGAGGGATTTGTAGGATTCTTCACATGTCCTTCCCCTGAAAACCTGACCTGACCTCTTGGTCCAGGTTCCTGTTCCTCTCCTACTTCTGCCTTCCCAGCATTCTTCGTAGGTTTACCAACTACCCAGTCCCAGACTGGATCTTTGTTAAAGAAATCTCCACAGACCAAAGATGATTCTTTGGTCTGTGGAGATTATGAAACATTTCTCTCTTCTATTTGGATAATAGAATCTGCCCAAGTTCTTAATTTCATTTAAGGTATATGAAAAATCCATTCATTGAACCATGAAACTTCACTACCAAAAACTGAAGATGTAACGAGATCAGGTATTATTATCACCAATAACAAACAATTGTTTCCCAGAATGGTAACATCAAGAGCATTTAAGTGGTATTTTTCTGTTTGACCATGTACACCATTTATTTCTTTATAACCCACAGTTTTCCAACTAGATGGAAGAAGAGTAGCTTATATAGCTGAGTCTTTACTTCCAGTGTCTAACTGTGCCCAAATTGTTTTACCTTGAACTACTACAGGTATTCTGTAATTGGTGTTCTCTCCAATACAAAACATGGTATTTAAATGATCTCCCTTCCCATTTTTAGGCGTTTACAGATGACATACTATCTTCAGAGTTGGCCTTCTTCCCACTTACCTTTTAATACATGATATGGCCGCTGAGATCTACATCCATACTCATGTTGTTCAAAACCTCCACATTGGAAGCACCTTAACTCAGTAGATACTTCATTCTCGGAAAACCCTAACTCTTTAAATTAAGAGTTATTTTCCTGTGAACTTCTAGAGATGGACTTCTGAGACATATCAAAACCTAGAGGTTAGATTCTATCTGTATCCTCAGGTGTGAAAAGATTTTTAGTCGAAGAAGCACAAACATTTGATCACCTATCATTAAATTCAACAGTTTCCTCAATGGGATTAGGGTTTTAATCTTCTTCTACACTCCAAGTATCACTTTCTTGCTCTTGATAAAGAGGTTCAAGTTCTGGTTAGGAGTTTTCATTATCAAAACAGTGTACCATGGCAGTCTGAGAATGTTCCTTTTTTGTTTTATAAAGGGGTTCAAGGATAAGGCAGCAACTCTCTTTCTTCATACAATATAACATGGTGTTCTGGGGATCTTCCTTTTTGATCTTACTAGAAAATGCAAATACGGTTAACATGTAGAAACATGAATTTCTACGGTCATTCACAGCATTTGCAGGTGGATTTTTCTCCTGATGCCATGATTCCCATGCAACATCAAACATCAATCTGCCCAATATATCTCCCCAATGTATTTCATCGGTAGTGGTTGAATTATTTAGAAACGTAAGTCTCACTTCCTTTCCTCTAGATATAGGAGGATAGATCTTAAATCTGGGTCCTTGTTCGGTATAATACAGGCATATATATAAATGGGAATTTCTACCCCTAGTAGCAACAACACTATTAATTTGTCTATTCCTGGAATCACATCATTCTGAAGGACACATAGATGATGCAAAATCCCTTCAACATATTGGGCCTCATTCCGAGTACGGCGCTAACCAATGGTGCTATTAACGCCTTGGTTGACGCCGTACCCGGACCGGCAGCGCCTTGGTGGATGGCGGAATTACCGCCCCATTCCAAGGTTGGCGGGGCGGTAATTCCCCATTCACCAAGGCTCTTCCCCATTCCCAAATGAGCCCCCATAGGGCTCAATGGGAATGGGGAAGATGCAAATAACGGTGACCGTTCATTACGGTCACCGTTATTGGCTTGGAGGCCCCTTTGCGCCCTCGACTTTAACACCTGCTCAAAGCAGGCGTTAAGGGCGAGGGCGCAAAGGGAACTCGGAGTATGGCGGTAAGGGATCACCGCCACCGGTCTGGTTACCGGTGGCCGCTATCCCTTACCGCCATACTCGGAATGAGGCCCATTGTCTTTTAGGAAGAATAGCCTGGCCAGAGACTTTAAAAAACGGTATTCCTACAATTATCATGAGAGGTCACTGATTACAAGGGAATTCTCTTATCCAAGCTCCTTTCCTCCCCTGTATGGGATGTAACAGAACCAGTTTTTAATGGAAAGTACAGGTCGCACGAGTAGGAGAAATAGGCTCAGACCAACCTTTCTCTGACTCAGCTTCAGTTTGATCAGAATCTGCCAAATACATTGTTGATCCCCAGTTTGTATCAGATGATTTGGATCCCACTACTGGCACCCTATTTGAGCGATCAGTAATGCATGGCGTACAACTGTTTGAAGATCTTTCAAAATATGCCATTTTATTGTAAAGGAAAACGTATCAAAATGCCTCACTTTGCCTACTCTGTTGAGGAATTCCCTGCCTATACAAAACGCTAAGGAACACACACTAACACAGGATAACTGGCCCTCACACTTAACAACAAACACATAGATAAAAGGTATGGCAATTCAACCGAATATCAACAATATGTACATTTTCAACATGACCTTACAAAGTCCTGGGAGATTTCCCTTCCCCAGGATTTAAAGTCACTTCAACAAAATGTACGACCTTCAAAAGGAAATGTATTAACTCTGTCCTCAAAGATGTGAAGTTAAAGCAAAAGATGATTACAAAAAGTGTCAGTGGTAGCAATCTCCTCCTTGTAACACATGTTCCACTAGCAACAAATCTCCTCCTTTTGTGAGAACTTGTCCACGTTTTACTTCAAGCAAAATAGCCCCAATGGTAATCCTGGACACAATTATTTGTCATTTCCACAGGGAGATTTGCCACAGTTCAAAAGAAAATGCAATACACAGATCAGCAGTTAGGATTCCTTTAAATATGGTTTCAATAGTCAAAATGGTATATTTGTCAGGATGTCTTGTTACTTCTGCTGCTTCTACTTCAACAACTATGTTTCTTCTTTGTTTAACCATGATAACAGTCTCTTTTGTTCCACAGTAGTTTATCTTGATTTCGACGACTATAATGTATCATCTACTGACAACCAAATGTATCTCAGGATTTACTTTGAATTACTGCCAGAACTTCAATGACTCATAGACAGACTTTGACAAGATTGCTTTGACAATACTTAAGCCTCTTCAGGTAGGCTATGCACTCTTCCTTCAGGCTGTTCTCTTCAAATCAGCAGCCTCTTAGCCTCTCTTGTTTAACTGTCAACAATGGTTACCTATATTCCCTTACTGTGGCTACTATCTATCGGCCACCTGGCCAGATCTCCTCCTTCCTCTCTGAGTGGGCGGACCTCTCCTCCTCACTCCTGGCCTCAAACACTCAACTCCTTCTTCTTGGAGACTTCAACATCCACCTGGATGCCCCCTGTCCTCCCTCTGGACTCTTTTGCGACCTTTGCGACTCTCTCTCACTCACTATTCTCCCCTCTGGCCCAACTCATTCTGCAGGACACACTCTGGATGTCCTGATCTCCTCAGACCTTCCCCTCTCTGTCCCTCTCTCCACTCCTCTCTCCTGGAGTGATCACTTTCTCCTCTCCTCCCACCTCACCCTCCCTACCCTCCAGGCCAAGCCACCTCCAGCACTGCCACCCACCTTCTCGGTCATTCGACCCATGAAGCGCGTGTCAGTTGAGGCTTTCGCCGCCACCTTCTCACCTCCTCCTCCCCCTTTGGCTGACTGTCACCCTGACACAGCCTTCTCCATGCTCCACTCTGCTATATCTGATACTCTTGATATCCTTGCCCCTGTCATGAGAATCTGCCTGAAGTCCAAAGCCAAGTGCAACTCATGGTATGACTCGGACCTCGTCACCCTAAAACGCAAGTGCAGGGTGGCCGAGAGGAAATGGCGTGCTTCGTGTACATCCTCTGACAAACTGGCCTGCCGCCTGCTCCAAAGACAATACCGGCTCTCTGTCCTAACCAAGAAGAGAGCCCATATCCAAGCCCGCGTCTCTGCGCCATCAAACAACTCGGCCGAACGCTTTAAAATCTGCATGGAACTGGCCAATCCTGCTGCAGTCTCTACCTTCCCTGTCCCCTCCCAGGCCCTCTGTACGGCACTGGCTTCTCACTTCATCTCTAAAACTCAGGACATCCTGTCCTCTCTCTCCTCCTCTCCCCCGCCAACCCCCACTTTCTGCTCCTCCCCTGGCCTCTCTGCAGCCACCGCACCTCCCTCCTTCTCTGCCTTTCCCCTGTTCTCCACAGACAAGGTTTCTAGACAAGTCCGATCTATGAAAGTCTCATCGAAACAGGTTCACCCTGTTCATCCAAAACTATCAAGGACCACATTGACACTCTGGCTCCTGCCCTGGCTAATTTCTGCAATCACTCCTTCACCACTGGAGTCTTCCCATCCCCCCTGAAGCACTCCCTTGTGCACCCTCTTCTTAAGAAACCCTCTGCCGAACCCTCCTGTCCGGCTAACTATCGCTCAATCTCCATCACCCCCTTCCTGGGCAGGCTCCTGGAGAAACTGGCCATCTCCCAGCTAAATCTCCACACTGAATCTGTTGGTTGTCTTCATGACCATCAGTCTGGCTTCAGAGCTGCCAGAAGCATGGAAACTGCTCTCTTGAACATCCGTGAAGACCTGCTTTCCAACCTTGACTCTAACACCCCTTGTGTTCTCATATTACTTGATCTCTCCTCTGTCTTTGACACTGTCAACCATGCCATCCTGCTCAACCTTCTATGTGATAAGCTAGGTATCACTGGTCTGGTGTGGCTGACTTCCTTCCTCTCCAACCGACCCTCCCAGGTTCAACTTGGGTCTTTCCTCTCCAATATCTTTGTCTCTACCTGTGGTGTCCCCCAGGGATCTAACCTCTCCCACTGGTTGTTCAACCAATACCTGGCACTCCTTGCCCACCACATTGCCGCTCTCTGCCCCAACTTTCAGTGCTATGCGGACGATACTCAGCTCATTTTCAGGCTACCCTCGGCCTCTCCTTCCCTCATCTCCGAATGTCTGTCTGCCATCCAGGAGCCAATGACCTCTGCCTTAATGCCAGTAAGACTGAGATTCTGCTCATCGGCACACCCACTCCAACCTTCCCTGCAGCTCTCTGGCCGGCCTCTCTTGGCCCTCTTCCCGCTCCCACCTGCATGGCTAAAAACCTCAGGGTCATCTTCGATTCCACACTCTTCTTCTCTCCTCACATCTCTGATGTCTCGAAGCAGTCTAATTACCAGCTGCACCTCCTCAGAGGTATTCTTCCTTTCTTCTCCTTCCCCCAGAAGCTCACTGTCTCCAGAGCCCTGGTTCTCTCTAAGCTGGACTATTGTAACAGCCTCTATCTAAATCTGCCTGCTTCTACTCTCCGCCCTCTGCAACTTATCCAGAACAGGACTGCATTGCTTGTCCTTGGCCTCAAGCCCAGGGATCGTATCTCTCCAGGACTGAAATCTATGCACTGGCTCCCAGTGGCTGCGAGGATTAAGTTCAAAACCCTCTGCATTGTCCACAAGGCCTTCTGGGGCCTCGGGCCAAAATACCTTCAACTCTCTCTTCCTAAATATCTTCCTTCTCGACCTCTCCGCTCTTCCTGCTCCAACTCCCTCAGGGTCAGTCGCTTCTCCAAGCAACGAGTTGGTGGTAGATCTCTCTCTTCGGCAGGTGCCTCCCTTGGAATAGCCTTCCTGCCTCCCTGAAACTTGAGGAGAACCATCTCTGGTTCCGGAAGCACCTCAAAACCTTCCTCTTTCCTCCTGCTTTCACTCCCCCTCTCCCCTGTTGATTTTCCTGACAGATACTGCACTGGATACCTGGCCTCCCTTCTGATCTTGGGCCCAGGCTCGCCAGTTGCCCACCTGCACTGCCTCCCTGTCAACCCCTGCGCCTGGGGACTGTTTTTCTGTATCCTTACAGCCCCCTACCAGCACTTATGTTCTACATTTACCATACACTGCCACCTGCTGGCCGTTTTATTTATCTTATGTTATTGTACTATCCCTTGTACTGCACTTCCCCCCTATCACTTCCCCCCACACTTTTCCCTTTCCCCTTCCCATGCACTTGCACGATCTGAATGTCACCTGGCCTAGTAGGATCGTTGTCTGTCTTCCCTTTGTTCCCCCTCCCTTGCCTCGTCGCACCTTGAAACACTTGTGTAAAGGCGCGTTATAAATACCATATCATATATCATATATCATATCATATCATTCCCCTTCAAGACTCACTTCTTTCTGAACTTCACAGTCTTTGTCATTACAGGTTGAGTATTATTCGAAGAAATGTTCTTCACAAGCAGCCAATTCCTATTCACCAATTTTACCTGCACCATTCTGCCAGCTTTCAGCCCAATAATTGCCCATAAATCTTGGTGCCAAAATCTTAGCTTCAGATAACAGGTGTATACTTGTTGGTTTATGCCAATGAACTGTTAATAACTTCACAGTAGTGCCAGATTTGTTTAAACTCTAAGAAAGGTTCAGCTTCTCAGTTAATATGCGGTACCTCCTGGCTTTAGGCAATTTTTGTTCTATTTGTCAGTCTTTTATACTCTTTTGATACAAAGTATTAGGTTCAGTATTTCAGAAGAAACCGCAATTAGGCACAAGCAACCACTCTTTGATGTATTTTCCAAGCTTTAAAACTTGTTGTGAAATTGCATTGACATGGAAGCAATGGAAAGAATTTAGGAGTCTTTGGGGAATCACAAAAAGGCACACGCAAATATTCGTTAAGGTAGTTTTCCCATGGTAAAGATTGTAACTTTAATATTGTCAGCATTAAGTGTTCTGTGATGGTCTTCGCAGTGTTCCCTTCCCTAATTAAGGACATGCGACCACACTTTGATCAATTATAATCTTCGGTTATTAGAACAATGGGTTTAACAGCGTTAGCTTCCTACACAAGCAAGAAGACTTTTACTATATATGTGTGTGTTACAATTCCATTGTGCAAGGGATTTTGAATGAAGCGGTCCACTTCTACTTGCTGAAAGTCTTAAATGAGTGGCAAAGGAGCTGGTTACTTGGTTACTGTTACTGGCAAGGCTTGTGCAATGCTTTAAAATGCTGTGCTTCACACAATGGCTTCTGATGCTATTTCTCTGCGGGCCACACTGCTTTCGTGACTTCAATTACAACTTCTACTGTTTCTGGATCACTGGGGACCCACACCCTTATCCTGAACAGGTGTCTCCGGTCCGGCAACATGTCTTGGGAGTTTCCTCTGATTCCAAGAACCTCGACTTGAAAAGTGCTTCTTGCCTCAGTGTTCAACACGCCAGCAGCTCGGCAACCACGGCAATCAGGCTCACATAGGACATACCATTTCTCCAGCACAACTTCCGCTGTGTAGCCTGTGCACTTCAGAGTTTGGGAAAAAGGAATCTCTCAGAACTCACAGGTGAAATCTGATGTCTCTTCGTTCCAGTATCCCTCTTGTTCTCACACTTCAGCTTGGTTTGACAGCCTTGTGTCTTCCTTCTGCTTCCACTGCCACAGCCTGCACTCCAGCCAACGTCCCAGCTCCTTCCACTCCTTCCTTCTTGGGTCCTTTTATTCCTCCCATCATCAGTGATAATTTCCAGGTGCAGGCTATTAGCCTCAATTGCCTGACTACTGCAATGGGTACTAGGCTTAATTGTTTGTCTACTACATCTGCTTGCCTCTTCGTCTTAGTGCCTATAGAATTCTGGGACTTGTAGTGTCTTTCCACAAAGTTAGGTTTTAGCATATTTAAATAGTTTTAAGGGTAGGTTTAATTCCCTTAAAGTTATTAAGATGGGGCATATGAAGAGTAGCCTTTACAGAGGAAGCTAGTTTATTGAAGACAACATTTACACATTCCTTTATAGTGCACCATTGTGCTTGAGAAAGATGTTTAATTTGGGATATCAAAAAGGATCTTTCTTTTGGTAAAGTCTGCTTCGATTTTACAGCATTAAGGTCCACAACTCAAGATCTAACATGGGAGTTAGGGACATTAAAATGACAATAAGCCATTACCTCTTTAGGTACCTTGGGAAGATTCTTCTTTACAGAGGAAAAATACAGTGTCTCATCCCACTGAATCTCCTCACCACCCTGGGCCCTGTCTCCTCCTAGTTGATCCTCCTACACCACCAGGGTTAGGATCAGGAAGCCTCTGCCTTCCCCTGGCCATCTGGGAGGCAATTTTAGGCAGGGTTTCAGTGAGAGGTCCGTAGGATTCTTCACACATATCAGTTTACTATTTTCTTCTGTCGCTATTGAAGTTATATACAGCCTCTGTGGGCACTGATTTTACAGCGCTTTTTTATCTCAAATATCTGTACTCACAAAGGCCACTCTTACCATCATTTCATGCCCCTGTTAGTCCTGCAGATCTTTCTAACACATAATCAGCAACGTCGGTGCTGCTCCCCACTGCAGGAAACTTCAGCTGCTGTCTGGTAAATCTAACTTTTCTTTGGCCCTCTAATTATCAACGTCAAATGTTAACGTCAAAAGTATTTTTTTTTAATGTAGGGTATAGCTGCTAATGGTTTGGCCTTGCATGCTATAGTAGTGTGCATACATTTTGCTGTCACCTTCATCTCCTACCGCATTGTTAAGTGATCTTGGGTAGTGCTGCAAAGTGGTGATTGCTGGCAATCAACTGGGCCGCAGTATTGGTTCCACTGCTGCGGACATGTTTGTGTGTAGCATCAAGACAATAGGCACATGGCAGCATTTCAGGATATGAAACCCAAGATCATAGCATATTTTGCGCGTATCACGGGTCTTTGTTTTTTGCTGCACCATTTCAATGTCTCCCAATTGCTGTCTTATTGCCCTTCCTGTGTGACATTTGCCTCTGTTTGTGTGTTTTACAGTACCAATGTAATCTCTGTTGCTGAGAGAGGCGACAACGAATGTTATGAGTTTTACTTTATATATCTTTCGAAGCTTAGTTGTAAATGTAATGATAACTTTATACCCACTGTACCATAACTTTTTGCACCATGTGCCATCCTGTTGGGTTGACCACCTGTACTTGGTTTGACTGTCATATCGGAGAAAAGTGTTCTGTAATAAAAGAATCTACTCGAGCACACCGTTCCATTTACAACTGGGTTGTGACGACCTAGACAGTAATCATGATCAGAGTGTAACCACAGTAGCTCTATTGAATGTGAACGAGTTTGATTATTATTGCGTGAAAGCAGCCTGGGCGAATTTCAGACGGCATATGAGGAACATGTAATTAGATTTTGCGCATTACACAATGTAAGTGGAACTTTCAGTTTGTGGGAAAGCCTGCTTGCAAATGAGGAATAGGATATTGGACCCCACCACACCTGCTTAAACTAATAGCAATTGTCCAACTTTGTTCAGCACGGATGTTCAGAGTCACATTCTCTTTTATGTTTCTGCGTGAACTGCAGATGCATTTCACCAAATCCTTGGAAGGAAGAAGGTCTGAGTCGGCCCTGCAAGCAAATCAAACTCTTGAAATGCAGGCCAGCATCCTATCAACCCCAATTTGACGTAATTCGGGTCAGGATAGAAGAACATGTGTCTCTGTATGTAATGATAGAACATATCAATTAGCAATTCTACAGTTCGAAGTGGGTGGGAACAAGGGCTCACACCGTTCCTTTACTTTTCAGCTGGGACAGCATTCCTGGGCAGCAGGAGAAGGGCGCATTTCATTTGTGCTTGCTCCTTAATGGAAATCTGAATCTGGACTCTGCTGGGAGTTGTAAGGATATTTGGCACGTTACAGCACAGAGTACAGCACTACTGCACAAGTAGCATTACAGCACTACTGCACAAGTAGCATTTTTTTTTTTGCAGCACCACCACAAGGGTGCGGTGCATTGCTATATGGGTTAGCAGATTAACAAGGAAAGACAGGCTATTCAGTCAAAAAACGATTTTAACATATAAGATGCAAAGCTATTTTTACAGTTAAAAGCACACGTGTTCATTTAAAAATGCACACTATTTTTCACCTGAAATGCCTATATTGCTAGAGACACATTTGAAAATTAACAGCTAACATATTAACCATTAACCTGACTAATAAAACCTTATTTTATTATAACTCACTAATAAAATGTGTTCTCTACTGCAGAATTAGGCATATTTTGAAAACCAGTTAAATGAGTGTGCAGATTTTTCCTCTCTTCTCTGCATGATTATCCGTGTTGTTGTGCACAGTAACTGCAGGAGGAAGGAAGTCAGATTTGCAACAATTGCAAATGTATAAGCGAAGCTATTGTTTAAAAGTAGGAGGATGAGAGATGATGGATTTCATTGGAACACGTCATAAAGAGGGCTGAGAGGAAAGTTTTAGTGGGCAGTAGCAGGGAAAAAGAGAAGAGACATCTTTCTGCACTACTGGGGAGAAGACCTGGCTGTGGGGGTGTCCTGCTGCAGTCGAGACTGGGGAAAGCTGAAAGAATTACATTTCCACTGGCAGAGGCTGTCCTATCTGAAAAAGCTGAGAATTCCAGGCAATGACCCCGGCTTGAGAAGGCAAGCGTCCCTTTTCGTTGGAGTTAAGCCAAGAGAGCCACATTCACAGAGAGAATCCTCTAAACAGATAAGGTAATTACCTAACTGGGGGAGCTGTGTGTGTGCACGAAAGTATGCAGTCAGTGTAGAAAAATGAAAGTCCCGTGCGTGTCTTAATCAAGTGCTAATGTTGCAATTTAAGTTCTGTTCTCCGCCACTATAATTGCAGTGTGTCATTGAAAATGCTTTGATTGTTCCCTTTTATTGCTGTAAAAAATGAGATCATGTCTAAATGCAAATTTTATAATACAGAAAATATTTGAAAACAGACGGGTGGTTTATTTTCTATTTACCATTACAATGCCAATGATGTGGAGAGATTTTTAAACAGTGCAATGGTCATTTTAAGACAGATGTGTGTATGTCAGAATCAGTATGAATAATTGTGAGTGACTATAGTATAACTTGTTGGAGGTACATGAGCCAACGGGAAGAGAGACTCTCTGAACATAGCTCCCTACCGTATATAAGGTAGTGGAAATTACCACAAGACTACCACATATAGCTCTCTGTCGTAAATAAGTCAGTGAGTTTGCCCATGGTGGCGCACCAACACTATCCCTGGAAATTGTGGTTTCCCTAGAATGCAGGTCTGAGGTCTCTCTAGTGATCACACGAAAAATCTAAGCGAAGATAAGGGATTCTGGACATTGGGGCCACAAATAAAACAAGGGAATTATGCTCACCAAAATACCACCAACCACGTATACCAAATATGCAGGTCTGGGTGCTGAAATAATGCATGTCCATTGTATTATTGTTGCACATGGCCAAATCTGAATACAAAGAGTGATTATTGCTAAGTTATTTCTCGGCGGTAATAAAATACCGTCAGGCCCCAAATCTCCACAAAATACCCTACATATTTATGGTGCGTTGCAGGCCGGGAAAGTGATCATAGAGTACCTACTGGGCGTGGCAAGAGTGTCTCACACTGCCATTTGCACATTAAAGGGAACCCATTTTATAATAGCAGTGTGCCACTAAAAACGAATTTCAGAATGTCACAAAGGGAAACCACATTCTCAGATCTAGTGCAATATTTAGAGGCAAAGTTATTTGCACATGGGAATTGGTCTTCGAACAGTACCTTAGAATGGAGTAACCGCATTCAGGGTGAGGTGCAGAAAGAAAAACTAGACCATATTTTTGCAGAAGGCAGCATAATTCAGGTCTGCCTTACAAGATTATTGAATGCAGCCGATAAAAGTGCAGAGAAAGACTGTTTAATACGGCTATGCGGCAAAATATGGTTTATTTTAAACAAGTCACTGCGAATGCAAGAGAATGATACTCAGCTAATTAACAGGTTAAAGACTGAATTAGATGGGGCAAGTAAAAATCAGGAAATGTTGAGAGCAGAATTGGATGTATGCCAAAAAGACATGCAATTAAAATGCAGAGACTTTGATACTCAGTTATCCAAAAGCAAGAAACAATTTGAAGATAGTGAGCAAGAATTGACACACTTAAAAGCCTTAGTGGATCACATTAGGCAGGATAAAGATGAGGTTGTTTCAGAAATGCAGATTTTACAAAAAGAACATTGCGAAAAAGAAGGTGATCTCCAGAGTGTAGAACAAGAAATGATTAAAATGATCCAAGAAAGAGACAAGAGAAGTAAAGAGTTCAATGAATGCCAAATTCAAATGTGTGACATGCAGGAGGCAATTAATAAAATGAGTGATGAAAATAATTATTTGCATGATGAAGCCAACAGACTCCTTAAAAAGTGTAAGGACTTAGAACAGCAAATGTGCATTCCCAGGTCACAGGAGAGGCGGCAGGGTACCACATTCAATGGAGTGGAGGTGAATTCTAGCTCTGCCCAAAGAGCTAGTGCCCCAGTGACTGGGCCGGTGACTGAACTTGGTTGCAGCGCCCTTGGGGGATTTGATACTCCCATTGGGGGCAGCCACCAATCTCATACACCTGAAAACAGGATTGAATCACAAAATAGTGCAATTCCATGCATTGCAACAAGTAGCCCCATAAAAATAATGAAATCCATTAAAGCCCTGATCAAACCATTTAAAAAGGGAGGTGAATGCTGCATTGAGGATCACTTAGAAGCGGTGCATGACATTTTTAAAGCGCTCCAGATACCTAAGGAACAGTACAGACAATATTTTCATTTAACTTTAGATGCCCCGACGGCCAGCATCATAAGGGGATTAAATGAACAGCAGAATATGACATGGCTGGAGTTTGAAAAAGAAATTAGGCGTCATTTTTCTCCTTTTCAGTCATTGCAAGAGGCAAAGAAAGTTGCGTACACTATTACTGCTGGACCTAATACATCACCTCGCCAATTTTTACAAGACTTAAAAAGAGCATTCTCTCGCTTTGATGTATCTTTTGACTCAAATTCCAATGAGTTTAAAACCGCATACTTCTATGGGCTACAGAAAGACATCATATCCCAATTGGTCCGTGAATTTGACCGTGACAAGTCCCTTGAATGGATTGTACATCAAAGCACCAAGCTATATGAGGTACTCTATTGTCAGGGTAGAGAAAGTGATAAAATGAAAGATACTAGGCCTAAATCTAAAGAACCCTCAGCCACAGTAATGGAAATCAGGTCAGCCAAAATGTCCCTTGAGTCTGCTCAAAGCCAAGGTAAAAATAATGTGACACCTGAACAAAGGGGTAATCAACAAAGATCGCCATTGCCTGTACCAATGTTCCAATCACATGATCCTAGTAATAGAGAGAGCTACATCAGCCCTAGATATTTAGGAGATAGACCCCGGGTAAGATACCGGTCTGATATGGCAGGTATGAACAATAACCAGAGACAAAATCAAGATCAAAGAAATGATGGTCCCTACCAGTCATTGGGGACACAGAGCAGATTTGATCCCAGCACCATGATATATGGTAATCAGGATAGGCCCCGATATGTGGATCGATTTACTGATAATGGAAATCAATATAGGGGCCAGTACCCACAATCTGAGAGACAGGACATGAGGCAAAACGTGAACTACAGTCCACGCCAGTACAATGATTCCCCACCAGGGGACTATAATCAAAGGATGGGTGCAAACCGCTCCCCTCCACAAATGAATCAAGAATTCAGAAACCATCCCAACCGGTATCAATCACCTGAGAGGTATCAGAATAGATCCAATCAGGGGGAAAACAACCAATATCGACCTAGGCCACAGAAAGAGGATCCTAGAGAGGTGGAAAGGTTCCAATGCCTTGAGGCCCAAGTGAAAATGTTAGCTGAGCAAATAGGAAAGCTCTATACAGCGCAAAAACAACCTTCCAAAGAGGGGGCTGATGGCCATAGCAATGACCGGGGGGCTTCCGAAAAGTGACTAAGTACTCATGATAACTGCAGTGCCAAAATGACAGATTGCTCTGATATAACTTTGCATAACGACTCTGAGATGACTAATGGATTAAAAATGAAAGTACCAGTAAATGAAATTGTGACAGAAAGTGCAAATACTTCTAAAAAAGAGGTACGGTTTAACTTAGAGCTAAATAAAACAGTAAAGATTTGCACAAATGAAAAAGAAACATTAGGAATTCCAAAAGAACAAAGGGACAGATTTAAGAAAAATGACTCATGCATGGGGAATACCAGTGAACAGGGAGTAAATGGGGATGCCATAGCTCCTTCCCTGGGCAAGCAAAACAATTACCAAACACAGACAGAAAAAGGAAATACTCACAAGGAGGGTACAAGTCAATCACCTGAAAAATTCTTTGAGTCACATATTTTTGAAGAGGCTGAAAGGGCTGGTATTACACTAAATGATCACAAATGCACAGAATTAAAAAATGACAAATTGCTGAATGATGTTGTGACACATGTTCAGTTGGAAGGTTGTAATGTGGTCTCTGATGTTACCCAGATGGATGGGCGAACGGTGGCCACACTCCAAAAAACCTCTGAACATGGAGAAATGAATAAAATATCTCGCACAGAAATGGGTAAAAAGGAGGGAAAAATGTCTTTTCATTTACCAATGTGCTTAGCCAAAAGTGAAAAAGGCCTGAGAAAGGTGAGCCCTGAAATCAGTAAGAATTCACATTTCTTATGTGTATTAGAGGAAGTTGAGGACAGATATTATGCACCCATCACTGTAGAAGAAAAATGCCACACCTTTGCTATGATTGACACTGGCGCACAGGCCACAATTATGTCCAAGGAGCTGGTAAAGAGTATCAATGAAGGGAGGCCTCCACAGAGTCAGATCACAGTGAAGGCAAATCAAGGCCCAGTGCATAACTTTAATGGGGAGGAGGTGCCCATCATAGGTGTAACTGAGGTTGACATAAAAATAGGAAAGCACAGAATGAAACAAGAGGTATTGATCACATCTATTTGTGAAATTCCATTTCTGATGGGGACAGATTGCCTGAAAAGATTGTCTCCTCTCATAGATGGGGTGAATGGAGTGCTGTGGTCCTTAACCAAAAAACCATTGAGGCCTAAGAAACTAAAATCACAAAACAGCAATATAAAAGAATGTCACACCGTTGCCAAAACAAAGGATGCTGTGGAGGTATATCTACAGAATAGCTGCATACCTAGTGTCACTGTTATATTAAGGTGTCAAGACAAAGATCAGAGCGACAATGAAAAACTACCTGTACAAATATACTTGGACCCAAGGAAAGATTGGCAGACTGCCATAGACGAACACACATTACGTTTCTATTTAAAAGAGAATACATGCAAACAGAATATTGTTCCTAAAACAGATTCAGAAAAACACATTACCACTCTGGCAGAGATACACATGGAAGATGAGCAACCATGGGTTCACGCTGGTATAAATGATTATCTTAAAACAATAAAAGCCACTTTAGCGCTTGAACATGAAAGGAGTTTCATTAATGAGAAATTGTTGCAAAAAATTATGGAGAGGGAAGAAATCCCGAAATTTAGGATTAAAAACCAATATGTTTCTGGGTTGGACAGTCCAAACTTTGAAAACCGAATTACAGGCAGATGCATGCTTAAAATTAGCATTGGGCAGAAAGCAATTTACCATAATGTATGGATAGTGAGTGGAGCACAAAATGAATTTTACATGGGCAATGACATCATGCACAGAATGTGTATGGTGTTAGATTTCCTTAATCAAAAAATATGGTCGCGCCTAGGTGGGCCGGCGCCTGAATTTGAAGACAAAAGAAGGGCTTATCATTGTGCACAACTAGTTCCTTATGCAGTCGAATTACAGATGAGGAAAAATACTATTATTCCTGCATTTACAAAACAGTTTGCAATAACACTGAAATGCAAAAATGGACAGCAGATGAAAGGCTCTGATGCATTTGTATGCCTGAATGAATCCATAAAACAGCAAGGCCTGGATTATGAATACATTCCATTGGTAGACATTGGTGAGGGATCTGTAAAAATCATGGTGAATAATAAAGGTTGTCAGGATATTCATTTAGAGGAAAACTCCCCATTAGGAATGGCCATACAAAAATCACATTATACGGCAGATTTAAATAACATGGTGATTGGGAATATTCCTGAAAAATATGTAGATGCCAAGGGCGAGTTGCCAGAACACCTGGACTCTCAGCCCAAAGGAATGTTTAAAATTCATTCTGTGTATCCTTATGATTCAAATGAGACAGTGTGCTGCCATCAAGAGGATTGCATAATATTTAATTTAAATGAAAATGAAACAGGAAATCAGCCCATTGAAGTGGAAGCTGATATGCCAAAATATTTGAAAGTGGCAGCTCTACAAAAAGACACAGCCACACAGTTAGAGGAAAGCGCTGAGATTCCTTTACCAGAAGAGTTTCCAGAATTTTCCAGAATGGTAGAAGAGCAGATCTCCTTAGCGGATGCATGTAACAGCGATGAGGATCGACGCACTCTGAGGGAAATATTTATGGAGTTCAAGGATGTATTTGCAAAAGATGCTTATGATTGTGGTTTAACTGATTTACATGTGGCCACACTACCAGAAGGTTGTAGCAGAAATCCAGTGTTTGTACGCCAGTATAGACTACCGCTGACATGTTTAGAATCATTGGCAGAGATTATTAAAAATTTGGAATCACGGGGAATAATTAGGCCCATTCATAGCACATCCAATACGCCTATTTTAGGTGTGTTAAAGCCAAATGGTCAATGGCGGCTGTGTGCAGACTTAAGAGAGTTAAATAAAAGAGTACCAGTATCTAGATGGCCACTACCATTCATTGATCAGGGCCTAGCTCAGATACATGGTTCAAATGTATTTACCACGTTAGATCTCACATCTGGATATTGGTGTGTGCCATTGGCAGAGGAGATACAACACCTATTTTCCTTTACATTTGACAGGACTCAATATGCCTGGCTTAGAGCTCCGTTCGGGTACATCAATAGTGGGAGTGAATTTGGCATATTTTTGAGAAAGGCCATGCCGGATGCAGCGGAAAGAGGGACAATAGTTTATGTGGATGATGTCTTGATAAAAAATGAAAACCTTAAAAGCCATTTTGATGAAATAAGACATGTGCTTGGCCAATTGCAGAAAGCAGGCGCCAAAGTATCTTTGCAAAAAGCACAATGGTGCAAGAAAAAAGTGAACTTTCTAGGGCATGAAGTGACTGAACATGGGCTAAATCCACAAAGGAAGAAAATAGAGGCCATACAAAGATTAAAAGATCCTAAAAATGTGAAAGGAGTAAAAAGTTTATTAGGGATGACAGGCTATAACAGAAAGTTCATTGAGAATTATGCAGAAATCACTCAACCATTGACTAAACTGCTTAAACTAAATACTCCCTGGAGATGGGAAAGAGAGCAATCTGATGCAGTGGCTAGATTGAAGGAATGTCTTGTAAAGGCACCATGTTTAGCATACCCCATAAAGGATAGGGATTTCTTTATAGAAATAGGCTTTTCTGAACATTGTATGTCAGCAGTGTTATCACAAAAACACGATTTGAATCACAAAACCATTGCATATGCAAGTAAGGCATTTTCCCAAGTTGAAATGAAATTTAATGAATGCGAGAAGGCCCTATTAACCACTGTGTGGGCGCTACAACATTTTCGCCCCATTGTTCAGGGAGAAAAGGTGATTATTGAAACAAATCATCAACCTTTGCAATTTTTAGAGAGTAAAAGAATTAGATCAGGCAATCTAGCGCAATCCAGAATCACTTCATGGACGCTGGCATTACAAGGTTTTCCCGTAGAAGTAAGATATGGACAAAATAAAAAGAGCCCAATTGCTCAAGGGTTAGCTGACTTACATGACTGTGCAGCTGAACAAATACCAAATGAAATGGAAGTGGAAGCTGGTTTGCAGGAATTTGAACAATCACCACACAAAGCTTTTGATGAAAAAACATGCAAGGATTTGCCAACTGTATATGTGGATGGTTGTGCTTTTCACATTGAAAATGACAGTAATAAACAATTAGTGGCAGGAATAGGAAATGTCTGGTTGAAATGTGAAGGCGTTCCTAGTATAGGGATGAGGATTGGAGATAGGAGCAGTCAGGTGGCGGAATTGGCAGCCATCTATAAAGCAATTGCTACTGCAGTTGATAAAAAGTTCAGTGAAATTGTCCTGGTGACTGATTCTGACTATGCACGGAATAGCTTTGTGGAGTATTTGCCTGGTTGGAAAGCAAGAGGCATGGTTACATACAACAAAAAGCCACTTAAACATGGAAAAATGATACAAGCCATAGACAAATTGGTGTCAGAAAATAATTTAACAATATACTGGAGAAAAATTCGTGGGCATTTAAAAACACCAGGAGAGGATAAGGAGGGAAATGATAAGGCAGACCATCTGGCTAAGATTGGGGCTGTGATGGGAGAATTGCTACCTATTGATTATTTAATGGGTGAAATACAAATTGATGCAGTCACACGTTCTAAAGCACCAAAGGAGGTAGATCAACCGGTGGTGCAGTGGAGTCATGACACGCCAGACCAAGATTTGATTGAGGCACAAAAGAATGATCAAATTTTGGGAATCTATTATAATCATTTGATAGATCCTGAACAAAATCCTTTAACAGAAAATGATTGTATGGGAAAAGAAGAGTTGAGGGTGTTATTAAAGAACAAAACACGAATTAGATTACAGGATGGGCTCATGATTAGAGAGTCCATAACAGGGCAAATACAGTGGGTAGTACCCCTTTCATTCAGAGGACTAATGCTACACCATGCACACGATGCCATAACTGCAGGCCATAGAGGTTCACAAAAGACATTAGAAATACTAAAAGATTATGCTTACTGGCCACATATGTCCCAAGATGTGGAATTATATACTAGAGGATGTCTAGTATGCGCCCAATTTAAACCTGCTTCACCAATGCATAGAGCACCATTGATGAAAAGAGGCCTAACTCTCCCATGGTCAGATTTGCAAATAGACTATGTAGGTCCTTTAAAAAGGTCGAGCAGGGGACACCGCTATATTTTGAGTGTGGTATGTTTGATGTCAAAATGGATTGAGTGCATTCCCGCACCAGATTGTAGTGCGCAAACAGCAGCCACATTGCTGGTGAACCATGTGTTCTCAAGGTTTGGGTTGCCACAAAGAATTGAGTCAGACAGAGGAAGTCATTTCACAAGTACTCTAATGAGTAAGGTATGGCAAATACTAGGTGTAAAAAGGAAACTACATATCGCATATCGGGCGGCGTCTTCAGGTACAGTTGAAAGAAACAATAGGTCTGTTGTGGACATTTTAAAGAAATTTGTGGCAGAAGCAGGTTCCAGCTGGGATTTGCGTTTACCATTGGTTTTGATGGCAATCAGGTCGACTCCTGCCAAAGCATCAGGTGTTAGCCCCCATGAGGTCTTAACAGGTAGGAAAATGGTGTTACCACAACACCTACTATACAGAACACATGAGCAAAATCTAGTGAGTGCATCCACAGTTCATGAATATATTGATGAACTGAGGAGGCATTTGCAACATGCATTTGCTTTTGTGCAGAGAAATCTGGAAAGAGCTGCTGACAGTGCTAAGTCATATTATGACAAAAAGACATCAGTAAAGGAATACAATGTAGGGGATCAGGTGTACAAGTTTCATTTTGGAAAAAGTAAACAGAAAAATTCTAAATTTCTGGCAGCCTGGCAGGGGCCATTTCGAATTATAGATAAAGTCTCTCCTGTAGTGTATAAAATTTTGAAAAATGAAGGTGAAACAGCAATAGAGCAGTTTGTCCATGTAAATCAAATCAAACCATGCCATCCCAGACATGAGATCAGGCAGCTTGAGCATGTGGAAACGGATAGGGTCCCTTGAGAAAATAAATGGGTGTGATCAGGAGGCAGTGACAAAGAAGTTAAAAAAAAGTTGATTGTTATGATGGCACATAAACACTGTAATTTATGTGAAAATATATAATATAAATAAATAAATAAATAAATAAATAAATAAATAAATGCACATATAACGGAAGCTCGTGGTTGGTGTGCAGAGAGAAAGTGTATTAAATATTGAATGCTGTTTTATATGTGTTTGTTTTCTTTTAACTTGTGTTTAATTTCAGAAAAAAGAAAAAAAAAACGAAGTATTTTTACCAAGCATGTTTTATTTTTGGCAAAAGGATGAAGTTAGTATTGTGCTATGTACTTAATCTGTTTATTTTCTATTTTGATTTAGACGATTAACATTATTTGATCGGAGGTTCCGGGATCAGAGGCCACGGGAGACGATGGAGTCCTGGAGTCCCCTGAATGAAGACCAAAAGATGCCTGCCTCCAGGTGGAGGTGAAGACAAAATAACCGGAATGCCAAAAGAGATGACTACTGTGGATTCAAGATTGCCAAGATGAAAAAGTACTCGAATGAACCGAATAACATCGCTGGCCGGGACATACCAAAAGAGACAAAGCAAAAGTTCCGGCATATGAAGTTCCACGTATTTATTATTTTAATTATTTATTTTAACTTGTTATATTACTTATTTGTTTTAGTTAATTGTTTTATTTCATTGTTTTTAATTGACTTGGAAAATTTAAACTTAAAGTAATGCCACTTCCACTGAGAAGGCAAATGTGGAACATTTTATGAACTGATGGACTCAGATGAAATGTTAATTGCAAATTTTCATTGATGCACATGAATATTCATTTTGTTGGATTGCTATATTGTAAAAAAAAAAAAATAGAACAAGTTGTTTTTAGGAATTGGCTTGGATTATAGCCAAGTTCTAAAAACAAAAGGAGGGTATATGTAAGGATATTTGGCACGTTACAGCACAGAGTACAGCACTACTGCACAAGTAGCATTACAGCACTACTGCACAAGTAGCATTTTTTTCAGCACTACTGCACAAGTAGCATTACAGCACTACTGCACAAGTAGCATTTTTTTTTTTGCAGCACCACCACAAGGGTGCGGTGCATTGCTATATGGGTTAGCAGATTAACAAGGAAAGACAGGCTATTCAGTCAAAAAACGATTTTAACATATAAGATGCAAAGCTATTTTTACAGTTAAAAGCACACGTGTTCATTTAAAAATGCACACTATTTTTCACCTGAAATGCCTATATTGCTAGAGACACATTTGAAAATTAACAGCTAACATATTAACCATTAACCTGACTAATAAAACCTTATTTTATTATAACTCACTAATAAAATGTGTTCTCTACTGCAGAATTAGGCATATTTTGAAAACCAGTTAAATGAGTGTGCAGATTTTTCCTCTCTTCTCTGCATGATTATCCGTGTTGTTGTGCACAGTAACTGCAGGAGGAAGGAAGTCAGATTTGCAACAATTGCAAATGTATAAGCGAAGCTATTGTTTAAAAGTAGGAGGATGAGAGATGATGGATTTCATTGGAACACGTCATAAAGAGGGCTGAGAGGAAAGTTTTAGTGGGCAGTAGCAGGGAAAAAGAGAAGAGACATCTTTCTGCACTACTGGGGAGAAGACCTGGCTGTGGGGGTGTCCTGCTGCAGTCGAGACTGGGGAAAGCTGAAAGAATTACATTTCCACTGGCAGAGGCTGTCCTATCTGAAAAAGCTGAGAATTCCAGGCAATGACCCCGGCTTGAGAAGGCAAGCGTCCCTTTTCGTTGGAGTTAAGCCAAGAGAGCCACATTCACAGAGAGAATCCTCTAAACAGATAAGGTAATTACCTAACTGGGGGAGCTGTGTGTGTGCACGAAAGTATGCAGTCAGTGTAGAAAAATGAAAGTCCCGTGCGTGTCTTAATCAAGTGCTAATGTTGCAATTTAAGTTCTGTTCTCCGCCACTATAATTGCAGTGTGTCATTGAAAATGCTTTGATTGTTCCCTTTTATTGCTGTAAAAAATGAGATCATGTCTAAATGCAAATTTTATAATACAGAAAATATTTGAAAACAGACGGGTGGTTTATTTTCTATTTACCATTACAATGCCAATGATGTGGAGAGATTTTTAAACAGTGCAATGGTCATTTTAAGACAGATGTGTGTATGTCAGAATCAGTATGAATAATTGTGAGTGACTATAGTATAACTTGTTGGAGGTACATGAGCCAACGGGAAGAGAGACTCTCTGAACATAGCTCCCTACCGTATATAAGGTAGTGGAAATTACCACAAGACTACCACATATAGCTCTCTGTCGTAAATAAGTCAGTGAGTTTGCCCATGGTGGCGCACCAACACTATCCCTGGAAATTGTGGTTTCCCTAGAATGCAGGTCTGAGGTCTCTCTAGTGATCACACGAAAAATCTAAGCGAAGATAAGGGATTCTGGACATTGGGGCCACAAATAAAACAAGGGAATTATGCTCACCAAAATACCACCAACCACGTATACCAAATATGCAGGTCTGGGTGCTGAAATAATGCATGTCCATTGTATTATTGTTGCACATGGCCAAATCTGAATACAAAGAGTGATTATTGCTAAGTTATTTCTCGGCGGTAATAAAATACCGTCAGGCCCCAAATCTCCACAAAATACCCTACAGAGTGCTCTCTAGTGTCACATTTTGCAGAGCCATCTAGCAAGTGCTGGTTTATGTTTGCTTATTTCAAGTGGAAGAAAGGCAGGACACCTGGTTGGGGTTTGTATTGGGGAGAGTGAGAGTAGCATGGGGTCAGTGGGAAACAGGGTGGGAAGGAGCGAGTGAAAATGGGAACACATTCTTTTTTGAATTTTTTTGTTTTAATTTATTTGTTTAATCAAAATTAGATTTTTACAAAGTAAACATATTTTCACGTTCTTACAGTTAGTCCTTCTCATTATCTCTACTTATTTGTACTGCTAGTGATTAGTCTGTTTTCCCATTCTTATGTTAAGAGGCTTCGGCAGAGCTGTTAAAGTTAGGACTAGTGGTGATGTATTTCAAAATTTTGAATGTGGTCATTAACCAGGAGTTTTTGTCACCCGCTATCAATTGTGACCACCAAACCTCTTCTTCCATTGGGTGTAGGTTTGTGGAAAAGTGTTGCATGTATCACGATCTTATCTTGCTCATACCCGAACATCTCTTTCTCTTTCCTTCGTTTGCAGAACCGACAACTGTTTGTAAGGGAGAGGCCTCTGATGGCCCGGATCTCATTCATCTCTAAGAGATTTAGTCACACTCTTAAAAGTAGGTTACGCGCGGCACGACTGGGAAATCTCTTGAGGAAGTTTTGCACTTCGTTGACTTTTCTTTTATTGGCAGGGAGGTGAAATGTTAACTTGCATGGTCCGGCTGCCTCTAAGGTTTTTATCCAGTTAAGATCTTTGAGTTTCTTGATGACTTTCACCGGGTTTTTAATGAGTTCCTCCTCATTACTCTCAATAGAGGATAATAAAGCCATGTTGTCGTTGCCCCATTTAGTGAGCATTTTGCTTCCAGATGCTTATAGCTCATTGTTTATTAGGCTGTAAATTAAAAGAGGATGTGGCACCCGACATTTCCTGTACAGCATCAGGGAATTACAGTTTACTTTATTTTGCAGAGATGGTAAATTTAATTCACGTCTGATTGACGCAACGGGTGTAGAGTTTGGAAGACCCAAGACCGATCTCCAGAAATGACCCTCAATTTTTGGCCATAGTGCCCCTGGGAGTTTAGGCATTGCGTCCACCCCATAGGTCACCATTGGGATGACATTCCTTTTGTAGAAGTTAATCACCAGGAGCGTAGAGAAGAGGCCACATTTCCGGTTGATTACTTTCCCTTGAACCATCAGCTTTCTAATTTTTCCACGCAGAACTTGTTGCATTGCCATATGTTGTTTTCAACTATTGGGCGTGACTCCTAGGTATTTGAAGTCTTTCACTTTTTCAATGATCTCGCCATCCAAGGCACATGTCAATTTTTTCCAGCTTCTTAATGGAAGATTCTATTTTCATGATTTTGATTTTGGCTTTATTGATTTCAAGGTTATTTTCATGCATATACTCTTGTAAACTGTTCAGTTGTCGTTGTAGACCAATGGGGGTGTAGTCCAGCAAGATTAGGTTGTCAGTGTACATTAATCGGCTGATTTTCATCTGGCCTAGTTTAGGTGGAAAGGATCTTACTGATGTTTCGTTGTCCTTCAGGTCTCCTAGATAAGGCAGGAAGGGGGCCGTGGCTAGGGGACAGCCCTGCTTTACTCCCCTAGCTGTTGGTATCTCTGTCGGGAGGATCGTTGTTGGTTTAGACAAACTCTCATGGTCGTGAATGTATATAGGGACTGAATGGGTTGTAGATTGTCTTCCCGGTAGTTAGAGGCCCTCAGTTTGGACCATAATCGTGCTCTGTTTACACGGTCAAATGCCTGAGTTAAGTCAATGAAGGCAGCAAATATATGAGGCCCCCCTTCCATCACTTTGCTTTTTAGTATACTCAACACAAGTATGTTGCCAGTTGTTCCGATTTATGTTTTAATCCAGACTGAAAGTTGTCATTGCAGGCTGAAGTAGTGACCCATGCTTGTAGTTTTTTCCAGTAAAAGGGAACCAAAAACGTTCCCTATTGGGTCCAACAGTGCAATTGGGCGGTAATTTATTGGGTCGCTGGTGTTGCCTTTCTTGTAAATAGAGACGACTATTGCTGATGTCCAGGATGCCGAAATTGATTTTGTTTCAGAACATCTACAAAGACATTTGCTGATAAATGATGCCCATTCTTCTGGGTGAGATTTTAGATCTAAGTTTATAATGTCATCCGGTCCAGGGCCCTCGAGTTCTTTAGTTTTTTTAACAGGTCGATGATGGCCACCTGGTCATCCAGGATGGCCCAAAGAATTTTATCTGGTGGAAGGATTTCTCATTTGATCGAGTGGCTGTTGAAATAGGGACTCAAAATGTTTGACCCACGCTGATTCGCCAATGCTGTCCAGGATAGAGTTTTCAATAGAGGGGGTTGTAGTTCTTAAAAGAGTCCAAAATTCTCTAGGATTCTTTCCTGTTAGGGCTCGTAGCATGTTTTCTGCGACTTGTTGGTATAAATTTAGCCATTGGTGTCAAACCCACGATTTATATTTTCTTGGGGCGGCTGTGTATAATGCTTTTGCCTGAAGGGGTTCGAGTCTTAGAGCCTGCCTCTTGCTTCTCCTATATTCACGTCTTTTTATCACTAGATCTCTTTCATATATGTGCTGATTAGGGTATCTGGTTCTGTTGTTCCTTGGTGACGTTCTTCTTATATGTCTTGAGAAGTGGCTGATAATCAACCGTTTTTGAGCTTCAAGAGCTTTCCAAGTTGTTATATTTATTTGTCTTTTATGGCGCTTGAGGAAAATTGTAATCTAGTGCACTGGTTATTTACTTCGATTTGGGTCATTGTTCATAGGCTGGTAAATCTCGATGTTCTCCATGTCATTGATAGGAGATTATGATCACTTGCCTGTGTTCTAATGAAAAATGAAGCTGTTACTTGAAGTAGAGGTCTTGTGACGAAGACGTGGTCAATAGTTGTCCCGTGCCCATCTCGTTTCCATGTTGGTGGTCGGTTTTAGCTTTTAAATGTGTGCAAGCTGTATAAGTCTATGGAATTCATTAAGTTAATCCAAAGGGTTTGTCTTCTCCCTGAAGCAGATGTAATTTCTGTACTTTTATAGATGTTATCACTTTGGCAAGTTGCATTTAAGTCCCCACAAATGAGGAGATGTGCTGTCAAGTGCTCTGTTATGGCCGAGTCTATCATAGACAGGTATTGAGAAGTGTCAATTGTTGCCGGTTCCAGTATGTATTTAGAATTATGATTGGTGTAGATACTTCCTTAACTCTAGACTAGTCTCTATTGGCCCAAGTTAATAAAACCCCCTGCAGGAAAGAGTTGGATACAAGGAGTTATTTCATACTAAGGCCACAACCATGTCTACATGCCGTTAAGAGGCCAGAAAAAGGGTGCCCAAATTGCCCATTCGCAGCCAGAGAGAAGGCGATCTCGTATCCATCTAAAATTGGCTTTTGCATCAGCCATGTCTCTTGCAAACACAAGATATCATAGTTTCCTAAATCAAAGTCCCCTGGTTCAGCAAATGGTGGTGGCCCCTGGTGTTCCATGAGCATAGCTTCAGTTGATCTCTGAGGTGGATTGATGAAGGGGCTACATGAAGTTTGTGCTCAGTCTTTGGGAGTGGCTATTTCTTCTGCTGCAAGGCTAGGGCCTTCGGGAGCCACAACCACAGGCCATGCAGAGAGATGGAATTATCCTGAGTCTTCGGGGGCTCTTTTTTTGATGAAACTTCCTGCATGATGGTTCTTGTTGTGCTCTTGATGTGGTTTTACGGTTCATTGTCAGCAGGGTGGAACTTGACTTTACTGTCCTCCCCAGGTACTGGCCTCGATGGACCATGTAAGGAATCCTTAGTTGGCCAGGAATACAGTTTTTGTGTAGCCTGGGACTCTGTCATGTTGTTTTTACACTGGGATTTAGAGACATTAAAAGGAATGGAAGACTCTTTACTTGGTTTAACGGAGGATGCCTGTGTGATGTTATTCTGGGAGTTGTCTTTGTACGGTAAGGACATTTTAGTGGGCACCATACCCCGTCTTGATCTTCTTTCTTGCCCCTGTGATGGCCCATGGCTAGTAGTTCCTTGGCTTCAACTCTTAGTCATTTTTTCACTGTTGTAGATGAGATGTGTAGGATGGTACTGGCTTTATGCTGCCTATGGCTGGGATCGACAATTTTCAGATCATCAGATTCAATCGCTCGCAGGTTTGGAATATGATGAAACAATATTAGAACCGACCTCCGATTTAGGATGACTTAGTCATCATTTCCTGGGATCTGTACCAGTTTGAATTGGCCTGTGGGGTTGTCCCTTTTAATGGGTTCCGTGTTGTAGATGGCTGTTCTCTATCTATAATGTGACCTTGTACTCATCCTTTCATGGTGAGTGAATCTCTCGGGATCCGGTCTAGAGTTGCACTTTTTCGTATTTCCCCCGGGCTTTGGACTTTCTTTCAAGTGCTTATGCTCACGCTGTTCCTCTGTATGACTTCTATTTCTCTTGTTTTGTTGCAGAGCAGCGATCAAGTTTTTTTTCTTTTCTGTCGGGCGGGGATTTGAGAGGGCACTAATTCGTTTTTTCTGTTATGTTGTTGCATCTTTCTCACGTGAGGAAGGGAGGTGACGTTGCTTCTTCATTGATTTGAGCATCATTTTGGGTTCGAGTTATGAACTGGGAATGTTCTGTTTGTGAGACCGCCCAGTTAGACATCTTAAGCAACGGTGGCCCAGTAGGCTCTTCAGTTAGATGCTGGCTAATGTTCATCAAAATCTCGTTTTCCAAGAAGTCTTCCACTGATCTTTGCGACTTTGAGTTGTCTGGAGTGGCCTTGGTTACATTTGTTGGTTTGGTTTGAGGATCTTTCTTGGCCTTTTACTTTGTAAAGTATCCCAGGGAGATGCGGCGAAAGCTGGCGAAAGCTGGCGTTTGTAATTTACTTTCCGCCGTTGGATTGCTTTCCAGACGGGTCCCCTGATTCAGGTGTAGCCCAGAGTTTGAGGCCTCCTCGTTGTTCCCTCTAGGTTTCGATTTTCCAAAAATAGAAAATGGTTGATCCAAAATGTCTTTTATGTTAGAGGAGCATGTCATTTCTACTTCTCTTGTCTTCACGCTGAGTTGGTCTCCATTGTTCAATGCCAAAGTCCCTTGCAAGTTGCAGCCTGAATTGGTGGCCCCTAACATTTTGGCAGGTTTCACGCTACCAGAGGCTCTAGATGACTCTTGGTTAAGTCAGTCAGCGTTACAGTTTGCAAACTTGTTTCTTTGGTAGATGTTAAAGAATTTGTACTTGCACATTTACGGCCTGGACCTTCTCGTGTGACGGGCATTGCAGGAGTCAAGTGGTCTGGGGGAATAATTTGGTTCTTCATTCTTTCCTCCAAGGCCCTTATATAGCTTTCTAGAAAGATCGATTTGCTGTGTATTATAGCTTGGATTGCTGTGTGATCCTTTAGCGTATTTTTTATAGATTCAAATAGCTTATTAAATGGAGCTAAGGCTATGGTCATTGAGGACATGATGGAGAAGATATCTGGTTTTTGGGTGGAGTTTCCTTAATTCCAGATGTAGTTTGGTTGAGTTGACTTTTGTTATTGTGCAAGGGCTTTAAAGACAATAAAAGCCGAAGTCTTTGAGTGATGTGATAGGGGCTGAGTCCAATGAATTTCTGCGACTAAAAACGGACTTAATGGGGCCAATAAGTGGACCTCGAGGGTAGCTTGTTCAGGCTAATTCTCGCCTTGCATAGGTTCCAGAGTCATGATGTAGTAGATCAACAAAGGACCCCTGAGATGACTTTGTCTGATGATCTTGGGGCATGTCATCTCTTACAATGGTTTTGGTTTCTTTACTTACCGTCAGCCAATTTGCAGTTGGGCATTCGGCTCTCCATTGTGTCTGTAGCAAAGGTAAGTTGCAGGTTGTGGTCGAAATAGGCTGGTTATGTAGAGCCTTTTCGGTTGTCCCCACGGTTGGTTGTGTAGAGAATTTACATTTGGCTTCCTGAATCTGTTGCGCCGGTGCAGCTTCTATGATAAAATAAAGGAAGAATACTGTAATATTTTAATTAGCGCCTTTATTTGTTTTTGGAAAATTTCAGTTAATTACATTAATGTTTCTTTGCTGGGACAGATTACTTTTCTTTCCGGTTTATAACAAAAGATATTTGTCCATTTCTTCTATAGGGTGTCCTTTATTTGCAAAACAATCACTGAATCACTTTTTGTTCAGTTGGTTTGTGAAGTGATGTTTTTGTGTTTGTATTAAATTGTTTTCACATAGATTGTCCTTCATTCACAAAACAGTCACTGTATCACTGTCTTTGTTGTTCAGTTGTTTTGTGAGTTGATATCTCTTGTTCTTGTTTATGCTGTTGCCCAAAAGATATTATATGGTTAAATGTCTAGCATTCCTTTGGGTTGGAGGCATCTCAAAACGTGTTTCCTTATCTAAGAATTTGGCTGTTCCTCAGGAGGTTCCTTTGTATTTGTTTAGAATATTTCTTATGTTTTTACAAAAGTTTTTGTTGTCCCTTGATTTGAAAAGTGAAATTTTTGTTTGTATCCATTTGTTTGGATTCTAAAGAGGTCTGTTAAGAATCACAGAGTTCATTTCAGAGCATTCTTTTTCAACATTAGCAGTAGTCTAAATCATGAGTTTTTGTATCGTCCTCTGGTTCAATTAGTGAACGTTTGTTTGCGTCTGTTTGCTGGAAAGTGAACCAAACACTTATTTTAGTGGGTGCTGCTTTTAACCAAACTTAAGGTCTGTTAGCAGAATGGAATATTGTCTGACTTGCATTTAAGATAGATAAAGGAAAAAAAGAAAAACATCACATGTGGTAAGATCGACAAACAATTGGATTACCCCATTTTGATTTTCATTAAGCCTTTGTACTTAAATTGGATTATAGTAATTAATGATACCTTATGGGGGCGCTGTTGAGCAGCCTACAAAATGGCTACCTAGCACTTAAGCTCCCTGTGGCAATGACATGAATCCGACATCATCAGCGGTTTTTACCTAACATTTTCTAATTGTGCCTATGACTATGTGCTGCTGGAATCCTGAGGCATATCCGCCTCCAACTCCAGGTGAGATTGGTGCTGCATGACCCTATTGCGACTGAAGTGCCTGCTGTGGCCTATGTGACGGGTCCGCAGGGATCTCCCTGCACTTGCCTCCGAGCTGCAGCCCGTGGGGCCTCCCATCTGCGTGGAGCTGACGTCTTCCGGTGTCGGGGTTGCCCCGCTTCGCCTCTTTGTGTCCACCCCAGCTCCTCACGCTGCTGAGCGATTTGACCCAACCGATATGTTATAGACTGTGCCGTGTGTCGGCGTCTCACGGCTTCGGCAGACCTGGAGTGGGCGCGTGACCCGGCACTGCTTACCTGATCTTCTGCTCTGTTTGCCCACTGGGGAGGAGTGCTGCTGTTGGCCATGGATGGCATTGGTGTCCATTGGCTTGTGGCTGCCCCGACTCTCTCCTCGTGCGGTACCTGGAGGGGGGGCACTATCGCTTGCCCGCTGCTGTGTGATGCGGCTGGTGCTCTATGCTGGCACACGCCTGGGGATCCACGTGCACCCTCCCCTCGGACCCGCCACCGGTACGGCCCCGCCGAACATACAGTTGAGGTGCTGTGGGGGGGCTCGGGTGCCCCTGGTGCTGCTCACATGGGTGCCCGTGCCTCTCTCCATGGCCCCCTCGATGTGCGTGTTGTCCCCTGTGCCTAATCTGCTCCTTACGTAAACCTGCGGGACCGGGAGCTTCCTAGCAGGGGCTGACTGGCGGCCCCTCATGCTCCCTTGGTTTGCGCTGGGACGAGTGATCCCTTTCCGGCCCATGGGCTCTGAGGCCTGATGCTGCCATCGTCCCCTGGAATCTAATAGGGCTGGCTCCACTTACTCATGCGGACTCCCAGCACTGCTCCCAGTGCCAACCCCACTCCATTGACTCTCTACCACGTGTGCACGCATGAACTGCTGTTACTGTGACTGGCCTCACTGACTTAATTTGTTGCACCACGGCCTTCTTCATTCCTGCCTCCAGCCAGCAGGGGGTGGTAAACTGTCACAGCCATTCTACCATATTGATGCTCTCATCTGCAGGTCGCCTGACTAATCTTAGCCGCATCTCCCTTGTCTGCCAGGTCTCCTCCCTGGCGCTTCATCGCCCATGCTGCTCTAAACATCAGTGATATCGGACCTCACTGGCCCCTACGCACTGCCCCCAGTTCTCTCTCACCAGGCTACCAGTGTGCTCATTCTCCACGGCTGCTATTGGTCCCCGGCTGGATATATCATCCTGCTCAGGCTTTCTAAACTGTCTTTTGCCATCACCACTGGGCCTATTACCTCTGCCGGTGCGGACACTTTTGTACCGCCCTGGGCTCTGCCTGGTGGGGGTCTGGGTACTGACGCTGCCGCTCTGCTGCATCTGAGCTCCCACCTGCGCGCCTCCTGATCGAGGATTGCAGTGGCATATCCCCACTTTCCCGACCTTTCTCCCAGGTTCCTCATCGACTCTTGTCGTGACGGCAGGGTCTGATAGCCGAGGCCTGCACTGGGTCGCCTCGCGCTGCCCACCACTCATGCACCTCTACGTGCTGAACAACATTGTGTTGCCAAACAGATCACATGGGGTCGGCAAGTCGGGGACCATGGATATGTTCACTAAGGCTACCCTTAGGCCTGAGCTAGGCCACCCATCTTCTAACCAGGAGGAGTCTGAGTCACACTCAAGTATGCCGGCCTCAGACCTTGCTTCAATGATGGAGTCCATGGCTAAGAACTTTGCCTCATTCCATGAAAAACTGGATGACATTAATACCAACTTGGCATCGCTCAAATCCCAAATCGACCAGGCTGGAACCAAGATCACTGAGGCGGAATCCAGAATCAGCACTAATGAAGATGGTCTGCATAACCTTCAGAATACCGTTGCTTCCCTCACTTGTGATTACGCAGGAATAATATCCGGATCAACGGAGTTCCAGAAAATGCCTTCAAGGGCCGCATGGAATTAGCAGTGGAAAATCTCCTAAACGACTTGCTAGATACCCCAACCTCTCTCCTTTTTTACTATTGAGCGCACCCATAGAGCCCCATCACCGTGACCAAAATCTGGAGACTTCCCTAGGCCTGTAATTGCCAGGATCCTAAACTACAGGGACAGAGACCTCATCCTTTGCTTGTCAAGGGAGAAGGGCGAGTTGCGCCTTGGTTCCCAAATAATCTGGATCTTTCCCGACTTCTCCGTGGGCGTGCAACAGGAGAGACGCCAATTTCTTGGAGTTAAAAAATTACTCAGAGAGTGGAATGTTCCATATGCAATGTTGTTTCCTGCTCGCCTCAAGTTCACCTTCAAGGAAAAAATGTACTTTTTCACTGTTCCAGACGAAAATGTGAAGTTCATAGAGTCACAAATACCTATGCACAACCCTGCAGAGGATCTGATGGATAATGACTGAGGCGTGATCTCACTCTCTTCGCAGGTCCCATGTTTTTGAATAATGTTCTCCACCTGCTGTACTACTGATGAGAGTAATTGCCGCATCGGCCCCCCACGCATTTATGTATGGGTTGCTGAACTGTGGCGCACCTTGCTAGCAAGTTTACACCCAGTCATTCTCAGTTTTGCCCTTTACTTGGTTTGTGTGATGCAATTTAATGCACTTACTCTTGACAGAACTACTTGCCTCAACGTTTGCCTAGTGCTGATCGACCGTATGTCATTAGGTTCTTCATGTTGTGTTCTCTCACTGTACATACCATTAGGATGTAGCTGTTTATTGGTTTTGTGTAACGCCTGCCAAAGTACCGCCTTTGATACCTTTCTTCTTCTGACAATTCATCTGCACGGCAACCGCGCACCCCACTGCAGCCGCAATGGTTAGTTTTGAGGGGGTTTTGACTGCTGGCCCCTGTTGGGCCCTCAGAGCGGCTGGACCGAAGTTAGATGGGTCCGCCGTCATCTGGTTTGCGGAACTTGTTGGCAATCTCGGGTGGGGAGTGGTTGGGGACACCGTTGCTGGTTGTTGGGTGGTGGGGCAGTGGATGTGTTCGGGTTGTTTATATGAAAAATGGCAGTGATGGTACAGCATTTCACATCATGAAAGAGTCACAGAACGGTGACGGTCTTTATAGGAGATGCACACAGATTCACACATGTTGGGATGTACCCTAGAACTTCAAGATGCCCACTAAGTTCATGTCCTGGAATGTCCAGGGCTTGAGCAATTACACCAAGGCTTGCAAGATTATTGCTTACGCCCAGAGACACAGTGTTGGGATACTTCTGCTGCAGGAAACACATTTGCGTGCCCATTTAGCAACTGCTATTGCGCCCTCCTGGGGACCTGACAGATGCTATACAACTTACTCCACACAGGCCAGGGATGTTCTTACACTCATTCACAAATCCATTAAATTCACTCTTAAGAAAAGCTACATCGACCCAGATGGCAGGTATGTCATATTATATTGCACGCTGGTAAATAGGGAGTACCTTTTATTGAACACCTATGGACCTAATGTTGATTCCCCTGAATTCTTTAATACAGTGGCCACAATCCTACTGGGCTACGTTGGGGTTCGGATCATCTGGGGAAGTGACTTGACTCTCATACTTGATGTCGGCTTGGACGCTATCACGGGCGGCACGAACACTACATGCACATAGCACCGCACTTGATATACGTGATATCTGGAGGGCTGTCCATCCCCTTTCGCGTGAATACACCTACTACTCAACAGTGCACGATAGCTCATCCCGAATAGATCTCTTCTTGTTGTCCAGCGAGCTGATGGATAAAGTTTTTGAAACCCAGATACTAACTTGCACCTTATCTGACCACGCACCTATTACCCTGTCTCTTGAGCTGGGCTCGCCTAGGCCCACACCTAGTACCTGGCGTTTTAAAACATCTTAGAGGACACAGCCGCTGGGACCCGCTGGGAAGCTTTCAAAGTGTATATTACGGAGATGTCCATCTCCAGGGAGGCCAGGGTTCTGAAGACCATAAGAAACAATCTAAACCAGTCCGAGTCTAGGCTGCGTGACATGGAGCGTGACTGCGCTACCGTGGCTGATCCCACTAAACTTGCACTAATTAGTGAGGAACTTGAAGTCTTTGAGGCACATGCCACCAGGGAGGTGCGCTAATTCAGCTGTCGACAAGCTGCACAGAAATTGGGGAGGGTGATAGGCTCGGGAAAACCCTTGGCAGGTTGATCAGGGGGGAACGCGCTCAGACCCAGATTGTGTCCATCAAAGAAGCCGATGGCGAACCACAATGGTCGGATCAGCAAAAACTGGGGATATTTGCTGAGTTCTACACTCGCCTTTACGCGTTGCCCCCAGAACATAGTGAACAATAAATGAGAGCCCTTCTCGCCCAGATCCCCATGACTTCCATCACTGACTCCACTAGGAACCAATTGGATTCCCCGATCTCGCTGGACGAGATTGTCAGGGCGATCTTGGACCTCCCGAAGGGTAGGGCGCCTGGCCCCGACGGGCTAACCCCAGAGTTCTACCAGCAGCATGTCACCATTCCTGCTCCCAAACTTTTGGAGGTTTGGGATGAATATCTCTGACTGGCTTTTCTTCCTCCTTCCCTACGCGAGGTGGTCATAACAGTGCTCCTCAAGCCCGGTAAGCTGGCAAGCGAGTGTGGCTCATATAGACCCCTTTCTCTTATGAATGTTGATATTAAGATTTTCGTCAAAGTTATGGCTAACCGTTTTCTCCCGCTCATGACACACTTAGTGCACGAAGACCAAGGGGGGGTTTGTGCCTGGTAGGTCTACCTCCCACAACATCCGCCGGCTCTTTAACGTCATGGCCAGAATAGACAAAGACGCCTCTGCCATCGCTGTCACACTTGATGCCCAGAAGGCGTTTCACATGGTTTTGTAGAAGTGTACATGGCTGGTCCTGGAAACCACGGGAATCAGTCCTGAAATTATCAAATTTATTAAACTACTGTACACTGCCCCGGTGGCTAGGGTTCGGGTTAACTCCTTCACTTCTGTGATCTTCACGCTTTTCAGGGGCACTTGTCAGGGCTGCCCCTTCTCCCCGATTCTGTTTGCGCTTGTCATAGAGCCCATGGTGCACCACGTTAGGGGGCGACATGCCCATAGGGGGATCCGTTTGAAAGATAACCCTGAAATTGTATCTATGTACACGCATGACATGCTCTTGTACATTAGAGATCCCACCACCCACCTTGATCCCATCCTACGGGACATCACATGCATTGGCACCTGCTCAGGCTTTACGATCAATTACTCCAAATCGGAAATCTTCCCAATTACCAGCAATGCCCAGCAACCTGCCTCGGAGTACCCACTCCGTTGGTCCCACAGCAGCATTAAGTAGTTGGGTGTCCAAGTGTTCCTTACCAAGTCTACCCTGTAGGCGGAAAATTATGGCGCTGTCGCACACCTTGCTGAGTCAAAAATGACTAGATGGCGCTCTCTCCCACTTTCACTGGCCGGAAAACTTTCCCTTATCAAAATGGTTCTGTTTCCTAAACTTCCATATGTCTTCTGCAATATACCAATCTGGCCTGGGAAACAGTATTTTACGAAACTACACACAACTTGTGCACAATTCCTCTGGCATTCAGGTGCAGCCCAATATGCAATGTATTGGTACCCAACCCCCCTTACTCGCCCGCATGTTAAACTGGAGCTACTGGATGCAGCTGAGACCAATATTATGACACTAATACTACATTGCGATTACACCCCTGATTCTCCGCTCGACCCAGTTGCTGCTACTTTATTTGCCTGGGGGCGCTTATAAAAATGCCACAACCTATGCATGCCCATGCTACAAATGGCTTTGTGCCTGGGGGTTTCCCGGGCTGGAACCCACATATGATGCAGCTCTCTCTCAACACTGGGAGGATCTGGGTTACCGCGCAATCGCAGACTTTTTCACTGATGGGAAATATATCGATCAACAATCATTGAGACTGGGTCACTCTGGATCTGCACTTGAGGTGCTACAGTATTACAGGCTCTGTGCCACCTTCCAGGCCAGGTGGCCCACCTTCCCCGACGAACCTCCTGATACTCCTGAGGTTGACTTCATAGCCAACTCAAGTGGCACCCGCGGCACAGTCTCCTCTTTATACAAACTACTAATGACTGGAATCCCAACCCAGCCCTCCAGGGCCTGCACTGAGTGGGCGGGTGAGCTGGTCCTTGAGATTTCCGATATAGGAGAAGATGTGCACACATACCAAAAGGGTATCCCTCAACTTCCGCCGTGTCATGCAGTTTTAATTGCTCAACAGACTGTATTACACCCCCAGCAGAATCTCTAGGTTCACTGATACTGCTATACATACATGTGCCCGATATGGGGAGGGGGCTGCAGACCATTTAAACATGTTCTGGTCATGTCACAAACTGGAGACCCCAGCCCGCTGGGAGCCCTGTTTGGAATTTGGGAATCTGCTGACGCCAAGCGGTTTGTTAAGTTCCTTGATATAAGCTGCATGGTAGCCATGAAATGTATACTTCAGGCTGGGAAAAGCCCCGTCCCCCTGACCTTCCAGAAATGGCTCAGTGACTTGTAGGCTGCCTTTAATAGTTACCTTAGCAATCAATCGGAAAATGCATCTAGTCGTAACTCACCTGGGGTTCCCTAAGTGTATTATCAGTTATCTGTGTATCTCACAAATCCATGTTTTCCTGTGCTCAATCTGTTGCCGGCTTCCTAGGTGTACTGCATATAGAAAAGGTATTGATTGCATAATATGCTTTACCATATGTGTGTACTGTATTACTCTGCCTTTAAAAAAATAAAAAAAATAAAAAAAGAATGATACCTTATATTCCGACTGGTCTGTTGTCGATCGCAGTATTCATTTTGAAACGTTAATTTCCAATTTGGGCGGTTTCCTATATGGGAGAGGCATTTTGTTTGTACATTAGCATTGACTCTTGGTTACATGCTGTTAGCACTTTGAAGTGTTGTGAAAGACCTTGCATTTTTCAGGACTTCTAATGCATTTGTAGCCTCCTGACACTGTGCATTGGAGCCAGCGCACAAACTCACGGTGTGTGTATGAACAATCTACTCTGAATTAGGGCACGCATCCCCTATCTTGCACTGCAGTTTTCTGCCCTTCGAGTGGGAAAAGTGGTCATGCTGATTAACTCTGGGGTATAGAGTCTTTGTTGACCTTTTGAAGGAATCGTGTCCTGAAGATGGCCTAAGAAAAGAGAGATCTAAAACACTAGAGATAGTGTCTGAAACAAAAACATGGCCGAAACATGCCAACATCTATCTGAAATACCTGTCTGATTTAACTGTGGGATTCCTATACAAACAAAACATTTTTCTGTTATTTGCACCCCCCGTTCCATGAGTGCTTTTGTACCTTGTTTTTTAACTAATTGTGTATTTTCTAATTGTGTAATGTTGTATGTAGGGCATTTGTCGCCCCTTTTTTTATCCACAATATTAAAAAGTGAATTTATTTTTTCTACGTCTGTGCCTGTACTGGGTTCATGATGTCCCGTAATAGCAAGATGGGATGTGTCTAGTTTGTAACCGGGCGTCACGGTGACACATTAGGGCAACGGAAAGAGGGGTAATCAGACTCACCTTCTGTTTTTTTACTTTGAATGAATTCCTTTTGAGTTCTGATCCCCCGAGAAAAAAAGCTTGGGAATTTACCTGATTTAGGTAACACTCTACTCTTGCCAGACAAAATTCTTTTTCTTTTTGTGAGATATCCAACTTATTTATAGTTGGACATTGTCCAATGTTGGAGTTTGCCCATATTGACTCTATAGATAGGCTTTGTGCCTTATCTTGCTTTAATTCATTGTTTGGTCTACAGGAAATTGTACATCTCCTGATCCTTGTTGAGTCCGGTGTGGCAGGTATCCATAAGGCAGATCCAAAATGCTTCTCTTTTCCTTAGAATATTTTCTATGTTTCCTCCTCGGGGTGGAAGTTTTATTTCATCTATTCCAAAGAATTTGACATTACCAATGCCTTTCTGTATGTGGTTTGCCTGATAGTGATGGGCTAGTGGAGTTTGTGAATCTTGGTTTTGAATGGATCTAATATGTTCACCAATCCTTGTTTTTAAATTTCGTATTGTACTTCCGATGTAATATTTTGAGCAAATGCATTTGATTGCATATACTACATAATAACTATTTCAATTGATGAGTTGTTGGATTTTTTTGATTTGTCCATTGGCCAATGTGATGGTAGTTCTTGCATTATCCGAATATTTGCAAAGGCTGCAGGTCCCACATTTGTAGTTTCCTGTTGGTGGGGGATTCAACCACATTCTTTGTGTTGGAATGTTGATCTTTTTTCTTACAAATGAAGTGAGATGGACAAAGTACACTTTTGAAGTTTTTAGCTCTACGAAACGTTAGACTTGGCTGTGGGTCTAACAAAAGTTCTAGGTCATTGTATGTTTTAAGTATGTTTCAATTCTTTTTAAGAATATTGGTGAGCACTCTGTTGTTGCTGTTGTATATTGTGATGAATCTCATTTTTTCCGGTATTGTTGTATTTTTGATTTTGTTCATCAAAAGTTCTGTTCTTGTTCTTTGTTTGGTTTTCAGATAACTTTTTTGTAAGAGTTTATGATTGTAGCTTCGATGTTTAAATTTGTTGATAGATCCATTTGCGTTAATTTCAAAATCTTGTGGTTTTGTACAATTGCGTTTGATCCTCAGAAATTCTCCATATGGTATATTTCTTGTGATTTGATGAGGATGGTTGCTGGTGGCATGTAGTGAGCTATTAACAGCTGTTTCTTTGGTGAAAAGTATGGTGTGGATTTTGTTATCTTATATGAACACTTTGAGATCCAGAAAATTGATGTTGTGTTTGCTATGATGGATGGTTGATTTCAAGCTGTAATTATTGGTATTGAGATATTGGTGGTACACATTGAGTTGATTTTCTGTTCCATTCCAAACAATGATGATATCATAGATGTACCTGCCCCAATATGTGACTTGGTTGGTTGAACTGAAAAACGGTTGGGTCCATGCATGTTCTGCCTCAAAATGTCCCATATAAAGATTGGCATAGGGGGCCATATTTAGCCCCCATCGCTGTTCCTTGGATTTGTCTGAATTTGTCTTTGTTGAAGGTAAAGATGTTATTGTGAAGTGTAAATTCTAGCATCTCCAAGAGCATGCGGTTTTGTTCCAAAAACAATATAGATCTTGTCTTTTGAAAGTATTCTGTGGTGAGTAATCCCTTTTCGAATAGAATGCTCGTGGACAGACTCGATACATCTAGTGTCACCAGCCAAACATTGGGTTCCCATTCTATGTTCTCACAAGTCACATACTGGTGCAGGTACATCGATGACATCATCATGGTTTGGAATGGAACAGAAAATCAACTCAATGAGTACCACCAATATCTCAATAACAATAATTACAACTTGAAATTAACCATCCAATATAGCAAACACAAGATCAATGTTCTGTGAAAACATAAAAATAATATGAGGCCGGGAAGCCCAAAAGAAACACACCAACACAGGTTACAAAGAACATACACTTGCTTTATTTAAAAGCTACAACAGTTACCAAAGTCATTTGACAAACGGATAGCTATTCGGCTCTCAGAGTAACGTAACAAACTTCAACGAAGGTTTGATGCATTAGTAAGAGAGACCGTACATTGGAATACTTGGGTCTTTTATATGATTGTCCAGCCCTTTGCCAACCCCCTCGCGGGTTAACCATTCTTGGGATCGGGCCTAAGGGTTCCTTGCCAGGTCAATCCTATAATTTATGCATTTTGATTAGTTTCGCTGATATAGTTGTATATTTACACATAGGTCAGCAATAGGACAAGGTCTCAGTTCGCGACCCCAACAAGTGGCCTGCAGGCATATTAATTATTCGTGTGTGCGGAGGTCACAACGGCCAGAATCTTACTCAGAATGTCATTTGGCCTCCATTTTGATGTTCAGGGTGACTTCCACATTACAAGAGAACCTAAAATGGCGGCTTAATCCAAGATGGCGACTTACATTACTTTCTCTAAGGTCAAGACCTTGCCGCGGAGTTTATTCGCATGATATTTTAGACAACTTGGCGTAGGCCAATACACATACAATTGCTGCGATAGCAGGCATAATATTGTTTCAATTCCGACAGACCCTCCTTTTGGCCTATGCCAAGTGCTAATATCATTTCTGATACTTTTGCAAATAACTCCATGCATTGTCGTCCATACATCCTGAATCATTATCTGTAATGTCTATAGCCATTAGGTCGTTCATCAGAACCTCTTGTAACACAAACTCTTTAGATGCTGTATCTGGGGCATACATTCTGTGCCCTACTGTGCTCACTGCTTGAGCACAACATCCCCCTAGCATTACACATATACTAGGTAGACATTGAAAACAGCAACACATAAATAGCAGGATCCCTAAAATAATCAGAATGACAGAAAGCACCTTTCAACCCCAAGATCGTAGAGAATCCCAAAACCAGGCGCTGATATTCCAATCTCCCACAGGAACATGCACCTCAGAACTAAGGATGTGCAAGTTCTGCATTGCTTTGAAAATTGTCGGCGAGGAATCTGGTACGAAAACACAACAAGCGGACCCCACTAATTTGCATACTCCACCACGTTCTGCCAGAATGACATCTAATGCCATCCGATTTTGGAGTGCTACCAATCTTATTGCCTTTTGTTCTAGTGTCATATTGTAGAGTATGTCCGTGGTCCGGTTGATGGTTCTCTCCAGTACTCTTGCTAGTCCCCTAATGTTTTCAGAGTTTGCTATCTGTCACCAAAAGGGCACAACTGATTTTGCTATATCTCCCAATACTTGCCCAGGGGTATCTCCGTTCTCGTCCCGCCGTGGGCGAGCCTTAGAAACCTCCAATGTACTAGCTACAAATACCCCAGGTAACAGGATTTCTAAATAACAGGTTCCCTTCCAATCCTTGGGCAACCAGGGAAATGCTGAACTACCACAAACAAAATAAACAGGCCCCCCTACATACAGAGGCCTGTTCTCTACAGTCAAATTTACAATGTCATACAACCTTCAAAATCTCCCATTGGCCGAGTGCCATTTCTTTGTACACAAAAGGGGACTGAATCAGGGCTATGATTTATAGACTAGGAAGGGGGCATGGCGTCCTTATTGCCTATCGGAGCCATTTTAAAGGAAATTAGAGTTTGAAAGGGAAGAGATAGTTTATCAGACGGCCTAATAGAAGCAACATTAGGTTTACTTCTATTTGCAAAAAGCGAGCACCGCAGGGGAGTTAATTCCCGTTTCTCAAAATCATTTAAATTAGTTCCATCAAAGTTCACTAGATGCTATCATTCCAACGGCCAAAGAATAGCGCTCTAAGAGAAGCATAGCAAGCAGTCGTTAAAGGTAAAGGGTGAATATACCATCCTTGCCCCTTTTTCCCATGTTGTGGTAAATGAGTGCAAATCCAACAATGACTCTTATTAAAAATGGCATGAGTTGCATTCATTACTATCATTAAAGTGTTATTATGATACTTTCGTCTATGCTGGGAGTCTCTAGGTGACAGAGTATGAAGGTGTACAGAGGGAGTCAAAGCAGTAGGTACAATCTCAATTGGCAGTAGAGGTTTTAGAGGGTAAATTTCTTCGAAGTACCAAAGTCCTACGGCAGTAATTAAACAAATTCCAACCATTATTAACACAACACAGCAATACGTTTTCGGGACCCCGGCACATTGTTCGTTGTCCGAGTTGGTCACCCCCCTATTTACAAGTCCAGTGTGGGGAGCAGCGGTGGAGGTGGCAGGCATTGCAGTTTCTCAATCGACGACCCCAATGTTCTTTGCTGGCGACACTACGGTCGCGCGACTTCTTAGTCCTTCCCAACCCTAGCCAGCAGAATCCCTTTTTTTTCCTTATGTTCGAAAGGAACTTTCTTTTACAAGAGAAAACTTTCAATCACTTCTCTTTTCCAAATGCACGGAAAGACCCGTGCCGCAGTTCTATTTTCTTCGTCGAAGGTCGTACCTGGTGGTACCCAGAACTGTTTGATCCGGAAACAAGGCGTCGTCACTTCCTGAGGGAAGCGACGTATCGGAGGCGACGGAAGTCGCAGAACTTGAAACAGTGTTTTCCGGAAGTGACTTTTCAAAAGAGTGCGGAGACCAAATGGACTGTTCCCCAAGCTCCACAGTCTCAGAGAAATTCTCTCACGCACTCACAGTGCTTTTTGCTACTCCAAGATCAGAGATTGTAGCATCACCAAGGGGTTCTGCTTCTTCTGTAACGTGTGGCGTCGGGTGAGGAAGTTTCTTGACATGCGTCGCGTGGATCCAGTGTTTTTTCCCAGCCACCCGCACTGCTGTCCGGATGACCAACAGCACCTGGTAGGGTCCCCTCCAGCAAGGAGCGAGACAGGAAGACCTTTCGTAGGCCTTCACTAGGACCCAACTTCCAGGCTGAATATCGTGTCCTGGGCCGTGAACCGTACAGGTAAAGCTGAGTGAACCTGATGATAAATGAAATGCAGGTTTTTAGTCAACTGGTTGCAGTAGTCTACAAGCAATACATGTTCCACCTCCCTCAGGGCTTTAGGCTTTGGAAGACCCCAAATGTTAGCAGGTCTCCCCATCACTACCTCAAATGGAGAAAGCCCGGTCTTAGTTTGAGGTGTGGTACGCATGGCTAATAATACAATAGCTAAGGCATCTGGCCATTTCAATTTGGTACGGGCACATGTTTTTGCAAGCTTATTCTTTAAGATACCGTTATGTCTCTCTACCAACCCAGCACTTTGAGGATGTCTAGCTGAGTGAAATCGTTTTTCAATGTGTAACGCTGTGCATATCTGCAAAATTACTGCTGCAACAAAATGGGGACCATTGTCCGACCAAATTACCCTTGGGAGCCCAAATCGTGGAAAGAATTCTTTTACCATAGTCTTTGCAGTGGTCATGGCAGTAGCATCTTTAACGGGGAAAGCCTTGACCCATTTACTAAAAGCACAAACAATCACAAGAACATATTTTAGATTGTTACACCGTTCCATCTCAATAAAATCAAAGTGGATGACCTCAAAGGGAACAGAAGGGGGCCAAAGCTTCCCCTTGGAGTTACTGTCCCCTTCCCCACATTGTGCTATAAGCGAATCATACAATTCTGAACATGTCGTTGTGCAGTCTTCAGAATTTTATCATTCACCCAGACTTGTTCTAACATTTTCGTGATCTGCTAAGCACACACATGTGTAGGACCATGTGCCATCGTAACCATTGCTAGTACGTATGAATCAGGGAGCAACCATTTTCCTTCAGATGCATCCACCCAACACCCATCATCATCCAGTTTCCCCATTCCTTCGGCCCACCTTTTAGATTCTTCTATTGTGGCATCAGTTTGGATATCTCGCACAGACCCGATACCCTCATCTATTACATGGGCATATTTTGTTTCCCTTAGAGCATACATGTCTGCGCTAAGGTCTGTGGCCGTTTGCCTGGCTATCTGGTCAGCAAAAGCGTTCCCTTTTCCCACATCATCTATGACCTTACGATGTGCTGCACATTTCATGATCGCTAACTGCCTAGGGAGTGAGAGTGCTGAGAGCAATTGCACTATCAGGGGACCATGCTGAATCTTGGTCCCATGTGAGGTTAGGAACCCTCTTTCCGACCAGAGCCTCCCAAAGTTGTGAGCCACCCCAAAGGCGTACTGGCTATCAGTATATATGTTTACTATACACCCTTCGGAGAGTTCACAAGCTCGGGTCAACGCTATAATCTCTGCGGCCTGCGCAGAGTTATACGAAATTCTCTTAGTTTCAACAACCGTACTCAATGTAGTAACTGCGTAAGCAGCTGTAGATGTACCATCTGGAAGTTTGAAGCAGGAGCCATCACAAAACAGCTCCCCTTCTGCATTGTCCAAAGGAGTATCTATAAGATCTATCCTGCCCTTCCTTTCCTGTTCAGTGGTATACAGGCAGACATGTAATTCTTCGTCACCGCAAACAGTATTTTGCGGGAAAGGTAGAAGTTCAGCCGGATTAAGAACACAACACCTCTTAATTTGAATGTGAGGGGCAAACAGAATTAATTCATACCTTGTTAGCCGTGCAGAGGTGAGGTGTTGCGTTTGGGTTTTATTCAATAGGATAGCTACAGAGTGAGGTACCATCAAAATCAAATCATGGCCTAGGACCATTCCCTTACTCTGTTTTACATACGCGGCAGCAGCAGCGACAGCTCGCAAACATCTTGGCAAAGCGCATGCGACAGGACCAAGGGCGGAGGAGCAGTAGCCGCACAGCCTATTCTTCCCTCTGTGTTCCTGCGTTAACACAGCTAAAGCACATCGATCACATTCATGCACAAACAACACAAAGGCCTTATCATAATTTGGAGTACCCAGAACCGGTGCAGAGCATAACGCGGTTTTGAGAAGCTCAAATGATCGTTGATGTTCCGACTTCCATGGCAGTGGCAGAGAAATGCCCTTCTTCGTCAAAGCCAACATCGGTTTTATCACTAGTGAAAAGTTCGGGATCCACAACCTACAGTAAGAAGCCATACCTATTAAGGCTCTGACTTCCTTATGTGTATTTGGAACAGACATGCCAGAAATGTGTTTTATTCTTTCAGGTGTCAATCTTCTCCCCTCCTTTGACAGGAGGTAGCCTAAATAGGCGACCTCCTGACAACAATATTGAAATTTTTTGAGCGAAGCTTTATGACCATTTTTAGCTAGATGAACAAGCCACAGTACAGTGCCTTCTTTACAAGCACTTTCAGAGTCTGCAGCCAAAAGCAAATCATCGACATACTGAAGCAGTGTACAAGTAGGTGGCAATTCAAGGGTGTCAAGCTGTTCTTTCAAAGCTCTACTATAAATGCTTGGACTTTCAGTATACCCTTGAGGTGCCTGAGTAAATGTAAATGAACGTCCCCCCAAGGTGAACGCGAACAAATATCTACTCTCTTTGTGTATAGGAATGCTAAAGAAAGCATTTTTTAAATCCACAACGCTGAAATGTGTAGCCGTAGCAGGGATCATTGTTAGTATCGTTGTTACATCAGGCACAATTGGAAATTGTGGGGCGACGACTTTGTTAATAGCACGAAGATCAATTATGAACCGGTATGGGATTGCATTGTCGCCTTTCTTGTATACAGGCAAAATCGGGCTGTTACATAAACTACCTGCAATCTCCTCGATCACCCCACGATGCACAAAATCGGAGACAATGCACTTCAATGCACGCTCGCCCTCAACTGATATTTTATACTGCGGAATGCACGGTAATTTAACTACATGTTTCAAAACTATTTTAACATGCTCAATCTGTAGTACCCCGACATCATTGTCGTCAACCGCCCATAAACATTCCGGGACAACGCTAAACTCAGGAGGCAATGGTCGAGTCAAAAACTGAGAATTGGGAAGTTGCTGTGGTGAAACCGTCAGTCGTACTCCATCAGAGGAACAATGAATTACTGCATTCAGTTTCTTTAACAAATTTAACCCCAGCAAATTCTCTCCACAGTTCGAAGTCAGAAGGAAAGGGCAATGGTCCGTAAAGGGACCCAAAGAAACAGACACAGGCGAAGAAACCGGACAGACAATTGGTATACCAGAAAACCCTACAGAGACATTTGTTTGACCTGACAGTGGAATGTTTGGAACCCGGGAATGATCAATGGAGCACTTCTGTGCTCCAGTGTCTATCAAAAACTGGTATTTCCTATTCCCCACTAACAATTCTACGTAGGGGCCTTTCTGATTAACGGGAATAGGTGAAGGTTCCAAACCCTGCTTCGGGCAGTCCTAACGAAATAAAATGTCGTCGGAAGGAAGCTCTCCAGAAAGGTAGGCAGCAGAAGGGTGATCAAATATGTTTCTTGCGTCCACACTCGAGGTCTGATTTTCCCGTGAAAAAAGGTTGCTGAAGATCTTGTGAAAACTGACCTCTATCAGGGCCCCCTGCTCCAGGGCGACTTCTAGGCCATCTACCCATACTCCTAAACGCATTGTTTGACCTTTGTCGAAGGACGGGGTACTGTGCTCGCCAATGACCTTCCTGGCGGCAATAGGAACATTGATTAATATTCACAGAACCCAAAGGAGTGTTTCCTTTTGGGACATACTGACCTCTGGTCTGTGTCGTACCTCCTCTGGGGTTTCTGACAATTTGTTGTAGTAATACTTTAGTCTTCAGATCTCCTTTCCTCTTCTCTATTTTCTCCTTTTCATTATTAATACGGTTCTCATAATACTGAGCCATGTGCAAAACTTCAGATTGAGATTTTGCCTGCCAAGCGCTCTCAGAGGACATAATCTGTGACTGGATGTCGGGCAACAATCCACGTACAAATTTGTCCACGAACAACCTTTTCCCAGACTCTGTACCCAAGTCCTGTCCACTGAAGTCAGAAAATACCTGTTCGAATCTATTAAAGAATTCGGTGGTGCCTTCAGTTTTTCCTTCAACACAGGCCGTAAGCTTGACCCAAATAATTATTTTTTCTGGAATTATAGTTTTTAATTTTGCGACAATTCTATCAGGCAAAGTGAGTGTTACCTGAGGTGGTTTCTCACCAGCTGGTCTTTCCCCATCAAACCTACTCATATTAGCCCACGTATCTCCCAACCCTGGCACATCGTCTATTGTCCAAACCTGCTTCCATAAATCTACGGGTGGGAGTACAGGGAATAGCAAGTCAAAATCTCTTAAGGTGAACACAGAGGACTGCAAAACAGACTCTATCTCTTTGTAAAACCCTGTCAGGTTTTTCCTGATATCGGGAATTGATTGTCTAATAGTGTTCACTTCCTGTCGTGAAAACGGGACGTGAACAAATTGCGATACATAATGCGCAGGGATGTCCACAGCGGGTGCACCAGTCCCAACGTTAGCAGGAATCTCAACCTTTGGGACAAATGTCGGAGGAACCTCTCTCATAGGCAACTGAGATATAGGTAACTCCGACCGCTTACTAAGCGTTAGAGCCAGGTCGAGCGCTAAGGCAGTCTAAGAAGTGTCGGGCGAAAAAGCCCTTTTACAAATCCCCAATAACTCTATAGGACAACTAACCTTCTTCCTTAAACATTCTTCCTGCAGGTACTGTACCAGTACCTGAATCACCTTCCTTTGCATTTCCACTGTATATTGACTATACGTGTCATATACTTCATCTGGCGATATCGATGAATCCGAGATCCATCGAATCCCATCTTTGGTACAAATTCGTACTTCCTCAGGTGCCGATCTACGACACGGAAGGAACCGCTTCTGCACATACATACTGTCATCTTCATCATCCTCATCTTGTGATTTTTCAAAGTCCCTCCTATACTCAAACAATCTCTCAACATGACCATATACTTTCTCCTCTGTGTCCCTCGAAAGTGCTAAAGCATTTAGATCCCTCACTCCTTGTGGGAGATCCGAATTTTGTAATCTACCCCACATCACACATAAATGAGTCCCCAAACCTTCGATAAAAACATTTTTTTCGGGAAAACTGTTCAAATTTGATAATGTGGAAAAAACATTAACTTGATCACCTTTCTCCATACAGTGCTTAGCCCATGCAAAAAATTCCCGTTTCTTGTCTACAGAAACAGTATTACGAGTGACAATCTTTGACCCCACACCTTGATCAACTTCAGTCAATACGGAACCACTCGGGGCAAATTCAATAAGGGTGCAACTATCAGCACGGGAGGAAGGGGTGGTGCGATAGGTGGAGGAACAACAACTAGAGGAATAGAAACAATAGGTTGTACAGGGGGAACAGGAATAACAGCAGGGACAACAGCAGGAGTGGGCAGAACACCCAGGAGAGGCTCGTACGGAGGTGGCGCAGAAGCACCAGACCTGGGTTCATTTAACAATTTTTCAATAAATTCTTCAGAAACATGGAAATCTTTAGAGGGACAAATTTTCTGGATTCCGAGTGAAAAAGCCCTATCCATATTTTTAACTGACTATGAATGTTTTTCCTTATCATATAACAACGCCTTTTCGGCATTTGTTTTATGACGGCGTGCATGTTTATCCCTACTTTTAAGCTGCTGCAATGCTTCTTTTTCCAATTCTGCAAAATATCAAAGGCTGCAGGTCTGGCCTTCTTTTTTAGCAAGACCGATTCTAGGTATTCAATACGGGGGATCTCAAAACTACCATTGATTGGCCACTGAAATTCGGAGGCATGTCTGTTTTGTCTGTGCCAAATATCATTAAATACTATACTTCCAATGCCATACTTACAGTACATAGTACATGCCGGCGACCCCTCCTGTGGTGCCGGGCGGCTAAATTCCAAAGATTGTCGATCGCTGCGGAACAGAGCCCTTAAGCAGCTAGACAATTTCCCAGGCATTTCACAAAAAATTGGTGTTACCTGGTCAATAATTGTGTCTGCAGATACAATACGCCAAATTCAAATTGTCAGGGTTAAATTAAGAGCCGGGTCACAACTGCACCTGACCAAACCTAAGGAGGACCGTACGGTTTACCAAAGAACTTACCTAACGAATTTTACCTTGTGTTTGGTGGTCTCGACAAATCTGCCTGCCTCAAAAATGGACCCTCATCAAGACGCCGTGTCAGACCACACGACTATCATCCAAGGATTGGATCGTGCAGCGCTGCCGAGGTATTGCGTCCCGTTCGGTCGGGCCCGCAGTATCACACCGTCCGATCCCGGTTCGATAGTCTGCGTCAACCTTCAATGATCCGGCATCAATCTTGAGGGTCCCTGTTCGGGCGCCAACTGTGAAAACATAAAAATAATATGAGGCCGGGAAGCCCAAAAGAAACACACCAACACAGGTTACAAAGAACATACAAGTGCTTTATTTAAAAGCTACAACAGTTACCAAAGTCAATTGACAAACGGATAGCTATTCGGCTCTCAGAGTAAAGTAACGAACTTCAACAAAGGTTCGATGCATTAGTAAGAGAGACTATTTACTAATGAGGAATACTTGGGTCTTTTATATGATTTGTCCAGCCCTTGGCCAACCCCCTCGCGGGTTAACCATTCTTGGGATCGGGCCTAAGGGTCCTTGCCAGGTGAATCCTATAATTTATGCATTTTGATTAGTTTCGCTGATATAGTTGTATATTTACACATAGGTCAGCAATAGGACAAGGTCTCAGTTCGCGACCCCAACAAGTGGCCTGCAGGCATATTAATTATTCGTGTGTGCGGAGGTCACAACGGCCAGAATCTTACTCAGAATGTCATTCGGCCTCCATTTTAATGTTCAGGGTGACTTCCACATTACAAGAGAACCTAAAATGGCGGCTTAATCCAAGATGGCGACTTACATTACTTTCTCTAAGGTCAAGACCTTGACGCAGAGTTTATTCGCATGATCTTTTAGACAACTTGGTGTAGGCCAATACACATACAATTGCTGCGATAGGAGGCATAATATTGTTTCAATTCCGACAGTTCTGGATCTTAAATTGTTCATAGAAGATAACAAAATCCACACCACACTTTTCACCAAAGAAATAGCAGTTAATAACACACTACATGCCACCAGCAACCATCCTCATCATATTCACAAGAACTATACCATTGGAGAACTTCTGAGGATCAAACATAATTGTACAAAACCACAAGATTTTGAAATCAACACAAATGGATCTATAAACAAATTTAAACATTGAGGCTACAATCATAAACTCTTACAAAAAAGTTATCTAAAAGCCAAACAAAGAACAAAAACAGACCTTTTGATGAACAAAATCAAAAATACAACAATACCGGAAAAAGCGAGATTCATCATAACATACAACAGCAAAAACAGAGTGCTCACCAATATTCTTAAAAATAATTGGAACATACTTAAAACAGACAATGACCTAGAACTTTTGTTAGACTCACATCTAATTCTAACATTTCGTAGAGCTAAAAACTTTAAAGATTTACTTTGTTCATTTTACTTCATTCGTAAGCAAAAATCAACATTCCAACACAAAGAATGTGGTTGAATCCCACAAAAACAGGAAACTACAAATGTGGGACCTGCAGCCTATGCAAATATTCGGATAATGCAAGAACTACCATCACATTGCCCAAGGGAAAAATCAAAAAAATCCAACAACTCATCAATTGCAATAGTAAATATGTAGTATATGCAATCCAATGCATTTGCTCAAAATATTACATCGGAAGTACAATACGAAATTTAAAAACAAGGATTGGTGAACATATTAGATCCATTCAAAACCAAGATTCACAAACTCCACTAGCCCATCACTATCAGGCAAACCACCTACAGAAGGACATTGGTAATCTCAAATTTTTTGGAATAGATAAAATAAAAACTTCCACGCAGATGAGGAAACATAGAAAAACTTCTAAGGAAAAGAGAAGCATTTTGGATATGCCTTATGGATACCTGCCTCACCGGACTCAACAAGGATCAGGAGATGTACCATTTCCTGTAGACCAAAAATGAAAAAAGCAAGATAAGGCACAACGCCTATCTATAGAGTCAATATGGGCAAAACTCCAACATTGGGCAATTTCCAATTATAAATAAGTTGGATATCTCACATAAAGAAAAAGATTTCTGTCTGGCAAGAGTAGATACATCTATGAGCTTTATTCACTATTAACATGTTATCATGAATACAATTTGGGAAAGAAACAAATCTTTATTTTAACATGATGCTGCTACACGTTGCATGATGCTGCTACACGTTGAAGAACACAAACAAAATCATACAATGAAAAGTGTTATTTTTCTCCAAATTGGGGAAAACATACATCAACAAAAAAACAAAAATACAATGGCGGATTACATTACCATTAAGTAGATTTAACGTAGACAACTAGGAACCGTTTTTATTTTTCAATTGCATGCCACAAGACATAACGAGTCACCTGTCCAATTGCAACAGGTCACTCGCCCATAGAAACGATATGATTCCCAAACCAAGATGGTGCAGATGAACATAGACGAATATGGGACCAGCGTAACGCGTCACCATGCATCATAAAGGGCCAATCACATTACCAAGTAAAGGAATCGAAAAGGAAAAACCAACACAGACCGGCAAACAGCATGAAGCTTAAGACATCTAGAAGAACAAGCAATACTAAGGTAAACACGAGACCCGTTATATCCGAACACGAGAAGCTAAAACAGTAGAATGTTGAAAAGAGCGCATGAATAATAAAATGTCAAATTATTTATGATTTCAAAATATTACGGCTAGTGCTAACACCATGTAACCAAGAGGCAATACTCATGTACAAACAAAATGTCTCTCCCATAGAGGAAACCGCCCAACTTGGGAAATTAATGTTTCAAAATGAATACTGCGATTCACAACAGACCAGTCTGAACATAAGGTATCATTAATTACTATAATCCAAATTAAGTACAAAGGCTTAATGAAAATCAAAATGGGGTAATCCAATTGTTTGTCGATCTTACCACATATGATGTTTTTTTTGTTTTTTTTAAATCTATCTTAAATGCAAGTCAGACAAGATTGCATTCTGCTAACAGACCTTACGTTTGGTTAAAAGCAGCACCCACTAAAGTAAATGTTTGGTTCTCTTTCGAGCAAACGGATGCAAACAAACGTTCACTAATTGAACCACAGGACGATACAAAAACTCATGATTGAGACGACTGCTAATGTTGAAAAAGAATGCTCTGAAATGAACTCTGTGATTCTTAACCGACTTCTTTAGAATCCAAACAAACAGATACAAACAAAAGTTTCACTTTTCAAATCAAAGGACAACAAAAACGTGTGTAAAAATATAAGAAATATTCTAAACAAATACGAAGGAACCTCCTGAGGTACCACCAAATACTTAGACAAGGAAACACGTGTTGAGGTGCCTCCAACCCAAAGGAATGCTGGACATTTAACCATATAATTTGTATTGGACAACAGCATAAGACAAGCACAAGAGACGTCAATTCACAAACCAACTGAACAGCACAGAAAGTGATACAGTGACTGTTTTGTGAATGAAGGACAATCTATGTGAAAACAATTTAATACAAACACAAAAACGTCACTTCACAAACACTTCACAAACCAACTGAACAAAAAGTGATTCAGTGATTGTTTTGCGAATAAAGGACACCCTATAGAAGAAAGGGACAACTATCTTTTGTTATAAAACGGAAAGAAAAGTAATCTGTTCCAGCAAAGAAACATTCATGTAATTAACTGAATTTTTCAAAACACAAATAAAGGCGCTAATTCAAATATTACAGTATTCTTCCTTTATTTCATTTATTCCTAAACCCTGGTCAGCCTAAGGATAAACTGTATTTTTGAATTTTCTAGCTGCCATCTCAGAAATACATCTTTGACATTTTAAAGATCAACAATGACTATCCAATTTTTTAACTAACTATTAAAACCAAGGGCGCAAGTAGCCGCAGTAAGGCTGAAAATTCTTGTTTACAAATTCAGCTTCTGTGATGGAAGTCTTTGTTTGAGGTGTTGGGAGCTTTGAGCTTGGGGTTGTTGGCTAGTCCACGTTACATTTGGACTGTAGGTCCAACGACATAAGACTGCTTGTTATCTCGAGGGCCAGGGACTCTTTAAGTTTGTTGGGCTCAAGTCCATCGAGCTTTCTCAGTTTTGCTTGCAGGTGGTTTTCTTTAACCGCTTCCAATAGTTCACCATCAGATAATTTGTCCTGATTTCCGCGTTGGGTTTTCGGGTGAGTGTTGAAAAGGTTTGTGAGAAGGTTTATTGCTGAGGGTTTGGCCGTGCCTTTCTTCCTTGTTGTATAAAATGTACTTCCTGGTCATTTTTCGGCTGGTATTAGTTTTTGGTCAAGTCTGTTTCAGGAGCCTTTGGTTTTATCGTACCTCTGTTCCGGTTCCCTTTTTTTTGTTCTGTGTATATTTGTTGTACAAGACCGTGTTTCAAGCTGCGTTCAAGAGCATCTTTTTAGATTAACTCTCCCTGTTTCAACTTCAATGTTGATATTTGACTCCACAGAGGTTAATGTTTGTTTGCTGGGTGCATAGGAGGATTTGGTTTGCCTCCTGCTGGATTCTCCAGCTGGTGAAATTGAAGGCGAAGCACGGGCGAGGACAAGCCCTGCCACAGGTCGTGTAACTTCCTTCTGGGAGCCGCCGCTGGGTTCCATGTGGACCTGTGCCCTGGTTTCTTGAGTAAATAAGGAGGGAGACATCTCGATTTCTGGGTTGCTGCATTGGGTTGGACAGAGTTCACTAATCATTGCTTGTGTCCACCTGGTGTGAATAGCCATCAGTTAGCTGCTGTCTACATTGGCGTCGACCTGCGGCTCCAATTCGTTAGGCAGCGTCATGCTTTCTTCTTGCGAAGCCTTCCGTGTCCCAGACGGGCCCGCTCCCCCGCACTCCCCCGCCACTTCTGGACCGCCTCCGAGGACCACAGGTGAGAGGGTTGAGGGTAAGGGAACATGGTGCAGGGTAGTGGGGAAGGGGCAACGCAGCGTCCCGGGCACTGTTTGCTCCATGATGGTGTTTGTTGTATCTGAGCAAGGAGTTCTGGGGCTAATGTTCAACCTTTTGCTGGAATGGTGTGAGCGGTTCACTAACCTCAATTCCCCCATCGGGTGCTTTCTGTTAAATCCTTGGATGGTTGAAGGACGGGATCACGTGTTTCATTTGGAAACAATTTTTGCTGTTCCAGCTTGAGTCACGAGCTGCGTAGGCACTGTCCTTCTTCTTCATAGGACAGGGCAGAGGCAGAGAGTTGCGCAGCCCTGCAGCCATGCCTGCCATGACTGCTAGACTGCCACTCGCCACCACTCCGCATCCGCTCCGCAGACTCTGCAGGTTTATATAGGGAGGCTCCTCCTTGACGAAATGAACAGCAAGGACAGACCCACAAAGTTCTGAGTGACTGCTGGACTGACACTCGCCGCCACACAGCGTCCTCTCCGCGGACTCTGCAGGTTTATGTAGGGAGGCTCCTCCTTGAAGAAATGAACAGCAAAGACAGACCCACAAAGTTCTGAGTGACTGCTAGACTGCCACTCGCCACCACTACGTGAACACATTCTACTACTTTTGTGTACACTTTGACTCCTGAGTAATTCAAGAAGACTGAGAAGAGCTGTACTCAGAATCATCTGGTGAGAGCCAAAGGTTGCAGACTCCTGCTATGAGTTGTTCCCTCCTCACTCGCAATGTTGCTTTCTATTATCACACCCTTCCCTCCGCACCGCCCCTTTCCCTCTAGCCACTCTGTTTTCTTTTCTTTGTTTTCGTTTCATCAACAAGTTGCAATTTCGTACATGTTTCAAAAATGCAATTTGTTCAAATGTGATGGTCTAATTTGCAGCATCCTTGTAGAACAAGCACTAGCGACTAAGTCATGTTGTTGTTTTTTTGTTTCTTTATTTTAAGTGCAGTGGTTAAATAACTTTTAACCACTTTCTTTGTTTTCGTTTTCATCAACAAGTTGCAATTTCGTACAGGTTTCAAAAATGCAGTTTGTTCAAATGTGATGGTCTAATTTGCAGCATCCTTATAGAACAAGCACTAGCGACTAAGTCATGTTGTTGTTTTTTTGTTTCTTTATTTTAAGTGCAGTGGTTAAATAACTTTTAACCACTTTCTTTGTTTTCGTTTTCATCAACAAGTTGCAATTTCGTACATGTTTCAAAAATGCAATTTGTTCAAATGTGATGGTCTAATTTGGAGCATCCTTGTAGAACAAGCACTAGCGACTAAGTCATGTTGTTATTTTTTTGTTTCTTTATTTTAAGTGCAGTGGTTAAATAACTTTTAACACTATACATAATTAATCTTAATACATACAATAAGATAACAACATCAAATATATATTGATCATGAACATGAGTAGTAATAAAAACAACCAACAAGAATATTATAATACAAAAAAAGAAAAAGGGAGAAAAACTAGCACAGTAATTATTCGACTAATTCACTTATTTTTATCACTCTGTGCCACACATAAAATATTGCAAAGAATACATTTCGTATAACTTCCTGAATATATAGCTGCCAAACTTTGTTCAGAATATAAATAATTAGTATCATAAACAAATATTTCATACCCTTTGACATACAATTCACTCATTTTGCTGCAACCATTTAAAAGGTTTGTGGAGTCTCTATTTCGATTTAGCAGAGCTGACATAGATACTAATTATAAGGGATCTTTTGCCAGGCTCCAGTGCTAGATCAGGTTGGTAGCTGATCAAAAAGCAATTGTATAATAAATCTCATTACCATAAAACTGCACATCTTAACAATATAATTAAAAGGAACATTAATTAAAAAGCATTGTCTTATATATGTCTCAAAGCACTTTTTGGTGGCCAAGATGGTAAAAGTATTATCTTTATCCCATGTATAGGCTTTGTCTTTAATTTCATTTAGTGAGCATCCAAGGTCGATCGGAAACATTAAAGTAAACCCAATGTCTACAAAGAATTGATTTTCCCCAATTCATGTTTTTAAAACTCCCACAAGATTCCTAGTGTTCAAAATATCACAAAAATGTGAGTCCAACGAATCATCACTTTCTTTCGCCACCAACATTTTCATGAAAGATTTGCCATTGCCAATCTTCTTCAGCGTTTGCAAATAAAAATTCCCAGCACCAGAAAAATTGCTTCTAGTGGGGTGGAGATCGATAATCCAAGAGCCATGCACCATAATTTGCCTTCAAGTTTATGAAGTCAAGTGGTCTCCTTATTAAGGAAAACCTCTAATCGATAAAGTAAGCAAGGTACAATACTAGTACATTTGTATAAGGCCCTCTACAGAGTACTCTGTTTTATTTGACCTGAAACTTTTAACTGCATTACATTTTATTTGAAATTTACATACTACATCTTTAGTCAGTTTCTGAGAGCTAAGATTATCATAAATAGTAACACTCAGGTAAGCATAACTTCTGACGACATCAATTGTTTCATCATATATTTTCCAATCGAATTCAGGATTCCATTTCTTGCCATCTTTGATTTTCATTATCTATGTTTTCTTATAATCTATATGGAGGTTGTTTTGGTCAGAATATTTTTGCAATGTTATTAAACTTCACTATAGCCTAATAGGCACTTGATCCAAGATAACAGTATCATCTGAATAGGATAGCCACATAATATGCTGCTGTCCGAAACATGGGGGAAAAGTGTTACCTTCCCATAAATCCTTACCAAGATCAGCAACAAACAAATTGTATAAAGTAGTAGCTAGTGTGTAACCCTGTTTTAATCCAAAATTAGTCTTCACTGGATTGCTTAATAGACCTCCCTGTGTTAAACGGAAATCATATTATGCCTCCTTTTGATTTATATTGGCCTAAGCCTAGTTGCTCCATGGGGAAAACCGCGTTGCAAAGTTCTGAATTAGAATTGACTTCAAGCCCCATCTTGGAAAATGTCCTCCATCTTGGTTCTAACTTCTGCTCACTCTTCAGTAATGATTAGCTATGCTTTCAGTTGCTAAAGCAGAATCGACCTTTGAGCCTATGTCAACACTAGGGCTGGCAAAACAGACTATTTGCCCTGTGCAAACAAGACCTTGTAGTCAGAACGAACTCTCATTCAATGTGTTATCCATGTCTACAAAACTCATCCTCCCACAAAGAGTGTTATACAATGAATGTAAACTAATGCTGCATGTTTTTGAAGGAATCCTATGTACATTTCTGGAAATAGAATTTACTTTAGAAAACTAAACATCCACACAGCTGACGGCAACAAAGTTTGTCAGTATGTTTAAGGAAACTTGGAGCTAAAATGAACTCCAATTAAAAGTGTTTTCTGTATCAATAGCCTTAGCCATATTCAAACATAAGAACTGAATGTTAGACAAACTAGAACTGTGTACCTTAACAATAAGCCATTTAATTTGTTTCTTGAAACTAGGATCAGCCTAAACTGGATAACCAACATGACCAGACAGAAAAAAGTTGTAACCATTGTATTTATTTTGAAGACTGGAGAACACTTGAAGTATGTAAAAACAATATTTTTGTATTTGCCATGTGAACTAGGCACAAACCCAAATTTGTAACCTATTAGTTTGGAGATGGGCTGAGCTATGACCAGGACTGTGTATAAATACTGCATGTTTTGTGATGACCAGGACTCACTCCCCTCGCAGTGTTTCTGGTATGCACTGCAAGGTGCTGTGAACTAGATAGCTATCTGCTTTGACATTTGAATCTGCACAGAATAAAACTTTGACTTCGTGACTGGCGGATCTAATTTTTGGTGGTTCGAAGCCTCGATATTTTCTTACAAGATGGCGCCCGAATAGGCCCCCTCAAGATTGGTGCCATCTCGTTGAAGATTTGACGCGGCTATCGGACCGGGATCGGACGGTGGGAAAGGGGGCCCATTCTTGGATGAGACATGACACCTCAACAGTACTGCACAGCCCAATCACTGGATGGTGAGCTCGCGGTCTGAGATGGCATCTTGACGAGGGTCCCCATATCGAGGCGGGTATTTTTGCCAGAATCGCCAGCACCGTCAATCCTTTGTAATCCGTTCGGACCTCCCTTTGTCCTTTGAATCAGGTGAGTCGTGCCCCAATTCCTAAGTATCCTGATATTTGATGTGGTGCATTGTCCTTGTGAGTACAATAATTGACCAGGTAACACCAGTAATCTGATATGCCTGAGAAATTGTCTGCCTACTCCAGGGCATTTTTCCGCAGAGACAGACAATCTTTGGAATTTGGCTGTCCGGCACGACATGAGGGGTCGCCAGCATGTACTATGTACTGTAAGCATGGCATTGGTAGTATAGTGTTTAATGATATTTGGCACAGACAACTAGACATGCTTCTGAACTTCAGTGGCCAATCAATGGTAGCTTTGAGATTTCTCGCATAGAATATTTAGAATTTATATTGTTAAAGAAAAAAGCTAGACCTGCAGTGTTTGATGTATTACAAAATTGGAAAAAAGAAGCTATGCAGCAGCTTAAAAGTAGAGAGAAACATGCGCGCCTACATATGTCAAACGCCGAGAAAGCGTTATTGTATGATCAACAAAAACAGTCAGAGTCAGTCAGAAATATGGATAGGGCTTTCCAACTTGGCATTCAGAAAATATACCCATCTAAAGATTTCCATGTGTCAGATGAATTCATTGACAAGCTTTTAAATGAACGGAGGCCTGGTGCCACTGCGCCACTACCTTATGTATCTATTCCTGTTGTTTTACCTCTTCCTGCTGTTGTTCCTCCTCCCGTAGCAATTCCTGATCCTCCTATCGTTACTCCTATTGCTCCTCTTCCTCCAGTTATTGCTCCTCCTCTTATTGTTGCTCCTCCACCTGTACCTCCACCTTTGCCTGCTGCTATGGATTTGGTAGATTCGTCTTTTCCACCAGTGATAGCACCTTTGTTACCTAGTGTACATGATTTGTTTACTCTTTATCTTCCAAGTGGTTCTGTTCCGCTTGTAGTTGATAAGGGAGTGGAATCGAAAATTGGAACTCGTAATACAGTGTCTAAAGAAAGAAAGCGAGATCTGAATGCATGGGCTAGACAGTGTATGGAGAAGGGTGAACAATCTGATGTTTTTGCTACACTCGCTAATCTAGAAGGTTTTCCTGAGAAAAATGTCTTTATTGAAGGGTTGGGAATTCATTTATCCATAATGTGGAACAGACTGAATGATGTAGATATCCCACAAGGGTTGAGGGATCTGAATGTTGTAGCATATTCAAGAGATACTGCGGAGAAATTATATGAGCATGTCGAGAGGGTTTTTGAGTATAGAAGGGAGTTAGAAAGGTTACGGAATGATGAAATAGATGGTGATAGTTTGGGCGCTATGTTTGTACAGAAACGGTTCCTTCTTCTTTGTAAATCGATGAGTGAAGAAACCTGAATTTGTACAAGAGATGTACTTAGATGGATTTCAGACATGCCGATATCTCCCGTAGAGGTATTTGACACGTATAGTCAGTATTTTATAGTATAGAAGAAAACAGTTCAAATTCACATTTTAATGGGAAGGAAAGATGTAACACACAAAAGCTCTATCATTAAGAAAAATGTTTTATTATAGAAAAAAGACATACTTCTCATTAAAACTGTGTTAAATAATACACAGATTAAGGAACAACCCTAAAACCAGGTTATCAAAAAAAGGAAGATTACATACACAACATCAATGTAAAAATAAAAAAACAACCACACCACATTAACTAAAAAAACAACATTTACCATACAAATATCAGTGAAAAATTCATTTGTTGCAATCTATATATAACCCAACATGTTTCTGTCTGTTGACTCTTAGATGTCTGACATTCATCAGGGGTAGCTCTTCTTAAAATTCTACAGTGATCGTCCCCTCCAGTCCTGGTGGGCATGGATCTGAACTTGATTCTTAATGCAATCTATAAAAACATACAACCATATTAAAAAATAGTCAGTATATACCAGAAATGCAGAGGAAAGTGATACATGTAATGGTAGAATACCTACAGGATGAATGTATAAAAAGAAAGATGTGTTGTCCCGCAGAATTATTGAATATCTATAAGAGAGCTTTTTCATCTGACACTCCTTCAGCTGCTTTAGCGCTCGATTTAGCTCTGTTTCTCAGTAAGCATTCGGAGTTGCCTACTTCTCAATTGCCTATGAGAGAGGTTCCTCCGACATTTGTCCCTAAAGTCGAGGTCCCGGCTAACGCTGCAATGGGTGTAGCCGCCTATGACATTGATGCACATTATGTATCACAGTTTGTCACGTCCCTTTCTCAAGACAGGAGGTGAATACTATTAGACAGTCTATCCCAGATATTAGAAATAATCCGACGGGGTTCTATAAAGAAATTGAATCTGTCTTGCAGTCATCAGTATTTACTCTGGGTGACATAGATTTGTTATTTCCTATGCTCCTACCTGCCGATTTGTAGAAACAGATTGGGACAGTAGATGATGTAGCAGGGTTAGGGGGCACATGGGATAATTTTGCGAGGCAAGATAGAGAAAGGAAAGCTGGTGAGAGACCACCACAGGTAATACTGACTTTGCCTGATAGAAGAGTGATAAAACTGAAAGCCTTAATTCCTGAGAGAAGGATTGTTTGGGACAAAGTTACTGCTTGTGTCCAAGGAAAGTCTGAGGGTGCTACCAAATTCTTTAATTGAACAAGTATTTTCAGATTTGAATGGACATGATTTAAGCACAGAGTCTGGAAAATGATTATTTGTGGACACATTTGTGCGTGGATTGTTACCTGACATCCAGTCACAAATTATGACTTCTGAGAGCACTTGGCAAGCTAAGTCTCAGTCTGAAATATTGCATATAGCTCAGTATTATGAAAACCGATTCAATAATGAGAAGGAAAGGATTGAAATGAAAAAGGGAACTTGAAAACTAAGGTGTTGTTGCAACAGATTGTTAAAGGTCCTAGAGGGGGTAGTACACAGTTTAGGGGACAGTATGTTCCACTAGGTAATGTGCCGTTGGGTCCTGTACACACGAACCAATGTGTTTATTGCAGACAAGAGGGTCATTGGCGAGCACAATGCCCGGTCCTCCAGCAGAGGTCGAATAACACATATGGTATCATGGGTAGATGATCCAGAGGCCGCCCTGGGGCAGGGGGTCCTTGTAGAAGCCAGTTTTCTCAGAATCCTCAATCCTTTTCGCAAGACAATCAGCCACCGAGTATGGATAATAGAAATATTATTGATCATCCTTCCACTGCTTATCTCTCTGAAGACCTTCCCTTTGATTATATATTGTTTTGCTAGGATTGCCATAAGCAGGGTGTGGAACTGACGCCTATTCCCATTAATCAGAAAGGTCCCTACGTAGAAATGATAGTGGGAAATAGGAAACATCTATTTTTGATAGATACAGGAGCACAGAAGTGTTCCATTGACCATTCACGGGTTCCAGACATTCCACTGTCAGGGCAAACTAATGTATCTGTAGGGTTTTCTGGTACGCCAGTGGTTAGTCCGTTTTCTCTGCTGGTACCGATTTCACTGGGTCCATTCATGGATCACTGTCCGTTTCTTTGGACATCAAACTGTGGTGAGAATTTGCTGGGGTTGAATTTGTAGAAGGAATTAAATACAGTAATTCATTGTTATTTGGATGGAGTGCGTTTGACGATTTCACCACAGCAATTTTCTGTCTCACAGTTTCTGACAAGACCCTTGCCACCAGAATTTAGTGACGTTGCGGAGTGTTTATGGGCGATTGATGATAATGATGTCGGTGTTTTACAGATTGAGCCTGTTAAAATCATTTTGAAACCAGGAGTAAAGTTGCCACGTATTCCACAGTATAAGATTTCAGTTGATGGTGAGCAAGCTTTGAAGAGTATAGTTTCTGATTTTGTACACCGTGGGGTAATTGAAGAAATTGCAGGAAGTTTGTGCAATAGTCTGATTTTACCAGTGTACAAAAAAGGGGATAATGCAATTCCTTTTAATTTTATTATCGATTTACGCGCTATCAATAAGATTGTTGCTCCACAATTTCCTATTGTGCCTGAGGTGACAGGGATTTTAAGAATGATTCCAGCTTCTGCTACTCATTTTATTGTTGTAGTACTTAAGAATGCCTTTTTTAGCATTCCTATACACAAGGATAGCAGATACCTGTTTGCGTTCACCCTAGGGGGACGCTCGTTTACATTCACCCGTGCGCCACAAGGGTACATGGAAAGTCCGAGCATTTACAGTAGGGCCTTGAAAGAGCAGCTTGATACACTTGAGTTGCCTGCTACTTGTACATGGCTTCAGCATGTCGACGACCTTCTTTTAGCTGCAGATTCAGAAAGTGCCTGTAAGGAGGACACCGTGTTGTTGCTTATTCACCTAGCAAAGCATGGACATAAAGCTTCACTGAAAAGGTTTCAATATTGTCGACAGGAGGGTGCCTGTTTAGGCTATCTCCTGTCAAAGGAGGGAAGAAGATTGATGCCTGAATGGATTAAAATCATTTCTAGCATGTCTGTCCCAAATACACAGAAGGAAGTCAGAGCCTTGATAGGAATGGCTTCTTACTGTGGACAGTGGATCCCGAACTTCTCACTAGTGATCAAACCAATGTTGGCTTTGACAAAGAAGGGCATTTGTTTGCCATTACCATGGAACTTGGAACACCAGAAAGCTTTTGATTTGCTCAAGACTGCACTGTGTTCAGCACCAGTTTTGGGCACACCAAATTATGAAAAGGCTTTTGAGTTGTATGTGCATGAACGTGATGGATGTGCTTTGGCTGTGTTAACGCAGGAACATGGGGGGAAGAATAGGCTGTGTGGTTACTTTTCTTCCATCCTTGATCCTGTAGCATGCGCTTTGCCGAGATGTTTGAGAGCTGTCGCTGTCGCTGCTGAGTCTGTAAAACAGAGCGAGGGTATGGTCCTAGGCCATGCTTTAACCTTGTTGGTACCTCACTCTGTAGATGTTCTATTAAATAGAACGCAAACACAACATCTCACCTCCACACAATTAACGAGATACAAATTGATCTTGTTTGCATCGCATATTAAAATTCAGAGGTGTTGTGTATTGAATCTGGCCGAATTATTACATTTCCCGCAAGATACTGCTTGCAGCGATGAAATGTCACATGACTGCCTTTATACCACAGAACAAGAAATTAAAGGCAGGATTGATTTGAAAGATACACCTTTGAATGATCACAAGGGTAGCTGTTTTGCGATGGCTCCTGATTCAAACTTCCGGATGGTACATCCACTGCTGATTATGCTATCACTACACTAAGCACGATTGTGGAGACCAAAAGAATTTCGTATAACTCTGCGCAGGCCGCAGAGATTATTGCATTGACTCGAGCTTGTGAACTTTCCGAAGGGCTTAGAGTAAACATATATACTGATAGTCAGTATGCTTTTGGGGTAGTTCACAACTTCGGTAGACTTTGGGCACAACAAGGTTTCTTGACCTCACATGGAACAAAAATCCAATATGGCACCTTGATAGTTCAGCTACTCTCAGCGCTTGCACTTCCCACCCAGTTAGCAATTATGAAGTGCACGGCACATCTGAAAATCATAAATTATGTAGGAAAAGGGATCACTTTCGCTGACCAGATAGCCAAATAGACTGCTACTGATCTTTATTCAGACATGTACACTACAAGGGAAGCCACAAATGTCTGTACCATTGATGAAGGAATTGAGTCTATAAAAAATATCCAAGCCGATGCCACTCTAGAAGAAACTAAGCAATAGGCTGAGGGCTTGGCGAGGTTGGATGATGATGGGTGTTGGGTGCATAACCTAGAGGGAAAATGGATGCTGCCAGATGTGTACATTACTATGATGGATTCAATGGCTCATGGTCCCACTCACATCTGCGCTAGGAAATTTTGCAAAATGTTAGAAACTGCTGAGCATTTTTTCCAGAGTTGCATGGTATGTCTACAGCACAATATAGGGAAGGGTACATCAACACCAAGGGGTAGTTTTGGTCCACCTTCTGTCCCTTTTTAAGTGATTCATTTTGACTTTGTTGAAATGGAGCGTTGTAATAATCTGAAATACGTTGTGGTTGTTATTTGTGCTTTTAGTAAATGGGTTGAAGCCTTCCCTGTAAAAGATGCCACAGCAATGACAACGGTGAAAACCATGCTTAAGGAATATTTTCCTAGGTTTGGTTTGCCGAGGGTCATCTGGTCGGACAATGGTCCACATTTTGTCGCTGCTGTAATTCTACAGATATGCGCGGGATTATAGATCGGTAAACAGTTCCATTCGGCCAGACATGCTCAGAGTGCTGGATTGGTAGAGAGACAGAATGGTATCTTGAAGAACAAGCTCGCTAAGACGTGTGCCGGCACCAATTTGAAATGGCTGGACGCCTTACTGATAGTGTTACTCTCGATGCGCACCACCCCACAGACTAGGACTGGGCTCTCCCCATATGATGTGGTAATGGGTAGGCCAGCTAACATTTGGAATCTTCCGAAACCTAGGGCATTGTGGGATATTGAACATGTACTTCTTTCTAAATATTGTGAACGGTTAACTCAAAATCTGTATTTGATTCATCAACAGGTGCGAGAAGCCCTCCCAGCTAAATACGAGGGTCCAGGTCACAGCATCCGACCTAGCGACTGGGTACTTACTAAATCGTTTGGGAGAGCATCCTGTCTCGCACCAAGGTGGAGAGGGCCCCACCAGGTCCTCCTGGCCACACAGACGGCGGTACGAGTAACTGGGAGAAAACACTGGATACATGCATCGCATTTCAAGAGGATACCTTTCCCTTTGCCACACCACGAAGAAGATAAGGAGAAACTTACTTACTCTTCTCCCAATGATCATTCAGCACTGAGCTGTACTGAGAGTGCTTCGGAGACACTCCCTGAGCCCGCGGGGCCTGGGGAAACAGCTGCTTCATCTCCACACTCTCCTGCAGATCCTTTTGCATCCTTGTTAGGTTCTGCTGCAAATTCATCACTTCCATCAGGAAGCAACAACGCACTGTTCGCAGATCACACTGTACCAGGAGTCACAAGGTACAATATGCTTCAACTGAGCTAGACTTACTGCACGGTTCGGCTGTGCCCACAGGAAAATAAATATAGGGCTTATCCTTCACCCCATCTTTTGCATCTGAAGGAAAATAGGTGGCTGGGGATAGGGGAAAGACTAAGAAAACACGTGATCAGGAGATCATCAGCAAACGGAATACAGAGTTTTTGTTTCAAAGGAACAATGCATGTTATCAACCCTACTCGTACGGAACAAACAAGTGACTGTGTGGTTAACAATGATAATGGACGATCAAATACATGGTCTTTTAAAACGTATTATTTTCTTATAATGTTTACCAGTTTCACAATAGTAGTTGCCTTAGGATTTTGGTATATGGAAGAAGTACATCCGCTTGAAACATTCTTTCCTACTGAGAATGTTCCTACTGTATCTACACCTTTCATGCACCTGCATACTCTATCTCCTAGAGACTCACAACATAGACAGAGCTATCATAACAATACATTACTGCTTATAATGAACGCAACTCATGCCATTTTGAATAGGCCAAATTGTTGGATCTGCTCCCATTTACCGCAACATGGGGATGAAGGGTTGAGCGGGTATATTCACCCTTTGCCTTTAACTACTGCATGTTATGCTTCTCTAAGGGCACTATGCGTTGGCCGATGGAATGATAGCATCTCGGGGAACTTTGATGGAACAAATTTGAATGCGTTTAAAAGGCGAGTTTTAACACCTCTGGGATGCTCACTCTTCGCAAATAGGAGCAAACTTAATGTTGCTTCTATTAGGCCTTATGATAGATTGTCCCGACCTTTTCAATCTTTGATTTCTTTTAAGATGGCTCTTATAGGCAATAGGGATGCCACGCCACCTTCTTACACTGTTAACCATAGCCCCAACTCAGTTTCTTTCTGCATACAGAAGAATGCTACTCAGTCAATGGGTGATTTTGAGGGTTGCACTAGTGTTGCACACTTGACCAGTAAGGACAGACCTTTGTATGTAGGTGAACCTGTCTACTTCATTTGCGGTAATGAAGCTTATCCGTGGCTACCTAGGGATTGGCAGGGAACTTGTTATTTGGGAATTCTGCTACCTGGGGTATAATTAGCCAGTACCACTGAAATCTCTAGGGCTCGTCCTAGGCGGGACGAGAATGGTGATACTTCGTCACAAGTTCTGGGCAATGTAGCGAAATCATTTGTACCTTTTTGGGGGCAGATTATGAATTTCGAGGATATCAGGAGACTAGCAAGAGTACTGGAGAAAACCATCAACTGGAACACTGACATACTCTATAACATGACTCTAGAGCAAAAGGTAATTAGATTAGTGGCGCTACAAATCTGGATGGTATTAGAAGTCATCTTGTCTGAGCGTGGTGGAATATGCAAATTAGTGGGGTCCGCTTGCTGAGTTTTCGTACCAGATTCCTCCCCAACCATCTTAAAGGCAATACACAATCTGCATGTCCTAAGTTGAGAAGTGCATGTTCCCGAGGGAAATTGGGATCTTAGTGCTTGGTTCTGGGACTTCTTACGATCTTGGGGATGGAAGCTTCTCTCTGTCTTATTGATAATTCTGGGTATTCTGTTGTTTTGCTGTTGCTGTATACAATGCCTTCCTGCCATATGTTCAATGTTAGAGGGATGTTGTACACAGACTATGGGAATGTTAGGTCCAAAGGTACACGCACCAGAAAGAATGACCAACGAATTTGTCTACCTTTCCATCCGTGGTCCCATTATGCCTCTTATATATGACCCAGAAGGTACACGAGTCAGCATTTCTCAGAGCATTGAACATAATTTTCCAATGTGTGGCATATGTAGAATATTTATACTCTGTGGCCTAATTCTTATATTTCATCTTCTAATTAGAAATAACCTTTATCTTATCACTTTGGGCAACATTCAAATTCTTAACGGCTGCAATAGCAATCCTAAATTGTAACTTTCTATGTGCAATCATAATATCATACATTTTCCATTAGAGTTCGGGTCACAGTTGCATTTCTTTTGCATAGTTCTATTGTTTCCATGGCTCTATTCGAAAGTATACTAAATTCATCCATATAATAGAAATTGGTCAAACCATCATATGAAATCACATGTAAAATACGTAATACTTAGTTCGGTCGATGTGATTCTATTTCCTGTGGGGTTTACACTATAAACTGAAGGAGTAACTCTTTGTTTCTACAATTCCCACATCACTGCTCATCAATACATAGTCTATCCATGTATATTTAAGTCCATTGGACCAGATAAATGGGGGCATCTCATGGCTTTCTTCAGTTAAAAATAATTGCATTCAATTGTATTTCAAAATAAAGTTAAGCCGGTCTGCATCTCTTTCTGGCAGCTCATCTTCATTTACCTCTATAGCTTCTAGTCCTTACCTTTTCTTAGCTCGATCATTGTGTGAAGGGATTTGCATTCCAGTACATTTACAAGCATCCCGTTAAAAATGTAAATCACCAAATATGATATATTGCCCCTTAGGAGAAATCAAAAACAATTATGTTAATGTATTCTCCACACAATGTTATGTTATGCAATTTGGCATGTATATAGCACCCTAATTATCATTGGTATGATCTCAAAGCACTTGTAGGTTGAACGCCGTTGGGGACCGTAGTCCAGGTCAGTCGAGAGAGTAGGGTAGAATACAGTGCTTGGGTGCACTCAATTTGTGTGCAGCCAGTGTGATTTGCTTGATGTGGCTGCATCCTAACACTAGGTGTGGTGGTAGTGAGAGATCAGTCCAATGTGTGCAGTCAGAGGTGTGGTCCCCAAGACTGCATTTTGGTGGCATTAGGCCTGATAGGATACTTATGCGGGTAGCTAGGCCGATTTCTTTGTGGGGTATAACTGTGTTCTAACAGGTTGTTTAGGTGTTCATTGAGAATTGTTTCTATGTGTGCAGCTAGGCCGAAATTGATCGAAGGGTATAGCTGCGCTCTATTGTTTGCTGGTGTAAAGTGGAGAGTGAGCATAGTGGTAGGAGAGGTGAGTGTCTGGAGTGTATGGTGTACTCTTAGGAGTCTACTGTTCCTGGTTGCATTCTGGGCCTGGATGAGCTGGCAGTGATCGTCCTCATGTTTCGCGGTAGTGGAACTCTCAGGTAGATTCACAGGTTGGACCGGAGTAAGATTTGCACGATCAGAGGGTCATTATTCTTAGGCTCAGCACAATGTGTCAGGGAGCCCATTTTCCGGTTCCCTGGATGTGGTTTATGGGGGGTTACAGGGTAGGTCTTGTCATCATACTGGTTATAGGTCAGGATATATCTTGCTGCAACGTAGTCCTCCCGAGGCAGTGCTGCTTAGGGACAGGCAGGACAGAGACATTGCAGAGCCTGGTTGGTTGATGCCTTGGGAGGGTTCCTATATTTGGTATGCAGTCGGACAAGGTAGGGGGTGAATGGGTATGATCAACTTGATGGCACGAGAGGCTGCTAGGCCTGTATACTACTATCAACAAGCAGAGAGTAGGTATATGCATATTTTAGAGTTTGCAGGACAGTAAGGGTGCAAACTGTGGTCTCCCAGTTCCTAAATCCACATTGATGTCTTATTGGTCTGTTTCTGTGGTCCCTTCCCTCGATATCCCTAGGCACACTTGTTGGTTAACTGTGATTACTTTCTAATTTAATGTTATTGAACTCATGATTCTATAATAATGGTGAGATTCGGCAGCCTTAGTCATGGTTTACAGAAAAAGTCTGGTTTTTAGTGCTTTACGGAAGGCCATGTAGTCTTGGGTGTATCGAATGAGAGGAGGAAGTGAGTTCCACAGAGTTGGAGCCAGGGATGAGCAGGAAGGCCCTCTAAACCTGGTTGAATTGGAGGCTGGAATCACTAGTAAGAGGGCACTGCTTGACCTTAGGCTGTATGCTGGGTGGTAGGTTGTCATCTTCTCTAGTAGGTATGCTGGGCTGGATTTGTGCTCTGCTTGGTGTGAAATGCATAGGATTTTTAAAGTGGTCCTTCATCCAACAGGCAGTTAGTGAAGAGTGTGGAGAGTGGGGGTGATGTGATCCCTGTGTCCCATTGCAAGAAGGAGTCTGGTGGCAGCTTTTTGGGCTGTTTGGAGTTTGTTAATTTGGTATGCCAGTGTACCAAGCTATAAGGAGTTGGCATAGCCCAGTCTCAACATAACAATGGACATAATGGCAGCAAGTCTGTTGGGGTAGGTGAGGTAAGGGAAAATGCATCTTAGGAGCTTGAGGTGGTAGTGACAGGATTTTTATACATTGATCTGATGGAAGAGAGTTGCGCCCGAGTCCCACAGTCCTGAGTCCCATAGTCCTGAGTCCCATAGTTCATGAATGACAGATACCATCATAATATTATCAGGTGGATTATAAATATTAATTATTCATACAAAATGTTGTTTATTTAAATAGTCTATAGTTGAAATAGTAGTTAAAACAACATAATGGTCTTGCCCCACGATTGAAAATTCAACTAGGTTACAATTATTTTTGGCAGCAATGATAAGACTTCCATATGGTCGACCAGTCAAGTTACGTCTGGTCAGCCTATGTAGGCCACCCTATGCATGACCCGATAGCCATCTAAAATATATGGTCTAGTCAGCCACGTTTCCTGCAATAAAAAAAAATATTAATCTAATAGGATTGACTCACCTAAACATTGTGTGAAATATTTAAATTAAATGAAAGTGGAGAATGATGGAAGGAGGAACTTTGGATCTCCTTGTCTCCTTTTTTTTAAAGAAGTAACTGTTAAAGGTTTTTCTTGTACTAGACATGCATGTTGATTCAACTTTTTTTCTTTTTTAGTCTGAAACCAATAAAACATTTTTTTTTAATTATAATAATTAAAACCTCTAGTGTTCCAAGAGATACATTTTATCGAATCACAATAAATAGGTCACAAGATAGTTTCTGCATCATCAAACGCTGCTAACTGGCTGCTAATATTCTTCAGAGGACCAGCATGGAGTCTAAGCACCTTGATGATCATTTGTGCAAGCTCATCAAGGTCGGTACAAACTGTCATTGCCCAATGTTCCTTCTTCTTGTTTGCTATGTTTCGTTCTGTAGAGTGCACAGTATCTACAACTCTAATCAGTTCAAATCCTGTGGTCAAAAAGTTCTGTGAATATATCATAATAATTTCAACCATAATGGGAGAATGAAAGTGCACAAATTCCATTGCGCTATTGGGAAGTTCCAACCAAGAAATATCTTCAGTGGAGATCATCTGTAATTTAGCATGTCTTTGCACCAGACGAAAAATATTCATTCGATTCAAATAGGAGCTAGTAAAAGATGCATACAGTTCAGTGATCTTGATCTATTTAGTAGAATATTTATTACCCTCATGTTTTCCCAATATTGAAGTAGATGGTTTATCAGGGAGCTTTAGGGTATTATCAGTGGTTCTATTACCAACAATGTCTTTATTTTCATTGGACTCTTCTGAGCGAGCTTGTAATGCAGTTATACTAGTAGTACCCTTAATGTTCATATCATCATTATGAATCGTTCTTGTTGTTTGTTAGCTAGTCAAGCATACAAGGTGCTCGGTTGTTTATTTTCCTTGTGTGTTGTCTCCACGAAGGCTTGCGCTGTAGGATTTAATTCAAAGCAGCTAACCGATTCTCTACATTTGTAGCGACTAGATCTAGCTGCTAAGGATTTTACCAGTCTCTCAATTTTCTTATTAGCATTCTGCTGTCCAAACCCTCCATTAGGGTTTCCTTTATATGCACAATCATTTTCTTGCACAGGTCCCCCTGTGTCTAATGTGGAAATAATAGTTTCCTGCACCACCACATTATCATGCTTATTATTCAATTCTGCAGGACTAGCATTGGATTGTTCCGAATGAAGCCCCGGTGCAAGAGCCATGACCACCAAGCTCATTGGTCCATTCTTAATTATTTGCTGACCCTTGTATAAATTGTTACCCAACGAAACAATGCTTTCCATATAACAAGCGCCTCAGAGTCCCTCATATCGTCACTTACTGAAGATTCAGATAATATGAAAGAAACTTCATGTGCTGAAGAGGACCCATATACCATTTTCACAATGCGCTCCAAATCAGGGGATTTTGATCAATTCACAGCAGATGGAGGGGCTGCACAGATCTTAGCAGTCTTTTCAAACATGGAGAAAAGAGGAAGCCCTGCCTGCAAATGTATTTGATTTATTTGGATTTATAAAGCGCCCCGCGGCCCGGGGGCATCGTGGTGCTGTAACAGAATATTCACGTGAAGCATGTTGTGACATTTGTTACATAGTAGACATTGAAATGACAGTGTTGACAGTAGTTCCGAGGTTACAGAGGAACAATGATGGGGAGGTCAGTAACGTACGGTTAGTTAAACAGTTTTGTTTTTAGAACTTTTCTGAAGGTGGTGAGGGAATCTTCCTTTCTTAGATTAAGCGGAAGAGAGTTCCATGCTTTGGGGGGTAGAATGATATGCGTTTTTTGACTTGGAGCCAATGAGCATCTTTTCTTGCCTGGTAGATGTGCTCTATCCTAGGAATGCTGGGGGCTTCTCTAAGGGCGCTGTTTTGTGCAGTTTGTAGTTTGCTCAGGTTTTTTGCAGAGGTGCCCAGGAGCAGGATGTTGCAATAGTCCAATTTTGCGCCGATAGTGGCTCTTGCAATGTTGAGGCGGTTCTCTAGTGATAGGTAGGATTTCACCATCACCGGCGACCCACGGCAAACCACTTCTGCCCCACTTCTCCACGCACTCTGCAATCCTCCATCCTCGCCTCTTACAACGATTTCCTCAGCATCTGCGCTCTCTCCCAGCTGCTACAAACAACCAAATACACCCTGTGATCACATAGAAGAGCTACAGAAAACCCTCACTGGGAAGACCCTGTGAAACCAGCCCTACTGTGACAAGTTCACACAGACCATGAAGAATCCTAACCCACGACTAAATACTCAACCCGAGAAGATGGACTAATGAGGTTCAAGCTTCGGTATTCAAAAATCACTACTGATGGATACAATCTATCAGCAAGAAGAAGACAGACAGAGCAGTAAAAACCTGTTTTGCCAGGAAACCGGGGGTGTGGCAGGAGGCAGATGAGGACTGGGCTGACCAGAAGACCCACCAGATCCTACGAGTGCACAAGCAGGAGAAAACTAACCAATCACCGAGAGCAGGTGCTAAAAGGAGTGAACCTCTCCTGCCAAACCCCTTGTCTCCTCCTCCACCATCCCGCTGCCTGCCTGCTGCACATGCAATTTCTGCCGCAGGGTATTCTCAGAGCAAAGTCTCACCATCGGCTGCAGCAGCCAGCCTAGGTACTTAGAGGAAGGCACCTCTGCGCATTTCGAGACTTGTCTGTATCAAGCCGCACTGAAATACATATCACGTATCAGCCACCTCTACACAGTTTTTCAAGTCCATGTTGTCAAAGTAGCTGCATCCTTCTGTTGAAATATTTTGGACCATGATGACTGGCATGGCCCCTAAAAATCAAATGTTATTCTATTTATAATTAAAGACAAGAACACAGGATAGCAAGAGTTTACAACAAAAATATGATTACGAATCCACAACTGAAGTTAACTTTGATGAAATATCTCCACTCTTTATGTTTTGGCTTGATGCTGTGTTTCCAATTAACTAAACCAACTATACAATACAATACAGGGTTTATCTCCAATCCATGCAGTAACTGTAACAGTCAGTTAATATGCATTTCGTTTTTACAGAAATCACTTACAGCAGGTTTTAACGAGATGGCTTGTCCTCATGAACTGAACAAACATAAAATAAAAACATATATACGAATCCAGTCGTAATATCATCTGATAGGAGTTAATCCTTTTCTCTGCGGTTCTTTGATGGTCCTTTCATTTGTGGAAATGCACGTCTCCTGCTACCATTCGTCTTCTGCAGAAGAATAACTCAGCTCCTAATGGCTAATTGTATTCTCTTTGTTTTGGCCATAAAGGACCACCGAGTATAAACGAATCCTGGCTTGAAAGGTATCTGCTAGGGGAGCGTATTGCATCCGTTAGCCACTCATTTTGTATTCCGAGGTCGTGGATCAAGGACGGCCGCGCCATGCCCGTGCCCTGGACTCGGCTATCTCCCATGACAGCCTGACGCAGACACAGTGGACGATCCTAATCTGTCAGAGGGAGGCTATTATGTTCCAGCCCCTAAGCCGTCTCAGCCAAATCAGCGCTACCAAGTTACATTGGTTTCTGAGGTGACCATTCATTTTGGTCAAAGGAAGAAATTGCTTGTGTGGGTTTTGTTGCTTCGGGGGTGAAATCTGTGCGTGGCGTGTATCTCGCCGCCTTTCTTCTTTCTCTGGGACAATATAAAGGACGGGTCCGTTTGGAAACATCATTTTCTTTATTGCGTCTGTTTTAAAGTCACCTTTATCATACCAGGAGGCACGACAGTTTCTGAGTGTTTTTTTTTTATTTTTTATTTCGGTGTTGAAAAGCAAACGGAATGTCCACAAAAGAGAAAGCTGGACGGAGATGAAGCACAGAGGAGTGGAGATGTCATCCCAGGTCCCTTGTTCAAGTTTTCACCGGTACTCGGCGCAAGTTGGGAATGGACTTGTTCAAAATCTACCGATAAACCATGTTTAACTGTGACATGTTTTCTTTGTCTGAAGGGAGCAATGCCACCAAGAAGTTGACACTCCATTAGTTGTCAAGCCTATTGCGGCTGATTGAAAGGGATCAGGCAATGGTTGGAGGTTCAGGCTTAGAGAATGTGTATCATATCACACGTGAAAGAGGGATGTCATTAAAAGAAGAAAACACTAAAGTATTGCAACTTGTCCAAGTGCCACTTTCATGATTTTTTTTGTCTGCTGCAGCTGCACTGGAAACAAACATGACATTTGTACACATACCTGACTGTAGTTGCTCAGTACTGATAAGTGTCGTGAGAAGCAGTGTCCGTGCACTAGTGTGTGTCTCTGGTGAGTGCTACATTATAGCAAGTATGTAAAGCCAAGCACTGGTAAAGGCAACAGGCCTGGCTTGTAAAAGGTGCGTGTGTAGTGAAAACAGTGCGCGCATTTGTAGTGAGTGGAGGGGTGGGTTTGGAACGTGTATTGTGCGTCTGTTTGGGTTGTCATTGCCTAATTTGTATATTTGTGGTTGTTCGAGTGGATGTGTGCTTGGTGTAGGTGATGCATGAAGGCTTGGCCTAGTCGTAATGAGTTCTGGCTAGTTCCATCCAAGGCCCAGCACAGTATTATGTCAAGTATTGGTAACATATACTTTTGGCTGGAGGTACTCATACCATATAGAATTGAAGTTAGTCCATTATATGGCCCAATATTCGCACTATGTACCAGGCACCAGAATCAATTACCCAGGTAGTGTCATGATACATTTCACTCCCGACTTCTTCTGGGTAAAGGTATGACATGTCAATACACTCAAGTTACAGTCGCAAGTGTCAGCATCATATGTAATGGTCCAAGCACTAGACGCCAAAAGCTGCCTTAATGCTGTGAAGTATTCCACATCTTTAATGCGTCCATCGGCCCAAGCACACTCTTCACACACATATAGACGTTCTGGCAAACCTATGCACTAATATACCCACATACCCTCCAAAATGCACTTACACAGATGCCACCAAGAGGCACATTTGTACAGACAAAACAACTCATATAGAGACCCTCAGGCATGTATTGACAAACCCATATGCATTGACATACTTGTGAGGCAGAGCGCTACACACCAAACCTCGGGGTGCCTATGTAGGCTGATGAATGGCGGATTAGAGGCTGGTGCTGATGAACCACTATTGCCTATCCTCCTATTACTCGCGCCAGAGGCAAAGAAACACCAATGCAAAAGAGTCAGGGGTGCAGAGAGTTGGAAGCCGCTACCATGCCACCCCTCCATCTCCTGTCATGAAGCTACTGATATAACGTGGGGCAGGGGGAAGTCCTATGCCAAACCTATTTGACCATCAAATGGCCAGTTACAAGCTTCACAGGCCAGACCATCAATAGAATAGGAACATGTGCCCATGTAGTTATGCACATGCAGTGTTGATTGTGGGGTTGCTACTTTGGGTTCCATTAACTTGGGTAATGATAGCACCTATTATTACAGGATGTAGAACTAGTAGGAATTCAGACTGAAGTTCTATAAACTAATGTTATTATTATTATTATTATTATTATTATTATTATTATTATTATTATTATTATTATTATTATTATTATTATTATTATTGTTATTATCTTAGATGTTCACTCCATACACCCAGTTACTCACACAGCATCTCAGGCATTGGCATCATTGTACCATGCTCTAAGTATCACCTGCCAGGTTTTGCTATGAGGATCATTTTGTATGAAATGCAAATTGCATGCAAGGGACCGCTAAAGTTTGCACTTACGTGCTATTGGATACCATGGGCCTCATTACACGGATGGCAGTAAGGGTTTACCGGTACCAGTATTTTACCGGTACCGGTAAATCCTTACCGCCTTACTACGAGGTCCCTTTGCGGGTTGGGGAATTTAACGCCTGCTTTTTGCAGGCGTTAAAAACCAACCCGCAAAGGGACCAGTGGAGCTAATTATGGTACCGCAATTTGCGGTTCCGTAATTAGCACCTTCCCCATTCCCATAGAGCCCTATGAGGCAAAAATGGGAATGGGGAAGGGCAATGGTGGAAGGGGGAATTACTGCCCCGCCAACCTTGGAATGGGGCGGTAATTCCCCTTTCCACCAAGGCGGTGCCGGTATTTTACCGGCATGAACCATGGCGCTAATAGCGCCATGGTTCACCACCATCCGTGTAATGAGGCCCCATGTGTCCAATCTTAAGCATTCACGAGGCAGAGCAGAAAAAGGGAGAGCACAGCCAGGCATTTTCCTATTTACTGTTCGGTTTTCTTCTGTCTTGTAAACAAATACACATGACCGGCAAATTACATTTGGAGCCAGCATGTATTAATGGATGTCTCTGGAATGCATTGGAATTGCTCATTAGAAGGTGCTAAAGCAAGGTGGATTCCAAAGGAATGCATTCGTGTTACATCTGCATTAAAATATCACGCAGGCATACAATGACACATATTGATAAGCCGTAGGAGGTCCGGCGTCACAGATCTTATATCTATTCTGTGCCCATCATCACCTTTGTTAAAGAATGAAAATGGAGAAAAGTGACAAATGGGGGCGTAAAAGCAATATTCCATCTTTTTGTTTAATATTTTTTTATGAATCATTTAATAAAATAACAGTGAAACAAATTATTAGATCAATCTTTTTGATGGGTTTAACATGAGAAGGTAAGATTACCAGAAACACGGTATCACAACAATGTAACATAAATATAGTGATACACCAGAAAGATGATCTACTCAGCATGTAATAATTATGCATGGACGAAGCATGGGGAGGACAAACCAAAATGAGACAGAGACACAGAGAGAAGTGACATATTATGAAAGGAGAGATATTCAGTAAAGAGGGACCATTTAATATCATGTTTGAGTTTCATAGAAAGATATGCTGCCATACAGTGCTCTAGCTATTGTATATGACATATATTGTTCCACCAGCCCTTTACTGATACATTCTTGGAATCTTTCCACTTGGCTGTAATGGGTTTAATGGCAACTGCAATAAAAAAGATTGTAGAGATTATAGGTGGGGTGCGTTCTTCTACTGTTCTCGGGGGCAATACTCTCTAGGAGTATGTTCAATAATGTAAGGCGGAGATTGACCTAAAAAATGATGTTTAGAAGAGACCAAACCTCTTGCCAGAATGATTGCACAAAGGGGCATTGGAAAAACATATGATGGTAGGATCCATCGGTATCACCACAAGACCAGCAGCTGCCATCAGAGCCAAACAAAGTTTGCGATATATTGGCTGCAGTGGAGAGGGTTTTGACCCTAGACCAGAGTGATTCCCATGTATTGTCATCAAACCGCCTCCCACAATCTGTTTCCCATTGAGCTTGGATAGACCATCTGTCACTCTGAGAGTTTTTACCACCTAATACATTGTAAAACTGCACTGCTTTAACGTTAAGAGAAGAGGTCATGAATAGAATTCTTATAGGGTTTGGCGTGAGTTCATTCATGATCAAAGATGTTAAGGCAAGCGTTCAATAATTTGTTGTAGAAACAAAAGTCTGATGCAGGTAAGAGAAATATATTTTGGAGATCTTGGAAGGATACCCAACCTGTGGCTAGCTAATATTGATGACTATATCTAATACCCTTGATGATCCAGGACCTCCTGTAAAAGTGTCTTGTTATTGTGTGTAATATGTTTGTTATTCCATAAAAAAGGCAAATATTTGAGAGATAGTGAGTGAATAGAATGGAATAGGAAGGTTCTGAGAGCAGACACAGCAGCCTTGATCGGGGTAGTAAGCCTATAAGATAGAGATCCAAATATATATACCAGATCTTGAGTTTTAATAGGAGTAATTATTTCTGTGTCAAGAAGAAACCCGGAGGGGAGGTCATCTGCTTCAGAGGAGGTGAGCCAGATGCATTATTGTTTAATAAGGAAAGTGTCATGATAGGATTTGAAGTCATGAAATTTGACACCTCCGTGCTCAAAGGGGGCTCTAAGCCTACTGTTGGCAACTCTTTTTCTCTTGCCAATGCCCCATAGAAAGTTGATAAAGATAGAGTTAATGGCAGAAAAGAAGCATATGGGGAGCGGAATGGGGAGCATTTGTAAGTGGTATAGAATGATGGGAGACAGCATCATCTTGATAGTTTCAAGACACCCCTACCAAGAAAGATACAAGGGGGACCAGAGGGAGGCGTGTTCTTTTATTTTAAGAAGGAGAGATGAAGAGTTTAGCCTTGTGGTGAGCTTAGTAGAATTGGTATAAAGGAGGTCAAGGTACTTAAGTGAGTTATCACACCACTTGAAGCCAAACAAATCAATGTTATGCTTGAGGCACAATGGGTGAGAGGCAAGATTTCTGATTTGTCCTTATTTAATTTATATCCGGAGGCTAAAGAAAAATCATGTAGGACTGACAGCAAACCTGGGATACTATCTTTTTTTTTTTTTAAGAATAAGGATGTCATCGGCTTATGCTGCTATTTTGTATTCCAGTTGGCCACAAGTTACTCCTGGGATTTGAGGGTTGTTTCTATACATTTTAAGAAAGGCTCAAGAGATATTATATATAGAATGAGTGAATGCGGACAGCCGTGTCTTGTGCCCCCTTTAAGGGGGAAGTACACTGAAGATTTCCCATTAATAAATATAGAAGATCTGGGATTTGAGTAAAGAAGTTTGACCAGCGAGATGAAACCTTCCCCACAACCATGCCAACGTAAGGATTGAAACACAAATTCCCAACCCACCCAGTCAAAGGCCTTCTCAGCTTTGAGCGCAATTGCAGCATAACCTTGTTTATCCGATTTGTCATTCTCATTTAGATGAATGGCATCTAGTAAGACTTGCATTCGAGGAGATGTTTCTCCCTCTTACATAACCTATCTGATCTGATTTAATTAATTTGAGGAGGAAAGATTTGATTCTATTAGTGAGAATCCTTGCAAATATCTTGCACTCGACATTTGGTAGGGAGATAGGCCTATAGTTTTTAGGGAGATCAGCATCTTTAAGGGCTTTAGGAAAGAGAAGTAGGGTAGCCTCAGCGAAAGTCCCAGAGGAAGACTTTTTGTTCAAAAAGTAGATGAAGAGTGATTTGAGTTTGGGGAATAGGATGTTGGAAAAGTGATGGAAAAACTCAGGAGATAGGCCAGATCCTTGATAGCTTGAGTGATTCCTTGGGTCGCTATTTGACAATCAAGGCTGCTGAGATCCACTTGGAGATAGGAATCTCTTTTAATATTTTGAAGGAAAGAGAGCATATTGTCAGGAGTGATAGTAGTGCCAGGGGAGTAAAAGACCACAGTAAAAGGTGTTGAAAACTGCTAAATTCTCATCAGATTTAGTAGTGGTGGTTCCCATATTGTTTTTGATGTCTGAGATCAAGGTTTTCTCTTTGTGTGATTTGAGGTAAGAGGGAAGAGCATTTCCAGCTTTATTACAGATTGATATATTTTGGATTTGAATCTTAGTATGGTATTGGATGCTTGTTCTATAAGTTTCTCATTGATTTGCATATGTAGTGATAGGACATGACAAAGTTTAGACTGAGAGGGGGATTCATAGTATGCTTTCTCTCTGGTAGTGAATTCAAGAAATATATCATCCAATTCCTTCTTGTATTGTTTCTTCTTTCTACTAATGTACTGAATAACATGGCCTCTCAGTGCTGATTTAAAAGCGTCCCAGTTATTACCCGTAGAGGTGTCTTCATCCTAGTTGTCAACAAAAAATCGTTGCTGAAAGCTGGTAAATGACTTAATAAATTGATCATCTTGTAACATTATGTTGTTAAAGCGCCATCTGCTGGAGTGTTTCTGGATGTTAAGAAAGTCAAAGGTGGTAACAACAGGGGTGTTATTAGATATAACAATATTGGCAATACGAGAATCAAGGATAGTATGTGACAGTGATTTGGTAGCAAATATGTAGTCCAGCCATGTGAAAGAGTCATGGGGCAGTGAGTGAAACATGTAGTCAAAGTCTGTGGGGTGTGAAAGTCTCCATGTGTCGACCAGGCCAGTCTCTGAGATGCAACACATTAATGAGTCAAGGGATTTGGAGCTATAGAAGACACATTTGGATCTTCTATTCATGAATGGCTCAAGAACATTGTTGAATCTACCACACACTATGAGGTTAGGAAGGTTAGATTTTAAGATGTTTTCCTTGACCAAGTCCCATAAATTAGGATCTGGTCAGTGGGACCGTACATTTTCATGAAAGAAATATATTGGTCTCAATCTGTAGCTTAACACACACCCACTGTCCCTCGTTATCAGTCATTTGATCAATCATCTTGTGGGGAAAGTTCTTATTGATGAGTATCGTGACACCATTTTTCTTTGCAGGGGCAGGGTTTGCAATTACATCTTCAACCCAAGGAGACTTCAATTTCATTGATTCAATCATGGATAGGTGGGGTTCATGGATGCAGGCTATAGAGGGGCCACATCTTTTAAGGTGAGAGAGAACCTTGCACCATTTAATGGGGTTATTGATCCTTTTTACATTCCAGGAAATGCATTTAAATCCGTTCATTGACTGTTACAGAAATATAAAGGAAACGTATGAACCATACATGTAAAACATGGCAACTGAACAGAATTGATACCCAATATAAAATGCCACATGTGATGCAACTCAACATATAAGGAGGAAACACAAGGAAGCTGTGAAGACAAACAAACATGACATTTGTGTAACATACTAGAGGCAAAATGAATGTGGAGAAAGATGAAAAGAGTAAAAAGGCAACAGCTAAGAGATAAACTAGATGTCAGGAAAATACAGATAAAGTAAGCCTAGCGAAGTTGAGAGCAAGGTGACACTTGAGCGGACTTCAAAAATAGTCCAGCAGGATGAAGGGTGCCCTCATTGCAACAACCACACCCACAAACATTATGAAGAAGAATTGAATATGTTGTCAAAGCCTGCAGCAAAAACTGTAGCAGGAGAACATTAAGATAACATGACTGACTGGGAACAGAAGTGCCAGATGTGGAGGACATAAGTGGAGTAGAAGTAACCATACAGTCAGCCTTGAGGGATCTTATGAAGGACAGATGTTCTCCCATAATGCGTAATTTTGAAAGAGCAGGGATGGAAGAGACCATATTTGATGTTAAGCTCATTCAGGGCAGGGCAGTATGAGAGGAATCCCTTACACCGTTGTGCAGTTTTCCGAGCAACATCCTGTGAAATGCAAATTATGTTGCCTTGCCAGATGAGAGACTTTTTTTCCTTAGCTTTAGAGATGATAAACTGAAATTGTGTATATTCCAGTAGCAGAAAATGGAGAGTATGTGTCATGGGATGATGAGTCTGACCAGATTCTGATTCTGTGTGCTTATTGAATATTGAGGACAATGTTGGGTGGGATGTGGAGAAGGGCCGAAAGCATTTTCTGCAGAAACAGGATGGGGTTTTTGCCTTCACATCCTTCAGGAAGGCCTGTGATATGTAGGCTATTGCTTCATCCACGGTTTTTGAGTTCTTCATTGTGTTTTTGGAGTTCTTTGACCGTACATTCAAGTGATGTCACTCTGGGAGACAGATCTTCTACCTTGCCAACTCTCTTCTCCACCTCATCCATTCTATTTTCAAACACGGACCCCCTGTCATGAAGTTGTTGTAGCTTTAAGTTGGTAGTCTCTATAAAAGGCTTCAGAGACCTTATTTCCTTCGGTAATAATATCATGACTGTGTCGGGGGAATTGGATGAAGGAGGGGAGTCACTATTTGGTCTTTTTAATGTGGCTGGGGACAAAGCAGACTGGGAGACCTTATTTGCCAATGCTGGCTTGTGACAACTTTTTCCTGAAGCTATAGTATATCTCTGTCTAGATAGTTGTGATATACAGAGAAATTAGGATTTTAACCAGGGAGAGAAAATGTGGTAATATTGTGAAAAATAGCTGAAAGTTAAATTTTGGCCCAGTTAGCGACACTATGAGGCAGGTGGAGCAGCAAGCAGCAGCGTCAAAATAATAAAAAAAAAAAAAATATGAATATAAATTAGAGTTCTCACCTTAGCCAAGGCACTGTTGTCCTAAAGCAAATGAAAGCTTGGTTCTCCATGTTATTCCACTACTTTCCGCTTTGTTTGGTGCTATGTATTGTTTGACCAGCAGGTGACGTAAGCGAGAGGCCTGTCTCGGAAGCAAGCAGCGTTTCCTGAAGATGTTGCCGAGATTCTCCTCAGCTGGGTTGGCTCCAGTCAGCTGAAGGTCACGTCGGATCTCCGGAGCCAAAAAAAGTCATCAAAAACACAAGTAAAATCAAAGAGAGTGGTATCACTCGAAGCCCCAAAGGAAATGCAATGTCATGATACAGTGTACGGGTTAAAATAGTTAGTATGGTGCTGCGGGCGAATGTAGAAAGGAGACACACGCGAAAAGTACGAAATCAGGCAGCCATCAGCCTCGGCATCAATCCACGCCCCGCCCCATGCAAAATGAGGCTGTATGAGTTTCACACATAGACAACCTGTTCGCTAGGTCATTAATGTGACATTTTGAGTGGTCTCAACCCATAAATGCCAACCTTGCAAATCCAGCCAACAAAGATGAACCCTGAATCTCTTATATCAATAGCCCCATTCCAACAGAGCTAAATCCATACTAATCTCATCAACCAAATATATTCTCAGAGAAATTAAAGAAATCTCAATTAAATAACAGAACACTGGCCAGTAGAGAAAGTGCTATAAAAAAGTATCCACGTTATAACACCGTCAACACACAGGAGAGGTTATCATTTTGAAAAGCTTAATCCTGCAAGTACTCTATGACTCTTAAATGCCACTAATCACCAAAAAGAAGCTTTAAAATGACAGCTGAAATCTGAAATCCATCTTATTTAGACACCAGCAGCATCCCTCTGCAGCCTTTTGTAGCTTTCTGACTACACAATTCAACATCAAAGAACTAACTCTTGACTCTCACAGCAAACGTAAACTAGCCTCCCGTTAACTCACAACACCATGCACATTTGCCTCCTACACTGAAGGAAAACCTTCTCACCATCTCCCCCAATTCTCAAATGTCCTTCCTTATCATTAGGCAATGCTACTGCAGCCACTCTTTGGGGCCCTTACCTTTCAACCTTCTTCAAAACTCTCTTTGGCTGCCTCCATTTGAGCTAAAAGCCTGAGCATGGTCATGGACGCTGATATGTCCATGTGCACCCAGATCAGGGAGATGGGAAACAAATATTTTTGCATCTGAACTATCTTAGATGAATACACAGCATCCTTGCTTTCCCATGCAATTATACAGTGATTGTTGCCATTGTGATCTCCAGACTTGGTTATGATAACAGTCTATATTTGGGTGCCACAGCCTACCTAATCGCTATATTACAGACAGCGCAGAATACTGCTGCATGCACTGTTCTGAAACTGAGAATCAGGGAGCAAGCCTCACTCACCTTCTATCTCTACCCCAGATTCCAGTATCTCATTGGATAGTTTTCAGACCTCTGTGCATCATTTCAAGGCTATCCACGCGACAGGTCATTTTTGTGATCTAAACTGCACAGACACAATCCCACACCTAGCCTCTGGTCTTCATCCTAGTGGTCAGTGGGGGTGCCTCCTTTTTCAGAGCTGCAACCCCAGCTTTAGAATTCCAATCCAAATAGAACCATCACAAATTATGTAATTGTTAATAAAGCTATGAAAATGTGCCAGTCTCCTAACTAAACCCCTCCCGCAAAATTATATCTAAAGGTAGAATGGTGTGAGGGTTTGATTGCACATGATTTGTGGGTGGAGGGGATGAACAACCAATCAGTGAGAATCAAACATTGTTAGGCAAATGGAAGAGTACACCAAAGCAGTAAGAACTAGACGGGTGCTTTTTAGGCAGAAGTCAAAGCAGGAGTAACCACACAAGCACTTTTTAGGTGGGGGGAATGTCAAATGAGTGAGAACCACACGTGCATTTGTTATGATGAATGGGAATATGGAGTATCTTGTTGTCATCATTTTGTAGGAGATATGTTTGTGGTAACCATTGATGCAGGGTATTCTTTCTATCCCCAATCAAAAGCGCTGTACTAATATTCTTTTATGGTTCAGATTAGTCCTATCTATGATGCAAATAGTACCACGTAGTTTCCATACCCCTGTGCCACAGATAAGCCAAGAAGTAGGCCGGTTTACAGAAAGAATACATATTTATTACAGAACAGGAAAATTAATGGTTGTATACAAATTGTTTGAATTACAATTGACATTTGCACTATTGACCGAACTGTGAAGGTCAATTGTTACATATATGTGGGGGGAAACCCCCCACAGCCCCCATTATATAATATATATATATATTACATGGCCATGTAGTTGTGGTTAAGTTGCTGTTTTCATAGGAAGAGCACTTTTTGGGCGGCTTAAAACTTCGCTCTCCCTGGACGAATCCTCACCAAACTTTGCAAAAAAAGTATTTGGGTCACTCTGAATTTTTTGCAAAGTTTGGTGAGGATTCGTCCAGGGGGGGCAAAGTTATAGGGGGGGTCCCGAAACTTGTTTTTTTCCCATAGACTGAATGGGAAAACATTTTTGCTCGTGTCTACAGCCCAAACCGCTGGACGGATTTTCACCAAATTTGTACCAGGAGCAGCGGCTTGGTCCCGAAAGCGTGCTTTTGCAAATTTGGTGAAAATCCGTCCAGTAGTTTTTTTTTAAAATGACCAAAAAGTAGGTTAAAAAAAATGAGTGATATCTGTGTTCGGTCCGCGGACGGACTTCCCTGTTCGCTCCGCGGACAGGACGGTGATTGGGCCAGCAGCTTGCGTGATGTCCGCGGACATCTGACGTGCTCTCTCATTGGATGCGGTGAAAGCGTGCAGTGCGTCTGGCTTCAGAGACTCCCGCCATCTTTATTTCCCGCATGAGAGGCTTTGTCAGGTCAGCAGGAGCGTGTCTATCTCTTGTTCCTCTCACCCCTGCTCATGCCCGTGTCTGCCCACCCCCCGCTCATGCCCCGTGTGTCCTTCCTGTCCCCCCCACCCCCGCTCTGTGTGTCCCCTGTTCTTCCAGCCCCCCGCTCACGCCATCGCACACGGTGGCCAGCGGAGGGCCGAGGAGCAGGATCTGCCGCACAAACTCATGTCCGTGCGGCATGTCCGTGTTTTTGTTTGTCCCCCACACCCCCGGCTCATGCCCCGTGTGTCTCTATCCCTCCCGCCCACCCCCCGCTCATATCCCGTGTGTGTCTTTCCCTCCCCCCACCCCCGCTCATGCCCCGTGTGTCTCTATCCCTCCCGCCCACCCCCGCTCATGCCCCGTGTGTCTCTATCCCTCCCGCCCACCCCCCGCTCATGCCCTGTGTGTATCTCTCCCTCCCCCCCACCCCCACTCATGCCCCGTGTGTCTCTCTCCCTCCCCCCACCACCGCTCATGCCCCATGTGTCTCTCTCCCTCCCCCCCACCCCCGCTCATGCCCCGTGTGTCTCTCTCCCTCCCCCCACCCCGGCTCATGCCCCGTGTGTCTCTCCCTCCCCCCCACCCCCGCTCATGCCCCGTGTGTCTCTCTCCCTCCCGCCCACACCCCGCTCACCCCCCGCTCATGCTCCGTGTGTCTCTAGCCCTCCCACCCACCCCCCGCTTATGCCCCGTGTGTCTCTAGCCCTCCCACCCACCCCCCGCTCATGCCCCGTGTGTCTCTAGCCCTCCCACCCTTTCTCATGCCCCGTGTGTCTCTCCCCTCACCCCCTACTCATGCCCTGTGTGTCTCTAGCCCTCCCAACCACTCCCCGCTCAGGCCCCTAGCCCTCCCACCCACCCACCCCCTGCTCATGCCCCGTGTGTCTCTCCCCTCACCCCCTACTCATGCCCCGTGTGTCTCTAAAACCTCCCACCCATCCCCGCTCATGCCCCTAGCCCTCCTACCCACCCCCTGCTCATGCCCCTAGCCCTCCCACCCACCCCCCGCTCATGCCCCGTTTGTCTCTATCCCTCCCACCCACCCCCCGCTCATGCCCCGTGTGTCTCTATCACTCCCACCCACCCCCCGCTCATGCCCCGTGTGTCTCTATCCCTCCAACCCACCCCCCACTCATGCCCCGTGTGTCTCTCCCCGCACCCCCGCTCATGCCCCGGGTGTCTCTATCCCTCCCGCCCAACCCCCGCTCATGCCCCGTGTGTGTCTCCCCTCCACCCCGCCCCCTGCTCATGCCCCGTGTGTCTCTCCCCTCACCCCTTACTCATGCCCCGTGTGTCTCTAGTAATCCCACCCACCGCCCGCTCATGCCCCGTGTGTCTCTCCCCTCCTACCCACCTCCCGCTCATGCCCCGTGTGTCTCTCCCCTCCCACCCACGCTCCGCTCATGTCCCGTGTGTCTTTCCCCTCCCACGCACCCCCCTACTCATGCACCGTGTGTCTCTAGCCCTCCCACCCACCCCCTGCTCATGCCCCTAGCCCTCCCACCCACCCCCCGCTCATGCCCCATTTGTCTCTCCCCTCCCACCCACCCCCCGCTCATGCCCCGTTTGTCTCTCCCCTCCCACCCACCCCCCGCTCATGCCCCGTTTGTCTTTGCCCTCCCACGCACCCCCCTCTCATGCCCCGTTTGTCTCTCCCCTCCCACCCACCCCCGCTCATGCCCTGTGTGTCTCTATCCCTCCCACCCACCCCCCGCTCATGCCCCGTGTGTCTCTCTCCCTCCCCCCCACGCCCGCTCATGCCCCGTGTGTCTCTCTCCCTCCCCCCACCCCCGCTCATGCCCCGTGTGTGTCTCTCCCTCCCGCTCACGCCCCGCTCATGCCCCGTGGGCCTCTAGCCCTCCCACCCACCCCCTGCTCATGCCCCTTGTGTCTCTAGCCCTCCCACCCACCCCCTGCTCATGCCCCGTTTGTCTCTAGCCCGACCACCCACCCCCCGCTCATGCCCCGTGTGTCTCTAGAACTTCCACCCACCCCCCGCTCATGCCCCGTGTGTGTCTCTCCCTCCCCCCCACCCCCTGCTCATGCCCCGTGTGTCTCTCCCCTCACCCCCCGCTCATGCCTCGTGTGTCTCTAGCCCTCCCACTCACCCTCCGCTCATGCCTCGTGTGTCTCTCTCCCTCCACCCCCACCCCCTGCTCATGCCACGTGTGTCTCTAGCCCTCCCACCCACCCCCCGCTCATGCCTCGTGTGTCTCTCCCTCTCCCCCACCCCCCGCTGATGCCCTGTGTGTCTCTCTCCCTCCCCCCAACCCCCTGCTCATGCCCTGTGTGTCTCTCTCCCTCCACCCCCACTCATGCCCCGTGTGTGTCTCTCCCTCCCCCCACCCCCAATCATGCCCCGTGTGTGTCTCTCCCTCCCCCCACCCCCGCTCATGCCCCGTGTGTGTCTCTCGCTCCCCCCCACCCCCGCTCATGCCCCGTGTGTCTCTCTCCCTCCCGCCCACCCCCCGCTCACCCCCCGCTCATGCACCGTGTGTCTCTAATCCTCCCACCCACCCCAGCTCGTGCCCCATGTGTCTCTAGCACTCCCACCACCCCTGCTCATGCCCCGTGTGTCTCTAGCCCTCCACCCACCCCCGCTCATGCCCCGTGTGTCTCTCTCCCTCCCCCCACCCCCGCTCATGCCCCATGTGTCTCTCTCCCTCCCCCCCACCCCCGCTCATGCCCCGTGTGTCTCTCTCCCTCCCCCCACCCCGGCTCATGCCCCGTGTGTCTCTCCCTCCCCCCCACCCCCGCTCATGCCCCGTGTGTTTCTCTCCCTCCCGCCCACCCCCCGCTCACCCCCTGCTCATGCTCCGTGTGTCTCTAGCCCTCCCACCCACCCCCCGCTTATGCCCCGTGTGTCTCTAGCCCTCCCACCCACCCCCCGCTCATGTCCCGTGTGTCTCTAGCCCTCCCACCCCCTGCTCATGCCCGTGTGTCTCTCCCCTCACCCCCTACTCATGCCCTGTGTGTCTCTAGCCCTCCCAACCACTCCCCGCTCAGGCCCCTAGCCCGACCACCCACCCACCCCCTGCTCATGCCCCGTGTGTCTCTCCCCTCACCTCCTACTCATGCCCCGTGTGTCCCTATCCCTCCCACCCACCCCCCGCTCATTCCCCGTGTGTCTCTATCCCTCCCCCCCACCCCTGCTCATGCCCCGTGTGTCTCTATCCCTCCCGCCCACCCACCGCTCATGCCCCACGTGTGTCTCTCCCTCCCCCTCACCCCCTACTCATGCCCCGTGTGTCTCTAAAACCTCCCACCCATCCCCGCTCATGCCCCTAGCCCTCCTACCCACCCCCTGCTCATGCCCCTAGCCCTCCCACCCACCCCCCGCTCATGCCCCGTTTGTCTCTAACCCCTCCCACCCACCCCCCGCTCATGCCCCGTGTGTCTCTATCACTCCCACCCACCCCCCGCTCATGCCCCGTGTGTCTCTATCCCTAGCACCCACCCCCCACTCATGCCCCGTGAGTCTCTCCCCCGACCCCCGCTCATGCCCCGTGTGTCTCTATCCCTCCCGCCCAACCCCCGCTCATGCCCCGTGTGTGTCTCCCCTCCACCCCACCCCCTGCTCATGCCCCGTGTGTCTCTCCCCTCACCACCTACTCATGCCCCGTGTGTCTCTAGTAATCCCACCCACCGCCCGCTCATGCCCCGTGTGTCTCTCCCCTCCTACCCACCTCCCGCTCATGCCCCGTGTGTCTCTCCCCTCCCACCCACCCTCCGCTCATGCCCTGTGTGTCTCTCCCCTCCCACCCACCCCCCTACTCATGCCCCGTGTGTCTCTAGGCCTCCCACCCACCCCCTGCCCCTAGCCCTCGCACCCACCCCCCGCTCCTGCCCCATTTGTCTCTCCCATCCCACCCACCCCCGCTCATGCCCCGTTTGTGTCTCCCCTCCCACCCACCCCCCGCTCATGCCCCGTTTGTCTCTGCCCTCCCACGCACCCCCCGCTCATGCCCCGTTTGTCTCTCAACTCCCACCCACCCCCACTCATGCCCCGTGTGTCTCTATCCCTCCCACCCACCCCCCGCTCATGCCCCGTGTGTCTCTATCCCTCCCACCCACCTCCCGCTCATGCCCCGTGTGTCTCTATCCCTCCCACTGACCCCCCGCTCATGCCCCGTGTGTCTCTAACCCTCCCGCCCACCCCCCGCTCATGCCCCGTGTGGTGTGTCTCTCTCCCTCCCCCCCACCCCCGCTCATGCCCCGTGTGTCTCTCCCCCTCCCCCCCACCCCCGCTCATGCCCCGTGTGTGTCTCTCCCTCCCGCTCACCCCTGGCTCATGCCCTGTGTGCCTCTAGCCCTCCCACCCACCCCCTGCTCATGCCCCGTGTGTCTCTAGCCCTCCCACCCACCCCCTGCTCATGCCCCGTGTGTCTCTAGCCCTCCCACCCACCCCCCGCTCATGCCCCGTGTGTCTCTAGAACTCCCACCCACCCCCCGCTCATGCCCCGTGTGTGTCTCTCCCTCCCCCCACCCCCTGCTCATGCCACGTGTGTCTCTCCCCTCACCCCCCGCTCATGCCTCGTGTGTCTCTCTCCCTCCCCCCCACCCCCCGCTCATGCCACGTGTGTCTCTAGCCCTCCCACCCACCCCCCGCTCATGCCTCGTGTGTCTCTCCCTCTCCCCCACCCCCCGCTGATGCCCTGTGTGTCTCTCTCCCTCCCCCACCCCCTGCTCATGCCCTGTGTGTCTCTTTCCCTCCACCCCCACTCATGCCCCGTGTGTGTCTCTCCCTCCCCCCACCCCCAATCATGCCCCGTGTGTGTCTCTCCCTCCCCCCACCCCCGCTCATTCCCCGTGTGTGTCTCTCCCTCCCGCCCACCCCCGCTCATGCCCCGTGTGTCTCTCTCCCTCCAGCCCACCCCCCGCTCACCCCCCGCTCATGCACCGTGTGTCTCTAGCCCTCCCACCCACCCCGCTCGTGCCCCATGTGTCTCTAGCACTCCCACCACCCCTGCTCATGCCCCGTGTGTCTCTAGCCCTCCACCCACCCCCGCTCATGCCCAGTGTGTCTCTAGCCCTCCCACCCACCCCCCGCTCATGCCCCGTGTGTGTCTCTACCTCCCCCCACCCCCGCTCATGCCCCGTGTGTGTCTCTCCCTCCCGCTCACGCCCCGCTCATGCCCCGTGGGCCTCTAGCCCTCCCACCCACCCCCTGCTCATGCCCCGTTTGTCTCTAGCCCTCCCACCCACCCCCCGCTCATGCCCCGTGTGTCTCTAGAACTTCCACCCACCCCCCGCTCATGCCCCGTGTGTGTCTCTCCCTCCCCCCCACCCCCTGCTCATGCCCCGTGTGTCTCTCCCCTCACCCCCCGCTCATGCCTCGTGTGTCTCTAGCCCTCCCACTCACCCTCCGCTCATGCCTCGTGTGTCTCTCTCCCTCCACCCCCACCCCCTGCTCATGCCACGTGTGTCTCTAGCCCTCCCACCCACCCCCCGCTCATGCCTCGTGTGTCTCTCCCTCTCCCCCACCCCCCGCTGATGCCCTGTGTGTCTCTCTCCCTCCCCCCAACCCCCTGCTCATGCCCTGTGTGTCTCTCTCCCTCCACCCCCACTCATGCCCCGTGTGTGTCTCTCCCTCCCCCCACCCCCAATCATGCCCCGTGTGTGTCTCTCCCTCCCCCCACCCCCGCTCATGCCCCGTGTGTGTCTCTCGCTCCCCCCCACCCCCGCTCATGCCCCGTGTGTCTCTCTCCCTCCCGCCCACCCCCCGCTCACCCCCCGCTCATGCACCGTGTGTCTCTAATCCTCCCACCCACCCCAGCTCGTGCCCCATGTGTCTCTAGCACTCCCACCACCCCTGCTCATGCCCCGTGTGTCTCTAGCCCTCCACCCACCCCCGCTCATGCCCCGTGTGTCTCTCTCCCTCCCCCCACCCCCGCTCATGCCCCATGTGTCTCTCTCCCTCCCCCCCACCCCCGCTCTTGCCCCGTGTGTCTCTCTCCCTCCCCCCACCCCGGCTCATGCCCCGTGTGTCTCTCCCTCCCCCCCACCCCCGCTCATGCCCCGTGTGTTTCTCTCCCTCCCGCCCACCCCCTGCTCACCCCCTGCTCATGCTCCGTGTGTCTCTAGCACTCCCACCCACCCCCCGCTTATGCCCCGTGTGTCTCTAGCCCTCCCACCCACCCCCCGCTCATGTCCCGTGTGTCTCTAGCCCTCCCACCCCCTGCTCATGCCCGTGTGTCTCTCCCCTCACCCCCTACTCATGCCCTGTGTGTCTCTAGCCCTCCCAACCACTCCCCGCTCAGGCCCCTAGCCCGATAACCCACCCACCCCCTGCTCATGCCCCGTGTGTCTCTCCCCTCACCCCCTACTCATGCCCCGTGTGTCCCTATCCCTCCCGCCCACCCCCCGCTCATGCCCCGTGTGTCTCTATCCCCCCCCACCCCTGCTCATGCCCCGTGTGTCTCTATCCCTCCCGCCCACCCACCGCTCATGCCCCACGTGTGTCTCTCCCTCCCCCTCACCCCCTACTCATGCCCCGTGTGTCTCTAAAACCTCCCACCCATCTCCGCTCATGACACTAGCCCTCCTACCCACCCCCTGCTCATGCCCCTAGCCCTCCCACCCACCCCCCGCTCATGCCCCGTTTGTCTCTAACCCCTCCCACCCACCCCCCGCTCATGCCCCGTGTGTCTCTATCACTCCCACCCACCCCCCGCTCATGCCCCGTGTGTCTCTATCCCTAGCACCCACCCCCCACTCATGCCCCGTGAGTCTCTCCCCCGACCCCCGCTCATGCCCCGTGTGTCTCTATCCCTCCCGCCCAACCCCCGCTCATGCCCCGTGTGTGTCTCCCCTCCACCCCACCCCCTGCTCATGCCCCGTGTGTCTCTCCCCTCACCACCTACTCATGCCCCGTGTGTCTCTAGTAATCCCACCCACCGCCCGCTCATGCCCCGTGTGTCTCTCCCCTCCTACCCACCTCCCGCTCATGCCCCGTGTGTCTCTCCCCTCCCACCCACCCTCCGCTCATGCCCCGTGTGTCTCTCCCCTCCCACCCACCCCCCTACTCATGCCCCGTGTGTCTCTAGGCCTCCCACCCACCCCCTGCCCCTAGCCCTCGCACCCACCCCCCGCTCATGCCCCATTTGTCTCTCCCATCCCACCCACCCCCGCTCATGCCCCGTTTGTCTCTCCCCTCCCACCCACCCCCCGCTCATGCCCCGTTTGTCTCTCCCCTCCCACCCACCCTCCGCTCATGCCCCGTGTGTCTCTCCCCTCCCACCCACCCCCCTACTCATGCCCCGTGTGTCTCTAGGCCTCCCACCCACCCCCTGCCCCTAGCCCTCGCACCCACCCCCCGCTCATGCCCCATTTGTCTCTCCCATCCCACCCACCCCCGCTCATGCCCCGTTTGTCTCTCCCCTCCCACCCACCCCCCGCTCATGCCCCGTGTGTCTCTATCCCTCCCACCCACCCCCCGCTCATGCCCCGTGTGTCTCTATCCCTCCCACCCACCTCCCGCTCATGCCCCGTGTGTCTCTATCCCTCCCACTGACCCCCCGCTCATGCCCCGTGTGTCTCTAACCCTCCCGCCCACCCCCCGCTCATGCCCCGTGTGGTGTGTCTCTCTCCCTCCCCCCCACCCCCGCTCATGCCCCGTGTGTCTCTCCCCCTCCCCCCCACCCCCGCTCATGCCCCGTGTGTGTCTCTCCCTCCCGCTCACCCCCGGCTCATGCCCTGTGTGCCTCTAGCCCTCCCACCCACCCCCTGCTCATGCCCCGTGTGTCTCTAGCCCTCCCACCCACCCCCTGCTCATGCCCCGTGTGTCTCTAGCCCTCCCACCCACCCCCCGCTCATGCCCCGTGTGTCTCTAGAACTCCCACCCACCCCCCGCTCATGCCCCGTGTGTGTCTCTCCCTCCCCCCACCCCCTGCTCATTCCACGTGTGTCTCTCCCCTCACCCTCCGCTCATGCCTCGTGTGTCTCTCTCCCTCCCCCCCACCCCCCGCTCATGCCACGTGTGTCTCTAGCCCTCCCACCCACCCCCCGCTCATGCCTCGTGTGTCTCTCCCTCTCCCCCACCCCCCGCTGATGCCCTGTGTGTCTCTCTCCCTCCCCCACCCCCTGCTCATGCCCTGTGTGTCTCTTTCCCTCCACCCCCACTCATGCCCCGTGTGTGTCTCTCCCTCCCCCCACCCCCAATCATGCCCCGTGTGTGTCTCTCCCTCCCCCCACCCCCGCTCATTCCCCGTGTGTGTCTCTCCCTCCCGCCCACCCCCGCTCATGCCCCGTGTGTCTCTCTCCCTCCAGCCCACCCCCCGCTCACCCCCCGCTCATGCACCGTGTGTCTCTAGCCCTCCCACCCACCCCGCTCGTGCCCCATGTGTCTCTAGCACTCCCACCACCCCTGCTCATGCCCCGTGTGTCTCTAGCCCTCCACCCACCCCCGCTCATGCCCAGTGTGTCTCTAGCCCTCCCACCCACCCCCCGCTCATGCCCTGTGTGTGTCTCTACCTCCCCCCACCCCCTGCTCATGCCCCGTGTGTCTCTCCCCTCACCCCCCGCTCATGCCTCGTGTGTCTCTCTCCCTCCCCCCCACCCCCAGCTCATGCCACGTGTGTCTCTAGCCCTACCACCCACCCCCCGCTCATGCCTCGTGTGTCTCTCCCTCTCCCCCACCGCCCGCTGATGCCCTGTGTGTCTCTCTCCCTCCCCCCACCCCCTGCTCATGCCCTGTGTGTCTCTCTCCCTCCACCCCCACTCATGCCCCGTGTGTGTCTCTCCCTCCCCCCACCCCTAATCATGCCCCGTGTGTGTCTCTCCCTCCCCCCATCCCCCGCTCATGCCCCGTGTGTCTCTCTCCCTCCCGCCCACCCCCCGCTCACCCCCCGCTCATGCACCGTGTGTCTCTAGACCTCCCACCCACCCCGCTCGTGCCCCATGTGTCTCTAGCACTCCCACCACCCCTGCGTATGCTCCGTGTGTCTCTAGCCCTCCACCCACCCCCGCTCGTGCCCAGTGTGTCTCTAGCCCTCCCACCCACCCCCGCTCATGCCCCGTGTGTCTCTATCCCTAACACCCACCCCCGCTCATGCCTCGTGTGTCTCTCTCCCGGCTCATGCCTCGTGTATCTCTCTCCCTCCCCCCACACCCGCTCATTCCCCGTGTGTCTCTAGCCCTCCCACCCACCCCCCGCTCATGCCTCGTGTGTCTCTCTCCCTTCCCCCCACCCCCCGCTCATGCCCCATGTGTCTCTCTCCCTCCCCCTACCCCCGCCCATGCCCCGTGTGTGTCTCTCCCTCCCCTTACCCCCGCTCATGCCCCGTGTGTGTCTCTCCCTCCTCCCCACCCCCGCTCATGCCCCGTGTGTCTCTCCCCTCCCACCCACCCCCCGCTCATGTCCCGTGTGTCTCGCCCCTCCCACCCACCCCCTGCTCATGCCCTGTGTGTCTCTCCCCTCCCACCCACCCCCTGCTCATGCACCGTGTGTCTCTCTCCCTCCCCCCGCTCATGCCCCGTGTGTCTCTCTCCCTCCACCCTACCCCCGCTCATGCCCCGTGTGTCTCTCTCCCTCCCCCCACCCCCCCTCATGCCCCGTGTGTGTCTCACCCTCCCCTCACCCCGCTCATGCCCCGTGTGTGTCTCTCCCTCCACCCCACCCCCGCTCATGCCCCGTGTGTCTCTCTCCCTCCCGCCCACCCCCCGCTCATGCCCCGTGTGTCTCTAGCCCACCCACCCCCGCTCATGCCCCTAGCCCTCTCACCCACCCCCCCGCTCATGCCCCTAGACCTCCCACCCATCCCCCGCTCATGCCCCTAGCCCTCCCACCCACCCCCTGCTCATGCCCCGTGTGTCTCTAGCCCTCCCACCCACCCCACGCTCATGCCCCGTGTGTCTCTAGCCCTCCCACCCACCCCCCGCTCATGCCCCGTGTGTGTCTCTCCCTCCCCCACACCCCCGCTCATGCCCCGTGTGTCTCTAACTCTCCCACCCACCCCCGCTCATGCCCCTAGCCCTCCCACCGACCCCCCGCTATTGCCCCGTGTGTCTCTAGCCCTCCCCCGTGCTCATGCCCCGGGTGTCTCTCCCCCACCCCCTGCTCATGCCCCGTGTATCTCTAAGCCTCCCACCAACTCCCTGCTCATGCGCCATGTGTCTCTCCCCTCACTCCCACCCCCCGCTCATGCCCCGTGTGTCTCTCCCCTCCCCTCTGCCCCCTGCTCATGCCCCGTGTGTCTCTCCCCTCCCGCCCACCACCCGCTCACCCCCCGCTCATGTCCCGTGTGTCTCCAGCCCTCCCACCCACCCCCGCTCATGCCCCTAGCCCTCTCACCCACCCCCCGCTCATGCCCCTAGACCTCTCACCCAACCCCCGCTCATGCCCCTAGCCCTCCCACCCAGCCCCCGCTCATGCCCCGTGTGTCTCTAGCCCTCCCACCCACCCCCCGCTCATGCCCCGTGTGTGTCTCTCCCTTCCCCACACCCCCCGCTCATGCCCCGTGTGTCTCTAGACCTCCCACCCACCCCCCGCTCATGCCCCTAGCCCTACCACCGACCCCCCACTCATGCCCCGTGTGTCTCTCCCCCCACTCCCTGCTCATGCCCTGTGTGTCTCTAGCCAGCCCTCCCACCCACCCCCCGCTCATGCCCCATGTGTCTCTAGCCCTCCCCCCTGCTCATGCCCGTGTGTCTCTCCCCCACCCCCTGCTCATGCCCCGTGTATCTCTAAGCCTCCCACCAACTCCCTGCTCATGCGCCGTGTGTCTCTCCCCTCCCTCCCACCCCCCGCTCATGCCCCGTGTGTCTCTCCCCTCCCCCCGCACTCCTGCCCCCCGCTCATGCCCCGTGTGTCTCTCCCCTCCCCTCTGCCCCCTGCTCATGCCCCGTGTGTCTCTCCCCTCCCGCCCACCCCCCGCTCACGCCCCGTGTGTCTCCAGCCCTCCCACCCACCCCCGCTCATGCCCCTAGCCCTCTCACCCACCCCTCCGCTCATGCCTCTAGACCTCCCACCCACCCCCGGTCATGCCCCTAGCCCTCCCACCCAGCCCACGCTCATGCCCCGTGTGTCTCTAGCCCTCCCACCCACCCCCCGCTCATGCCCCGTGTGTGTCTCTCCCTTCCCCACACCCCCCGCTCATGCCCCGTGTGTCTCTCCCCCACTCCCTGCTCATGCCCCGTGTATCTCTAAGCCTCCCACCAACTCCCTGCTCATGCGCCGTGTGTCTCTCCCCTCCCTCCCACCCCCCCGCTCATGCCCCGTGTGTCTCTCCCCTCCCCCAGCACCCCTGCCCCCGCTCATGCCCCGTGTGTCTCTCCCCTCCCCCCACCCCCTGCTCATGCCCGTGTGGCTCTCCACTCCCACCCACCCCCCGCTCATGCCCCGTGTGTTTCTCCCCTCCCACCCACTCCCCGCTAATGCCCCGTGTGTCTCTCCCCTCCCACCCACCCCCTGCTCATGCCCCATGTGTCTCTAGCCCTCCCCCATGCTCATGCCCCGTGTGTCTCTCCCCCACCCCCTGCTCATGCCCCGTGTATCTCTAAGCCTCCCACCAACTCCCTGCTCATGCGCCGTGTGTCTCTCCCCTCCCTCCCACCCCCCCGCTCATGCCCCGTGTGTCTCTCCCCTCCCCCAGCACCCCTGCCCCCGCTCATGCCCCGTGTGTCTCTCCCCTCCCCCCACCCCCCGCTCATGCCCGTGTGGCTCTCCACTCCCACCCACCCCCCGCTCATGCCCCGTGTGTTTCTCCCCTCCCACCCACTCCCCGCTAATGCCCCGTGTGTCTCTCCCCTCCCACCCACCCCCTGCTCATGCCCTGTGTGTCTCTCCCCTCCCACCCACCCCCCGCTCATGACCCGTGTGTCTCTACCCTCCCACCCACCCCCCGCTCATGCCCCGTGTGTCTCTCCCCTCCCACCCACCCCCCGCTCATGTCCCGTGTGTCTCACCCCTCCCACCCACCCCCTGCTCATGCCCTGTGTGTCTCTCCCCTCCCACCACCCCCTGCTCATGCCCCGTGTGTCTCTCCCCTCCCACCTACCCCCCGCTCATGCACCGTGTGTCTCTCTCCCTCCCCCCACCCCCCGCTCATGCCCCGTGTGTCTCTCTCCCTCCACCCTACCCCCGCTCATGCCCCGTGTGTCTCTCTCCCTCCCCCCACCCCCCTCATGCCCCGTGTGTGTCTCTCCCTCCACCCCACCCCCGCTCATGCCCCGTGTGTCTCTCTCCCTCCCGCCCACCCCCCGCTCATGCCCCGTGTGTCTCTAGCCCTCCCACCCACCCCCGCTCATGCCCCTAGCCCTCTCACCCACCCCCCCGCTCATGCCCCTAGACCTCCCACCCATCTCCCGCTCATGCCCCTTGCACTCCCACCCACCCCCTGCTCACGCCCCGTGTGTCTCTAGCCCTCCCACCCACCCCACGCTCATGCCCCGTGTGTCTCTAGCCCGCCCTCCCACCCCCCCGCTCATGCCCCGTGTGTGTCTCTCCCTCCCCCACACCCCCGCTCATGCCCCGTGTGTCTCTAGCCCTCCCACCCACCCCCCGCTCATGCCCCTAGCCCTCCCACCCACCCCCCGCTCATGCCCCGTGTGTCTCTAGCCCTCCCCTGCTCATGCCCCGTGTGTCTCTCCCCCACCCCCTGCTCATGCCCCGTGTATCTCTAAGCCACCCACCAACTCCCTGCTCATGCGCCGTGTGTCTCTCCCCTCCCTCCCACCCCCCGGTCATGCCCCGTGTGTCTCTCCCCTCCCCTCATGCCCCGTGTGTCTCTCCCCTCCCCCCACCCCCCGCTCATGCCCGTGTGTCTCTCCCCTCCCACCCACCCCCCGCTCAAGCCCTGTGTGTTTCTCCCCTCGCTAATGCCCCGTGTGTCTCTCCCCTCCCACCCACCCCCTGCTCATGCCCTGTGTGTCTCTCCCCTCCCACCCACCCCGCCGCTCATACGCTGTGTCTCTCCCCTCCCACCCACCCCCTGCTCATGCCCCGTGTGTCTCTGCCCTCCCACCCACCCCCCGGTCATGTCCCGTGTGTCTCGCCCCTCCCACCCACCCCCTGCTCATGCCCTGTGTGTCTCTCCCCTCCCACCCACCCCCTGCTCATGCCCTGTGTGTCCATCCACTCCCACCCAATCACCCACTGCTCACGCCCGTGTGTCTCTCCCCTCCCACCCACCCCCTGCTCATGCCCCGTGTGTCTCTCCCCTTCCACCCACCCCCCACTCATGCCTCGTTTGTCTCTCCCCTCCCACCCACCCCCGCTCATACGCCGTTTGTCTCTTCCCTCCAACCCTTCCCCCCGCTCATGTCCCGTTTGTCTCTACCCTCCCACCCACCCCCCGCTCATGCTCCGTGTCTCTCCCCTCCCACCCACCCCCCGCTCATGCCTCGTGTGTCTCTATCACTCCCACCCACCCCCCGCTCATGCCTCGTGTGTCTCTATGTCTCCCACCCACCCCCGCTCATGCCCCGTGTGTCTCTATCATTTCCCACCCACCCCCCGCTCATGCCCCGTGTGTCTCTATCCCTCCCACCCACCCCCCGCTCATGCCCCGTGTGTCTCTATCCCTCCCGCCCACCCCCCGCTCATGCCCCTATCCCTCCGACCCACCCCCGCTCATGCCCCGTGTGTCTCTATCCCTCCCACCCACCACCCGCTCATGCCCCGTGTGTCTCTATAAATCCCACCCACCCCCCGCTCATGCCCTGTGTGTCTCTATCCCGACCACCCACCCCCCGCTCATGCCCCGTGTGTCTCTCCCCTCCCCCCCACCCCCTGCTCAAGCCCCGTGTGTCTCTATCCCTCCCACCCACCCCCCACTCATGCCGCGTATGTCTCTATCCCTCCCACCCACCCCCCGCTCATGCCCCGTGTGTCTCTATCCCGCCCACCTACCCCTCGCTCATGCCCCCTGTGTCTCTATCCCTCCCCCCAACCCCCGCTCATGCCCCGTGTGTCTCTATCCCTCCCACCCACCCCCCGCTCATGCCCCTTGTGTCTCTATCCCTCCCACCCACCCCCCGCTCATGCCCCGTGTGTCTCCATCCCTCCCACCCACCCCCCGCTCATGCCCCGTTTGTCTCTCCCCTCCCACCCACCCCCGCTCATGCCCCGTTTGTCTCTTCCCTCCCACCCACCCTCCCGCTCATGCCCCGTTTGTCTCTATCCTCCCACTCACCCTCCGCTCATGCTCCGTGTCTCTCCCCTCCCACCCACCCCCCGCTCATGCCTTGTGTGTCTCTATCACTCCCACCCACCCCCGCTCATGCCTCGTGTGTCTCTATCATTTCCCACCCACCCCCCGCTCATGCCCCGTGTGTCTCTATCCCTCCCACCCACCCCCCGCTCATGCCCCGTGTATCTCTATACCTCCCACCCATCCCCCGCACATGCCCCATGTGTCTCTCCCCTCCCCACCACCCCCGGCTCATGCCCCATGTGTCTCTATCCCTCCCGCCCACCCCCCGCTCATGCCCCTATCCCTCCGACCCACCCCCCGCTCATGCCCCGTGTGTCTCTATCCCTCCCACCCACCACCCGCTCATGCCCCGTGTGTCTCTATAAATCCCACCCACCCCCCGCTCATGTCCTGTGTGTCTCTATCCCGACCACCCACCCCCCGCGTGTCTCTCCCCTCCCCCCCACCCCCTGCTCAAGCCCCGTGTGTCTCTATCCCTCCCACCCACCCCCGCTCATGCCCCGTGTATCTCTATCCTCTCCCCCACCCCCCACTCATGCCCCGTGTGTCTCTATCTCCTCCCGCCCACCCCCCGGTCATGCCCCATGTGTCTCTATCCCACCCGCCCCCCCGCTCATGCCTCGTGTGTCTCAATCCCTCCCGCCCCACCCCCCCACTCATGCCCCGTGTGTCTCTATCCCTCCTTCCCACCCCCCCACACATGCCCCGTGTGTCTCTATCCCTCCCGCCCTCCCGCTCATGCCCCGTGTATCTCTATCCCTCCCGCCCCACCCCATACTCATGCCCCGTGTGTCTCTATTATTCCCACCCACCCCCCCACTCATGCCCCATGTGTCTATCCCCTCCCGCCCACCCCCGCTCATGCCCCGTGTGTGTCTATCCCCTCCGCCCACCGCCCGCACATGCCCTGTGTGTGTGTCTATCCCCTCCCGCCCACCCCCGCTCATGCCCTGTTGTGTTCTCTTTATACACCCCTCCTTCCCTTTCCATGGTGGCCATCTTGGTAAAAGATTTTCCTTCCTGCACCGGGACGCCGCAGGCGCCCGGGTTGGGAAAAAAAATCTTTTTTTTACCACCTCGGGTTCCCACTTTGAGGACCTAAGATGCTAGTTGTCTTCATCTATTGAAAAGGATGTTATGGTGACGTTGCACTAATAAAAACCTATGAAATGCAGTAAAAAAAAATTGTGTTACAGGGACGTTATGTTTAAGTTGCACTAATAAAAACCTATGAAATTCAATGAAAAAACTTTGTTAAAGGAACGTTATGGTTAAGTTGCACTAATAAAAACCTATGCAATTCAATGAAAAAACTTTGTTAAAGGGACGTTATGGTTAAGTTGCACTAATAAAAACCTATGAAATTCAGTGAAAAAACTTTGTTAAAGGGACGTTATGGTTAACTTGCGCTACTAAAAACCTATGAAATTCAGTGAAAAAACGTTGTCAAAGGGACGTTATGGTTCCAAGTAAAACCGAAAAACCCTTGAAATTCGCCAGTTATGGTAAGCTAAGCAACCATAACTCTCGCCACCACCGTGCACTGCTAAGACTAACACCCAGGACATCAAAAATGACATCACAAATGTCATTGATGACATCACTGATGACATCACATGTCTGGCTCGCTCTTTTTTCTTTTGCTGACATGTCTAGGCCACATGGTTTTCTTCAGTAACAGTCAGAAACTAAAAATGTTATTTTATTTGTAGACGTATCCTTCAAGTAGGTTCTTACAGTAATTCCCTTAGAGTCCAGTCACATCATATGAAACATATGCATACGGGAAGACACAAGCTTGAAAGACAGCAATCCTTTTTGTGCATAAAGATAATCAATAGACTTATGAGCACTTCCTGATAGTTCTGTTTTATTTTTTTTATGGCTGTACTTTCCCTCTGGGTCCAATCACATCAAGTGATACATATACATAGGGTAAATAGCAGCTTTGAAACATAGCAATCATTTATTTGCATGAAAATAATCAGTTAAGTTATGAATTGTTTCTGCTACTACTTGTGCTTTTTTGCTAACTTCACTTTCCCTGTATATACCCATATTGGTATGTGTTCTTGTGTCTTTGTGTTTTGTCTATAGTAATGCAATTATGTAATACATGTGTTTTATTAGCTACGTACTACATATTTCACAGTAGACAAAAATCTATTAAGAAAACAATTATCATTTCATTATTCAACATATTAACATTACGAATATTATACCTTCATCTTGTACGCTGCACACAATGTTATGTTTCTGTATGAGTATCTTAGTATACCAGATAGAACCCCATAATAGAATGCTATTTATATTAATGCATCGTTGAATGCACTAATTAGGGTATGATAATTATTGCAATGATCCTTGACACTTGTTTCGCAACATTATAATAAGAATCCCTTGTACACATATTTCATGAAAAGTACATACACATGTGATGTCATCAGTGATGTCATCAATGACATTTATGATGTCATCTTTGATGTCCTGGGTGTTAGTCTTAGCAGTGCACGGTGGTGGCGCGAGTTATGGTTGCTTAGAATTTCAAGGGTTTTTCGGTTTTACTTGGAACCATAACGTCCCTTTGAGAAAGTTTTTTCACTGAATATATATATATATATAGATATATATATATCATATTTATTTATTTATTTATTTATGTATTTTTTCAGTTGTTAAAGGGACGTTATGGTTCCACATAAAACTGAAAAACCTCTGAAATTCGCCATGGTTGCTTAGCTTATCATAACTGGCGAATTTCAGGGGGTTTTCAGTTTTACGTGGAACAATAGCGTCCCTTTAACAACTTTTTTTCACAGAATTTCATAGGTTTTTAGCAGTGCACCTTAACCATAATGTCCCCTAACAAAGTTTTTTTCACTGAATTTCATAGGTTTTTAGTAGCGCAATTTAACCATAATGTACCTTTAACAAAGATTTTTTCCCTGAATTTCATAGGTTATTAGCAGCACAACTTAACCATAACGTCCCTTTAACAAAGTTTTTTCACTGAATATAAATATAGACAATATAAATTGGAAAATGTTTCCTAGGATACCCTTAGTTTATATACATATAACATAGAACATACTAAACCCCCTACCTGCGCTAGTGGGTCTGATGTTTGCTGACCATGCGTATGTTCGCGAACAGACTCGGTCAACATCAACACTATCCAAAAACTCAGGGAACATTCTTACATTGTTGTATCATGCAATAAAAACAATGAACATGTTAAAAAAGCAGCACATAAGTACATTAAATTCAATAATAAATAAGAAGTAGAAACTGTATATGTAACACACCAACCGTCCAATTACATAACATATGCAACATAATGCAATATACCAAAGCAAAATAATTATGCCTCCAACAGAATTACCTGAGACAAACTGCACAGCAAAAATCAGCAGCACACCTACGCACCAGTACCACCAAAACTTTGCAAGAAACTAGTGAGTAGGCTACATTTATTTTATATATTTATAAACCTTCTGTATTAGGTACAGTAAAAATAATATATATATTTCTTTTTACACAGAAATGTCTAGTACTTTGGAATGGCTGGAAGAACATTTTCCTTGTGATGAAATGAGTGAAAACAGTGATACTAATGGTAGACACTACACTTCTTTATATAAACCAATTATTACCCATTAGTTTATGTGTACTTACCAAATATTTTTTAAACACACCATACAGACATTGAAAATAATACAGAAACATAGACCTTACAAAATCATCTGCAGCGAATGCATCAAAACATGGATCTATTAAAAGAATAGTGCACTCAGAAATATTGTTGTCCAAAGTGTTCGGGCATGTGCTTCTAAGCATACGTTGATCGATCGTACAAACATTTCCTATGCACCTTACTGTAGTTTTCCTCTTTTTTTCACATGTGAAATCAGGCACTGGGGTGCGGCCATCTTGTGATAATCTTATCCGTTGCTGCATTGCCCAAGGTGGACTGCCCTGGCGGCACTAATTCATATGCCCTGCCCCTAAAGCTGACATCACCAAACCTAGTGATATTCTCCGCCTATCTCCAGGACGTTACTATACAGCGTAGTAAAACGCACCTAGTCATCACCTACGTGATCACGTTACTTGACCCAGAACTCAGAATATCAACACACATTGGGCCTCATTACGACCCAGGCGGTAAGGGGTTTACGGCAGCGTAAACAGCGCCGACCCTTACCGCCTGAGTACGAGGTCCCTTAGCGCCATGGAGCTTTTAACACCTGCTTTTAGCAGGTGTTAAAATCCATGGCGCTAAGGGACCATGGAGTTAATTACGCCACCGTAATTTACGGTGGCCTAATTAACGCCTTCCCCACTCCCATTATGCCCTATGGGGCAAAAATGGGAATGGGGAAGGGTAAATGGGGATTGGGGACTTACCGCCCCGCCGACCTCGGAATGGGGCGGTAAGTCCGCCTACCACCATGGCGTAAACGTAGTTTACGCCATGGTGGTAAAGTCACGGCCCAGGCGGTAACTTACCGCCTGGGTCGTAATGAGGCCCATTATCTCACAACACAGCGTGTCCCAATTTTGAATATAAAACCATACTTTTAAAGGAAATAGCAAAACTGTACAATTTGTAAAGTACTTTTATTTCACAATAAATGCTCCGAGAACATCCGGCGATTGCCATATTCAAGCAAATAGGTAATTTTTTTCTTCGTTCTCGATCCACAAATGTTTAACGTGAGTCACGCTGTCTTCCTTTTGGGTATAAGAAGTGCATTGGACGCACAGTGAATAATCGCAAGGTTTGGCATTAACTTGGCACTAGGCCACCGTAAATGATGTCAAGTTGCTCCTTATCGCTGGTACCGCATAAGGGCATATCGGCCCGTGGCGATCGTCCCAAAAAAGCGTCACTGTGATCCACCCATTCACGTTTATCTGCAGCTGACGGTTGAAAAAAAACGTCAGTTGGTATCTGGAATCCATTACAATCACAGAAAGCCAAGATGTAGCTGTTTAAAAAGATAACAGAAATGTGTCTCAGTAGCCGATCTTTATTACAGTTTATCATTTTAACCATTAATTTGGCCCTGTGTTACAACTATTGATAAACACAGACGTGAAAAAATGGGAACATAGAGAAAACAACGTGGAAAGTACTCATCAATTTGCTTCAGAAGTTAGTGCTATGTAGTATGGTCAGCTCGAAATGGGATGCGGAGGCTGACGCTACAATCAGGAAGCAGGCTAAGGCCAAGAAGAACACATAGACGGAATTTTAATTAAATAGTACCATTGAATTATGCGTTTGTTGAACCTGGGGAAACCCACTAGTGGACTACACGCATCTCGATGCATGACTGCCCATGTACCCAGGACAAAGCCAAGTACAAACACAAGTTGTAATTGCGTGTCATTGCAATATGCCACAAACACCAACCGAGTGCAATGTAACCCACCAATAATGGTCGGCGAATGATAATTTGACTAGTTCAGCTATAAAATCGCTGAAAGTCAAATTTACATGATATTCAGCATTTCCATTCTATCAGGATAATGCAGACAATCTGTTCAGGTCAACAAATTTTTATTAAATCAAATTACATGTTCCTTTGTCCAGTTTTGGAATGGTGAACCTTATCATATTTGAAAGTATTGCATCCCTCCTTTGTGCATTCCTTTCGGAACCCTCCCTTTGTTTCAAGGTCGAAAAACAATTGAACCTTATACTGTGTACGATGCGTGGGTTTGCTCAGCTAGGAAACAAAAATTCAACGGCGCTGACCTTCACTCAGAATGGGAGCCGATAGCCCTTCAGACCATAGTGGCATCACAAATATCTTTGAAAAACATATGAATTGTTTGCTACCATTCACCAATGTGGTCGACATTTCTACGGATTTATTTTGTTCCTCTGGAAAACTTTGCACTCTCCAGCGACTCCCACAGTCAGGCCACACCACCTGTCAACTCATCCATCTCCTCTTCACACGGCAAATCACGTAAACAATTTTCACAGGAGCAAGTCTCGAGCCCTGACCAAATCTGCTCGTATGAGAATGTCCGAGCAAACCCTGCTGCAACCCCCTCCAGCCAGGCCATGGTCCCCTGACCCCAATGACCGCAGTTATATATTAGAGACCTATAATTTGCACACGTGTGTTTGTATTATCCCACTTTCAGTCACTAGCGAGATGAACGGTGTGGGCGTCTTGCCACCTTACAAATACAGACACAGAGGAAATAAGTAATAGTAATGCTTTTACGTTAGAATGCAGATTGTACCAAAAATAACTGCAACTTAACTGGATTCACACATGGTAAACTATCACTTTGTAAAAAACCTTCACACCAGTAGGTATAAGCTACCACGCAGGAGCCACAACCAATGCAACATATAATGTGGATGGGTCACATAGAATGATACCAACATTACTGTAAACCAGAGAATGAGAAGGTCTGCGACCTACCTCAATAAAGCCCACCCTGCATCTTCCTCCCTCCACCTGCTGAGGACAGAAAAACAAAAAATATTGTCCCATATTGCCCTAGGTACTAAACCAGAAAAAATATCCTTGGCATTTGGAAGTATCTTCATTACTGCCTGAACCAAATGTTCCAAATCTGCCAACAAAGTAGAGGCACTGACATACCCCAAATCCAAAGCACCACAGTGCAAAACAACTACATGTGGAATGTTTACCCTGCCCATATCTCCAAAAACGTGTACAATTCCCTGCACATTGAAATCAGGCACAGTGCTACACACCACCTCCAATCCTTTAACATTAACATTGTTTGGCACATTCCAACATTTAGCATGCTGCTCCAAACCATGCACAAACATATCTCCAACCACCAACACCCTGACTTTCTCCACCTCTTCCATCTTCACTACACACAGCCTCTTTCAACACACACCACAACCTCAACATCTGATTAGCTGATCCCTACAGTCCCCTTTCCATGCTGCATTTGCTGAGAAACCCTGGATGTGGCATGCCCTGTCTGTGGATGGAGCGTGTAACACTGGGACATCCCTTCTACCCTGTCCACTTCACTCTCTGCACCATTTCCTCATTGGTTACTGTTAAACAGTCCCACAATCATCCACCAATCACATCCAAGAACTCTAAATCTAACTCTATCATCACAGATCAGCACTTTAGATGTACTATTGATCACTCTCTGTACAATTTGGCTGTCACTGCAATGGACCTACAGCAACAACTACTATAAAACTCCCCAAGATTTCTACTTGCAGATTCATGCACATCCACATGCATGAACACAGACTACATGTATGAATATTATGTACACAGTACATGTACAGCTCTTCTAGGAATACATATAAACAGAGTAACTGCCACTTACCCTGTATAAACTGTAAAATTAACTTAGTGTCATTTCTCCCATCTGCTATGATGAAGTGTCAATTGCAAACCTGTCTGCTTTCCAAATCTTTGTTTACTCACACAGCTATCTACAAAAGTTTTATTTCATATTAAATGATGGGAGAAATAACCGTATAATTATGAAAAAGGCTATCCAGCGTGTTATAAAATTACACGCAGCCAAGATGAGTACATGCATCTTCATTCAAGCACACACACAGACAATATCAATAGAAAGGCTCCCAGCTGAAACAACACCACTGCCTCTATATGAAATCCTTCTGCTTTATTTCCCACACCTTCACAAATGCATACATTGCATGCTTTTCTGTACAATCTCTGCCATTTGCCCTGTAAAAATAGCAAAAAATGCATATGATTATTTCTTCTAACTCTTAACATCCAATAACATAACATTAAAAAAAAACAAGTGTACTCTATACATTTACTATTATACTCATTTGTAAAACATATTCAACTAACAGATTCTAAATAAAATATACAGGATGCACATAGGCAAAGGAAAGTGCATATGCATACTATGCTCAGTTGTAAGAAAAAACTACTACTACAAAAACAAAAACAACATTGTCTACATTAACAAAAGTGCTATAAACACACATATTCACTGACTTCTTTCTTTTACAATTGCAGTGAAGACCACTCTCCTGAAAAGCAGCAGTGTCTGAAGTACGAACAACGACTTAGAAGAAACCTAATCTTTCCATGCAAAAAAGTAAGTACATAATGTTCTAACTGTTACTCAAACACACTAGAATGTTAGTATTGTAGAACAAAGAAGTGTATTAACCCTTTCCCATCAGATGTATTATTAGTGCTTCCCCTTACCAGTTGCATACTTCATATTGTCATCTCAAGCCCAGTATAGTAACACACAAATACAAGAATAACCTTCCCAACTTGATGTACTACCCATTGCACAATCACACACCTCCACAATCATCCTTACCATCATACTCAGACACTAATGCACAAAGCACACATATACTGCACAACACTTTCTTTTTTTCTCCAACAGACCCCAAAGAATGCCTACCAAAAAGCAACTCCTTAGAAAGCAACACAGAAGTAGAGCAAATCAAAATAAAAGTGTTCAAAATAAGCATCCATCTCTAGCAGATTTTGTACAAAAAGTTCAAACAAAATAGCTAATACAGTCATTAAGTGAAACAAAACAAGCTTCCCGAAACTTTGCCTCCTCTATCAAAATGTAAAACGAAACAGAAAGTGATTAACAAGATTTCAGCTACCGCTACTGCTAACGCTGCACCTATAAATCTTGATGTAGTGTCAAGTAACCATACAAAAAAAAATGTTTTATTAAAAATGTTCCAAAACAGAGTTCTTCAGAACCTTATAAAAAAAAGGAGAGAAATCATGGAAAACCCTTAAAACCTACCATAGAAAATGTATCCTAGAAGCTCTCATAGACAGTGCAATCCTTCTCAAAAGGAAGTTATTTATTTTAGTTTTAAACAGAATGAAACTACGAACCAAACTAACTACTAAACTACAAAAAAGACTTCTTAATAAAAGCAATATCAACAAAAATAGCTTCTTAAACATCTGTGGAGGTGAATGGATTCACACCACGATCACAAAACCATATTTTAATGAAGAAACATATAAACAAAAGCAAACAAACCCAATTTCCATACATAGCAGTGGACGGGGGTATGGAAAACTTAATAACACCATTATGGAACAAGAAATGCTGCTCAGAAAAATATCCACTGAAAGCTCAGTATGACCTCTCCATTCTACTGAACCAAAACGTCCAGTCTACAAATGGCCGTGCACATCAATGTGTAACATTGCAAAAATAATTGTTCAAATCTTTACGCCAGTTCCTCAATCCGTATGTAAAAAGCAAAGACAAATCAAAATGAAACTTCTACAAAATATGGATGACTGTCCAGTGCGCAAATACACAGGACTACAAGGACATTCATTAGCCTGCATTTCAGGACCTATTTGCAAAAGCACCTTCCACCATATCAAAATTATATCAACACATCATTCAACTATAAGAAATCTGGTAAATAACCTCTACTATGATAAAAGTCCTGCTTTAGCACTAGCCAATTTAAATAACAATCTTCTACATGGTACAGCCAAACAACTACTCGAAGAAATAGAGCATATTCAGAGAAAATATTTTGAAGTGAAAGCCACTTACAAAATGCATTTTCTTTACAACAAACTGGCAACTACTGTACAAATAGCAACCTTTTATTAAACACATACAAAAAAGAAATATAAAGTTTAAAAGTGCATCCGCTGCAGTACCAAACCATGTGTGTGTGTTGCCGCAGGACTTTTTATAGAATTAGCACAAAAACTGTACACATAACATACAAAATAGGAGACGATGAACATTCCAAATGGTTTCAATTAGCTCTCTACCTTTTGGCAGAAAACAAATACGAAATTACTGACCACTGAATACTTTGCAATTAATGCACTGCAAAACGTGACAACAACCAAACACCTTCACAGGCTATCACAAATAACCTGGAATTATTCCCACTCCCAAAACCCCTGCAAAAACTAAATTTATATGAGAGCATCATAATTCAAACAGTGCACCCATTTCAAGCAATTATACGCCTTCAAACAAAAACAGCAAAATTACCTCCCTCTGAATTAGTGAAAGGCATTTGAGGCATAGTAGTTTATTTACCATTAGCTCTAAAAAAAAATGTACACACTCATACACCGCAATCCAAAATGTTTACTTCCAAGGCTATCTTATGACACAGTCCTGTTACAAACTCTACAATCTTAACTGCATAGCCTAGCCAAAACTTCACATACAAACTCTACAAATGAAACAGTACACAAACCTTTGGGTTGTGGATATTTGATGGGTGTTTGATTCTATGGGTGTGTTATGCTGTGCTGGTTGTGGCCAGGTCCTAGAGTCTTGGGTGTATGGCCGAAGCCTTCCGCCATGCACCCAAGACTCTAGGCCCTGCCCACAACCACTGCAGCATAACACACCTATGCTACGAAACATTTTGACTGTGGTATGTGGGCTGCTTATAGGGGATATTAATTACAATCAATGCATTTATTATGTCCGCGGACATGGCAAACACATCAGGGGCACTTGCCACCTAAGAAATACAGTATTTGACCCATCTCTTACTCCCCAACCCTCTCCAAGCACTCCTGCACACCAACACACTCCCCAAAATAGCATTTTACCTCTGTTCGCCACTGCACTGTCCGCAGATGTCCGCGGATCCAAGATGGAGGGCGCATCAAAACAATGTGACGCACCTCACGCCTCACTCCAGCCAATCGGCGGACACGTTGCATGTCTGCAGAAATGACGCAAGCCGATTAGCCAATCAGAGGCCAGTCCAAAGAGCGAACATGGAAGTGTATCTGCAGAGCAGACATAGATATCACTAATTAACAAAGCACGCTTTTGGGACTAAGCCGCCACTAGTGCTGCCAATTTGGTGTAAATCTGTCCAGCGGTTTGAGCTGTAGGCGTGCACAAAGTTTTTTCCCATTATGTCTATGGGAAAAAAGACATTTTGGGAACCCCCTATATCTTTGCCCCCCCTGAACCAAACCTCACCACAATTTGCACAAAAAAAATCAGAGTGGGCCATATACTTTCTTTTGCAAAGTTTGTTGAGGATTCGTCCAGGGGGAGTGAAGTTATAAGCCACCCAAAAAGTGCTCTTCCTATGGGATTAGCAACTTAACCATAAGGCTGTGTAATATATATTACACGGCCACGGTAGTGGCCATGTAGTTTTGGTTAAGTTGCTAAACCCATAGGAGGAGCACTTTTTGGGTGGCTTATAACTTCGCTCCCCCTGGACGAATCCACACCAAACTTTGCAAAGAAAGTATATGGCCCACTCTTATTTCTTTTGCAAAGTTTGGTGAGGTTTGGTCCATGGGGGGGCAAAGTTATAGGGGGGTCCTAAAATATATATTTTTCCCATAGACTGAATGGGGAAAAAGAATTGCTCACGCCTACAGCCCAAGCCGCTGGACGGATTTTCACCAAATTTGTGGCAGGAGCAGCGGCTTGGTCCCGAAAGCGTGCTTTTGTAAATTCGGTGAAAATCTGTCTAGTAGTTTTTTTAAAACGACCAAAATGTAGGTCACAAAAAATGCGTGATATCTATGTCTGCTTCGCCGACACACTTCCGTGTTCGGTCTGCGGACAGGACACCGATTGGTTAATCGGCTTGCAGCATGTCCACGGACATGCAACGTGTTCGCTGATTGGATAGTGAAGAACGTGAAGTGCGTCAGATTTTCGGAAACGCCCGCCATCTTGGATTTGTGCACAGTGGCCGGTGTCCGCGGACATCGCGGTAAAAACATATTTAAAAACACAACATTGCACTTGTCAAACGTATCAAATAATCTCTTGGGAGGTGAGGGATGATGAGGATGGGATGGGATATGGCTGCAAGAAGCAAAAAAAAGGGTGTTTTTTGCAGCGAAAGTCTGCGAACAGTTTGGATGTTCGCGAACAGTCCTGAAAAGTTTGCAGACACCTCAGCATTACAGGGTTGGTTAAATGCAATTCTTGGCTGGCTTATAACATTGGCGCCACTTAATGGAACTGCATGAAATTTTGCATGTATATTTCTGAGCTGATTCGGAGTGAGTAGGCAGAGTTTGATGGGATTCTGTCTTGAGGGGGCCCAATTAGAGGGGGGGTCCCAAAATAATGTAAAGTCTTATAAATGAGGTGCCATTTGACAAATCTACACTTAATTTGGGAAACCGATAATACATTTAGATATACATGTTTTTGCGAAGTTTGGTGGGATTTTGTGAAGAGGGGGAAAAATTAGAGGGGAGGGTCCCAAAGTAATGTAAAGGCTTATAAATGAGGTGCCAATTGATGAATCTACACTTCATTTGGCAAACTGATAATAGATCTAGATATACATGTTTTTCCGAAGTTTGGTGGGATTCTGTCAAGAGGTATCAAAATTAGAGGGGGGTTTCCAAAATATTGTAAAAGCTTATAAATGTGATGCCATTTGACAAATCTACACAAAGGTTTGCAAAATTATTATAGATCTAGATATAGATGTTTTCTTAACGTCTGAATGGATTTTGTCAAGTGGGGTCTAGGTTGTATGATGATTGTATGTGCATACATTTGACACTTTTTAAAAAATAAAACATGGTGGATTTCCAGCAAGCTTGCGTAAGGAGCATTGGCAAGGATCTACAAGCATGGTTTTGCAAATGTGCCAGTGTTTTATTACTTGACAAGTGTCATAATGTAGCTACAAAAAATAGCGGTATACCTTTAGTGACTGAGGGGTAGCCTGTGGCCATGGGCAGTGGCCTGAAGTGGGAGAATGGAAGACCAGGCTCCCGTCCTTCACCTCTCGCGCTTGGCCTAGAGGGTCACGACCCAGACACCCGCCACGAGAAGAGTTTGTCCATTTACCAGACGACCAGATACCCTGGTACAGGAACATACGGATGTGTCCATCTGCCTGCCCAGCAGCCCGCACTGGCCATGCCGACACCTGCGGCATGGATCAACTAGACTAAAATCTACACGTCGTTAGAGATGCCATGACGACCTAGACAACGGGAAGCACATCTGTACAAATATACACACTGGACATTCCCACACCAACCTACACGAAGAATATACTCAGTGCTATGACGTAGGCGACAGGCATATTCACGGACGTGCATCTTTATTATTTTTACATAGGCTTTCAGAATGCAGAAACGCAAGACGCGTCATGAACTCATCTATAAAGCTTGCTCATGCTTCTCTTGAAACCCGTTACCAACATGAGAGGTATAATGAAGACACGATACTGGTCATGGAACTATATGCTACTATAACCTAAAAGCACCTATGCACCAAACGGACTACTTATGCAGCAGGCCCGAGTAGGCCTCAAACACGTGCTCCCGTGGACATTAACAAAGCAAGAGTCAGGTTGCTGATTCTGCAGAAAGAGCCCGGTGGAGCAACCAGCCAAGGTCGCAATGTTGCAAACCCACATTCCAAGAACAAATCATCAAAGGCACGATGTTGCAACCTCGTACTCCGCGCACCAACGTTAAAGTCACACCGGCAAATTAAACCAGACGCGCAGTGGAAAAACAATATTAATTGTGCAGAATTCTGCCTCTTTCACGGTCCCTCCCCACGTGACCAAGCCGAACCTGACGAGATGCCAAACCCAGGAGAGAAGAGGCGTCTGGATCTCTCGCTACGGGACACAGGCAGATACACATGAAAGGCTCAATGGACATCTGCGACAGTGGGAGCGGTCAGCTTTCCAGCTATGAATAAATCCTCACATTGTCTGCACGTACCCATAGTGAAACATTGTTGCACCTTGCAGGTACACCGAGAGCTGGGAACAGCGGTGGTCCCAGGCTGGGAAGCTCACGGGCGCACCAATCAGAACATGGGGCTCTTATCACTGACGCCAGTAATGTTAACCAATCCCCAGGAGTCTTCATGTAACAATTTTCATGTATCTAATTGTAGGGACAACCCAGATATACCACCTGACTACCCTTTGTCCACTAACATCGTTCTCTATATGTGTGCTATACTAACCCTACCACTCGAGCACCCAATTAAGAGTGGCGATAGGTTTTTTGTTAACTTTCTGAAGTGACGCAAGTAGCGCGTCATAATACAGTAAAAAGGGCCTGCGAGCCCCACGATTGTGTGTGTGTCAGGACGAACGCGTACGCTCCTTGACCCATCCCTGCCGTTTTGTCTAATAAACAGCAGAGTCACCTTGCTCCTTGTGTGTGTCTCATACTCTATCTCATCTGGGATATACACGGGAGGAGTTGGGGCCTCCCTGCCTGGAGGTCTGCGGACGGCCCGGCCGACCCCGGCAGAATTTCCCCCCGACAAGTTGGAGGCACTGCTGAGATCTGTTTAAGATCGACTTTTTATTTTTACTTTTTCCAGGCACTCCCGTTGCGAGGAGGCCCGGCGGCGTGGCCCCCTCTGCCGTTGCCCCCTTCTGAGGACTACAGGACCATCGCGGAGCTGCGAGAAGACCGGACAGCGCAATCCGGATATTGGCCCTCGGGAGCCGGTTGAGAAGTATCCCGCCCGCGGTTGGCGAGTGTCCAGACGTGGTCCAGACGAGGGGAGGTGGCGAGCCGCTTGGAGGGGTGCACGCAGTCGAGCGGCCCTGCATCGAGAGAACTTGGTGAGCATGACACGCACAACAAGCAATGCGAAATTGTGAGGGAGGGGGAGGAAGTAAATAAGGGAGGAGGGAGGTGTTGTACAGATGCGCGGCGAAGGTCTAACAACTTAGTGTTGCCAATGGAATGAATGGTAGCGAAACGAGTGAGAGAGCAGTCGGCTACGTTACGCGAAAGAGGGGGGCGGGGCACGAAAACATCACGTGCGGCCGCTCGTAAGACACTGATTGGCCTAAATTGCGACTACGTGTGAGGGTGGGGGTGTGTGGTTTCCTACGATTTGGCATTTATTGATCAATGAGTAGACGAGGATTCCTATTGTTCGAGCAAGAAACTCGATAGGTAGATGACGTTTCCCTGTAGGCGGTAGCTAGTTGCCTAGTTGCCCAATACAGAAGATAATTGGCTGGTTAAGCCCTCCTGTTGAGGGGCGTATCACACGCGAGGCGACGCAGCGTGCGCAGTCCGATTATATTATTGATTTGATTACCTTGTTCCAGGAGAGACAGGAAGACAGCTGTAGGGTTAGCGGGGGTAGATTGCAAGTGTATTTTGAACTTAAAAAAACATAATAAGAATGTACCAGTAGCTCGAAGAGATCGGTGACGTCACCAGTAGGGATTTAATAGGATATCGCGAGCACAAGGAACTTTGGGTTTGAGAGTGGTGGGGAAGAGAAACATGATAAGGGAGCGGATACGGAGATAAACGATAGACGAGTGGATCGGAAGAGGAGAAGGGGAGAGGGGCGTGGCTGCGCACGGAGAACGCCGGCCACGGCAAGTGTAAAAGGGGGAGGAGAACAGGGAAACAGGACGACTGTATAAGAGCGTCGTAAGGGGTACGCAGCCGCAGGGGGCTGCGTGCGCTTCGGCCGCAGGGGGCCGTAGGGGAAGGAATATAAAATATAAAATCATACATATATATATTTTTGTTTTTTTTATGTTTTTTAATAATTTTTACTGCATATTCTGTCAAAGGATTGTCGTAAGTCCCCACACTTGCGGGGCCAGGTAAACAATATAAGGTTGTATATTGTAAACTGCTAGTGAAGGGAAGGGTAACAAGGGGAGCGCCACTATGTCATACGGGACAGGGTCGGGAGGGTGGGGGAACACCCTCACTACCCCACTACAACACATATGCACCACACTGCCACCCCATAGGGAGAAATTAATTAAGTACAGCATAGAGTGGACCCATGGGACGGACAACAAAATGTTAACACCATGGCCGCCTAATGGTAGTTTCGATCCATATGCCCAACATTCACTGCTAAACCATCTGCACAATACATACAAGGGGAAGAAGTTGGCAAACCATGTGGAGGTGTTTAACTTATGGAGGATGTTCCAGGGGTCCCGACCAGGACCAAATGGAATGTTCACTATGGGGGAAACACCGGAAGAAAAGGAGATTAAGAAAGAAGGAACGGATGGGGAAAAGGGGTGTGAAAGCACAAAGAATACGGGGAACGGAGGACAGGGAGGAGAAAAGATTGATAAATCAGACGACATAAAAAAGGAACCGAGCAATGAGATACCCATAACACCGGGAGTGAAAACAGAGGGAGGAGGGTTGTACCCTTTAAGAGAATTAGGAGAAATAGAAGGACAGTTAAGGGCGGCTGAAGGATACTCGAACCCGGCATACAGCCCTCCACCATATGTGGTTCATAGGAAGATGACAGTGGGGGAGGGGAGGATTGGAGAAGAGCAGATTGTAGAGATAGGACATGATGAGTGGGTAGCTGCACAGATATTATTAAAATTACGAGGTTCACTAACTGGAGAAGAGAGGGAGGTAGTAAAGAGAACAGACGAGGATAGTACAAGAGAGAGTGAGATGAGGGGGGAGGAGCTATTACGACAAAAGGAAGAGATTTTGGAGGAAAGATTAGCAAAGCTAAGGGATGAGCAGAATGAATTGATCAAACAGCTTGAGAGGGAGGAAAGAGAGAGAGTGAGGAAAAGGAAAGAAGGTAAGGACGAATTGGAAAAATTAAGGGAACTAAGTGAGGAGCAAAGGAGAGAAGCTGAAAGGGTAAAAGCAGCAGCAGACAGGGTGTCAAGAGTAGTGCTGAGAGAAAAGAAGAAGGAAGAAGAAGAAAAGGAAAAGGAAATGGCAATATGGAGGAGGAGGTTACTATCAGAGACAGCTAAGAAATATGAAGAGGGGAAAGTAATAGAAAGAGAAAGGGTGAAATGGGAAAGGAAGAAAGAGGATGAAAGAATATTGGAACAGATGAGCAACGAAGTGATGGAGGAATTAAAAAGGAAAAGGGAGGAAAATAGTAGGGAGATGGAGGAGAGGAGTGAAGGGGAAAGAGAAGGGAGGAGTAGGGAGAGTGAAAAATGGGGGGATGTATATAGAAGTAGAGAAGTAGCAACAACATCAGCACCAGGGGGAGCAGTTGGTAACAAAGGAAGAGGAGAAATGGACCTAATAGACTTAGAAACAGTAACAGTAAAAGGGAAAAAGGCAGAGTGGGGGATACCATTTATGACTGATTTTTGCAGTGAGGAGGAAGAAGGAGTAGAGAGGGGAGGAAGAAAGAGTGAAAGGGAAAGCTTAGATAAGCTGTACCTCACTCGAACAAACATAGACTCGCCATGGATCAGTAGGAGAAGGGAGGAGCTGGAGAGAAGTGAGGAGGGGGTGCAACAACTAGTGGAAAAACAAACCCATGAAGCCACACCATCCCCATCTCCATCACGCCCTCCCCCATCGCACCCTACATGCTCAACCGCCGCACGCTCGCTGCGCACAATAAAGCTCGCGCCCTTCATGGACGAATTGACTCCCTATGCATGTCGGCTTAGAGACCTCCCTAGTCGCAGGCAATACAGACAAATAAACCTGCCCACATTAAACACAGGAAATGACGAAAAAAGGGGAAAGGACGGAGAAGGAGGTAGGAGCAGGGGTAATAAGGACGAACTTGAAGAGGTAAAGGAAACGGGAGAAGAGGAGGGGTGTGAGGACTCGATATTATGGAACGTAAAGGGTGACACAAGACACAACTTAATGCCACTGTTGGAGAGAGGAGGGGTTAGACCACAGTATGTACCTTGGAAGCATACGGATAAAGAAAATATAAAATGTAGGCTCCCATCACTAAGTGGAGGTGCGGGTAAGTGGATATATGAAATGGAAAAACACACCGCAGGACAGAAACTAGCAGTAGGAGATGTGAAGGGCCTGTTAATATCAATATTAGGGGATAGAGCGGATGACATTTGGAAGAGAGCGGGATTCCATGGGGTAACAATAACGAACACATCGCATGATGGGGCGCCATTTGCAAACTGCAGACATGCGCTATGGCAGGCACTGAGAGTACAGTACCCAGACACATCAGACATAGGAGCAATTACTTCCCGTAAGATGCGTGAGAATGAGGATCCTGTTGATTATATCCAGGATATTCAAGAGAAGTGGCGCATGGAAACTAGAGAACAATGGGACAAAACACCAGCCATATTTTATCATATACTAGTACAAGGGCTCCCAGAAGGAGTTCAGAAACAACTAAAGAAAGTAGTGGGAATGGAAGCAAAACCATGGCCAGAAATACAGCTGACTATAGTACATCACTGCAGGACATGGCAAGGAAAAATGAAACAAAAGGAAGAGGACAGGAAAACAGAAGAGGCCAAACTAGTACAGAAAAAACTTACTAAATACACAATGGAAGGGGCACTAATAACTACGCCCACACCAATGGCCCAAAGCCCCACACAAGTAGTGGCTGCACAAGATCCCACTCAAATAGCACCTCCACAAAGTGTAATACAGCAAGTGCCGCCACTGCAATTACACGCACCAAACATGGGAGGAGGGTACCCAATGCAAGGAGCTGGGTATTATAGTTATAACAGGGGGAGAGGAGGATTTATGAGGGGGAGAGGATACGGATATAATACCCAACAGCAGGTGGGGGGACTTAGAAATTCCTACCCCACAGGGCAACCAGTATACCAGGACAACACAGGGAGCTTCCCATGGCAAAGCAGGGAACCACCCATGTGTTGGAGTTGCAGACTATTAGGACACATGTCACGCACGTGTAGGGTCAGGCCAGGAACACCAGCATGGAATGAACAAGCACAACCTAGGACCTCACAAGAACAGCAGGGCATACAGCAACAGCAGACGTTACAACAAGGAAGTGACCCACAACAACAAATAACACAACAACAGCCACAAACATATTCACTGCCACAACAACAAATAACACAACAACAGCCACTGCCACAACAACAAGTAGCGCTAACACAACCACCCCAAACTCAACAAACGCAATTGGGTAGGGTGACGGTGTTGGGACACAACCCTTACACAGGGAATGGCCAATCATTGTACCCTCAATAGGACAGCCCACAGACTGCCTTGGTGTGTCCCATCCTGTCAGTAACACCTAATAGTGCGGAGGAGCCACGCATAGAGGTAACGATAGGTGACAAAAAATTATCATTCCTTGTTGACACCGGGGCAACCCGGTCTTGCATAAGGGAAGGTAAATTTAAGATGTCAGGCGAAGCCATGAACACCCAAGGATTTTCTGGGGCTAAAGGGTTGGTTCCCTTTACTGATAACGTTCCCTTATCTATTGGAGATTATGATCTGTCGGTTCCACTTTTGTATTATAGTGCCTCACCAGTAAATATACTGGGGAGGGACATAATGAACAGGCTGAATATGACGATCTCCTTTACAGAAGATGGCATAATTTGCTCTACTCCAGGGATTAACATGCTCGCAGCACGACAGATTATGCAAGCATACTGTGGACAGACAGCGATTAGGGCGGAGCCAGTAGATGGCGAGCTATTCCAGTATGGCACAGACATGGCATTTGCATGGATGCCAGGGATAGAAGGGAAAATATGGAGGAGGCCAGCAGCCTATCTGTTCCGACCAGAAACACCTGTTAATGAACCAGAAGGAAAGGTGTTTGTAATGGACATCGAGAGCATTATTGCAACAGCTGATTATGTTGCTGTGCACGCCCAAGATAAAGAAGGGAGAGCATGGAGGGCAGTGATAGCACTAGCAGAAGGATGTAGGCTGACCCAGGTGTCAGATGAAGAGCTGTTCTCAGAAGAAAAGGAGGAAGGTGAAATGGTGTTCATGATGAGTGTAGAAATATGGCTAAGAGTGGCTCACAAACAAGTAGCACAGAAAATTGCAATGGCACTTGAGGCACCCGCATGCACCCCAGTCCCATTCTTTAAGGAGGATATGTCAAAGGTGCCCAAATCATTATGGACTATTAGCCCTTATGACGTGGGATGCATAAAAAGCATAGGGGGTGTAAGGATAAAATTGAAAAAAGGTGCCATACTACCAAGAGTGAAACAGTACCCATTGTCAAAAGAGGCAGATGAGGGCATATATGAAACCATAACGGCCCTAATAAACAATGGCATATTGGTCCCCTCAGAATCACCATGTAACACGGCTGTGTACCCGGTGCGCAAGGCTAAAGGGGGGTCTTGGCGCTTCATACAGGACCTCAGGCCCTTGAACAACATAGTAGAAGCAGAGTATCCAGTAACAGCAAACCCGGCCACAATATTGTGTGGCATTCCAGCAGAAGCATCACGATTTACAGTGATTGACCTTAAAAATGCTTTTTTCTCAATACCATTACACCCAGACTCACAAGATTTGACAAGCTTCACTTACCGAAATACAAAGTGGAAACATACCAGATTACCACAGGGGTATTGTGAATCACCCTCAATTTTCAATAGAGTAATACAAATGGATTTGGGTAACGTTGAGGTGGAAAGCACAGTGTTACAGTATGTGGATGACATAATAATTTGCAGTACAAACGAAAGTAAATGTAGAGAGGACTCCTTAAAAATGTTGACGATATTGGCTGAAAAGGGGTACAAGGTAGACATGGAAAAGATACAATACTGTCAGGAACAGGTACTTTACATTGGCCAACTGATATCCCAATATGGAAGAAAGATTGTACCACAAAGAGCACAGGCCATTTCAAGCACTCCCATGCCACAGACTGTGAGAGAACTGCAGCAATTTCTGGGGCTGTGCAACTACTGTAGAGCATGGGTATTTGATTACAGTTCATACATAGGACCCCTGCTTGAGGGTTTGAGGGAAGCCAATAAAGGGGAGAAAAAGTTGGGGTGGACTATGGAAATGAGGGAGGCCTTTGACGAATTGAAAGACGCGATATCAACTGCTCCAGTACTGGCATCCCCAGACTATGAGCGACGCTTTTTTATATTTTCACATTGCGACTCAGCAGTGATGAAAGCAGTATTGGCCCAAAAAACGAGCATGGGCTATAAACCAGTAGCATTTTACAGCGGTCACTTAGACCCTGTAATGTTAGGCCACTTCCCTTGCAAACAAGGTCTCGCTGCAGCTGCTTTTGCAGTGGAAAAAGCATCAGCAATAACCATGGGGTGTCCAACTACACTGTTTGTGGAACATGCACTATTTGCAATATTGAATAAACCCAAGTCCACACTAACGACACAGAGGGCATCAGGTTATGAGATCATTTTGTCTAGGGCTGAACTAGCAATTGTTAGATGTAGCACGGTTAACCCTGCAAGGTTCCTAGCAGAAGTAATTGAGGAGGGAGATTACGCCCACGACTGTACCCAAATAACTGAAATGTACTCATGTACTAGAAAAGTTGAAGAAAACGCACTAGAGGGAGGTGAGCTTTTGTTTATTGATGGGTCATCAACTATTGATCAAGGAGATGGGATAGGGAGGACTGGGGCAGCAGTGGTAAAAATGATGGAGGCGCCGGTGTGTGTGGCTATGAAGTGTGTACAATTACCACAGCATTACTCTGCTCAAGCCGCGGAACTGGTTGCACTAATATTGGCATTGAAGGAAAGTTTTGACAAACGAGTAACCATATAATCCGACAGTGCATATGTTACATCCACTGTCCACTCAGGGCTATCAAAATGGAGAAGAAGAGGGTTTAGGAGAGCTGATGGCACTCCAGTGCAACATGCCCTCTTGTTGGCTGAACTAATTGAAGTAATAAACGACCCCCAAGAACTAGCCCTAGTCAAATGCACCGCACACACCAATGGTGAAGACCACGTCTCAAAAGGGAATGCAGCAGCAGACGCACATGCGAAATATGCTGCATACTTTGGTGAGATATGGAACCCCACAGACTCACAGAGAGGGAGAGGGAGGGGAATGGCTAGGGAGATGTTAATAAGAGAAGGGTACACCCATCTCCCAGCCACACAGATTATGGAGCTACAAGCGGCTGCACCAATGGCCGAAAAAGAAATATGGGTAAAAAGAGGATGTACAATGTCACCAACCGACGCACTATGGCGCCAGGGTGGCACTGGGAAAGTTGTAATACCGTTGGCACTTTTAAATACCGCCCTGAGCCAATTACATCACCCAGCCCATACAGGCAAGGAAATAATTGCAGCACGAATTAGAGAAGATTGGTTCTGTCCAGAGTTAAATTCTCATGTGTCAAATTTTATCAGCAATTGTCTCACATGTCAACAGTTTACGGCCGGTCATACCCTAAAAGTGATAAGAGGTACCATACCCCGGCCAGAAGGACCTTTTCGGCACCTTCACATTGACTATGTTGATATGATCAACATATGTCAAGGTAATAGGTATATGATTGTAGTAGTATGCCCATTTTCTAGGTGGATTGAAGCAGGGCCCTGTTCACACCCAGATGCATTTAGAGCAGCCAAATTCCTAGTAAGGGAGGTCTTCCCCAGGTGGGGAGTGTGCGAGGTGTTAAGATCAGACAATGGCCCGCATTTCGCAAACGAAATGTTCCAGCATATCACATCCCTGCTGAGCATAAAACACAAATTTGCATGTGCATACCACCCACAGGCTAACGGTGTATGTGAACGCCTGGATGGCTTATTGAAGGAGGCAATTGCAAAGATACAACAAACAACAAAGAAAAGTTGGTTGTATTGCCTTCCGTTAGCCCTATTAGAATTGAGGAATAGGCCAGGGTCTGACCACCACCTCACCCCTCACGAGGTGGTTACTGGACGTCAAATGCGCCCCCTAACGCCAACGTCAAGGGCATTCACTGACCACGAAAGTTCAGCGAGTGTGTTAGGTGATGAAATGTATCAATATGTGTCTTCTTTGATTACTAGTGTTGTGTTTGTGTCTCAACAGCTCGAGCGCACACGGGGCGGGTCTACCAGAAATCAAGAAGAAGGCGCCAGTACAGAATTGGAAAAAGAGAACTTGTGCAAACTTGCCAAAGGTGACCACGTGCTACTTCGCAATTTCAATAGGAAGTGGAACGATAAGAGGTTCACCGGCCCCCATCTGGTAGAGGACGTATCAACAAGAGCAGTAAAACTAAAGGACAAGCGTGCCTGGAACCACCTACATGATGTAAAGATCTACAAACTGCAGACCCGCCCCAGCGCCAACGACAGGTCCATTGGAAGAACAGCAACAACATCCCCGACAGCGGAAGGAAGTTCTACCACAGACAACGACCCAATTGTTCCCTTACCGTGTCACTACCCAGCTACCCCGGAGACAATAACTGACGAAGAAAGGGGTGATCCCCATACTGCCCACCCCATGGTCACACGTTCAAAGAGTAAAAATACTTCCGCCATCTGAGCCCAAACCCCCCCGCCCATTGACTCCCAAGTACAGTTATAACTTAAACTGAAAGACATTGCCTGCACAAATACACATGTAAACACGTGAATGTTCTCTATTTTATCTCGCACATACAGGAACTGCGTATTATTGTATTGTTAAGAAAAGAGCTAACTAACAAGTCCACTGTCCAGGCGTAGATGGTACTCCCAGACGATAACTACCCAGAAGAATTGTCACACCAATTTGTATACGAAATAAAAAGGCCAACATACCTAAAAAGGAGAAGGGTACGTGTCTACTACACAGCCTTCCTCCTGGCCATAGAATATTCCATGCCCCACCTCCGCCCATACTTGCCGGTCCTAAGAGACCGATCACTTAGAGTAGCGTGGGAGCAGCTCTTCGCCTGGGCACTGAATGACTATTTGATAGGGAGAGATTAAAGGAAACAAAACTAACATTTAATAACAAGCATTTTGAGAATTTTTAGGCGGGCAACTTTAACGTCGCAAGAATACGCTGCCAGGACTGCAGCAAGGTAAGAGCAAAATGCCGGTGAGATTAGCATATGTAATAAAAATAATAGGGATTTTGATGATCACCGGGTTCTTGGCTGCCTCTGTCTGGCAGTACAGCTATGCTATCAATTTTATTGCTGCACCCAAACCTAATATACCCCCGTTCCCTGCTGCAACAGGTGTTACGTCAGGTGGTAATAGTAACATTGCACCCAAGCAAAATAGAGTTAAACGCAGCACATACTCAGACAATAAAGGTATTGATAATTATATCCAAGATTCAGCACACGTCACAAACAACATATGGTACCAACACATGACCCGCATTGGTAAGCAGACAACTGAGGATAGCTGCTACGTTTGCTCATTAATACCAAACGCCATGAGTGCTTCACGAACATTTGTTGCCACAGAAATAGATGAAAAGACAGCACAGTGCATAATATACTTGGCACTGTTCCAAACGAAAGGAAGATTTCAAGGAACAGTAGTGCACATGACATGGAAAACACGAGACTCATACCCATATGAAAACAACTTCCTCAAGACCTATTTGAGTTATCACAAGACCAGTTTACATGCTGAAGCATTCAAATACATAACAAGTGGCCCTGCAAAAGGAGAAACAAAGAAAGTAACACTGCAGTATCTACCATGTGATTGGTACGCCACTGAAGTTCCGGGTAAACAAGGATGCTGGGAGAGGCCGCTGGTGACGATAACAGGAAAGGTGTATCTGGACAACAGCTGGGAGATAGGAGTGATTGGCAGCAACATGGTAACAAAAGAAACTATCTCAACCATCGAGACACACAATCACCGATGTTGGACGACGTGAATCAAGTATGTACCAATGCTCACGTGGGTAGAAGAAGATGAAGACCCAATAACAATACTACCGTTGACTGCGCCCAAGGTATGCTACCAGCATAAAGGAGAGGTGGACGTAGGATATAACACCAATTGTGCAAGTGTGATGGAGTTACCTGAGGGGGGAGCGGGAACAGCAGTAATAATGGACCAGTATTGGGCCTGTGGAGAAAAGGCATACCATACACTGCCTCCCCTGTGGAATGGTGTGTGCACAATGGTACACGTCAATGTACCATCACTAGTGGTACCTAAGAAGCACGTCAATGTGGCGAAATTTCCTAAAATGGATGAAGGGGATAAGAGAAGAAAGAGATCTGCACCACTTCAGGAGGAGCAAGGGAACAGGACCAACAGCAATGATACTGTTCTAAATAGAAGAAAAAGACAAGGAGAGCCACTGACAGGAAATTACCTGTGGGGAAGGTCGGAAACGGCACTAACATCAATACCGCCAGAACACAGACTATTCAGCAGAGCAGCAATGTTCTTCTCCTCAATAATACACCCGGGACTGCAGGCTTACGCAAACGCAAAATGGCTCCAAATAACTAGATGGGAACTAATGATGACCATCAATTCTACAGTAAATGGGTTTAACGCAATAAAAGAGGAGCTGCGAGCTGTAAGGATGGTAGCACTCCAGAACAAATATGTATTGGACCTTCTCACAGCAATGGAAGGAGGAGTTTGTGCAAAGATAGGACAATCATGCTGCACGTTCATACCTGCCAACGATGCTGACAATGGTACACTGACAGAAGCAGTTTCACAATTGGCCCAGATGCACTCCAAAATGATGGATGAAAGTAACGGTGTAAACAAGGATAAGAGCTGGTTTTCACTATTATGGTCATGGATGCCATCCGGGCTGTCAGATGGACTGAAAATAATAGTGGGCTGTACTATTTTGGCTGGAGCTACTCTTATCATAATTAGATTTTGGAAGGCCCGGAAGGCACGCACTACTGACGAGTTGCTGGAAATGGTGGGAATGCACCCCTTGATGCCAGCAGATGACGGCCAGCATACAGGTGTGATAATACAGGAGAGGGAGAAGTTGCGCACCCAAATCATCACCAACCATCTAGACCCACCATCAGTGAAGGTCGAGAACCCAAGAAACCCCAGGAGCTACATAGGAAGATGGGTATACTGTACTCCTGGAGGAACCTGTGAATATATGTATTGGTCATTTGAAGATCATGTAAACCATTATGGACATCTCGGAGGAATAACTAAGATATGGCGAGTAAGAGGAGATAACGAGAAGGATATGTTTGTGGTCGACAAGTCGACCAGAGGGGGGACTGAAGTGGGAGAATGGAAGACCAGGCTCCCGTCCTTCACCTCTCGCGCTTGGCCTAGAGGGTCACGACCCAGACACCCGCCACGAGAAGAGTTTGTCCATTTACCAGACGACCAGATACCCTGGTACAGGAACATACAGATGTGTCCATCTGCCTGCCCAGCAGCCCGCACTGGCCATGCCGACACCTGCGGCACGGATCAACTAGACTAAAATCTACACGTCGTTAGAGATGCCATGACGACCTAGACAACGGGAAGCACATCTGTACAAATATACACACTGGACATTCCCACACCAACCTACACGAAGAATATACTCAGTGCTATGACGTAGGCGAAAGGCATATTCACGGACGTGCATCTTTATTATTTTTACATAGGCTTTCAGAATGCAGAAACGCAAGACGCGTCATGAACTCATCTATAAAGCTTGCTCACGCTTCTCTTGAAACCCGTTACCAACATGAGAGGTATAATGAAGACACGATACTGGTCATGGAACTATATGCTGCTATAACCTAAAAGCACCTATGCACCAAACGGACTACTTATGCACCAGGCCCGAGTAGGCCTCAAACAAGAGCTCCCGTGGACATTAACAAAGCAAGAGTCAGGTTGCTGATTCTGCAGAAAGAGCCCGGTGGAGCAACCAGCCAAGGTCGCAATGTTGCAAACCCACATTCCAAGAACAAATCATCAAAGGCACGATGTTGCAACCTCGTACTCCGCGCACCAACGTTAAAGTCACACCGGCAAATTAAACCAGACGCGCAGTGGAAAAACAATATTAATTGTGCAGAATTCTGCCTCTTTCACGGTCCCTCCCCACGTGACCAAGCCGAACCTGACGAGATGCCAAACCCAGGAGAGAAGAGGCATCTGGATCTCTCGCTACGGGACACAGGCAGATACACATGAAAGGCTCAATGGACATCTACGACAGTGGGAGCGGTCAGCTTTCCAGCTATGAATAAATCCTCACATTGTCTGCACGTACCCATAGTGAAACATTGTTGCACCTTGCAGGTACACCGAGAGCTGGGAACAGCGGTGGTCCCAGGCTGGGAAGCTCACGGGCGCACCAATCAGAACATGGGGCTCTTATCACTGACGCCAGTAATGTTAACCAATCCCCAGGAGTCTTCATGTAACAATTTTCATGTATCTGAAGTGGGAGAATGGAAGACCAGGCTCCCGTCCTTCGCCTCTCGCGCATGGCCTAGAGGGTCACGACCCAAACACCCGCCACGAGAAGAGTTTGTCCATTTGCCAGACGACCAGATACCCTGGTACAGGAACATACGGATGTGTCCATCTGCCTGCCCAGCAGCCCGCACTGGCCATGCCGACACCTGCGGCACGGATCAACTAGACTAAAATCTACACGTCGTTAGAGATGCCATGACGACCTAGACAACGGGAAGCACATCTGTACAAATGTACACAATGGACATTCCCACACCAACCTACACGAAGAATATACTCAGTGCTATGACGTAGGCGACAGGCATATTCACGGGCGTTCATCTTTATTATTTTTACATAGGCTTTCAGAATGCAGAAACGCAAGACGCGTCATGAACTCTTCTACTAGCTTGCTCACGCTTCTCTTGAAACCAGTTACCACCATGAGAAGTATAATGAAGACAATACTGGTCATGAAATTATATGCTCCTATAACCTAAAGCACCTGTACACCAAACGGACAACTTATGCACCAGGCCCAAGGAGGCCTCAAACAAGAGCTCCCGTGGACATTAACAAGGCAAGAGTCAGTTGCTGATCCTGCAGAATGAGCTTGGCGAAGCAACCAGCCAAGGTCGCAATGTTGCAAACCTACGTTCCAAGAGTAAATCATCAAAGGCACGATGTTGCAACCTCGTACTCCACGCACCAACGTTAAAGTCACCTCGACAAATTAAACCAGACGCGCAGTAGAAAAACAATATTAATTGTGCAGAATTCTGCCTCTTTCACGGTCCTTCCCCACGTGACCAAGCCGAACCTGACGAGATGCCAAACCCAGGAGAACAGAGGCGTCTGGATCCCTCGCTACGAGACACTGGCAGATACACTTGAAAGGCTCAATGGACATCTGCAACAGTGGGAGCGGTCCCCCGTCCAGCTATGAATAAGTCCTCACATTGTCTGCATGTACCCATAGTGAAACATTGTTACAACTTACAGGTACACCGAGAGCTGGGAACGACGGTGGTCCCAGGCTGGGAAGCTCACGGGCGCACCAATCAGAACATGGGGCTCTTATCACTGACGCCAGCAAATTTAGCCAATCCCCAGGAGTCTTCATGTAACAATTCTCATGTATCTAATTGTAAGGACAACCCAGATATACCACCTGACTACACCTTGTCCACTAATATCATTTTCTATATGTGTGCTATACTAACCCTACCACTCGAACACCCAATTAAGAGTGGCGATAGGTTTGTTGTTAACTTTCTGAAGTGACGCAAGTAGCGCGTCATAATACCGTAAAAAGGGCCTGCGAGCCCCACGATTGTGTGTGTGTCAGGACGAACGCGTACGCTCCTTGACCCATCCCTGCCGTTTTGTCTAATAAACAGCAGAGTCACCTTGCTCCTTGTGTGCGTCTCATACTCTATCTCACCTCATCTGGGATATACACGGGAGGAGTTGGGGCCTCCCTGCCTGGAGGTCCGCGGACGGCCCGGCCGACCCCGGCAGAATTTCCCCCCGACAAGTTGGAGGCACTGCTGAGATCGACTTTTTATTTTTACTTTTTCCAGGCACTCACATTGCGAGGAGGCCCGGCGGCGCGGCCCCCTCTGCCGTTGCCCCCTTCTGAGGACTACAGGACCATCGCGGAGCTGCGAGAAGACCGGACAGCGCAATCCGGATATTGGCCCTCGGGAGCCGGTTGAGAAGTATCCCGCCCGCGGTTGGCGAGTGTCCAGACGTGGTCCGACGAGGGGAGGTGGCGAGCCGCTTGGAGGGGTGCACGCAGTCGAGCGGCCCTGCATCGAGAGAACTTGGTGAGCATGACACGCACAACGAGCAATGCGAAATTGTGAGGGAGGGGGAGGGAGTAAATAAGGGAGGAGGGAGGTATTGTACAGAGGCGCGGCGAAGGTTTAACTGAGTGTTGCTAATGGAATGAATAGGTGACGAGACGAGTGCGAGAGCAGTCGGCTACGTCACGCAAAAAGAGGGGGGCGGAGCACGAAAACATCACGTGTGACCGCTCGTAGACACTGATTGGCCTAAATCGCGACTAACGTGTAGGGGTGGGTGTGTGTGGTTTCCTACGATTTGACATTTATTGATCAATGAGTAGATGAGGTTCCCTATTGTTCGAGCAAGAAACTCGATAGGTAGATGACGAGGTTCCCTATTGTTCGAGCAAGAAACTCGATAGGTAGATGACGTTTCCCTGTAGGCGGTAGCTAGTTACATAGTTGCTCAATACAGAAGATAATTGGCTGGTTAAGCCTTCCTGTTGAGGGGCGTATCACACGCGAGGCGACGCAGCGTGCGCAGTCCGGTTATATTATTGATGATATTACCTTGTTCCAGGAGAGACAGGAAGACAGCTGTAGGGTTAGCGGGGTAGATTGCAAGTGTATTTTGAACTTAAAGAACATAATAAGAATGTACCAGTAGCTCGAAGAAATCGGTGACGTCACCAGTAGGAATTTAATAGGATATCGCGAGCACAAGGAACTTTGGGTTTGAGAGTGGTGGGGAAGAGAAACATGATAAAGGAGCGGATACAGAGATAAACGATAAACGAGTGGATCGAAAGAGGAGAAGGGGAAAGGGGCGTGGCTGCGCACGGAGAACGCCGGCCACGGCAAGTGTAAAAGGGGGAGGAGAACGGGGAAACAGGACGACTGTATAAGATCGTCGTAAGGGGTACGCAGCCGCGGGGGGCTGCGTGCGCTTCGGCCGCAGGGGGCCGTAGGGGAAGGAATATAATATAACATCATACATATATACATATATATTTGTTTTTATTATTATTTTTTTTTATATTATTATTGCATAATTTGTCAAAGGATTGTCGTAAGTCCCCACACTTGCGGGGCAAGGTAAGCAATACAAGGTTGTATATTGTAACTGCTAGTAAAGGGAAGGGTAACAAGGGGAGTGCCACTATGTCATACGGGCGAGGATCGGGAGGGTGGGGGAACACCCTCACTACCCCACTACAACACATATGTACCACACTGCCACCACATAGGGAGAAATTAATTAAGTACAGCATAGAGTGGACCCAGGGGACGGACAACAAAATGTTAACACCATGGCCGCCTAATGGTAGTTTCGATCCATATGCCCAACATTCACTGCTAAACCATCTGCACTATACATACAAGGGGAAGAAGTTGGCAAACCATGTGGAGGTGTTTAACTTATGGAGGATGTTCCAGGGGTCCCGACCAGGACAAAATGGAATGTTCACTGTGGGGGAAACACCGGAAGAAAAGGAGATTAAGAAAGAAGGAACGGATGGGGAAAAGGGGTGTGAAAGGACAAAGAATACGGGGAATGAAGGAGAGGGATTGATAAATTAGACAACATAAAAAAGGAACCGAGCAACGAGATACCCATAACACCGGGAGTGAAAATAGGGGGAGAAGGGTTATACCCTCTAAGAGAATTAGGAGAAATAGAAGGACAGTTAAGGGCGGCTGAAGGATACTCGAACCCGGCATACAGCCCTCCACCATATGTGGTTCATAGGAAGATGACAGTGGGGGAGGGGAGGATTGGAGAAGAGCAGATTGTAGAGATAGGACATGATGAGTGGGTAGCTGCACAGATATTATTAAAATTACGGGGCTCACTAACGGGAGAAGAGAGGGAGGCAGTAAAGAGAACAGACGAGGATAGTACAAGGGAGAGTGAGATGAAGGGGGAGGAGCTATTACGACAAAGAGAAGAGATTTTGGAGGAAAAACTGGCAAAGCTAAGGGATGAGCAGAACGAATTAATAAAACAGCTTGAGAAGGAGGAAAAGGAGAGAGTGAGGAGAAAGAAAGAGGGTAAAGACGAATTGGACAAATTAAGGGAACGAAATGAGGAGCAAAGGATAGAAGCTGAAAGGGTAAAAGCAGCAGCAGACAGGGTGTCAAGAGTAGTGTTGAGAGAAAAAAAGAAGGAAGAAGAAGATAAAGAAAGGGAAATGGAAATATGGAGGAGGAGGGTAGTATCAGAAGCAGCTAAGAAATATGAAGAGGGGAAAGCACTGGAAAGAGAAAGGGTGAAATGGGAAAGGAAGAAAGAGGATGAAAGAATATTGGAACAGATGAGCAACGAAGTAATGGAGGAACTAAAAAGGAAAAGAGAGGAAAATAGTAGGGAGATGGAGGAGAGGAGTGAAGGGGAAAGAGAAGGGAGTAATAGGGAGAGTGAAAAATGGGGGGATGTATATAGAAGTAGAGAAGTAGCAACAACATCGACACCAGGGGGAGCAGTTGGTAACAAAGGAAGAGGAGAAATGGAGCTAATAGACTTAGAAACAGTAACAGTAAAAGTGAAAAAGGCAGAGTGGGGGATACCATTTATGACTGATTTTTGCAGTGAGGAGGAAGAAGGAGTAGAGAGGGGAGGAAGAAAGAGTGAAAGGGAAAGCTTAGATAAGCTGTCCCTCACTAGAACAAACATAGACTCGCCATGGATCAGTAAGAGAAGGGAGGAGCTAGAACGAAGTGAGGAGAGGGTGCACGAACTAGTGGAAAAACAAACCCATGAAGCCACACTATCACCATCTCCATCACGCCCTCCCCATCGCACCCTACATGCTCAACCGCCACACGCTCGCTGCGCACAATAAAGCTTGCGCCCTTCATGGACGAATTGACTCCCTATGCATGTCGGCTTAGAGACCTCCCTAGCCGCAGGCAAGACAGACAAATAAACATACCCATATTAAACACAGGAAATGACGAAAAAAGGGGAAAGGAAGAAGAGGGAGGTAGGAGCAGAGGTAGTAAGGAAGAATTTGAAGTGGTAAAGGAAACGGGGGAAGAGGAGGGGTGTGAAGACTCAATATTATGGAGCGTAAAGGGTGACACAAGACACAACTTAATGCCACTGTTGGAGAGAGGAGGGGTTAGACCGCAGTATGTACCTTGGAAGCATACGGATAAAGAAAATATAAAATGTAGGCTCCCATCACTAAGTGGAGGTGCGGGTAAGTGGATATATGAAATGTAAAAACACACCGCAGGACAGAAACTAGCAGTAGGAGATGTGAAGGGCCTGTTAATATCAATATTAGGGGATAGAGCGGACGACATCTGGAAGAGAGCAGGATTTCATGGGGTAACAATAACGAACACATCGCATGATGGGGCGCCATTTGCAAACTGCAGGCATGCGTTATGGCAGGCACTGAGAGTACAGTACCCAGACACATCAGACATAGGAGCAATTACTTCCCGTAAGATGCGTGAGAATGAGGATCCTGTTGATTATATCCAGGATATTCAAGAGAAGTGGCGCATGGAAACTAGAGAACAATGGGATAAAACACCAGCCATATTTTATCATATACTAGTACAAGGGCTCCCAGAAGGAGTTCAGAAACAACTAAAGAAAGTAGTGGGAATGGAAGCAAAACCGTGGCCAGAAATACAGCTGACTATAGTACATCACTGCAGGATATGGCAGGGAAAAATGAAACAAAAGGAAGAGGACAGGAAAACAGAAGAGGCCAAACTAGTACAGAAAAAACTTACTAAATACACTATGGAGGGGGCACTAATAACTACGCCCACACCAATGGCCCAAAGCCCCACACAAGTAGTGGCTGCACAAGATCCAGCTCAAATAGCACCCCCACAAAGTATAACACAGCAAGTGCCGCCACTACAATTACACGCACCAAACGTGGGAGGAGGGTACCCAATGCAAGGAGCTGGGTATTATAGTTATAACAGAGGGAGAGGAGGATTTATGAGAGGAAGAGGATACGGATATAATACCCAACAGCAGGTGGGGGGACGAAATCCCTACCCCACAGGGCAACCGGTATACCAGGACAACACAGGGAGCTTCCCATGGCAGAGTAGGGAACCACCCGTGTGTTGGAGTTGTGGATTATTAGGACACATGTCACGTACGTGTAGGGTCAGGCCAGGAACACCAGCATGGAATGAACAGGCGCAACCTAGGCCATCACAAGAACAGCAGGGCATACAACAACAACAAATAACGCAACAACAGCCACAAACATATTCACTGCCACAACAACAAGTAGCGCTAACACAGCAACCCCAAACTGAACAAACGCAATTGGGTAGGGTGACGGTCTTGGGACACAACCCTTACACAGGGAATGGCCAATCATTGTACCCCCAATAGGACAGCCCACAGACGACCTTGGTGTGTCCCATCCTGTCAGTAACACCTAATAGTGCGGAGGAGCCACGCATAGAGGTAACGATAGGTGACAAAAAGTTATCATTCCTTGTTGACACTGGGGCAACCCGGTCTTGCATAAGGGAAGTTAAATTTAAGATGTCAGGCGAAGCCATGAACACCCAAGGATTTTCTGGGGCTAAAGGGTTGGTTCCTTTTACTGATAACGTTCCTTTATCTATCGGAGATTATGATCTGTCAGTTCCACTTTTGTTTTATAGTGCCTCACCAGTAAATATACTGGGGAGGGACATAATGAATAGGTTAAATATGACAATCTCCTTTACAGAGGATGGTATAATTTGCTCTACTCCAGGGATTAACATGCTAGCAGCACGACAGATTATGCAAGCATACTGCGGACAGACAGCGATTAGGGCGGAACCAGTAGATGGCGAGCTATTCCAGTATGGAACAGACATGGCATTTGCATGGATGCCAGGGATAGAAGGGAAAATATGGAGGAGGCCAGCAGCCTATCTATTCCGACCAGAAACACCTGTTAATGAACAAGAAGGAAAGGTGTTTGTAATGGACATTGAGAGCATTATTGCAACAGCTGAGTATATTGCTGTGCACGCACAAGACAAAGAAGGAAGAGCATGGAGGGCAGTGATAGCACTAGCAGAAGGATGTAGGTTGACCCAGGTGTCAGATGAGGAGCTGTTCTCAGAAGAAAAGGAGGAGGGGGAAATGGTGTTCATGATGAGTGTAGAAATATGGCTAAGAGTGGCTCACAAACAAATAGCACAGAAAATTGCGATGGCACTTGAGGCACCTGCATGCACCCCAGTCCCTTTCTTTAAGGAGGATATGTCAAAGGTGCCCAAATCATTATGGACCATTAGCCCTTATGACGTAGGATGCATAAAAAGCATAGGGGGTGTACGGATAAAATTGAAAAAAGGTGCCATACTACCAAGAGTAAAGCAGTACCCACTGTCAAAAGAGGCAGATGAGGGCATATATGAAACTATAACGGCACTTATAAACAATGGCATATTGGTCCCCTCAGAATCACCATGTAACACGGCTGTGTACCCAGTGCGCAAGGCTAAAGGAGGGTCTTGGCGCTTCATACAGGACCTCAGGCCCTTGAACAACATAGTAGAAGCAGAATATCCAGTAACAGCAAACCCGGCCACAATATTGTGTGGCATCCCAGCAGAAGCATCACGATTTACAGTAATAGACCTTAAAAATGCATTTTTCTCAATACCTTTACACCCCGACTCACAAGATTTGACAAGTTTCACTTACCGAAATACAAAATGGAAACATACCAGGTTACCACAGGGGTATTGTGAATCACCCTCAATTTTCAATAGAGTAATACAGATGGATTTGGGTAACGTTGAGGTGGAAAGCACAGTGTTACAGTATGTGGATGACATAATAATTTGCAGTATAAATGAAAGTAAATGTAGAGAGGACTCCTTAAAAATGTTGACTATATTGGCTGAAAAGGGGTACAAGGTAGACATGGAAAAAATACAATACTGTCAGGAACAGGTACTTTACATTGGCCAACTGATATCCCAACATGGAAGAAAGATTGCACCACAAAGAGCACAGGCCATCTCAAGCACTCCCATGCCACAGACTGTGAGAGAACTGCAGCAATTTCTGGGGCTGTGCAACTACTGTAGAGCATGGGTATTTGATTACAGTTCATACATAGGACCCCTGCTTGAGGGTTTGAAGGAAGCAAATAAAGGGGAGAAAAAGTTGGGGTGGACTATGGAAATGAGGGAGGCATTTGACGAATTGAAGGACGCGATATCAACAGCTCCAGTACTGGCATCCCCAGACTATGAGCGACGCTTTTTTATATTTTCACATTGCGACTCAGCAGTAATGGCCCAAAAAACAAGCATGGGCTATAAACCAGTAGCCTTTTATAGCGGTCACTTAGACCCCGTGATGTTAGGCCACTTCCCTTGCGAACAAGGTCTCGCTGCAGCTGCTTTTGCAGTAGAAAAAGCATCAGCGATAACGATGGGGTGTCCAACTACACTGTTTGTGGAACATGCACTATTTGCAATATTGAATAAACCCAAGTCCACACTAACTACACAAAGGGCATCAGGTTATGAGATCATTTTGTCTAGGGCTGAACTAGCAATTGTTAGATGTAGCACTGTTAACCCTGCAAGGTTCCTAGCAGAAATAATTGAGGAGGGAGATTACGCCCACGACTGCACCGAACTAAATGAAATATATTCATGTACTAGAAAAGTTGAAGAAAATGAACTAGAGGGAGGTGAGCTTTTGTTTATTGATGGGTCATCAACTATTGATCAAGGAGATGGGATACGGAGGACTGGGGCAGCAGTGGTAAAAATGATGGAGGCGCCGGTGTGTGTGGCTATGAAGTGTGTACAGTTACCACAGCATTACTCTTCTCAAGCCGCAGAACTAGTTGCACTAATATTAGCATTAAAGGAAAGTTTTAACAAACGTGTAACAATATATTCCGACAGTGCATATGTTACATCCACTGTTCACTCAGGGCTATCAAAATGGAGAAGAAGAGGGTTTAGGAGAGCTGATGGCACTCCAGTGCAACATGCCCTCTTATTGGCTGAATTAATTGAAGTAATAAACGACCCCCAAGAGCTAGCCCTAGTAAAATGCACCGCACACACCAATGGTGAAGACCACGTCTCAAAAGGGAATGCAGCAGCAGACGCACATGCGAAATATGCTGCATACTTTGGTGAGATATGGAACCCCACAGACTCACAGAGAGGGAGAGGGAGGGGAATGGCTAGGGAGATGTTAATAAAAGAAGGGTACACCCATCTCCCAGCCATACAGATTATGGAACTACAAGCGGCTGCACCAATGGCCGAAAAGGAAATATGGGTAAAAAGAGGATGTACAATGTCACCAACCGACGCACTATGGCGCCAGGGTGGTACTGGGAAAGTTGTAATACCATTGGCACTTTTAAATACCGCCCTGAGCCAATTACATCACCCAGCCCATACAGGCAAGGAAATAATTGCAGCACGAATTAGAGAAGATTGGTTTTGTCCCGAGTTGAATTCTCATGTGTCAAATTTTATCAGCAATTGTCTCACATGTCAACAGTTTACGGCCGGTCATACCCTAAAAGTGATAAGAGGTACCATACCCCGGCCAGAAGGACCTTTTCGGCACCTTCACATTGACTATGTTGATATGATCAACATATGTCAAGGTAATAGGTATATGATTGTAGTAGTATGCCCATTTTCTAGGTGGATTGAAGCAGGGCCCTGTTCACACCCAGATGCATTTAGAGCAGCCAAATTCCTAGTAAGGGAGGTCTTCCCCAGGTGGGGAGTGTGCGAGGTGTTAAGATCAGACAACGGCCCGCATTTCGCAAACGAAATGTTCCAACATATCACAGCCCTGCTGAGCATAAAGCACAAATTTGCATGTGCATATCACCCACAGGCTAACGGTGTATGTGAACGCCTGAATGGCTTATTGAAGGAGGCAGTTGCAAAGATACAACAAACAACAAAGAAAAGTTGGTTGTATTGCCTTCCGTTAGCCTTATTCGAACTAAGGAACAGGCCAGGGTCCGACCACCACCTCACCCCACACGAGGTGGTTACTGGACGTCAAATGCGCCTTCCCCTAACGCCAACGTCAAGGGCATTCACTGACCACGAAAGTTCAGCGAGTGTACTAGGTGATGAAATGTATCAATATGTGTCGTCTTTGATTACTAGTGTTGTGTTTGTGTCTCAACAGCTCGAGCGCACGCGGGGCGGGTCCACCAGAAATCAAGAAGAAGGCGCCAGTACAGAATTAGAAAAAGAGAACTTGTGCAAACTTGCCAAAGGTGACCACGTGCTACTTCGCAATTTCAATAAGAAATGGAACGACAAAAGGTTCACCGGCCCACATCTGGTAGAAGACGTATCACCAAGAGCAGTAAAACTAAAGGACAAGCGTGCCTGGAACCACCTACATGATGTAAAGATATATAAACTGCAGACCCGCCCCAGCGCCAACGACAGGTCCATTGGAAGAACAGCAACAACATCCCCGACGGCGGAAGGAAGTTCTACCACAGACAACGATCCAATTCACTACCCAGCTACCCCAGAGACAACAACTGACGAAGAAAGGGGTGATCCCTACACTGCCCACCCCATGGTCACACGTTCAAAGAGTAAAAATACTTCCGCCATCTGAGCGCAAAAAACCCCCCCCCGCCCATTGACTCCCAAGGACAGTTGTAACTTAAACTGAAAGCCACTGGCCGCACAAATACACATGTAAACACATGAATGTTCTCTTTTTTCTCTCGCACATACAGGAACTGCGTATTATTGTATAATTGCAATTAAACTGAATGTTCTCTCGCACAAATACACATGTAAACACATGAATGTTCTCTTTTTTCTCTCGCACATACAGGAACTGCGTATTATTGTATTGTAAAGTAGAGAGCTAATTAACAAGTCCACTGTCCAGGCGTAGATGGTACTCCCAGACGATAATTACCCAGAAGAATTGTCACACCAATTTGTATACGAAATAAAAAGGCCAACATACCTAAAAAGAAGAAGGGTACGTGTCTACTACACAGCCTTTCTCCTGGCCATAGAATATTACATGCCCCACCTCCGCCCATACTTGCCGGTCCTAAGAGACCGATCACTTAGAGTAGCGTGGGAAGAGCTCTTCGCCTGGGCACTGAATGACTATTTGATAGGGAGAGCTTAAATAACACAAAACTAACATCTAAAAACGAGCATTTCTGAGAATTTTTAGGCGGGCAACTTTAACGTCGCAAGAATACGCTGCCAGGACTGCAGCAAGGTAAGAGCAAAATGCCGGTGAAATTAGCAGTTGTAATAAAAATAATAGGGATTTTGATGATCACCGGATTTTTGGCTGCCTCTGTCTGGCAGTACAGCTGTGCTATCAATTTTATTGCTGCACCCAAACCTAATATACCCCCGTTCCTTGCTGCAACAGGTGTTACGTCAGGTGGTAGTAGTAACATTGCACCCAAGCAAAATAGAGTTAAACGCAGCACATACTCAGACAATAAAGGTATTGATAATTATGTACAAGATTCAGCACACGTCACAAACAACATATGGTACCAGCACATGACCCGCATTGGTAAGCAGACAACTGAGGATAGCTGCTACGTCTGCTCATTAATACCATACGCCATGAGTGCTTCACGAACATTTGTTGCCACAGAAATAAATGAGAAGATAGCGCAGTGCATAATATACTTGCCACTGTTCCAGACGAAAGGAAGATTTCAAGGAACTGTAGTGCACATGACATGGAAAACACGAGACTCATACCCATATGAAAACAACTTCCTCAAGACCTACTTGAGTTATCACAAGACCAGTTTACATGCTGAAGCATTCAAATATATAACAAGTGGCCCTGCAAAAGGAGAAACACAGAAAGTAACACTGCAGTACTTACCATGTGATTGGTACGCCACTGAGGTTCCGGGTAAACAAGGATGCTGGGAGAGGCCGCTACTGACGATAACAGGAAAGGTGTATCTGGACAACAGCTGGGAGATAGGAGTGATTGGCAGCAACATGGTAACAAAAGAAACTATCTCAACCATCGAGGCACACAATCACCGATGTTGGACGACGTGGATCAAGTATGTACCAAGGCTCACGTGGGTAGAAGAAGATGAAGACCCAATAACGATACTACTGTTGACTGCGCCCAAGGTATGCTACCAGCATAAAGGAGAGGTGGACGTAGGATATAACACCAATTGTGCAAGTGTGACGGAGTTACCTGAGGGGGGAGCGGGAACAGCAGTAATAATGGACCATTATTGGGCCTGTGGAGAAAAGGCATACCATACGCTGCCTCCCCTGTGGAATGGTGTGTGCACAATGGTACACGTCAATGTGCCATCACTAGTGGTACCTAAGAAGCATGTCAATGTGGCGAAATTTCCTAGAATGACGGAAGGGGATAAGAGAAGAAAGAGATCTGCACCAGTTCGGGAGGAGCAAGGGAACAGGACCAACAGAAATGACACTGTCCTAAATAGAAGAAAAAGACAAGGAGAGCCGCTGACAGTAAATTACCTGTGGGGAAGGTCGGAAACGGCACTAACATCAATACCGCCAGAACACAGACTATTTAGCAGAGCAGCAATGTTCTTCTCCTCAATAATACACCCGGGACTACAGGCTTACGCAAACGCAAAATGGCTCCAAATAACTAGATGGGAACTAATGATGACCATCAATTCTACAGTAAATGGGTTCAACGCAATAAAAGAGGAGCTGCGAGCTGTAAGGATGGTAGCACTACAGAACAGATATGTATTGGACCTTCTCACAGCAATGGAAGGAGGAGTTTGTGCAAAGATAGGACAATCATGCTGCACGTTCATACCTGCCAATGATGCTGACAATGGTACACTGACAGAAGCAGTTTCGCAATTGGCCCAGATGCACTCCAAAATGATGGATGAAAGCAACGGTGTGAACAAGGATAAGAGCTGGTTTTCACTGTTATGGTCATGGATGCCATCTTGGCTGTCAGATGGACTGAAAATAATAGTGGGCTGTACTATATTGGCTGGAGCTACCCTGATCATAATTAGATTTTGGAAGGCACGGAAGGCACGCACTACTGACGAGTTGCTGGAAATGGTGGGAATGCACCCCTTGATGCCAACAGATGACGGCCAGCATACAGGTGTAATAATACAGGAGAGGGAGAAGCTGCGCACCCAAATTATCACCAACCATCTAGACCCACCATCCGTGAAGATCGAGAACCCAAGAAACCCCAGGAGCTACATAGGAAGATGGGTACACTGTACTCCTGGAGGTACCTGTGAATATATGTATTGGTCCTTTGAAGATCATGTAAACCACTATGGACATCTCGGAGGAATAACTAAGATATGGCGAGTAAGAGGAGATAACGAGAAGGATATGTTTGTGGTCGACAAGTCGACCAGAGGGGGGACTGAAGTGGGAGAATGGAAGACCAGGCTCCCGTCCTTCGCCTCTCGCGCATGGCCTAGAGGGTCACGACCCAAACACCCGCTACGAGAAGAGTTTGTCCATTTGCCAGACAACCAGATACCCTGGTACAGGAACATACGGATGTGTCCATCTGCCTGCCCAGCAGCCCGCACTGGCCATGCCGACACCTGCGGCACGGATCAACTAGACTAAAATCTACACGTCGTTAGAGATGCCATGACGACCTAGACAACGGGAAGCACATCTGCACAAATGTACACACTGGACATTCCCACACCAACCTACACGAAGAATATACTCAGTGCTATGACGTAGGCGACAGGCATATTCACGGACGTGCATCTTTATTATTTTTACATAGGCTTTCAGAATGCAGAAACGCAAGACGCGTCATGAATTCTTCTACTAGCTTGCTCACGCTTCTCTTGAAACCAGTTACCGCCATGAGAAGTATAATGAAGACAATACTGGTCATGAAATTATATGCTCCTATAACCTAAAGCACCTGTACACCAAACGGACAACTTATGCACCAGGCCCAAGGAGGCCTCAAACAAGAGCTCCCGTGGACATTAACAAGGCAAGAGTCAGTTGCTGATCCTGCAGAATGAGCTTGGCGAAGCAACCAGCCAAGGTCGCAATGTTGCAAACCTACGTTCCAAGAGTAAATCATCAAAGGCACGATGTTGCAACCTCGTACTCCACGCACCAACGTTAAAGTCACCCCGACAAATTAAACCAGACACGCAGTAGAAAAACAATATTAACTGTGCAGAATTCTGCCTCTTTCACGGTCCTTCCCCACGTGACCAAGCCGAACCTGACGAGATGCCAAACCCAGGAGAACAGAGGCGTCTGGATCCCTCGCTACGAGACACTGGCAGATACACTTGAAAGGCTCAATGGACATCTGCAACAGTGGGAGCGGTCCCCCGTCCAGCTATGAATAAGTCCTCACATTGTCTGCATGTACCCATAGTGAAACATTGTTACAACTTACAGGTACACCGAGAGCTGGGAACGACGGTGGTCCCAGGCTGGGAAGCTCACGGGCGCGCCAATCAGAACATGGGGCTCTTATCACTGACGCCAGCAAATTTAGCCAATCCCCAGGAGTCTTCATGTAACAATTCTCATGTATCTAATTGTAAGGACAACCCAGATATACCACCTGACTACACCTTGTCCACTAATATCATTTTCTATATGTGTGCTATACTAACCCTACCACTCGAACACCCAATTAAGAGTGGCGATAGGTTTTTTGTTAACTTTCTGAAGTGACGCAAGTAGCGCGTCATAATACCGTGAAAAGGGCCTGCGAGCCCCACGATTGTGTGTGTGTCAGGACGAACGCGTACGCTCCTTGACCCATCCCTGCCGTTTTGTCTAATAAACAGCAGAGTCACCTTGCTCCTTGTGTGCGTCTCATACTCTATCTCACCTCATCTGGGATATACACGGGATGAGTTGGGGCCTCCCTGCCTGGAGGTCCGCGGACGGCCCGGCCGACCCCGGCAGAATTTCCCCCGACATATCTAATTGTAGGGACAACCCAGATATACCACCTGACTACCCTTTGTCCACTAACATCGTTCTCTATATGTGTGCTATACTAACCCTACCACTCGAGCACCCAATTAAGAGTGGCGATAGGTTTTTTGTTAACTTTCTGAAGTGACGCAAGTAGCACGTCATAATACAGTAAAAAGGGCCTGCGAGCCCCACGATTGTGTGTGTGTCAGGACGAACGCGTACGCTCCTTGACCCATCCCTGCCGTTTTGTCTAATAAACAGCAGAGTCACCTTGCTCCTTGTGTGTGTCTCATACTCTATCTCATCTGGGATATACACGGGAGGAGTTGGGGCCTCCCTGCCTGGAGGTCTGCGGACGGCCCGGCCGACCCCGGCAGAATTTCCCCCCGACAGGCCAGATTGTCCGGGTCATGGAATAAGGTCATGATCCAGACAATCTGGCTACTGGCCATGACCACAAGTTACAAAACATAGGATTAAAGTGGCCATGTCCACCTGGGACTGGCTTTTTGGTAAAGTTATTCGAAATTAGGATAGATCTGAAAGGGAAGAAAAATATGCTTGTGGTAATATGGTCATAGGGTTCTCTTTTTGCCTTTGGCTGGCTGCCATGGAAAGCAAAGAGGGACCCTGTATGGAACCCTCGCCTTCCCTCTCCTTGGTGGCCATCTTGGAAAAGGATTTTCCTTCCTACACTGGGACGCCGTAGGCCGTAGGCGTCCCGATGCAGGAAGAAAAATCCTCTTTTTTAGCACCCCGGGTTCCCGCTTTGGGAACCTAGGGTTCTAATTGCCTTGATCTCCCATTTCAGGGGCTGGAATGGGGGGATAATGGTCCAGAGACCTCATTATCCACCCTCGGTTCGCTTGGGCTGATAACTTAGGCTGCTGGGCCAGTATCCACCATTCCAGTCCCTGGAAAGGAGGATGAACGCCACAATATTCCCATTAGCAAAACACAAAATGCAAAAGGAAATGTTGGAAAATCTTATTGAGTATATGTACTTTACTGAGAAATATAAAGTAGATGGAGTCTATACATGTTTTCTTTAATTCTATGTTTTAACTGTGAAAGGTGGTTCCTAAAGTAATATGTCTTTTGTTGTTTTTCTATGTATTTTTTTGGGCAGGAGAGCTGAGAACGAAAAGTGGGGAGGGAAATGAGGGAAGAGGAACCAAACACTAATATGGAGGGGTAGGTGGACAAGGGAAAATGTTGCGTGTGTGTTATTTCTAAGGTAGGGGGCAGTGTTTCTCATGCTCCTTGATTACAGCAGTGGTGGTGGCTCTTGGGGAGGAGGGATGGCATTAGCTGATGCCATTTTAAGATAAATAGCAGTTTTGCTACAAGTATGTACTGTGTACTAGATTGTTAATGGATAATGAGTAGGAATAGGGTTTGGAGCTGTACAAGGGAAATTTTGAAGTTGAAAGTTCCTAGATCAGTAGAAATTGCAGTTCTGAACTGTCCGCGAAGCAGAGATCTTATCGTGAAGTGCAGACGGGTTCTCAGACACGTCATCATGCCGCTCACCAGCGTATGATCATGTGGCACTGTCCGGAAGGTCCGCTATGAAGTCAGATGTTCGTAGACGTCTACGGATGCAAAACTAATTGAAATAGTTGCAAAAGGTGTATGGACGTGTTAAAAATGATTCCAGAAGGTGGGAAATGGCAGATTTTTATGGTGACACTTTGTAAATTGGACACAAACATTGCTATATTGGGTAAGTTTGATATTAGTAAGTTGTAGGAAAATAGCATGAACAATGGATGGTAAGCTTAACAACCATAACTCATGCCACCACCGTGCACTGCTAAGACTAACACCTAGGACATCAAAGATGACATCACAAATGTCATTGATGACATCACTGATGACATCACATATCTGGGCCACTTGTATTTGTTTATTGACATATATAAACCAGGTGGTTTTGTTCACTGGCAGTCAGAATAATAAAATTGAAAAAGGTGCTACATATCTAGACGTTAACCTTGTCATATGTTCTTTGAGTACTTTCCTTAAGGTTTGATCTCAGCTCATGGTGCACATACATGGGGAAATGAGCAGGCCTCAAACACACAATTCATTTGTATACATGAAGATAAACTTTAATGTCATTAACATTTTCTGATGATGCATTTTCTTTCTTCTTTACTTTAGTTTCCCTGCATGTGCCTCTGATTTGTATGCATTGGGGTTCTTCATATGTATTGTTTGTACCAGCACAAGTGCTGTAAGTCTTGAATTATTAGCTGGCTATTACATGTTTAACATTACTCAAAACTCTGATACGGTAGCATTCATTATTGAACTATCCAAAATTACAAGATTATAATAGTGTACTTCTATGGTGCATGCTGCGGTCATTGCCTATGTTTATATATGATTAGGTTTCTGTATTAACGAAAACCCTCCAATACAATGATATTAGATGAGTACATTCTTTAATAGATTAAGTAGTTCATGATAGGTCTCCCGATCACCCCTGACATCTTGTTACCAACAATGTAAACACATCTCCTTGTAGGGACTTTTCATCAAAATGTATTTCACATGTGATATCATCAGTGATGTCTTCAATGACATTTGTGATGTCATCTTTGATGTCCTGGGTGATAGTCTTAGCAGTGCACAGTGGTGGCGCGAGTTATGGTTGTTTAGCTTACCATAACTGGCGGATTGCTGGGGTTTTTCGATTTTACTTGAAACCATAGCGTCCCTTTAACAAAGTTTTTTCTTTGAATTTCATAGGTCTTTATTAGTTCAACATAACCATAACGTCTCTTTAACAAAGTTTTTTCATTGAATTTCATAGATTTTTATTTATTGCAACTTAACCATAATGTCCCTTTAACAAAGTTTTTTCATTGATATATATATATATATATATATATATATATATATATATATATATATATATATATATATATGGTCAATTGTGCAAAGGTCAATTTGGAACCCTTGACATTCGGTCAATTCGGTCATTCGAACAATTTTGTTCGAACAATTTGGGTAATACCAAATTAATATGTGTACAAAATCACAGATCATGCCACCTCACTCTGTGGCCAAATGCTTGTCTTTCCTAATATTTTTTTTTTCACAAATTGAAAAAACTGCTTGGTTCATGATAAAACAGATTACTCTTTAGCCCCACAACATGTGCAGTGCAAACACTTTACCTGGGGTTCACTTTTAAGAGCAAGTAGCACCTTGAACAGGACAAGATCATAAGCTTGACACTAGGGGTGTACCGGGATTCATCTTCGAGTAAGTAGTCGGCCAAATTCCAGCTGAAAAAGAGATATTTGGCTTCGGCCTGTTGGGGACAAACTCCTAGGTAGGTTTGAGGGCTGCTAGGAATTCGCAGACTCAGACTCTCGGAAGGCCCAACACCTTACCCCAAAAAGGAACGCAGATCTAGTCAGACAGCAAGTTCAAACTGTGACTTATTACAGCCAAAATCAACAGGGCTCAGTACAAGGATAGACGAAATCCAAGACCATTCTCAATGTCTCCTAGCTCGCAAGCCAGTTTTGTATCCCCGTTGCATCTTAGTGATGTCACAACCTAGGACCCTCTCCAGAAAACCTATTGCCATCTGGGTTCGGGTACTGAGTAATAGTCCACCTATAGCGGACACTATACATGTTAGTTTACTGGCTCTTGTATGGCAGGTGACAGGCCTGGTCAATCCTCAAATGACTATCTCTAAACAATCTTGCAGTGTCAGAGTCTTACCATTGATTCTTGCCAGTTGCTACACACCTCTAGGATATTGAACTGTGGTTTGCTAGTGCTAACGTCCCCAGGCCTGGGACTCGAAATGATTCCCAACTCTTGGTGTACCTTCTCAAGGTAAAAAGAATGACTATGGGGGTCATTATGACCCTGGCGTTAAGGGTTTAACAGCGCCGTAAAAGGTGTCAGCGCCGTTAAACCCTTAACGCCTGATTACGAGGTCCCTTTGCGGGACCCGACCTTAACGGCTGGTTTTACCAGCCGTTAAAGTAGGGTGCCGCAAAGGGACCTTGGTGCTAATTACGGTACCGCAATTTGCGGTACCATACTTAGCGCCTTCCCCAGTCCCATTGAGCCCTATGGGGCGAAAATGGGAATGGGGAAGGGCCATGGTGAAATGGGGAAATACCGCCCCGCCTACCTTGGAATGGGGCGGTATTTCCCGATTCCACCATGGCGGACTCGTTACAACACCGGCACCAACCATGGTGCTAATAGCGCCATGGTCTAGCGCCGGGGTTGTAATGAGGGCCTATGTGTGCAGAGTGCCGAATCACATCATGCAACACTTGTCTCTCATTCTAACATCTTTGTTGGAAGCTTCTGTCTGGCGGTGTGAGACTGACTCTCTTTCCCAGCTTCTGGTTTCAATTCATCATCTGAGTCGGCCAGGTTACGAGTTCGGAGACCATGATTTGGAGCTTTTGGAGCTCGGAAATATGAGAAATTATTTGCATTTATTGCAGATGGTGTTACTGTCGTTCAGGGAATTGAAGGTCACGCGTATCTGGTGGCCTCGGTAGCTGTCCGAGTCTCACACATTTGCTCTCTGTTCAGCCTGGATTCAGCTCAGCTCAGCTCTTGCTGAGGGTTTGTGGCCTGCTGTAGTTTTCCTAAGCCATGACATGGCTTCTACAGGTTTGTGCTATTCTATATTCTCCATATGTTAGTCACACGCGGTTCTGTCAGGTCCCATAGGTGCTCCTGCAGTTCCATAAGTTTAAATGCATAAAAGCATCTACACGCTCCATTCAGGATCTCTTGCTTCTTGCGATTTCTGTGTGGCTGAATTCAAGTTAATGACAAAATAATAAAGGAAATGACAGTATGTATATGTATCCGTCCTCTAAATTATAGAACTGTTACGCATGTGTTCTTCGTGTATATGTGTGCGTGGTTGTGTCCCGATGTGCACATGGCACTTGTGCTTCCGGACTAACTGTGCTATGTTGTGGCATTTCTAATGACATCTGACCATGGCTTCTTAGCGCATTAATCAATACTGTCAATAGAAGTCTCCTTAGTCGCAGCCTAAGGCTCTTTATCCACTTTGGGTAAGGTTTGCACTGCTCCTATTCAGTAGGGCTGGCTGAGTGGGTACCTCTTGACTTAATGATCGATCTTTGAAGCACTGGGAATCGGTCCAAAACAGTTTGGGCGATCACGGTATCTCCTGTTCTTCTTCCGTGTCATGTACCTTATATGAGGGAGAGGAGGGGTTGAATGTGCCCATCACTCTTCAGGCCGAATACTTAATTCATTTTCACTGACAGCCGAATATTTTCCCTTACAAAATACATTAAGTACTGGTTTGACTGTGCCTGGAGTCATTGGCATGTCATGTTAATCCTTTCAAACAACCATTAAACAAATGCTGCAGTCACTTTTTTGATTGAATACGGACAGAGCAGAGGTGTGACAGTGAAAACAAAGTCTCAGCCCTTAATGTGCTGGACAGACAGACTTTAGTTTGGTGGTCAGGTGAATAGTTGATTGGATACCCTGCCTGGCTACCACCAACTTGTGATAGATAAGAGGGTCTCCTCTGCCTCTCAATCTGCTTATTAGTGCGCTGAGTATTTTTAGGACTCCCCATTTCCAAATCCGCAATGGGGTATTTTCCACCTCTGCCACCTTTGCAGCAGTGGATGTGTTAGATGATTTGGGGGTTTTGGGGTTATTTTTGTTCTCAGATGGCTTTTGGAACTCATAAATCTGGGTAGCCTGTTCACCACTCAATCCAGGGTCCTATGTTCATCAAAGTCCCTAACCAGTTGAGTCATAATATGTTTTGGGAGTGCATGGTAATGAGTATTAAAGAACTCCTGGCTATTTGTGTGCACCCATCTAGAGGTTTGGGCAAAGTCCCACTTCAGCTATTGCACAAACTCTCTAGGTGCTTGGTCTTCTCCACACTGCAGGTTGTAGGCCACTTTGCTTGCCTCCTGAAGGTTCCTGTGCACAGATAAATGCTTTAAAATGGCTGTCTTATAGGTGGACCATCTTTGGTGATCTTGATCCTCCAGCCCTGCAAAGAAGCTGGAGTATTCCGGGGAGGGAGAATGTCCATTTGACAAACTTCATGGAATTTTTATAATTTTGTATGACAAATGACATCATCTTCTGGTCATACAATTCTAAATGCTCCCATACTGAGTATTTGGCATTTTTGTGATATGGTGTCATAAAGCTTCTGATGGATTTTGTTTGCCATATTGGGTCTTTTACAAGACCCATCTTCTGTTTGTCAGCCTTCTTTTTCCACTGCACCTGAGTCCACTCACCCTCTGATTCAAAGCTGCTACTATTGGTGGCCAACTCTCTGTCCTCTAGGTGCTCCCTCCCTCTGTGAGACTCTGAATCCTTCCCACAATGATGGGGTCTGGTCTCTTCTCCCCTGTGCTACTGTGGGCTCTCTGGGTTACGTCCCTTGGGCTCTCCTTTGTGCACAACGGAGTACTCATCTTCCTCATCCCTTCTTCTGGTTATGGTGGAGAATTCCCTCCACCTCCCTGAGTGTGTGAATGTTTTCAAAATACAAACTCTTTTGAGGCCTGGACTCTGGTTCTTCTCTGTCTGCAAAGCAGACCAGGTGGTCCCTTTGTAACTTGTGTTTCTGCCTCTCTAACTCCTTGATCTTCTCATCATAGGAGCCCTCCTGGTCTGATGTACATGCTAGGGTATTTCTAAATCTGGGTACAGATGCATACCCGCAAATATCTGATAAGGACTAGCCTTCGGGCTCAGTTAGACTAGCGCTGATTGAGTCCAGCTGCCTCATGTTTCCCTGTTCTTGCAAACTGGCAGGCATCAAGTTAACAGCACACTGTTCAAATCTTTACATTTATGAATGCATTTTTGAGAACTATATTTTAAGGCAAATCAGATAAGACTAGTCTGGAGTCTGCAAGTCCTTCCTGTGCAGAGATACAGTTAGTTTTTCTTCCTTTATTCAGGAACCATATCAGTGAAAAATATGCCATTTTACAGTCATCACATTAATTATTACCGGAATGCTTTTACCAACTTTTGCATTTCTTGGAATTAAGGGAAGGCCCCAGTTACATTTTCATTAATATCTTTAGTTGTGTTTATCATACCAAAATCGTTTTAGCATGCTTACAAGTGGGTGACTGTCACCTTTAATAAAAGTCTGGAATGAACAGTATGGCCTGTAAGCTGTTCATGTTATGTGTTAAAGTGTATTTCTCCCATCTCAATCAAGCTGCAGTTTCACAATCACCTCTTTCACTTGGCCCCCACCTTTTTTTAAGTTTCATTTCTCTTTAGAAATGTGACTGAGTAGAGCCTGGTCTGTGTTTTGGTTTGCCTCCCCCTTCAAAGCCCAAGAGTCACTAATGGATTTTTTTATGGGACTTGCGCTGCAGAACAGACATGACTTTATCTGGTATCCACTGCATTTCTGATCTAAAAGGTATTCCTGCTTGTATTTTTAAGGAAGGGCAATGACGGATGAAGAAAACTAGGCCTGAATGTCCAGGGCAACAGAGGGAGGTCCTGGAGGTTAGTTTCATGTTTGGAGTAATGATAAACCATGTACCCTGCAGCAAACAGCCTGTAAAAAGGCATTTTAAATGACATTTTATAAAGCACACAGTTTCAAGATACGTGCAGATTATTTCTGGATTGTACATGTATATGAGAACACCATGCCCAAGCATGAAAGTCTTGTGGGCATTTCGCTTAGTATACTGTCACTTTGGAGGGAAAAATGAAAATGACATTCTTTTATTTAATTTACATGCAATGCTCTGTTTCACTTCAGCTGCTTGTAGCACAATTCTGCTTTCCTATTGAAGATAATGCGCACTGCGGTTTCTGGATCTATAAATGTAGCTTTCCCTGGATTGAATCAAAACATCATTGCCGCATGTCTATTTTTTCCTTCCTGAAAGGCATTGCACACATCTTTGCACTTTTTAGAGTCAGGCCCACTTTCGTTCCTTAGATTTTAAGCCTGTTTTTGGTTCCATAGGCCTCAGCCTGGCATTATCATTTCAGTGCTGGCTTTATGTTTCTGTGGGCTTTCACAAGTGATTCTGGCCTCTTTATTTCTGGCATCCGGGGGCTATATTTCACCCAACAGATGGGAATCAAAAGTATCACCACCCTATGAGAGCCTCTTTAACAAGGCAGACATGTAGGCACTCTGAGCTCCAGGAACCCAATACAGAAAAATAGTGTTGTAACCAACTGCTTGAGCAAACGACTGGCATACTTCCATTTAATTGTGACTCCTTATTTCTTTAGGAAAATGAATACAAGTGTTGGAATCTAGCATGTTCACTTGTGGGACCTTGTGTCTTCAGGATTATGCTAACAACTTTGTTTTGAACAAGAAGGTTTCCAATGTGCATTTCCCTGTATCTTGTATTGCCTTCTAAGAATGCTACTCAACAGGACATGATCCTAGCTGCTGTCTGTTCCTTTCTGGAACAGGCTCTAACAGGTGTGGACTGGTAACCAAAAGAGGCCCTGGAAATAATGTTCAAATTGTCCCTTCATTACACATTTTCAGCAAGCCCAACATTTTTCCTGTGGGAAACTGTGAAAGTTGCCACATAAAGGTGGCCCAGGATGTAGAGGCCTAGTGGGAAATCTCCAGAGTTCCATATAGGCCAGTCAACCCCTGGGTTCTAATCCTTTTTTCTATTTTGTCTTCAAACAAGTGATGTGATATCTTCATCAGTCAGCTATTAGGGTTTAATTATTCCTGCTAATTTCGAAACATGATAGTCATTATCATGAAATATTTCCAGCAGTGAGGATTGACCCCAGATTGGAGCCTCTAAACTGTCTTCCTCCACATCGCAGCAGAGATTTGGTGTTGGAATAATAGTGGGAGTCAATTTCAAAGATGCGCTCCGGAGCCTACTCCAGGCATGCATCTAAATGTTATGTGGATTCCATCAAATGTATCAATGTTTTGGCTTCAAACCAAAGCTTTGTTTTTCATCCCTCTCAAATAATTAAGACTTTCAAAGCGATATTGGCCCTAAGTTCATCCCTTGATTTGCCAATAAATGAGTGTCACACACTGAATGGACTTGTACAAGTCAGAAAACTTTAATTCATATTGGCATATCTCCCCTTTGCGTATTGTCTGTCAAGACTAATGGACCAGATAGTTGCTCAAATATTGGGATGTCCACGGCTGTCCCTTTATCTCTCTGTATTCTTCTGCCAGTCACTTAGTTCTCATCTTGAACTCATCCTACAAGTAAATCAAATCCAAATTGAACAGTTTGTATATCTGCTTCCCATAGCACCAAAAAAAGGCAGTTCATTTGATTTTCTTGTGCACATTGTCTAGTGGGAATAATTATTTAAGATCACAAGTGTCAGACATTGCATTTTTATATCAGACTGCTCACTCCCATAATGCTCAATTCAATGTGGATTGGATCCTGTCAGATCTGGGATTTATGCCTCAAATTGCGCCAACCTCTTGATCAAAATCCCGTTTGAGGGTCTTTAGAATTGTGCTGCCTAATATCTTTGGTGTTTTCTAGAAATGTACAAAAAATGTTTGCCCTGTTCTAATTGTTCCTTCGTCTGACCCTTTTAAGATGTAATAGAAATTGGACAATAGCCTTGCTGCCTGTAATTGTCCCAATCCCACCTAAACTAAAATGTAATGCAATTGCCCTGACCTTTCGTGGTGTCCAATTTTGCTCTTCTTCCCCCACAAACTTTACAGAAGTAATGCGCTCGACTGAAAATCGTGTCCCTCCATTGACATTTGACACACAATGTTTATACTGGTTTACAGGAATACATTTGACACTGAAAACGAAGTACTTTCTGTTGTAGTTGTAATTTTTCACTATACATAAAACATGTATAGTGAATATTGTAATGTTGCATTATTGCTTAGCTAGCAAAGGATTTCATGCACAATGAAAATAACCAGTCTCATTTTAAACCCAACATTATGAAACATAATGATGTATTATTTATACGGCGCTTTCATCAAATCACTGCCCATAGAACATATCTACATGCAATTATTACTCAACCAAAGTTGGGACTCACTTATCGATCGCGGAAGGAGGAAAATTTGAGTTGGTCTTGCCGAGATCCTGAAGATCAAACACAGATCACAGCAGGAACTGCTCAGCCCGCTGAGCTATCTCACCGATAGCTTACTGCTGAAAGCAAAAACTGGATATTTGCATAAATATACTGTCCACACAATGATCTCTGCTCCATGACAAAATTGTATTTACATATACCGCTTTTAAACGCCTTGTAGTTGTACAATATTCTTGACGTATTACATTTAAAATACTGACATTTATGACAAAAATAGGATACACGTGACGTTAGCCCAGATGTTATTCAGAGTTGATAGAATTAATTGCACTTAACTTTCCCTTCTGAAAAGTTTATTTTAGGTGGATGCCTAATGCTGTAAAACATATACACATTTTTTAAATAAACATAACGTTAGATGGTTATGCAAATGACTTAGGACCTAAAGGTCCCGCACTAATAAACAGGGGCATGCCATCCCCCACTTTCGTTTGGAATGCTGCTTTAGCTTGTTGTCAGATAAACGGGAAATCATAGGCAAGTAAATAGTCTATGGACGAAAGATATGCACCCAATTACACTGACGTTTGCCATTTGCGCCTGTGACCTCCATTTTCTAAATTCTGCACAGATGTTGCCCGTGACAGTTTTGCTGCGCCTCCTGTGTACGCCTGTGCCGTTATACACGTCGGGGTGTGTGCGGATTAACTGTATGGTAAAGCGCTGCCTCTTAAGTATTATAATGTAATGAGTACAGCAGTTATAATAGTCTAATTACTGATGTGGGAAAGAAACACTACAGTATTCCGGGTCATAAAGGGTAATAGTATTAGTCTACAGATAATTAAGTTAAACTTCACAAGTAGTTTCGCGGAATGCAGTAATTATTTATTTGCCTAATAGAGTGGTTCTTCGGCGATGCACATTGTCGTCTTCATTTTGGTTCACACATTCCTTCCTGATGGGGGTCCTCGTGCTCAAGGGCTACCAGAGAAGACCAATTATGATCTTTCGGCTCAGTTTTCAGAAATTGCAGTGTGCATTTCTCTGCTATAAAACTGTGTAGTGCTTTATTATAGTATAGTGTAAGCAGATGTTTCTGCGCGTGTATGCAAGAAAGAGGAACGAAGTGCTTTTTGATGTTTGCATGCTTTTTCAATGTGGTGCTGTTCTTGAATTTTGGATAGTTGTGCAGTGTTATATTCATTTTCATGTACGCTCTTTGAAACTTGCCAATTGTCTCTTTCTTGGATATTCCCGCGTTGTAATGTTCGCACTTCACAGATGCAGTGCAGTATGTTTGCGTAGTTGGCCCGCCATTATTTTTATTCTGTCTGTGCTCATTCATTCTGAGCTCATGAGCTGGGTTCTGGAAGCTGTCGCTGCCAATGGTGTCTCCAGAATGAATTTTAGTGGGTGCAAACCAGAAGCACAGATAGAATAAGGGTGTGTGTTGGCTACTCAACAAATAAGGGTCAACAGGTCCAACTGGTTTAAGTAAACACACGTTTTATCACTCTGGTTAAGAAACAGTGACATTATGCAAGTTCAGAGTAGGTTTAAGACAATACAAGTGTTGCAACTAAGTTAGTAATGTTACTCGTGTTCAACAGTTGCAATACGGCTCTCAGAAAAAAAAATCCACAGACATTTATTGCTACAAGGATTTTGCTATGTGTTTTTCATTGAATACGATTCATCGTCACTTGTTCCCCTAAGTTTAGAACAATTAATGAACAATTTCATAACACCATAAATTAACAGTCTGCAAATACACCTCACTCTTCCCAGTCATGATGTACCTTCAAGGTAGTACCTACAGCCCCCTGAATGGCACCGCAGCCAAATACTCCAACTCCTGTTAAAATGTCCTCCTTAAAGTGCCCACTCAGTGTTTGAAACAAATTATTCATGCTCCAGGTATTACGATATTTATTTTATTAGCATTTCCATCTATATATGTCCATATTTATTTTTTGGTCATTTGATCGTTATGCACATTTGTATTTGTTATGTAATAAAATGTGTTGCAATTAGTGCTTGCCCGCATTTATTCAAATTAAAATTGTAGCACTTAGCTGCCTGTAATAAGGAGCTCACCTTAAAAACAAACACTTCTTTTGCTTACATTACTGTAGCCCTTGAACAACTTACTACTTTGCACAGACGTCAGCCTGCATGTTAATAACTGTCACCCTAAATAGCTAATCCAGACCATACATTTCCAATTTGTCCCACTTTTACAAATACATAGTGAAAGGAGAAAGAGTGATTTCTGTCTGTATTTATATGTACACATTAGCACAAATGGAAAGCTGGGAGCCCTACAAATAAACCACAACAATGTTCCAATCAATTTGGTTCAATTGTTTCAAGCATTGCAATATTTAACAATAATAATGGTATTGTGGGATGAAATAGCCCTGGGATGCGAGACATAAAGTACAATATAAGGTCCTGCACTTTCAAAGCAAAAGGAAGGGAAAGGTGCTAAAATGACCAAATATGGAAAGAGGCAAACTGACTGCAGTCAATATACTGGTTACCTATATAGAGTGAAGGATCAGCTTTTAAACCTTCGCCTTGACTAACCCACAGGGAATACTGAGGTACACTCAAAAAGAAAATGCACTCTGGCATTTTTCAAGCATAAACAATTATGAGGCAAAGTCTTGTACAGGTGAGTTACATGCATAGAAACATGTTTCTGAATTTTGAAAGTATAATAGAGATTGGTGAGGTGAGGAAAGTGGTGTAGAGAGAGGGAGGACGAGAAGAGTAAGGTGTAGCTTGCTATTTGTGGACATATTCTGCAAACAGGGAATGTTCTCTTCTACTTCCCATGCACTCATTGACCCTGACCGCAATAAACCTGATGTTTTGTGTTGTGGCTGGGGGTGGGAGGGTACCTGCAATAATCCTGCTAAAGAAGCAATGAATATTATCTTTGGTTAGCCTGGCCCGTCTACCTCCAGACTTCTATTAAAGGTTGATATTTGCCTATCATTGGGGGATTAGGTCAACTAGAGAGACGGCATAACTGCATGTCACAGAGGCACCTTTTTTCCAGTCCTTTTTTAGTCCTGGAAATATTCCAATTGTCTGAAGTAATGGCTATGGGGGCAAAATACTAAACCACTGTCGCTTCTTTCAATGCATAATATGCAGAAAGAAAGCACTTGATTTGAGGCTTTAGGCGCTTTGATGTTCAAGTCTTTGCTTTCAACAGACTTCATGGGTTATTCTTTACCAACAACTGTAGTTTTAGGTTCAAACTACCATTTCATTGTTATTGGAACCAGAATGCAATGCGATGATGAGAACAGGTTTAGGATCTCAAACCTTATATTGCTAATTTGAAATATTGTTAATCTTCCCTCTGATTTATACATGTGATAGTCAACTGCTTTTAGTTATTGTTTGATAAATACATGCAGCTTGTTGTTATGTATTATGTGCATACAAGCTAGAGACAGAATACCTTTAAGGTAATGAGACATTCTCACTTATAGGTAATTTGAACTAAAACAGATATCACTCCCAGCACAGCTTCAAGTAATATATAGTTATAGATTGTGTTTAGGAGAATGCACATCACTTCCACTTCAACTTCAAATAATCTTCTTTCAAAAACAACATCCAGTGTATCACTCATAGCTAATTTCTGATGATAGGTAGTCAAAGACAGTCTGTTTAATAGATGAAATGTCACTTATAGGCGCTGAGTAGATGGGGAAATGAGGCGACTGTGCACAGTGTCAGTATGGCTGGAGACGAAACACTATTGGCTTTAAATTCATGGGCATAAACTACCTGGTTGGTAGTGAGTCATTTTGAGGACAATCAGGAATCCATACCTGATGTAAAATTATTTGAAGGTAGAGTGATAAGTAGAAAGCTAACTAAGTAGCACATCAGGTTGCATAGCTGTTTTTAGATGATTTTGTTCAATGTTGCCTGTAAATTGCACTGCTTCCTTAAAGAAATAGGTGCTGTAAAATGCGCAGTTGGGCCAGAGGATGGGTTAGGCTGAACGTTTGCTCATATTCAGGGAGGGGGTGTGCGAATTTCTGCCAAATAGTAGCAATTTAAAGTTGCCACTCATGAACACAATGCTGCGTTTGAACAGTTTGACAAGCAAATAACATCTTTAGAAGTATATCTTTTGATAAAGCTCAACGGAACGTGCACACAATTAGAGGGTATTGTGGATATAGTCTGAAAAAAAACAGAATGTAAGGAAAACTATTATCGGAAGAATACCGGTGGATTTAAGTTTAAGACACATATTTCCCTTTGGATATGGCTTTTTAGTGTTCCTATAGCATTGTTAGATGGACATTTAGAAAACGATGCTTTGTCCAGCATGTGGGAAGCTTGCTTTTAACATAGTTGGCCCTCAAAGTGCTCTTTCAGTAAGTGTGGGGGTGGGAGGGCACCAACTGGGGGAGGGCAAAGTGGCAATTAGGATGGAATTGTGCCTCTTTGCCACCTCCTAGCGATGCCTATTGTCCCTGCTCTTCTTCTCCTTTTACTGTATCTACTCTCTGGTAAAGTGCCACTCTTCACTCTATATGCTTCTGCTTCACACTTCTACCTTTCTATTTTGGATGCAACACCTGCATAGATTGATCAGTCATCAGTTTGCCCTATTCACATTGTAGTTTCCGCTCTCTTTGTGTCTTTAGAGAGGGGGATTCTGAGAAAGGAGGGCATGAAGCGAGGACATGGGACGGGGTAGGAGGGTGTGCAGAGTTTTCAGTTAGCCGAGGTTGCCGCATCTTATTTACATCTAAATGTTTGAGCAGTGTCTCACAACACACCTCTCAATCCTATTCCTACTTAACCATCATTGGGGTCTTCATAGGCTATTCTGGGCCTGAATCTTAGAGTCATGCTACAGCAGAAAAGAGGTGTTCAGTAGAGGAATGCCACTTTTCTAAACAGCATCATATTCTGTCAAACAACAAACATAGCGGACGGACCTCAAGTACACCATTTCATTTGATTGTCACATGTCTATGCCATATAGCCTGAGAAAGGCCACGATGACCACCATTTTGATAGTACTGACACTACAGGGATTCTTTCATGCAAGAATCTGAAATGAGGAGAACGCATTTATGTATTGGTGTTTGTATTTGGGTCTCAAGCACAGATGGAAGTGTAATATAAATGATTGGTATGGCTTATTAGTACCCAGCGAGGGGGGAGTGGTGACCTCCCAGCCAATGAGGAGGCTCGGAACAGGGGTATTACCGGACAGTAATCCCACTGCCCTGAGTCTCTTCAATGCAGGAGGCTGCCATCTTCCCCACCGGGTATCGTGGTAAGTGCCCTGCCTCCATCTCCCACTACCATGTAGCCCATTTCACCCTCTTTTCGTCAGATTTTCCTCCCCCTCCAGCCCCACTTACATGGCATACCGTCTCATTTTTTCTGGAGCGGACACGTCAGAGACACTTCTGTCCTTGGCACGTCTGCTCCTGAGCTGCGACAAACTGCCATGGAAAGGGAGAAGGGACTACACATAATCCCTGTAGTCCATTCTCCCTTTTCATGGTGGATCGTTGTCTTTGTTGACTTTTGTCCTATTTTATTAATGGCCACCATGGAAAGGGAGAAGGGACTACGTATTTCCTTCCACAGCAGCATTTATTTTCTCCATTTTTATTTTTTTTGCGAAATGCATGAGCAAAGAAATAAGCGTTTATTACCCCGATCCAACGGGCCGCGGTACTGATAGCAATAAGCCCCTTGCTTGGTGGGGTACTACCACATCCGGTAATGATGCAGGGCCTTCGTTACTATGGCATCCAGGGCATTACCTGATGCAGTAATATCCCCCGGGCTCGGGGTTTACTGCTTGAGTGAGTACGTTTAGTTCAAAGTCTCAAGAAAATCATCCTGGAAGATGTTCTCTTTCTCCCGAGCCAAATATTGAATCTATTGAATCAGCTCAGCTCGGATCAAGCAAGCACTGCCCATTGGCCGAGTTACTGCCTGCCTGAGACACACAAAGCATGTACAGCTCTGCAGCCAGGACCATAACAACCATACCCATGGATGTCTTTGCTATCAGCAGCAATGCCCAGACTGGCCTACAAGGCAATAGGGTAATTCTGAAGTGCAGGCCCAATAGTCTAGAGTGGGCCACTTTCTTTTGTCAAAATAGGCACTTTTTTTTTAAACCAAAGTGATGCCGTTTGAGGGGTTACTTCACTGTCAACTGATACTTTAGACTGGTGCAAATTAACATATATTTCTTAAATGCAATATTTGCAACACATTTTCCCCAAATACTTTTGCTTGGGTACTTCAAACAGTCTTTCATTAAAGGAAATAATACCATTTACGAATGTGGGCAACCTCTTTATTGATGCCTGAGTCACGTGTGTGCCCAACTCTGACCTTAGCACACCCTTTCTTCTATGTGAAGGGACATTTCCAATTATAAGAACCTCACATAGCACAAGTTACCTAGAAATCCATGGATAGTTAAAGTGATTAACACAGATAAGCTCCGGTTTTAGTTTAGGATATTAGGTATCGCTTAAGACACCTGTAAACCAAAATTAATGCATTAGTGTACAGATAGGGATAAACGGCATATGATGGACACACAGCTTATGGGTGGTGTTTGGTTATTTGCCAACGCATTGACTGCCCATGTCCACGCTAATCCCTATGGCAATTCCCACCCACTTCCTGTCCCTCCCTGCCCAAAACAACTCAATACAGGAACTCTTTGAGTTTGCTTTAATTAAACCATACAATTAAAATTTGTACTCAAAGTGCCTGCCAGTGTTTTTCAAAGCAATCTTCTGAGAGTACTCAGGCCAGGTACTCACACCATTTTGCACGTGCTACCCTCAACGTCCAGTTAATACAACTATGGCTGTGCCTTGCAAGTGCCTTTACCATGCCTACACAAAGGCCCAAATTGTTGGCATTGCCAAAGTTTGTTAGGATTTGTTTATACTTATGTCTACTAGCTTGACTTAAAACAAGGTTTGCTTTTATGTTGGTAGTCACATTTTTGTAACAACGAACTGGACGTTTGTGACAAAGAATCTCCATACCTAACTGAGTTTGTTATCCTTCTTCTTTTAGTGTGTGTCTTAAAGTGCTAATAATCGAGCAGTGCTAAATAGATTTTTCAGGTTTGCATTATTACATGTTTTTAGAGCCGACAAAGTGCACTATCGTGCTCCTCTGTTAGTGGCCCCAAAGGCTACCGAAAGAAGGCAACCAAAAAAAACACCCGTAAAAATAATCAAAGAAGACCACATAAGCACTGCACCTCTTTGCAAGGGAAAACAAGGTGTATTACATGCAAAATGGTCTCAAACAGTCCAGTACAACCAAACTGACACAAAGACCATCACATCCCATGAAGTTACACGTTATATAGTGGGAAAATGCAAAATGTGGTTATACAGATAACAATATTATCTCACTACCCTCATTGGCTACCACCTAAAGAACATGCTAATCCCCTCCTATAGTGCCTGGACCGATTGGCCACCCACTTTCTAAACTAATACCCTGACACATGGTCCTTAAACATAGTCACAGTCGGATCCAAGTATGGGATTGGTTACTCAAGTATAATGGCGTATTGATAATGCAAGACTGTCATGTGATGTCCACCCCTCCTTTCCAGATACACAGGAAGTAAACTGGCAAGCCCAACTCAGCATTGATATGACAATAGGTATGACAATAGGCCTTCTCATTATACCAGATGCAGTGGTGCACAAAGGTTGCCTCCTCAATCTTTTACTTAATTTTCTGGCATCAGCTCTGCTCCTCCTATCTCAAATTTCAAGACGTTCCAAACACAATTCCCCCCTTATCTCTTTCAGACACCAGGTACCCAGTAATGATGTGACTAGAACATGGTTTTTGGATCTGACTTTAAGAAATGTATTTGCTTCGGTTGTGTATATTGGTGTAATTAATATGGGGAGGGTAGTAGTGCTCTTAAATCTTTGCTTAGCCTCTTGGCATCACAAAACCTTATGCCCTGTTCTCATGAATTCATCCTTCAAAGGGCTCATCACTACCCACTCACATTCCATTCCAACCCTGTTCAGGCCCCGTGGTTGGATACAATTAGTGGTTCTCTGTGCGCCTCGGGTGGCTCTGACCTCAGCTTTTCTCCTGGGGAACAGCAAAGGGGATTTGTTTTTCAAGCTAGCTACACAGAGCCACAGATCCACATCAGTGCCTATGTTATATTCTGTTTATAACATTCTTGAACCTCCACTACTGAAATGGCGTTACTCTTGTCCTGCTAGCACACTGACCTCGCTGGTACTGCAGCATTTTTCTGACTCTATCTTCCATCTTCCTTGACTCCTCTCACACACAATACATTGGTCCCTACCAGTACCTTCATCAATTATACACAGGCACTATAATGCTGCCCTATCTATTACCTTGGCAACCGCAACAGTAGTAAATGTGTTGCTCTTTCTGTGTTGCTACATGTGAGTATCTAATATGTGTCAAACCTCGCTAAAACAATATGTGCAACCCTCAATCTGTCGCTGCGATCATTCAGGCTAATAGGTTTTCCACAGCCTATACCTTTTTTGTCCTGCTGGAAATCTGGAACGCTGGACATGCATCAACGCTATCATGTAGAACTGCATAATTGTTTCACTGCCCTCCCTCAGTCCCATGTCACTTAATTTAACAAACATATATATAGTCTCACCAGGCAGTCACTGGACCACACAGTCTACTATGGTGGTCCAACTGTGGCAGACACAACATTCATTCCCTCCACTGTTGCTGTTAATCACAGAAGTTGCTAGGGCTATCTACAGTAGTGACCTAGAGGAGAATCAGTGAAATCAATTAAACGCTTTGCTATTCCCATTTATGCTATGCTATTTTGTCTTTCATTACACACCAATTGCCATTTTCACTGTTTTTAGGAGTGTGAGGAGGTAGGGTAGGGGACTAATGCACTAGCAGGGGGAGTGGCCAAGCTTGCTTTCTTGCAATGCTGATATGCGCAGATATGAAAGGTTAGGGATCTCTGTACAGTGTAAGCTTTAGTTAACGTGCATTCCAGGTTCCTAAAATATTCTTTGTGTGGTTGTCTTTGTGTCTATCAGAGAGGTGCTTTATGAGAGTGGGGAGTTGTGTTGATGTATCTGTGGTGGGTTAGTCTGGTGTTTAGGCAAATTAAGTGCAGACAAATGACTTTGGATGGTGTATGTTCCATTGTGTAACCTGTGTTTCTGTGAACACTTTTTTGAAGTGGTTATTATTATCATATATTTCTGCAATTGTATTCTGCCGAATTTGATTGCATGAACGTACCATGCAACCGTGGACATTTCGGGATTTCAAAGTGCACTTAATGCAGCAAAAGCTACCATTTGTTTACCCTGGTGACTCACCAAGGAGCCAAATACTAGTGGAGTAATGGACCACAGGATCAACTCACAAGGAAACTAAGGACCGGAGGTGAGTGACTCACAAGAGCATCCAAGAACCAGAAGGGAAAAGGACCAGAACAGCCAACCCCAGAGGCGCAACTGTACAGAAACATTACCTTTACCATAGTTTTACTACAGTCCATATTTAGTTTTGGGTATAAAGCAAGCCAAAACACTCGAGCACAGCTAGAAAGGAGAAGATGTGCGAGGCAGGACAGACAGTTGAGCCTATGTTAATCCCTTTATCCATTCCCACAAACTATCTAACAAATTCTACTGGGATCTCTTTGTGCTGGCTCTTTCAAGCAGTAGCATCAAAGTTTGGCCTGCCAGGGTTATTACTAAGTAGTCTGTTGAGTGTGAATGACTTAATGGTTATTGTAAATGCACTAATGGAGTGACACAAATGTGTTAACCAAGTGCGTTTCCAGCCTCTTGATTTAGATCTGGAAAACAATTTTGACTTGTGTATGGGTATTAGGTATTAGTCATATGCCAGGCACTCTTATCATATGACGAGGCAATCACACCACTTTCGACCTGTTGATATCTTTTTGCCAGATAGTACCAGTATGTGAGTACCTGGCAAATGCCTATCCCATGTCAACCAAAGGTCAAAAATGTTATAAGTGCCAATGCTTGTGCTCTATTGAAGTGACTGCAGCCAGATGATTACTGGCAATAGAAACATCTATTGCGTTTAAGTTATTGCGTTGGGCCTGCCCAAAGTATTGCATTTCTGTTTTGCTCAATTACTGTTAATTTTAATTGTAAATAAAAATGTTTATTAAGCGCATGATACGGTAATAATTTAAAATTAAATTGAATATTAATGAGACACCTGTCATTGTTTGATTGATTGACTTCCTGTACTATGCACATAGGAAAATGGCATGTTTACCTACTGACACTGTTTAGAGTCTTACTAGGTTCTAATTTCATGCCAATCAATGTTTGTAATCGTGTGTTTTAGTGCAAATGATGACTCACAGGTAACACAAACAAACATGTTCTGTAGAGATGTGCTCATTAAAATAGGCAACGTTGAGGAAAACTTCTCTGAGGTCAAAATGTGTTTAGATGAAGTCAGTCATTGGATGTCTGCAAACACGCTTCAAATTAACCTGAGTAAAACGGAGGTAGCACTGTTTGGGCGCCAAATAGCTTCTTGACATAGAGAGGCGCCCACATGTTTCATGTTTTCTAGGGGCTGAACTTGATTTTGCAGCCAAGCTTGGTACAAGAAGTCTTTGATTCTCTACGGTCTTTATGGCAAGCCCTGCTATTTGTCCCTGTTGATGATCACGTGGCTGTAGTGAGAGCTTTAGTGAATTTGCAGTTGGACTGCTGCAGCAGTCTCCTTGCCTGCTTTCCAGACAGACAACGGCAGAGGTTGCAGAAAGCTGAAAATGCTGCCGTAAAACTGGTCTGTCGGGTATGGAAATTCTCCACCATTTTGATCTCGAGGCGTTCCCTTAACTGGTTGGCTGTGGGGGATAAAATAGATTTTAGGGTGAGCTGTTTGATGTTTAAATGTTCCATCTTATTTGATTAATAAAATCAGTAGATGTCAACCAGCGAGGACACTACTCTCAGGGGATCAGCAGCTTATGCCAACTACTTCTTCTACTTGTGTCTCCAGGGGACACAGACTATTTGCAGTACACATTCTCAGGTTTTGGAATTCCTTTCCCCTGGAAATTAGACTAATAAAATATCTGTATCAGTTTTTAAAAGCCCTCAAAATGTACCTTTTTAAATAAGGAGTTTAAGCGGCGCGTGTATATCACCTATCTGCTTTGTCTCTGAGCTAGTTTTTTATGTGCATCTATTCTCCTGAACAAGCTGTGCCTTTATACGGTTAAGTCCAGTTCAAGTGGGATAAAAATACCCAAATCAAATCAAGTCTAATGTGTGTCAAATAATATCTTATATAATTTGCATGCACTGCGGGATCATAGAATTATTCTTATTGTTTTAATCTTTCTGTCGTAGGATTAATCGAGTGCCATTTTGTTTTTATTATTCCAGAAAATGTCTAATCTAGCGACAATGCAACAAGAGCCAATGACAATTGCAAACCAAAAGTCAAGCCATGACATAATGTTCTTGAAATCAATATGTTCTTGTGTGCAAAAAGTGACCTAACCAGTCTCTAGGGTCCAGAAACGGACCAAGGTGTAGGAGAGGATTGTGGTTAGCAGTCAGTAGTACCTTTTTAGCAGTTCCTGGTGGTACTGTGTGAGCATGCAAAAGGCAGAACCAGAGGTTCCTGGTGGTCCAAATGTGTCAAACGATTCTTGAAACACTGCACCAAGAACCTCAATGGTGAAAAACACTAGGTTTTAGGCTGTCTTGGCACTCAGGGTTCTGTGAGTCCCAATCCAAGGGCTCCAGGACAAGATGAGCTGTGGTGGGCAGAGAAGCAGTTCTTGCTCCCGCAACAGGTCACTTTTCAGGTTGCTGTGAGTCCCACTAAAGGAAACCAGGGACAAAATGGGTCCTTGTTCTCGCTCTTCCAAAAACAGGGGAGAATTACATGCAACTGCAGTGGTCTTTCAATGCATGTGAGGTCCTGGGTACTGCCGTGGTTTACAGAGAGGCAGGCCTTGTTCCAGCAGCAGGTTTACCCCCATGGTCCCTGGGGATGGTTAGGGGACTGAGCTCGCCTCTGCCTTAGAACACCTGGCTTCACATCACAACTGGAGAACTCTGGAAAGGACTGCTCTCCACTCAGGATCCAAACAAAATCTTCTTCAAGGGTTGGAGTCCAAAAGATGATTACATGAAGTGGTGTGAGACCCCTTCTTTTAAATGTTAATTCCTGCAGGTGATTGGACTAACTCTAGCCTCACTTACTGGTCAAATCCCTGCTCTTGAAATGTGTAGACCTTGCCCTTCTGACATCACACCCAAAGTGCTTTGCTCTAGAGGAAATGGATGGGGCAGGAAGGGGAGGTATAGGCAGAGATAAACACGATTGTGGAAGTCTTTCCCCACTATACGGACCGCTCATATCTACACTAATCCACCCCCTTCACTTCTCATTAGGATCAAAGATCTTTAGAAATGCAACACCCTGAATGGGTGTTTTACTTTGACGCCTTGACCAAGGACAGCTGGTTGTTTTGTGGCAGTGTCTGGAGTAGGGTGTTTTATACCCTCACAAAGACATAACAGAAGATGCATGTCCATTCAAGTTCCTGCCCTGTCATTTGCGAGGATCAGCCTGTCTGGCCAGAATACAAATCATCTTCCACAGCTGAGCTGGCTCACAGGATCTGACACATGTCTGATTTCAAATTGGATGTGGCTGCAATGATCATGAGTAGCGCCATGCACCATGCCGTAACCCAGGCAAAGCTTATATGTTGAGTTTACCCTAACACCAGCATGGGCTACTTAAAATCAACATAGTTTTCGTGCATAGGTGCATACTATAAACACAGCCCCTGTGCTGCATACAATTGGCTATAACAGTCGTTATCAAATGGGCACCTGTGACCTCTGAATCTGCTCTATGCCGGTGGTAGAGAAGGTGTTGCAGATCAGGATACTCATACAGAAGGGCACAGGTACACACTATGCTTCTGGCATGCAGCATATGAAAGGGGAATCTGATCAACAGATGGCCCTTTCACAGATGGAATTACCCACATCATTTGATCAATTAATGAAAATAAAAATAATCTGGGGCTTTCACACTCTTGTCAGGTGGCAAATGACCACAGGGAAAGTGCAGAGTTTTTGAGGATAAATGTGGGTGGGATGGACCAGTGGAGCATGTGGGACACAAGTGGGGCAGTGCAGCCAGGAAAAGATTCCATAGCTGCACTTCAGTGTTTACACTGGTATTTGACCAATATGTGTCATCTGTATTCCCACAGCCACTTGAACTGTACATCAGTCCAAATTGTAGTCATCTTGAAAGCACGGCAATGCCATCACACATTATGATAACACATTGGGAGGGTGGGAAGAGGCTGGAAATACAGTGGTACTGGGAAGAAGACCATTGGAGGGTAGTGTACTCCTGGACTGGCCAGGAAATAACATGCAACTGGCCCAACGTGGAGCAGCATTATCATAAGGAGAAAAGGGGATGACGTTAGCTGCATTAGATGTGCAGGCAGCTCCTGCAGGATGGAAATGTGCATAATGACGCCAAGAATTGATTGTGCTCATATTGACTATTCTGCGAATGCAGATGCTGGGGGTAGTAAAACTGTTGCATAAACAGAGAGGTTACAATGTATTTGCTGAAATCCTAAAAAAAACAGATCTTCTGCCAACCGCCACGTCACTAAAGCTGCACCTCCCACAGTGACAGTACTGGCTGTCTTCAATATCTGAATAACTGTTTCATACCATTGGACAACTGCAGGGGCTGCAGGTGTATCTTAGTCTACTTTATATCAATTCCAAAAGGCTGTGCTGCCTTCAATGCTGTGACATAGAAATACGTTAATTTCCTTCACTCAAACCTCCATCAACTATTGGAGGAAAAAACTACCTTCATGTGATTTTTGTATTTTCCAATAAGGTTTTCGATATTCGCATGACCCACATCTGTTTGCAACCACCATGTGTAAGCGAAACAATTATAGACTGCTAAACATGACTAGGGATGAAAAAGGCCTATTTGTACTTGTGAAATATTTAGTGGCTGCATGGAGGTTACGAATGACATTTTTAAATTCGATTGTATGATTTCCTTATGATTGTTTTAAGCTCATTTTAACTTTTTGAATTGTTTAGTCATGCATCTATGGAATGTAATGTTTGTTTTTATTATTGTTAGTATTTTATTATGGCTTATGCTGAAATAAAATGTATGATGATGAAATATTCCACTCTGCAAGCATATAGACAGATAATGCCAACTTTGGATAAAAAGAGGCACTCGGGGTAAGAAGACAGTGGTCTGTATGCAATTGTCTCTTCAACAATGCGCACATTTCAAGTATATTTCTTTTACAAGCTGAAAAGGGGGATATGTAATGTCACTAGGTTCCTTAAAACCATGCCTGGGGGATTAACCACTAGGAATACCTTCACTTTTCTTCCTGCGTGCCTGATAGCAGTGCCCAGTCTTCCTTGCTCTTTCTAATTGGGTGAGTGAGTGATGAGAGGGTTGTGTAAGGCTCTTCCCAGTGGAATGTGTCAGCATTGACAGTTGGTCCTGTGGTTCTTCAGCAATGATCATCTCATATTAACAGGTGGTGGTTGAGCCATTGGTTCAAACAAACTCAAGGCAGTTAGAAATGCATCAAGGTAATTAATTGGGCCAGTCAACAGTTTGGAATTGACCCAAAGTGGTTGTGTCAGCTCAAAAGCAGTTTGAAGCAGGAAGCATCACCCGATGCAGTTCCTTTGCTTTGTGATTTCTGAGGAACCCTGACTCGGGTATCAGAGGGTAAGGTATCTCCTTCATCTTAGTTTCCCATCCAGATAGGTTGTCAGAGTGTACTTTCAGAGCTGATTATTAAGGTAACCAGAGTCATTGGTATCAGTGCCTAGCAAGAAGGCAGGCCCTGTCGAAACAGTAGGTCAATTCAATTGCTCCTCTGAATTGATTGAGGGAAGGATGTGAATCCCTCCTTAGAAAACCTTGGCTTCACATCAATGGCTGAGGAGTTTGGACAGACTGTACCCAAAAGCAATCCCTGCAAATCCTTCTTTTTGAGTCCAAAGATGATTTAACTAAGGGAAGAGGGCTCCACCCCCTTATATACTAATTTGCCACAGCAGATAAATCCATTTAAAAACTTCTGTAAAGGGCTAATCTCGGCTTTTATAAAAAAGAGTTTTGCCTTCTTTTGTCAGCTTGTAGAGTGCCTTAACTGCTAGAAGTGGAAGAGATCAGAGGAAGTAAGTGAGGCCTGAACATTTTCAAGATGGAGCTGACCTTCCTCTGGGAACAGAACATTCCCTAAACTGCATTATTCTTACTTCCATGTCTGCATTACATCAAATAGACTCCAGTCATTTTCTCCCTGGTATGGCATGGGACGTTGATTCACCAAAATGCAAGACCTGATAACACCACAGGAAGTCATGGCACTTGACTTTTGACAAAGATGGCATCAGTTCCAAGTTAACCCTGGTCACATTACCAAAAGTGGCTTGCAGGAGCAAAGAAACTTGCATGAACGTAAAGAATGTAAAATACCAATACGTACTGAAGCTGACAAGAATATTTTAGATGCCAACCACATTTTAACAAGAGGGCTGCCTTCATATTCTATGGATGTGGTCATGATACAATCGGTTTAGACCCAGTAGTACACCATAGGCTGAGGCAATATTGGTTTCACCATCGGGTTCGCTATTTAAAGATTTGAATATATCTTTAAGCAATAATTATGACACAGCATTGAGCAATTTTGGGGAGTGCTGTGACACGATTCTTGCTGAAATGGACTCACACAACCTTACATTGATGGACAGCACAGTGAAGATGTACAACAAAATGAAAATTGCAAAATGGGTAAAGATATACAGAGAATGTAATTGTGTACACTACAAAGGGTGCTAACCACACACCGAAGGACATATAAAGAGATGTAGTCCTCTGTGATGAGATTCCCAGGGCCGAAATATTGTTACATTTATATGCACTTTTGTCTTAACTTAGTAATCTCCTTACAAAGGTGGGGTCCCATAAGAGGGATTCCATGGCAAGAAATACATTGTCAGCTCTGTAAAAAGCCTGGGGAAGCAGAAACGCTAAAACTTGGCTGATTGGCTGTAGCACAACTTAAGTTATAGGAAAATGTGGTTGGGAAAGTTCATAAGGAGATTAGGGAATTTAAACAGTGCAGTCATGTGGGCTAGGTCTCTTGTATGGATACTCTATCTCAATGACCATTGCTTTAGTGAATATTTTAGTAGTGATACACAAACAGTTGGCGGAAAAATGTTTTTCTCGATTAGTCCACCATAATGAAGTAGTTTGCCAGATAGGTGGCACATGTAATCTTTGGGTTTAGGAAGGGAGGCCCAGGTAAGCATTAGGAATATGACATTTTATTGTATTGTGATGAATTGTTTAATCTCTGTAATGTCTGTTTTAGAATGTTGTGTCTCTAGTAATGTATTGCCATTTGTAATTAACTAAGTTGTGAAGTATATTATTAAACATTTGTTAAGGTTTTCGAATAAACTATAAACACATAAAATAAAATAGGCAGCAGAACTTCCATAGATATGCCACTCCAGCATTGTATGGCAAGTTACTTCCATATTATGCCAATTATAGCTGCCTGTCGGGTATTGTCATTATATGAAAAGGAGATCCTCTACATTGCCAGTTGCTGCAGTAATAGAGTATCCAAAAATCCAATAGATGCAAGTCGCTATTAGTGCACTGGAGCATTCATGATAATGATTTGTCATTTATATTGCACTTTCACCAAAGTGCTGTACATCGCTCATATTGCATACAATTATCACCCCAACCAAAGTTGATACTCATTTATCAATCTCGGAAGAATGAAAGGCTGAGTTAGCCTAGCCTGGATTTGAACCAGAGACCTGCAGATCACACACATATCACAACAGTGAATGCTCAACCCACTGAGCTATCTTACCACATACTATTAAAAATGCAATACCACCATAAGAAAGCATGTCAAAACTGGATACTAAACGAAGGCCAGACACATAATGACAGTTATCATGTTTATTTTAGCCTTAATGATGCACAGTAAAAAAAAATGCCATGCCACAGTAAGACATACCTAGACAGGCAGCACCAAAATACCAATCTAAGCACATAATAACATGTATCTTACTTACTTTATTATAGCTACCCAGAAGGAAAATATAGAATGCCACAGTAAGGACTGGCTGCATCCAAGTGCCAGTCTATTCAGGTAATTACACTTATCATGATTGCTTTGTCAGAGATGGCCAGTACAATTTGTCAAGCAATAGTAAGAAATGGGTAGTCTAGCTGCAGCAAAATACTAGTCTTGACACGTAATGACATCTATGATGCTTACTTCATTATAGATGCCCAAGAAAATATGCATGATGCAGTAAGAAATGGCCAGGCTGGCTGCACAAAAATGTCAGTCTAGACAGGTAATAACACTTATCATGCTTACTTTTTAGAGATGCCTGTATAAATGTCAACACACAGTAAAAAAAATGATAGACTGGCTGCACCCAAATGCCAATCTAGACAGTTAATAAACACTTATCATGCTTACTTTATTTTAAGTGTTCTCTAAAAATGCCATGCCATAGTAAGAAATTACTATACTAGCTGCACCCAAATGCCAGTCTAGACAGGCAGTAACACTTATCATGCTTACTTGATCATATATGCCCTGTAAAAATGCCAGGACACATTTAGATATAACTAAACTCACTGTACCAACACCCGAGTCCTGACACTACTAACACATATCATGCCTACTTTATCACAGATGTCCATTATGTGATAGTGTGCCCCTCCTACCCCAGCCTCCTGACACATCCACTATGCCTCCAACCCACCTCCTCCAACTTCAAACTCAGTCCCTCGGCCCAGCAATACCTTCACATCCCTCTTCCTCGTCCCAGTACTCATGTATGGGGCAAGATGCTTAATAGGCAAGTACTGGGACGAGGAAGAGTAGGTCTAGGAGTAATGAAGATTACAGGTAAGTAATACACACACCATACACATGCTCATTATACTGCACCCATCCATCATTTACTCCCACACCCAGTCACCCATACATCAGGCCCTCACTCACACACATTACATAATATACATATACATATCCACCCCTTTCATGCACGCACACACACATTTACAAAAAACATACACTTTCTTACCTTTTCCAAATCCATTGCTTCTCCAACGAGGAACTCCTCTGCAGGCAGGCCTATCTCCCATGCTCCATGCATGTGAAGGACACAGCTCTGGTTCCTGTCATGCACAGAGCAGGGGAGACAGAGCCTTTCATGTCCCGTGGGGGGTGTGGGAGAGGGTTCTTTTTGAAGCAGTTTAACATCAAAAAGAAATTAAAACTGTAACAGAAATAATTTATTTTTGAAGTAAGAATGACTTTAAAAAGAAATGGATGTAAAGAGTGCTCTCATTTGAGAGCCCTCTTTACTTTTGGTTTATCTCTGCCTCTGCAAACCCCAGGGGTTGCAAAGGCAGAGCCAGGGGTTGCAATGAGTTGCCAGGGGTTGCAATTGCGACCTCTGGCAACCTCCAATTGAGGTCCTTGGGTATGGCATACCCATTGTATTAGCAGAGATTCCTTTGAAGCACTGATCCCTTCCTTGCTCTGTGGCGGTACATTGAATATTGAGTCTTCCTGGGAAGGTGTCAAGCCTGCCCAGCAGAGAACAAAGGGAGCTTCTGGTGTTGGTACCCACAGGTTATGTGGGGTAAAACTCAGCCTCAAACAGTTGAACAGAAATCCCTGACAGTTGTATGAGTTACAAGAAACCAGTTTGATAATAAAATCCCTGACAGTTGTATGAGTTACAAGAAACCAGTTTGATAATAAAATACATCAGATAGGTTTTTGGCTATTATGACTGCATTTCCTAAAGGCCACTATATCAAACCGCATTTAGCTTTATTTTTATATTTTACCATTGAATCTGCCACAAGGCATCGGGATGCATAATGATATATCATTTGTATCAAGGGAGCCCACTATTGAGGGCAATCAATGGCTGGAATTAATTAAGATTCCAGAAGGTTGCTTTCCAGGAATGTATATGGTACTCTGTTGCTGCCACGTTGCCAAACTACATGGCAGCTGGGAGTTTGTCAGTAGACCCAGTCAAGAGAACACATGTGCCCCATATTACTACGAATGCAAGGTCTGGTTACCAAATCTGACTTTCTGAAAATGAGGTATGAGCATCATTTTGTGTTAGAAAAGTAAAGAAGGACTGGCCACCAGGGGGCGCACGGATGATCGCCTACCCCGTGTGAGCTCCATCGTCGATGGTCCGCGAAAGTGACTTGAGCCCCCACGTCGCGACCCCCCCCACGGCGACAAACCCGTGAATAAGGCGTCGGAAAACCTCCCCACGGAGCAGGAAAAAACCCGAACGAAATCGGGGCTGGGAAGTCCAGGAAAACCCTATCTGAAGTTTTCACCCCGTCGGTAGCTGGAAAGCGAAACTAGTTGGCCCGACGCAGCCGTGCTGGAAGGCGGGCCTGCCTGGAGGAGAACACTCGACTTCTGGACTTCCCGTCGACGTGCCTCCCCCAGACCGCAGCCCTTAGTGTTGGAGTGCCCCCGCTGACTCCCCAGCATGGACCCCCTCTCCTGGCCTGTGGAACAACAGAAGGCCCTGCCAGGGAAGTAGGCCGCACCCCGAGTCGAGCGCGGCCTACACAGCCAGCTGAGATCAAGGCTCCTCGTAGTCCCGAAGCCCGTCACTCGGTGGATTGAACTGGACCCCCCCACCTATGAGCGCCCGGCATAGACGTACATCGCTCTAGGTGGCCCCGATCCTGACCAGGCCACATGGGGATAAAGAGGTGGTGCGGGACCCAAGGTGAAGCACCTGACCCCCTAGATAACTAATGGCCGCCATCGTCCTACGCCGCACAGACTGGTCACCTAAACTTTCAATGGCTTCATGTCAACCCACACGAGATACCGAAGATAGAAGACAGCCTTGAACCTGCAACCCTGCATGTCTTCATAGAGGGTAGGGCCCCCTACTCAGGGGCATGTGCCTCCTCTTACCCGGGTCGTACTGTATGGACCCACTTCACAAACTAGCCAGATTTGCCTACGATCCTCTCCCCCCGCCACGCAGGCCTGCAGCAAACATGTCCACGGACCCATCGGAGGAGAGTGCTGCCGCCACCAAAGGAGACATTACCACATTACTGAATGAGATAAAAAACATGGGAGCCAACCTAGGCGGTAAAATCGATAAAATTACCCAGAGGATGGACAGATTTGAGGAACGGTTGGAATGTGGGGAAAATAATCAAACGTCGATCGATACCCTCGAAACTCAGATGGTTGTACGGATTCGTAACATTGAAAAAAGAGAGGTTGAGGCGCGGCTCAAGATGGATGACTTAGAAAATAGGGAGAGGAGGAACAATCTCCGCTTTTACGGTATCCCAGAGCGTGAAGGAGAAACTGAAAAAGACCTCAGAGATACCATATATGATATCATAAAAATACTCACCGCTGATGAGGAAATTGATGAGCCCATGACCGAACGCATACACAGAGCTGGTGGACCGTCCGGCGGCCTGCGTTCCATCCTAGCCAAATTCCATCGCTATCAGGACAAGACCAGGATTCTGGAGAAGGCCAGATCCGGAGGCCCACTCACAATGGGGGGCGCCCAAATCACGATCTTTCAAGATTTATCGTCACTAACATTGGCACTCAGACGCCTCTGCAGCCCCCTGATGAAATGGCTCAAGGACCAAGGTACACGATATAGGTGGGGCTACCCTTTCTCGCTCACCAGCACGGGAGCAGAAAAATCGTGCTACGCTCTGAGGACGAAATCAAGGACTGCATCGCTGACTTTCTTGGCACGGGCTCGAAGGGCAACGAAGGAGGTGACAATGAGCAGCTGGGACCACAGTGGGAGCTCCAGGGCCCCAGGCGCAATAGGGTGAAGGGATCAAGGAAATATAGATGCGCCAACAACACGCCTGACAAGGAGCAAGGGAGTTGAAATGTGTACGACCCGGCCAAATGTAACTACCGGTGAAGAACGAGACGCCGGCCCCCGCAGAAGTCCGAAGATGTAATATCCGTCGTTGGGGTGCCACCGCTGGAGGGGCACCCCTCTGGACTAAGCGACGATGTAAACTCTCGCGGGAGTCCCCGGGAACGCACGTAACGTTAAACTTGTATATGCTTGTTGCCATTACTGTTGAAATGTTGCAGTTTTACAATGTTTTTTGGGGGGGATTGAAAAGGGGGCTCACCCTTAAGTTGTAATGGTATATTCGACCGGGACCATGAAGCAACGGTCCCCACTGATGGTCCGCCAACGGGCCGCACAATGTCATCTGGCCCGTACCGGACGCCGTCAACAGCAGCCCAGGCAGCACCCCCAGTTCCCAAGCTCGATGGAGCTCCACCAGATACGGCGGAATAGGGGGGAGAGGTGAAGGGTCAGAGACTCTTGGGAAATGTATGCGCATCATTGGGCGCACTCCGGAATGTCACCGTTCAGATGTCACTGAGAATCGGCAAACCTTTCTGGCTGCAACAAATGCGCGATCCTCAAACCCAAATCATCGATGGCTTCACTTGAGAAGTCTAAGGGCAAGGGTCACCTGAGAGTTAGGACTGTCAATGCGAAGGGACTGAACTCTCCTACTAAGAGATCACTGGTCCACAGAGAATTCCGTAGATCTAACATAGACATTCTTCTCATCCAAGAGACGAAATTTGCAAGGGGAGAGGAGCGAAGAATCCTGGGAAGACGCGGGGGTATGGAATACTGGGGCTCCGGCCCACTCAGAAAGGCAGGTGTGGGAATCCTCATCAAGAAGGGAGTTGGGTTTGAATTGGAAAATACTTGGTCGGATGTGAGTAGTCGAGCCCTTCTAATAGTGGGGAGAATTGCACGAGTCCAGGTCACAATTGCTACAATATACTCACCCAACAGCGGACAGGCCGCATTCCTTAGAAAAACGATCCCCAAAATTGTGCTAGAGACCGCGGGTCAGCTCATCCTAGGTGGTGACTTTAATCAATGGGTAGACCCTGCCGTGGACTGGAGACCAGGCACGCTGGGCCTGAAGACCCAACACAAAGGGAACCGTACTGAATTCGCCGCCATGATGGATCTATACGACCTACGTGAAGTGTGGAGGACTCTACACCCGGACGAAAATGGCTTCACCTTTTATTCGCATCCCCATGGCACACAGATAGATTACATATTCCTTTCTCCTGACCTTTCAGAATCCACAAGCTACTCTGGAATCGTCCCAGTAACATGGTCTGATCATGATATGGTCTTGGCGGACGTCAATTGGACCGACCTACCAGTCGCTGGTGGATCTTGGCGCTGCAACGAGTCCCTTTGGACTGATGCAGTGTTCAAAAACGAAATGGAGACCGAGATCGAAGAATATTTTAAGGTAAACAACAATGGGGAGGTCTCCAAACAAGTGATTTGGGAGGCTGGGAAGGCCACCTGGAGGGGAGTACTGATGCGCAAGGGCTCCTCTAAAAAAAGGGAACGTAAGATTATAGAAAATAAACTACGTAATGAGATACACCAGCTGGAAGCAGAAGTAAGAGATAATGCAGGGGTAGACCCCACCAAACTAGACGCAGCCCACCGTAAAAGGGAGGAACTACGACTGTTAGAACATGGCCAGGTGGTGAGAAAACTGCAATTCCTCAAGCAAACATATTACGAGAGAGGGGACAAGGCCGGTGCATTACTAGCTGCCAGGCTAAGAGAACGGAGGGAAGAACGTAAGGTGAGAGAGATAACAGAGCCCACCACTCCCCCGGCCGACCCCCCCCCGCTCAATTCCGGAGTGCTTCGCCGACTTCTACCAAAATTTATACACCTCTGTGCTGATCTCTACCCAATCTGACATATCCTCCTATCTGTCCTCAATCAACATGCCTACAGTAACACTCGCGGAAGCCGAGCTCCTTGATACCCCAATACTTGAGCATGAGATACGAGATGCAATCAAACGATTAACGCTAGGGAAATCCCCGGGGGAGGATGGTTTCACGGCAGGCTTTTACAAAACCTTTAGCGACCAACTCTCTCCCTTCCTCACAGAACTTTTTAATGAGATAGTGGACACTGGGGCTGCCCCGGAATCTTTCAAGAAAGCCCTCATAACAGTCATCGCTAAGGAAGGCAGGGACCCCAAATTATGCGGATCATACTGCCCCATCTACCTCCTCAACCTCGACGCCAAGATCTATGCTCGAGTGTTGGCCGCAAGACTGGAAACCTTGATGCCTAAATTGATCCACCCTGACCAGGTTGGGTTTATTCTTGGGAGACATGGTGCCGACACCATGCGCAAAATTCTGCACCTCATTCACGCAGCACATAATCTACCAGAGGACCCGGTCCTCTTATCCATTGATGCAGAGAAGGCCTTTGACAGGGTGGAGTGGGATTTCCTGAGAGCAGTCCTCCAGAAAGTAGGGATAGGCCCCAAATTCTGCGATGGGATACGTGCAATATATACCTCCCCCAAAGCATTGATATTCGTGAACGAGGAGTATTCCAGGTGGTTTGCGCTGCAGCGAGGAACTAGACAAGGATGCCCCCTTTCTGCGATCTTGTTTGCACTATCCCTTGAACCCCTGGCCCAAAAACTTAGAGAAGATCCCCTGATAGAAGGTATACGGTTGGGAGAAACGGAATATAAAGTAGCGTTGTACGCAGATGATATCCTTCTACATGTGACCAAACCCAATGACTCTATTCCCCATGCCCTAAAACTAATAGAAGAATATGGCCAATACTCCGGCTTCAAAGTAAACAAGTCAAAGTCCACTCTCTTCCCCCTCCAAGGCACCCCTGATGAGAACAATGCCAAGTTCCTACCACTCGGGCTTAATCTGGAGCACACGAAACTGCAATACCTGGGTATTCAGATTACTAGATCCCTAAGCGACTTATATGAGGCCAACTTCCCCCTCCTCCTCCAACGATTCGAGGCAGACCTTGAGAAGTGGAGTAAATTGACGATCTCTTGGCTGGGGCGTATCAACGCCGTCAAGATGGTGTGCCTCCCCCGCTTCCTCTACCCTTTCCAGATGCTCCCAATTGAGATGCCCAAAACATTCTTCACAGAGGCCCGTAAGATCATGATGCAATTTATTTGGCAGGGGAAAAGACCAAGGATCGCATATGACACACTTATACTCCCCAAAGACAAAGGAGGGGTAGGCCTTCCCGATCTAACTTCTTACTACAAAGCCGTCCAGCTACGTGTCTTGATTCCGCACCTTAGAGACCACAAACACCTGCAATGGGTACAGATAGACAATCATTACATGTCCCCCGCCACGGTAGCGGAATGGCTATGGTCTCCTTAACAGAGGGTCCAGAGGAGAATCAAACACCATCCCATACTGACCACCATATGGAGCATATGGCACACTGGGAAAGAGATGCGAGAAGTCACAACCTGGCCATCCCCGCTCAATCACTTGTGGTCTCCTGGCATAAACGACCATATTCCGAATTTAGAACGGTTTCAGTCATGGTATGAGGCGGGCCTGGAGAGGGTGGGGCAACTCCAAAGAAAGGACTCGGTCATAACGCTACCGGACTTAACCACAGCATTGGGGATAGGTAACTTATCGAAATTCCACTTTCTCCAATTGAAGGGGGTTCTAACGAAACCTGAGTGGAGAGAGAAATTGAAGAGAGATCTTACCGCCTTCGAGAAACTACTAGACTCCAGAACGGAAATGAAAGGTCTTATATCTGTGATGTATCAGACGCTAATAGCGGCGGGGGGTGGATCTACAGACCCCCTCAAAGCCAGGTGGGAAAAAGACTTTGGTGAAGAGATACTCCCCGACCAATGGGATTTAATGTGCAGAGCTGCACCCAAAGCCTCCTTGTCCAATCAATACAAGCTCCATGCCATAAAGCTCTTACATAGGTGGCATTATGATCCACTTAAACTCTCTAAAATGTTCCAGTCGTTGAGCCCGAGATGCTGGAGGAACTGTGGAGCATCTGCTGACTACTGGCATATGTGGTGGAGCTGCCCGCATATCACAGTGTATTGGACCGAGATCCTGGGATGGATTAAGGAGATCGATGGAATCCAAAGAGAGCTCGACCCACTCCTTGTGTTGTTCGGCCTTGAGAGAGACGATGAAGAGTGGCTCCGGGTGAGAGGTCTGGCCCCCCAGCTGCTGTTGGCGGCGAGAGCCCTGATAGCGATCAAATGGAAGTCTCCCCTAACCCCAGGGAAAAATGAATGGATTAAACTGGCCATGAGCATCTACGTGATGGAAACGATCACAGCCTCCCTGCACAATAAATCAGCTAAATGTGAAACCTTATGGATGGACTTTAAGAACAAACACATCACACCTATCACAGACTCCCAGTCAGAAGAACCCTCAGAAGCCTAACTTAACGAGGTCATATTCTAAAGAACACTGCGAAGGATCAGAGACTCATTCCCAGCAGCCACGGTGACGACAGATGCTGCACTATGCCAAATATGTGCTCCCAATGTTTATGTTAAATGATTATACTTACGATGTACATTATCCCAAGTGGGGTAGGGGGGTGGGAGCGGGTTGGGGTGAACAGTGTAAGAGACATACCCAGGCAAATGGAACTGTCACGAATCTAAGCCATTTTAATATTGTTTGTTACTTTGCATTGCTTCTCTGACATGTACCCCTGGACGATGTACAATTTTCTTTGAATACTGTTTGCCCTTCTTTTGTCTTCTGTTTCTGTAAAACCAATAAAGGAAAATTAAAAAAAAAAAAGAAAAGTAAAGAAAAGCTCAGGTTTGCCTACCAACACAGGGGGATTCTGTCACAGGTTCCTTAGTGAGCCCACACCTCATATATATAAGTGTGTAGACATAGCCCGATATATTGTCCCTGGGATGCATGCCTGGCATATTAACTATGGCTTAGTGGGGTGCACATGTTCCCAGTCCAATACTTTGTAAATCTGTCATTAGTTTGCTGTCCACCGTATAGGGACATATTACCCTATTTTGTTTAACAGGTAACCAACCGCACATATTCCCTTTTGCCCAATTCCTACAACTCAAGTCGTAGAATCAAACCAGCTGCAACAGTTGCCATTTTAGGAGATTGTGAGGGTGGAGAAGTAGACGTAGGACACAAAGGTGGAATGCTTTTTGGCATTAACATTTATTGAATAGAAAGTAAGGAAAAACCCTATCTGGCCCTACAACTATGAGGAGGTTCCCTGCCTCAAAAGAAGGATGGTGTCAGAATGTTCATCAGAAGAAAAATAGTCCACTGTTCTGTGTCCCATCTCTTACACTTCAAAATAAAATGTTATAACTTGTTCCAACCTGACTGCAAAAAGGTGTCTTGTCCCTTCATGGTAGTTCTTTGGCAGTTCATGACTGTTGGGGAATATCCCGTAGCAGTCACTATGTCTTTTGATATAGTTCAGACCTTGGGGGAAAATATCTCCTTTCCCAAGCCCTTCTTAGGCTTTTTTCCAATATTCCCAATGATGTCCGTAATGTTGCGCAGAGGATAGATTCTTCTTCCCCCTGTACTTCTCTTGACATTTTCCAGAGATTTTCTCTCACTTCCCCTGGTCTTCTCTCCCAATTATGTGGGCTCGTGACCCCTTTTCTCAGGTTTATAACATCTCTCACTAGCTGTAGTGGGCTGTTCACGCTGTGTTTGGTGCTTGAGCAGAGCATGGGGCAGCAGGAGAGGCGGAGCATCGAGGGTAGGAGTGAAGCTCCATTAAGTCTGTTGACCAAGACTAGCGTAGCGCTAGTTGTAGCGGGCTGTTCACCGCAGTGAGCCGCAGTGAATCAACCGGGACACCAAGAATCAGAAGGCTCTTGGCATCTACGCTTGGCCTTTGGCAGTGGACTTTGGCAGCTGAACTGATCTTCATTAGTCTGCTTTCTGAGCGAGACCGTGAACAGGAGAGTTGATTGCTGCTACTCGCAGGCCTTGTAGAAGGAGCCTGGTCGGCAGAAGGCAGCAACATTGTTCCCAAGAGCAGAGGTCAGGGGAAGCAGCCGATGGCACACTGCAGGGCACAAAGTACAGAAGACCCAGTGAGTTTAATTGACCGTGTTGTGGAGCGGCAACATTGTTTCTCCCATATGAACAGGAGCTTCTATTTTGAATAAACATCACACAGACATTTAGGTGTGTTAAGTAAGCATGCGTGTACTTGCTCGCTGTTTGATCCTGACGATGCTGTGTGCTCTGAAAGCACATTTCCCCAGAATGCCCGGCTCCACTTGATGATTGATGACTAGGAACTGCGCATGATGCAAGCGTATTTGGCCAGTCTTATATACGAATAGTGGGTCTCTGTATGAGCATCATTTTTACTTCTTTCTTATAATTCCGGGCCTCAGTAAGAAGGTCGTTGGTTAAGAAGGTTGACAGCAGTTTAAAGTAACGCATATACTGACCTATTGGGAATTCTTATTGGCTGACACAGTTCTTTGTAAGGGAGATGAGCTGGTGAGTTTGAGAGCATAATTAGGTCTAGGTGCAAAGAGTGTTTCCTGTGTTCCCCAGGAGCCGAGGAGAAGTCACTGCCGCCTTTGCGCGCATGAACATTTGATCATCTACATCAATCGGTAAGTGCCTTGCTGATACTTTGTTGCTTGCGCTGCTTGATCTTGACTCCCAACTAGCGAGCTGACTGCACCAAGACCCACTAGGACTCACCACTCTCTGACTTACTCGCTCCTCAATGCTGGGTGGCTCGTGGCCAGGCCCCAGAGGCATGAGAAGAATGTTGCAGAAAAATAAACCCCCAACACAGAGAACCCTACGGCAAACCTGCCCCCTGAGAACAAAGGTCAAATATTGAGTAACTGCCAGAAGAAGCCATGCCGCAACTCTGCTGATCCCCAGTGAAAATGGAGCTGCAGACTGTGAAGAGCACAGGTTTGAAAGACAGAAAATCGTGGATTGGCGATTTATCAGCTTGTTGATCATCATGAATGCAAACCTCGTGAAGCCTGGCCTGCAAACAGGCCAACAACACTACAAGTTCTCCCAAGCGGGGTGACATCCCAGATCTCTCAACTCCCCACCCCAACTGGGCAGCCACTCTGCATCAAAGGAGGAATTATGCCCTCAACCCCATATCTAGCCATGTTCCATCACAAATCGAGGGAACGGGAGAAAGGGGCTCAACCTCGGTGCTGCCAGCCAGACCTGCAAAGAACATTCCCTCTATCAAAAAAGAGCTGGAAGAGAAGGCCAGGGCTTGCAACATAGATCAGCTTAAAGAAGCTCTTCTAAAGGCCAATGCCTTTGCTGAGGAGGGTACACACAGAAAGGCCGATCTCTCCTCCTTAAAACTGCAAAGACATTGGATAAGGGAGCAAGCACTCGAACCGATGACAAGAAGGGGTCACTCCAAAACCAATACTGCTAAATCTCCCTTTATTGTGGAGCCACCTCATCCCCCAGACAAGAGAACACTATGGGCTCTCTATTGGAGATCCTGAAAGAGAAACTACCAACTAGAAACAGTGCCAGGCCAGTGCCCGACTCGAGCCGCAGGGGAATGATTCGGAAAGCCAAATATCTTAGTGGAGCACAGGAGGTTGGGGCAGAAAATGCTGCTTGGAAAACAGATGATGGAATAGACTTGACAATCCCTTCCCCACAGCAGCTTCCAAAAGCAGACATACAAAGTACACTTCATCAGGGCGGCAACCTTGAACAATTATCCTCAGCGGCAGACTCAACATCGGGTAGAGAAAATCCGGCCATTTCCCCACCCACCGAAACTCAAGACTGGGAAACTGTGGCAAAAAAGCAGACATGACTAGACTCGCCATTTCCCATATTCCATCAATCAAAGAAAAGGAAAATGGGAGTTCAAGCCCAGAATGATAGCTTGCACCCAAAAAGAAAAACTAGAATGTCACTAATGTGAAACAGAGGCAATCCAACGCTTCCAAGGGCTTCTTCCACAATTTATCTAGTCTAACAACTTCAGCCAATGATACAGTGAAGGCAATTTAGGTCTCTGAGTCAGTCCTTGTTTTACCATTTCCAGGTTTAAGTCCCGGAGTGACTTAGTCATATTGGTGTTGGTTGCAGTTACGAGACCAACTAAGGACGAATCACACAATGCTATTTCTTTTGTCATCTCCAAAAGTGTCCCATTTTGTGCTTGCACCTCCATTTTTAGCATCTCGAAAAAAACGGAGGCCAATGAACTGAGAACAAAGTTTAATGCTTTCACCCTTTCTGGGTTTGAGTCTGATTTTGTTTTGTGGTCTTCCTGATGGTCTATGTCTCTCTTACCTTCTATGGTTCGTCCTATGTTTTCAGGCAGCTGTCTATCTTGAAGAACTGATGTTATCACAACGTCTTCCCCTTCATTTGGTGAGTCAGTTTCATTCCCCGATTTTGCTGGGGAAAAGGGGATTTCCGTACTAGAAGATGGAGTTTGGGGTTGCCTCGGGTTTTCCCACAGGATGATTGATTCCCCTTCAACATCACTATGGCTTTTGTGTCGTTTTTCCCCGAAATGGTTTTCGATTTTTTGTTGGATTCTCTTCGTTGTTGTGTACTCCAGTCCCCGTTTCCACTTGTTTATGATTGCAGTGCTTAGGTTCTTCTCTTTATGACTGCCTGCCAAATGGACCGGTAATTCTTCTGCATGTACTTCAACATGAATTTGCTGAGGGGTATTAAGGTGCATATTTTCATGGTTTAGAGTGTTGGCCGTAATTTCTGGTTCCTGGCTTCCACTCAGATATGACCCATCCCCTTCTGTCTCCATGTCTTTTGTACTGCGAAGTTTCATTTAGGTCTCTGAGTCAGCACTCAGATTACAATTGTAGGAGTAATTTCCTTTATGGTAAAGAAATCTTTGTCAGTTTGAAATCTATGTTTGGTTGTATTTTACTCAGCTGTGTTCCACTGCGAACGGGATCAAAGGAGTTTCCCACCGCAGTCTCCCGCTCGCTAGGCACTTGATGGTTTTATCGATAACAACAGCATTTGTTGTGCTGCTTTCTTCCCCTTTTCTTAGTTGATCCTTAAAGTGGTGATCAAAAATATTTATTAATCTTTTCCCTTTTTAAACTGCCTCCCCGACACAGTAGAGATTGCAGTTTCTGGCTGCTCAATCACCCTTTTGATGCACCTCCAGAGTTTTGATAATATGTCCTTACCGTCTCTTTTTATTTTTGTCGCTGACTTCCCATTTGGTATTCAAGTGCAGCGTCCAGCGTCCAACGCCCAGCACCCAGCAAAGCAGCACACAGTGAAACAGTCCTTGTTGACTGCTGCTCGCCCTTGACTCGCTCGGGCTTATGTAGTTTTAAGGGTCGCATGGATTCAGCAGTCATAATCCAGCCAATGACAGCCAGGGCTTGTTTACATCCCTTTAGATTAAGGTTTAGATCAATGATGGATCTTTGTATTCGTAAGAATTAACTCTGCCCTAGCCTTCAATTTTTTAAGAACACTACTGGACCCCTGTTCATTTTCCTGGGCTAAATCCATGTATAGCATATTGTCTTGAGGCCATTTATTCGACCTATATAGCTGTATAATTCTCGACTCAAAACTTGACCTTAAGGATGTTAGGCCTAATTCATACCGCAATGCTACTATGGGCAGCGACAGCGGCAGAGTCAAGGCTCCTTTCCACACTCGTCCCTCCCAGTAGTCCCAATCAAGATCCCAAACCTGGGAATCGATGTCAGGCCCATACATGATTGTTGGAATGATTTTACCCTTGTAAAACTTAAGCATGGGTTTCAGTGAGAATTTACAGTATGTGTTTTTTGTTTTGATCAGTTGTGCCGTAAATTGAGCTAGTTTCTCTCCCAGCGTTTTTTTTTTAATTGAAGCCCATTACGATGTGCTGTTAATCTGAAGTACAGATATTTAGTTTTAAGTACGGGCCTAATGCTTACTGTTTCCATAGTGCAGTTAACATACAGGCTTGTTCTGTTTTTTTTTACACATCCTGATGATATTGGTTTTAGTGGGATTAATGATTAACTCATTAGCCAAGGTATAACTGCTTAGGACATCGAGAAAACTTTGGATTCCCTTCTGAGCCATGTCCATAATGAGGATGTCATCAGCAGAGGCCAACCAGCACACCCTTTGCGATCCCACTTTAGGACTCATAAAGGCAGCGCTGTCTAGATGGTTTTTGATATCAACCAGATATGGATTAAATAGGAAAAGTGAACAAATGCATCCTTGCCGCACTCCTCAGCTAGTAGGTATTTTCTTGGATAAGTTACCAGCATCATCACGTCTCACCACTATGTTGGTATCTGCATGTAGATAAACCAAGGTTGCTAGCAAACCAGGTGGAATACCCTAGATATTTAAATTTTCCCATACGAGGGCTCTATTCACCATGTCAAAAGCCTTAGTAAAGTCTATCAGTGCCACGTACAGAGGGGCAGAGCCCCCATACCAGGCATTATCTCTGATAGAATTCACTATAAGGCCATTTAAGTTAGTAGACATGCCTCTCCTAAAATCAATCTGGGCTTAACAAATATATTGTTATTTATTGATTTATTTATTTTAGTTTTTGGGTAGGGCGCTACATGCCCAAAGGCCTCAGAGCGCATGTAGCATCCTACCCAAAAACTGTTCTCATTTGCCCATTTTTCCTTCTTCCTCCAAACAACACCTGCAACATGTTACTACCCTCGTCCAACAGGGAAATCGGTCAATAGCTTTCCAGATTCGGGCGATCGCCCCACTTAAAAATCGGTACAAACGTTGCCCTCCCCGCAGACAACCTGCCTCTTTCAGTGGAGGCAAGATTGGTTTTGGAATCCACGATCTTGTTACCATTTGCTGGGGCTGTGTCAGCAGAATTGGCGGCCATATCTGCAGCTTGTTGGTGCTTTCCAAGTATTCTTGGTATGAGTAAACTCAGAGGTCCATGAGGTCGGAATTCTCGCTGAGGGGGCTAGGCTGAATTTTTATGGTCGAGATGTTTCCTTTTGATTCTTTAGTTACCCTTGAAATGAGCAGCACAAGGACTAGATATCTCCTCCATAGAGCAAAGTCTGAAAGAGAAAAGCCAAATGGAGAAGCAAAATAATGAACTACTGGGAGAGGTGCTTTTATCATTGAAAGGAAATCGGAAAACAAATCCAACAGAGGGAAACCAAGAAAAAACTCGGGAATACTCATTAGATGATACGCCGCTTTCAGATTCGGTGTTGGAAGAATTTCGAAGACTGGCAAATGTTGTAGAAGGAGAGCTGGACATTGGAGAAGGGTGCAAGAAACGCAGCCAGAAAAGGCAAATGTGAAGCAAACAGAGACATACCAAGACTGGCAGTTTCCTAATGACCAAACATCAAGAGGCAGGAGAAAGACAAGGAAACGTCTAGCACGAAGAGAGAGGTCAATGACAGTACTCCCTAAAACAAAGAAAAGTCCAAAAAAAAACAGAAAGAAACCAAGTATACTGGAAAGGCAAAAGAAAGATAAAATTTGCAGGTAAACCCTAAACATTCTGGTAAAAGTGAAGAACAGGACAACCTAATAAGCGATACTGTAAACTTACAAACTCACTTAGGGAAAAACAAAATCAACCAAGAGAAGAGAAATCAGAAGCAAACTAAAAAGACCTCCCAAACGATCAAGAAAGGAAATTCCAACAAGCCCGAAGAAGCTGTAGCAATTACAAAGGCAATCATAGGTTTACAAACCGAGAACAAGGTAGAGGAGGGTTACAATCCAAGGACAAAAACTGAGGAGAGTAGCTTGAATGATCTACCTAATCAAGGGAAATCACAAGCAAAGAAAGAACAATTAGGAGTCCTTCAAAGAAATGCTGATACAAAAGCAATAAAATGGGCCCCAATTTTTCACAATAAAAAGACCTTCAGTCGGGCAAAAAGAGCAATTGTTTGGATAGCAGCGCAACGGTGCTGGGTGAACATAATATAAAAACTGCTCCTATCTTTGAAAAAAAGAGTCAGAAGACCGGCATGGAACCAAGTGCGGTTTTGAAAAATCTGACCATTGCCATATCCCCGAATAAAATAAAAACAAATGTTACCAACGAAGATATTATTCGAAATGGGGAAGGAAAATCGGTCAAACTAAACAGTCCAGGTAAGCGGGATGATACCAGCTTGACTACACAGTCACTATCAAAAACCAGCAAACATATAAATCAAGACAACTTGAAAAAGATGTGCCATTCAAAGAGTTTGGTTAAGACTGGGTTCCAATAGAGGGCAACACAAATCACTAAGTTCGGGCAGTAATCCTGGGCATGACTAAGAAAGTGAAAAATCTCTATTGTTTATCGTCAGAAGACATAGAAAGTGTCAAATTTCCAATGTCACAAGATCACAAGATCCCTTCGTGGTGTAGCTGGTCCTAACGTCAGAAGATGCAAAAGATATCGTGCTACAAGAATCAGTAGAGTTAGAATCTTATGGGTTGGAAGTCTCATGTAATGAGTCAGAAAAAAACATCATCAACAAACAGCAGAATGTACCAACACCAATAAATAAGGGAAGGGAATCTTTGAATGAATGGAATCTGACAAGAGGGGAAAGCAGAGAGATGGAACCAAGCACAAAAGAAAATACCCTTAAACTTCTTCCAGAGATCCTCACGCAAGTGCTGCAGAAGTTAGGACTGGGCACACAGCAACTTTAGAAAAGATGACATAAAGGTTGGTAAACCCATTAAGTATAGAAAGATATACAGTTTTCTTTTTATCAGCATCACAAAAACCATTAGGGCGTCCATCAAGTGGATTACTTATAGCACTTAAGAATCAGATCTTCAAGAACATAGTAGAAATTTGGAAAAATAAAATAGGTTTTCACGCATGCAGAGCAAATACACACTCACAAGGGAAAGCCACAACTTGGGTTAAGATAAACATTTATTGGAATCCCGCCAGCTCAAAACTGGACATCTTCCTGGAAAGTTTGGTCCTATTACTTGAAGCAGTGAAATTGAACTCAGCCTCCAGCAACATCATTTTGGCAGGAGATTTCAATTCAAACTGTCTATACCCACAAAAAGGTGAAGCAAAACAATTGAATACTGGGAAGACACGTAGGGGCAAATCGTGGCAGGACTTTATGCAACGTTGGGACCTTGGAATGGTTAACAGCTCACAGGAGAGTGATCAAGGAACATACACAACATGGCATAGAGGGAAATCATCTTCTGCTCTAGACTTTATCTTTGTCTCCGAAAATCTACATGCCTCACCTTCCCTTCTCGTTCTTAAACGGGATGGGGGCAGTGACCATACCAGACTCAAATTAACGTTCCAAAATATACTAGGAACAAAAACAGAAAGAGATTTGCAGAACCTGGAAGGAAAAAAAGGAAAAATCAGAATCAGAAAGTATAAAAATGAGGGAGTGAAGCTAAACAAGCGGCTGAAAGAGATTCCCGAGTCTATCTGGAAAGAGGAATGTGACCCGCAGAAGTTTAACAAATTCCTATGGTCAACACTGGCTCCTGAAGATCTAGCAGGGAGAGCTAAACAAAAACACCTCCATGCCTTCGACGAAACAACACAAAAAAGAAAAAGAGATCATAGGAAAGCACTGTGAGAAATTAAGAAAATAGAATATTTGGTTGAACAATTGAAAATAGAATTAAAAAGAGAAAAAAACAATTATAAATCATGGTCAATCTCACAAAGGGCAATCCGGATGCAAACAGACGGGGATCACATACTCAACATGCTAAGAGAGAACAACAGCAAAAACTTTTGGAAAGCACTAAATCAATTTGATAGAGGAACAGGGAACTCTCTCTGCAATCTGGTCTCTGAAGAAGACTGGGTTGAATATCTCACTGAAACCTACAAGAGTGAGAGTACTTGCCTTTTCTCGACCAGTCCAGATACACCCTGGCAACTTAACATCAATGGAAAAGAAATATATGAGATCATAATTAACTCCTCAACCTCTAAAGCCTCAGGACTAAATGGACTGACCTATCAGACACTCAAAAAAGAACCAGAACTTTGGTCGAAGTTATTATCTTGTCTCTTTGGGGAAATCCTTAATAAACAAGCATTTCCAACTGCTTGAAAACAGCACTGATAATACCATTCTTTAAAAAAGGTGATCGACGAGCAGCAGCAAATTACAGACCAATAGCACTGCTCGACATTGAAAGCAAAATATTCATGAAACTTCTCCTAAAGCATGTTTCAAAATGGGTAGAAGATTATGAAATTCTATCACGCTTTCAAACAGGATTTCGGAAGGGACATTCGACGTCACTTAATGGTCTGATCCTAAACTTATTGAATGAACAAACAGAGAGTAAAAACTCGCCCCCAATATATGGAGCCTGGATCGACCTATCGAAGGCTTTTGACCAAGTTGAAAGAGTATTACCCTGGCAAAAACTGAGAAGGTGGGGAATGCCAGAAACGTTACTATCAATCTTAGTGGAACTACATAAGTCTACAAATCTAAGAGTCTGCCTCGATGCAATGGGGCACCTATCAGAACTAATAGAGGTAAATAGGGGGGTTAGACAAGGGTGCCTAGGAGCACCACTTTTCTTTAATCTGTTTTTGCCAGACATGGGAGCTTTTCTGGAATCTGCTGCATTTGTCAGTCCCACCTTAAATGGGAGAAAGATCTGTTGGCTGGCCTATGCAGATGATATAGTTCTTCTCGACAGAACACCAATCAATCTGCAACATTTGTTAACAAGACTGAATGTGTATACTGTAATAAACAAACTTACAGTAAATCCTGCTAAATCAAATATTCTTATTTTTAAACATCCACTGACAAGAGTCAAGTGCAGTAACTGGAAACTGGGGTGGGAGGGGGTGGGAGGAATACATCAGAGTTATAGAATTCATAAAATATCTGGGTTACAATATACATGCCCACCCAGCCCAATATAAGGCAGATTCTGAGGTGATGGATAAAGTAACACAAGCTGTAAATTGTCCATTCTACCCTTAGTGAAGTACTACCTAGCAAAAGTGGTACCAGTGATACTTTATGGCCTGGAAGCCAAACCGGGACCCTGGGCAACAAACTGGGAAACATTTGACGGTCGACTTTGGAAAAGAGCTCTGGGTCTTCCAAGCTGCACAGCTATAAATACCCGGAGATTTGAGCTGGGTTTAAAGTCATTGAAGTGTATGGCAGATTGGAAACTGATTTCACTGTTTCGAGAAATAATTATGGGCAAGGAGACAACACTACATGGAGATCTTAGGTCTCTAAAATTGCAGGGTAAGTCATCTCTCTTGACCATATTGGGGGTAAAAGTTTCAAAGGCACTGACAAAAATTGAGCTTGATGTGGATTCTCTGATTTCAAACCCACTTAAAATCAAAAGAAAGTTGGAACTTTTGGACTGGATCGAAAACGATCGAAAATGTCAGATCGGACCCAATCCAAAGTGCTTTTTTGAGGAGGGAAAACAAGTTTGGTTGTCTTTCGCGTTATCTAATGAAGTTTCCTAATAGAAACCTCTGCTCAAATTTTCTCAGAATGAGATTACATCTGATTCATTGCGGTGCAATTTTAGAAAAGCGAAAACAAGGGATTAAAGCAAAGAAATTGTGTACCATATGCATAAACCCTGCCAAGCAAACATTAAACCATTTGTTAATGGACTGCGAAGGTTCATGGACACATCGTCTAAGACTTTTTAAGAACTTTGTGCGCAGAGAGGAAGACATCATATCAGATTCTTTTTGGGACAGACTGGTTTCTGGCACAAACGCCGCTCTGTCATCGGCTGCTTTACAGGTGTTAATAAATTGCAAAATAGTCATTTAATCTGTAAAATCCAGGAAAATAGATCATCACAATAATATGCACCTTGACGGTATTTGAAAAGTGGCAGGGTTTTTGGCAATGAAAAGGATTGTTTTAATTTTGTAAAACTGAAATAATTTGTATCATTTGCTTGTTTTTTTGGTTTCTTTTTGCAAAGGTTCATTGAGCCAAACAAATAAAAAGAAAAAAAAAACTACATAATAACCCATCAATTTTAGATTAAAATCTTGGACTACTACCTCTTTACCTTGTACAGTTCCTGGATAGTAGAGGGTGAGATTCTTTGCTGAGATTCCGCCTAAATCCTTTGCCCTCAGGTGAAATCCTGCCTAGCAGGCAATTGACTGGATCAACAAGTAATTTATGTCCTCTTTGCAATCTAAGTGTAAAGCCATCGCTATATCACATGATGATTAAATGTGTAGGAACTCGAGACCAGAGGGTTCAAAGCATCTCTAGATTTGTTGATTGGCCGGGTTTGTTAGACTCTAGAGATTTTTGCCACCGCTTATCCTTAGGGCACAACATCTTTTAATCTATGGAACATTATAAATTGCTGAACATTTTAAAACTATATGGAAACTGACCCTGTGAACTAGTCGTCTGAAGGCTAAAATTCAGAATAATGGAATTGTATGTTGTATGAACCGTATTATTTAAGTTGTAAAGTGTATTTTGGGAAAAGTCAAATATTTGAATGTACCACAATATTGAATAAAATAAGAAAGGGGAAGGAAGTGGGTAAGTAGCGATGCCATAACCTTGTGGAAAAGGAAATAGACAACTTGCAGAGATTACACCCGCTCTGTTTCACACCCTCGCCGAAAAGAGCTGGAAGGCTGATCTAAAATTCCAAGCCCAGATTCAGGAGAAAAAGATGACAGTCATGATCACTTCTCTTAAGAATGAAGTCAAAAAGCTTGGCACTATGCCGGAACGAATAAAAAAGCTACAGATGCCAACATCGAGGGTGTCAAACAAGATCCTCTCCAGCCCACAGCTGATGCTAGAGAGGAGGATGTCTTCATCCTGAATCGAGCAGACTGTTTCACCACATCCCATCGTTAAGACTCACCAACACAGAAGATATCAAAATAATTGAATTGCCAAAGGAAAGAAAATTAGATAAGGTGATTATGCACCTGACCTCCATCGCAATTAAATCTGTATTACTTGAAGCGGCTCACTTATTCCTCTCACTGGGCTTCGAAATAATGGACCTCTACAACTCTGCAAAAACGGTATGGATCACCTGGAACGTTGTGGATAACTAAATTGCTCCAGTCAAGGAGAACAAATGCTCAAAACCAACCTACGATCCTATATTGAGAGTCCCAGTGGAGAGGAAGATGGAGAAAGAGCAGTGGTTGACAGTCCAAGAAGAGCCAAGATGGAAACAAAACAATAGAATACAAGTCACAGTTGACTGCAACCAGGGTTCTATGAGCAGGCACATTGAAGATCTAAGCCTCACCATTAACATCAGCCAAAATCCTGACTGCGCTCGTCTACCTGTGCCGGGTCCTGTGACAAGAACCAAAAGTAATTAACAACTAATCCAAAGAGAAAGAGAGCAATGGACGTTTGGCTCCTGGAATGCGAGAGGACACACGCATCTGTTAGGAGAAGTTTTTGATGTCCTCTGTCTTCAAGAGACATGGCTACAATCTGCCCCAATAGCAGCTGGCTTATATGCTTCTTGAACCTGGCTTATAAGGGCCTAAGAGGAAGACCAGCATCAGGATTGTTTACAAAGGAGAGGGTGGACCATGATGATAAACAAAATACTGAACCCATTCGTCCAGTCACTCCTACTCCATAGAGAGGCTCCTCATCTTAAATGTCTACTGGAACTGAGAGTCGATCTTCACTGAATCACTCATAAATTCAGTGCTGACAACAATTGATGATGCTCATGCCCACCACAATGATCTCGCCATTGTTTCTATGTGGGGACTTACATTTTTCCCACTGTATCCCCAAAAGAAAAGACATCAACCTCGGGACTGGTGCCACAACCAAGGTCAAGAGCAGAGCCAACAAATGGCTGGATGATATGCAGATGAGGGACTTACAAATGCTAAACGGATAAATGGATGGGGATATCCCTGCTGCAACGACCTGGTTGAATGGCCTGGTACAGAGGCTGTTTGACTACTTCTTTATCACAAATAAGCTGATAAGTCTCTGAAAATTGAAAAGATCCCAAATATTGACCATGCACTAGCCAAAATGACATGTGACATGGCCCTGATGCGCAGGCATGACGTCTGGCAATGCACAATTGAAGTGATACAAGGCAGGAACCGCCTGCGCATGAGCCCACCTTTGGACACTAACTATACCGCACTACTGATGGAATTCAGAGCAAGTAGAGATTTCTCAGATGATACCTCCTTACATCATTTTATGTTTTGAACGTTGCACCCACCACCCTAACAGTACATCATAATAAACCATGAAGCTCCATAAACATGGGGCTTATTAAATTTAAGAACACACATTTTTTGTGTTTCTGAGATTTAACATATTTTCTGAATGCCCACAGCAATGACTGTTCACCTGTGCTAGTAGATTAGTTACTGATTAAAGGAGTGCCTATTCTATCACAAAGCAAACCTCTGGACAACACCTTGAGAACTGAACTCAAACGCAAGTGTAGAGCAGCAGAACGGAAATGGGTGGCCTCAGTTGCACCCTCCGACAAACTGGCCTGTGGCCTTCTCTAAAGGGAACATAGACTCTGCATTCGATCCAAGAAAAGAGTCCATATTAAAACAAAGCATCCAAACACTACAGAAAGAGGTGATGAACTTTATCTGGGGGGGGGGGAGAAGCCGAGGTTTCCTAAGAAAGTATTATTTAGGCAACAGGTCCTGGGGGGTTTGGGGGTCCCCGATTTCCGTAGATACCTGTGGGCGGCACAGGTAGCCCCTATGCTGCAATGGTCTGCGGTGGAGACGCCGAACCAGTGGGTCTCACTCGAACGTGTGGCAACCAAGATGGCCCTGGGGGGGCTGGGCTTCCTCGCCATGCAACATAGGGAAAAAGGGGGTCAACTGTTGGAATCAACCAGAGCTACAGTATGGTACTGGGACAGGGTCCTGAGAAACAAGAAGATCAAAGGAGGGGGAGGGTCTCTTATGCCTATAGCTAATAACCCGGAATTTACCCCTGGAACACATGCTAACTTTTGGACTAATTGGGGTGGTAGGGAAAACAACACGGTCCTAAGAGATCTCTATGCAAATGAGATATCCCTAACATTTGAAGAATACAAAACCAGGTTCACCATCCCGGAACAAGAATGATTCCATTATGTTCAACTCAGGCACTGGGTCTCAAACGCGAGGGAAAAGGAAGGGGCAATCAGGAACCCCACAGGAGTGGAGTTAACTATACAGGAAGGTCATTCAGATAAGGGAATAACTAGATTATATCGCCTGTTGGGGGAGGGAGACCCAGAGGAAAGGCTTGCTTATATGCAGAAATGGGAGGCTAATCTGGGAAGATCAATTGATTGGGACACATGGGGCCGCATTTGGCATAGAGCCACAAAAAGTTCTAAATGCACTCTGATTAAGGAAGCAGCCTATAAACTTTGTCTTTGATGGTACATGACACCCACACGCATGCATGCCATTAATCCAGAATACCCGCCTGAGTGCTGGAGGAACTGTGGACAACCTGGGGATCTTATCCATATGTGGTGGTCCTGCCCACTAGCGGAAACCTACTGGAAAGAGATTTTAAGTCACATTAAAGACATAACCGGCATAGAGCTCCCCTTTGACCCGCTGGTAGTGCTCTTGGGAGAAGCAGTAGAGGGTTGCTATGCAAACTCAGGGCCAAAGGCCACCTTAATTACGCATATGTTGAGTTCAGCCAGAATCACAATTGCCCAGGCATGGAAATCTAAAGATGGACCAGTGGTAGCCATGTGGTGAATACGGCTATGGGGGGTGATGGCCATGGAGAAGGTGACTGCTTTGGCCCACAGCTCTTACTCTAAATACCTGAATACTTGGCTACCGTTGCACAAGTTCACAGATGACAGAGAGCAGATGTATTATAAACCCAGATTGCTCCGTGCAATACCTGTTATCTGATAAAACTGAATACTAGACTTGAAGGGATCCATCGGACATAACAAGACAGTATCAAGTCACTTCTTCACCTTAAATTGGGGGAGGGTTGTTTGGGGAGGGAGGGAAAGTTTAACATTTACATTTTCTTTTTTCTTTCTCCTATGTTGTTATTATAAATGAGCACTGGCATTGAAATATACTGAAACCCCGGGTCGGGGCAAAGAAGAAGCGACATGTAAGAAGTATTACAGATATGCTACTGATCTGTTATCAAACGTACGCATACCTATGATGCTCTAAAACTTAAATAAAGTTGTTAAAAAAAAGCATCTCTTTGGCATCTAACAACGTGGCTGAACTTTTCAAAGTCTGTAAGGAACTGACAAACCCTTCTGCAGCCTTATCTTCCACTGCGCTCACCCAAGCCCTCTGTTCGGCATTGGCATCACATTTCACCAAAAAAACCTTGGACATCCGTTCCTCTCTCACTCCTTCACCCACACATGCACCATCATCTTCCGAGCCCTCTTCAGCCTCTCACACTCTTCCCCCTCTACCTTCTCCTTTTCCCCTATCACACCTGAGAAGGTTACTTGGCTAGTCTGGTCTATGAAAGCCTATTCCAAACAAGTGGAACCATGTCCTTCCAAAACTATCAAGAACAACAGTGATACTCTAGCTCCAGCCTTGACAGACCTCTGCAACCTCTCCCTCACCTCTGGAGTTAGTCCCTCATCTCTCAAACACTCTCCGGTGCGCCCACTACTCAAAAACCCTTCTGCCGACCCTTCTGTCCCGGCAAACTATTGCCCTTTTTCTATCACTCCTTTCCTGGGATAACTACTGGAGAAGTTGGCTATCTCTCAGCTTACCCTCTACACTGAATCTGTTGATTGTCTCCACAACCATCAGTCTGGCTTCAGAGCATCCAGAGGCAGGAAAACCTCTCTCCTGAACACCCGTGAAGACCTGCTCTCAAATGTTAACTCTACCTCTCCTTCTGTTCTCATTCTCCTTGACCTTTCCTCTGCATTCAACACAGTAAACCATAATAACGTGATGAATCATCTCCATGATACCCTGGGCATCACTGATGAGGCCCTAGCATGGCTTAGCGCCTTTCTCTCTGACCGTCCATCCCAGGTGGAACTAGGCCCTTTTCTCTCTGCTATCAATCTCTCTACTTGTGGAGTCCCAAGGGATCTAACCTATCCCCTGGTTCTTCAATATCTACACGGCCACCTTGGCCCATTTGATCTCTTCCTTCACTTCCAACTTTCATAGTTATGAGGATGACACTGGGCTCTCCTTCAAGCTACCTCAGCTTCTTCCTCCTCCTCGGTCATTCATGACTGTCTGTCCGCAAATTCAGTCCTGGTGTGCAGCCAATGACCGCTCCTTTAATGTCTTTAAAACAGAGATTGTTCTCATTGGGACCCCTGCTCCTGTTGTCCCACTCTCACTTTGGCTGGCCTCCCTTGGCCCTGCATCCTCACCCACCAGTGAAGCAAAAAACCTGGGGGCCATCTTCAATTCCACTATATCCTTCTCCTCACACATCTCAGATATATTCAAGAAATCCCACTACCAGTTGCACCTCCTCCAAGGTATCCTACCTATTCTCACTCTCCCCCAGATACTCCTTGTCTCTGGAGCCCTGGTTCTTTCTAGACTTGACTACTGTAACAGTCTATTTCTCAATCTCCCTACTTCTACACTCAGACCTTTACAACTCATCCCGAACAGAACCACAAGAGTTATCCTTGGCCTCAAGCCCAGGGACTGCATCTCTCCAGCACTGAAATCCCTCCACTGGATCCCCGTGGCAGCAAGGATCAAGTACAAGACCCTCTGAATAGTTCACATGGCTTTCTGGGGCCGGGGCCCACACTTCTTACAACTCACTCTTCCTAAATACACTCTAGAGCAATCTGGTCATCCTCCTCCAACTCTCTGAGAGTGAGCTTCTTTTTCCAAACAGAGACTTGGAGTAGATCCTTATCCTCTGCAGGTGCCACCCTCTAAAAGGGTCTCCCTGCCTCTGTCTGTCTCGAGCTGGATCTCCTTAAATTCCAGAAACTGCTCAACAACTTCCTCTTCGCCTCTGCCTCGACTCTACCTCTCCCCTGCTAACCTCTGCCTTCTACCTGCCACCACCTCCTTCTACTCAGCTTGCTCTCTGATTACCTGGCTCACCTCAGAACCTTTCAGGTCCCAGGACCCACACCAGTCCCTGCACTTGCCTCCGGGTCCCCACACTACTTGCCCCCGCACAACACAATTCCCTAAGAGACAACCCTCTGCACTATCCCAGCGTCATGGACCGGCGCACTCCCTTCACCCAACACCCACACTTCCTGTCTGCCAGTTATATGATCTGAATGCACCTTACCCAGTAGGTTTGTTGTCTGTCAGTTCCTGTCTACCCTTGCCCCTTTGCATTATGCACCTGAAACACTGTGTCAGGGACACATTACTAAGGCACAATAACCTGCCCATATCCCCTCCTATCCTAACTGCTGGTCATGCACTGCATTATTGTCAGTTTGCAATGCTTGTACCGTTCTCCTCCCTGCCAGACCTTTCCCCCCCCCATTGCCCCAACTACTAGCTAACACTCTTGAATTTGCAGAAATGTTGTCAGGCATAGTATGCTTATTATTATTGTATATCATTATGACATTTCCAAGGCCTTATGAATTATGGTATCCCCTGTTCCCCTCATGTCTTGGAGCACTTTGAAGCACTCATTTGGTGTATAAGCATTTTAAAAATAAACAATGCAATACAATGCAACTCTGGAGATGCACTGGTCAGATCCACAAGATTCCATCGCATTTACATTTTCAGGGGTATACATAAACATATAAAACAATGGTCATGTGCTTTTCACTTCACAAGAACTAAATAATGCATGTCTTATAAACCAGTTAAATCAATGTTCATAATACATAATATTCATTAACTTATGATTTTCTTGCATAATATTAGAAAACACTTTATGGGTCATTTATGTGACATGGCAGAACAATGGAAGACTGTGTTGACTATTTGGTTTCAGCATTCACCATTTGCTTACCCCCAAATGTTGCCCAACAACAAAGATGCCTGCATACTCAGGATATGACAGTTGCATTGCTAAATCAGACTTCTCTGTCTTCTACAGTGTCTTTCTTCTAACTCCTCTGTCATCCACAGTGTCCAAATAGTATTCTTGGTAGCATCCATGATGCCTTTCTTCTTGGAACAATAACATCACAGCTTGTCGTTTAGGAAATTTCTTTAAAAACATGTAATATTTGGTTTTGCTGATGTCCGGTTAATAAACACATTAAATCATATAGGAGATGAGATTACTAGTACAGAGTTCCTATTGATAATGTTGATAATATTGTTTAATTATGTTGTGCAAGGTACTACACCCATAGTTTAGGCTAAGTACCACAAGGCCAGTGAGGCTCCCGAGGGAAAATACACACAGACAGCATACTGAGTTAAATAACACCTGCTGATTTTGCCCACTCGAGATTATTTTGGATCAGACCACTGACTTGGAGATCCTTTCTCAGTCCTTAGGGGCACAACACGTCCCCTCCGAGCACATGTGGCCGTGCAGTTTGACCAGACTGGAGGAGAGCCCAGTAGCTTCATAGGGTGCTGGTTGGTGATCAGCAAGGGTGTTGAAGGTGAGAGTCATTACTAACCACTGCAGGGGGAAAGGGAAGTGCTGTGACAGGAGTGCCCTATGTGAAGAAGCATCACAAGGTGATTTGAGTGGGACAATATATATAATGTCAGAGCCTTTTGTGACTCCATCCAGAAATGAATAAGAGCCCAGCAAAACTGAAGCAAACAAACAAAAACGGATGCTTTGACTCCCATCTGCTGCAGGAGCAGCATGACAATCCTGTTTCCTCTGTCTCTTGGCACCACGCATCTCCCTTATCATCAGGAGATGCTGCAGATCACCCCATCCTCGTGTTTGAGTCATGTGGTCTCTATTCATCGGTGTGGTCTCCCCTCTTGTGCACCTGATTCGACTCCACCTGTCTTGCTGCTAGCCTGCCATATGAGTTTGTTGTGCATCATGCAGTTTCTCTTTCCTTCTCTCTCTCTCCCCTTCCATCTCTCTGCTCTCTCCCTCCATGGTACTTTTCAGCTCCCTATCTACTCTAACTGCTACTCTATCACCTACCCTATCTCTCTTTCGAAGTCTGGAAGGAAAACATTCAAGAAAGATCTCCTGGTCTTATATCCAGACCTGCCCATTGCTGAAACCTATGTCAACACTTCTTCCAGGAAGACTGTCATTGACATCATCTTTGTCGATCCCTCTGTGGACCTTTGGATTCCCCATATGGTCTCAGTTCTCTCTCCCTTTTCTTCTTCACCCATTAATGGAGGATCCCGATGGGAAGTACTCTTGGAATACTTCCCATCCTGTAGGGGTATCGTTAATGTCTACCATAATGGCACTAACAGGGTCCAGGGCTATCAGCCCAAACTTCTCCTTCTTGATAGCCATGTTCCGTGTCTCATAAACTTCCTCCCTTCTCCTGCCACTCTTCCTTCTGCCACCCCTCTGGCCCCTTCGCCACCACTGACGGGCGTAACACATTCCTGTACCCCTCCTCGGAAAACCTTCAAAGGTGGCAAACAGCTCCATCTAGCAGCCATTACTATTTGCCCTGCCATTTAACACTCCCCAGATTTCGGCCACCTCGTTGAAGACTTCAAACCTGATGTCCTTGCTCTCACCGAGACGTGGTTCACTGTCAGCTGTGTCATTATTTTGGACACACTCCTCGCTGAGGGCTACGAGATCCTCTCTAAACCCAGACCTAACTGGTATGGAGGGGAGTGGTCCTGATCTTCCCTGAATGGGTTCCTGCTACTATCATACCTATTCACACCTACTTTTCCTTTGAATGTCTCATCTGCATGCTTGGTGTCTCTCCAATCCGTTCCCTGACTCTTTCCACCATCTACAAGACCCCTGGTCCGGTCTCCCTCATTCTTTCAGAGTGGTATGACCTCTCCTCTTCTCTCCTGGCCTCCGCCTCTAAGCTTCTCTTCCTTGGAGACTTCAATATTCACCTGGACTCCCCTGATTCGGCCCCTGGACTCTTCTGCAGCCTCTGTGACTCTATTTCCCTCATCATTCTTCCCTCTGGTCTGACGCACTCAGCTGGACACACCTTGGATACTCTCATCTCAGCAGACATCCCCATCTCCAACCTTCTCACTACTCCTCTCTCCTGGTCCGACCATGCTCTCCTGTCCTCTCACCTGGATCTATTGGGTTCCCTGGTCAAGCCACTGCCCACACTGCCAGTCTCCTTCTCCGTTTTTCAACTGATGAAGCGAGTGTCAGTTGCTGCTTTTGCTGCCATGTTCATTCCCCCTCCCACTCTGGCTACTGACTCTTACACTGACAAAGCCCTTGCTAACTTTCATCTCTCTATCTTCAACACTCTGGACATCCTTGCCCCTGTCATGAGAATCTGCATGAAGCCTGCTTCCAGGCGCAACACCTGGTATAATTCTGACCTAGCCTATCTGAAACGCAAGTGCAGAGTTGCTGAGCGGAAGTGGCAGGCTTCGAGCACATCCTCTGACAGACTGGCCTGCCACCTGCTCCAAAGGCAATACAGACTCTATATCTGCTTGAAGAATATGGACTATATCCATAGCCTGCATCACTGGGGCCACTAACAACACTGCAGAACTGTTCAAAATCTGCAAGGAACTTGCCAATCCCACTGCAGTATCCATTTCTCCTAGGCCATCCCTTACCCTCTGCACTGCACTGATTTCTTACTTCATAACCAAAACTCAGGAAATCCTGTCGTCACTCTCCTCTACACCCCTCCCTTCTCCATCACCCACTCTTTAGCCTCACTTGGCCCCCTCTTTCCATCCCTCCTACTTTCCTTGTTGCTGACCATACCACCGGATGAGGTTGCTAGACAAGTCCCCTCTATGAAAGCCTACTACAAACAGGTGCTCCCTTCCCCCCGACAGGACTATCAAGGACAACATTGCCTCCATTGCACCAGCCCTGGCTGATTTCTGCAATCATACCTTTGCCACTGGCTCGTTCCTGCTACCCCTCAAGCACTCTTTTGGGCACCCTCTCCTCAAAATGTTTTCTACAAACCCCTGCTCCCAGCTAACTACCGCCCTATTTCTGAGTAAACTCTTAGAGAAACTGCTCATCTCCCAGCTGATCCACCACACTGAATCTGTTGGTTGTCTCCACGACCACCAGTCTTGCTTCAGTGCATCCATAGGTATAGAAACTGCACTCCTGAACATTTGTGAAGACTTGCTCTCATACCTTGATTCCAACTCTCCTTCCATTCTCATCCTTCTTAACCTTTCCTCTGCCTTTGATATTATCAATCATGCCACCCTTATAAATCTGCTCCATGATACACTTGGCAGCACGGACCTAACACTGGACTGGTTAACCTCCTTCCTCTCTGATTGACCATCCCAGCTTCAACTGGACCCTTTTCTCTCCCCATCACACTATCTACCTGCTGTGTCCCTCAGGGCTCTATCCTCTCGCAGTGGCTCTTCAACATCTACCTTGCCCCTTTTGCCCATTTGATCTCCACCATCTCTCCTCACTTCCAGTTCTATGCACACCACACGCAGCTCTACGTCATGCTGTCTTCCACTGCCTCCTCTTCTTCCTCTCTCATTCCTGGCTGTCCAACTGCTATTCAGACATGTTGTGCTGTGAACAATCTCTGCCTTAATGCCAATAAGACTAAGATCCTTCTCATTCAGATCCCAGCTCCATCCTTCCCCTCTACTCTCTGGCCGCCCACCATGAGCCCCCCTCACTCACTTGTGAGGCAAAACACATTGGTGCCATCTTCAAATCATCTCTCTCCTTTTCTTCTCACATTGCGAACCTTGCAAGGAGGCCCACTTTCAGCTGAACATCCCCAGAGGAATTCTCCCTTTCCTCACCTTCCCTCAGAAACTCAATGGGCCTCATTCTGAGCTGGGCGGTAAGGGTTAACAGTCACTGGTAAGGAACCCGGTGCCGGTAAACCCTTACCGCCCAATTCCGAGTTCCCTAAGCGGGACCCGTAAAGGACATGTGGTCTGACCACACGTCCTTTGCGGGTCCCGCTAAGGGACCAGGGCGCTAATAATGGGCCCGCTATTTGCAGGTCCGTAATTAGCGCCTTCCCCATTCCCATTGAGCCCTATAGGGGCTCAAATGGGAATGGGGAATGGTTGGTTGAATGGGGACTTGCCGAATCTGCACAGGTCGGAATGTCCCGGTAAGTCTCCATTCAACCAGACCGGACCCGTGTTTGGAGGCAGCCATGATGCTAATAGCACCATGGCTACCTCCAAACTCGTAATGACCCCCAATGTCTCCAGAGCTCTGTTCCTCTCTAGGCTGGACTACTGCAACAGCCTCTTCCTAAATCCTTGCTTCATCCCCTTCAACTAATCTAGAATAGGACTGCAGGATATATCCTTAGCCTCAAGCCAAAGGGACTGCATCTCTCCAGCACTAACATCTCTCCACTGGCTCCCGGTTGTTGTGAGGATCAGGTTCCAGGCACTCTGCATCATCCACATGGCTTTGTGGTTCCTTTCACCCTGCTACATCCAGCTCTCTCTCCCTTAATACCTCCCTGTTAGAGCCCTTCAGTCTTCTAGATCCAACTCTCTGCAGATCAGATGTTTTTCCAAGCAGTGAGTGGGGGGTAGATCTCTCTATTTGGAAGGAGACTCCCTCTGGAATTTCCTCCTTCCCCCTCTCAGGCTTGAACCGGATCTCCTTAAGTACCGGAAGCTTCTCAAGACCCTCCTCTCCTCTTCTCTTCTTCCTTCCCTCTCCCCCTCCCCTGCTATGATATGATATGATATATGAAATGACATGATATAATATGATAGGTTATTTAAAACGTGCTTAATACCCGGAGGTTTCTATGAGCAGACCCTGTGTTGCTCTGTGTCGTCTTGCATCCAAGGCGAGCACGTTGCCTCTGAGCTATCATCCTGAGAGGATGCTAATATCCCCCCTGCCACATTTTGACTGGGTGCCTGGTTTGCTTCTGATTAATACAGGGCACCAGGCCCTCTTCACCCAGTCTACCGCAGCACCTCGGTCTACCCTGACCCCTCCCCCCAAATCTAGACCTGCCCTACCAGGCTCCGTCCCCCGGTTCTAACTTGGTGGGGCCTGCACCCCTACTGAGCCCATACTGTCCCTTCCTCGCACTTAGCATGTGGACCTTCTTTCCCTGCACTCCATGCATTCCCCTGGCACTTATCCACCTGGCCTCCCCTTAGCACTTGTCTAGTTCAGGCCCCTTGCCCCCCCCACAACACCAACACTTCCTTCCCTCCTTAGCATTAGCACGTTCCGCTCTCACCAGCACTTCTCCCCTCTCAATCACCCCTGCACTTTCTTGTTACTGCACTTGCACGATCCGAAAGACACATAGCCTAGTAAAACCAGTTTTGCTTTTCTTCATCCCTGTTCCCCGTCCCCTCTTTTGTCTTTTTGCGCCCTGAAATACCATTTGGTGTATAGTCACACCACAAATACCCAATAAATAAATAAAATAAATAGCCCTCATATGAGCTCAGTGGTGGCTGATTTGGACCATAACAACCAAAGCCTCTACTGGATCCCCACAGTAAGGACCAGGCAGCCCTACATCTAGGATATTGCACTAGGCTACATTTCCTTTTTTTCTTTCTGACCACAAGTAGCCATGTCTGCACCCTCTTTCGATCCATCCATTATATTACATAAAGTGTCCTCATTTTCTTTTGTCTACATCCTTCTTTTTAGCATTCACTTCCCTGAAAGAACAAAGGTCCTGCTCTGAAAAGGTTGGGATTTGTGTGTAACAGAAACCAGTTTCATCAGTCAAATGATATCTAAATGTGCCAGAAATGGCTCCAACTGAAGCAAAGGCTATGGTGGTGGGTTGCCCTTTATCCTGTGTATAGTGCTAGGCTCTGCCACTGTCTTTTGGGAACAGATCCTTGTGTAATGAAGGCCGACTACTGAATGGGTGGCAACTACTCCAGAGATCCAATGACTATAACAGTATTTTGTGCAAAACTACTCGAGGCACACACTCCAGAGGGATCCATAGAAAAAGGGAAAGTTAAAAAATATTTAAAAATATGGAAAAAACCAAAAGGAAAACAAAGATAAAGGAAGCAAAATAGGTTTTGAATGGCAGGAAATTTAGAACATGTACAGTGTTGAAGATCTGGAGCCAGGATCATAGTTTCTTTTTTTACACAGCCATTGGGACGCCAGAGAGAGTCTGAGTGGTGTGTCCTGCAGATTTCCCTTGTACATGATACTTTTTGGTGGCAGTTGTACAGTCTGCTACATGTGGCAACAATGTTGTCAGACATGTACACTGCTCTTTCCTGTACACTGTTCCTTCCTGAAGCCATTGACTACACTTGTTTGCTATCCTGTCTGCCTGTAAGTCTGTGAGTTCTACCAACTCAGTGCCAGCCACAGGAGCATACGTGGATTGTGGATTGTATATATCTGTTGCGTTGTACAGAGGCATGTTGTAGAATATGGGTTTAAGGTATGGGGACTTTAGGAGGCATACCCGGAGAAGAAGGGGGTTTGACAAAACATTCAATTTGGTTGCCCAGTTCTTAACATGTTTGCCATGAACACACATTGTTTGAAAGAATTTCATTAAAATTAATAAAACATAGTGATTTAACATTAATAAATAGTAATAATTATGTAAGGTAAAAAGACTGAGGCCAACCAACTTGAAATTAGAATAAATTACAGATAGAACCAAGGGAAAATGAGTGTTCTAGGTTGAACGTACATCTGTCTCTAGTATTTGTTGGAGGAGTGCACTTCCAAATAAAAGAAACTTAAAATTAAAGTCTTCTTGTATTTTGAAAATACGTTTCATAGTTCCCCATACATTTCCCCAGAACTTTTTGACAAACTTATACTCCATAAACATGTGCTTGAATAATCCTTCTGCAGTGGTGCAGCGCCAGCATTTGTCATTTTGAGCGATCTTACTTTTAAGGAGCATGGCAGGAGTAACACACATTCTGTGATGAAAGAAGTATAATGTTTGGTCAAGCTTGCAGATGCAGAGGCTGAGGATATTTTCTTTCAGAAACCTGGCCATTGGAATGTCCTCAGTAGTTAAAGAACAGTCCTGTTGTTACACCAACTGCGACTGCCACTGAGGATCTGGAACAGATCTCTCAGAAAATGTTTTATAAAACATTGAAATTGTAAAATTAAGGTTATGCATATTCTTTCATCGCTAAGGAAAGGTGTACATGCCAATAGAGTGTCCAGGTTGCACATCAAAGCACTGATTAATGTAGAGTATTTATGCCAGAAGGAGACTGAAGTAGAAAATGAAACTCTGAATTCGCTAAAATAAGTGGATTCCCCTGATTAAATAATTGATGAACATATGTAATGCCTTTGGAGAGCCAAGCTTTCCGGAAGACCACTTTTCCATTAAAACAAATCAGATCTTTGACCCATAAATAATGCAAAACAAATTGGGATATGATAGCAGAGTATAAGTACATTCTAATGTGTCTGGCAGTGAAGAAAACATTGGTACAATTGACAAATCTGTTCCTCTACATAAACATATGGCAATCTTTCAGTGATAAAGGCAAAAGCATATTAATTTACAAACATACCCAAGTGGGTGCACTGTTTAGGTCAATAGGTGAAAACTACAATTGCTCTTGCCTTAACATAAAGGCAGAATGATACTTTACAAAATTTGGGAACCAAACATCTTCATTTTGAGCGATCTCTTGAGTTTACCCATTGCATATCTGTGTTTTTTCTTACCCCATAGAAATTTGGCCCGACATGAATCAATTGCTTCATAGAATTTAGAGGGAATAGATAGAGGATCCATAAATAGGTTATACAAAACAATTGGGGGCTATCATCATTTTAATGGATTGGAGATGTCCCCACCAGGACACATAAAGTAGGGACCATGAGTGTGTAAAAACCCTAATTCTAGACAAGATAATGTTCATATTTTCCTTAACAATATCTTCTGTTGAAGAGGATATGTGTATGCCTAAATATGAAATCCCCTTTTGGCACCATTTCATACCATACGGTTGGATGTGATGTTTGGAGCCGTAGATATTGAGAGCTAGTCCTTCTGATTTGTTCATATTAAGTGTGTAGTCACATGCTAAAGAGAAGCATGAAATAATGTCTAGCAAACTATGTAAACTTGAATTGGGATCTTTGGGAAGTAATAGGACATCATCTGCATATGTGACTAATTTAACTTGTACATTATTGATGTTAATACCCTGTATCTTTGCATCATATCAAATAGTTTCTATAAAAGGTTGAATGGCTAGTATAAACAGAAGAGGGAAGAGGGGACATGGTTTTCTAATACCTCTTAAAGTGGAAAGTATGAAGACATTTGTCCATTAATACAAAATAAGCTGTTTTGAATAAAGTACCTTAATCTTAGGTAGAAACGAATCACCTAGACTGTGCCAGCTGAGGGCATCAAACATAAGTCCCATTCAACCCTATGAAATGTTTTTTCCCGCATTGAGAGCAGTGGATGCATAGGTGTCTTTTGAGTTATCAATACTCTCAAGAAAATACAAAAACAATCTCATTTTAGAGGAAGATAATCTTCCCTTTAAATAACCCACTTGATCACTCTTGATTAGATTAGGCAAGAATGGAAGGAGTCTGTTTGCCAAGATCTTAGCAAAGATTTTACAATCAGCATTGATAAGGGAGATAGGTCTGCAGTTTTGAAGGAGCTCAGGTTCTTCATTGGGTTTTGGAAAAGCGATTAACATGGTTTCCATAAAGGTTTCTTTGGATTTAGAGAGTGAAATAAAATGAGAGAATAGTTCATGTAATTTTTGAAGTCGTAAATCTGTGAAATGACTAAAGAAATCAATAGAGAGTCCAACTGGAACTAGAGCTTTACCTTTTTTAAGGTCACAAATAGGTCTAAGAATTTCTTTTTGAGTAATGGGGACATTTAGCGAGGACAAATCGAGTGAAGGGTAATTGGAGCAAGATAAATTCCTAAGGAAGTCCTTTCTTTGGGGGCTGTTTGGGATCAGAGGTGTTGCTAGGTCTGGAAAAGACCCAGGGCTACGCTAATGTCGGAACGGTTGGGACTGGAGGCTAGCTAGCTTTTGGTTGTAGCTCCTGAGATTCTATCCGGGGCTACAGCCAAAAGACCAGGGGCTATAACCCCCTTAGCCCCCCCTAGCAACGCCCCTGTTTGGGATTGATTCAGAAGAATATCATTTCTGATAGAATTTGGAAACAATAACAATAATATCTTTGTCTAGAAATGTTCTGTTACGTAAAGTGTCCTTAATCACAGAAACTCTGGCTCTTTCTCTCTTAATTTTAAGATAAGAGGCAAGTGATTTGCTTCTCTTATTTGAAAACGGATCAATCTTAGCTTTGTATTTTAAAATCGTGGCACAAGAGTACTCTGGAGTTAGTTATACTTAAATCTTATTTGTATTATGTTGTTATGGTCATTCTGAGGCAGGCTTTGAATATATTGCTTCTCAAGGGCTTTCAGCTGTTTTAGAATAGTTTCTGGTCTGTGTTTCAGTTTCTTCTTTTTCCTGGCCACATATGAGATGATTTGGCCTCTTAGCACGGCTTTATAGCAGTCCCAATTATTTGTGACAGATGTATCTTCAGTTTAATTGTGTATGAAAAAGTTGCCATGTGCATTTATGAATAAAGATGCAAACAGTTCATCTTTCAACAGTGCGTAGATAAATCTCCATCTATTTTTGTGTATGATCTGTGATTTTGTCACGGAATGACACCCTGTAAAGAGAGGCACAGGACACCCAGGAAGGGTTTTGGGTGGATGTGCCGAAGTAAGGTGGAAAGATAAGTACACACACAGCTGAAAGTAATGAGAATAAAGAGTAGGCAAGTGTAGCAAGGAATAAGATACAACAGAATGGATTCCCTCTAGGGGTGTATGCAGATATAGGAAAAGAGTATTCCACGAACCTTAGGAAAAACTCTAGCCTTCTGCACAGTTTGCTATAACAGAGGCCCACGCTGTTTGCTCATGGCTTGGAACAACAGCTATGGGTGTCTGTAACATAGAAACGAGACAAGGGAAGGGGCAGAGGTTGCCTGATGGAAACCAACAGACAAGCTCTGTACAAAAGGGTCTACAAACAGTACAAGAGAAGATACTGACAGACAAATCCAGGAAAAGGAAGTTGATAGCAAACTAGCAGAAGGAAATGAAGGGAAAGTTGAATAACAGGATTGGACAGCAGAGGACAGTAGGGAACAAGGTAGAGAGCTCAGAGGAGCAGGAAAGCAATGAGCAAGCCCACAGGAGCAGGGCTGTAAGGAAGAGAGCCCAGAGGGAAAGGGCTTAGGGCAGCGGAGTAAAGCAGGCTGAACTGCAAGGAGCCCAGAAGGCCGGGCAGCAAGGAGTGAGCCCTGAGGGGCAATGCCGCTGACCGTAGAAGGTTGCAGAGGACTGTAGAGGGCTGCTAGGCTGGGAACCCAGCAGACAAAGGCTGTAGGTAACCAGCAGTGGAGCGTGATCGGCTGCAAGGTAGGAAGCCCCGAGGACAAGGGCTGCTGGCAGCGGAGAGAAGCGGGCTGCGCGACAAGGAGCCAGAAGGACCGGCAGCAAGGAGTAAGCCCAGAGGAGCAGGGGCGCTGGCTGTAGAAGGCTGCAGAGGACTGTAAGCTGTAAGGTAGGAAGCCCAGAGGACAAGGGCTGTAGGCAGCCGGAGTGAGGCAGGCTGCAGAGCAGGGAGCCCAGAAGACAAGGGCTGTAGGCAGCCGGAGTGAGGCAGGCTGTAGAACAGGGAGCCCAGAGGACAAGGGCTGTAGGCAGCCAGAGTGAGGCAGGCTGCAGAGCAGGGAGCCCAGAGGACAAGGGCTGTAGGCAGTCGGAGTGAGGCAGGCTGCAGAGCAGGGAGCCCAGAGGACAAGGGCTGTAGGCAGCCGGAGTGAGGCAGGCTGCAGAGCAGGGAGCCCAGAAGACAAGGGCTATAGGCAGCCGGAGTGAGGCAGGCTGCAGGGCAGGAGCCCGGAAGACCAGAGCAGAAGGTAGCAGCTGAGCGTGATCGGCTGCAAGGCAGAAACCCAGAAGGGCACAGGCCGAGGCTGGAAAACAGCAGAGCGAGATCAGCTGCAATGTAGAGAGCCCGGCAGGGCAAGGGCGGAGGCTGAAAGGCAGCAGAGCGTGATCGGCTGCAATGTAGAGAGCCCAGCAGGGCAAGGGCGGAGGCTGGAAGGCAGCAGAGCGTGATCAGCTGCAATGTAGAGAGCCCGGCAGGGCACTGGAACCAAAGCCGGAGTAAGGAGGAACGGCATACAAGATCCGAAGCTCAAAGCAACACGGTGCTGGAAAGACTCCTAATGCAGGGGCTCAGTCTCCTAAGAGACTGAGCCCCTGCAGACAGCAGCCTTTATCCCACCCAGCCAGCACAGAGGCAGGCTAATTGGTCGCACCTGGCTAAGCACACCTGCAGACAATCGGCCACCTCCCTCTCTGTTCCTGAGCTGGTGGAAGCAGAGGAGATCCCTAGGGCTTCTGGGGAATGTAGTTCCGAAGATGGCGAATAGGAATGGCCAGGAAAAGATGGTTATAGCCAAGTGCATTGTGGTAAGTGTAGTTTGTTGGGAAAAATAGAAAAGCACCAAAGTCTCGCAAATGGGAACTAAGGTCCATATTGATCGTAAATGTATGCGCCCATGGCGCAGGCATGACAGTTTTTGAGTTTAATATCAACAGGGGCATGATCAGACAGGCATATACAATCGATACTGGTGTCAATTAGGTTAGAGGACATAGAATTAGAAAGGAATAGATCATCGATTCTGTAAAAAGAATCATGCGGGCTGGAGTAGATTGTAACGTCTATATCTAAAGGGTGTGTTATACACCAAGCATCAATAAGGCCTAAATCGGTAATACAATTTAGAAATTGCTTGTGTGATTTGTAGTATTTAAAGCACACCTTCGACTTTCTGTCTAGGAATGGATCAATCACTTCCTTACAATCTCCACATTCAATAAAGTTATGAACATTGGAGTGGAATAGATAATCTTTTAGGTGCAATTGAAAGGCAGGGATAGGTAAGGTAGGACAATAAACATTCAGAATTGAATACTCAACTGAGTTAATGATGGATTTTGAGTTAGATTTAATTACTTTGTAGTTGAGAGCTTTGTTAATTAGGGTAATGGCACCATTCTTCTTCCCCTGCACTGCACTAATGAAAACTTGACCTACCCAGGATCTCTTAAATTTAGCAGCTTCTGTCTCTAACAGATGAATCTCTTGAATACATGCAATTGACGGTGGGTTCTATTCAAATAAGACAGTGGGCCTCATTCCGAGTATGGCGGTAATCATGGCGCTATTTGCACCATGACTACCTCCCATACCGGTAATGAGTCCGCCATGGTTCAATGGGGACATACCGGTCCATTCCGACCTTGGAGGGACCTGTAAGTCCCCATTGAAAAAGGCAATCCCCATTCCCATTTGAGCTGCCATAGGGCTCAATGGGAATGGGGAGGGAGCTAATAACGGTACCACAATTTGTGGTACCAGTATTTGCTCCCTGGTTCCTTTGTGGCTCCCGCTCGGAATAGGGCGCAAAGGGATTTCCGGCACCAATGTCCTTAATGGTGCCCGGTATCCCTTTGCGCCCACCTTGTAATGAGGCCCAGTATGTTTTGTCTTTCTATGGGGTTATGCAGAACTTTAACATTTCAGGAAGATATATTTAGTGACATTGGAGCAAGGGGCAGTAAAAATAAAATTCATATTGATACAATGAAGAGAATGAATAAGGGCATGAAATTACAACTTGCCATCAAGAAATAGTAGAAAATCCATTATGATGGACAGATAGATTAACCTGAGGGAGGAAAACGAGGAGGGAAAAGAAACAACAGATAAAAGGGGAGACAAACAACAGGATGAAAATAGTCCATAAAAGATAGTACATTTTCAACAAGAAAAATTATTGCGGCTAACCGGAAACAGTCACACCGGATAATGTTGACGTAAAGTGTAGTGTGGCTGTGGAGCCCATTGAGAATGAGCTAATCGCAGCACCACTCCTACTTCTGTTATCCTTTATTTTCAGTAATGTAATTCTCTATGCATTCCTATGATGTGTTATTGGAAGGGGAATCGTTGTATCCATTTCCTCCATCCTATGGAACTGAAATAAAGTGTCTGAGGTAGCTGGGGTTTTCAAACGTAGCTGTATGACCCTTGAGGGTAACTTTGAATATGGAAGGATAAATAATACCAGATCTTGCATTAAGCTGCTGTATCACAGGTCTAAATGTAAGAAGTTATTTTCTCCTTGCAGCATTCTAGTTAGACACATGCTGGGAGACAAAAATAATTGTTATACCATCCCATATCAGTTGCTTAGCTTGTGTCACTCTATCTTTATATATAGAGCTGAATGTATCTATGTATGTGTGTATGTTTGTCCGGCTATACAAATCCACACCGTTGAACTCACATTTACCCAATTTTGCATGGATTCCTCTTTTGTCTGGGGCAAGATTGTAGTCTATGGGCCTCATTACACGGAAGGCGGTGAACCAGGGTGCACCGCCTTGGCGGAAAGGGGATTTACTGCCCCATTCCAAGGTTGGTGGGGCGGTAAATCCCCCTTCTGCCATTGCCCTTCCCCATTCCCATTTCTGCCCCATAGCGCTCTATGGGAATGGGGAAGGCGCTAATTACGGCACCGCAATTTTGCGGTGCCGTAATTAGCTCCGAGGTCCCTTAGCGGGTTGGTTTTTAACGCCTGCAAAAAGCAGGCGTTAAAGCACCAACCCGCTAAGGGACCTCGTAGTAAGGCGGTAATGGTTAACGGTCACCGTTACCATTAACGGTGGCCGTTAACCATTACCGCCTTCCGTGTAATGAGGCCCTATGTTTGGATGCAAAAATCTTATATGCAAAAACATTGTATGTGTGTGTGTATGTTTGTCTGCATTTAAATATCCACACCGTCGAACCCACTGCTACTGCATTTTGCATAGATTCCTCATTTGTCTGGGGCAAGATTGTAGTCTATTTCTGAATACCAAAAATGTACTTCGTAGACACCCTAATTTACTAATGCTCACCCCAATTGTTTGATGTGTTGGTTATTCCTTTAAAATGTAAAAATGTATTACTACTGTACACAGTTCAAAACTGTTTATAAAAGCATTTTTAAAGGGATATTATATATATATATATATATATATATATATATATATATATATATATATATATATATATATATATATATATATATATATATATATATATATTTTATCACACCACTTCAAATATGGGAAATGGCAAGGTTACCTGTGTACTTAAGTTCATTCATGCAAACAGAGCACAATCAATCAATCGTTCCTGTACATTTTCTGAAATGTGCTGAATCCATTAAGTGACTGAAACATGCCACACTAAAAACAAACATCACTTGGAAAAGCTCCATCTGATGCAAAGAGAAAATCAATATCAAGAACTTCTGAAACACAACAACAAACAGCAGCACAACCTGGCGACCAGAGGACAAGAGCAACTTTTTCCAGGGAAAATGAGATGCCAGAGCAAACTGAAGCAAGACTTGCTGACATGAGGACAAGTGCAACATCCTCCAGGGCACATGAGACACCAGAGTAAACTGAAGCAAGACTTGCCAACAAGTGGACAAGAGCAACATCCTCCAGGGCACCTGAGACACCACTCGATCTGGGCACGGGCAACACTGGGTACCCCATCTAGTTTATTATAAGATGAACATGTGTGTAATTCAAAAGTGCAAAGGAAAGAGTGTTTGAGGAATTGCTGGTATTGCATATTGACTTGACAGGTCTGACACAATGTGCTTGTTGAATATTTAATTGTAGAGACGCCGCAAGATCCAAGAGCTTAGGGAGCACGATAGTAACACATTTAATGGGACTGTTCTTTTCAACTCCTTCCGGAAGACCTACAATACATATATTGTTCCTTCTATTTCTGTTTTCTAGGTTTTCAGATTGCTTCTAAGGTGCTTTAACTGTGGTTTCCAACATTGTCACTGTGTTAGTTACATCCTCTGCATCAATTATTCGCTGTTCAACTTAATGTATTCCTGATTCAAATGCTGACCATTTGTCATCCAATTGTTGCAGCTTGATATAGGTAGCTTCTATAAAGGGATTTAGTGCCCTTATTTATATTAAAATAGAAAGGCTGCATCCATATGTTCCTCTTTCGGCATGGTAATTCGCTCTTTTTCCTTTTAAGAGTGATAGACGACACAGGATCACCCTCACTGACTTGACCTTTCGTCCAAGTCACCATAATTTTGTTTGCACAAGCCAAAAATGATAACTGTACTGCTGGTAATGTGAGACAAAATCCACTGTATTCCTTCTACACCAAAGTTGGTGAATGACAAGCGCAAGACCACACAGAAGGCCAGCATGAGCACCAGCACTCTTGGATGGATAACAACATATGTTCAGCTCCTTACCCCATTCCTTTCATGTTCAATAGCTAGCAACACATTTGCACATCAATGGAATGCTTAAAACCAAATATTCCTTTATACTGTGACTGTATGATATAAAGTCCATGTGGCTTCAATAGGCTGTGTAACAACTATAATCATTTGGGGAATACAGTCAAAAGAAACTCAAGTTCCTTTAGTCAGAAAGGTGATATAAACCACTCAGCCATAGAATAAAAATAAAAAATTGTCTCAGACCATGGCCAAAAATATCGACTTCTTTTAGAGTTATTCTTCACAGCCCTTTCATAAATAGTATAGACAAAGCCAACCATATACAGACCAACGATGGCAATACTCCTGTAGTAAGCAGTTTTATTTGTAGAAAGTATTGCATATAATATTTGTATTGAGAAAATATCCAGTGAATTATTCGAATTATGAAATTGCCACAAGAAATACCTTTTTATAAGCTCATATCCTTATGCTAGCCTTGCAGTTTTACTGGTAGTCAGTGTTGTCAGAGAAACAGGCTTCCCACCATATCTTCAACGCGCATGTCACGTATAGGCTCAGACAGCTGACAGGAAACTTCGGGTTGTAGGTCACGGGACACCACTGCTCACAGGCCCTCCAGCGAGCTCCTGGTATCAATGGAGGAGCGCTCCACACAGCTCTTCCAAACCCCCTAAGGAGAAGCAAACCCCTAATAGGTAAAAGTTCTGTTTCAGAAATGCAGCATAATAAATATGCCCAATGGACAACAGTAATGCAAGAGAGTAATTAATTCTAATATAGCATAGAGCAAGACGTTTCATTGAGAGTTACTAATAATATGGAGTTTGAAAGGTCTCTAGGGCTGGTCTTGACCTTAAAAACCCATAACGAATAACAGTAAAAGCTTTTGATTAAACAACTATCATGTAACCCAATGGGGTATTTTGATAGGACACACACTTACATTTCCCTAGTAATACCAGATGTTACTCTGTGTAATGGTGTATCACATAGCAGATGATAATGATCAGTTACTTACTCATTTTTCGAGTAAGACCAATGTTCAGTATTGGCAATAGAGTGCAAATATACCTTAGGATGTAGGTTTCAATCAATACCATGATCACATATAAATTGCTATTTAAATTATTTAAATGAACACGTTGACCAATATAATGGCCAAATTTATGGATGTCATTTTTAAATATGATATGTAATCTGAATGACAATGTGCTCTATCGCCAATCACTTGGCTTTATTTACGAAGGACCAGGATGAAAGTAATATACCCTGATATACCATTTATTAATGGTTTCCTGCAAGTAATTTTGTTAATCCAATGTGTTTTACAATTTCATTGAGAAATATAGCTCAAAATAATTATTCTAGACTTTCACACATATGGCTGTGTTGGGACACAATCAGGCTGACAATAAGGGCTGGTTAGGCCAAAATGGCTGCTCAACGCAATAGCACAGTGACATCACGATATGGATGATGTTGCTGTACGCAAGATGGCATCAGCAATCCTACACATGGGATGCTGATGCCTCTTGTCATACAATGGTGTGAAATATGGTAAGCAATGAACAATTACATATTTCATTTTTGGAGTAGCTAAGTCTGGACTCATTGCAATTAACTTTTATTGATGGGAATTAAGGATGGTTCATTCCATTTTAGATTCCCAATTGGGCTCAGAAGTTGAAATGAAAACATGATTGAAATACATTCACAAAGATTATGATGATGCAATATATACAAGGTATTTTATTAATAATTGTGTGATATATTACAAATATTATAGCACACACTACTGACTATCAAGTATATTGTGATGCTGTTCCCAATGGCATAATGTGAAGGAAACTTAAGAAGGTCTATTTTATTTTTTATTCCAATTCTGGTATAGAAGTGGAAATGAAGATATGGTTGAAATATACTCAAAAGGATTACAAAGATGCAATAGATATAAGCTATTTTATGAAAGTATTAGAACGCTTAACATTGATCATTAAGCATATTGAGATGCTTTTTTCCAATGTCTTAATTAATGTGACTCACATTAGTAACCACACAAGATTACCTTACAATTGGGATACTATTACTTTTATGAAGAATGTTTTCTGGCAACATCTAATGCTGATCATACTTGGAAATACTGAATGATATGCGATTAGAGTGCCATTAAGGATTGGCAACAGATCACAAGTACATATTCATGCAAAACCCTCATGTATATAAACACCTATGTTAAATGGCACCTTTAATGATAGGAATATTCCTTACCTTATATGCTGTGAAACAGAAATTGATTACCCAGATGTTTGCACACTGAGGGAGTGGAATGGGATCTCTAAATTAGTTAGGACAGATTGATGGACAAGTATTATGGATGTTCAAGGACTTAACAATTGGAGCAGATCAATGGTGTATATCTCCAATGCTGAATAAGAATGGGACACAGCTGAAACCTACATTTATAATTAGTTCTGATGTCCAACGTTGGCTGGCACAGGGTAGAAGTGAGGGTTGGGTCCTCAAGTGAATATGAAATTACTGACTAATAAGGATTTCTGTTCTTATGAACATTAATATTAGTTTTCAATTGGCAGACTTTCTATAGGCCTCTTATACATCTTTTTCTTTTTCTCATAAAACCATTTGTTATTTTCTCCCTCTTGTCTGTAGATACATTATTCATCAAAGTACTGTGGACGGATAAAGAGTGCCATGTACAATTGTCTTGTTTATAACAATTTCCATGTACAATTACAAGAAAAGTAGGATATGGGAAACCTTAAGATTATACTGTGCTTCTTCTGTTCTATGAAAACATACTAATACTGTAGTCTGAGTCTATTTAAATATTGTTGTAGTTTGGAGTGATTTGTGGATACCACCTGGACAAAGCACAGATGGGCAAAACCTTAGCACATGCTCTTATGAGTTAATGTAGATCATGTTTGTTATCACTCAGCTGTATGAGTGTATTACTTTTGTTCAAATACTCATGTCAATTTATGTTAATATACAAGTATCCGGCCATTGAGGTATATGTGATCAGATGTTGGCGTATATTTTCTTTTCATCCAAAGAACATACATATAACTTTGAACTGCAGCGCTCTCCTACGGTCGGGATCTTTTACTATTAATATTTCACATAGGTAGTTTTGTAGAGTTACAACCTCCAGTCAAGGTATGCTGCAAATTGGTTCCAAAGCAGACGTATAATATAATTACTGGCCACTTATAGATTAGGTTAGGAGAAGGCAGTGTCCCTCTATCAAACACTCAATTGTTTCAGATTTAAAAAAGATCAAAAACACATTTATTGGAAAAGAGACAGCGTTTGGAGCAGGAGCGCTGGATCAGCTTGCCACCCTGTTTGGTGGGAAGCCACACCTGTCTGCCATTAAAAAAAAAAGAAATGAATACGATATTGACCAGTTTATTTCATATGCCCTTAAAATTTCAGCCATGGCTACTTACCGCTACTTGTTTGTTTTTAACTGGGAATCCTTTCTCCTCTTTACCATTGCACGACATAAAGAACATTGGTGTGGGGGGGCGTGGCCTAGGTCCATGGACTGAGGAGGTGCTTGCCTTGAGCTCCTGCCCCGATCCTGAAACAGATCCTTCAGAAGAACACTCAACCTAACCCGACGACGCAAATAAATATATGCCCAGCTGCCCCAATCGATCCTGCACCCCCTGATGGTGAATTCCGAACAAAACGGAACCGGCAGCGCACGAACGTGACCTCTGCGCTCCGACCCCCTGGAATCAAAGATGGCGGCCGCGACTCCGCCTGGAGCCTCGAGAAGAGGAGAGGCCGAGAACTGAGGGAGGTGGCGTCCGCGGCCCCGGAGAGCGCAGAGTTGCTCGACACCTGTGCTACCGACGGCGCTCGGACATCAACGCCCCCCCTGCGCCGAGACTGCCGCCAGGGGTGCACCGCGGTCGAGCGGTGAAGGGGAGCAGGCGGGGACTGGAGGCCTGGGCTGCTGTGGGCCCCTAGTAGAGCCAGGAACGCCGCACGGAGCGGCGCATTGAGCCTTCCGGGGACATCGGGGCCCTACCTGGAACCCGGCGGCTGGAGGACTTCGCCGCCAGGCAACATCCATCCTCGGCGGACAGCTCGGTCCGCGGCGATCCAATCCGGGCAACCTGGACCACCTCTGAACCCCGACGGGCACCAGGGGTGCACCGCTGCCGAGCGGTGAAGGGGAGCGGCGGGGGCTGGAGGCCTGGGCTGCTGTGGGCCCCTAGGAGAGCCAGGAACGCCGTACGGAGCGGCGCATTGAGCATTCCGGGGACATCGGGGCCCTACCTGGAACCCGGCGGCTGGAGGACTTTGACTGCCGGGCAACATCCATCCTCGGCGGACAATTTGGTCTGCGGCGATCCGATCCGGGCGACCTGGACCACCTCTGAACCCCAACAAACGCCTTGCAGACAGCGACCGCCATACGGCACAACATTTCTCCACCTCCTGCTTATAGGGGAAAAAGCAGCACAGCACCATAAATCCTGCAGCACTGGGAGGGGGAACTGGCCTCCGACCTCAGACACTGCCCTCTGGAAAGAATCGCATCAGCACACCACGAAAACGGGGTGAGTAACGCAAGGTCCCTGCTGCATGCAAGATGGCGGCACCTGCAATGAATTAGCGCCCTGCACCCTTTCACATAAAACAGCTGAAGGCCCCCAGAACGGACCAACTCCCCGGGCCCACGCAGCCACCGGGAACGGCCTGAATAGCCACTGGGCCCAGGATAGGCAAGACACCCTGCATGCCGGACAACTAGAGGCCCAGGGAAAAGAGGCACTGCGGAACGTAAGGTGCAGCGACAACTGAACGCCCAAGAGACGCCACAGGCCCGGAAGGGGGGAAGGCACACCGGCCACAGTGCCCCACACCCGAAACGGGTGGAGGCTAACACCACGACTGCACAACTACCAAATAATAGAAGCCACCAACGGCCCAGCACCAACGGCGCAGGAGAATAAGACTGCCAGGAGGGGTTGCACCACCGTAGGCTCCAGCGAAGAAAGCCACTGACCCTACAGCCTGAGAACAAGCGAGTGAGCCCTGAGGCGGAGTGAAGGACCGGGTACCCAGGAGCAGGGGATGTCACCTCCCAAGGGCAAACTGAAAGCCGCAACAATGGAGTCAGGTCCAAGCAGCAACAAGAAACAGGGGCAACAACAGCACAAACGACTCAAGAGGGAGACCCAACAAACATGCAGTTTCTACAGGCAATAACGGCACTACGGACATCGCTTGAAACCAAAATCGATGAGGTTAAAACGGACATACAATTGATCAGGCAAGATGCCCGCAACCTCACTGAAAGAGTGACCTCAGTGGAAGCTACTCTACAGGACAACGTAGACAGCACGACGGAACTCAAATCCAGGGTTCAGGACCTCGAACTAAAGGTGGCTAGGCTGGAGGCAAGGTCGGAGGATGCGGAGGGGAGGGCCCGCCGCAACAACATCCGAATCCTAGGGGTCCCGGAAGGCATGGAAGGCCCGGACCCAAGAGAATTCATAGAGACGATGCTACAACAGGAAATCGGGGCCGGCAATTTGTCTCAGGGATTCTCTATAGAGCGAGCCCACAGGTCCCTACAAAAAAGACCTCCGCCGGGCTCACACCCACGCCCAATGATTGCCAAAGTCCTAAGCTTTAGAGACAGAGAGACAATACTAAGATTCTCCAGAGAAGGAGGGGAAATTAGGAGACAAGATGCCAAAATAGTGGTGTACCCGGACTACACCCCCACTGTACAATGCACGAGAAACTCCTTCATCCCGGTGAAGGCAAGACTATGTGAGCTCAACCTGAAGTATATGTTGATGTACCCATCGCGCCTTAAAGTGATACACAAGGGTAAAGCAGTCTTCCTGGACACCCCGGAGGCAGCAAACATGTGGCTCGAACACAACAACCTTGCAGACGGTAAGGAAGGAATGGCAAGAGGAACCACAGGACATTGAACGCCCGAAGAACCGGGTGGAAAGGACTGATGTCAGCACAACAGGTTGATAAATAAACCAAGGCACGGCATTACAAACTACAGCATCAAGGAAGCAATAATGGGCAGGAACACACCAACCTACACGACAAGACGTCAAGGCACCCCCTCAAGACACGTGTAGGCATACCGCTGACACAACACCCGGACCGGGAGGCCTGGAAAGGCCCAGAAGGCTCGGGAGCCCCTGAACGCTGCAAGTTGGAAGCAACTGCTGGGGGCAGTTCAAAGTTGCACTGTTTGCTGTTCTCATTCACCAGAATGAACGTTACTACTGTTGGTAAGTCTCCAAAGGGAAAGAAAAGAGGGGGAGGAGGGGCCGACCGAAGGGAAAGGGAAACCAGTGCCTCGGCCCACACAGGGAAGGGACCTTCGACATCAGGCCCGCAACCACAGACATTTAAGAGAGAGAAGCAGAATAATTACCATACCCACCTTAAACCACCATGACCACTATGACAATTAAGATATTGACATGGAATGTGAGAGGCCTGGGGACATATCTCCGCAGAAACAGAATTAAGACCTATCTGCACAGGAATGGGGTGATGATAGCACTCTTACAGGAGACCCACTGCTCCGCGGACTCAATGGCCAAACTCCAAACACATTGGGGAGGTCAGGGATTGGTACTGCTTATTCCAGATATGCTAGGGGAGTATATACTTGGATACACCCACAGCTCCCTTTCCGCTTGACCAAATCAGAAATAGACCCGGAAGGTAGATTCGTAATGCTATGGGGACATATAGAGCAGACGGAAATATGCATCTTGAACTCCTATTTTCCTAATAGCAATATACCGGCCCACTTGAACTCGTTATACCCCAAAATTGCACAACACAGAGACGGTCTGTTCATCTGGGGGGGCGACCTCAATTGCATATGCGACCCGAACCATGTCCGTCAGCAGCAACAACAGCTCTGACTGCAATGATAGACAGACTGGACCTGGCAGACATATGGCGAGAAATGCACCCAGCTGTAAGAGGATATTCATACTATTCTTCCCCGCACAACCTACACACAAGGTTAGATCACATCCTCATCGGCAGGGAACACTTACCTCAGGTGGAAGGAGCGCAGTACCTAGGAAGGACCATCTCTGATCACTCCCCTCTCCTAGTAATATGGAACCACAATGGCCCCAGACCCCCAATCACCATGTGGAAAATGCTGGCAGAGGCTCTTACAGACCCTGCCTTTAGAGAAGAACTGCAAGAATCCATAGATAGCTACATAGAAATTAACGTGGGAAGCGTGGAACACAGTAGCACAGTAGCACAGTATGGGATGCCCTAAAAACGGTGATAAGAGGGGAGACCATTGCAAAGGCCGGTGGAATCCGGAAATTGCTCAGGAAGGACTTAGACCAGCTGGAAAGGGAGATCAGAGAACTGGAAGCGGCCCCCACAGACACCCGAGAAAGGGAATCAGAACTTCGGAGGCTCAGGGGGTAGAATGAAACAGCATGGCGCAGACTAGAAAAGTTTGACCACACGGCCAAAACAAACAGAACACATATAGAGGCGGACAGACCGGGCAGGCTGCTGGCCTGGCTATGCCGCAGCGAACACCCTAGACACCCCACCACATCGTTGCGAGACGAAGCAGGGAACATACACCACATACAGCAGGGCATCAATGAAGTCTTCAAAGAATACTATGCACGCCTATATTCACACGCGGAAGAGGTCCCCCAAGAACTGATCATGGACACGCTGGATGAGATTGGGCTCCATAAAATGCCTACTGAACAGGCCATGGCACTAGATACAGAAATCACACCTGAGGACATAACCAAAGCAATTAGGTCCCTAGCCACGTGTAAGGCACCTGGCACTGACGGGCTGCCCTCAGAGTTTTATAAAGCTTATGAATCCTCCCTCACACCCCTGCTACAGAAAGTATACCAAGAGGCATATGAGAGGGGATACTGCCGGAAAGCATGAGAGAAACACTTGTGGTCCCAATCCTGAAGCCAAACAAACCGGCAGACCTGTGCGACTCATACCGCCCACTGGCAATGCTAAACTATGATGTGAAAATTTTAACCACCATATTGGCCAAGCGCCTGTCTAGAATAATAGGCGGCTTAATACATCCTGATCAGAACGGCTTTATACCGGGGCGCAACACGTCAATGAACCTGCGCAGGCTGCAACACATTATAGCGCAAACTAGCGAAGATGAGAGTCCCAGTGCATTACTATCCCTCGATGCCATAAAAGCTTTCGACTCCATTTACTGGGAGTGGCTTGTGGCTGTGCTCAAGGAATTTGGCTTCGGACCCGGATTCATTAGATGGGTTAAGATACTATACGCCAGACCAAGAGCAAGAGTAAAGTCAGGGAAGCATGTGTCAGACGCCTGGGGCATACAAAGAGGGACTAGACAAGGTTGCTCACTATCCCCAATGCTGTACGTATTAGGGCTGGAACCCATAGCTATTTATTTCCGGAAACAGTTCTTTGACACCGGCATACGACTAGGAGGGGTGGACCACATCATTTCGCTCTATGCAGATGACGTCCTTATATACGTCAGGGACCCACACCTCAACGTGCCAACTATACTAGAAGTCCTGGACAACTACTCCAGAGTCTCTGGGATCCAATTCAGCAAGGCAAAATCCTGCTTGTTCCCTCTAGCGGCCCTAAAAAATGAGGACGTAGAAACACTCCCGGAGGTTGGGATAAGATGGCAGACCACCACATTCCGATATCTAGGAATCCAAATAATGCACACCCCAGCACTGATGCATGAACATAACACAAAAGCAGCGCTCCCGGCTCTGCGCAGATCCATGAAATTTTGGTCGAGACTCCCCTTATCTATGATGGAAGGGCATCCATAATTAAAATGATTGTTTTACCGCGATTCCTATATGGGTTCCAGAATGTACACTACTATATTAATAAACCCTTCTTCCGGCTGCTCGAGAGGCTAATAAGAGAGTTCATTTGGGGGAAAAACAGACATAAGATAGCGCTGTCGACACTGACCCTACCATACACACAAGGCGGCATCCAACTCCCAAATCTAGAAAAATACTATCTAGCAGCTCAGCTTAGCTTTGTAATTAAATGGTTATCCGATGAGCCCACAGATGAAACACCCCTGCTACAGACCATGAGTCTCCCGCTCACTTTGAAGGAACTGGTCTGGGTACCTACGAAACTGCTGGGAGCGGCACCCCTCATAGTCACCTTGGGGAGGGAGATCTGGCGTAGAACAAGGACGCTTACCCGCATGCAGAACGCTTATGCACCAGAAATACCCTTGCTCGCGGACCTGTACACAACGGTCACTGATCTAAAACAAATCAGATTATGGGAAAGCAGAGGGGTTTACACCTGGGGAGACCTTTACGAAGAGGGCATCTTTAAAGAATTTGCCATACTACAGGACAGAGAGGGCATCCACACGGGCCAGTTCCTCTGGTACCAGAGGGTCCGCTCCACAGCACGACGTAAATGGGAAGCATGGCCTGCGGAACCGGACCCGGAACCATTACTTACGCTGCTATACAATATGGGGGAGGGCAGTAGACCAATATCTCAAATATACAGACACCTGAGTGACATACCTGACCCCCGGAGCACGGAAATGAAGGGTAAATGGGAAACGGATGTAGGCAGAGAAATGACAGAGGGGGAGTGGAATAGGGCGCTTGCATTCCCCAAAGAGGTGTCCAGAAATCATAGATTCCGACAAATACAGATGAATGTGTTGCACCGAACCTAACTAACCCCGAAACGAATAGCTAAGTTTAACAAACAAACGCAGTCACACTGCACCTGGTGCATGAGGGAGGAAGCGGATCTAATCCACATGATGTCGGAATGCCCCAAGTCTAGGACGCTGTGGGATAGGGTAAAACAGACATACGAGAAAACATGCATGACCAACTACAAATGGGCACCTGAGGAATGCCTACTCGGAACCTATCCTAGGCTAGCCAAACTGAAACACATAGTCAGGCTCATGGACATAACGTGCATACTGGCCAAAAGAACCATAGCCATGTCCTGGAAAAGACCCGCAGGACTACAATACAAAGCATGGCATAGTGAAACAGAGCGAAGGGTGTCGGCTGAGACCAAGGCCTGGGAAGAAAGTGTCACTAGATCTACGGATGAGTCCAGCAGAGCTCTCGAGGCATGAAAAGAACTTACTAGACACATGTTTCTCCCCTCGGACGACAAGCCCCCATGAGCCCATGACCCGAAACGAACTTACCTGCAAGACAAGAAAGGGCAACCCCAGATAAATGACTGGGGACAACGCTGGCCCTGGGAAGGTATCCCCCCTGCACCCTCCCTGAGTATGCTACCCAACTTCCCTACACCCCCTCCCTCCCCGAAACAAGAGACGCTGAAACATATGGACATGGCAAGGAGACAGTTACTGTTACTCGTTATTTGTTGCTTGTTATATTGTTAAGGCTAAACCGAAAAAGCATTGTAAAAGAGTATGCACAAGACGCATTTGCAAAACTTGTAAGTGATATTACTGAAAATGCCAATAAACAAATTTAAAATAAATAAATAAAGAACATTGGTGTGTATATAGTGTCTCCACCTGTCACAATTATGGGACTTCATTTTATATGGTTATCCCTTCTTTTCTTCTAACTATTTAGCACTCATAATTATACCTTTTTAAACACAACACAAAAGACATGCAATTTGTTTAGCTACCTGCTTGAATGACACAGGAATATTAACCTATAATATAGCCAATGTATCCACATGTTTATTTCAGCTCATTCAACCTTTCAAACAGATATTTGAAATAGTTATGTTAATTATATTCAACTTGGCGTGCCCTGCAGGAATCCAATAGAGAAGTGTGAAGTCATATTTCTTGTGGGGATGATCATACTCTTTACCTGTTAACTAATATCCAAGGCAAAGCAATCAGAGACACTGCAGTACAATCCTTTATTTTGGCCACTCCAAAATGTGGCTCTAGTAAATGGCACAACATTGTAAGGGATTTACATGCCGATTCATGGAATGAATGTGCGCTGAAAATTTCTGCGCAAGCGTGCGAAAGCGTGTGAATTGCAGCGCAAGTGCGAAAATCGCAGCGAAACCCATACACAGCGATTCATGGACGTCCGTGCGCGTGTAAACCCATGGATGTGCACTAAAATCCTGCGTGGCGCACGCTGGCGCACACGTCTTCAAACAGCATGCACTACGTGCACAGTGAAAGCGCACATAGCGCAGCACACACAACAAAAGTAGGCGTAACACGGGGCATAACACGCGGAATGGGGAACAACGCGTGAAAATGTGGGCGTCACGGGGGAAGTACAGGAGGCAAAGGCGCGGAACGCCCACACGCGCGCCTACAACACATATTCATGGAATCGAACGGGGCTAACACGTGCGCCAAAAACGACGCACTAATCCGGAAACACGTATGCCAGCAGGAAGCAGGCGTACCTGGACCCGCGCAGCATAAAAGTGCGCGCAAACAACTAACAAGCTCAGACGCTAAGATGAATATACCGTTCCTCACAGCAGTGGTCGTGGGATACTGCAGGAGGAGGAGGAGGATAGTCAGGGCCAGAATTTTTACACCCAGAAACAGCCTTTTTGGGATGCCTGATGACCAGGTGTATGGGAGGTACAGGTTTCCACCTCACATAATACTCGACCAGGTGAGTGAGTGGGAGGATGACCTCACATCACCCACCGTGTGCTCCCAAGCACTGAGCCCCTTGGAAAAGGTGCTCAATGTACTGCACTTCTTGGCCACTGGTTCATTTTAGCGGACAAGTGCCATAGTGGGGGTGGGGGTGTCACAGGCCACACAGTCACGCTGCCTGCACCAGGTGTTGGCCATCATGACTGCAGGGCCATCAGTCCGCAGGCACATACATCTGCCCAGAACACATGCAGAAAGGCAGGCTGTTGTCCAGGATTTGTACGGGGCGGCACACTTCCCCAAAGTGCTAGGTGCCATTGACTGCACCCATGTGGCTCTACGTCCTCCCAGGGCAACTGAGCACATCTACAGAAACCGCGAGCACTGCCTTTCCATCAACGTGCAGGTAGTATGTGATGCCAAGGGAATCATCACCTCAGTATATGCCAACTATCCAGGGTCCACCCATGACAGTTTCATTTACAGAATGTCAACCCTAAACTGGGACCTAGAAGCTGGGCGGCATGGCGATACATGGCTGCTTGGTGAGTATAAATGCCCCTGCACATGCATGCATGTCAGATACTGGGTAATGTCACAACCCCACTAATGATACCCATCATCACCTCCCCAGGGGACAGTGCCTACCCTCTGAGCACCCACATGATGACGCCAATTCGGAACCCCACCACACCACCCGAGGTAAGATACAACACAGCCCATATTGCAACCCGGCAAAAACCAACAAAATATGTCCCCACAGGTTATAAACTGGTGATATGGTATATGTATTACCTATACCCACCTCTTTCTCTCTGACCAAACAAAAAATTTGAGTTTTTGCACAAAAATCTGTCACAAAAGGATCACTGCTGACTGAGTATGCTATTCCTTAATTTCAGGTGGTGTCCTAATATTCTCTATTTGTACACACTGCCATCATACATATGTGTAATAGTGCAACTGATGTTGTCAACAATCATTTACTTTGATTTTGTCACTTAACTAGATATGAAATCTCACCATATACATCAAGGATGTTTTTCATTATTTAATAAAGAACATAAGACAATCTTTTACACATGAGCCTCTGTGTCATTTCACAAACTATTAGACACTTTTCTTTCTTCTTTTTTTTTGTATCAGGCTCGAAACATATAACAATCAGATCAACGATATCTCAATAAATCATACACCATACAAAACGATAATAATCAAAAGAACATGCATCAAATAGCAAAAAAAAGGCTATACATTTTGAAAAAACAAACAAGAAAAAATTAAACATAAAAAAGAAGAAACTTTCCTTTCAGTAAAGACGCTGAGTGTCACAAAAAATACATTCTTCTTCTGTGTAAAAGAAGTATTCTAAGGTTACTTAGTTTCCATCCTATTTCAATTGTGGAAATCCTCAACTCTATATGTCAAGAGTGCCAAGGAGGGAAAAATGGTCCAATTATTGTTCCTTGTAGGGTTTGAGAACAAGTGACTGGTGTCAATTTAGTTAATGTATTCACACTTGCCAATCACTTCTTACAATACTGCTCGGGTCTCACTTCTTACAATACTGCTCGGGTCTACGTATAAGGTCTGGCCTAGCAGATGCAGTCACAGATGCCACCTCTGGGGGCCGAAAAAGGTCAACCAGGTGTGGTCAAATACATTTCGGCATGAAGACTTTGACAGAAAACGCCTTCCTCAGGACCAAAGGTCAGATGTGTAAGACATTAACCCCTAGGAAAAGAGACAAAAATAATAAAGGGGGATATTAAAGTTAAAAGAGCCACCCAGCGATGGCTGAACAATCTCTAAAAACATTCCAATTCCTAACCCAGGGTTGTAGCAAATAAATAATTCAAGAGTGACCTATTCTAAGCAGATACTCAATACAGCCACTGGAACAGAAAGGGAGAGCAAGAGTACACACCCGATCTCAGTGTAAAGTGATTCAACATGCACTGAAGGATCGTGCTCCGAAAGAATAAAAAGATGTGTCACTCCTAACCCAAAAATAAAGAAATTGAAGTAAATGAAAGAGTGAATGATTTAATAGGAAAGCCACATTATGGTTTCAGTAGGAGGGAAGAAAAAACTGACCCATGTGCACACTAATTCGCCTTGATGGAATGGGGCATTAAAAGCAAGGGGCCCTCAATGATGCAAGAAAAGCAGGTCTCAAAAAAGTGTGCCCAAAAACTAAGAGCAAAACTTTACCTCAAATAGGGTTTTAGGTAAGTCGCTGAAACACAAGTCGAGCAAGCCCGGATATAAATGCAAAAATATCGACTCACTGAAAGGCACCAAGGTGCACTTCATCAGATGTAGTCTGTATCTGTTCCAACGTGCCTGAGGAAAGACAAGAAACCAAGCCACAATATGTATATTTATTATCCTCTAGTCTCAAAGAGTCCTAAAGAGGATATAACATGTTAGTATCAAAAGGTAAAGCATATGAATAAAAGCAATACCTTCCTGTAATGGCCATAAGGGGCCCTGTGTTTTCATGTTAACTCTAGTCTCTGTGGCTGCTGGCTGTTCGCTATTTGTGAATCCGTCTAGGAACGAAGGAGAAGAAAAAACGAGTGGCGTGTCAGAAAGTGCACTATTATTGTGTGCTGGCCGCAGTTGTGAAAAAAAGGATTTAAATTGTTAAGGGGCAGCAGACATAAACTCACCAGCTAGTTGCAATACGGCAGAGTTGCTTCCTCCACTGTAATTAGGCACACGAGTCTTCAAGTAACAGAGCACATGTCATCGCTCTGGAAATCCAAATAAAACAGCTGTTTAATAACGTGCTGCACAGAGGTCACCCCGTTACCGTGGTACAGAGTAAACAGGGCAGCCTGTGTGTGCTCCAAGATATTGGAAACGGTTTGTGTTGGAGCATCGAGTTGCGTGACGTACAGCAGGCAGTCCACGCTTCCATAGTGTTTAAAAACTGAAACAACAGTCCATGTAGGGGGAAGTGCGCCATTATTTTGGTGGCGGCCAAGTTGGAAAGTGTATCGTGCCCAAGAGGGTTTCTCTGTATTGAAAAGGGCCAATATTCCAAATAACGGATGTAATCAGAGTCTAAGACTTAATGGCAATAAGGTCTTGGTAGTGTGTGCCATGATGTTTGGCAAACTAATAACCCTCAAATAGCTGCAGGCTGTTCAGAAATAGCCATATGTCCCATAAGGTTAACTATACCTCATGTGTGTCAGCTATGGGGAAGTAAGTGAAGTACAAAGGATGGCTGATGTATCAGCCAGCTAGGGAGGAAAAATGGCTGCCGGGATCTGCAAAAAGGGCACTAGACCAGGTGGTGGATAAGGTGAAGATGACTGATAGCCTCTAATGGTCAGAGTGTAATAGGTGCCATGTGAGCAAATATAGATCTAAAAAGTCTAGTGTGCTTCAACAGTACAGCTAAATCGGCTGTCTAATCAATGAAGGTGGGAAGGCGCTGTATTGCCCCTGTTAAAAGGAGTTAGATTTTGAAGCCCTATTTAAGAAACACAAAATATTGTAGGGATTTTTTGCAGAGCCCTATGTAAGTATGTTAAAATGACATTGTTTTCAAGGATCACTGACAGCATAACACAAGGCTAGATTAAAGCGTGCCCGAAATCATTGTGGGAATTCATAGGAGGGAGATTCTTCATTGAGTCCTCTCGATTTATCAAGGGTTTGCAGACGATGGATCCATCTGGATTCTTTGTTATTCAAAGCTCTCTCCGGGTTGGAGCTGTTTTTCACAACATCTAACACCCACCATTGAATGTCATCAGGAGTATGTGCAAAAGCAACAAAATGAGACACCATTGGTGCTTGGTGGTTCTTGCACCTAATCCTGGATCGATGTTCATTGATCCTTATGTGCACTGATCTTGTCGTTTGGCCCACATACCTCAGTCCACATGGACATTGGATGCAGTATATTACATTCGATGTTTTGCAATTGGATAAGAAACGTATGTCCCATGTTCTCTCCTGAATTTTAAAATTGGACATTTTCCTTGTGAATTTACAGGCCCGACAATTTCCACAAGGGTAGTGTCCCAACAATGGTCTGAGAGTTCTAAGGCTTGTGTTGGGCTTGCCGTGACTCGTTGAATGCACCAGTTTGTCTCTCAGATTTCTCGATCTTTTGAAGGCAAACAACGGTTTGCCTTTATCTTGTAAGCAGTTACTCACCATTGGCCAATACTTCAAAAGTGTCTTCTTGATCGCAAAAGATTGTGTGCTGTAAATTGTGACACATGTTATGCGGTTCTGGTTTTGTTCCCTCAGGCTGGGCTCTAGCAAATTTTCCCGGGGGGTAAATCTCGCTCTTTTGAGG